>NW_026262734.1:91251284-92516789 GCF_021869535.1 Mytilus californianus | reverse complement strand
AAAAACTAAAGTGCAAGGAGTATTTATCTACATTTCTTGTTTCAGCAATTGCTGTACCTTTCCAGTTACTTATTATGTGTTGTGTATTAATTTGACTATAACACTTTTGAGTGACTGGATAGGTTGATAATATTCATCAATTGAAAAAGAAACTGGAGAGATTGGTAATAGTTTTAGACAGCGGCAATTGAAGGTACACAAATTTAGGTTGTCATATCAGCTTACAAAGTCATATCAATAGCCCAGGCTAGTGGTCAATAAGCATGAGTCATCAGACATCAGTCATATCAATGGCCTAGTGTAGTGGTCAATTATCAGGAGTGATCAGTCAACAGTCCTATCAATAGCCTAGGGTAGTGGTCAATTATCGGGAGTGATCAGTTTACAAAGTCATATCACTAGCCTAGGGTAGTGGTCAATTATCTGAAATGACCAGTTAACAAAGTCATATCACTAGCCTAGGGTAGTGGTCAATTTCCTGGAATGACCAGTTAACAAAGTCATACCACTAGCCTAGGGTAATAGTCAATTATCTTGAATGACCAGTTAACAAAGTCATACCACTAGCCTAGGGTAGTAGTCAATTATCTTGAATGACCAGTTAACAAAGCCATACCACTAGTATAGGGTAGTGGTCATTTATCAGATCAGTTAAGTTAACAAATCTATATCACTAGCCTAGAGTAGTGATTAATTATCAGGAGTCATCAGTAAACAAAGTCACATCACTAGCCTAGGGTAGTGGTCAATTATTAGGAGTGACCAGTTAACAGAGACATATCACTATCCTAGGGTAGTGGACAATTTTTAGGAGTGATCAATTAACAGAGACATATCACCAGCCTAGGGTATAGTCAATTATCTTGAATGACCAGTTAGCAAATGCATATCACTAGCCTAGGGTAGTGGTCAATTATCAAGAGTAATCAGTTAACAAAGCCATATCACTAGCCTAGGGTAGTGGCCAATTATCTTGAATGACCATAACACAGTCATATCACTAGCCATGGGTAGTGGTCAATTATCTTGAATGACCAGTTAACAAAGCCATATCACTAGCCAAGGGTAGTGGTCAATTATCAAGAGTAATCAGTTAACAAAGCCATATCACTAGCCTAGGGTAGTGGCCAATTATCTTGAATGACCATAACACAGTCATATCACTAGCCATGGGTAGTGGTCAATTATCTTGAATGACCAGTTAACAAAGCCATATCACTAGCCAAGGGTAGTGGTCAATTATCAAGAGTAATCAGTTAACAAAGCCATATCACTAGCCTAGGGTAGTGGCCAATTATCTTGAATGACCATAACACAGTCATATCACTAGCCATGGGTAGTGGTCAATTATCTTGAATGACCAGTTAACAAAGTCATATCACTAGCCTAGGGTAGTGGTCAATTATCTGGAATGACCAGTTAACAAAGTCATATCACTAGCCTAGGGTAGAAGTCAATTATCTGGAATGACCAGTTAACAAAGCCATATCACTAGTATAGGGTAGTGGTCATTTATCAATTCAGTTAAGTTAACAAAGCCATATCACTAGCCTATGTTAGTGGTCAAATATCAGGAGTCATGAGTTAACAAAGTCATATCACTAGCCAAGGGTAGTGGTCAATTATCAGGAGTGATCAGTTAACAGAGACATCACTAGCCTAGGGTAGTGGTCAAATATCAGGAGTGATCAGTTAACAGAGACATATCACAAGCATAGGGTAGTGGTCAAATACAAAGAGTCATCAGTAAACAAAGCCATATCACTAGCCAAGGGTAGTGGTCAATTATCAAGAGTAATCAGTTAACAAAGCCATATCACTAGCCTAGGGTAGTGGTCAATTATCAGGAGTGATCAGTTAACAAAGCCATACAACACTAGCCTAAGGTAGTGGTCATTTATCAGATCTGTTAACAAAGCCATATCACTAGCCTAGGGTAGTGGTCGTTTACCAGGACTGATCATTTAACAAAGCCACATCACTAGCCTAGAGTAGTAGACAATTATCAGTAGTGTTCAGTTAACAAAGTGATATCACTAGCCTAAGGTAGTGGTCAATTATCAGGAGTGATCAGTTAACAAAGCCATATCACTAGCCTAGGGTAGTGGTCATTTATCTGGAATGACCAGTTAACAAAGCCATATCACTAGTATAGGGTAATATCAGATCATTCAACAATGTCATATCAATAGCCTATGGTAGTTACCAATTATGTGTAAGATCACTAGCCTAGGGTAGTTATCAGTTATGTGTCATATCACTAACCTTTGGTAGTTGTCATTTATGTGTCATATCGCTAGCCTTGAATAGTTGTCAGTTATGTGTTATATTACTAGCCTATGGTAGTTGTCAGTTATGTGTCATATCACTAGCCTTGAATAGTTGTCAGTTATGTGTTATATCACTAGCATATGGTAGTTGTCCGTTACATGTCATTATAAAACAACAAAGTTATATCACTAGCCCAGGTTAGTTATCAGTATTTTGTCATCACTAGCTTATGGTAGTTGTCAGTAATGTCTTATATCACTAGCCTAGGGAAGTTGTCAGTTATTTGTCATATCACTGACTAGCCTAGAGTAGTTTGCAGTTATGTGTCATATCACTACCCTTGGGTAGTTGTCAGTTATAATTATGTGATATCACCATCCTAGGGTAGTTGTCAGTTATGTGTCATATCACTAGCTTTTTGTAGTTGTCAGTAACGTATCATTTCATCTCCTAAGGTAGTTGTCATTAATGTCTCATATGACTAGCCTATGGTAGTTGTCGTTAATGTCTCATATCACTAGCCTAGTGAAGTTGTCATTAATGTCTCGTATCACTAACTTAAGGTGGTTGTCATAAATTGGTGATATCACTAGCCTAGGGTGGTTGTCAGTAATGTCTCATATCACTAACCTAGGGAAGTCGTCATTAAGGTGTCATATCACTAGCCTAGGGTAGTTGTCAGTAGGCTGATGATATGACACGTTACTGAAAACTACCGTAGGCTAGTGATATGACACATAACTGACAACTTCCCTAGGCTAGTGATATGACAAATTACTGACAACTACCGTAGGCTAGAGATTTGACACATTACTGACAACTACTCTAGGCTAGTGATATGACACATAAATGACAACTACCCTAATTTAGTGATATGAGACATTACTGACAACTACCCTGGGCTAGTGATATGACACATAACTTACAACTTCCAAAGGCTAGTGATATGACACATTACTGACAACTACCGTATGCTAGCTGATAAGTGACCACTACCCTTGCTTAATCATGTTGCCCCTTGGTGGAGCAAAGGCTACTAACGATATTTCTCCACCTTGTTCTGTTTTTTTTTTTGCTAGCCTCTGCAGATCATGCCACTTGTACCTTTCTTTTTCCATCTCTGCTGCAACGTTCCTTTTCCACGTGTATTTTGGTCTGCCCCGGATATGACTTTGTGAACTGATCATTCTTGATAATTGACTTCTACCCTAGGCTAGTGATATGACACGTTACTGACAACTACCATATGCTAGCTGATAAGTGACCACTACCCTAGGCTAGTAATATGACTTTGTCAACTGATCACTCCTGATAATTGACAACTGCTCTAAGCTAGTGATATGGATTTGTTAACTAAACTGCTCTGCTAAATGACCATTACCCTATACTAGTGATACAGCTTTGTTAACTGGTCATTCAAGATAAATGACCACTACCCTAGGCTAGTGATATGGCTTTGTTAACTTAACTGATCATTCAAGATAATTGATTACTACACTTGGCTAGTGATATGACACGTTACTGACAACTACCCTAGGCTAGTGATATTACACATTACTGACAACTACTCTAAGCTAGTGATATGACACATAAATGACAACTACACTAAGCTAGTGATATGAGACATTACTGATAACTACCATAGGCTAGTGATATGACAAATAACTTACAATTTCCCTAGACTAGTGATATGACACATAACTGACAACTACCCTGGGCTAGTGATATAACACATAACTGACAACTTCCTATGGCTAGTGATATGACACATAATTGACAACGTCCCTATGCTAGTGATATGACACATAACTGACAACTACCCTAGGCTTGTGATATGACACATTACTGACAACTACCGTATGCTAGCTGATAAGTGACCACTACCCTAGGCTAGTGATATGACTTTGTTAACTGATCATTCCTGATAATTGACCACTACCCTAGGCTAGTGAAATGGCTTTGTTAACTGATCTGATAATGACCACTACACTAGGCTAGTGATATGACTTTGTTAACTGATCATTCCTAATAATTGACCATTACCCTAGGCTAGTGATATGACTTTGTTAACTGGTCATTCCAGATAATTGACCACTACCCTAGGCTAGTGATATGGCTTTGTTAACTGGTCATTCCAGATAATTGACTATTACCCTAGGCTAGTGAAATGGCTTTGTTAACTGGTCATTCCAGATAATTGACTATTACCCTAGGCTAGTGAAATGGCTTTGTTAACTGGTCATTCCAGATAATTGACTTCTACCCTAGGCTGGTGATATGACTCTGTTAACTGATCACTTCTCAAAATTGACCGCTACCCTAGGCTAGTGATATGTCTCTGTTAACTGATCACTCCTAATAATTGACCACTACCCTAGGCTAGTGATTTGACTTTGTTAACTGATCACTCCTGATAATTAATCACTACTCTAGGCTAGTGATATACATTTGTTAAATTAACTGATCTGATAAATGACCACTACCTTATACTAGTGGTATGGCTTTGTTAACTGGTCATTCAAGATAATTGACTACTACCCTAGGCTAGTGATATGACTTTGTAAACTGATCACTCCTGATAAATGACCACTACCCTATACTAGTGGTATGGCTTTGTTAACTGGTCATTCAAGATAATTGTCTATTACCCTAGGCTAGTGGTATCACTTTGTTAACTGGTCATTCCAGGAAATTGACCACTACCCTAGGCTAGTTATATGACTTTGTTAACTGGTCATTCCAGATAATTGACCACTACCCTAGGCTAGTGATAAAACTTTGTAACCTGATCACTCCTGATAATTGACCACTACCCTAGGCTAGTGATATGGTTTTGTTAACTGGTCATTCAAGATAATTGACCACTACCCTAGGGTAGTGATGTGAATTTGTTAAATGGTCATTCCAGATAATTGACTATTACCCTAGGCTGGTGATATGTCTCTGTTAACTGATCACTCCTAAAAATTGATCACTACCCTAGGCTAGTGATATGTCTCTGTTAACTGATCACTCCTAATAATTGACCACTACCCTAGGCTAGTGATGTGACTTTGTTAACTGATCACTCCTGATAATTAACCACTACTCTAGGCTAGTGATATGGATTTGTTAACTTAACTGATCTGATAAATGACCACTACCCTATACTAGTGGTATGGCTTTGTTAACTGGTCATTTAAGATAATTGACTACTACCCTAGGCTAGTGATATGACTTTGTTAACTGGTCATTCCAGATAATTGACTACTACCCTAGGCTAGTGATATGACTTTGTTAACTGGTCGTTCCAGATAACTGACCACTACCCTAGGCTATTGATAGGACTGTTGACTGATCACTCCTGATAATTGACCACTACCCTAGGCCATTGATATGACTGATGTCTGATGACTCATGCTTATTGAACACTAGCCTGGGCTATTGATATGACTTTGTAATCTGATATGACAACCTAAATTTGTGTACCTTCAATTGCTGCTGTCTAAAACTATTACCAATCTCTCCAGTTTCTTTTTCAATTGATGAATATTATCAACCTATCTAGTCACTCAAAAGTGTTATAGTCAAATTAATACACAACACATAATAAGTAACTGGAAAGGTACAGCAATTGCTGAAACAAGAAATGTAAAGTGAAATTTATATATTTAACCTTAGGTTGAAATTTTTAAAACAATGTCTTAATTCCCTTAGCAGAAAATTCCCTTACTCCTAGTTTTTAGTTAGAACTAAAAGGACAGAATAAACTTAAAGGGGTACATAACTGGACACTGTAAAGGTTAACTAACAGAAAGGGTTTGTGGGGCATCCCCTGCTCAATTTGCACACCTCTTAGAAGATTTTTTCGTCATTATGTCCAAGTTTTCAAGAAGACTGTTTAAACCTGAAATAATTTTTACACTGATAAATGTTGATGTCACATTTGTAAGGCTACACTTATAAATATTTTAGTTAGTCCTTACCCTACCCAAAAGTACATTTTAGAGACAGTGGGTAGGTTGGTAGGCATTTTCTTTTTTTCACAGCAAAGGGAAATTGAAGTGTCAGATGTTTTTTAGTCTTCATGCCTATCAGATTAAAAGAAAACTTTTTCACATCAGAACAATAAAACAATTTGGGTAGGCAGCTATGTTTTGGGTAGGTAGTGTTAGGACAAACAAACAAATATTCTTTTGTATGGTCAATTCGGCTGTTGTTTGCTCTATGGTCGGGTTGTTGTCTCTTTGACACATTCCCCATTTCCATTCTCAATTTTATTCCTTTAAAAAAAAACAGAATGCAAGGATTACTGCAAAACAATTTATAAAATCAGTTAAAGTTAATAACCAGATAGCATGTTTAAATGTTATGATAATCTTAGATGTCTGTAAAATTGTGTACTGATGTTTTTGTTCAATAATATGAAAGAACCCAGGTTTTTAGTTACATCTAAAGATGTCATAGTTTATATTTATGATAGCTTGGAAAATATATATTTATGGATCAATGGGTAATGATTTTCTTCTGAAATTTATATGAACAACGGGTATATATGTACAGTTTCTTGCAAACAAAAATACATGTACAATAAATGTATTTAGTGTATATGAATGGGGTGTCTGGTTTACAACAACAGCCAGATGTCTGTACCAAACCCTGTAGCTGTGTGCAAGATGAAACAAACACCCTAGCCGCACCCCCTTCGACCATATGTTAATGATGGGATCATAGGTAGCAGTAGTCCAGATAATTATGACAAAAAAAAAATAAAATAGCCTTTCAAGACATCATAATTATTGGTCTTATTCAGTAATTGAGTTAGGCTAAGGTTTGGTTTTACATTGGTTTATTCTGAGACATATATACAAGTGAATATGTGTCTCTCAAACACTGATTTAGGGGGTGAGCAGGGTGCATTGGACCCCCTTCTTGTAGGGAAAATTTGGTGGATATATAGGGAATCACCCAGGCATGACTGGAGCATATATAGGGACTGGACTACAGATCAGATATATAGCCAATAAATCGTCTACAGTAGGGGCATACATTAAATGCATGTAGACGATTGACGCGCTATAATATATTACATATATTTGACCCGTAGCCTCACCGGACACAATTACGAACGATTTTTGAACTGTGATTAATATTTTTTTATGTAGACAACTTTTCTGGAATTGTTTATTCCATAGAATTTAAGATGTATGGAGGCTTTCCATTTTGCATCATATCCCACATAATTTTCTATTCACGTTAGGATACTTTAGTAAGATTTGCTTTACCTGGTTTTATTGGTCAAGTCAAATATGGACGCAATTCCGAACAGCGCTATATTAATATATCTTGCAGAAGAAAACAATGACAACAGTCTAGATTGATAAAACATTCTCTAATCTAATCTCAAACACATTTCCAGAGGAAAATAAGATGCGCAAGTTTGTATTTTAAGTCAAATACTTCAGCAGTGGTTGCAGACGAAATGTCTCGTATGTGTAAAGGAAAGATTTCGGAATTGTTTTGTTTTTATGTAAGTTCCTCCTTTTAAGGAGCACTAAATTCAAGTTTCTCCATTTCGTTGGTGAACCTATCATTCATCTATGATTTTTTTTATATAGGTCAACATTTCATTCTGAGTTCTCTGGACTTTTCAATAAAGTTACCGTATTTTCTTTTGACAATACACCTTATCGCTATTCCCGCTTGACCCAAGAATCTGTCCCGCTCGAACTTTTGACGTCATACAACAATCACTTTTCCATTGTGGCGTCAGACATTTTCTATTATGACTTCAAAATTTTATGGGAACTTGTGTGATGTCCAGTAATGGCGGACAAATAGCGATAAGATGTATAAATAGGGTCACAAGAGTCGAAAAAAATTTAATTATTTGGGTTATTTGGGCAAGATAAAAGGCATCACGCATATGAACAGAATCAGGAGATATTTTTCCTTCTATATATTAACAAAAGAAGGCAATATGCACTTACCTTAATGATTTTTTTAATATAATTTCCAGGCGAGAGTGTCGTCCATTTAATATTTTCAGAATGATTTTGTCATCGTCATCAACATTCACCAAGTGCACATGAATTGTATTATCATGAAAACAAGGGAACTTTAATAGGGTTTTTATACATAGAAACATTTATTAATTATCATAATTGAATATGATTTCAGAGGGCAAACATTTGAAATCGTTCGTAATTGTGTCCAGTCGTAATTGCGTCCGGTGGGGCTAGTCCCCCCCCCCCCCCTATAAGAAAATTTGGATATGTTACTGTCGCTGGTTTCAATATAGCTCTTCTGTATGTTTTCATATGTAACACATAGAGTAGCCCTCGTATGCATTCGTTGTGTGTAACTCCCCCTTTTAATAATCGTCTTTTGAGTGCCTAGATGCCGTGTTTGTGCACAATATCTAAAGCTGATTCAGTATTAAAAATACTTATTTTGGTATCGTCTCTGTTCCAGTGATATATGCCCTACATCTTGGGAAATGTCTAAGAACTTCTGAACATATTTTTGTTTTCCGCTTGCTGATAGTTCTGTGAAATTAGATAATCGCGACTCGTATCCCGCGTTGTTTCATAAAACTCATGAATATTCATACTACCCTAGGCTAGTGATACGTAGAGTCTATCAGTCAAAATTGTGTTTACTAAATGACGTCATATAATATTAAGAATGGGAGCGATTACGGGCATGTAACAAATTTCGTTGTAGAAGGGTCTAAATACAGCACAAACAACATTTTCCAAAAGACCAAAAGAGTGAAAAAATATATTTTAACAAAACGCATTTGACTAGCAGGTCGAACAACTGATGTTCTTAAACCCTGCTGACTGCCATTGACGATTGCCAAATAAATTGATCACAAGGTGTAACAAAATGGATCTCTATATTAATTTAATACCAAGTAGAAAACAATAAACTTGCAGCAAAGATGGTAAACCACAACATGAGGTGCTAAATTTTTTACACCGTATCCGGATTTCGACAATTTATGTCTCTTCAATGACGTTAGGGATCGAAAAGTATTTGGAAGGCCATTTAATTTACCTCAATATAGGATAGACTCTTGAATTTTAAAGAGTCAAACTATTATAGGATGAACGGATTATATAAACCGGAGGGAAAATATAATACAACCCCAAGCGAAATAAATATAAAAAGTCTAAATTGAAAACAATGTTCAAACCTATGATTGCGTTGGATAAAAACCGCAATTTTTATACGTGTGCATGTGACAAATTTCGTTGTAGAAGGGTCTAAATACAGCACAAACAATATTTTCTAAAAGACCAAAAGAGTGGAAAAATATATTTTAACAAAACGCATTTGACTAGCAGGTCGAACAACTGATGTTCTTAAACCCTGCTGACTGCCATTGACGATTGCTTTATCCCGCAATTTTTATACGTATGCATGTAACAAATTTCGTTGTAGAAGGGTCTAAATACAGCAGAAACAACATTTTTCAAAAGATCAAAAGAGTGAAAAAATATATTTTAACAAAACGCATTTGACTAGCAGGTCGAACAACTGATGTTCTTAAACCCTGCTGACTACCATTAACGATGGCCAAATAAATTGATCACAAGGTGTAACTATCTATATTAATTTAATACCAAGTAGAAAACAATGAACTTGCAGCAAAGATGGTAAACCACAACATGAGGTGCTAAATGTTTTACACAATATCCGGATTTCGACAATTAAGGTCTCTTCAGTGATGTTAGGGATCGAAAAGTATTTGGAAGGCCATTTAATTTACCTCAATATAGGATAGACTCTTGAATTTAAAAAAACCGCTATTTTTTTTCGTGTCCATGTAACAAATTTCGTTGTAGAAGGGTCTAAATGCAGCACAAACAACATTTTCCAAAAGCCCAAATGGTGAAAAAATATATTTTAACAAAATGCATTTGACTAGCAGGTCGAGCAACTGATGGTCTTAAACCCTGCTGACTGCCATTGACGATTGCCAAATAAATTGAGCACACGGTGTAACAAAATGGATCTCTATATTAATTTAATACCAAGTAGAAAACAATAAACTTGCAGCAAAGATGGTAAACCATAACATGAGGTGCTAAATTTTTTACACCATATCCGGATTTCGACAATTAATGTCTCTTCAGTGATGTTAGGGATCGAAAAGTATTTGGAAGGCCATTTAATTTACCTCAATATAGGATAGACTCTTGAATTTTAAAGAGTCAAAATATTATAGGATGAACGGATTATATAAACCGGAGGGAAAATATAATACAAGCCCAAGCGCAATAAATATAAACAAGTCTAAAATGAAAACAACGTTCAAACCTATGATTGCGTTGGATTGATTGATTGATTGTTGGTTGCTTAACGTCCAGTGGCAAATATTTCATGCATATTCAGGACGAGAACAAATTAACAATAAATGCAATAGGTAGGTTCTGTAATAGAGACGTCTGGGATTGAGGTCGGAGAAATTTAGACTGCCACGGGAAATGAGGGTATATTGGATAGGGACAGAAATTTAGCCTTGCAACAGGTCACCTACGGACCCCTCAAAGAGTTGTTGCAAGGGTTCTTAACGTGCAAAGAGCGTGGCACTCTCTTTACACGAGGCATCGGATTTAACGTCCCCATTCTGACCGGACGTGGCTGCAAATTTGTACATCCCGCACAGCCAAACGGACGCCCCACTTTGACGAGGGTTTTACCGCCGGTCGGAGGAAGACCAATGGTGACCATACTTCTATTCCCCAGTCACCCTTGACTATATATATATATAAGTAAGTCTAAATTGAAAACAACGTTCAAACCTATGATTGCGTTGGATAAAAACCGCAATTTTTATACGTGTGCATGTGACAAATTTCGTTGTAGAAGGGTCTAAATACAGCACAAACAACGTTTTTCAAAAGATCAAAAGAGTGAAAAAATATATTTTAACAAAACGCATTTGACTAGCAGGTCGAACAACTGATGTTCTTGAACCCTGCTGACTGCCATTGACGATTGCCAAATAAATTGATCACAGGGTGTAACAAAATGGATCTCTATATTAATTTAATACCAAGTAGAAAACAATAAACTTGCAGCAAAGATGGTAAACCATAACATGAGGTGCTAAATTTTTTACACCATATCCAGATTTCGACAATTAATGTCTCTTCAGTGATATTAAGGATCGAAAAGTATTTGGAAGGCCATTTAATTTACCTCATTATAGGATAGACTCTTGAATTTTAAAGAGTCAAAATATTATAGGATGAACGGATTATATAAACCGGAGGGAAAATATAATACAAGCCCAAGCGAAATAAATATAAACAAGTCTAAATTGAAAACAACGTTCAAACCTATGATTGCGTTGGATAAACACCGCAATTTTTATACGTGTGCATGTGACAAATTTCGTTGTAGAAGGGTCTAAATACAGCACAAACAATATTTTCTAAAAGACCAAAAGAGTGGAAAAATATATTTTAACAAAATGCATTTGACTAGCAGGTCGAACAACTGATGTTCTTAAACCCTGCTGACTGCCATTGACGATTGCCTTATAAATTGATCACAAGGTGTAACAAAATGGATCTCTGTATTAATTTAATACCAAGTAGAAAACAATAAACTTGCAGCAAAGATGGTAAACCACAACATGAGGTGATTAATTGTTTACACCATATCCAGATTTCGACAATTAATGTCTCTTCAGTGATATTAAGGATCGAAAAGTATTTGGAAGGCCATTTAATTTACCTCATTATAGGATAGACTCTTGAATTATTGAAGAGTCAAAATATTATAGGATGAACGGATTATATAAACCGGAGGGAAAATATAATACAAGCCTAAGCGAAATAAAGATAAACAAGTTTAAATTGAAAACAACGTTCAAACCTATGATTGCGTTGGATAACAACCGCAATTTTTATACGTGTGCATGTAACAAATTTCGTTGTAGAAGGGTCTAAATACAGCACAAACAACATTTTCCAAAAGACCAAAAGAGTGAAAAAATATATTTTAACAAAACGCATTTGACTAGCAGGTCGAACAACTGATGTTCTTAAACCCTGCTGACTGCCATTGATAATTGCCAAATAAATTGATCACAAGGTGTAACAAAATGGATCTCTGTATTAATTTAATACCAAGTAGAAAACAATAAACTTGCAGCAAAGATGGTCAAGCACAACATGAGGTGCTAAATCTTTTACACCATATCCGGATTTCGACAATTAATGTCTCTTCAGTGATGTTAGGGATCGAAAAGTATTTGAAGGCCATTTAATATACCTCAATATAGGAAAGACTCTTGAATTTTAAAGAGTCAAAATATTATAGGATGAACGGATTATATAAACCGGAGGGAAAACATAAAACAAGCCCAAGCGAAATAAATATAAACAAGTCTAAATTGCAAACAACGTTCAAACCTATGATTGCGTTGGATATAAACCGCAATTTTTATACGTGTGCATGTAACAAATTTCGTTGTAGAAGGGTCTAAATACAGCACAAACAACATTTTCCAAAAGCCCAAATGGTGAAAAAATATATTTTAACAAAATGCATTTGACTAGCAGGTCGAGCAACTGATGGTCTTAAACCCTGCTGACTGCCATTGACGATTGCCAAATAAATTGAGCACACGGTGTAACAAAATGGATCTCTATATTAATTTAATACCAAGTAGAAAACAATAAACTTGCAGCAAAGATGGTAAACCATAACATGAGGTGCTAAATTTTTTACACCATATCCGGATTTCGACAATTAATGTCTCTTCAGTGATGTTAGGGATCGAAAAGTATTTGGAAGGCCATTTAATTTACCTCAATATAGGATAGACTCTTGAATTTTAAAGAGTCAAAATATTATAGGATGAACGGATTATATAAACCGGAGGGAAAATATAATACAAGCCCAAGCGCAATAAATATAAACAAGTCTAAAATGAAAACAACGTTCAAACCTATGATTGCGTTGGATTGATTGATTGATTGTTGGTTGCTTAACGTCCAGTGGCAAATATTTCATGCATATTCAGGACGAGAACAAATTAACAATAAATGCAATAGGTAGGTTCTGTAATAGAGACGTCTGGGATTGAGGTCGGAGAAATTTAGACTGCCACGGGAAATGAGGGTATATTGGATAGGGACAGAAATTTAGCCTTGCAACAGGTCACCTACGGACCCCTCAAAGAGTTGTTGCAAGGGTTCTTAACGTGCAAAGAGCGTGGCACTCTCTTTACACGAGGCATCGGATTTAACGTCCCCATTCTGACCGGACGTGGCTGCAAATTTGTACATCCCGCACAGCCAAACGGACGCCCCACTTTGACGAGGGTTTTACCGCCGGTCGGAGGAAGACCAATGGTGACCATACTTCTATTCCCCAGTCACCCTTGACTATATATATATATAAGTAAGTCTAAATTGAAAACAACGTTCAAACCTATGATTGCGTTGGATAAAAACCGCAATTTTTATACGTGTGCATGTGACAAATTTCGTTGTAGAAGGGTCTAAATACAGCACAAACAACGTTTTTCAAAAGATCAAAAGAGTGAAAAAATATATTTTAACAAAACGCATTTGACTAGCAGGTCGAACAACTGATGTTCTTGAACCCTGCTGACTGCCATTGACGATTGCCAAATAAATTGATCACAAGGTGTAACAAAATGGATCTCTATATTAATTTAATACCAAGTAGAAAACAATAAACTTGCAGCAAAGATGGTAAACCATAACATGAGGTGCTAAATTTTTTACACCATATCCGGATTTCGACAATTAATGTCTCTTCAGTGATGTTAGGGATCGAAAAGTATTTGGAAGGCCATTTAATTTACCTCAATATAGGATAGACTCTTGAATTTTAAAGAGTCAAAATATTATAGGATGAACGGATTATATAAACCGGAGGGAAAATATAATACAAGCCCAAGCGAAATAAATATAAACAAGTCTAAATTGAAAACAACGTTCAAACCTATGATTGCGTTGATTAAAATCGCAATTTTTATACGTGTGCATGTAACAAATTTCGTTGTAGAAGGGTCTAAATACAACACAAACAACATTTTCAAAATGACCAAAAGAGTGAAAAAATATATTTTAACAAAACGCATTTGACTAGCAGGTCGAATAACTGATGTTCTTAAACCCCGCTGACTGCCATTGACGATTGCCACATAAATTTATAACAAGGTGTAATAAAATAGATCTCTATATTAATTTAATACCAAGTAGAAAACAATAAACTTGCAGCAAAGATGGTAAACCACAACATGAGGTGCTAAATTTATACACCATATCCGGATTTCGACAATTAATGTCTCTTCAGTGATGTTAGGGATCGAAAAGCATTTGGAAGGCCATTTAATTTACCTCAATATAGGATAGACTCTTGAATTTTAAAGAGTCAAAATATTATAGGATGAACGGATTATATAAACCGGAGGGAAAATATAATACAAGCCCAAGCGAAATAAATATAAACAAGTCTAAATTGAAAACAACGTTCAAACCTATGATTGCGTTGGATGAAAACCGCAATTTTTATACGTGTGCATGTAACAAATTTCGTTGTAGAAGGGTCTAAATACAGCAAAAAACATCATTTTCCAAAAGACTAAAAGAGTGGAAAAATATATTTTAACAAAACGCATTTGACTAGCAGGTCGAACATCTGATGTTCATAAACCCTGCTGACTGCCATTGACGATTGCCAAATAAATTGATCACAAGGTGTAACAAAATGGATCTCTATATTAGTTTAATACCAAGTAGAAAACAATAAACTTGCAGCAAAGATGGTAAACCCAGCATGATGTGCTAAATTTTTTACACCATATCCGGATTTCGACAATAAATGTCTCTTCGGTGATGTTAGGGATCGAAAAGTATTTGGAAGGCCATTTAATTTACCTCAATATAGGATAGACTCTTGAATTTTAAAGAGTCAAAATAATATAGGATTAACGGATTATATAAACCAGAGGGAAAATATAATACAAGCCTAAGGGAAATAAATATAAACAAGTCTAATTTGAAAACAAAGTTCAAACCTATCATTGCGTTGGATAAAAACCACAATTTTTATACGTGTGCATGTAACAAATTTTGTTGTAGAAGGGTCTAAATACAGCATAAACAACATTTTCCAAAAGACCAAAAGAGTGAAAAAATATATTTTAACAAAACGCATTTGACTAGCAGGTCGAACATCTGATGTTCATAAAGCCTGCTGACTGCCATTGACGATTGCCAAAAAAACTGATCACAAGGTGTAACAAAATGGATCTCTATATTAATTTAATACCAAGTAGAAAACAATAAACTTGCAGCAAAGATGGTAAACCACAACATGAGGTGCTAAATTTTTTACACCATATCCGGATTTCGACAATTAATGTCTCTTCAGTAATGTTAGGGATCGAAAAGTATTTGGAAGGCCATTTGATTTACCTCAATATAGGATAGACTCTTGAATTTTAAAGAGTCAAGATATTATAGGTTAACGGATTATATAAACCGGAGGGAAAATATAATACAAGCCCAAGCGAAATAAATATAAACAAGTCTAAAATGAAAACAACGTTCAAACCTATGATTGCGTTGGATAAAAACCGCAATTTTTATACGTGTGCATGTGACAAATTTCGTTGTAGAAGGGTCTAAATACAGCACAAACAACGTTTTTCAAAAGATCAAAAGAGTGAAAAAATATATTTTAACAAAACGCATTTGACTAGCAGGTCGAACAACTGATGTTCTTGAACCCTGCTGACTGCCATTGACGATTGCCAAATAAATTGATCACAAGGTGTAACAAAATGGATCTCTATATTAATTTAATACCAAGTAGAAAACAATAAACTTGCAGCAAAGATGGTAAACCATAACATGAGGTGCTAAATTTTTTACACCATATCCGGATTTCGACAATTAATGTCTCTTCAGTGATGTTAGGGATCGAAAAGTATTTGGAATGTCATTTAATTTACCTCAATATAGGATAGACTCTTGAATTTTAAAGAGTCAAACTATTATAGGATGAACGGATTATATAAACCGGAGGGAAAATATAATACAACCCCAAGCGAAATAAATATAAAAAAGTCTAAATTGAAAACAATGTTCAAACCTATGATTGCGTTGGATAAAAACCGCAATTTTTATACGTGTGCATGTGACAAATTTCGTTTTAGAAGGGTCTAAATACAGCACAAACAATATTTTCTAAAAGACCAAAAGAGTGGAAAAATATATTTTAACAAAACGCATTTGACTAGCAGGTCGAACAACTGATGTTCTTAAACCCTGCTGACTGCCATTGACGATTGCCTTATAAATTGATCACAAGGTGTAACAAAATGGATCTCTGTATTAATTTAATACCAAGTAGAAAACAATAAACTTGCAGCAAAGATGGTAAACCACAACATGAGGTGATTAATTGTTTACACCATATCCAGATTTCGACAATTAATGTCTCTTCAGTGATATTAAGGATCGAAAAGTATTTGGAAGGCCATTTAATTTACCTCATTATAGGATAGACTCTTGAATTATTGAAGAGTCAAAATATTATAGGATGAACGGATTATATAAACCGGAGGGAAAATATAATACAAGCCTAAGCGAAATAAAGATAAACAAGTTTAAATTGAAAACAACGTTCAAACCTATGATTGCGTTGGATAACAACCGCAATTTTTATACGTGTGCATGTAACAAATTTCGTTGTAGAAGGGTCTAAATACAGCACAAACAACATTTTCCAAAAGACCAAAAGAGTGAAAAAATATATTTTAACAAAACGCATTTGACTAGCAGGTCGAACAACTGATGTTCTTGAACCCTGCTGACTGCCATTGATAATTGCCAAATAAATTGATCACAAGGTGTAACAAAATGGATCTCTGTATTAATTTAATACCAAGTAGAAAACAATAAACTTGCAGCAAAGATTATCAAGCACAACATGAGGTGCTAAATCTTTTACACCATATCCGGATTTCGACAATTAATGTCTCTTCAGTGATGTTAGGGATCGAAAAGTATTTGAAGGCCATTTAATATACCTCAATATAGGAAAGACTCTTGAATTTTAAAGAGTCAAAATATTATAGGATGAACGGATTATATAAACCGGAGGGAAAACATAAAACAAGCCCAAGCGAAATAAATATAAACAAGTCTAAATTGCAAACAACGTTCAAACCTATGATTGCGTTGGATATAAACCGCAATATTTATACGTGTGCATGTAACAAATTTCGTTGTAGAAGGGTCTAAATACAGCACAAACAACATTTTCCAAAAGACCAAAAGAGTGAAAAAATATATTTTAACAAAACGCATTTGACTAGCAGGTCGAACAACTGATGTTCTTAAACCCTGCTGACTGCCATTGACGATTGCCAAATAAATTGATCACAAGGTGTAACAAAATGGATCTCTATATTAATTTAATACCAAGTAGAAAACAATAAACTTGCAGCAAAGATTGTAAACCACAACATGAGGTGATTAATTTTTTACACCATATCCAGATTTCGACAATTAATGTCTCTTCAGTGATATTAGGGATCGAAAAGTATTTGGAAGGCCATTTAATTTACCTCATTATAGGATAGACTCTTGAATTTTAAAGAGTCAAAATATTATAGGATGAACGGATTATATAAACCGGAGGGAAAATATAATACAAGCCTAAGCGAAATAAAAATAAACAAGTCTAAATTGAAAACAACGTTCAAACCTATGATTGCGTTGGATAAAAACCGCAATTTTTATACGTGTGCATGTAACAAATTTCGTTGTAGAAGGGTCTAAATACAGCACAAACAACATTTTCCAAAAGACCAAAAGAGTGAAAAAATATATTTTAACAAAACGTATTTGACTAGCAGGTCGAACAACTGATGTTCTTAAACCCTGCTGACTGCCATTGACGATTGCCAAATAAATTGATCACAAGGTGTAACAAATTGGATCTCTGTATTAATTTAATACCAAGTAGAAAACAATAAACTTGCAGCAAAGATGGTCAAGCACAACATGAGGTGCTAAATCTTTTACACCATATCCGGATTTCGACAATTAATGTCTCTTCAGTGATGTTAGGGATCGAAAAGTATTTGGAAGGCCATTTAATATACCTCAATATAGGATAGACTCTTGAATTTTAAAGAGTCAAAATATTATAGGATGAACGGATTATATAAACCGGAGGGAAAACATAATACAAGCCCAAGCGAAATAAATATAAACAAGTCTAAATTGCAAACAACGTTCAAACCTATGATTGCGTTGATTAAAACCGCAATTTTTATACGTGTGCATGTAACAAATTTCGTTGTAGAAGGGTCTAAATACAACACAAACAACATTTTCAAAATGACCAAAAGAGTGAAAAAATATATTTTAACAAAACGCATTTGACTAGCAGCTCGAACAACTGATGTTCTTAAACCCTGCTGACTGCCATTGACGATTGCCAAATAAATTGAACACAAGGTGTAACAAAATGGATCTCCATATTAATTTAATACCAAGTAGAAAACAATAAACTTGCAGCAAAGATGGTAAACCACAACATGAGGTGCTAAATTTTTTACACCATATCCGGATTTCGACAATTAATGTCTCTTCAGTGATGTTAGGGATCGAAAAGTATTTTGAATGCCATTTAATTTACCTCAATATATGATAGACTCTTGAATTTTAAAGAGTCAAAATATTATAGGATGAACGGATTATATAAACCGGATGGAAAATATAATACAAGCCCAAGCGAAATAAATATAAACAAGTCTAAATTGAAAACAACGTTCAAACCTATGATTGCGTTGGATAAAAACCGCAATTTTTATACGTGTGCATGTAACAAATTTCGTTGTAGAAGGGTCTAAATACAGCACAAACAACATTTTCCAAAAGACCAAAAGAGTGAAAAAATATATTTTAACAAAACGCATTTGACTAGCAGGTCGAACAACTGATGTTCTTAAACCCTGCTGACTGCCAAATAAATTGATCACAAGGTGTAACAAAATGGATCTCTGTATTAATTTAATACCAAGTAGAAAACAATAAACTTGCAGCAAAGATGGTAAACCACAACATGAGGTGCTAAATCTTTTACACCATATCCGGATTTCGACAATTAATGTCTCTTCAGTGATGTTAGGGATCGAAAAGTATTTGGAAGGCCATTTAATATACCTCAATATAGGATAGACTCTTGAATTTTAAAGAGTCAAAATATTATAGGATGAACGGATTATATAAACCGGAGGGAAAACATAATACAAGCCCAAGCGAAACAAATATAAACAAGTCTAAATTGCAAACAACGTTCAAACCTATGATTGCGTTGGATAAAAACCGCGAATTTTATACGTGTGCATGTAACAAATTTCGTTGTAGAAGGGTCTAAATACAGCACAAACAACATTTTCCAAAAGACCAAAAGAGTGAGAAAAATATATTTTAACAAAACGCATTTGACTAGCAGGTCGAACAACTGATGTTCTTAAACCCTGCTGACTGCCATTGACGATTGCCAAATAAATTGATCACAAGGTGTAACAAAATGGATCTCTATATTAATTTAATACCAAGAAGAAAACAATAAACTTGCAGCAAAGATGGTCAAGCACAACATGAGGTGCTAAATTTTTTACACCATATCCGGATTTCGACAATTAATGTCTCTTCAGTGATGTTAGCGATCGAAAAGTATTTGGAAGGCCATTTAATATACCTCAATATAGGATAGACTCTTGAATTTTAAAGAGTCAAAATATTATAGGATGAACGGATTATATAAACCGGAGGGAAAACATAATACAAGCCCAAACGAAATAAATATAAACAAGTCTAAATTGCAAACAACGTTCAAACCTATGATTGCGTTGGATAAAAACCGCAATTTTTATACGTGTGCATGTAACAAATTTCGTTGTAGAAGGGTCTAAATACAGCACAAACAACATTTTCCAAAAGACCAAAAGAGTGAAAAAATATATTTTAACAAAACGCATTTGACTAGCAGCTCGAACAACTGATGTTCTTAAACCCTGCTGACTGCCATTGACGATTACCAAATAAATTGAACACAAGGTGTAACAAAATGGATCTCTATATTAATTTAATACCAAGTAGAAAACAATAAACTTGCAGCAAAGATGGTAAACCACAACACGAGGTGCTAAATTTTTTACACCATATCCGGACTTCGACAATTAATGTCTCTTCAGTGATGTTAGGGATCGAAAAGTATTTTGAATGCCATTTAATTTACCTCAATATAGGATAGACTCTTGAGTTTTAAAGAGTCAAAATATTATAGGATGAACGGATTATATAAACCGCAGGGAAAATATAATACAAGCCTAAGGGAAATAAATATAAACAAGTCTAAATTGAAAACAACGTCCAAACCTATGATTGCGTTGGATAAGAACTGCAATTTTTATACGTGTGCATGTAACAAATTTCGTTGTAGAAGGGTCTAAATACAGCACAAACAACATTTTTCAAAAGATCAAAAGAGTGAAAAAATATATTTTAACAAAACGCATTTGACTAGCAGGTCGAACAACTGATGTTCTTGAACCCTGCTGACTGCCATTGACGATTGCCAAATAAATTGATCACAAGGTGTAACAAAATGGATTTCTATATTAATTTAATACCAAGTAGAAAACAATAAACTTGCAGCAAAGATGGTAAACCATAACATGAGGTGCTAAATTTTTTACACCATATCCGGATTTCGACAATTAATGTCTCTTCAGTGATGTTAGGGATCGAAAAGTATTTGGAAGGCCATTTAATTTACCTCAATATAGGATAGACTCTTGAATTTTAAAGAGTCAAAATGTTATAGGATGAACGGATTATATAAACCGGAGGAAAAATATAATACAAGCCAAAGCGAAATAAATATAAACAAGTCTAAATTGAAAACAACGTTCAAACCTATGATTGCGTTGGATAAAAACCGCAATTTTTATACGTGTGCATGTAACAAATTTCGTTGTAGAAGGGTCTAAATACAGCACAAACACCATTTTCCATAAGACCAAAAGAGTGAAAAAATATATTTTAACAAAACGCATTTGACTAGCAGGTCGAACAACTGATGTTCTTAAACCCTGCTGACTGCCATTGACGAATGCCAAATAAATTGATCACAAGGTGTAACAAAATGGATCTCTATATTAGTTTAATACCAATTAGAAAACAATAAACTTGCAGCAAGGATGGTAAACCACAACATGAGGTGCTAAATTTTTTACACCATATCCGGATTTCGACAATTAATGTCTCTTCAGTGATGTTAGGGATCGAAAAGTATTTGGAAGGCCATTTAATATACCTCAATGTAGGATAGACTCTTGAATTTTAAAGAGTCAAAATATTATAGGATGAACGGATTATATAAACCGGAGGGAAAACATAATACAAGCCCAAGTGAAATAAATATAAACAAGTCTAAATTGCAAACAACGTTCAAACCTATGATTGCGTTGGATAAAAACCGAAATTTTTATACGTGTGCATGTAACAAATTTCGTTGTAGAAGGGTCTAAATACAGCACAAACAACATTTTCCAAAAGACCAAAAGAGTGAAAAAATATATTTTTACAAAACTCATTTGACTAGCAATTCGAACAACTGATGTTCTTAAACCCTGCTGACTGCCATTGACGATTGCCAAATGAATTGATCACAAGGTGTAACAAAATGGATCTCTGTATTAATTTAATACCAAGTAGAAAACAATAAACATGCAGCAAAGATGGTCAAGCACAATATGAGGTGCTAAATCTTTTACACCATATCCGGATTTCGACAATTAATGTCTCTTCAGTGATGTTAGGGATTGTAAAGTATTTGGAATGCCATTTAATATACCTCAATATAGGATAGACTCTTGAATTTTAAAGAGTCAAAATATTATAGGATGAACGGATTATATAAACCGGAGGGAAAACATAATACAAGCCCAAATGAAATAAATATAAACAAGTCTAAATTGCAAACAACGTTCAAAGCTATGATTGCGTTGGATAAAAACCGCAATTTTTATACGTGTGCATGTAACAACTTTCGTTGTAGAAGGGTCTAAATACAGCACAAACAACATTTTCCAAAAGACCAAAAGAGTGAAAAAATATATTTTAACAAAACGCATTTGACTAGCAGGTCGAACAACTGATGTTCTTAAACCCTGCTGACTGCCATTGACGATTGCCAAATAAATTGATCACAAGGTGTAACAAAATGGATCTCTGTATTAATTTAATACCAAGTAGAAAACAATAAACTTGCAGCAAAGATGGTAAACCACAACATGAGGTGCTAAATTTTTTACACCATATCCGGATTTCGACAATTAATGTTTCTTCAGTGATGTTAGGGATTGAAAAGTATTTGGAAGGCCATTTAATTTACCTCAATACAGGATAGGCTCTTGAATTTTAAAGAGTCAAAATATTATAGGATGAACGGATTATATGAACCGGAGGGAAAATATAATACAAGCCCAAGCGAAATAAATATAAACAAGTCTAAATTGAAAACAACGTTCAAACCTATGATTGCGTTGGATAAAAACCGCAATTTTTATACGTGTTCATGTAACAAATTTCGTTGTAGAAGGGTCTAAATACAGCACAAACAACATTTTCCAAAAGACCAAAAGAGTGAA
Organism: Mytilus californianus; assembly: GCF_021869535.1. Classification (NCBI taxonomy): domain Eukaryota; kingdom Metazoa; phylum Mollusca; class Bivalvia; order Mytilida; family Mytilidae; genus Mytilus; species Mytilus californianus. Next base: position 92,493,802 of record NW_026262734.1, on the reverse strand, counting down.
AAAATATATTTTAACAAAACGCATTTGACTAGCAGGTCGAACAACTGATGTTCTTAAACCCTGCTGACTGCCATTGACGATTGCCAAATAAATTGATCACAAGGTGTAACAAAATGGATCTCTGTATTAATTTAATACCAAGTAGAAAACAATAAACTTGCAGCAAAGATGGTAAACCACAACATGAGGTGCTAAATTTTTTACACCATATCCGGATTTCGACAATTAATGTCTCTTCAGTGATGTTAGGGATCGAAAAGTATTTGGAAGGCCATTTAATTTACCTCAATATAGGATAGACTCTTGAATTTTAAAGAGTCAAAATGTTATAGGATGAACGGATTATATAAACCGGATGGAAAATATAATACAAGCCTTAGGGAAATAAATATAAACAAGTCTAATTTGAAAACAACGTTCAAACCTATGATTGCGTTGGATAAGAACCGCAATTTTTATACGTGTGCATGTAACAAATTTCGTTGTAGAAGGGTCTAAATACAGCACAAACAACATTTTCCAAAAGACCAAAAGAGTAAAAAAATATATTTTAACAAAACGCATTTGACTAGCAGGTCGAACAACTGATGGTCTTAAACCCTGCTGACTGCCATTGACGATTGCCAAATCAATTGATCACAAGTCGTAACAAAATGGATATCTATATTAATTTAATACCAAGTAGAAAACAATAAACTTGCAGCAAAGATTGTTAACCAAAACATCAGGTGCTAAATTTTTTACACCATATCGGGATTTCGACAATTAATGTCTCTTCAGTGATATTAGGGATCGAAAAGTATTTGGAAGGCCATTTGATTTACCTCAATATAGGATAGACTCTTGAATTTTAAAGAGTCAAAATATTGTAGGATGAACGGATTATATAAACCGGATGGAAAATATAATACAAGCCCAAGCGAAATAAATATAAACAAGTCTAAATTGAAAACAACGTTCAAACCTATGATTGCGTTGGATAAAAACCGCAATTTGTATGCGTGTGCATGTAACAAATTTCGTTGTAGAAGGGTCTAAATACAGCACAAACAACATTTTCCGAAAGACCAAAAGAGTGAAAAAATATATTTTAACAAAACGCATTTGACTAGCAGGTCGGACAACTGATGTTCTTAAACCCTGCTGACTGCCATTGACGATTGCCAAATAAATTGATCACAAGGTGTAACAAAATGGATCTCTATATTAATTTAATACCAAGTAGAAAACAATAAACTTGCAGCAAAGATGGTAAACCACAACATGAGGTGCTAAATTTTTTACACCATATCCGGATTACGACAATTAATGTCTCTTCAGTGATGTTAGGGATCCAAAAGTTTTTGGAAGGCCATTTAATTTACCTCAATATAGGATAGACTCTTGAATTTTAAAGAGTCAAACTATTATAGGATGAACGGATTATATAAACCGGATGGAAAATATAATACAAGCCCAAGCGAAATAAATATAAACAAGTCTAAATTGAAAACAACGTTCAAACCTATGATTGCGTTGGATAAGAACCGCAATTTTTATACGTGTGCATGTAACAAATTTCGTTGTAGAAGGGTCTAAATACAGCACAAACAACATTTTCCAAAAGACCAAAAGAGTGAAAAAATATATTTAAACAAAACGCATTTGACTAGCAGGTCGAACAACTGATGTTCTTAAACCCTGCTGACTGCCATTGACGATTGCCAAATAAATTGATCACAAGTCGTAACAAAATGGATCTCATTATTTTAATTTAATACCAAGTAGAAAACAATAAACTTGCAGCAAAGATGGTAAACCACAACATGAGGTGCTAAATTTTTTACACCATATCCGGATTTCGACAATTAATGTTTCTTCAGTGATGTTAGGGATCGAAAAGAATTTGGAAGGCCATTTAGTTTACCTCAATATAGGATAGGCTCTTGAATTTTAAAGAGTCAAAAAATTATAGGATGAACGGATTATATAAACCGGAGGGAAAATATAATACAAGCCCAAGCGAAATAAATATAAACAAGTCTAAATTGAAAACAACGTTCAAACCTATGATTGCGTTGGATAAAAACCGCAATTTTTATACGTATGCATGTAACAAATTTCGTTGTAGAAGGGTCTAAATACAGCACAAACAACATTTTCCAAAAGACCAAAAGAGTGAAAAAAATATATTTTAACAAAACGCATTTGACTAGCAGGTCGAACAACTGATGTTCTTAAACCCTGCTGACTGCCATTGACGATTGCCAAATTAATTGATCACAAGTCGTAACAAAATGGATCTCCATATTAATTTAATACCAAGTAGAAAACAATAAACTTGCAGTAAAGATGGTAAACCACAACATGAGGTGCTAAATTTTTTACACCATATCCGGATTTCGACAATTAATGTCTCTTCAGTGATGTTAGGGATCGAAAAGTATTTGGAAGGCCATTTAGTTTACCTCAATATAGGATAGGCTCTTGAATTTTAAAGAGTCAAAAAATTATAGGATGAACGGATTATATAAACCGGAGGGAAAATATAATACAAGCCTTAGGGAAATAAATATAAACAAGTCTAATTTGAAAACAACGTTCAAACCTATGATTGCGTTGGATAAGAACCGCAATTTTTATACGTGTGCATGTAACAAATTTCGTTGTAGAAGGGTCTAAATACAGCACAAACAACATTTTCCAAAAGACCAAAAGAGTGAAAAAATATATTTTAACAAAACGCATTTGACTAGCAGGTCGGACAACTGATGTTCTTAAACCCTGCTGACTGCCATTGACGATTGCCAAATAAATTGATCACAAGGTGTAACAAAATGGATCTCTATATTAATTTAATACCAAGTAGAAAACAATAAACTTGCAGCAAAGATGGTAAACCACAACATGAGGTGCTAAATTTTTTACACCATATCCGGATTACGACAATTAATGTCTCTTCAGTGATGTTAGGGATCCAAAAGTTTTTGGAAGGCCATTTAATTTACCTCAATATAGGATAGACTCTTGAATTTTAAAGAGTCAAACTATTATAGGATGAACGGATTATATAAACCGGATGGAAAATATAATACAAGCCCAAGCGAAATAAATATAAACAAGTCTAAATTGAAAACAACGTTCAAACCTATGATTGCGTTGGATAAGAACCGCAATTTTTATACGTGTGCATGTAACAAATTTCGTTGTAGAAGGGTCTAAATACAGCACAAACAACATTTTCCAAAAGACCAAAAGAGTGAAAAAATATATTTAAACAAAACGCATTTGACTAGCAGGTCGAACAACTGATGTTCTTAAACCCTGCTGACTGCCATTGACGATTGCCAAATAAATTGATCACAAGTCGTAACAAAATGGATCTCATTATTTTAATTTAATACCAAGTAGAAAACAATAAACTTGCAGCAAAGATGGTAAACCACAACATGAGGTGCTAAATTTTTTACACCATATCCGGATTTCGACAATTAATGTTTCTTCAGTGATGTTAGGGATCGAAAAGAATTTGGAAGGCCATTTAGTTTACCTCAATATAGGATAGGCTCTTGAATTTTAAAGAGTCAAAAAATTATAGGATGAACGGATTATATAAACCGGAGGGAAAATATAATACAAGCCCAAGCGAAATAAATATAAACAAGTCTAAATTGAAAACAACGTTCAAACCTATGATTGCGTTGGATAAAAACCGCAATTTTTATACGTATGCATGTAACAAATTTCGTTGTAGAAGGGTCTAAATACAGCACAAACAACATTTTCCAAAAGACCAAAAGAGTGAAAAAAATATATTTTAACAAAACGCATTTGACTAGCAGGTCGAACAACTGATGTTCTTAAACCCTGCTGACTGCCATTGACGATTGCCAAATTAATTGATCACAAGTCGTAACAAAATGGATCTCCATATTAATTTAATACCAAGTAGAAAACAATAAACTTGCAGTAAAGATGGTAAACCACAACATGAGGTGCTAAATTTTTTACACCATATCCGGATTTCGACAATTAATGTCTCTTCAGTGATGTTAGGGATCGAAAAGTATTTGGAAGGCCATTTAGTTTACCTCAATATAGGATAGGCTCTTGAATTTTAAAGAGTCAAAAAATTATAGGATGAACGGATTATATAAACCGGAGGGAAAATATAATACAAGCCTTAGGGAAATAAATATAAACAAGTCTAATTTGAAAACAACGTTCAAACCTATGATTGCGTTGGATAAGAACCGCAATTTTTATACGTGTGCATGTAACAAATTTCGTTGTAGAAGGGTCTAAAAACAGCACAAACAACATTTTCCAAAAGACCAAAAGAGTAAAAAAAAATATTTTAACAAAACGCATTTGACTAGCAGGTCGAACAACTGATGGTCTTAAACCCTGCTGACTGCCATTGACGATTGCCAAATCAATTGATCACAAGTCGTAACAAAATGGATATCTATATTAATTTAATACCAAGTAGAAAACAATAAACTTGCAGCAAAGATTGTTAACCAAAACATCAGGTGCTAAATTTTTTACACCATATCGGGATTTCGACAATTAATGTCTCTTCAGTGATATTAGGGATCGAAAAGTATTTGGAAGGCCATTTGATTTACCTCAATATAGGATAGACTCTTGAATTTTAAAGAGTCAAAATATTGTAGGATGAACGGATTATATAAACCGGATGGAAAATATAATACAAGCCCAAGCGAAATAAATATAAACAAGTCTAAATTGAAAACAACGTTCAAACCTATGATTGCGTTGGATAAAAACCGCAATTTGTATACGTGTGCATGTAACAAATTTCGTTGTAGAAGGGTCTAAATACAGCACAAACAACATTTTCCGAAAGACCAAAAGAGTGAAAAAATATATTTTAACAAAACTCATTTGACTAGCAGGTCGGACAACTGATGTTCTTAAACCCTGCTGACTGCCATTGACGATTGCCAAATAAATTGATTACAAGGTGTAACAAAATGGATCTCTATATTAATTTAATACCAAGTAGAAAACAATAAACTTGCAGCAAAGATGGTAAACCACAACATGAGGTGCTAAATTTTTTACACCATATCCGGATTACGACAATTAATGTCTCTTCAGTGATGTTAGGGATCCAAAAGTTTTTGGAAGGCCATTTAATTTACCTCAATATAGGATAGACTCTTGAATTTTAAAGAGTCAAACTATTATAGGATGAACGGATTATATAAACCGGATGGAAAATATAATACAAGCCCAAGCGAAATAAATATTAACAAGTGTAAATTGAAAACAACGTTCAAACCTATGATTGCGTTGGATAAGAACCGCAATTTTTATACGTGTGCATGTAACAAATTTCGTTGTAGAAGGGTCTAAATACAGCACAAACAACATTTTCCAAAAGACCAAAAGAGTGAAAAAATATATTTAAACAAAACGCATTTGACTAGCAGGTCGAACAACTGATGTTCTTAAACCCTGCTGACTGCCATTGACGATTGCCAAATAAATTGATCACAAGTCGTAACAAAATGGATCTCATTATTTTAATTTAATACCAAGTAGAAAACAATAAACTTGCAGCAAAGATGGTAAACCACAACATGAGGTGCTAAATTTTTTACACCATATCCGGATTTCGACAATTAATGTTTCTTCAGTGATGTTAGGGATCGAAAAGAATTTGGAAGGCCATTTAGTTTACCTCAATATAGGATAGGCTCTTGAATTTTAAAGAGTCAAAAAATTATAGGATGAACGGATTATATAAACCGGAGGGAAAATATAATACAAGCCCAAGCGAAATAAATATAAACAAGTCTAAATTGAAAACAACGTTCAAACCTATGATTGCGTTGGATAAAAACCGCAATTTTTATACGTATGCATGTAACAAATTTCGTTGTAGAAGGGTCTAAATACAGCACAAACAACATTTTCCAAAAGACCAAAAGAGTGAAAAAAATATATTGTAACAAAACGCATTTGACTAGCAGGTCGAACAACTGATGTTCTTAAACCCTGCTGACTGCCATTGACGATTGCCAAATTAATTGATCACAAGTCGTAACAAAATGGATCTCCATATTAATTTAATACCAAGTAGAAAACAATAAACTTGCATTAAAGATGGTAAACCACAACATGAGGTGCTAAATTTTTTACACCATATCCGGATTTCGACAATTAATGTCTCTTCAGTGATGTTAGGGATCGAAAAGTATTTGGAAGGCCATTTAATTTACCTCAATATAGGATAGACTCTTGAATTTTAAAGAGTCAAAATATTATAGAATGAACGGATTATATAAGGCGGAGGGAAAATATAATACAAGCCCAAGCAAAATAAATATAAACAAGTCTAAATTGAAAACAACGTTCAAACCTATGATTGCGTTGGATAAAAACCGCAATTTTTATACGTGTGCATGTAACAAATTTCGTTGTAGAAGGGTCTAAATACAGCACAAACAACATTTTCCAAAAGACCAAAAGAGTGAAAAAATATATTTTAACAAAACGCATTTGACTAGCAGGTCGAAGAACTGATGTTCTTAAACCCTCCTGACTGCCATTGACGATTGCCAAATAAATTGATCACAAGGTGTAACAAAATGGATCTCTATATTAATTTAATACCAAGTAGAAAACAATAAACTTGCAGCAAAGATGGTAAACCACAACATGAGGTGCTAAATTTTTTACACCATATCCGGATTTCGACAATTAATGTCTCTTCAGTGATGTTAGGGATATATGTATATATATAGAATCAGCGTGAGGTAAGCTATTTTTTGCCACCATGAAAAGTTAAGATATCAAGGGAAGTGGCTTATTATCTCCCTTAATTAATGGAAAAAGTGCCTTAAACATTCTATGTTCAAACCTAGTGTGTGATAAGCTATCATTTATCCGAAGTTTATTATTTCAAGTAAATGTGGGTATAAAGTCAGGAATCTGATGTTCAGTAGTTGTCGTTTGTTGATGTGGTTCATAAGTGTTTCTCGTTTCTCGTTTTTTATATAGATTAGACCGTTGGTTTTCTTGTTTGAATGGTTTTAAATTAGTAATTTTTTAGGGCCTTTTATAACTTGCTGTTCGGTGTGAGCCTAGACTCCGTGTTGAAGACCGTACCTTGACCTATAATGGTTTACTTTTATAAATTGTGACATGGATGGAGAGTTGTCTCATTGGCATTTATACCACATCTTCCTATATCTATATAAATACCTGCAATTATTCTCTGAACTATTGGGTTTAAATTTTTTTTTAAATTCTTCTTCCACCACTATTATTTCTTGCGTGTAACTTTTGTGTCGCAAGATGTCGCTTTAATGTTTGATATATGTTGTTGCATAGTTTATGTCTAATGTGTCTTTGCAACTAACCCTGCTTAACCGTATTCTTTTCTTTGTAAGAGTTATCACCCCTAACACTGTTTTTGTGGTTACATCTCCTTTGTAACCGTAAAAGAAATCGACAAATGTATTTTTCCAAATTGCTCGTTTTATCCTACGAATGTTTTGTCAAATCATGACTGAAGCGATATGAACACTCCATATGAGAGTTATTTCCCCTTCTGTACTTCACATAAGTGATACATTTATGTATCGTTTCAATAGTTAGTGATAGAGACCATAGATCAAACTTAGGCCCTTGATTCACAAAAATGAATTTGAGGTCAGGGTCCAAGGTTAAGTTCATGTTCTCAATTTTGAGTTTTCCTTTTTTTTTTTGGCATTTTCTTTGACACATTTAAAGATATATATATATATATCTTTAAATATATATATATATAGATGATAGAACGTTGTTTTCAATTAAGACTTGTATATATATATATATATATATATATATAGAGTCTATAAGAATTTACCAACCAGTAAACTTAATAGGTATTGGATCATCAAAATTAACAATACTACACAAACAGGGAAAATTATATGAGTCTAAAAGATTGTGTAACAATACCGATAAATAGATGGAAAACAAAACACTAAAAAGTGTTGAATATCATCGCACAAAGATGGAAAAACTGAACAGATGATATAAATTATACAATAATTGCAAATATTTCGGCTCAACAAATGGCCTTCCTCAGTGTTAAAAGTATTAACAATACTGATATATAATGTATAAGGTGTAAACATAGATCAGTAATAATACAGGTAAGTTTTGGTCGATTGATTTTAATCCAAAATCCTGAATATCATAATATAAACATTAGACTGTAAATTTAATTATTTCTTTCTATTGATATATATATATAAGAACAAGTGCAAAATGTGTGCGTTATTGTGATTAAGACATGATACATTTGGTCTGAAACAATCCAACATCTTACAAGAGTTGTTGCCGATGAAATGTTTTATTTTAAAATTAATAAAGAATAACTTCCGATTTCTGCTTTATAAAGCCATACGGTCTTATGCAAAATGTTGCCTGACATTTGACCTTAAAAGATGTTAACTGGAAGTGACCTTGAGACAAACGGAAGAATTCTGTTTTGCACTTATTTCATTGAAAAGTACCAGGAACCATATATTTAAAAAAAAAAAGCATACATCATTAAACATATCGATTGAGACTGAAAGTGACCTTCTTTAAACCAGATGTAGCAAATTATCTGCCTTATTACAGGTGTAATACCACCATTGATTTTCCCCTATTAGTCTTTGTTAAATTTGCACTTTTCAAAAAATTGTGCAGAATTTAATTTTGTTTCAAATGAAGAAATACTTGGCATAAATAAAGTTTTATCCTGTCCAGTACTATAGTCAAAATTTCACATAACATTTCATTGCGTATAAGAAAATAACCATCAATGGATGTTAACCAATCAAATTTTCACCCCTTTTTTTCCTATGTACAAGCTTTAGTAACCATGTAACCTCAAGTTTCCAAAATATTCTATAGAAACACCAAATAAAAAAAGGGTGCTTTGAAACACCCAAGATGTATGTTTATGCCTCAGAATTTTTTTACTGCAATGAAATGTTGGATTAATTTCCTACAACTGTCAAATTCAAGGGAATATTTTTTTCGACCCTTTTTCGTATGCAACTGGATGTGGCGTACTATGATTTGGTGGTATTACACCTAAAGAAGACTTTTTTGTTGAATAAACTGAATGTGATTTTTTTTCTTTGTAATACTGCTTATTTCAAGCATTACTGTCAAGTTTTGTCATAATCAGTTCAATAGTTTGAGAAAAATCTAGTATAATGTAAGACGACATCTACAGCGAATCGAGCAAAATTTCTACGAAAAATCCAAATCAAGCCGCATCATGATGGCATATAGTGTGGACCAATAAATGATCAACTATTTATCTCATCTGCTTACAAACAGTTGAATATGATACAAAAGATTACTCTAGAATGATAAATACCACTAATGGACCTCTTTGTCTTCATTATAAGGTACCTTTTGGTCTATTTATAACTCTCATTTCCTCAAAATTTCAACTTTTTAGGGCAATAAATAAACATTTTGGGGTAACTTTCACTCATGTATCATAATGATAGAAATGTGATAATAAACGAATAACTGAAGTATTCAAACTGAATGAACTATCCATATAAAAGTTTACTGACTCCATGGAGGTTTCAATAAGTCTTTATGTAAAACTTAAATTTAAGCCGCGTTCCATAGAGGGACATAAAAAGCTTCCCTTTTAGTGAATAATTTGTTGTTACTTGCTTCAAAAATAATTTCATTTACTAATAACTATATATTTATTAAAGTATTACTTAGGAAAAGGTTTTCATTTATAGCAAAACATAAGAAATAAGGAGAAAAAGTCAGAAAAAGCTCCCCAAAACACTGAGTTTGGCTTGCTCTGTCTACTAATATGCATGGTAGAGTCCTATTTCAAGGCAATTTTCTCATAAAATGTGTTTCTGAGACTCAATCCACTCAGAATATTTCATTTTTGTAATATTTCACTTAAATAGCATGAAATTTTAACAAATGAGAGTACACATAAGGTCAAAGGTGCATTTGCAGCTTCCCATAATAGGTGTAATACCGCCATTGATTTTCCCCTATTAATCTTTGTTAAATTTGCACTTTTCAAAAAATTGTGCAGAATTTATCTTTGTTTCAAATGAAGAAATACTTGGCATGAGTAAAGTTTTATCCTGTCCAGTACTAAAGTCAAAATTTCACATAACAGTTCATTGCATATAAGAAAATAACCATCACTGGAAGTTAACCAATCAAATTATCACCCCTTTTTGTCCTGTGTACAAGCTTAAGTAACCATGTAACCTCAAGTTTCCAAAATATTCTATAGAAACACCAAATAAAAAAATAAGGATGCTTTGAAACACCCAAGATATATGTTTATGACTCAGAATTTTTTTACTGCAATGAAATGTTGGATTAATTTCCTACAACTGTCAAATTCAAAGGAATATTTTTTTTCGACCCTTTTTCGTACGCAACCGGATGTGACGTACTATGATTTGGTGGTATTACAACTACAGGCAAACGTATATTTACACTATATATAATTGGAATCAGTTTAAATAGAGCGATCATATGAGACCAAAATGAACATTTTCTAAACCGGAAGTAGCCAAGTATATCTATTTTCTTCGGTCAAAGTAGATATTTTTGGAATCGGTGTAAATACAGCTATATTGATGAAACCGAAAGTTGGCAATTATCTCCCATATTTCAGACAAAATTATATAGAAACCAATATATTCGTATTTGTATAATAACGAGGTCCAATGTGTTAAGTGGCATCGCGCAAAAACGACGAATCAACTCATTCAACTTCATATATTCCTTCTATAAGACAATGGTTTGTTTGAAAATTACACCGTTTCAGGCCCTTTTGTTTTAAAGATAATTGATATTGCCAATAATTATTTAAATAATTTGATTAATAAGTTACGAAATTAAATTTATTTTATAATAAGTTTATTGTAGTATGAAAATCCTGACGGGTTCAAACAGAAAGCTTTTGAAAGCAGAGAAAAATGTGCACCTTGCAATAAGCATCGCTGTATCAGATAACAATTCGAATACTAGAATTATAGACTAAACATAAGGCATAGGTACTTTAATTCAGTCATTGACCTGCGATGTCGTCGGTGTATTCTTGTTTGACTTGAATATTAGACCTATCTATTGCTTATATTCTGAACCAGGATACTGTGACAAGAACTTAATAAGTTTAGAAACTTCTCATGCATTGTTCATTGTCTTTTCAGAACAAATTCCTCAACCACATACAAAATGCACACATTATTGCTTGTATAATGACTTGCCCCTATTATCTGATATACACACAATGGCAACATAAAAAAACAAGAAAAATAAATAAATTCATAATTATTAGATAATTGAATAAACATCAAATTCAGAGGATTGTTTTATATTTCTAATACTTTTCCATAGTTTGAGTATCAATAACCTAATGATATCACTGTGTTTGATGAAAATCGATTTATCATAAGCCACCTCCTTTTAAATTGCAATGAATATAGGCATACATCTTTCTCGTTGTTATCACAAATATAAGTTGTATAAATACCTTACATCAAACTAGACTGAAAATTAACTGATCCGTATTGACTCAAACGGCAATATGTTTTGACTTGAGAATACTAGACAGTACTAAATTGTTCCCTCTACACTGGAAATCTATATGAACGACTGACAATAAACTCTATTGTTATTTCATTGTGGTAATTTCGGACATTAAAAGTTTTTTTATATATAAATACAAAATAGGAGATGTGGTATGTTTGCCAATAGGATAACTATGGAACGCCACAGCTGTATGGCGTACTGAAAGGGTCAAAAGTAAATTGTTTTGCGTATGCTACATTTAATACAGCATATTATGCTGTATAAACTACAGCTTTAGCTATAATTTATGTACCCTATGCTGAAATTAATGTCGCTTAGGCTATAATATATAGCATATGCTATAATTTATACAGCATATGCTATAATTGATACAGCCTATGCTATACTAAATGCAGCCTATGCTGTAATATATAACTGTCAATCACAAATTATGCTAATATATATTTACTGTCAATCACTCTTCAACTTTGTAGGCTTTCACAAATAAGGACAACGCCAATCAGAACCACATTGTGTTTAGGGTGTGTGAAAATTAAGATCATTAAGATTAAAGTAATTGATAGTCGAGTTCAGAGATTTAATGAAAAATTCGGACTATTTATGTGAAATAATCATGTTTATCTTAGAATTATATTTAAGGTAGCACAATACAAAAGCAACTAAATTTTATCAAAATTTAATTTTCATCTGTTTTTGTTACTTCTTAATATTCCAAAACATCATTTGATAGCTATATGACCACTGACTAGCAATAAAGATAACAGTTATGAAAAAGAGGTGGATTAGGGATTTATGTATTTATGGAAAAAATTAAAAGAATAAATGAAGCGAAAGTCTAAATATGAACTCTTTTTAGAAAAAACGAATTAAATATTTCATTTCAGATGGAAAAAAATATACTTGGTGTAAAACACCATATTCTCATTGTCTATAATTATAATTCTAGAAAACCCCCACAAAGATCCCGTAGACTGACCAACTGATCATTTTGTGTACACATGCATGACTTGCTTTTTGCAACAATGCAAAAAACAAAATATATTATTATATGTACATTGTACTAAAAAGAATAAAATCCATATTGAAAATGCAATATATAATTAAACTTCTGAGATCATTAATAGTAAAGGTTTATCATGGTACGCGGAATGTTGACCATATCAATAGCAACTGACTTACAGCAAGGTCAATAATGATATAACATCTCCCGCCAGATCTGATTTTTGATGCATAAGGTGTGCATTTTCTTTATATATTTAGAATTGCTGAAATGAAATGCAGTCTTATTGGTCAAAACCTAATTGATTTATGATTAAAGGCCAATCCTGAAGTATCCCCGTGGTATATGTGTGAATTATATTGAAGTTAATGGGGTTCAAGTAGGAAAATTCTTATTTAATCAATTTTGACACATTCATTTTTGACATGAAAATGTAGTTTTAAATGAAATTAGCTACTAGAAGGGTGCCCCATTTATGCCTGATTTTCACACATGTTGTTCCTTGACCAGTTATCTTCAAAACGGTGTCTCAGATTTCAAAAAACATCAATAGAACAAATGTTATACCCTAGCTATTAAATTAAGTTATCTCTTATGAATTGAGGTTGCAAACTGCATTGAAGGTTTACGAGTGAATGAAATACAATAGAAAAAATTCTAGACACGGTTTCGGAGGTCAAACTGTGTTGTACAAGAATCTATAAAATATTTTGGGATGGAATGAATAACAAAAAAGCTAATTTCATTTAAGTGTGGACATCAAAATATAACAACTTATAATTTACCTAATAATTAATTATGTAATAATTATGTCATAATGAAAGTATCACCATTTGAAAGATTAATCTTTCTTTTTTCTTCTGGTATCTTATTTATAAAATTTAAAGCTGGATGAAAGAAATTACATCGGTTTAAAGTTGTCTGATTGGGGGTGATAAAATCTTTGTATTGTGCTACTGAGAGAAAAATTGGGTAGACTATGCTACTAAAATCCCTCAACATATCAGACAAACAACCACGATAAAGGTACGGGGTACGAAAAACAATGCATTTGAACGTCTTAAGTCGATGTGAGACTTTACAAAACTAGTAAAAATCACACCATACAGCAAGCACTAGTTTGATTGATTGATTGTTGGTTGCTTAACGTCCAGTGACAAATATTTCATGCATGTTCAGCACTATGATGATGAAAATAGAAAATCTATAACTAGTGCTTGCTCGTCTTGAACATGCATGAAATATTTGCCACTGGACGTTAAGCAACCAACAATCAATCAATCATACTAGTGCTTGCTGTATGGTGTGAGCACTAGTTATAGATTGTCTATCGTATGACGAAAAATACAAGAATGAGATTGATGTACTATTTATTTTATACTGAATTCAATCATCAGAAATATGTTTACATGTCTGTTTTTTAAAGCACAGTTTAGCGAAATGTGTGTTCGTTATAAGTTTTACTATAGTACGCACTATTCGAGTATATAAGAAACGATGAAATATTAAACTGTCCGAAATCATGTATTAATTAATAAATATAAATAAAAGTAATTGAAACAAAAAGGAAAACAAATTTTATGAACATATCCACTTCGTATGCTTACAATCCAAATAAAAATAGTAGAAGGAACACGAAGCAATTTCCGTAAAGTGACCTACGTGTTTTTTTATTTCGTTAAATGGGATGTACTGTCCATTTTTTTCGCAAAATTAGGATACCGATTTGCTAAAATGTCCCAAAATGTTTTGTACAAGAAGGTATCCCATGAAATCTTTTTGGTACATTTGGTAACTGACGTATATATATATATAATAGTTCTTGTATAGGGGTTAACTTTGCAAACACAAATCCATTTAGGATTATGGCATACATGTACAAATAAAAATACATGTATGCACAATTAAAAAAAACTTTAGAAATATATACACATCATTCAACTGAAATTGAAAAACCGGTCAAAGCAGTCATATTTTTCAAGACTTCTAACGGCAACATATATAGGTTTAAGAACATCAGTTGTTCGAAATCCGGATATGGTGTACAAAAACCTTTGCACCTTTTGTTAGCGGTATATCATCTTTTCCGCAAGTTTGTTGTTTTCTGTTTAGTATTAAATTTATAATTAAGATCCATTTATTACATCGGTGATGCGTTTATTTGGCAATCGCCAATGGCAGTCAGCAGGCTTTAAGAACATTTGTTGTTCGACCTGTTAGTCAAATGCGTTCTGTTAAAATATACTTTTTCACTTTTTTGGTCTTTTGGAAAATGTTGTTTGTGTTGTATTTAGACCCCTCTAACAAGAAATTTGTTTTGCATGCACACGTATAAAATTTTTTTTTATCCAACGCAATCATAGGTTTGAACGTTGTTTTCAATTTAGACTTGTATATATATATATACCCCGGCTGGGGAGGAAGTTATATAACAATCAAATCTACTCTAACATTGTTAGGTTTTTAAATCTTCTAAAGCCTGGTATTTCTTAATCATAAGAAGGCCGATGGACAAGGTATCATTTACAGTTGTCACTACACTAAGGCAGACACACACACCCACATATATATATATATATATATATATATATATATATATATATATATATATATATATATAAGTACGTCTGAACCAGTGACAATTTTTTTTTATCTCTACAACAGATTTATCCATCGGATCACCAGTGATGTTGATACAAGGCTGAAAATACAATCTGTATATACAATTCGTCTAAATAACAGCCCAACAATGTTAGATCTGTAAATTTGCGGAAGCAATTTTTTTCTTCTTCCCTGGCAGGGATTCGAACTCATGCTACTGCGATATCGTGGCACCAAATCGCCTTGCACTATATTATGCACAAAAAAAACTCTAGATTGAATGTCAAATTTTATCGAAAAATATGGCAGTACAAATGAACAATACGTTTTATAAAATTATATACAAATTTTGGTATTTTTAATAGTATGTAATGTAAAGGAGACAAATATTTTTGTAATTTCCAAATAATTCGTGATCCGGATATTCAAAGTTTGTATTTGTCAGCATTTTCGAATTATTGGTGGTGACCAGATTCACCTATAAAGAATAGACATTATCTTCCGATGTTCAGACAGTTTTAAATCGAAACAAATTGACCATGATAATTGGTAAACTGGTTTTCAACATTCCTCAGTTCTCTCTTGGCAGTTGTAAAGGAGGAAAGAAATGTGAAATAGAACAACAAGATGGTAGCACAGTCGTAACATATATTCATCAAACTGGATGTAGCCGTATATTGTCACTGCCATAAAAATGTTATGCCATAGTAAGACAAGAAACATGCTAATAATGCCAAATTGATTAGCAACAGAAAAGGCAGAAAAGATGCAGATTACCCACATCGGACTTATTTTCCCACTGTTCCGTTTGTCTATAGAGATCGAGGATACTTGAACTGTTTACTAATTATGAATATATTTGAATTTTATTTGAAATGTATTAAAAGAACATGTTTTACTTCCGATAAAAATAATTGGACAATATGTTATTTCCTGTTCATATCATTGGTCAAATTTACGATTGGCTCCAAAATCTAAATATATTGACCAAAAGGTATTTATTGACAGAACAAGAAATAAATCTAAAAAATCTCAGAAATATAATCCGGAAAAATAGTGATGATTCCGGAGACGTTTTTCTTTATATTGATTATATTGATTAACATGAAAATGATGCTCATAAACATCTAAAAATTGATTAAATTATACGTAATTTAATTTATGTTATCGTTTTATTATATAATATCATTGTTTTTCTTAGTGGTTCGTGGTTTTTGGGGTGTTCACAATTTATAAACGTAAACCAGTATAGGTCAAAGTACGGTCTTTAACACGGAGCCTTGTCTTACAACGAACAGCAAGCTATAAAGGCCCCAAAACTTACTAAAACCATTCAAACGGGAAAACCAACGGTCTATTCTATATAAAAAACAAGAAACGAGAAACACTTATGAACCACATCAGCATTCAAACGACAACTACTGAACATCAGATTCCTGACTTAGGACAGGTAAAATAAACAGGGGAATATGTCAAAGAGACAACAACCCGACCAAAGATCAGATAACAGCCGAAGGCCACCAATGGGTCGTCAACGCAGCTAGAAAATCCCGCACCCGGAGGTGGTCCTCAGCTGGCCCCTAAATAAAATTGTGTACTGGTTCAGTGAAAATGGACGTCACATTAAACTCCAAAACATATAAAGGAACTAAAATTAAAAAAACAAGACTAACAAAGGCCAGAGGCGCCTGACTTGGGAAAGGCGCAAAAATGCAGCGGGGGTTAAACATGTGTTGTGAGATCTCAACCCTCCTCCTATACCTCTAGCCAATGTAGAATAAAAAAAACACATAGAAATACGCACAGTAAAACTCAGTTTAAAAGAAGTCCGAGTCCGATGTCAGAATAGGTAACAAAAGAAACTAGGAAAAAAGAAAATGATACATAAATTAACAAAGAACTACTAGCAGTTACTGACATGCCATCTCCAGACCTGAATTAAACTGATTGAAAGATTATGTCTTCATCATATGAAAATCAGGTACAATCCCTCCCGTTAGAGGTTTAGTATCATACCATCATAAAATATATGAGAAGAACATAACCCGTATCATGCCAACAACTGGTTTTAGAATAAATGTGTTTATTTCCGATGCAAAGACCCTATGAGTGAATGAATATTAATACCAAAATATGCAATCCTTAATGATCTGACAACAGTATCGTAACTATATCCCTTCCGAATAAGTCTGTTTAAAGGTTTGGTTAGCTTTTGAGGTGAAAGCCGACATTTTTGTGCTTTATAAAGAATATTACCATAAAATATTGGATGTGAAAAACCTGAACGTTTAAGATGTCTGCATGTTGATTTATATTTACGAATGATGTCCTTGTACCGATGATAAAATTTAGTGAATGTTTGACTAGTTTGTGATATCGAAAACCTTGGTGTAATAATTTTTCAGTAATACAGAGATTTCTTTCGTTGAAATCAAATACGTTGTTACCTAATACACGAGCGAATCGAACAAGTTGAGATATATAAACACCATAAGATAGTGACAAGAGAACGTCACCATCTAAAAATGGATAATTAACAATAGGAAATGAAAAATCATCTCTTTTATCATAAATTTTGGTATTAAGCTTCCCGTAAAAGATATAGATATCAAGATCCAGGAAAGGACAGTGTTCATTGTTAGTATTAGCTTTATTTAAAGTCAGTTCGGCAGGATAAATCTCTTTAGTGTACATACTGAAGTCGTCATTATTGAGAGCCAATATATCATCTAAATATCTAAAAGTGTTATTAAATTTTTGAATCAGATGTTGTTTCAATGGGTCTTTGCTGATTTTTGGTACCTGTTTTTCCCTTTATTTTCGTCTCATGCCCCTGTAACTATGGCAACTGGTAATCTTACACCGTAGATATAAGAAGTGGTATGAGTGCCAATAAGAAAACTCTCCATCCAAGTCACAATTGGTAAAAATAAACCATTAAAGGTCAAAGTAGGGCCTTCAACTCATAGCCTTGGCTCACACCGAACAGCAAGCTATAAAGGGGTTCCAAAAATGACAAGCGTCAAATCATTCAAACAGGAAAACCAACGGTATAATCCATATAAAAAACGAGAGACGAGAAACACTTATGAACCACATTAACAAACGACAACCATTGAACATCAGGTTCCTGACTGTGCTATTATTTTGATGTAATTGAAACACTATAGTTGGTTACAATATTGACATCTTCAAAAATCTTTAAATGAAAATTCAGACGATGAAAGAAAGTTGTAAGTTATAAACATTTTGAAACTCAAGGCGATTTTGACCATTTTGATTGATGATGAAATTTTGCACACTATTCTCGACGCTATTCCTACACTTAGAAGTAACTCTTTTTCTGATGCAAAAATAAATGAACATGTTGAAAATATATATACAAATATATATCGAAACACTTAGACGGATGTATTTCGAAAGGTATAACCGTTTTGACTCTTTGAGAGAATAAAATAATAATAAACTAATTCCTACAAAAAGTACTTGGAAGATACCTGATTGACAGCATATTTGTTGATTTTGGGGTCTGTTTTTGAACAGACAATGGAACAAATTCAGTCGATTTGTTCTTGTATTCCTATTGAAGCACACTTCAGCCAGGCCCGGAAGGGTTGGGTTATCCAATAGTGAAATAACTCGGGCAATATTACAGAAAATGATAAGAAAATAGCCCAGTTGTATAGTTTCAGCTTTCGTTACATATATATTGTATTGTACATGTCGTGCATGCATTACAAAGACTTCATAGACAAAGGGCTCCTTTTATCAAATAAACTGCTTAAACAGGCTTAAACTTTCCTGGAAGCCTAAATTGATATCATTACTTAGGAAATGTTGTGGTCGTCGTCACGATTTTGGTGTCCAGTTCATATTTCCGTGATCGTACTTTTATACTGACTGACTTGCTACCGGCGTTTACATGATCTGACATTACATTTGGATAATTCGATGGGAGTCGCATGCGGACCACGAAGTTTTACTCTCGGTACTAAATTAAGGGAGTTGGGTTAATATATGACAAGAATATGGGGTTAAAAAACTGTTTTTTGTACAAAAGTGAGGGATTTAGATAATTATAGGGTTTCCGGATAACTAGTCTGGTATACGAGTTCCAACAGGACTACCTACACGGCCCATCGAGTTTCGTCTCGGACACTCACCTCGGATGTTCAGACCCTCCTACTGGTAAATTGACGGTTGGCACGACGATGTAACTACTAACCTAAACTTTAAAAAGTTGTGAACATGGAGACAGTTACCTGGCTTGTCCTTGCAGGTGTAAGGACTGAGACGTGACTTATCCTTTTTCGTTGCATTAACTATAGTTCTATATACAGTATATACATATTCCTAACTTTGTTATGAAAATATATATTGTTATTGATGTTTGCGTTCTCATGCATACTAGTATGTGTCTCTGTCATGTTAATATAGGTCACAGTAGTCATGTTAGTTTATGTCACAAACTATATATATGTTAGACTCAGATCGACGTCTGGTTTCAAATCGACGTCCAAATCTGACGACACATTCTCAAATCAGTGTCCAATATTTTGCTCCCGTCTAAACGACGTACAATGCCAAAACGACGTCCTTTCGAATGTAGTTTCTCTAATCGATGTCCAACAGCAATGAATAATAAATTACTGCACGTTACATCTCTTCCCAAAGAATCAACGAAAACTAAAGGACTAACATCGATAAACCACAACAAGACATCCACCGACATTTTATAACATATAAATGTATATTAATATTTATATTCCAATCTATTGGCGTTGTCGAATGTCATTCATATTCATATTGACATGCGAGTATACGTCAATAAGAAAACAACCCAAGGACAAAGAAAACCAAACGACAGATAAAGAGCCACATTCAGTCTTCAACAATGGACAAGAAAAAAAGAAGTACAGCTAACTGTTTTGAGAGTATTATAATTTGGACACTGTAAGATATTTTTCTCAACAAATGTCTTAGTTTTACTCCTGCAGTGAACCATAATATACAAAAGAAATTAGCATTATATTTTTATGTTGGGCTGCTACGCTACCGTTCAAGGTCAGGAGAGTGTAAAGCGCCCACATACGGGGCCATAGTGGTAATCCGACGGTTCAAGAGTCCGATGGTTCAATGGTCCGACGGTTCGATAGTCCGACGGTTTAGTGCTATTAAAGTGATTCCTTACCGCTAGATCGAATTATTCTGTATCCTAAATCATACATTTCCTGATCTTCATTTGCTTTTAACTATGTTTGCTTTTTTTCTATTGATTACTTTTATAGTTTCATTGTGATATAAAAAAACAAAATATGAAAAGGAAAAATAATAAAAAGCAAATGAAGATCAGGAAATATACTCTTACTGTCAACGCTGATGTTTTGTTCGGTTGTTCATACATCAGCTTTCATAACAATTCTATATCACGGGAGGGAAAAATCCGTACACATAGAGTCTTTCTTAGTAATGAAGAAATTCCCTCAGTTCAGCATATGAACTGCTGAGTCTCAGAGTTCTATGGGATGTTTTCAAAAGACGAAAATTCAGGCACACAACAGCAATGGGTAGGCATACATTGGCCATAATTTACGGACTATCCTTTTTACTGCTGGTTGTCGTCTTTAACTTGCCACAAGACCAAAGTTCTGGACTTTTTGCCACAAACGCTGATTAAAGTGAAAATAACACCCCCTTATCTGAGTATGTGGTAGATCAGTTTCAACTGATGCTAACAGAGCGAACTCACTGTCACATATGACTTTTCTTGGGGGTCATCTGCGCTCTGCTCGATTTGGCGAATTTTGACTTTCAGTATCTGCAATACATGTAAGTGGTCACCTCTGTTGAGATCAGTCATTCGACAGTTCATAGTACCCTTTTCAGGTATCTTCCGTGTATTGCAAAGAATTGTACAAATGGCTTAGGCACGTTCGAATAGTCCCGTTGCAGTATATTTCTCAGGTTTTTATGTGTTGAATAGATTAGAACACCCCAAGCATTGTTAATTTATCTTAGACTATTTACCGGATTTGTAATAACATAAGCAACTCGACGGGTGCCACATGTGGAGCAGGATCTGCTTACCCTTCCGGAGCACCTGAGATCACCCCCAGTTTTTGGTGGGGTTTGTGTTGCTTAGTCTTTAGTTTTCTATGTTGTGTCATCTGTACTATTATTTGTCTGATTGTCTTTTTATTTTTGGCCATGACGTTGTCAGTTTGTTTTCGATCTATGAGTTTGACTGTCCCTCTGGTATCTTTCGTCCCTCTTTTATCTTCCGACAATGTCCGTTTCCAGTGTCCGTGAGTACTCAATAGAGATTTCGTCAATATCAAGAGGCACTGCAGGGACGTGCGCAAATCGAGTACATGTCATTCAGGAACGGATTCCGATGAATTTAGTAATATGCTATCAATGCCAGCCTGCTCATGACACATTTCTTGCAAAATTGTTATGAAACAACCATGAAACTACAAGAGGGGGGAGGGAGTTCTTTTCCTAAAAAAATATTCTAATCCCCAATTTGATTTCTAAAAAAATATTGCAGTCATGCAGATGACAAAAAAAAATCTGAATCCAGATTTTCCCCATACCTTATAAAACCAATTTGATTGATCATAGCGTCGAAAATATTCGCGAATGGCATCAAGCGAAGACTCTTGTGTTTGATCATCTCCGATAACAATATTGTCTTCTTCGTATATATATATGTGGCCTTTTCTGCAAAATTACGATATTTGGTGTTTGATTATCAAAATTGAACATATTTGTCTGTTAGGTTGAATCTGCATCGCCAGTATATAGCACGAATGGTTCTCTATTTTTCTTGTATCTGCAACCGTTGTACACAAGAACTTTGAGTCTGGCAGCCATTTCTGAGATGCAATGGATAAGGGACAGCAGAGCCCTTTATATACCAACTTTTCATGTGAACTTTCAACATACCAAAGATGTCAATTAAGAAGAAAAAAAAATATACTGACATTTCTACAAAAGTAGTACAGTGCCATATTTTGACACTTCCTGTGCTTGCATCATCAACCGGGGAACACACATCACCGTCTTTTTACACATGCATTTTGGTTCTGTCTGTCCTATTATACCGTCAAATCGCTATACTGACGTCATCAATTTTGTCAGCTATGTGGTTTCAAATCTGAATATCTCATATTATAGTTTTTTTGTAACTGAAGGAATTTAAGAACTTTTGTTTTTTTGTGAAAGTACATATAAAGACCATTTTTCCTGGTGTTCTGACTACAAGTACTTTTAAATGGCAATTTTAAAGTCCTTTTTAAATGACAGACTCCTCAACATGAAGAAGTTTTACAACCATGAAGAAGTATAATTGTTAAAAACTTAAAAGTTCCTGAAAAAAAACGGAATACATCTCAAATAGTGTAACTTCTTTGCTTAGGTATGTGGGAAACTGTCGGGCTGTCGGGCGGACCCCCTCACACACATGTTGAACCCCGCCAAATTCTGTATGTGTCGGTAGCTCAGTGGTTGTCGTTGGTTTATGTCTGTCATATTTGTTTTTCGGAATTGTTTTGTTATAAATAGAGAAGCCAA
Organism: Mytilus californianus; assembly: GCF_021869535.1. NCBI lineage: Eukaryota > Metazoa > Mollusca > Bivalvia > Mytilida > Mytilidae > Mytilus > Mytilus californianus. The sequence goes on along the minus strand of NW_026262734.1, from coordinate 92,471,031 downwards.
AAAATAGGAAGTCAATTTGAGAACAACAAAAAAGACGTCGATTAGGCCATCGATTTGGCATGTTATTTATTGTGACGTCGGATTTGGACGTCGATTTGAGGAACGGACGTCGATTAGAGACCGGACGTCGACCTGAGTCTTACATATATATGCAAATAGTTTAAATGACAATGCAATTTGGGGTTTTTTTTTTGTGATTTTTTGTTGTTGCTTTTATCAAAAGAGTTATTTTGTGTGGTACCTTCGTTTATATATTTGGTGTCATGACATATCGTACGAACTGCAGTATTTCTTATATTTGTTAAGCATCTTACGCCGAATACATTGAAACATACATAAAAATATAATTCCGTTGGTAACAAATACATGTATAAATAATTTGTTTTGGGATTTTGATTCCGCGACAGTAAACGTATATGATTCGCACTATACGGGCGACCTACATTTGCGCGAATTTCAAAATGACAAGCATTACGTTTGCGCGAAGAAATTTTTACCTGTGATTTTATTTTGAGAATAACCTGAATTTTACGGATTATTATGTTTTTTATTAAGGAAAATGAGATAACATGTTGGTCGTTGCCTATCATACTAGTATTTGTTTAGAACATAGTTAGCAATCATACCACATTTTTAATTCTTATATTTAAGAATTAATTTATGGCAGCCGTATAGATTTGTTTTCATTTTACAATGGGTTGGGCATTTACATTTGATGATTTTCGAGCGATGGTGATGGGTAAAATACATGTGGAAATAGCTGTAAAAAGACTCTGGACTATTGTTGGTACGATGTGTTACTTCATTAAACAAAGCCGTCCACACTGTGAAATTTTCAGCTCACTAGTTACGTAAATTTCTGCTATGTAGTCGGCAAATTTGTTGCAGTTTTTATTTACAGGAGCATCTGACATTAAATCGTCAGCAAAACTGTCCTCAACTTCCTCCGCTGGAAGAAATGACAATCATAAAATCTGCGTTAACCATTTTCCTATTTCATTTAACCTATCTTTGTCCTCATTAGCTAAACCTAAATTTTGTATTTTTTCAAACCAGGCTTGTCCAAGATGAAAACGACAACCTTTGACTGTAGTATTTGGATGAATTTTAACAAAGAAGTTCAAATTAATACCAGGGTTTTTTTGTGAACTATAAGTAAATTTGTTTAACATCGGAATTTACAATTTGTTTAACATCGGAATTTACAATTTGTTTAAAAAAAGTCAAGGATTCATTTTTTCAGATATTTTTTTTATTAATACGCTCAAACGAAGGGAATTTTCAACAAGTAAATTTCGCGCAAACGTAATGCGTTTTGTCGCGCAAACGTGGATTTTTTTTTCTCGCGCAAACGTGGATTTTTTTCGCGCAAACGTAACGCGCCGCACTATACAAGAATCAGGGAATCCAGTCCGGCGGCCGACTTCTGTATTACATTATTTTTTTTTTTTCAATTTTCAGAAGACGATTTTTTTCTTTTTCACTTTATGACGGGATATTTCTTACAAGTACAGAGTTGCTAGGAATATACAAGTACACATGGATGTTTTCTTCATGCGATAAGTTCTCAACGAAATTTCCACATAATGAGAGTTTTATAACAGGTTCAATTTCCACAGCAGGAAAGCACTGTGGTTTTAGATTTCAAATTTCGGGAAGTTTTACTTTTTCTATAAATTAAATCTTGAAAGAATACTAACCGTCAGTTAAATTTCTTTGATTATTTCTCAGCATGTAACGAATTATAGACGTAGTTTTCACTATTAATAACCTATACAAATTCATTACATTAACTATATTCAATTAATTTACATTACAATTATCTCAGATAGTCATTATTAGTGAAATAAACCTGGGTGTAATTAATCCCAGAATAAACATATTAGCATTTAATTGTGCTTATATACAAATTACACTTAATTTTCTTGAACATGCATAAAAACTACGTTCCTATATATATATAGTTAAAAGTTAACATACACGAACTTTTTCACTTGTGAGACGGCTAATAACTTCAAAACTGTTTAATATAGAATAATGATCGTTCGGTCTCGCTCTAAAGATGACATTCTGTTCTATTGCTTGCGCCGATATTCAAGGAAAAAGTCAATTCTGTTTTTTGGGGGTTCCTTTTTTGTCTATGGATGTTACTGAGAGCTCTGAATAATTCTACAAACTATAAAATTATGTATGATAGAACTTAGAATTTGGTGTCATTTCAAAGTAGAAGTAAGTTTTCCTGGATGTACTTTTTCTAGAAGGAATAGCCTGTTTCGACTTTTTCGGTATTTCTTGTTCAAATTTAGATCTTGGCGTCGGCAGCTGAAGGCTAGTCCCCATGTTAATTTCTTAAGAGCAGTGCCATGAATATTTCTAAAAACTTTGAAATAATGTATTATAAAATTATGACCTTGGTCCCATTTTATAGCTGAAATCAAATTCTCCTGCTTAATATTTTTTTTGTCACTGGCATATCTGTTCGTGTTTCGGCCTTTGACAAACGTTGAAGGATTATTTGGACATTGTCTTGATAATTTTATTATCAGGTTTTGCAAATTTATAACAAAATGTATGCTTATTGATTTAATTATTAAGATCTGAACATTTACTTAATGACACTGCAGGTGCTAAATTTCCGATATGATTTTATCATAATAATGATTAATTAAAAGATTGCATAACCAAACTGGCGCATTTCGTGTATTAATTGATTGTTCATCTGACGTCCAGTGACAAATATCTAATGCATATTCAAAACTCAATTTACAGGTTTAATGTTTCTATAACCCACCTCCTCCCCTTTTCCCTTTATTTGAGACAGTTTTCGGGACTAGCTTCTCAATTTCGTATATGGAACCTGGTGTCTTAGAACGAACAAATATAAGAAAGAAAAGAGTGGCCTATTTGATCAATTTATATTGCATATTTTCAAGTCAAAGAGAAACGAAGAGTGTTATTGAGATATTGGTGTTTCTAGGAACATAGGAACATACAAGGATAAAAAAAAAATGCTTCAGCATCTTAAAAAAGCCTGGCATGTTGCTTTATTAATTTCAATAGGAACATGAAAGGATTTATTAAACATCCTTCAATTCATCATTGAATTTGTCTTAAATAAGTTTGTTTCAATATATATTTTTGATTTGGAAAATTGTTATTAAAAATAAAGAAACATGCGCGAGATTTTGAACGATTGTGGACTTTTAATTTCTGTTAAACAGACCACACATGTATAATCTGAGCAGCTTAATAACGTTGTACATGTATATAGATTAAGGATTTCAGATCATGAGCAATGCTACGGAAGCCCATTTAGGACCTCCCAAAAATATAATTTGAATTCGAAATCACGAATTTAAATCGTTATCACGAATTGTATAATTCGTTATAACAGATTAAATTTGTGATAACGAATTTGTGGAAATCGTTATAACAGATTTTGTAATTCGTAATTACGAATAAAATTCGTTATCACATTTGTTTTGTAATTTCTGATAACGAATTGTATAATTTGTTATAACAGATTATATTCTTGATAACGACTTTGTCGAATTCGTGATCACAGTTTTTATTGTAATTTGTGATTTCGGATTGAAATTCATTATCACAGATTTTTAGCTCACCTGAACCACAGGGTTTTCTCCTCACTTTGCGCCCGTCGATGTACATTACTTTTACAAAAATCATCTTCACTGAAACCTTTTGGCCAAAGAGAAACAAACTTGACCACAATCAATTTAGGTTTAATGCATTTTATTTGCAAAATTAGCAAAAGGGATTGGACACAAACTGAAACAACACAAGTTAGAAAAAAGAAGATGTGGTACGATTGCCAATGAGACAACTCTTCGCTGGAGGCCAAATGACACAGAAAATAACAACTATAGGTCACAGTACGGCCTTCACCAATAAGCAAAGCCCATACCGCATAGTCAGCTATAAAAGCCCCCAAAATGACAATTGTAAAACAATTCAAAAGATAAAACTAACGGCCTAACTTATGTACAAAAAATGAACGAAAAACATTTATGTAACACATCAACAAACGATAACCACTGAATTACAGGCTCCTGACTTGGGACAGGCACATACATACAGAATGTGGTGGGGTTAAACATGTAGAGGGATCCCAACCCTCCCTCCTAACCTGGGACAGTGGTGTTACAGTACAACATAAGTACGAACTATAAAAATCAGTTGAAAAAGGCTTAACTCATCAGATGGATACAAATAGAAATACGTCTGAAGGTGGACGTGGCGTGGAACTTGTATATTCCAACAACAAAAAGACACTGATCTGAGAGTACTCGCAGTTACTGACAGCTAGTTCAAAGGCACTAACAACTAATAAAAAAAATCATGCATCTACGACTAAATTATCAATCAATCAGTACAATGTACACATCTAACACCCAAATGGGTTTAGTGTAAAGACGTCATAAACTGTCAGAGAAAAACATGACCTTAGTGTCTTTTCAATGTACAAATATAAACAAAAAAACACTATTCACCTCAAAAGCTAACCAAACCTTTAAACAGACTTATTCGGAAAGGATATAGTTACGATACTGTAGTCAGGTCATTAAGGATTGCATATTTTGGTATTAATATTGATTCACTCATAGGGTCTTTGCATCGGAAATAAACACTATTATTCTAAAACCAGTTGTTGGCATGATACAAGTTATGTTCTTCTCATATATTTTATGATTGTATGATACTAAACCCGTAACGGGAGGGATTGTACTTGATTTTCATATGATGAAGACATAATCTTTCAATCAGTTTAATTGAGGTCTTGAGCTGGCATGTCAGTAACTGCTGGTAGTCCTTTGTTAATTTATGTATCATTGTCTTTTTGCTTAGTTTCTTTTGTTACCTATTCTGACATCGGACTCGGACTTCTTTAAAACTGAATTTTACTGTGCGTATTGCTATGTGTTTCTTTATTCTACATTGGCTAGAGGTATAGGGGGAGGGTTGAGATCTCACAAAACATGTTTAATCCCGCCGCATTTTGCGCCTGTCCCAAGTCAAGAGCCTCTGGCCTTTGTTAGTCTTGTATGTTTTTTTAATTTTAGTTCATTTATATGTTTTGGAGTTTAGTGTGACGTCCATTTTCACTGAACTAGTACACAATTTTATTTAGGGGCCAGCTGAGGACCACCTCCGGTAGCGGGATTTTCTCGCTGCGTTGAAGACCCATTGGTGGCCTTCGGCTGTTGTCTGCTCTTTGGTCGGGTTGTTGTCTCTTTGACATATTCCCCATTTCCATTCTCAATTTTATTTTATACTATACCTAGATGTTTGTGTCGTGTAAACGGGTGAGTTACATTTGTTACTCACAAAATGATATGTAAGTTTATTAGCCCATTTTACACACCAATTCTCTCTAGAAAAAAAATGTGTTTAACCCCCCTATTTCTTGACCGATATTATAAGTTGATGCTGCTGATTTTTCTATCGGAAAAGCAAATCATTTCAAGCAATATCGTAGGTTCTGGGACAAAGAACTTGACCTTTTGATTAAAAGCAGAAAAGAAAGTAAGTCTAAAAAGAATTCACGACAAAACCCGTGACTGTAATAGCGAGACGGGCAAACTTTTGACTAATACTTATAAGCTCAGGAAAGCTAAAGTCCAAGAAGCTATTAAAAAGAAGGAAAACGCTCTGAAATTGAAACAATTCATGACAAATGTGTTAATTCCTCCAATAAAGTTAAAGGCTTCTGGGACCTTTTAAAAGGCAAAAATAAGAGTACTGTCCCCAATCAAATTATGAACCCACAGAATAAGTCCGAACTTTTTACGGACGAAAAAGACATAAATGCTGTTTTAAGTAACCATTTTAACTCTTTCGGCAGATATTCTTCTTTAAAACGCAATATGCAAAATGAGGTTAAGGAATTTCTTTCGAATATAGAAAAAAATGAAGTTTTTCCTGACTCGCATATCTGAGTTAAAATTGACAGAGAGCAGATAGATAAAATTATAAGAAATCTTCAGTCGCACAAATCTAGTGGTATCGATGAGATTCCCAATGAATTCTTAAAGTTTTGTGGCGATGCACTTGTGGATTCACTTGTTGATCTCTTCACCATTATTACTGACCTCGAAGCTGTACCTGATGATTGGCAAAATGGCATTATCAAACCCATACTCAAAGCTGGGTCTGTCTATGATATTGATAACTATAGGGGGATTACTTTAACGTCTAATGTGTACAAGGTATATTCGAAAATTTTGGAGGAATCTGTAATGACCTACTTAGAAGAAAATAATATTTTAGGCGAGGTTCAGGGGGCATTTAGAAAAAAAAGAAGAACAGAGGATCACATTTTTACTCTACAAGGTATTTGCTCTATTCGAAAAGCTAAAAAATATAAAACATTTCTTGCTTTTCTAGACCTATCAAAAGCTTTCGACAGAGTCTGGCGTGATGGCCTTTTCTACTTATTGTGGAAAACCGGCATTCAAGGTAAGTGTTGGAAACTGCTCAAATCACTTTACAGTAATGTATTAAACAAAGTTTTGTTTGGTGATTGTGAAACAGGTTTCTTTGATCAAGAATTTGGCTTAAAACAAGGTTGTGTCTTGTCTCCGGCTCTTTTCTCTGTTCTAATGAATGACCTCGTATAAGTATGCTCGAAGCCAACAATTTTTGTGCCGAACTATCCTCACAACTAGTGAATTGCCTTCTATTTGCTGATGATGTAGTCCTTATCAGGAAGTCCGAGACGGAACTACATCGTCTGCTTGACATAACAGCTACTTTTGCTTCAAAGTGGAATCTTAAATTTAACCAAAACAAATCCAAGGTTATGATAATAGGTAAGCGTATAGATAAAGATAAGAAATGGCAATTAGGTAATCTTCTCCTTGATGAAACCAATGAATACAAATATCTCGGAGTTTATTTTACCCGTTCATTGACTTTTGCCTACCATATAAATTGCTACTTAAAAGATAACTTCGAGCGCAAGCTCAATTATATGACTAAGTTGCTAAATGAGCACGGATCTTTCAATCGTATATCCTTCGGAGATGCCCTCTGGAACTCGGTAATACGGCCATCTATCGCACACGGTTGTGCTGTATGGCTGCCGTCGTCAGTTCCAAGCAAACAAATTCTTGAAACTTGGCAATATAAATCGACGAAGTTTATTTTCAGTACTAATATGAATATCCCTAAATCGGCTCTTTTCGTAGATTTAGGTTGGGAACCGATAAATGATTTCTTTGATAGACAAAGGGTATCTTATTTCGCTAGAATTCATGACCTAGATATGAATAGATTATGTCGAATCATACTTGACGAACTAAAGGGCTTAACGCTACATCGAGGATGGTAATATCCCCAGTATATCAAAAATGTGTTCAATACTGTTGGTCTTGATCATTTTTACAATTAAAATGTTAACCTGAATATTTTCAAACAGTTTTTTGGAAAGTTTGTTCGTGAAAGAGAATTTCAAGTTATAAGAAATAAAAGCAGTCTAAATGCGTTCTCCAAATTTAACCTTGCGCCTGGTAGACAACCTTATTTGTCAAACTTGCTCGATTTTAAGTCTACACGGTTAAAATTGTTAGCACGAACAAATTGTTTACCCATGAATCAAGTGTTGTATAGAATGAATATGTGCGAGACTCCCATTTGTCAAATGTGTTCATGCAAATCTGAGGAGTCCGTGGAACACTTCGTTCTCGAATGTTCTGAATATTCCCCTATACGAATTAAGTATTTTGCCGATATAAATGAGTACCTAAGTACTAACTTCACCAACTTTTGCTTCACAGAGTTACCGTCCTACGAAAAAATGAACATACTGCTAGGTGAATATTTTTATAAGGTTGATCCAAATGTTTGTAAACATGTTGACACTTTTAGTAAAAAGATGTTGAGTGAAATGTACACTTACAGGTCTTCGATTTTAGAAAATTAAGCTAACTGTGATTTATGTGTGCAATTTAATTGATGTGATCTCTAACTGTTGAGATGTTATCTTAATATATATGCTGTTATGTTTTACATGAAAGTTGACTTGTTTTAAAGAGAATCAATTTTTAACTATGATATTGTCCTATGTGTATTTTATTTCATTGTACATTATTCATTGTATATGCTCTCAGACGCATTTGTAGGTACCCTGCCTGCAAGTGCCCCCGTTATAAAGGGGTCGTTTCTTAATAAATATATATATATATATATAAGTTTATTCCTCATTTATATTATAGTCTTTTTAGAGCGGTGAATATCATTAGACAGTGTGTATCGCGCTGGGATACATTTTACACAGAGGCAACAAAAGTAGTTTCGCTAACATGGTTTATCGAAGTATAAACCTAGGAATGAAAATTTAACAAACCAATCACATTCAAGTATTTTGTTGATGTGTTAATAATATAACAATTATCTAAGAATTGCGAAAACATAATACTAGTAGGAGCTAGTGCATGTAATTTAAAAACAAACACAATATATAAAGAGGAATAAAATAGAATATAAATGCACCAGTAGATAAGGCTAGTCTGGAGTGAAATAAAGTGAGAGAAATAATTCATGTTTGAAGAATGTGTGCAATGAACCAGCCTGCGTAACAACATGGCCGACATGGCGTAAAATAACACACAGGGGTAAAATTCTAGTTTTTTCATTTATCTTGAAAACCGCTAAAGATAAAGAATTGTTTAGGATCACAAGATTTACGTACTGTCTGTTTACATAAAAATTGTAAGAAGACTATATATAGGAATAATTTTCCTTTTATTGACGTTTTTTTTTATTTTGTGTTTCGTCTATTATTTTGAAAATTACAATAGATGGAGTAATTCTTTCAATCCATTATTATAGTGAAAATAATCACTGAGAAAGCAAAGATCTAGAAATATTTCTATATGATTGAAAGCGGCAATTGACCCTTTTTGACCCTTATGTTCTATTTTTGGCCATTTTGGCCATGTTGTCCCGCAGGCGGGCGCATCGCACACATTCTTTATAGTAGTCCGAGATTACTCTGACGTCCAACGGCTGTTTTGCCAGACAAGCTGGGGCCGTTGGACGTCAGAGCTCGTCCCATATCAAAAAGTGGATATTTGCCCGTCCAAAATAGAATCGCTGCTTCGTCGCTTCTGGTGCCAACGGACGGCCTTGGAATTATATAAATCGGGTATCAATTTGTTCATTTTTCATTTATCTCTTCATTTATGTAAGTTTCACCTACCTGCCACCCTTTATTTTCTCATATTTAGACAGTTTTCACAGTGACCCACCGATTCTGGCATTTTGACTTTCATTTTGAAAGATTGTCATGTGATCACGAGAAAAAAGTAAGGCACAATGGACTATGGGAAATGATGTATGCATATGACCCTAGGTCAATATGAATATATAATCTAACACCTCGCTCATTTACGATGCAAGCAATGTAAATATCCGAGAGCTTCCGAATGTTATCGTGGTTGGCACTAAATGCTTAATACCGATCTCCTGTAAAGGAGGTGAAAAATCGTGGTTGGCTACTAAATGTTAAATATCGATCTATAAAGGAGGTGAAAAAAGTATAAATATTTGCATATTTGAGTCTCGAGGTCGCAAAATCTCTCGTAACTTGACGTCCATTTGAAAATAAAAGTAAAAATGTCTGAATCGATGGGTCACTGGGAAAACTGTCTAAATATGAGAAAATAAAGGGTGGCAGGTAGGTGAAACTTACATAAATGAAGAGATAAATGAAAAATGAACAAATTGATTCCCGATTTATATAATTCCAAGGCCGTCCGTTGGCACCAGAAGCGACGAAGCAGCGCATCTATTTTGGACGGGCAAATATCCACTTTTTGATATGGGACGAGCTCTGACGTCCAACGGCCCCAGCTTGTCTGGCAAAACAGCCGTTGGACGTCAGAGTAATCTCGGACTATCTTTATAGTAGATACCCTGATTTATTTCTCTCACTTCACTTCACTCTAGGCTAACCTTTAGTTATATACTTTTGCACATTATATTCTATTTTCTTCTTCTTTATTTCTGTTGTTTGTTTTTTGAATTACACGCACTTCTATTATGTTTTCGTCATTGTCAAATAATTCTTAAATTATAAGCATATCAACATATACTTTAATGTGATTGGTCTATTATATTCTTAGGTTCTACCCTTTAATAAACCATGTTGCCGAAACTACCTCTGTTGCCTCTGTGTAAAATATATTCATTAGCGATACACACGAAAGAAATCGCCGGACTAAAAAGACCCTAAATAAAAAATAATGAATACAAATGTATCGGTTACGAATTATGAGTATTAAACACAGTTTGTATGTCCCCACTGCTAGGCGATGGGAGTATTTAGTCTAGCCCTTGTCCGTCAGTTTAGTCTGTCCGTCGCGTATGTTCCAAGAACTGGTTTCCGTTTGCCTCATTCAAGTGTTATAAATCTAACTTATACACTAGTCCTATTACCACAAAACACAGATCAAATTTGAATTGAATGGCGTCTCTTTTACCGTTCTTGAGTTATGCCCCCTTACAAATTGACAAATACTTGGTGCTAAATCTGTTGTTTCCGTTCTCTACATTTAGTTTGCCTTTACCAAATGTTATTGAACCACTACACAATGATTATTAACAGAAAACACAGATCAAGTTTGAAATTGGGTGGCGTCACTTTTACCGTTATTGAGTTATGCCCATTTAGCGCCGGTTTACAAAAACAAAAACAAAAAAAAACCAACAATGTCCCTAATTAAGTGTCCAATCTCTTTTGCTAATTTTTCAAATAAAATTCGTTAAAATTAAATTGCTTGTGGTCAAGTTTATTTCACTTTGGCCAAAAGGTTTCAGTAAAGAAGATTTTCGTAAAAGTTATGAATAGCGACAACGGGTGCAAAGTGAGCAGAAAAGTTCACTTAACCCTGTGGTTCAGGTGAGCTAAAAATTTGTGATCAGGAATTTTAATCCGAAATAACAAATTACAAAAAAACTGTGATAACTAATTCCGATATCACCAATTATACAATTCGTTATAACGCTTTTAATTCGTTATCACAAATTACAAAAAAATTTGATAACGAATTTAATTCGTTATAACGAATTACAGAATCTGTTATAACGATTTCCACCAATTCGTTACCACAAATTTAATCTGTTATAACGATTTATACAATTCGTGATAACTATTTAAATTCGGGATTTCGAATTCAAATTATTTTTTTGGGATGTCCTAAATGGGCTTCCGTACAATGCAAAAACATTTAGATCTATATCTTTAAACAGTTTTAGCGTTTCACTTACATATCCTCTTTTGTCAAATAGAGAAGGGGGAAAACCCCCAATTAATGCATAAGTAATTTGACAAATCAAATTCCTTTTTTGTTATATCAAATCAATAAATTGTTATATCAAATATTTATAATCTGTTATATCAAATTGATAATCTGTTATATCAAATAAATAATTTGTTATATCAAATTAATAATCTGTTATATAAAATTAATAATTTGTTGTATCAAATTGTAAAAAGTAAATTAGCACGGCCCTAAAAGGCTTCCGTAGCTTTCAGAAGTTTGTCATCGGACAAATTATTTAGTTTGTTTTGAAATCATTTATCGTTGAGAAATTTGTTTAATGTCAAATAAGAAGTGATTAATTTCTAATTTATGACGTAGTTTCGTACAGCACGTGCAGCGATACAACATGGAAAGGACAGTTCTAGTAACTGAAATCGGTTACATTGGTTAGCGAGAAGGCTCTGCGGGGTATATAATTAATACATCACCCGAGACAGAGATGTTATAAGAAAATTATTTTTTATGTGTGCCGCGTTTCCATTCCCCTTATTTTAAAAGTACCCGATGCCAGTGAAATAAAAATCCCAGGCAAAAACATATGAATATATAAAATGTAATTATATTAAGAAATAAAAAATGCATTTTCAATAAACTCGGACTTGATCATTGGAAAAGGTGTTTTTCCCGTTTTCAAATGATCATATTATACATTTCATTTCTATAAGTACTGATAAAAAGGGGCGGATGGAGGCTTTAGTGATGACAATTGACTTGATTCGTTAAACACGCCTTCCAACAGTAAGATATACAGTCTAATAAAAATGAATCATATAGCCTAAGCTACTTCCAAGTTTTGAACCTTTCATGATGTGTTTGAAATAGTACAACAATTTGAAAATATAGCATAGTTAATGTTTGTAATATAGCATATGCGATAAAAATGCAGCATAGCCAGACAATTATACATATTGACCCTTTTGGGACGTCAAATATAGCTTATGCTACAAAGCAGCATAAGCTATATTTTATAGCTTACGCACCTCTTTTTGCTTTTGACCCTTTCCGTACGCCATACAGCTGCCTTATTATAACGATAATCATATCAATAAGGATAGAGATATATCATAAAGCAAATGTTCTATACTTTAACGACATTTGATTATACTACTCTGTCAATTTGTTGTATCACTAAGATACATCTATATACTACAAAGACCTTTCCATACTATTCTGTCATTTCACTTTGTCATGAAGATATTAATTCACACTATGAAGACATCCTGATATAACATGAAGCTACCTTTTCATACTAGTTTGTCATTGTACTATACTATATGCGATATTGCTATATCATAAAGATACATTTTATACTATAAAGACATCTTAATATAACATAAAGCAACTTTTTCATACTATTTTGTCACTTCAGTATATTATTATTATGGGATGTTATTATCTTATTACGATACATTTGTATACTATACAAACATCTCGATATATATAAAACTATTCTGTCATATTACTATCCTACGACGATAAAGTCGTATACTACAGAGACATCTTGATATACTATAGTGTCACCTTTTCATAATATCCTAACTGTGCTATTCTAACAGCTAACTATATCATAATGATACATCTGTATACTATAAAGACGTACTGATATAACAGCAATGCTGACCAAGGAATTTAAAAAAAGTTGCAAGTTTTTTAGATTAGGTAAAATTTAATAAATTCGACGTGAATATGGCGGACTGAAGAGTTTTTCAGGAAATTCTTACAATTCATAAGACAAGTCTTTTGTCCAATTGCCGTTACATTGTGGCAGAGATATAGAGATTCACTTAGGACTTCTGTACTTTTTTCAAACACATGGTCCACCCAGAACCATAGAATAGACGATTTCATCAAATGTGTATAGGTTGCAATTCTGTAAATACAGACAATGCAATTTCCCATAGGAACTCCCTTTGCGGCTAAAACTGTGACACTTTTACTATGAAGTTTCGTGAAAAATAATATCCCAGAACGGAAAGTTTATATGCACTACTATTTTATTCAAAGGTCAAAATATAGGGCTGTGCGGCATATTTTCAACATTTATATGCCCTGAACTTCTAAGAGTTTAAACTTATACTAAAATTCTATACTACCCTTACCTCCATTTTTGGACCTCCTAAGAATTAAAATTTAGCCGCTACCATGTTTATCTATACTGGTTACATTCCCAAGTGATGTCTCTATGAGATGAAACACAGAGATCATCAATGGGAACCAGTACGTTAACAAATTAACATACCTATGAATATTAAATATCTCCCCAAAAGAGGCGTGGTTTGAGAAACAGCTGTATTTACAAAGTGCAACCTATACAAACATTTATTCAAATAGAAAACTCTCTAAAAACACTTTTTCTCACAACAATACTTATTTATCAGAATTATAGCCTTAAAGAAATCACTGCATATACTCTAAGTCTCCTTTTACAGTACATTTTATACCCCTACCCCTGTTTCAATTTTTTAAAGATTTTGAAAACAAGACTCTAATTATTGCCAGCTTACCCTATGTGCATGTTTTCTGACATGAACTGTCTAAAACCTGTTTGAAACTATTCTGATAACAAATTGAAAGCATTTTAGAATACTATAAATGTTTTGTTTAGTAGTTAAGCATTCCAACATTCAAGATTATACAAAGTATCAAATCCTGCCTGTGTCTCCAGTCCACATCTTACTGTATGCCTATTTGTCAATGAAAGTTCACAATTTCTGCCTCAAATGGTCAGTTTAGAATTCTTGTCACAGCAGTATCATCCCTAACCATATATCTAACATAAGTTAGTTAATATATGTCCTAGAAGTGTTTAAACAAAGGCATATTTGCAAAAGTTGTATTTATGAAGATATCAGTCTGGCGCATAAATTCACTAAAAGTTTCATTGAAATGACTGCTTACATCTGATTTTTGCATAACTTCCTAGCACAGTTATTGTTTACTTTATAAAAGACCTTTAAAATAAAAAAATCATAGCATTTACAAGTTAAATTATCTGTTTTATGACTCAGGGGTAGGCATTTTCCTCTGTTTTTTGCCCCTGGGGCCTCACATTTCCTAATTTTTTTCCCTGTTTCTAGCAATGTGAAATATTTACTACATATTAGGGATAGAACACACTATTGTAAGTTTTACTGAGGTCTTTTTGTAATTCTAGCTTGTACTTTTTTATGCCGCAGTCACAAAAAAGCACATTTAGGCGTTACGGCTTACTTTTGGGTTATCGACAGGACAAAAACACCCCACCAGAAATATTTAGGAAGGATCAATGAGTTGCAATTACTGCGAAGAGTAAATATAAGCACTTCTAAACAATTTAAATTACAAATAGGCATATATTATGAATTTATTTTGAATTCAGGGCTTTAAGTAAACCATGCATACTTTAAACTGTGAATTTATGCTGAGTCATCATGTTTAAGGCCCAGGATTTTCTCAATCTTCATGAAATATTTATAAAACTTCATATTTGAGTTAAATTCTTTAAAATCTCTGAGATAAACCAGATTTTGTGAAATTCTGTATGTTCTATTTTTTAACCCTATATAGGTTGCAATTCTGTAAATACAGACAATGCAATTTCCCATAGGAACTCCCTTTGCGGCTAAAACTGTGACACTTTTACTATGAAGTTTCGTGAAAAATAATATCCCAGAACGGAAAGTTTATATGCACTACTATTTTATTCAAAGGTCAAAATATAGGGCTGTGCGGCATATTTTCAACATTTATATGCCCTGAACTTCTAAGAGTTTAAACTTATACTAAAATTCTATACTACCCTTACCTCCATTTTTGGACCTCCTAAGAATTAAAATTTAGCCGCTACCATGTTTATCTATACTGGTTACATTCCCAAGTGATGTCTCTATGAGATGAAACACAGAGATCATCAATGGGAACCAGTACGTTAACAAATTAACATACCTATGAATATTAAATATCTCCCCAAAAGAGGCGTGGTTTGAGAAACAGCTGTATTTACAAAGTGCAACCTATACAAACATTTATTCAAATAGAAAACTCTCTAAAAACACTTTTTCTCACAACAATACTTATTTATCAGAATTATAGCCTTAAAGAAATCACTGCATATACTCTAAGTCTCCTTTTACAGTACATTTTATACCCCTACCCCTGTTTCAATTTTTTAAAGATTTTGAAAACAAGACTCTAATTATTGCCAGCTTACCCTATGTGCATGTTTTCTGACATGAACTGTCTAAAACCTGTTTGAAACTATTCTGATAACAAATTGAAAGCATTTTAGAATACTATAAATGTTTTGTTTAGTAGTTAAGCATTCCAACATTCAAGATTATACAAAGTATCAAATCCTGCCTGTGTCTCCAGTCCACATCTTACTGTATGCCTATTTGTCAATGAAAGTTCACAATTTCTGCCTCAAATGGTCAGTTTAGAATTCTTGTCACAACAGTATCATCCCTAACCATATATCTAACATAAGTTAGTTAATATATGTCCTAGAAGTGTTTAAACAAAGGCATATTTGCAAAAGTTGTATTTATGAAGATATCAGTCTGGCGCATAAATTCACTAAAAGTTTCATTGAAATGACTGCTTACATCTGATTTTTGCATAACTTCCTAGCACAGTTATTGTTTACTTTATAAAAGACCTTTAAAATAAAAAAATCATAGCATTTACAAGTTAAATTATCTGTTTTATGACTCAGGGGTAGGCATTTTCCTCTGTTTTTTGCCCCTGGGGCCTCACATTTCCTAATTTTTTTCCCTGTTTCTAGCAATGTGAAATATTTACTACATATTAAGGATAGAACACACTATTGTAAGTTTTACTGAGGTCTTTTTGTAATTCTAGCTTGTACTTTTTTATGCCGCAGTCACAAAAAAGCACATTTAGGCGTTACGGCTTACTTTTGGGTTATCGACTGGACAAAAACACCCCACCAGAAATATTTAGGAAGGATCAATGAGTTGCAATTACTGCGAAGAGTAAATATAAGCACTTCTAAACAATTTAAATTACAAATAGGCATATATTATGAATTTATTTTGAATTCAGGGCTTTAAGTAAACCATGCATACTTTAAACTGTGAATTTATGCTGAGTCATCATGTTTAAGGCCCAGGATTTTCTCAATCTTCATGAAATATTTATAAAACTTCATATTTGAGTTAAATTCTTTAAAATCTCTGAGATAAACCAGATTTTGTGAAATTCTGTATGTTCTATTTTTTAACCCTATATAGGTTGCAATTCTGTAAATACAGACAATGCAATTTCCCATAGGAACTCCCTTTGCGGCTAAAACTGTGACACTTTTACTATGAAGTTTCGTGAAAAATAATATCCCAGAACGGAAAGTTTATATGCACTACTATTTTATTCAAAGGTCAAAATATAGGGCTGTGCGGCATATTTTCAACATTTATATGCCCTGAACTTCTAAGAGTTTAAACTTATACTAAAATTCTATACTACCCTTACCTCCATTTTTGGACCTCCTAAGAATTAAAATTTAGCCGCTACCATGTTTATCTATACTGTTTACATTCCCAAGTGATGTCTCTATGAGATGAAACACAGAGATCATCAATGGGAACCAGTACGTTAACAAATTAACATACCTATGAATATTAAATATCTCCCCAAAAGAGGCGTGGTTTGAGAAACAGCTGTATTTACAAAGTGCAACCTATACAAACATTTATTCAAATAGAAAACTCTCTAAAAACACTTTTTCTCACAACAATACTTATTTATCAGAATTATAGCCTTAAAGAAATCACTGCATATACTCTAAGTCTCCTTTTACAGTACATTTTATACCCCTACCCCTGTTTCAATTTTTTAAAGATTTTGAAAACAAGACTCTAATTATTGCCAGCTTACCCTATGTGCATGTTTTCTGACATGAACTGTCTAAAACCTGTTTGAAACTATTCTGATAACAAATTGAAAGCATTTTAGAATACTATAAATGTTTTGTTTAGTAGTTAAGCATTCCAACATTCAAGATTATACAAAGTATCAAATCCTGCCTGTGTCTCCAGTCCACATCTTACTGTATGCCTATTTGTCAATGAAAGTTCACAATTTCTGCCTCAAATGGTCAGTTTAGAATTCTTGTCACAACAGTATCATCCCTAACCATATATCTAACATAAGTTAGTTAATATATGTCCTAGAAGTGTTTAAACAAAGGCATATTTGCAAAAGTTGTATTTATGAAGATATCAGTCTGGCGCATAAATTCACTAAAAGTTTCATTGAAATGACTGCTTACATCTGATTTTTGCATAACTTCCTAGCACAGTTATTGTTTACTTTATAAAAGACCTTTAAAATAAAAAAATCATAGCATTTACAAGTTAAATTATCTGTTTTATGACTCAGGGGTAGGCATTTTCCTCTGTTTTTTGCCCCTGGGGCCTCACATTTCCTAATTTTTTTCCCTGTTTCTAGCAATGTGAAATATTTACTACATATTAAGGATAGAACACACTATTGTAAGTTTTACTGAGGTCTTTTTGTAATTCTAGCTTGTACTTTTTTATGCCGCAGTCACAAAAAAGCACATTTAGGCGTTACGGCTTACTTTTGGGTTATCGACAGGACAAAAACACCCCACCAGAAATATTTAGGAAGGATCAATGAGTTGCAATTACTGCGAAGAGTAAATATAAGCACTTCTAAACAATTTAAATTACAAATAGGCATATATTATGAATTTATTTTGAATTCAGGGCTTTAAGTAAACCATGCATACTTTAAACTGTGAATTTATGCTGAGTCATCATGTTTAAGGCCCAGGATTTTCTCAATCTTCATGAAATATTTATAAAACTTCATATTTGAGTTAAATTCTTTAAAATCTCTGAGATAAACCAGATTTTGTGAAATTCTGTATGTTCTATTTTTTAACCCTATATACAAACATTTATTCAAATAGAAAACTCTCTAAAAACACTTTTTCTCACAACAATACTTATTTATCAGAATTATAGCCTTAAAGAAATCACTGCATATACTCTAAGTCTCCTTTTACAGTACATTTTATACCCCTACCCCTGTTTCAATTTTTTAAAGATTTTGAAAACAAGACTCTAATTATTGCCAGCTTACCCTATGTGCATGTTTTCTGACATGAACTGTCTAAAACCTGTTTGAAACTATTCTGATAACAAATTGAAAGCATTTTAGAATACTATAAATGTTTTGTTTAGTAGTTAAGCATTCCAACATTCAAGATTATACAAAGTATCAAATCCTGCCTGTGTCTCCAGTCCACATCTTACTGTATGCCTATTTGTCAATGAAAGTTCACAATTTCTGCCTCAAATGGTCAGTTTAGAATTCTTGTCACAACAGTATCATCCCTAACCATATATCTAACATAAGTTAGTTAATATATGTCCTAGAAGTGTTTAAACAAAGGCATATTTGCAAAAGTTGTATTTATGAAGATATCAGTCTGGCGCATAAATTCACTAAAAGTTTCATTGAAATGACTGCTTACATCTGATTTTTGCATAACTTCCTAGCACAGTTATTGTTTACTTTATAAAAGACCTTTAAAATAAAAAAATCATAGCATTTACAAGTTAAATTATCTGTTTTATGACTCAGGGGTAGGCATTTTCCTCTGTTTTTTGCCCCTGGGGCCTCACATTTCCTAATTTTTTTCCCTGTTTCTAGCAATGTGAAATATTTACTACATATTAAGGATAGAACACACTATTGTAAGTTTTACTGAGGTCTTTTTGTAATTCTAGCTTGTACTTTTTTATGCCGCAGTCACAAAAAAGCACATTTAGGCGTTACGGCTTACTTTTGGGTTATCGACAGGACAAAAACACCCCACCAGAAATATTTAGGAAGGATCAATGAGTTGCAATTACTGCAAAGAGTAAATATAAGCACTTCTAAACAATTTAAATTACAAATAGGCATATATTATGAATTTATTTTGAATTCAGGGCTTTAAGTAAACCATGCATACTTTAAACTGTGAATTTATGCTGAGTCATCATGTTTAAGGCCCAGGATTTTCTCAATCTTCATGAAATATTTATAAAACTTCATATTTGAGTTAAATTCTTTAAAATCTCTGAGATAAACCAGATTTTGTGAAATTCTGTATGTTCTATTTTTTAACCCTATATACAAACATTTATTCAAATAGAAAACTCTCTAAAAACACTTTTTCTCACAACAATACTTATTTATCAGAATTATAGCCTTAAAGAAATCACTGCATATACTCTAAGTCTCCTTTTACAGTACATTTTATACCCCTACCCCTGTTTCAATTTTTTAAAGATTTTGAAAACAAGACTCTAATTATTGCCAGCTTACCCTATGTGCATGTTTTCTGACATGAACTGTCTAAAACCTGTTTGAAACTATTCTGATAACAAATTGAAAGCATTTTAGAATACTATAAATGTTTTGTTTAGTAGTTAAGCATTCCAACATTCAAGATTATACAAAGTATCAAATCCTGCCTGTGTCTCCAGTCCACATCTTACTGTATGCCTATTTGTCAATGAAAGTTCACAATTTCTGCCTCAAATGGTCAGTTTAGAATTCTTGTCACAACAGTATCATCCCTAACCATATATCTAACATAAGTTAGTTAATATATGTCCTAGAAGTGTTTAAACAAAGGCATATTTGCAAAAGTTGTATTTATGAAGATATCAGTCTGGCGCATAAATTCACTAAAAGTTTCATTGAAATGACTGCTTACATCTGATTTTTGCATAACTTCCTAGCACAGTTATTGTTTACTTTATAAAAGACCTTTAAAATAAAAAAATCATAGCATTTACAAGTTAAATTATCTGTTTTATGACTCAGGGGTAGGCATTTTCCTCTGTTTTTTGCCCCTGGGGCCTCACATTTCCTAATTTTTTTCCCTGTTTCTAGCAATGTGAAATATTTACTACATATTAAGGATAGAACACACTATTGTAAGTTTTACTGAGGTCTTTTTGTAATTCTAGCTTGTACTTTTTTATGCCGCAGTCACAAAAAAGCACATTTAGGCGTTACGGCTTACTTTTGGGTTATCGACAGGACAAAAACACCCCACCAGAAATATTTAGGAAGGATCAATGAGTTGCAATTACTGCGAAGAGTAAATATAAGCACTTCTAAACAATTTAAATTACAAATAGGCATATATTATGAATTTATTTTGAATTCAGGGCTTTAAGTAAACCATGCATACTTTAAACTGTGAATTTATGCTGAGTCATCATGTTTAAGGCCCAGGATTTTCTCAATCTTCATGAAATATTTATAAAACTTCATATTTGAGTTAAATTCTTTAAAATCTCTGAGATAAACCAGATTTTGTGAAATTCTGTATGTTCTATTTTTTAACCCTATATAGGTTGCAATTCTGTAAATACAGACAATGCAATTTCCCATAGGAACTCCCTTTGCGGCTAAAACTGTGACACTTTTACTATGAAGTTTCGTGAAAAATAATATCCCAGAACGGAAAGTTTATATGCACTACTATTTTATTCAAAGGTCAAAATATAGGGCTGTGCGGCATATTTTCAACATTTATATGCCCTGAACTTCTAAGAGTTTAAACTTATACTAAAATTCTATACTACCCTTACCTCCATTTTTGGACCTCCTAAGAATTAAAATTTAGCCGCTACCATGTTTATCTATACTGGTTACATTCCCAAGTGATGTCTCTATGAGATGAAACACAGAGATCATCAATGGGAACCAGTACGTTAACAAATTAACATACCTATGAATATTAAATATCTCCCCAAAAGAGGCGTGGTTTGAGAAACAGCTGTATTTACAAAGTGCAACCTATACAAACATTTATTCAAATAGAAAACTCTCTAAAAACACTTTTTCTCACAACAATACTTATTTATCAGAATTATAGCCTTAAAGAAATCACTGCATATACTCTAAGTCTCCTTTTACAGTACATTTTATACCCCTACCCCTGTTTCAATTTTTTAAAGATTTTGAAAACAAGACTCTAATTATTGCCAGCTTACCCTATGTGCATGTTTTCTGACATGAACTGTCTAAAACCTGTTTGAAACTATTCTGATAACAAATTGAAAGCATTTTAGAATACTATAAATGTTTTGTTTAGTAGTTAAGCATTCCAACATTCAAGATTATACAAAGTATCAAATCCTGCCTGTGTCTCCAGTCCACATCTTACTGTATGCCTATTTGTCAATGAAAGTTCACAATTTCTGCCTCAAATGGTCAGTTTAGAATTCTTGTCACAACAGTATCATCCCTAACCATATATCTAACATAAGTTAGTTAATATATGTCCTAGAAGTGTTTAAACAAAGGCATATTTGCAAAAGTTGTATTTATGAAGATATCAGTCTGGCGCATAAATTCACTAAAAGTTTCATTGAAATGACTGCTTACATCTGATTTTTGCATAACTTCCTAGCACAGTTATTGTTTACTTTATAAAAGACCTTTAAAATAAAAAAATCATAGCATTTACAAGTTAAATTATCTGTTTTATGACTCAGGGGTAGGCATTTTCCTCTGTTTTTTGCCCCTGGGGCTTCACATTTCCTAATTTTTTTCCCTGTTTCTAGCAATGTGAAATATTTACTACATATTAAGGATAGAACACACTATTGTAAGTTTTACTGAGGTCTTTTTGTAATTCTAGCTTGTACTTTTTTATGCCGCAGTCACAAAAAAGCACATTTAGGCGTTACGGCTTACTTTTGGGTTATCGACAGGACAAAAACACCCCACCAGAAATATTTAGGAAGGATCAATGAGTTGCAATTACTGCGAAGAGTAAATATAAGCACTTCTAAACAATTTAAATTACAAATAGGCATATATTATGAATTTATTTTGAATTCAGGGCTTTAAGTAAACCATGCATACTTTAAACTGTGAATTTATGCTGAGTCATCATGTTTAAGGCCCAGGATTTTCTCAATCTTCATGAAATATTTATAAAACTTCATATTTGAGTTAAATTCTTTAAAATCTCTGAGATAAACCAGATTTTGTGAAATTCTGTATGTTCTATTTTTTAACCCTATATAGGTTGCAATTCTGTAAATACAGACAATGCAATTTCCATAGGAACTCCCTTTGCGGCTAAAACTGTGACACTTTTACTATGAAGTTTCGTGAAAAATAATATCCCAGAACGGAAAGTTTATATGCACTACTATTTTATTCAAAGGTCAAAATATAGGGCTGTGCGGCATATTTTCAACATTTATATGCCCTGAACTTCTAAGAGTTTAAACTTATACTAAAATTCTATACTACCCTTACCTCCATTTTTGGACCTCCTAAGAATTAAAATTTAGCCGCTACCATGTTTATCTATACTGGTTACATTCCCAAGTGATGTCTCTATGAGATGAAACACAGAGATCATCAATGGGAACCAGTACGTTAACAAATTAACATACCTATGAATATTAAATATCTCCCCAAAAGAGGCGTGGTTTGAGAAACAGCTGTATTTACAAAGTGCAACCTATACAAACATTTATTCAAATAGAAAACTCTCTAAAAACACTTTTTCTCACAACAATACTTATTTATCAGAATTATAGCCTTAAAGAAATCACTGCATATACTCTAAGTCTCCTTTTACAGTACATTTTATACCCCTACCCCTGTTTCAATTTTTTAAAGATTTTGAAAACAAGACTCTAATTATTGCCAGCTTACCCTATGTGCATGTTTTCTGACATGAACTGTCTAAAACCTGTTTGAAACTATTCTGATAACAAATTGAAAGCATTTTAGAATACTATAAATGTTTTGTTTAGTAGTTAAGCATTCCAACATTCAAGATTATACAAAGTATCAAATCCTGCCTGTGTCTCCAGTCCACATCTTACTGTATGCCTATTTGTCAATGAAAGTTCACAATTTCTGCCTCAAATGGTCAGTTTAGAATTCTTGTCACAACAGTATCATCCCTAACCATATATCTAACATAAGTTAGTTAATATATGTCCTAGAAGTGTTTAAACAAAGGCATATTTGCAAAAGTTGTATTTATGAAGATATCAGTCTGGCGCATAAATTCACTAAAAGTTTCATTGAAATGACTGCTTACATCTGATTTTTGCATAACTTCCTAGCACAGTTATTGTTTACTTTATAAAAGACCTTTAAAATAAAAAAATCATAGCATTTACAAGTTAAATTATCTGTTTTATGACTCAGGGGTAGGCATTTTCCTCTGTTTTTTGCCCCTGGGGCCTCACATTTCCTAATTTTTTTCCCTGTTTCTAGCAATGTGAAATATTTACTACATATTAAGGATAGAACACACTATTGTAAGTTTTACTGAGGTCTTTTTGTAATTCTAGCTTGTACTTTTTTATGCCGCAGTCACAAAAAAGCACATTTAGGCGTTACGGCTTACTTTTGGGTTATCGACAGGACAAAAACACCCCACCAGAAATATTTAGGAAGGATCAATGAGTTGCAATTACTGCGAAGAGTAAATATAAGCACTTCTAAACAATTTAAATTACAAATAGGCATATATTATGAATTTATTTTGAATTCAGGGCTTTAAGTAAACCATGCATACTTTAAACTGTGAATTTATGCTGAGTCATCATGTTTAAGGCCCAGGATTTTCTCAATCTTCATGAAATATTTATAAAACTTCATATTTGAGTTAAATTCTTTAAAATCTCTGAGATAAACCAGATTTTGTGAAATTCTGTATGTTCTATTTTTTAACCCTATATACAAACATTTATTCAAATAGAAAACTCTCTAAAAACACTTTTTCTCACAACAATACTTATTTATCAGAATTATAGCCTTAAAGAAATCACTGCATATACTCTAAGTCTCCTTTTACAGTACATTTTATACCCCTACCCCTGTTTCAATTTTTTAAAGATTTTGAAAACAAGACTCTAATTATTGCCAGCTTACCCTATGTGCATGTTTTCTGACATGAACTGTCTAAAACCTGTTTGAAACTATTCTGATAACAAATTGAAAGCATTTTAGAATACTATAAATGTTTTGTTTAGTAGTTAAGCATTCCAACATTCAAGATTATACAAAGTATCAAATCCTGCCTGTGTCTCCAGTCCACATCTTACTGTATGCCTATTTGTCAATGAAAGTTCACAATTTCTGCCTCAAATGGTCAGTTTAGAATTCTTGTCACAACAGTATCATCCCTAACCATATATCTAACATAAGTTAGTTAATATATGTCCTAGAAGTGTTTAAACAAAGGCATATTTGCAAAAGTTGTATTTATGAAGATATCAGTCTGGCGCATAAATTCACTAAAAGTTTCATTGAAATGACTGCTTACATCTGATTTTTGCATAACTTCCTAGCACAGTTATTGTTTACTTTATAAAAGACCTTTAAAATAAAAAAATCATAGCATTTACAAGTTAAATTATCTGTTTTATGACTCAGGGGTAGGCATTTTCCTCTGTTTTTTGCCCCTGGGGCCTCACATTTCCTAATTTTTTTCCCTGTTTCTAGCAATGTGAAATATTTACTACATATTAAGGATAGAACACACTATTGTAAGTTTTACTGAGGTCTTTTTGTAATTCTAGCTTGTACTTTTTTATGCCGCAGTCACAAAAAAGCACATTTAGGCGTTACGGCTTACTTTTGGGTTATCGACAGGACAAAAACACCCCACCAGAAATATTTAGGAAGGATCAATGAGTTGCAATTACTGCGAAGAGTAAATATAAGCACTTCTAAACAATTTAAATTACAAATAGGCATATATTATGAATTTATTTTGAATTCAGGGCTTTAAGTAAACCATGCATACTTTAAACTGTGAATTTATGCTGAGTCATCATGTTTAAGGCCCAGGATTTTCTCAATCTTCATGAAATATTTATAAAACTTCATATTTGAGTTAAATTCTTTAAAATCTCTGAGATAAACCAGATTTTGTGAAATTCTGTATGTTCTATTTTTTAACCCTATATAGGTTGCAATTCTGTAAATACAGACAATGCAATTTCCCATAGGAACTCCCTTTGCGGCTAAAACTGTGACACTTTTACTATGAAGTTTCGTGAAAAATAATATCCCAGAACGGAAAGTTTATATGCACTACTATTTTATTCAAAGGTCAAAATATAGGGCTGTGCGGCATATTTTCAACATTTATATGCCCTGAACTTCTAAGAGTTTAAACTTATTCTAAAATTCTATACTACCCTTACCTCCATTTTTGGACCTCCTAAGAATTAAAATTTAGCCGCTACCATGTTTATCTATACTGGTTACATTCCCAAGTGATGTCTCTATGAGATGAAACACAGAGATCATCAATGGGAACCAGTACGTTAACAAATTAACATACCTATGAATATTAAATATCTCCCCAAAAGAGGCGTGGTTTGAGAAACAGCTGTATTTACAAAGTGCAACCTATACAAACATTTATTCAAATAGAAAACTCTCTAAAAACACTTTTTCTCACAACAATACTTATTTATCAGAATTATAGCCTTAAAGAAATCACTGCATATACTCTAAGTCTCCTTTTACAGTACATTTTATACCCCTACCCCTGTTTCAATTTTTTAAAGATTTTGAAAACAAGACTCTAATTATTGCCAGCTTACCCTATGTGCATGTTTTCTGACATGAACTGTCTAAAACCTGTTTGAAACTATTCTGATAACAAATTGAAAGCATTTTAGAATACTATAAATGTTTTGTTTAGTAGTTAAGCATTCCAACATTCAAGATTATACAAAGTATCAAATCCTGCCTGTGTCTCCAGTCCACATCTTACTGTATGCCTATTTGTCAATGAAAGTTCACAATTTCTGCCTCAAATGGTCAGTTTAGAATTCTTGTCACAACAGTATCATCCCTAACCATATATCTAACATAAGTTAGTTAATATATGTCCTAGAAGTGTTTAAACAAAGGCATATTTGCAAAAGTTGTATTTATGAAGATATCAGTCTGGCGCATAAATTCACTAAAAGTTTCATTGAAATGACTGCTTACATCTGATTTTTGCATAACTTCCTAGCACAGTTATTGTTTACTTTATAAAAGACCTTTAAAATAAAAAAATCATAGCATTTACAAGTTAAATTATCTGTTTTATGACTCAGGGGTAGGCATTTTCCTCTGTTTTTTGCCCCTGGGGCCTCACATTTCCTAATTTTTTTCCCTGTTTCTAGCAATGTGAAATATTTACTACATATTAAGGATAGAACACACTATTGTAAGTTTTACTGAGGTCTTTTTGTAATTCTAGCTTGTACTTTTTTATGCCGCAGTCACAAAAAAGCACATTTAGGCGTTACGGCTTACTTTTGGGTTATCGACAGGACAAAAACACCCCACCAGAAATATTTAGGAAGGATCAATGAGTTGCAATTACTGCGAAGAGTAAATATAAGCACTTCTAAACAATTTAAATTACAAATAGGCATATATTATGAATTTATTTTGAATTCAGGGCTTTAAGTAAACCATGCATACTTTAAACTGTGAATTTATGCTGAGTCATCATGTTTAAGGCCCAGGATTTTCTCAATCTTCATGAAATATTTATAAAACTTCATATTTGAGTTAAATTCTTTAAAATCTCTGAGATAAACCAGATTTTGTGAAATTCTGTATGTTCTATTTTTTAACCCTATATAGGTTGCAATTCTGTAAATACAGACAATGCAATTTCCCATAGGAACTCCCTTTGCGGCTAAAACTGTGACACTTTTACTATGAAGTTTCGTGAAAAATAATATCCCAGAACGGAAAGTTTATATGCACTACTATTTTATTCAAAGGTCAAAATATAGGGCTGTGCGGCATATTTTCAACATTTATATGCCCTGAACTTCTAAGAGTTTAAACTTATACTAAAATTCTATACTACCCTTACCTCCATTTTTGGACCTCCTAAGAATTAAAATTTAGCCGCTACCATGTTTATCTATACTGGTTACATTCCCAAGTGATGTCTCTATGAGATGAAACACAGAGATCATCAATGGGAACCAGTACGTTAACAAATTAACATACCTATGAATATTAAATATCTCCCCAAAAGAGGCGTGGTTTGAGAAACAGCTGTATTTACAAAGTGCAACCTATACAAACATTTATTCAAATAGAAAACTCTCTAAAAACACTTTTTCTCACAACAATACTTATTTATCAGAATTATAGCCTTAAAGAAATCACTGCATATACTCTAAGTCTCCTTTTACAGTACATTTTATACCCCTACCCCTGTTTCAATTTTTTAAAGATTTTGAAAACAAGACTCTAATTATTGCCAGCTTACCCTATGTGCATGTTTTCTGACATGAACTGTCTAAAACCTGTTTGAAACTATTCTGATAACAAATTGAAAGCATTTTAGAATACTATAAATGTTTTGTTTAGTAGTTAAGCATTCCAACATTCAAGATTATACAAAGTATCAAATCCTGCCTGTGTCTCCAGTCCACATCTTACTGTATGCCTATTTGTCAATGAAAGTTCACAATTTCTGCCTCAAATGGTCAGTTTAGAATTCTTGTCACAACAGTATCATCCCTAACCATATATCTAACATAAGTTAGTTAATATATGTCCTAGAAGTGTTTAAACAAAGGCATATTTGCAAAAGTTGTATTTATGAAGATATCAGTCTGGCGCATAAATTCACTAAAAGTTTCATTGAAATGACTGCTTACATCTGATTTTTGCATAACTTCCTAGCACAGTTATTGTTTACTTTATAAAAGACCTTTAAAATAAAAAAATCATAGCATTTACAAGTTAAATTATCTGTTTTATGACTCAGGGGTAGGCATTTTCCTCTGTTTTTTGCCCCTGGGGCCTCACATTTCCTAATTTTTTTCCCTGTTTCTAGCAATGTGAAATATTTACTACATATTAAGGATAGAACACACTATTGTAAGTTTTACTGAGGTCTTTTTGTAATTCTAGCTTGTACTTTTTTATGCCGCAGTCACAAAAAAGCACATTTAGGCGTTACGGCTTACTTTTGGGTTATCGACAGGACAAAAACACCCCACCAGAAATATTTAGGAAGGATCAATGAGTTGCAATTACTGCGAAGAGTAAATATAAGCACTTCTAAACAATTTAAATTACAAATAGGCATATATTATGAATTTATTTTGAATTCAGGGCTTTAAGTAAACCATGCATACTTTAAACTGTGAATTTATGCTGAGTCATCATGTTTAAGGCCCAGGATTTTCTCAATCTTCATGAAATATTTATAAAACTTCATATTTGAGTTAAATTCTTTAAAATCTCTGAGATAAACCAGATTTTGTGAAATTCTGTATGTTCTATTTTTTAACCCTATATACAAACATTTATTCAAATAGAAAACTCTCTAAAAACACTTTTTCTCACAACAATACTTATTTATCAGAATTATAGCCTTAAAGAAATCACTGCATATACTCTAAGTCTCCTTTTACAGTACATTTTATACCCCTACCCCTGTTTCAATTTTTTAAAGATTTTGAAAACAAGACTCTAATTATTGCCAGCTTACCCTATGTGCATGTTTTCTGACATGAACTGTCTAAAACCTGTTTGAAACTATTCTGATAACAAATTGAAAGCATTTTAGAATACTATAAATGTTTTGTTTAGTAGTTAAGCATTCCAACATTCAAGATTATACAAAGTATCAAATCCTGCCTGTGTCTCCAGTCCACATCTTACTGTATGCCTATTTGTCGATGAAAGTTCACAATTTCTGCCTCAAATGGTCAGTTTAGAATTCTTGTCACAACAGTATCATCCCTAACCATATATCTAACATAAGTTAGTTAATATATGTCCTAGAAGTGTTTAAACAAAGGCATATTTGCAAAAGTTGTATTTATGAAGATATCAGTCTGGCGCATAAATTCACTAAAAGTTTCATTGAAATGACTGCTTACATCTGATTTTTGCATAACTTCCTAGCACAGTTATTGTTTACTTTATAAAAGACCTTTAAAATAAAAAAATCATAGCATTTACAAGTTAAATTATCTGTTTTATGACTCAGGGGTAGGCATTTTCCTCTGTTTTTTGCCCCTGGGGCCTCACATTTCCTAATTTTTTTCCCTGTTTCTAGCAATGTGAAATATTTACTACATATTAAGGATAGAACACACTATTGTAAGTTTTACTGAGGTCTTTTTGTAATTCTAGCTTGTACTTTTTTATGCCGCAGTCACAAAAAAGCACATTTAGGCGTTACGGCTTACTTTTGGGTTATCGACAGGACAAAAACACCCCACCAGAAATATTTAGGAAGGATCAATGAGTTGCAATTACTGCGAAGAGTAAATATAAGCACTTCTAAACAATTTAAATTACAAATAGGCATATATTATGAATTTATTTTGAATTCAGGGCTTTAAGTAAACCATGCATACTTTAAACTGTGAATTTATGCTGAGTCATCATGTTTAAGGCCCAGGATTTTCTCAATCTTCATGAAATATTTATAAAACTTCATATTTGAGTTAAATTCTTTAAAATCTCTGAGATAAACCAGATTTTGTGAAATTCTGTATGTTCTATTTTTTAACCCTATATACAAACATTTATTCAAATAGAAAACTCTCTAAAAACACTTTTTCTCACAACAATACTTATTTATCAGAATTATAGCCTTAAAGAAATCACTGCATATACTCTAAGTCTCCTTTTACAGTACATTTTATACCCCTACCCCTGTTTCAATTTTTTAAAGATTTTGAAAACAAGACTCTAATTATTGCCAGCTTACCCTATGTGCATGTTTTCTGACATGAACTGTCTAAAACCTGTTTGAAACTATTCTGATAACAAATTGAAAGCATTTTAGAATACTATAAATGTTTTGTTTAGTAGTTAAGCATTCCAACATTCAAGATTATACAAAGTATCAAATCCTGCCTGTGTCTCCAGTCCACATCTTACTGTATGCCTATTTGTCAATGAAAGTTCACAATTTCTGCCTCAAATGGTCAGTTTAGAATTCTTGTCACAACAGTATCATCCCTAACCATATATCTAACATAAGATAGTTAATATATGTCCTAGAAGTGTTTAAACAAAGGCATATTTGCAAAAGTTGTATTTATGAAGATATCAGTCTGGCGCATAAATTCACTAAAAGTTTCATTGAAATGACTGCTTACATCTGATTTTTGCATAACTTCCTAGCACAGTTATTGTTTACTTTATAAAAGACCTTTAAAATAAAAAAATCATAGCATTTACAAGTTAAATTATCTGTTTTATGACTCAGGGGTAGGCATTTTCCTCTGTTTTTTGCCCCTGGGGCCTCACATTTCCTAATTTTTTTCCCTGTTTCTAGCAATGTGAAATATTTACTACATATTAAGGATAGAACACACTATTGTAAGTTTTACTGAGGTCTTTTTGTAATTCTAGCTTGTACTTTTTTATGCCGCAGTCACAAAAAAGCACATTTAGGCGTTACGGCTTACTTTTGGGTTATCGACAGGACAAAAACACCCCACCAGAAATATTTAGGAAGGATCAATGAGTTGCAATTACTGCGAAGAGTAAATATAAGCACTTCTAAACAATTTAAATTACAAATAGGCATATATTATGAATTTATTTTGAATTCAGGGCTTTAAGTAAACCATGCATACTTTAAACTGTGAATTTATGCTGAGTCATCATGTTTAAGGCCCAGGATTTTCTCAATCTTCATGAAATATTTATAAAACTTCATATTTGAGTTAAATTCTTTAAAATCTCTGAGATAAACCAGATTTTGTGAAATTCTGTATGTTCTATTTTTTAACCCTATATAGGTTGCAATTCTGTAAATACAGACAATGCAATTTCCCATAGGAACTCCCTTTGCGGCTAAAACTGTGACACTTTTACTATGAAGTTTCGTGAAAAATAATATCCCAGAACGGAAAGTTTATATGCACTACTATTTTATTCAAAGGTCAAAATATAGGGCTGTGCGGCATATTTTCAACATTTATATGCCCTGAACTTCTAAGAGTTTAAACTTATACTAAAATTCTATACTACCCTTACCTCCATTTTTGGACCTCCTAAGAATTAAAATTTAGCCGCTACCATGTTTATCTATACTGGTTACATTCCCAAGTGATGTCTCTATGAGATGAAACACAGAGATCATCAATGGGAACCAGTACGTTAACAAATTAACATACCTATGAATATTAAATATCTCCCCAAAAGAGGCGTGGTTTGAGAAACAGCTGTATTTACAAAGTGCAACCTATACAAACATTTATTCAAATAGAAAACTCTCTAAAAACACTTTTTCTCACAACAATACTTATTTATCAGAATTATAGCCTTAAAGAAATCACTGCATATACTCTAAGTCTCCTTTTACAGTACATTTTATACCCCTACCCCTGTTTCAATTTTTTAAAGATTTTGAAAACAAGACTCTAATTATTGCCAGCTTACCCTATGTGCATGTTTTCTGACATGAACTGTCTAAAACCTGTTTGAAACTATTCTGATAACAAATTGAAAGCATTTTAGAATACTATAAATGTTTTGTTTAGTAGTTAAGCATTCCAACATTCAAGATTATACAAAGTATCAAATCCTGCCTGTGTCTCCAGTCCACATCTTACTGTATGCCTATTTGTCAATGAAAGTTCACAATTTCTGCCTCAAATGGTCAGTTTAGAATTCTTGTCACAACAGTATCATCCCTAACCATATATCTAACATCAGTTAGTTAATATATGTCCTAGAAGTGTTTAAACAAAGGCATATTTGCAAAAGTTGTATTTATGAAGATATCAGTCTGACGCATAAATTCACTAAAAGTTTCATTGAAATGACTGCTTACATCTGATTTTTGCATAACTTCCTAGCACAGTTATTGTTTACTTTATAAAAGACCTTTAAAATAAAAAAAATCATAGCATTTACAAGTTAAATTATCTGTTTTATGACTCAGGGGTAGGCATTTTCCTCTGTTTTTTGCCCCTGGGGCCTCACATTTCCTAATTTTTTTCCCTGTTTCTAGCAATGTGAAATATTTACTACATATTAAGGATAGAACACACTATTGTAAGTTTTACTGAGGTCTTTTTGTAATTCTAGCTTGTACTTTTTTATGCCGCAGTCACAAAAAAGCACATTTAGGCGTTACGGCTTACTTTTGGGTTATCGACAGGACAAAAACACCCCACCAGAAATATTTAGGAAGGATCAATGAGTTGCAATTACTGCGAAGAGTAAATATAAGCACTTCTAAACAATTTAAATTACAAATAGGCATATATTATGAATTTATTTTGAATTCAGGGTTTTAAGTAAACCATGCATACTTTAAACTGTGAATTTATGCTGAGTCATCATGTTTAAGGCCCAGGATTTTCTCAATCTTCATGAAATATTTATAAAACTTCATATTTGAGTTAAATTCTTTAAAATCTCTGAGATAAACCAGATTTTGTGAAATTCTGTATGTTTTATTTTTTAACCCTATATAGGTTGCAATTCTGTAAATACAGACAATGCAATTTCCCATAGGAACTCCCTTTGCGGCTAAAACTGTGACACTTTTACTATGAAGTTTCGTGAAAAATAATATCCCAGAACGGAAAGTTTATATGCACTACTATTTTATTCAAAGGTCAAAATATAGGGCTGTGCGGCATATTTTCAACATTTATATGCCCTGAACTTCTAAGAGTTTAAACTTATACTAAAATTCTATACTACCCTTACCTCCATTTTTGGACCTCCTAAGAATTAAAATTTAGCCGCTACCATGTTTATCTATACTGGTTACATTCCCAAGTGATGTCTCTATGAGATGAAACACAGAGATCATCAATGGGAACCAGTACGTTAACAAATTAACATACCTATGAATATTAAATATCTCCCCAAAAGAGGCGTGGTTTGAGAAACAGCTGTATTTACAAAGTGCAACCTATACAAACATTTATTCAAATAGAAAACTCTCTAAAAACACTTTTTCTCACAACAATACTTATTTATCAGAATTATAGCCTTAAAGAAATCACTGCATATACTCTAAGTCTCCTTTTACAGTACATTTTATACCCCTACCCCTGTTTCAATTTTTTAAAGATTTTGAAAACAAGACTCTAATTATTGCCAGCTTACCCTATGTGCATGTTTTCTGACATGAACTGTCTAAAACCTGTTTGAAACTATTCTGATAACAAATTGAAAGCATTTTAGAATACTATAAATGTTTTGTTTAGTAGTTAAGCATTCCAACATTCAAGATTATACAAAGTATCAAATCCTGCCTGTGTCTCCAGTCCACATCTTACTGTATGCCTATTTGTCAATGAAAGTTCACAATTTCTGCCTCAAATGGTCAGTTTAGAATTCTTGTCACAACAGTATCATCCCTAACCATATATCTAACATAAGTTAGTTAATATATGTCCTAGAAGTGTTTAAACAAAGGCATATTTGCAAAAGTTGTATTTATGAAGATATCAGTCTGGCGCATAAATTCACTAAAAGTTTCATTGAAATGACTGCTTACATCTGATTTTTGCATAACTTCCTAGCACAGTTATTGTTTACTTTATAAAAGACCTTTAAAATAAAAAAAATCATAGCATTTACAAGTTAAATTATCTGTTTTATGACTCAGGGGTAGGCATTTTCCTCTGTTTTTTGCCCCTGGGGCCTCACATTTCCTAATTTTTTTCCCTGTTTCTAGCAATGTGAAATATTTACTACATATTAAGGATAGAACACACTATTGTAAGTTTTACTGAGGTCTTTTTGTAATTCTAGCTTGTACTTTTTTATGCCGCAGTCACAAAAAAGCACATTTAGGCGTTACGGCTTACTTTTGGGTTATCGACAGGACAAAAACACCCCACCAGAAATATTTAGGAAGGATCAATGAGTTGCAATTACTGCGAAGAGTAAATATAAGCACTTCTAAACAATTTAAATTACAAATAGGCATATATTATGAATTTATTTTGAATTCAGGGCTTTAAGTAAACCATGCATACTTTAAACTGTGAATTTATGCTGAGTCATCATGTTTAAGGCCCAGGATTTTCTCAATCTTCATGAAATATTTATAAAACTTCATATTTGAGTTAAATTCTTTAAAATCTCTGAGATAAACCAGATTTTGTGAAATTCTGTATGTTCTATTTTTTAACCCTATATAGGTTGCAATTCTGTAAATACAGACAATGCAATTTCCCATAGGAACTCCCTTTGCGGCTAAAACTGTGACACTTTTACTATGAAGTTTCGTGAAAAATAATATCCCAGAACGGAAAGTTTATATGCACTACTATTTTATTCAAAGGTCAAAATATAGGGCTGTGCGGCATATTTTCAACATTTATATGCCCTGAACTTCTAAGAGTTTAAACTTATACTAAAATTCTATACTACCCTTACCTCCATTTTTGGACCTCCTAAGAATTAAAATTTAGCCGCTACCATGTTTATCTATACTGGTTACATTCCCAAGTGATGTCTCTATGAGATGAAACACAGAGATCATCAATGGGAACCAGTACGTTAACAAATTAACATACCTATGAATATTAAATATCTCCCCAAAAGAGGCGTGGTTTGAGAAACAGCTGTATTTACAAAGTGCAACCTATATGTTATTTCTCAGAGTCAGCAATACAAACAATCTTATTGTAATCTTGAAATTACAAATAATCAAGGAAGTCCTGTCCTATAGGCTATAGTTTTTAATTTTACAAGAATATGAAAAAGAAAGGATATAGACTACGCGTCAATGAGACCCTATCTTAATGAAATAGATCATGGCAAATTTTTCATCATCTAGGGGTCGCCGTGTGGTCTACAACATGGAACAACAGTCCCCACCACATAACAAGCACTAAATGGCCCAACATAATTGAAAAACAAATGAAATCATAGCCACCACAAATTCTTAAATAAAAAGTATTTGACATAAAGACGTAGCCTTAGATGCATGATTTTTTTTTTCATTAGTTGTTATTGGCTTTGAACTAGCTGTCAGTAACTGCGAGTACTCTCAGATCTGTACTTAGTGTATTTCTGTTGTATGGATGTATAAGTACCCGTCCACGTCCTATCTGTGATTTTGATAGAGGTATTTCTATTTGTATCACTCTGATGAGTTGAGTATTTTTCAACTGATTTTTATAGTTTGTTCTAATATTTTACTGTTACACCACTATCCCAGGTTAGGGAGAGGGTCTGTCACCATCAACCTAGTTTAACTCGCCACATTCTGTATATACATTCTGTATATGCCTGTCCAAAGTCAGGAACCTGTAATTCAGTGGTTGTCGTTTTTTGCTGTGTAACATATTTGTTTTTCAATCACTATTTTGTACATAAGTTAGCTTTTTCGTTTGAATTGTTTTACATATGTCATTTCGGGGCCTTTTATAGTTGACTTTGTATTGGCTTTCCTCGTTGTTGAAGGCTGTACGGTGACCTATAGTTATTATTGTCATTTGCATGGCCTCTTGTGGAGAGTTTTCTCACTTGCATGCCAAGAAATCCTCGCTCAAAACTCCGGTGGACCTCCTACGGCACCCATTAGTAGTTAAAGATTTGTTTTCATTCAACAAATTAATTCATTACCACCGTGTACGTGTCGCTTTTGACACGGCCATATACCAAATGGTCAATTTTAATCATCCATGTAATTTGCTCTATGGGATATTTGCAAAATTTCAACGGAAGCAATTTCTTGGCATGCAATCATACCACATCTTCTTATCTTTATATATATGATTGATTATTGGTTGCTTAACGTTCAGTGGCAAATATTTCATGCATGTTCAGGACAAGAACAAGTTAACAATAAATACAATAGGTAGGTCTTGTAATAGAGGACATCCGGGATGATGGTCGGGGAAATTTGGACTGCCACTCGAAAATGAGGATATATTGGATAGGGACAGAAATTTTGCCTTGCAACAGGCCACCTACGGACCCCTCAAAGAGTTGTTGCAAGGGTTTTTAACGTGCAAATAGCGTGGTACTCTCTTTACACGAGGCATCGGATTTAACGTCCCCATTCTGACAGGACGTGGCTGCAAACTTGATACATCCCGCACAGCCAAACGGACGCCCCACTTTGGCAAGCGTTTTACTGCCGGTCGGAAGAAGACCAAGTGACCATACTTCTATTCCCCAGTCACACTTGGGGGGGGGGGGGGGGGGTTCTTTATATATAACAATTAATGAACTGAAGTGAGCGCGCATAATTACCACCATGCCCCCTCACTTGATAAAAACAATCCATGGGAGTAAACCTCAGTTTGAATCTGAAGAGGCTCATACAAAAAATAGGGACGCTATCCAGGTACATAATTTTTGTCTCTCCTTGACGGAGTCAAAAAGCAAAATACATTGGTATGGTGTTTTCCGGTGTCAGCGGCGGTATCACCAACAATGTATTAGTTTAGGATTAGGTACGTTTCTGGGGTACCACTAGTTGAAGACCAATGATACTTGGTATGCAACTGGATTAGCATTGGGACATCTAATTTCCCTGAAGATTTTTTGGCTTCACCCGCTAAGTCATGGTCTATTGACTTTGAAACTTTTGCTTAGTTTACATATATTAGTTTGTGATTAGGTCAGTTTATTGGGAACCACTCGTGGTAGACCAATGATACTTGGTATGCAGCTGTATTACCTTTAGCACATTTCATTTCCATGGGGATTAATTGGCAATGTACTTTCAGTTATGGTTCATTGACTTTGAATACTTCGCATAGTTTACAAGTTAAAAGTATTTGATATTTTAATTTCAACATTTGCAATTTTTCAAAATAATAAAACATATCTCTTTGGTAACAAATCATTATGTGCAATTTTAACAAGTCCTCCTCCCTCCCAAAGACAATGTCCACCATTTCAGATTTTTCTGAAAATCGAACTCATCCAAGGTTTCTATGAGTAAAACACAGCTGAATTTGAAGAGATTCTGACAAGAAATGGAGACGCTATCCAGGAAATATCAATTTGTCTGTGTAATTTTACAAGCCCCATTCCAAAAAAAAGGGTCCCTCATTTCAGATTTTTCTGAAAATCGACCTCAACTAATGTTTCCATGAGAGTGAACCTCAATTTGATTTTAATAAGAATCGCACTAGAAATAGGGACGACATGAATTTTTACAAGTTCCCATCCTCAAAAAATGGTCCCCCTTTTAGATTTCAGAAAACGGGCAGGGCCACAATACCAAACCAGAAGATTCCTAGGAACGCCTACGGACCATTGCTGCGGCCAAATTTGGTTTAGATTGGTTCATAGAAGATCTTTATAATAAGTAAATTGTTGACAGACGGAGAGACGGACTGATGACGAACGCCAAGTGATGTCTAAAGGTCACATGAACTTTCATGTCGGGCAAGCTAAAATTTGACAAAAAAACCAAAGCAAACTTAAAGAAATATTGAACTTATTAGCATTTTCCGACTTTTATTCAAGTCCATAAAATCATTCGAAAATTTGACAGAAATCCTCAACAACTGTTAATTTGGCATTTTGAGATGGTCTGGGATTCCTTAGTGAACAGATGTATTTATTTGCAGTTGGCAAAAAAGATGTCTCAATTTCTGAAAACTCAATGCATGGATGTATATCTTATAAACCAGTATGGGCTCTGTTGTTCCGGTCGCAAACTGTAACACTTTCTCTAATGTCATCGGATTTCTGCTGCCACCTGAAAAAGAATAATAATTGTCAACTTAAATTGTTACTTATTTTACTGGTCAGTTGTGGTAAGCAGGAAGAGCAATACTTGTCCTTTAATTGTAGGAAAATGAGTCGTCTTTGCTGACTGTTTCTTGTACACTAAACATATACAAAATCCTACTCTGCGTGTCTGGCTTGTACAAACCATGCTCATAATCAAACCACCATAACCTGCTCCTGTTCCAATATATGCGTGTAATATTTTTTACTGTACGTTAAACACTTGTTCATCTTGTTCACCAGAATTGTTCAAATAAACAATCGAGTCTAAGACTTAAAATGCAACGGGAGGTTATATATTATAATGTATATATATTTCGCATCGATGTTATAATATCACGGCCGACACTCGGCTAACCGAGAGATTGGTCGGTTAATCTATATTGAGTATGCGGCTATATGGGCGATTGGTCTGTTAATCGGGTCGGTTATACGTCTGTTAAGAGTAAAACGCACAATTTAAATGTTCAAATCTGTTAAATATACAGATTTTTGGCATATTATATGAACCAAATAAAAAAAAGAAAAGTGTCTGACAAAATGATATCTATCATAGAACATTTTCCACCTGTAAAAACATTTCATAGTCTGCGCAAACTTCAGTAAAACTAAAAGGCGTCGCGCAAGTATGTGTTATTTATGCTTATACGCATAGCAATTGTTTTAATAAAAGGCGAAACAAACAATTTTAGATATCATTTAAAGGACACAAAATAGTACTTTGGTTCTAAAAAATAAATTGACATTAGTAAATATTTCATAATTGTAATATAACGTGAGTAATACCACGTTTTAGTGACTATTAGGGGAATAAAGTCTGTTAATGTGTTGGACAATTAAAATTGTGTCAGTTAAGAGTTATTTAGCCACGACAATAGTGTTGCTACCTTTATAATTTCCCATTAAAAAAGTTAAGAATGAGATGTACTTGAGTAAAAAAAATGACAAAACGGTGCAACAGTATCCTTGTAGTAAGAGCATTTTTATTTTGACCTTCATTGCATTTTATTGAAAGGTGTGTCACTGCAATATAGCGTGATATGGATTGGCCGCTGGAATATGCATGAATTTATTATTAACGTTTTCAATCAGACTTGATTTTTGTGTCTGTTCAAAGAAGCACGTTCAAAAATCCGACTGAAAGTGTCTGTCTTATACAACACCGGGTACATGTAACGTGTTGTCGTTCTCATATGGACATGATATTTGCCACTGGACGTTAAACCATAATTTGTCAGCATCATCCAATTGGTTCTTTTGTTCTATTACTTAATCATATGTTGTTTACAAAACATTCTAAAGAAGTAAATGGAAAGAAGCGAATGGAGCTACATTTGATTATCTTAAGTTTTAATTCATTTTATTCCGTTTAGTTCCTTTCTACATAAGTGCAGGGGAGAACTGCAGTTGTGCGCTTGTAAAATTCTAGCATTTGTCACCAATTTGAGTACATCGCAATCCGTTACTGTTTCAACCACCCCCTCCCCCTGAAATTTTTGTTTTGTTTGCACTTTACAATATTTACTGAGCTATCAGATTCAGCGGTTGACAGGAGGCCAATGTTTATCGGACTCCAGTCTCAAATAACATAAAGTGATATACAGTAAAAAAATTGCAAAGCATCTATATAGATATCGTTGTCTATACTATTAATTTAAAAATAAGGAGATGTGGAATAAATGCCTAAATTGTTTTAACAATCATCTTGGAGGGTCTAAATAGTAAAAAGGGGTGTTTCATGTTTGTATTCTTAAACAATTGTTATTTTTTTCTCTTTTTTAGCAATGCATCACTCTCTACTGTCCTTGTCTATTATTCTATATTCTGCGTCTCCATCCAGATTCTCGTGTATACCATGAGGGTCCGGATTGGGGGTGTTGTTTATTTCTGTATTCTTTAAATTGTGATGTCACTTTTTCTTTAAATTGTGATGTCACTTTTCTCTACATTTTATTTATTTTTCTCATTATTCTTTCTCTATTCTTTATATTTTAGCATCCCAATATATTTTACTTACTGATGTTTAGTTACATTACGACGTTTATCTCTGATATAAAAAAGCAGATGTGGTATGATTGCCAATGAGACAACTCTCCCCAAGAGACCAAAATGACACAGAAATTAACAACTATAGGTCACCGTACGGCCTTCAACAATGAGCAAAGCCCATACCGCATAGTCAGCGATAAAAGGCCCCGAAATGACAATGTAAAACAATTCAAACGAGAAAACTAACGGACTTATTTATATATAAAAAAAATGAACGAAAAACAAATATGTAACACATAAACAAACGACAACCACTAATTTACAGGCTCCTGACTTGGGACAGGCACATACATACATAATGTGGCGGGGTTAAACATGTTAGCGGGATCCCAACCCTCCCCTAACCTGGGACAGTGGTATAACAGTACAACATAAGAACGAACTATAAAAATGATGTATATACTGGTTACCAATGTAGATGACAAATTGGTGTCATTCATAACAACGAAACAGAATTCACATGATATATGCGACCATTCTTGAATGAAATTAATATTACTTTAATATTACACTTTTTGAAACCATTTTTATCAATTTCCAATTTCCATTGTCTAAATTTATTTTTCATTGTTCATGTGTTGTTTCCGTATATTTTAGCCACTCGTCTTGAGCCTACCCATTTGATCCGATAACTCCCCATAAAGCAATCAAATTATATTTTCATTGCCATTCATAACCCTTAACAGACCAAATAACAGACCGGGTTTTATACATCCGACCCATTAACAGACCAGGTTTTTAATAAAAAATGATTAATATCACCAAAATACAGATTTTCGTGTAGATTTTTCACACTATGATATTAATATGGTTAACAAACATAATGCCTGTCTTTTTTCGATGTTCAAAATATTGCATGCAAGTAAATTCAGCCAAGTTGTCATTTTGTGTACATTTTGTGTATGTAAAATGTGTATAAATTTATTGATGAGTAACCCGCCTTTTCATTTGATTGATTGTTTATCGAAGCTAGAAAAAAAATAATTGCACCACTGGATTCAGTACATTGAATTCTTTTGTCAGACATGAATAATTTTTATGATAAAAAATATATTTAAAAAGTTATACAATGAAACATACTGAACTTGCAAGTATTTTCTCGATAACACCTGATTAACAGACTTTAGCCAACCCAATTAACAGACCAACCGCCGATATAGCCGCATACTCAATATAGATTAACCGACCAATCTCTCGGTTAGCCGAGTGACGGCCGTGAATATATATGATTAATTTTTATTTCGTTTCGTTGATTTCGGTTTCTTCTCATTCGTTTCTACTTGGTTTCGCACTTTATAGGCACCCCATAGTGTCGTACCTGTCTGATGTTGGTACGGGGATTACCGTGCTGTTGGGGTACAGAAATCAAAGATGAACACTTCTTTTTTTGAATCACCTTCCAATCATAAAAAAATCAATACATAAATGCTTTAAGCGTGTTGTTATCTCAGGGGTTGGGCGCTTTCTATATACTAGTTTATAGGTCGTGTGGCTGGAACAGGTCACATTCTCCAGCTAAATAATGTCTGAATAGGTAGGAGAAAATAAGTAAAGTATCTAGAAAACAGGTTGTTTTCATGATAATAAAAATTTTGCGAAAAGAATATAGCCCATCATTTTGGTTTATGTGTATGTTATTATGTTTTTTTTTGTTTTTTTTTATTTGTTTATGGAG
The DNA here is from genome assembly GCF_021869535.1 of Mytilus californianus. Lineage (NCBI taxonomy): Eukaryota > Metazoa > Mollusca > Bivalvia > Mytilida > Mytilidae > Mytilus > Mytilus californianus. The sequence goes on along the minus strand of NW_026262734.1, from coordinate 92,429,211 downwards.
GTACCAACCTGTATTTGTCGCCTATCGTGTCGACACCAAGTCTTTTCAACTCCACTTGGCTGAGGTTAATGCAACATTACAGTCGATAGATTCATTTATCTTGAAAAGTCCGCAAATCGATTTCCTCCAGGGCCTTTTTTATCACAATCGATGTTGATGAATTTCGCGCCGATTTTCCCCGCTATTTATAGAATTGTCTTATAATATGGTGAAATGGTCTTATAGTGTAATCAAATAGTATACTGGTATAAAAATGACACCTCGTGGTATACGAGTTGGTAGCTTGATATAGAAATATGTCTTTAAAAGATAGTAGTATGACAGAATAGTGTGATAAAATTGCTCCATGTTACATCGAGATGATTGTATAGTATACAAATGTATCCTAATAATATATTGAGGTGACAAAATAGTATGCAAAAATTGCGTAATGTTATATTAAGATGTCTTTCTAGTGTTAAATATATCTTTATGATATAGCAATATCACATAATAGTATAGTACAATGACAAATTAGTATGAAAAGGTAGATTCGTGTTATATCAAGATTTTTTCTTAGTATGAAATAATATCTTCATGACAAAGTGAAATGACAGAATAGTATGAAAAGGTGACTCCATGTTATATCAAAACGTCTTTGTAGTATATAGATGTATCTTAGTAATATAACAAATTGACAGAGTAGTATGGTCAAATGTCGTTATAGTATAGAACATTTGCTTCATAATATATCTCTACCCTTAATGATATGATTATCGTTATCATAAGGCAGCTGTGGCATTTCATAGCGACAACTATCAACCAAAGTTCAAATGAAATGGATGTTAGCAATCATAGGTGACCGTAGGACTTTCAACAATGAGAAAAAAAAAACATACATAATAGTCGACTATAAAATGCCCCGACAAGAAGAATATGAAACAATTCAATAGAGAAAACTATCGGCCTAATTTATAAAAAAATATTTTACGAAAAAAAATATGACAGACAACGACAAACACAGAACTCAGGTTTAAAAATATTTAAAAAGGTAACTAGTGATATGGCTTACATTGCAAATTCGGCTAACTGCCACAATTCTCAATCACAACCAGCGAGCAGCTCTAATTATGTACATTATTTCGAACTCTTAGTTGTTTTAAACTGATTCTTAGAGTTTTACCCTTGAATAGATTTTGACAATATACTCTAACATGCATAAACTTTATCTTGATTGTTAAATGTTTCTTGGCAGCTCTACCATAGCAAAGCATAGTTCAGAACAGTTAATAAAAGTTCCATGAAACACTATTCTAAGAGTTATAAACTTGTTTAAGAAAGTTTAGAACAGATCATCACTGTATATACTTAAATGGCCGTTCAGTCCGTTGACCAGTTATAGAAACGAACTTCAAAGTTTTCGACCTTTTAATATCGACATGTATTATTATATTTAAACTTTCCATTTCTATTTCTTTGTAGCAACATTCCAGCAGCGCCTGCATACGGAGTATATATCTCCCAATTGATTCCCGGGCTTGTATGTCCTATCAGGATTTCCTTGATAGAGGGTTGCTGGTCACAAGGAAGATATTAAACCAAGAGTTGCAAATGGTGAAGTTGAAATCATCCCTTCGTAAATTTTACGGACGCCATCACGAGTTGGTTGACCGTTGTGAAATATCCGTTTCACAGACGAAATCGGATATGTTTCGTATGCCGTTCCCTTTTCACGAATATGACCTACCGAATTAACTATTTACCGGGTTAGTAATAACATGAGCAACATGACGGGAGCCACCTGTGGAGCAGGATCTGCTTACCCTTCCGGAGCACCTGAGATCACCCCCAGTTTTTGGTGCGGTTCGTGTTGCTAAGTCTTTAGTTTTCTATTTTGTGTCTTATGTACTATTATTTGTCTGTTTGTCTTTTTCGTTTTGCCATGAAGTTGTCAGTTTATTTTCGCTCTACGAGTTTTAATGTCACTCTGGTATCTTTCGCCCCTCTTTTATGTTTAGATTTTAATAAAAAGGTTATGAACCTCATGTCTATCTATAACTGATTAGGGCGTCAATTCGGCTTTTAGATTCGTAAGGAAGAAATAATTTTCGTCTGTCAATTTTGTTTTATTTTTGTCTGTACTAGAACTGTAGGGCAGATGAAAACTCTTATTTTAGATTCGCAGTTATAGATTTTAAAATAAATTATATATTTATAACTCGCTTTAACGACTACTGGTGTAGAGTCTCAGTTTTAACAGCCGGAACACCTGTTTTTTTTTTTTGGGGGGGGGGATTTTTTTTTGCTTTCTATTTACCATGGGTATGTCATTTCATATTGTTTTACATTTATTTTCTATAAAATATAAAGACCCTATAATTAATTTATAGAGAATTGAACTCACTCTGACAGTTCTCGATAAACTGTACGACCTATGGGATACACCATGCACAATGTGCATGTAGTAATATAGAAAAGTCTTATAGTAATTATATCAAATTATGTTTGGTTTAAAGTTCAGGAAATAGTGTATCACGACAATAGTGTCGTTATATCATCACAATGATCGGTTGCAAACAAACTTCATGCGTTACAGTCTCAGTGAAATAATAACTTTTTACCTTTCTTGGCGATATACAAAAACTGTACTATCATCGATGAAGATACTGTGCACGTTATACTAAATACCTCAAGCAAGACAGGTAGTATTTCGTCTATAAAATATAGAAAAGAAATTAACCTCTTGTCTAGTTTCGAAAAAATCATATAAAAACCTTAATTACGCAAGCCAAAATAAAAAAATCGAGAAAACATTATATATTATTTGTTTGAGACTCCAATATCTGTAATTATGTATTAAAGATACAACGGATAAACGTCGATTCGTGATAATAAACCATCAGACTATTTCTAACATAAACTATTGTTCTGCTGTCTTTTCAAAATTAAAGCATTTCTTAAAAAAAGTTATCGTAAGTGAGTCTAAATAGCCATGTCATTATTTTCAACGAAGCGTTAATATATCAAAGTTCTCAATTAATCAGTTAGAGAAATACAAATACATATATAAAATAACAGATAAATTTGAGAATGAGAATGGGGAATGTGTCAAAGAGACAAAAACACGACAAAAGAGCAGAAAACAGCCAAAGGCCACTAATTGGACTTCAACACAGCAAGAAAATCCCGCAACAGGAGGCGGGATAAAACTGGCACCTTAACAAACATTTGTTTTAGTTCAGTGAAAATGGATGTCATACTAAACTCCGAAACATATAAATGAATCATACAAGATTAACAAAGGTCAGAGGCTCATGAATTGGGACAGGCGCAAAAATGCGGCTGGGTAAAACATGTTTTGTGAGATCTAAACCCTCCCCCTAAACCTCTAGCCTATGTAGAATGAACAAACACACAGCAATATGCACAGTTAAACTTAGTTTAAATGTAGTTCGAGTCCGAGTTCAGAATAGGTAACAAAAGAGTAAGCAGATGACAATGATACTTAAGTTAACAAAGGACTACTAGCAGTTACTGACATGCCAGCTCCAGACCTCAATTAAACTGATTGAAAGATTATTTCTTCGTCATAAGAAAACCAAGAACAATCCCTCCGGTTGGGGGTTTAGTTTCGAACCATCATAGAATATATGAGAAGCGTAACCCGTTTGTCTTTATATTAACGCGCTCACTATTATTGTATTTGTTTTTTTGCATTAGTAAGTTATAAATTTATTTTGGATAAATGATATTCTGACCTATCATCTAGAATATAAAATTAACTTAAGTTTTACGCCACAAAATATTTTACTTACTTACATTGCTGATATATAAACAACATAACTGGTATAATTAGATTCAAATTATAAAAATGACATCACATAAATACTTAGACATTTTTTTCTCTATATAGACATCACCTACTGCTTCTTGATCGTAAAGTTTTTAGAACCCTAAAGAGAGTATACAATGACGTGCTACATTTCTTTTAGGTGGATGGGTTTTAGGGTTAGTGCACACACACATTTACATGATCTTTCAAAATCGCAGTTTTAAATTATCTCTGAGTCAGTTCAAAAAGAATCTAAAACTGTGAAAATTGAAGCTGTAATAATGTGAATTCATGTATTGAAAGTCCTTCTAAAAATGGCTTATATATATTTTGTGTCCAGTAAGTACAACGCATTGGATATTATTTTCAAGCAGCTGTCATAAAATATTCTTAACATATAGTTTTAAAAAAAATACATATAAAAATAAGAAACTGTGGTTTGATTGCCAATGAAACAATAATTATATTAAAAAAACATACCGTATAGTCGGCTATAAAAATGTTTCGAAATAAAAAAAAATATAAAACAATTCAATTGAGTAAACTAACAGTCTAACTTTTTCGAGCGTCACTGATGAGTTTTTTGTAGACAAAACGCGCATCTGGCGCAAATAAAAGATTTAAATCCTGGTTTCTATGATGAGTTTATTTATACCCAAACAATTTACAAAAACAAACAAATAAGACGGACATGAACCAAAGACAATCATTGAATTACTGGCTCATGACTTTGAATGCAAGTTTGCATGGATTGCCCTAAATATTGATAAATTAAAGTTATAAAAAAACGCTATTATTACAAACATTTGTATATATATAAAATAGCGGTTTTTATCCAACGCAATCATGCGTTTGAACGTTGTTTTCAATTTAGACTTGTATATATATATATATATATAGGGAAGAACAAAAAATTTGCAAGAGCAAATTAACAGATCTAACATTGTTTGGCTGATGTTTAGATGAGTTGTATATATATATATATATATATATATATATATAAACAAGTCTAAATTGAAAACAACGTTCAAACCTATGATTGCGTTGGATAAAAACTGCAATTTCTATACGTGTGCATGCAAAACAAATTTCTTAGTAGAGGGGTCTAAATACAGCACAAACAACATTTTCCAAAAGACCAAAAAGTGAAAAGTGTATTTTAACAAAACGCATATGACTAGCAGGTCGAACAACGGATGTTCTTAAACCCTGCTGACTGCCATGGCGATTGCCAAATAAACGGATCACAAATGTAACAAAATGGATCTAAATTTTAATCTAATACCAAATAGAAAACAAAAAATTGCGGAAAAGATGGTATACCGCAAACATGAGGTGCAAAAATTTGTACACCATATCCGGATTTCGACAATTAATGTCTCTTCAGTGATGTTAGGAATCGCAACGGTATTTGGAAGGCCATTTAATTTACCTCAATTTGGGATTGACTCTTGAATTTTGAAGAGTCGAAATAGGATGAACGGATCATATCAACCCGAAGGCAAATATAATACAAGCCAAAACGAAAACATATATACAAGTCTAAATTGAAAACAACGTTTAAACCTATGATTGCGTTGGATAAAAACTGCAATTTCTATACGTGTGCATGCAAAACAAATTTCTTAGTAGAGGGGTCTAAATACAGCACAAACAACATTTTCCAAAAATCCAAAAAGTGAAAAGTGTATTTTAACAAAACGCATATGACCAGCAGGTCGAACAACGGATGTTCTTAAACTCTGCTGACTGCCATGGCGATTGCCAAATAAACGGATCACAAATGTAACAAAATGGATCTAAATTTTAATCTAATACCAAATAGAAAACAAAAAACTTGCGGAAAAGATGGTATACCGCAAACATGAGGTGCAAAAATTTGTACACCATATCCGGATTTCGACAATTAATGTCTCTTCAGTGATGTTAGGAATCGAAACGGTATTTGGAAGGCCATATAATTTACCTCAATTTGGGATTGACTCTTGAATTTTGAAGAGTCGAAATAGGATGAACGGATCATATCAACCCGTAGGCAAATATAATACAAGCCCAAACGAAAAAATATATACAAGTTTAAATTGAAAACAACGTTCAAACCTATGATTGCGCTGGATAAAAACTGCAATTTCTATACGTGTGCATGCAAAACAAATTTCTTAGTAGAGGGGTCTAAATACAGCACAAACAACATTTTCCAAAAGACCAAAAAGTGAAAAGTGTATTTTAACAAAACGCATATGACTAGCAGGTCGAACAACGGATGTTCTTAAACCCTGCTGACTGCCATGGCGTTGGATAAAAACCGCAATTTTATATATATACAAATTTTTGTTAAAATATACTTTTTCACTTTTTTGGTCTTTTGGAAAATGTTGTTTGTGCTGTATTTAGACCCCTCTTACAAGAAATTTGTTTTGCATGCACACGTATAAAAATTGCGGTTTTTATCCAACGCAATCATAGGTTTGAACGTTGTTTTCAATTTATATAAGTACGTCTGAACCAGTGACAACTCTACAACATTTTCCAAAAGACCAAAAAAGTGAAAAAGTATATTTTAACAAAACGCATTTGACTAACAGGTCGAACAACAAATGTTCTTAAACCCTGCTGACTGTCATTGGCGATTGCCAAATAAACGGATCACCGATGTAATAAATGGATCTTAATTAAAAATTTAATACTAAACAGAAAACAATAAACTTGCGGAAAAGATGGTATACCGCAAACAAAAGGTGCAAAGGTTTTTGTACACCATATCCGGATGTCTCTTCAGTGATGTTAGGAATCGAAACGGTATTTGGAAAGCCATACAATTTACCTCAATTTAGGATAGACTCTTGAATTATATAATATATATATATATATATATATATATATATATATATATATATATATATATATAAAACGTCTGAATAATAGTCAACGATTTTTCCGACGAGGGCGCTGGATCGTTACGAGTAACGAAACATGTACACAATAAATAAATTATATAAACGCCTAAAAAGTGTACACAACAACACCAATAACACTGATATACTGATATATGATTCATTCAACATCACAATCATATTTACTGATGAAGGATATCTGTTATCCGAAATATTTATAAATAATTACATTTATAGTTCCTTTTTTTGTCATTGGTGTTGTTGTGTACACTTTTTAGGCGTTTATATATATATATATATATATATATATATATATAGGTAAATTACATGGCCTTCCAAATACCGTTTCGATTCCTAACATCACTGAAGAGACATTAATTGTCGAAATCCGGATATGGCGTACTAAGTTTTGCACCTCATGTTTGGGGTAAAACATCTTTGCCGCATGTTTATTGTTTTCTGGTATTAAATTAATATTTAACAAAAGGCATTTGACTAGCAGGTCGAACAACGGATGTTCTTAAACCCTGCTGACTGCCAAATAAACGGATCACCAGATGTAACAAAATGGATCTTAATTATTAATTTAATACGAAACAGAAAACAATAAACTTGCGGAAAAGATGGTATACCGCAAACATGAGGTGCAAAAATTTGTACACCATATCCGTATTTCGACAATTAATGTCTCTTCAGTGATGTTAGGAATCGAAACGGTATTTGGAAGGCCATTTAATTTACCTCAATTTAATATATATATATATGTAACACTCAGAAACATATATATATATATGTTTTTAAATTTAGCACTGGTGATTAACTTTTACTTTTATCCATTTATACAAATGTGGTACTACCCGATTGTCTGTTTATGTATATGAGCTTTTTATCTTTAATGTTACAGTAGGAATACGTCCAGTCTCTGGTGAAGTTGCACAATATACAATAAGGTTTAAGTTGGGCATCATTGAGTATTGTACTATTCATGGTAAAGGCAACCCAATAAAACAATCCAATTTTCTTTTTCTGTACGTCAACAGCACTTGTTATGTCCACGCCCTAAAAAATATAAAAACCTCAACATGCACAAGCTTAATAATTTAAAATTGTATCATGGAAATCAATAAATGGTTATTTTATCAAACTTTGTTTTTTCTTTCTAAAAATATATAACTAATGCCTGGCGACTTATCCGGTCTAGTTTACGAGTGATAAAAATTGATGAAAATAAAAAATGGATGAATTGCATAAACCATTTTAATCTTCAACAACAAATTTGCACTGCAACACGTATTTGTGACAAATCAGAAAATATTATTGATCATATTTACACTACTTATCCTGAAAATATTGCTCATTGTCATGTTCCTTCATATGCTTTAAGTGACCACTACCCTGTATGCTTAAATAGAAAAATCAATATAAAGGTAAAGAAAGAAAATCATATCGAAATAAAGTATAGGTGTTTCAAAAAACTTTAATGAAGATGCCTTTTGTGCAGACTTACATCAAACCCCTTTTCATATTGTTGAAATGAAAGAAGATATTGATATTTCTGTCGACAAATGGTATGAACTTTTTAATCAAGTTATTAACAAGCACGCACCAATGAAAATTAAAAGAGTAAAAACATTTAAACAAGCCGAATGGTTCAATGAAGAAATTAAAAATTCCATTCAATACAGAAATATGTATCATTCAAAAAAAGAGTGGGTAAACTTTAAAAAGTTGCGTAATATAACAACGTCGTTAATATTTAATGCAAAATAGGAATGTTATCAAAACGCTATATCTAGTTCCAAAAATAGTAAAGAACTTTGGAATCACATTAAAGAGTTAAATCCAAAAATGGACAATATTTTTCCACCTAAAATGCAGTATGAAAATCACTGTTTATAACCCCCAAGATATTGTTAATACACTAAATGTTCATTTTTCTTCCGTAACTGAAAAACTTATTGGAAATGGATTATTCTATGCTACAAAATTTTACTAGTAAAAAATTAAAGGAAACTGAAAATTTGAAATTAAAACTCATTTCTGTTGGAGAGGTGTGTTCACAACTAAAACACCTTAACATTAATAAATCTGCAGGTTTAGATGGAATTGGTCCCAAATTTTTAAAGCTAAGTGCAGAGATAATATCGCCATCACTAACTTTTCTTATAAACAAAAGTATAACGTCGAATCGTTTTCTGCAAAAATTAAAACTTGCAAGAGTAAATGCTATGCATAAAGGAGGACCAACAGATATTCCCTCCAATTATCGTCCAATTTCTATTTTAAATACCATATCTAAAATTTTTGAGAGACATGTATGTACACAGTTATATGAATTCTTAAATAATAAAAAAATATTACATATCGCTCAGTCAGGTTTCAGGCAAGGTCATTCATGTCAAACAGTGCTGACTAAACTAGTTGATAAATGGTTAAAATATTTAGATAATGGAGAAATAGTTGGTACTGTGTTTTTAGATTTCAGTAAGGCTTTTGACCTTATCAACCATGCCATACTTTTAGAAAAGTTAAAATTTTATCATATCGAAGAACATACGATAGATTGGATAAAATCATATTTGTCTGAAAGACAACAAAAAGTTCAATACGCTAACATTAAATTTGATAAATCGTTTGTAAAATATGAAGTGCCTAAAGGTTCTATTTTAGGTCCTCTGTTATTTTTAATTTATATAAATGAATTACCACTTCATGTTAAACAATCCGACATGGATTTATATGCTGATGATTCAACATTGAATTTTCATAATCAAAACATTGAAAAAATAAACAGCATATTGCAAAATGATTTAAATGCTATACAAACTTGGTGTAACAATAACAGTATGAAAATTAATGCACAAAACACAAAGTGTATGAAATTGGGTTCAAAACAAAAACTTACACAACTATCAGAATTATGTATTACCGTCAACGAAACATGTATTGAGAATGTCCATTCTTTCAAATTACTTGGAATTGACATTGATGAAAATTTAAGCTGGGAAGATCATGTTGATCGAATATGTAAGATTATCTCATCTAAAATATCACTTTTGTATAAAATTAAAGTATATTTGCCTATACACACAAGACAACTACTTTATAATGCATATATACTATTGTAGTTCAGTTTGGGGAAATTTATTACAAAAAGATTCAGATAGAATCATAAAACTTCAAAAATGAGTAGCAAGAATTATACTTGAATGCGATATTTCTGTTCCATCTAATTTTTTGTTTTCATCTTTAAAATGGCTATTTTTTACAAAAAGAATAAACTATCAACAATCAATTCTAAAGTACAAAATTGTAAATGGACTAACACCTGATTACTTAGCAATGCTAAATATAAATGATGTGCAACACCATAACTTACCATCTGTCTCTAATAATGATCTATTTGTTCCAAGACCAAATACAAATTTTTATAAAAAATCTTTTCATTATTCTGCAACCAAGGTATGGAATAATTTACTATTCAAAATAAAAAATTGTCGTAATGTGGAATTATTTAAGAAACATTGTTATAATCATTTTCTTGAAAATTCTATGCAAGTCGAATAATTTGTTTTCCTTTTTTTTTGTAAGAATAAGAAAATTTAATCAAAACTTTACCAATTATTGCCATTTATTGCCATTTGTATGTTTGAATGATTGAATTGTGTATATACTAGTAATATATATTGTATTTTAATGTATGAATGTATGAATGTTAACTGTATACATGTATTTTGTTTGAGGGCCTCAATGAAAATTAGACTAGTTCTAATTGAGTTACCCTCTTTAAATAAAGAATTTATTATTATTATTATTATTATTATTATTATTATTATTATTATTATTATTGTCTAGCTCATTTAAACTTTAGTGATATTGTATTGGTTTTGGTAACCTGCATTTGTATTTTCTGATCGTTTTGCTAAAATGTGAGCATTGGTCGTTTTCTTATGCCTTTAATGTGTATTTATCATTACTATTTAAGGTGTATCCCTCTTAGTTATTTTAACAAATTCTGCAAATGTATAATACTTGAGTTTAAACGAAAGACAGAATTTTCTTGAAATTATTAGACTGAAAATATATATGAGACAATATCTGAAAAAGTCTATGGTTCCATCTTTCACCTTCTTATATTTCTTCCAATAAAATATTGTAATTTGAATGTTGACCCCCCCCCACCCCCCCCCACCCCCACCCCCCACCCCCAAAATCCACCCATCCCTCCAAAAAAATCATGTTGTTCCCTGTTGTTTTCTGACAACTTAATCATTTAAAGAATATCCAAAAATAGGCTTCCGATTTTTACAAATATGATAGATCATATAAGAAACTTGTCCCTTACTGGTCTGTTTTTATCAAAACTAAAGCATGTAATAAACTTTTGCATTTGTAAACTTTGTCTCTAGGGGTAATTTCCCTGCTGTTACCACTGGGGTTTTTTCACCTGTGGAAACGTGTGAAAGACCAAGTTTTGATTTCTTACAATGCAATGAAAAGAGCATCATTTCCTGAATGTATGACTACACATGCATAGTTTCTGTACTATTATTTGTCAGTTTGTCTTTTTATTCAAATAAAAGGACAAAAAGTACTGCGTAATTCCTTTCTGTTACGTTCTGTCATGTTACCTGATAAAACAGTAACAGCATAGCCATACTCAGTAACAGGAAGGATTATAGAAGACACTTTTACTGATGAAACACAAAGTTAACCTACTATATTCCAAGCAGTTTATGTAATATAAGTTAATATCATCGTATTATATAATCCTTATCATAATAAACTGTCTACTGAAAGATCAGACAGGGTTTTGACTTTTGATAACAGCAGAGAACATTGTGTAATTCTAGTATAGTATATGGTAACAGAAAGGAATTTGTTTTTATTTTTTTTATTACAGACAGATTTGTTATCTAGCGAATGAACGTTTCAAAAGAAAAATGACTTTGTTTGCTGTTTTCTTCTAATTTTGACCAATTTGTAATGATGTGTTTTTCTTAAACTATCAAAAAAAAAAGGAATTGTTTTGAAATAAAATTCTGTCCTGTTACCAACTCTGTGCTGTTACTAAAGATTCTTTCATGTTACCTACAAATCGGACTATCATTTACTATATTTCTTAACCTAATGTATTGTATTGCTTAAAATATTAATTGGCATTTGACAAAATAATGCAGGCTGATTCTTATATGATTTGCATATCTATAAATACTTGAATTGAATTAGTCAATATGAATTTTTTCCCTTGGTTTACACTTCGATAAACCATGTTTCCGAAACTACTTTCGTAACCTTCACTGTGATCTATTCATGCGCGATACACATGCATGCAGGGATCCCAGGATTTTCAGCAGATTGAGATTGAAAAACAAACAAATACCAGCTGTTTCTATTCTAAATCAAATATATCAAAGAAGAAATAATGCATTAAAGCTTCGAAAATGTATAAAATTCAAATTTGAATAAAACTCAGCGAAATTTCATGAATGATTTAGCGAATTTACGTCATGGCAAACACGACGTCATACGAATGGAAACTTTTCAAGCGAAAGATTATTTCATTACTTGTACGCTTCAAATTCGGATAATATCTCATTAAAATGAAGTTTTTGAGGAAGGTGCTATTTCATTTAAGATTCTGTTGCATTTATCGAAGAACATTTATGGATTTTAGAAAATCATTATGGCGGCTAACTCCTTAGTAAATTGTGCAATTGGTGCATTATAGTAGCAATTACACACAAAAAATGTTGATTAAAAATTGCGAATATTTGACTTAAGAATTATCATTCACCTTAGAAACTTTTTAAAATTGATTCACTTTGGTAACAGGAAAGAAATGGAATTTTTGGTACCATTTTTTACATTGGTAAAGTTACCACATTTATAATTTTTTTGAATTACAGACAACTGTTCCTGAATCCTCAATGTTTGTTCTTTGTTTTGTGCTATCAAAAAAAACAGGTTCTGGAGACATTATTTTTTTGTTTTTCCCATTGCCCCAAAATGGACTTTTTCAGATATTGTCTCATATATATAAAATTGAGAATGGAAATGGGGAATACGTCAAAGAGACAACAACCCGACCAAAGAGCAAAGAACAGCCGAAGGCCACCAATGGGTCTTCAACGCAGCGAGAAAAATCCCGTACCCGGAGGTGGTCCTCAGCTGGCCCCTTAATAAAATTGTGTACTAGTTCAGTGAAAATGGACGTCACACTAAACTCCAAATCATATAAATGAACTAAAATTAAAAAGCATACAAGACTAACAAAGGCCAGATGCTCTTGACTTGGGACAGGCGCAAAAATGTTTTGTGATATATCAACCACCCCCCTATACATGTACCTGTAGTCAATGTAGAATACAGAAACACATAGCAATACGCACAGTAAAACGCGGTTTAAAAGAAGTCCGAGTCCGATGTCAAAATAGGTAACAAAAGAAACTAAGCAAAATGACGAAAGAAACTAAGCAATATGACAAATGTATAGCTTGAATTCCGCTATCAAAACTACAACTTGAATAATCTACTTTATGTATTCTGAACGAAATAATTTTGATATATTTTTTTTCCCCGATGGAGGTCAAACTAATAATCAATTTTAGCGACTCTACATGATAATGATAATTTCTAACAGCTAGTTGAGATCAACAAGGGAAATGTTTGAGTTGGATCATTTTAAATAAAGTTTACTCATGTTTCTCAAGCAATTCATAAAGTGTTATCTTTATTTTCTAAAACTGGGTCGATAAAACTGCTGGTTAACTGTTAGTTTTTCAGAGAACCATAAGCTAAGTAACTGGTTCTTCCAAACTGACATAGGTTAATATTGTTTTAACACTTTCCCTTTGATAATTTAAACAATTACTAGAAGCTAAGGTTCCAACAACCAGAGGCAAAATTCACATAAACTGAATGTAGGCTATTCTTTATATGTCCTTTTTCAGTCTTACATGTTCTAATATATCTATGTGTTTAGGCATCACCGGCATTGAAATGATCTGGAATGAGCATTATAGTGGAGATCAATCCATAAAAGCTATTCAGACGTATGTAATGTATAACATCTGTTTTTTTTGTTTTTTTTTAATAATTAAGAAATAAACTAGAAAAACAACAAGCAAGTGAAAATTGTCTGGGATAAATCTTTCCAAATGTTAAAACATACTTTGGTAAAACTAAAGCGATAAATATCTTAAAACGTTTAATAGACACCTAATGTTGAGAGTAAAAAATCAATCACAGTATCGACACTTGGTAGTATTCGCAGCTTATAAGTGAATTTCAATTATTATCCAAAAGTCTCACTGCCTCATATTTTGACTTACTGTGGATTCATTTATTTTCGTGGGTATCAATAACAAAACTTTACGACACAAGAGATGATTTCAAATTCCAAATTGTGAACTATTCTATGGAGCAACATTCAAGCAGCGCAAACATACGCAGTATATATATCCCAGTTGTTACAATATTCCAGGGGTTGTTTTTCCTATCATAATTTCCTTGATAGAGGGTTACTGCTCACAAGGAAGCTATAAAAACAAAGAGTTCCAAGTGGTGAAGTTGAAATCATCCCTTCGTAATTTTTACAAATGCCATCACGAATTAGTTGACCGTTATGAAATATTTCACAGATGACATATATCTTCTATCATCAATAAACCATTTACATAACAAATCAACAAATCAACATATACGAGAGAGATGTCAGCCCGGATCACACAACCCTTATAAACAATTCTAATAAATTTGCAGAGTTTCGAAAGTATCGATTTTCTTTTGCAGGTCATAAGATCTCCAAATTTCAGTGTATTTGGACGTTTTGAAAATTTTTCTTGAATTAATAATAATGACAACGTATATGTTCCAATTGTCGTTACCACAATCCTATTCTCTTTTTTTTTTCATGAATGTGACCTATCATATTAGACTGATCACCCCTTTTGTACTCCTGTAAGCAGCACTACGTGTGCCTTATGTGTAAAAGAATCTGTATGCCCATCCAGATAGAGGACATGAGATCACCTCCCCCTTATATGGTGTAATTCGTGTTGCTCAGTCGTCAATTTTTCATTTTGTGTTTTGTGTACTGATGTTTATTTGACTTGTGCATGTTGTGAGTTTGAATGTCCCTTTAGTATTTTTTGCTTCACTTTTAGTGCAGAGATAAAAAAAAAACTCTGTGTTTTAGGTTTCGTTTAGATTTAAGTTATAGTTCTATGATGATATATTGTTTTTCGTCATTACTAGATTTTAACTAGTCTTTAGTGTTCTATATTGTGTCTTGTGTACTATTGTTTGTCTGTTTGTCCTTTCCTTCTTAGCCATGGCATTGTCAGTTTATTTTCAATCTATGAGTTTGACTGTCCCTATGGTATCAGTGGTTTTAGTTAAGTTTTTGTATTTTGGTCTGTTTTTCTTATACTGTATGCAATAGGTCTTCTATATTTGGTGTATGGAATGATTGTAAGGTGTACATGTCCAAGTGGCAGGTGTCATCTGACCTTCAACTCATTTTCATGGTTCAGTAGTCAAAGTAAAGTTTTTAAGTTTTGGTCTTTTAATCTAATACTATATGCAATATATCAACTATATTTGGTGTATGGAAATATTTCATGATGTACATGTCAGTCTCGCAGGTTTTATTCGACCTTAACCTCATTTTCACGGCTCATTGCTCATTGTTAGGTTTTTGTGTTTTTGGTCTGTTTTTCTTAAACTATAAGCAATAGGTCAACTATATTTGCTGTATGGAAGGATTGTAATGTGTACATGTCTGCCTGTCATGGATCATCTAACTTTGATCTCATTTTCATGGTGCATTGGTCTATGTTTAGTTTTCTTGGTTAAGGTTGTTTCTTAGAAACTATAAGCAATATATGTCAACTATATGTAGTGTGTTGAATGATTGTAAGTGACATATATTTCTTGTTTGGTTTATATGACCTTGACCTCATTTTCTTGGATCGTGTTAAGTGAATGTTATAGTTGTAGTGAAGCTTTAAATTTAGGACTATCAACATAATAGCAATGGTTAGTATTATCAATGTTATTTCAACTGATCGGGCGGAGCTTACGTTTTAATTTGCATAAGGACAGTCTATTTGAAGTTGTGTGTGATAAGGATGGTTGCCGTTATAATTATTATTGATTTCTAATCACCTATCAGTGTCACAAAACGAATATACAAATGAACTGAGTGTATGATATGGGACGATTAACTAGAAACGTCACTGATGAGTTTATCCCAAAACTCCTGTCTATAGATGGACTAATCTTTAATGAGCGAACCGGTTAAACCCCACCCAGTCAAGTGAAATAAATCAAGTAATAAAGAAGTCGAGACATTTCAGCGTGTGCACTCTTGTTGACAGTAACTAGTATATCCTAAAAAAATATGAATTGCTTTACTGAAATATTATTCAGATGTCATAAAAGTGAGAGGTTAAGCTAGCTATAAAACCAGGTTTAATTAAACATTTTCTACATAAGGAAATGTCTCTACAAAATCAGAAACATCAAAGGACATGTACAGTTGTTTTCAATTCGTGTGATGTGTTTGAATTTTTGATTTTGCCATTTAATAACGGACATTCTGATTTGAATTTTCCTTAGAGTTCGGTATTTTCGTTATTTTACTTTTTACTGCCCATATTCCTTTGGTGTCAATTGGAAGTTTTAAACTTGCAATTATGAGACAGTCTATTCTAAAACATTTCTAAGGTAGAACCAGTTTGTCACAGACCTAATCAGGAACAGTTTAAACAGATTATTCTAAACTTTTTGAAGTGCAGTTATAGATTATCAATACAGTAATTACTTTATCTCAAAAAATTTGATCCTGGTATTTAGGTAGGTTTTATTAATCACTCATCCGTCATTTCAGCATGAAAATCATATATATAGTATACATCTTTAAGCCTATGCAATATTTCTATCAAAATTTGTTTACACTTTTTTCTTTTAAAAGAGTTACATGGGTGCTTTTTCATCAAGGGTTCCTAATAGTCAAATTGGGGTCATCCATTCGAAATTGTAACACCTGTTTTATTGATTTATGACGAAATAATTACCACAAATGTGCAGCTTTTCTGATATTCATAATTATATCTGCTTTTGTATGATTGTGACATTACCGAATCCGACTTACTAACTGATCATTTACTTGCATGAACAACACAACAAATGCCACTAGTAGAGCAGTAACGACTAACACTGCTACAATTTATTATTGTCCATTTGTAGCATATCGATATCTATCGTTTTATCAAAATCATTTTTTGATTGATGATAACTTCTTATAAAGTCACCATCGTTTTCTTTGATTTTATAATACTGCATTGATAACAATGTCGATGGAGGTCATCAATTATTATTATTGATAAACTCTTAGAGAGAGAGTTATTGTCTACGTTGAAAGCGTTACATAGTCTAACATATGAGTACATTTTTTTTTAATTTGTATATCGAAATGTCTTTTTTACCCAATTATGGTCCGTTGTGTGAACACTTTAATCTGGATTTGTCATATCATAATACATGAAGACAACGATTAAAAACAAACAGGTACTACAGAAAAAAATATTATATACGTCTCAGTGTGTGGTGTGCTGTGCTGATGTTAAAAGAGGTTGTCCGTTAATATTCTGCAGTTTACATGTTGAAATGTACTATTATATTATTCATTTATGTGTTTCTCTGTGCTGAGTGTTCTTACGTTTGTTTGTACTGTATTCCTGTCACGTAGTGTTGTCATTTTAGCGATAATCTGTAACATTGCCATATAAGCAGGAGGTTTGGCTAGCCGTTTAACCAGGTTCAACCCACAATTATTCCTTAAAATGTCGTGTACCAAGTCAGGAATATTGCAGTTGTTATCGAATAGTCCGTTTCTATGTATGTTTGCGTTTGTTTTTGTTGCACTTCTGTGTTTCTGTTGTTTTCCTCTTATAGTTGATGTGTTTCCCTCTGTTTAAGTTTGGGACCCGGATTCTTTTCAATCGATTTATGACTTTTGAACAGCGGTATACCGCTTTTGCCTTTATTTATATTATAATGAGTATGTTTCAAAATCAAGAAAATACAGATTAATAAATGGAATACTTACCCTTGAAGTAAATTTGCACTGAGGAAATGGATATATCCTATCAAGTTCTACGTTCACGTTTGACCGTTTACTTTCTAAGTTCATACCATAGACCACTTTCACGTTTGTAGGAAAACCTTTCAAATATAAGAACATGTAACTAGAAATTAATGTATTACAAAGTCATTGCTACTGGTAATTAAAATATTGGTAGCTGTTTCGTTTACGTATATACCAGTAAAAAAAAGAGACGTAGTATGATTGGCAACATTCATAGTAGTTATCTCAATAATAAGGTCTAAAGAAGTTTTACGGACACAGAAATGCCTTCTTTACCTTTTGAATCACGTGCAGAAAAAAAAATAATACTATATAAATCCCATCTAAAACAGCTCCAAGATCATCGTCATCGTTATCGTCAACGTCATCGTCATCGTCGTCGTCATCGTCATCGGCATCGTCATCATCATCATCATCATCATTATTATCGTCGTCGTCGTCGTCGTCATCGTCGTCGTCGTCATCGTCGTCGTCATCGTCGTCATCATCATCATCATCATCATCATCATCATCATCATCATCATCATCATCATCATCATCATCATCATCGTCATCATCGTAATCGTCATCGTCATCATCATCATCGGCGTCATCGCCATCGTCGTCATCGTCATCGTCAACATCGTCATCATCATCATCATCATCATCGTCGTCATCGTCGTCATCATCGTCATCATCATCATCATCATCATCATCATCATCATCATCATCATCATCATCATCATCATCATCATCATCATCATCATCATCATCATCATCATCATCATCATCATCATCATCATCATCATCATCATCCTCCTCCTCCTCCTCCTCCTCCTCCTCCTCCTCCTCCTCCTCCTCCTCGTCGTCGTCATCATCGTCATCATCATCGTCATCATCATCATCATCATCATCATCATCATCGTCGTCGTCGTCATCATTACCATGGTCATAATCGTCATAGTCATCATCGTCATCATCATCGTCGTCATCATCACTATCGTCATCGTCGTCATCATTATCATCGTCGTCATCTCAGATGATTTGAAATATTTTATTAAACGACTTCATCACGTGTAAAATTCCATTTTTTTCACTTATTACAAATTGATAAAGTTCATAATAATTAAAGGTAAAAATTTGTAATCAAAGAAAACTTTGCATTTTGTGAGAACAATGCATGATGGAAAAAACTTGTAATGAAAATCCTATTTGATCAAAAAAGTAATGATTATTTTCAAGGATGACTGTCTGATAAGTCTTAACATTAAGTAAAGTTTCAAATAAGGTTGGATGTATTCACGTTTTGTATTTTTTGTGTTTGTAGGGTTTTATTGGGTATCTCCATACGAATTATAATGGATGTGCTTGTAAGTTTATTGGATGTTGGGCTTTTTAACACTTTGCAAACATTGGGTAAATTTGAAAAGTAGTTTGTTACAAGTATGCCTGCATTGTTTTTGAATGGTGTATATAAGAACACGCCACAAACAAATAAAAATTTGAAATGGCCTATATTTGTACTCACCTGTTCTGATTTTTAATTGACATGTCTCAGCTGGTCTGAATTTTATTTTATATAACTCGACCCCAATCTTAACCATTCTCGACTGTACGGATTTGTATATGAACCTTATTCTATTAAAACAAATCTGAACTATATCTCTACCAGTCTGAAACAGTACACTCTTTGTTTTTGTTAGATGGATTTCTATTTGTATCCATCTGATGAGTTTAGTCTTTTTCAACTGATTTTTATAGTTCGTTCTTAAGTTGTACTGTTACACCACTGTCCCAGGTTAGAGGGAAGGTCATGATCCCGCTAACATGTTTAACCCCGCCACATTCTGTATGTATGTGCCTGTCCCAAGTCAGGAGCCTGTAACTCAGTGGTTTCGTTTGTTGATGTGTTGCATATTTGTTTTTGTTCATTTTTTTGTACATAAATTAGGCCGTTAGTTTTCTCGTTTGAATTGTTTTAAATTTGTCATTTCGAGGCTATTTTATAGCTGACTATGTGGTATAGGCTTTGCTCATTGTTTAATGCCGTACGGTGACATACTTTTTAGTATATTTGGATATTTCTGTGTCATTTGGTCTCTTGAGGACAGTTGTCTCATTGGCAATCATACCACATCTTCTTTTTTTTTTTATATAGAATGGTTTTTGGAATGAACAAAACATACATCCACGTTAATTTTCTATTTAGAGATTGCTTTATTCATATATAACATGATTCGTATTTGTTATAAAGTTAAATCCGAATGATCCTACTGCCTGTCGTTACTTTTATTTTGGCCTTGCACAAGTCATGTCTGTTCATGGCGTTAAACACTAAGTCCCTGTGGTGTGTTTTCATTTTTTTTTTTTTTTTAGTCTCTGATGCCTGATGCTAATTGTCTTTGGCTTTAACCTAGCTTTTAGTATTTACTAGTAATCTAAAATCGTACTTTAGTGTTTATTTGACCTTCCTACAAATATTTGTCATGCATTTGCTCTTATTCAATATTTAGTTTTTTTTTGTGTGATATCTCGTTTCACTATTTTTAATATGTACCACCTTTGATAAGTATTTTGTATGAGACAAATTTTCACTTGTGCACTCGTACTCTAAACAGCAAATTAATTAACTTTGTCAAAAAATGTTTGCTGCCGTACTCCTTACAACAACATTATTTTGTTAAAATTTACCTGTGTATGTTCTTTTATTTAACGCAGTGTTGTCCCAGGTAACGGTTGTCTTATTGACACTCTTTAAAAAAGATGTTCAGTGCGCTATTAACTAAACTCCACTGAAACCATCAATTTAAATGTGGGACAGAAGTACAGGACAATAACATATTTGTATATGTCTTGCATTATCATATATAAAAACAATGTTGTACGAAAAGGTATTCTAAAAAAATCAGTAATGATCTAATAATTGTTAAGAAAACAAATTGTCAAAGTTTCTTGTTAATTCAATGGCTTCAATATATCCTTAGCATGATAAAAATTTAATAGATCTTCAGTTATCAAGGCTTTAAAACCGTTTCCTTAACAGTAACATGAATAAACGTATTTAAAAAGTAAAAATGTCAAAATCTTTCTCAGATATCTTCAAACAATTAAAACATATCAAATTTGTGACTTGTAACTCCTTCTGCTGTGACTTTCTGTCTATTTACCTAAATTTTTACCAGGCTTAATTAAGTGTTGACAATTTGCCAGTATCCACAAAACATATCTTATAAACATAAAGTTTTGAATATCATTTAAGATATTAGTATAATATTGACAGTCCTAGCATTTCGGAAGTACATTCATTTAACTGAAAACTTAATTTATTACATGATATTTTTTTTAATCGGACCAGAAATCATTTCCTTCGATCATCTTATTTTTTTCTTATTTTAAGGTGATTAGTATGATGGATATGGTAATGATGATTATATTATGTTCATTTTGAAATTTTGGTTTCAATTCTATATAATTACATTAGATGTTTTATTATAATACGTTATTTTGATTGGCTAATATCAAGTCATTTCCAAATAAATTGTAACATTCATAATGACACACGTTTTCACAATAAAGTGCACAGGTAAATAAAAGAAAAACTGGATTGTAATCGTGTTTTCTGGTCGATGCCACTGCTGGTGGACGTTTCGTCCCCGAGGGTATCACCAGCCCAGTAGTCAGCACTTCGGTGTTGACATGCATATCAATTATATGGTCATTTTTATAAATTTACTGTTTGCAAAAGAATGAATTATTCGCAATACTAAGGATTTTCTTATCCCAGGCATAGATAACCTAAGCCGTATTTGGCACAACTTTTTGGAATTTTGGGTCCTCAATGCTCTTCAACTTTGTACTTGTTTGGCTTTATAACTATTTTGATCTGAGCGTCACTGATGAGTCTTATGTAGACGAAACGCGCGTCTGGCGTATTAAATTATAAGCCTGGTAACTATTTCATGATCATAGAAAAAATTATGAGTATTGAATGCTTCTTTACGAAATTGCATAGGGTTGTAAAAGCGTTGACTGTGCGTACATTTTCAGAATAAAGTGCTTCATACAAAATGTACTTAGGTCAACGCTTTTACACCCCAATGAATTTACAAAAAGAAGCATTCAATTCTTAAATGAATTATATTTTGGATTGTAAATTGTTGTTCAAATTTATAGCCGAGGTAAATAACTAAAAACTAGTTCCTAAATTGCTTTTTTACTATTTACACCACTGGGTCGATGCCACTGCTGGTGGACGTTTCGTCCCCGAAGGTATCACCAGCCCAGTAGTCAGCACTTCGGTGTTGACATGCATATCAATTATATGGTCATTTTTATAAATTCACTGTTTACAAGAGTATGAATTTTTCGAAATACTAAGGATTTTCTTATCCAAGGCATAGATCACCTTATCCGTATTTGGCACAACTGTTTTGGAATTTTGGGTCATAAATGCTTTTCAACTTTGTACTTGTTTGGCTTTCTAACTATTTTGATCTGAGCGTCACTGATGAGTCTTGTGTAGACGAAACGCGCGTCTGGCGTATTAAATTATAAGCCTGGTACCTTTGATAACTATTTACACCACTGGGTCGATGCCACTGCTGGTGGACGTTCCGTCCCCGAGGGTATCACCATCCCAGTAGTCAGCACTTCGGTGTTGACATGAATATCAATTATAAGGTCATTTTTATAAATTTCCTGTTTACAAGAGTATGAATTTTTCGAAATAATAAGGATTTTCTTATCCCAGGCACAGATCACCTTAGCCGTATTTGGCACAACTTTTTGGAATTTTGGGTCCTAAATGCTCTTCAACGTTCATATAAAATTGTACTTGTTTTCCTTTATAACTTTTTGATCTGAGCGTCACTGATGAGTCTTGTGTAGACGAAACGCGCGTCTGGCGTATTAAATTATAAGCCTGGTACCTTTGATAACTATTGATGAAATACAAAAGATAGATACGGAAATATGTCTTGATTGGTTACGACTTGTTTGAGTAAGGTTCAGACTAGGTCGAGCATGGTTCAGACTTGGTCGAGCAAGTTACAGACACTAATCAAATGGTTGAGTACTGATCGAAAAAAGTTTGAGAACATGTGCAGACTGTCAAGTATGTTTCAGACTACAGTCTAGTAATATCAGATTATATATATATAGAGCAAATATAGATTGCTGACCTATTGAGACTGGTTAAGTTTAAACCTTTTCAGTAGGGTACAGATATATGCCATGTAAGACCTTTATTGGTTTGTAGTGACATGTACATCATTTACAATATTGTTCAAATCAATACTTTTTGTTTAACAGTTTACAGAACATAGAACTGAAATGTAGTTCTATTTATTTTTGAAACCTAAAACAGTATTACTGATATTCTAAATAGGAAAATGATTTAACGTCTTAATACTTCATTTAACATGTTCAACCTATAAATCCTTATTCAGCTCATAACTCTAAATTATAATGCATAGAAACAGGTAAGCGCTCATACATTCGTTTTTCAAAACTGTAATAAATACGAAAAATAGTATTGTATTACCTTTTTCAATGATATATGTTATGACCTCGTTTTGTTTTACAATTATTACTAACATATGGATTACAAGGCATTTTAAAGAACTATATAGGAAGGGGATTCATGACATAAAAACAAAGAAGAATAATTTGGTATTTATGTTAAAATTAAAAGAAGCATTTAATATGCAATACTATATTGATATTGACTAAGGCCATTATTTCTTTATTTTTTATCATGATCAAGTGAAATAGCTGTTTTCTTAAAATCACAATAAATCATCAAGATCGACAATAAGTAATCTAATTTTTGACATTTTGTAATTAACTGCATAGTGCATTATATAACATGAAAATCATACATGAAGAAAAATATACTGCAAAAACTTTTCTAACTGACTAACAAAATTTGAAAAACCATTTGAGACACTTTAAGTGGTACACGTACTTCACCTCCAGCTTATTGTGTGAATCTCAGTAAAAAAATATTTTTTCTAAAATAGATAGTGGCTAACAATTATTACATTGTTCGTTTTTATAGATAAACAACTTTTTAAACTAATTTCAGGATAGACGGAAACATCTTGGCATGAAATAAAAGCATGAGCATCAACTTTTTTCCACATGGAAGAAACATAGAATATACCGGGTCATCCCTCTGATAAATATACATTATATCTTTTATTTGTATCATGATTTGTTGATACTGGGGGAGTTAACTAATACCAAATGGCTTTGAATATCTGTTGATCAAAAAGGTAGGTCCCGATGATGTTGTTTTCATCTCCAGTTTTCAGACCAAGAATGGAAGACTGGAAAATCTATTCAATAATACGTGTAGAAGATTCACCGGATAATAAACTGTTAAGTTGGTGTATTTTACGCAGCAATTAACGGACATTACATGAAATAGTTTAATCATCGTTCTTGGTTGAAAACTTCATAACTCTATAGATTGCAATTTGTACATACGTCTGTTTCATAATCAACGCCTATTTTGGGTATATATGTAATATTCATAGATTTTGTTTTGTTTACGTACTGGTTCCCAAATATGATCTCCATGTTTCATCTGATAGAGACATAACTTGGGAATGTTACCAGTAGTAATAATCATGAATAGCGGCCACATTGAATTCTGCTGAATGCCAAAAGTGAAAAGAAGAACTGTTACTATGGTTATGTTACAATCAGTAGCCCAGCAAACACATAATATTTTAAACACATTCTTTAAATGTCATATGGACGTCTTACCGACTACATTGCAATGAGATATAATTTTTAAAATTTTAAAATTATTTTATCTAAAACTTCGTATATATATCTTACTAACCAGGTAAGGACTAATACGTAAACTTGACTATTTTAGTTTTTATCTCTTAACTGTAATTGTAAACTAAACACACATGTTTGTAAACAGCACAAAATAAACCATATATTGTTTACGAATCGTCATTTATTAGAGAACCTGAGAGAAAGGCAAACCGGAACAGGTCCAATACTTTCCCGTTACTAATTGGGGGCTCGTCCGTCGATAAATTTAGGATTTCAAAAACAAAACAACAAACAAAGAAAGAAATTTCAATAAGGAAATTTGAATTGCGTAGATTTTATCTTAAAAATTTATATAAATGGCTTCCGCAAGGAGCGTTTTTTGACTCCGTCGGGTCTTGCATCAGGGGACTTTTTAGTCCTAGTTATTTTGAACTAAACGCGGAAAGTAACAAATCAAACACAGTCGAAAATCAAGAAACAAACAAACCAAAATATGTTGAAATGGTTGAAATGAATACAATGAATAAAGGCTTACCTGAATTAAGCGCAACTGAATCAGCAGTTAGTCCAATCCAAAATTATGAAAATGAAATTTTTGTTCAAACAGTACGCAAATCCAATAACGTTTTGGATGAAAATACTTGTACACATTCACACTTCGAAGATCAAAGTTTTCGCAATTCAGCTTCAGATATTGAGAACTCTAAATTATTGACTCCGATAAGCATATATCTGCCATTTTGAGCAGGTCGCAATGTGGAATGAATGAACTGATCAAGAAAAAGCAGCACAACTTTCAATTTGTCTCCGCGGAAATGCTCAGCGAATTTTAAGCGAACTGACCAAGAGTGAACTGTCAGACTACAACAAGCTACGATCTGCTTTAACACAACGTCTTTGCTCTACTGAGCGCGAAACAACCTTTCGTTGTGAATTAAGAACACGCAGAAGAAATCAGGATGAGTCGGCTGCTGGGTACGGATACTCTTTAAAGATGTTAGCCAGTCTTGCATATCCTCAAATACTAATGAGCATGCGTGAATCACTGGTTATTGTACAATATGTATCCGGATGAGGTGACGCAGGATTAAAGCGTCAGGTACAGTTCTCACACCCTTCAACTCTTAATAAGGCAATATCACTTGGCGTAGAATTTGAAGCCTTTGAAGGGACACACAATTCACAATACCGCTAACCCAGACCAGAAGAAGCTGTTACTATATTTGCAGTACAAAATACACACACATTTGAGACAAACACAAAATAAACATATTGAACCAGGTATTTGGGAGTAAGCTGATTCCGTTGAAGCTATTCAACAAACACTTGCAAACTTTATACAAGGCCAACAGTCAGAGACCATTCAGGTCAATAACAGAAGGCCAAGAGACAATAAAATTACAATATGTTACACATGTCAAAAAGAAGGTCACATAAGTAAATACTGCCCTGAAGCACCTCACAGAAGACAGGACAACAATAACTACAATAGGAATTGAAGGGCTAACCATCAGAGCCAACCACAAAACACTCATTCAGATGATTTAAAATAGGACGGACTGTACTCGAGGCCGAGAGTTCAGTCCCTTTTATAATTGATATAGAAAAACAAATAAAAAGGCCTTCAATTGTTATATTATCTGCAAATTGATGGTTTAGACACTTATATGTTAATTGACACTGGATCAGCCGTGAAACTGACTTTCATTAAAGAATTATGATGAATTAAAATGTAACAAATCTAAATTAATTAAAGTTACTTCAACATTAGCAATCACTGACGGGGAAACATTGACAGTAATGGGAGAAACTAAACTGTCAATAACACTTGGAGGTAACATTTTCATAAATTCTGTGATTGAGGAAGAATTAGGGGGTATGCCGGGTGTTTTAGGCTTGGATTGTTTGTCCAGAAATGCATTTGTTATAGACACTGATAAGGGGAGGTTATGCTCTCCACTTGTTGATGTTCAACTATTTATAGAGGGTAGTCTGGATATACTATGTGCAAGAGTACACTTCGCGAAAACTATTCACATTCCTGCGCATTGTGAAATATTTGTTACAGGGGAAATCCTGAGTCATTTTCCAAGTACTAAAGAAGGCTGTTTAGAGCCATTAGATAGATTCAGGGGTGGTGAACATGTTATTATACCAAAGTCACTAACCGTTACAACAAAAACAAATATAGTCTTTTCTATAATGAACCCGACGTTAATCCGAAAAATATACAGGTGGCAAAGGTACACCCTGTCGAACAGATAATCTCTGGTAAATTTGATATAGAAAGAGAAAGTAAGTAAGTTGTACAACAAATCTCCCCAATACGATCGGAAGTAAGTCCTGACCTTCCCTCATATTTGCAGCCGTTGGAAGACAAATCATCTAAACATCTATTGCAAGACCGACATTTTTATGGAACCGGATGGGATACTCGGACAAACTAACCTGTTTGAGCACACTATCGAAACGGGAGATGCATAGCCGATAAAACTACCTCTGCGCCGACTACCCATACACATGAGAGAGATTACAGAGACAGAAATTGAGAAGATGTTGGAGCAAGACATAATACAGCACAGTTACTCTACGTGGGCGGCACCAGTTGTTCTCGTTAAAAAGAAAGATGGCGCCACGCGCTTCTGTGTGGACTACAAGAAATTGAAAGCCATTACGCGCAAAGACGCCAATCCTTTTCTGCGCATCGACAAGTCACTAGATTCACTGGTGGGCGCCAAGTACTTTTGTACAATGGACATGGCCAGCGGGTATTGGCAAATGAAGATGAACGAAAAAGATTAACAAAAGACCGCATTTGACACTCACAAAGGGCTTTACAATTTAAATGTATGCAATTTGGCCTAGCTAACAGCCCTGCAAGTTTTGAACGTATTATGGAAATAATACTGAGTGAATCGCAATGGGAGAGATGCCTTGTGTATCTTGATGATATTAGTGTGTTTGGAAAATCTTTTGATGAAACATTACAAAACTTGACTACTGTTTTCCATCGATTCGAATCAAATCAGTAAACCTCAAACTTAAACCAAAGAAATGTGCACTCTTTGAAGAAGAAGTGTCCTATTTTGGGACACGTCGTTTCGGAAAAAGGAGTTAAGTGTAACCCTGAAAAATTAAACACTGTCAAACACTGGCCAGCTCCGGAAAGTGTATCTGATGTCCGTTCGTTTCTGGGCATAGCGTCTTACTACCGTAAGTTTATAGCCAATTTTGCAACAATATCTTTTTCACTTACACAGTTAACAAGAAAAGACCAGAAATTTGTCTGGTCTGACAAGTGTGCAAACGCTTTTCTTACTCTTAAGAATGCGCTTACTACTGCTCAAATGTTGGCTTATCCTACCCGCAATGATCAATTCATACTCGACACGGATGCCAGTGCCTAAGGCATTTGCGCTGTCCTATCGCAAGTTCAAGACGGAGAGGAAAAAGTTATTGCGTACGGTAGAAAAACTCTTTCTCGGTTACAAATGAGTAATTGTACAACTTATCGAGAACTTTTGACAGTTGTGGTATTTGTTAAGTAATTTAACCATTTCCTGTACGGACGTCACTTTCTTATCCGTACAGACCATTCCTTCCTTACCTGGTTGAAAAACTTTAAAGAACCAGAAGGAATGGTGGCACGCTAGATATCTGCCATTGACACCTACGATTTTGATTAAACACCGAAAAGGGGCATTACATGTCAATGCAGACGCACTGTCTCGGCTCCCACGACGAAGATGTCAAAGGAGTAGTTGTTTACAGTGTAGAGCAAATAATAATGCAGTCGACTGCCCTGTATCAGTCATTTCTCAGCATGACAACACCCTAAATAATTCCTTCCAAACAGAACATATATCTGATATACCTGATGTCAGCACTTCGGTTGACTTCCAAGAATCAAACTGGACGCAACAATGGAGTGCAACCGAATTAAAACAATATCAACATGAAGACAAAACATTCACTTTGATGCTATCGCTTCTGCAAATACATGATAAAGAAAAGCCTCAAAAGCACACCCGATCAATATCTTGGTACCTTGTTAAAACAATGGGAGTTACTGGATGTAATTGACGATATTCTGTACAAAAGATGGGAAAATAGTGATGGATCATCATATCAGCAACTGGTTGCGCCAAAAAGAATTCGGGTATGAAATTTTGCGTCTTCAGCATGACTGTAGAAGGCAGGACACTTCGGTCGCGATGGAACTCTAGCGAAAGTAAGAGCAAGGTTTTATTGGCCGGGAATGACTACAGACATACCATGATGGTGTCAGACATGTCTCTTATGCCAGCAGAGGAAACCTGGGGGTCCACTGCCAATTTCAGACCACTCGAATGAGTACATCATGGTAGTATCCGATTACTTTACCAATTGATTGAGACGTACTCTCTCAAAGAACGTTGTGCTCAGAAAGTGGCCGACAAGCTTGTAACAGAAATTATTTCTCGGTTCGGGACACCATGCCGTACACATACTGATCAGTGACGTGAGTTCGAGTCAAAACTATTCGCTAGTATGTGCGATCGTTTGGAAATCGAAATAACTAGAACCACTCCCTATCACCTACAGTCCGACGGTATGGAAAATCGCTAAAATAGGACCCTACAACAAGTATTATCAATGTTCGTTATCGAAAATAAAGATGGTTGGGATAGCCACCTCCCTTATGTTACCATGGCATACAGAGCATGTACCCACGAAAGTACGAACTGAAGATCGAATTTATTAATGCTGGGACGCGAAATATCTTTACCAATTGATAATGTAACCGGGACAAAATACAACGAAAATTTTAGTGTCTGCTCAAATTTATATATTGAATGGATGCGCGACGCCTTGCAAAGAGCTTTCGATAAAGTTTATGAAAATTTGCAGTCAAGTTTTCATAGACAGAAAAAATACAATGATTGTAAACTGAAACACAGACAATTTGAAAATGGGAATAAAGTTCTAAGATGGTATCCGCCAAAAGCAAACACAAAACTAGGTTCGGGTTGGATTGGTCCATACAAAATTAGTAGAAAATTGTCTGATATAACCTACGAAATTGAGGAATGTCAAAATTCAAAACTTAAAGTGGTCCATGTGGACCATTTAAAATCACTTTACACACTGGATGATACATTTGATGCTCCAGAGCAGGAGGAACAATTAACTGAACAAACACTAGATCAATCAATCTGGATTGATTAAACGGTTGACAATATCACTGATATACAAGATGAAATTGTCCACAAGGTTGAAACGGAAACAGCTTCTCCAAAGTATAGTAATCGTGGCAGACAGATAAAACCTCCAATAAAGTTTTCGCCATAGTAGAAAACATAATAATAAAAAACAGTCAAAAGAATGCCAAATTCACTTTTTTAAAAGGAAGGGAAGGTAGTAATTTATCTGAAATGATATACAGTGTAGTGTACTTATGATGCATAATTTACATTGCACAGAGTGGTACACATTAGAGTACCAACCATAATACAAGGTATATTGAGCTATGGAGAGCCGTGGTGTAGTGGTTAGCGCATCAGATTACAACACAAAGGTTCCTGATTCGATAACCGTTCCGGGGAGAAAATTTCAAGGACTTAGTTTTCGGCTCTCCTTTGACACCATTTACAAGTATGGTCTTGTAAAACGAGGCTAGTCCGTCGGAAGGGCACGATAAATGGCTGACTCACGTTAAGAGAGAGCAATAACTCTTGCACATAAAATACACCCTTGTAGATTTCGAAAAAGAGCTAATGCCGCTACAAGGCAGCACTCGCACCTGCAAAGTGGAAAGGGACTAATATAAGTTGTTATAACTTGTTACCCAATCCACAATAAATAAATATGTTTAAACTAAACAAGATATACTATCGATATATAAACAAGTATAACTATACATTTTTTTATATTACATAACATAAAACAAATTACATGTGTTATACTCTAACTATACTATATATACTCGTTCATATGTTTTAACAAGAGCATGTTCCCTTAACTTCGCATGAATACATTTTTTTGTGATTCTGAGCAAGTGTTCAGATAATTTATTAGCACATAATTTATATGTTTTTCTTTTGTTATTAGTTAATTAATGATGTACAGTATACCCGGTATACGCGCATGAACAATTTTTTGCCATGGGTATTAATGTACTTTCGGGTAACCGTATGATGTGGGTATATTGATCAATTTGGATCGATATTGAAAACGTTGAATTGGCCAATGTGTACCAATGTAATACGGCTTTTTAATAGTCGGGGTGGGCATGTTCTATTATCACGGTGGGTAAGGTTGTCCTGCGAGAGAACGTTCTGTGCTGGTGATTCGGTTCTGACTGGTGCTGGTGGGTCCTGATTCTGTGCTGGTGGGTTTGTTTACATTGTTGTATCAGAACGGCAATAAAAAAACCGTTATGTTGCGTAATTTTTCTCTGATACATCCTGAGTACCATGCGAGGTATATTACATATATTAATCATTGCAAAAGTCGTGCAAATTCGCCAAACAAAATTGTCCTGCCGACGTGCTGGTGATAAGGTAAAACGGTCCTGGTTCTGTGCACCTATGTCTTGGTTCTGTGCCGTTATATTTTAGTTAAATGTGGCAAATATTTTAGATGATTGATACAGAAAATGTGTGTAATTGATAGAAAATATATCTAGCATATATTTGGTTGATATTTCATATAATTAGCAAAGTTTAGTCTATTTTGTTTTCAATTGATTTTTGAGAGGGGGTGCAAGATCTTTTTTGTCGAGCTGTTTTAGGCAATTTTAAACTTTTGTTAACTGTTGTTTTGATGATATATGTGCTGCTAACTGTTATTAACTAATTAGCTGTTATCGGTTTTCTTAAAATTGACATTGTTGTGAACTGTTATTCTGAAGAAAAAAAAAATACCCCTGTTTACTGGTGTTTTTTTTAATTTTTGAATACACTGTTTTCTGTTTTCTCATTTTAGATAATTTAAAATTCTGTTATCGGTTATCAATATTTTAAATTTACTATAATTTGATTTGAGCAAAATAAAAAAAAATATTGACCTGTTAATGGAACCCCTATTGCCCCCTTTTGAGATAAGACAATATGCATATGATTTGCGGGATTACGATCCTTTTGCATGACCATCAAAATACGGTGTAAAATATCCAATGCCTATATAAAAAGATTATGTGGTATGTTTGCGAATGGACAAATTTCTATCAGAAACCGAATGAACAACTAAACGTCACCATACGACCTACATCAATGAAATGAAAAATCAAATTGCAAAACGTTTTGCATAAATATAGAGTATAGGACTTTTTTTCTAATAAAATTGAGAATGGAAATGGGGAATGTGCCAAAGAGACAACAACTCTACCAAAAAGCACAAAACAGCCGACGGTCACCAATGGGTCTTCAACACAGCGAGAAAATCCCTCACCCGGAGGTGGGCTTCAGCTGGCCCCTAAACTAAAGTACTGTGAATTCCTTATTATTCGTTGGATACCAATTTTTATGGGTATCGTGGGTACAGGTGAACCACGAATTTAAATGTTCAACGAATAACATATTTTTAATAGGCTTTGTATACAGAGATTGGCAACACCATGAAATAAAATATCCACAAAAACGTTTTCAGCAATCCACGAAAATTGAAACCCACGAAAATAAATGAATCCACAGTATACTAGTTCAATAGACGTCACACTAAACTCCATAACAATGATAACATATACACTAAAAAATATTTAAAACCCAGACAAGACTAAAATAGGCCACAGGCTACTTACTACCTTTGGACAGGCGCAAAAATGCGTCGGGTTTAAACATGTTTTGTGAGATCTCAACCCTACCCTATACCTCTAGCCAATGTAGAATAAACAAACACACAGCAATAAGCACAGTAAAACTCAGCTTAAAAGTCCGAGTCCGTGTTAGAATAGGCAACTAAAGAAACTAAGCAAAATGAAAATAATACATAAATTAACAAGGGACTACTAGCAGTTACTGCCATACCAGCTCCAGACCTCAATTGAACTGATTGAAAGGTTATGTCTTCATCATACAATGTATGAAAATCAAGCACAACCTAAGTTGATCACTTCAGTCTATCATGTGAGTTCAGTTAATATAGCCAGTGTAGCCTAAGCATTCTGGATATTGTTTCTCTGACAAATTTGTCCGATACTGTAGATACTTTTCTTTTTATTCAACCAAATTAATCTCAGTCTTGTTTCTGTGCGAAAGAATCATGTGTCCTCAAGCAGCAAAAATCAAATTTCGTTGAACCAATTTAGTATGACAATAATATTGCGTTTTTTTTTTTTTTAATAAGGGAGAGGGAAGTCGCGGTGAAAGTTGATAAGCTTGGAATAGTTTTGAAATGATTTGATACAGATTTATAAGTTGTAATTTAAAAGAAAAAAATATCTATAATTAGCTATTAAGCATCATTTGCCTTTTGTCAACATAAAATCGTTGTCTGATAGGTTGTTGAGGGGGGGGGGGTTCGAAAGTTTAATCAATCACTAAAAAATATATTTAAATATTTCAAGGAAGGGCAGAGAATAAATACTAGATTACCTAGATAACACACACAAAAATAAGATTTTTTAAGTTTAAAAGATCCTAAAGTGATGTCTGCTGTCAAGGATTTTTGATAAAGAATTAAGGGGAATTAAGTGAACGATGTGTCATACTTTTCTATTTTCAAATAGATATTTCATGAATAAAAATAAAATGTGCCTAAATATTTATGAAAATGAGGGCAAAATGAGTGAATTAAAAAAACAATACCAATAAGAAATACTCTTTTAGATAATATTTGTAATATATGCACGAAGCTTTAATTTTTGTGTTTCAAACATACCTTCTTTGTAGTAATAACTCATAATAAAGGTATTTCACTGCACCCATTTATTTATTTTTTTTATAAAGTGACTTTTTAGTATTATTATATTAACATGTAGCCTTAAAAAATATTTTAAAAATCGAATCTAAAGCCGGATATATCAAACATTTTTTTTTTTATTTGATACGTTTTCAGGACAACACATTCAACTCAAACACGCCTTGAACGTCAAATGTGTACTTGACTGTCTCTTTCTGATAAGATAATTGCCCATTTTCAGCTCCCCTCCCCCAGAAAAAAAAAAAAAAATATGCATAGATCTAGAAATCGACAGATAATAATTTCATTTAAAAAAAATTACTCTCTTGTATTCGAAGTTTTTGCAGTTTTGTTTTGTCTAAACAAATTGACACACAAATTGAATATAGAATTGTCGATTTTTTAACTTAAAATGTTCGATACATTAGTTACAATAAAATAAAAACTACTTAGTATCTTCCACATACCCTTTATAATGTCTGATGTATACATATTAATGACAATAAATATTGTGAGCACAAGATTCACTGCACAGTTTTAAAGTTCTGCTAAACCAAAAATTAAAATGTGAACTTAAGTTTTGCGGAATTTGTTTGATGAGTACCGATTGAGATTTTAAACTAATAGAACATGGTTTATCTATATATTGAAAATGCGACTTTGAACTAGCTTTCAGTAGAAGAGGGGCGAAATATACCAGAGGGACAGTCAAACTCATAGATCGAAAATAAACTGACAACGCCATGGCTAAAAAATAAAAAGACAAACAGACAAATAATAGTACACAAGACACAGAAGCTGGGAGTACTCGTGGTTCAATATTTTGTGTCTTTATGTTATTATTTTGTGTGCTAAATTGTCTGCTCTTTGGTCGGGTTGTTGTTTCTTTGACATATTCCCCATTTTCATTCTCAATTTTAAGTGTTGTGTTGTTACACAACTGTACCAAAAAAGGAGGAAAGGAGGAGGGGATGGTTGGGTTGAGATATTGAGGGGGGTATGGAGCGAAAACAAACATGAGTGGCAAAAACCAGTGGTTGTCGATGGTTGCAATCTGTCATATTTGGGTTTTTTTTCAAAGTTGTATTTTAAATCAGGCCGAACGTCTTTATTTTTTAATCGTTTACATTTTATACCCAGCATTCGTACTGGTTTTTGCTCGTTGTTGAAGGTTATACTTTGACTTGCAATTATTCACATCTTGTTCCATTCTAGTCAGTTTTTGTCAGTCGTGTATGATAAGCAAGTCTGGGTCGTTTTTTTTTATCCAGTCGAAATGGTTTTGAGACAGTGTATATATTAAGGAAGAAATTAGAGGCACCAGTATATATATCATCTAACCTCGTATATTTAATTGAAATAAACCAGTCAAACGTTTATTGTCGTTATAAATGTCGCTTTACCTCCAGCACCTTTTAATTGTTAGTTAGCATATTATGTAGAGAATCATCAATTTAAGGGCATTCAATATCTTAAATAAAACTACTCTAATTAGATATACATATTTTCATCTGATATTGGACGGAAGATGATGCCCTTTTATATAATATAAGTCACGATTATTTGAAAACGCTTCTTAAACAGCCAAATGGATGCACAAAAGTAAATATAGGAGTCACAAATCCGATGAAATACAATTATCTGCCCAATTTTATTGATTCTGTAACATTGGTTTTAAATAGGACCACTTTTACAAAAATTACCAGCACCTTATCAGGACCCACCAGCACAGAATCAGGGCATGCCTAAACTGAGAAAATGCACAATTTTAATAAATTGCGCAGGTTTTTCACAAAATAATTTTGTCGTGTGGATTTGGGTATAGAATGCGGACTCCAGGGGCATTTTTGTTTAATTTTGTCAGTTCTAGATTTTCTAAAAATGAGCATTTTTGTGTTACGCTTACTGAAACAGTTTAGAGGGTCACATTTTACATTGTTTGCCTATGAACCCATAAGATACGAAATTAAAATATCTCAACTGTTTCCTTCCATTTTTTATTCGAGAAAACGTCAAAAATTATCATTTTCGTCTTTGTTTACATATTTTCAATGATCACCAGCACAGAACGTTTTCTCGCAGGACAACCTTACCCACCGTGATTATACGACAATTTGTTGGCCATGGACTCTGAGTTTTCGGTTACGTTGATAGAAACATTTACACTAATACTAAATAAACACAATTGTGTTTTCTAATGACTGGCTAATGTGGGCCATGTCAGAATTGTCAAGAGTAATATTTGTATAGTTAATTTTTATTTTAAAGGGGGAGATGTGCTAGTCAATTGACTGAATAATTTGTTCAGTAAAAACAAATGCATTTGTATCATGTCAACTAAAAACTTTTGGTTCCTATTTCAGGATGGAGATTCAGATATTTGCAGATGGGGATTTTGACGAGGAAAATTTAGAAAATAGGATTGAGTCTTTCTACACGCCTTTGGTGATGCAGTGTCCTATCGATGGCTGCAATGGTGCGGGTCTTTTTGGGCCCAAGGGGAAGTACCAACGGCATTGGGATGAGAAACATCTGTTTCTTACCATAAATTATGGCTGTCCAGAAAAATTATGCAAAGCTGTGTGCCGGAGAAAGGCTGAACTGAAGCAGCATTTGAAAAAAATCCATGAAATCCATGATCAACAAGAGGTTAGAGAAAACAAGGGATTTGTCAATCCAGGGGTATTCATATTTCATGGTAAGACTAGATTAACACCTACTTCATCCGGTACACCTACTTCATCCTCTACACCTACTCCATTGATATCACAGACCAGTTCTTTTACCACTATGGGTAACACTACTACACCTCCAACTTTCGCCATCAACTTACCTGCCAAATTTCCAGAGACTCAAGAAGACCCCTACTGTTAACACTACAAGACCTTCCAATCATGATCTTACCCCTTTTTCCGTCACTTCAAGAATTTCCTTACAATAATATAAAACCAGAAGTCATCCATCTACCAATCAGAAACTAGAAACTGTAACAGAAAATGACCATTCTGAGCATCCTGATAGAGTAGTAGCTACAGAGCCAAACAACCACTCTGGTTGTAAGTTATCCGTAACTGACAGTGGGACACAGACAACAGCAACAGATCTGCCTCCGTTAGTGCTCCAGTCTATCCCAGAGACCCGCCCAGAGATTGAATCACTTCTAAGATGGCTGTGCAACTCTATGATAGATCAGATCGGACGTCCCAGAGAATCAGCCAAGCAGAAATTAGAAGAGAAAAGAGATTTGAGCAGTAGACAACAGGAAAGAGAAAACAGACGAAAATTAGAAGCCGAAAACCGCGAGTTACGCAGACAAATTACAGAGAGCAGGTGGAGAAGCGAACTTTTTGTGGAAATTGCCAAGCAATAGAGGAACTGTAATGAAAGTGATAACTATATTGTGATGCAAACTTGTTAATTATATATTTTGTTACATAATTATATTTAAGATAACTTAATCTTTTTCAGGTTGATAGACTTAGAACATTGTTAAAGATATATATTTATTTGTTGATATTATTGAACATTTTATTACTTGTTGATGTATTATATGATATTGAAATCTATGGTAGGTTAAAATTTTAATTGCATTTTGTGTCATAGCCAGAAATTAGTAGTACTTTTGCTAATCAATATTCATAATATGTAAATGAGAATTGTACCACGTGATAATAGTTTGAACTGGACTGGCTTGATGTCATTAAAATCATTAAAACACGGATATTATAAGTTGCCCGTCACAGAGTCCTTGTTTATAATCACTCTGATATTTCCGTAAAGTTGTCAGGCGGTCAAAATCAAAACAATGAACGTGAGTTTAGTGAATTTTTCGTGTTTTCGTGGGTTTATTCTTCTTGAAATAGAGGCATTTTAACTTTACGTGGGAACCTAGAGTTCAACGACTACACATACAAGGTTTGGACTTGCTTATTCTTTGGACATTCAAGTTTCAAGTATCACCCCGGCAACCTGTATTTCTAATGACCTTGTTAGCCAATTTTCAACCGCCGGGTCACTTCCGGTGACCCGGTAGAAGTGACCCGGTAGCCCGGCCGAGCCTATGACGTCATTTGGGGATAGAAATACGTAAGCTCTCGGGTTCGGGGTGCACTTTTAGAACAGACGACGCTAGTTGATAGTCAACATTGTTAAATTACTATATTTTATCTCAATTACTGAACTTCATATACATATATCTTACTA
This sequence comes from Mytilus californianus, assembly GCF_021869535.1. Lineage (NCBI taxonomy): Eukaryota > Metazoa > Mollusca > Bivalvia > Mytilida > Mytilidae > Mytilus > Mytilus californianus. The sequence goes on along the minus strand of NW_026262734.1, from coordinate 92,391,497 downwards.
ACCAGGTAAGGACTAGTTAACACGTAAACTTGACTATTTTAGTATGTATCTCTTCACTGTCATAGTCTATTTGCCAATTCCCGTGATTGACCCTGTTATTAGAGATCCTTTTTTTAGTTGTCTCCCTTATGATGGACATTAATTTTTATTTACAATGGAGAGCTAGCAGAAAGAGCAAATTTATCTGTGCGTAACGTGAGTAATCTTTAAGATTTTCTAATCTTTTAATTACATTAATTTGTTGTTAAGCTCAATCAGACATCAGAAATTATTTTTTCATAAAAACATTAGTTAAACCGCCGATACATCACTTTCAATTCATCATGCTTTGCATTGGCAAAAGCCAATTTTGTCCGGTATAGAACCAGTCTACGATTGACAAAGGGAAGTAATTTGTTTAAAAAGTGTGTAATAACATAATCAAATGGGTAATTGGCAAATGGACTATTGTAAACTAAATAGTACACATGTTAGTTAAAAGAACAAAATAAACCATATATTGTTTACGAATCGTCATTTATTAGAGAACCTTGGAGAAAGGCAAACGGGAACACTTTCCTGTTACATAAACATTACATTTTATTTTAAACTTTGATCAAAATCCAACAGACAACGTTTTCTGGAACTAGCTAGTTTGTTTTTCCCAGAATAAGATATAATACTAAATGTTATCAATACCATCAAGTATTTGGATAGTAAAATACTTGATATCTCGTTGTCAGTATTTAATTCTTCAAATAATAAAATTCAAAAGAGTCAACTTTAAATTAATCAATAATGTATTACTAAACAATTACTTTTCTTATTAAATAATTATTTAAATCGTTCGTGTATATTTAAGAAATTAGGAAATGAAAACTGTCTATGAATTCCATCTTCGTGTCGTTATGCGTTACGGAAACCGATTTTTTCTGGAATTGGTGCAATCGACTGTTTTGTTTTATCAACGGGAATTAGTTTGCGGAAATGCAATTTGAAATTTTTGTTCTAAACAAAGAAAAAGAATATGACAGAGAACAAAGAAAATTGTTTGTTACCCCCTTGATAAGAATGATTTAACTCCTAAGATGAAACGTGTGCATTCATTTTGTGTTTCAATCATAATCTGAACCAATACATCTGTTTCTACAGTATTACAGCCACAGGTGCGGATCCAGGATTTTGAAAAAGGGGGACCCCTGGCAAGTAAACGTTTGGAGTGATATTTGTAAATAGTCTATCATACTATGCATTTTCTCTTTTATGTAGCTCCATAAGGGGGGTAGGAGTTTGAGCATCTAAATCCTTCACCGTTTAAGCATATATGTACACCAATTATGAATAAGTTCATTGCTATATAAAAGTAAGGAGATGTGGCTTGTGTGTTTGATTGCCAATGAGACAGCTATCCACCAGAATTCAAATGACTTGAATAAAAGAAATTATAGGTCACTGTACGACCTTCAACACTGTGAATACCCATACGGTATAGTCCATTTTTAAAGGCCCTGATAAAACAAAATGTGTTCTTCGTCATAAATTCCTAATTGTCGTAATTGTTACAAAACAAATCACGGCCTAAATTTATAACAATACACATCATAAAAAAAACCAAATATGATAGGTATAAACCAACAACAGCTGTTGCAAAAAGCATGACTCAATAGACTGTTCTAAGACACACAAAAAAATAACATTCTTCTTCTTCTTCCAAGTACGGGAAGGACTCCGGTGCAGGAGTGTGGAATATCCCGGAGCTGTGGCGCTATGTACATGCAAATGGTGGTCGAAAATTGTGATACAAATAAAATAAAATATTTGCCACAGTTCTGTTACAATTGAAATAACGTTAGTTGTAGCTTAATGTTAAACATATTCACATTATGTACAGTGGCTTAAATACAAAAGTTAATTAGCCAGACAGGATCCTCCAAATGTTAAGGTGGAGATACCATCTTTAAAGGGTTCTAGGGAGGATGACATGCAAATTGCCTCCGGGAGATCATTCCAAACAGCAATAGTGCTTGGGAAAAAAATGACTTTAAAAAGTCTGTATTTGTATATATATGCCGAAACTTATGTTGTCCTCTAGTACGCCTGTCGGGTTGTGTAAGGATGTCATTAGTGTCTTCAACCAACCAAACCCCCCCCCCCCCCTCTTTCCCCCTCTCCCCATTAATATTATAAAACAAAACAAGCTTTGCTTTTGTTCTACGGGAATGTTTTCCAATTCAAGTTTGTTTATCATACCAGTGACAGCTCCTGGTGATCTACCATTATAATCATTACAACACATATCTTGCTGCCTTACGTTGAATCTGCTCAATTTGGTTGATTTGGTTTTGGTTGTAGGGATCCCAAACTGGTGAGGAGTACTCGACGGTCGGACGCACAAGTGATGTGTAACCTTACGTGTGCAGTTTTTCATGTTCCTACGTAAAACACCTAGTGTTTTATTTGCCTTTGAAGTTATATTATTAATACGGGGCCCTCAGTCAAGATCGTTGCTTATTGAAACTCCTAGGTACTTGCTGTCTTTGACAGATTCAAGTACATGATTATGTAATTTATATTGAAAAAAGTTAGGTTTTGACTTTTTAGAAATATTTATGACATAGCATTGTTCCGGATTAAATTTCATTTGCCATTCAGATTTCCAGTTTTCAAGGTTTGATAGATCTTTTTGAGTGCTTGAGACTCATTTATGTTATTTGATGATTTTTAAAGTAAACAGTCGTCAGCAAAAAGACGAACCTTACTGGAGACATGCTAAGGTATGTCGTTTATAAATAAAAATAATAAAGTTGGGCTTAATACTGTGCCCTGAGGAACACCAGAGTCAACAGCTAATCTGGAAGATTGGACACCGTTAATTAGCAGGACTTCCTGTTGCCTGTTGGTCATTTTTTTTATCCAAAGTAAATTATTTTTCCGTATACCATAATAATTAAGTTTTGTTATTAATCTTTCATGGGGGACCATATCGAAAGCTTTAGAAAAATCTAAAAGAATTGCATCAACTTGATAACCTTCTGCCAAATATTTTACTATATCCTTAATGATTATATCAAGTCGTGCTTCGCAAGAACATTTACTTCTCAAGCCATGTTGGCAGTCATTTAAAATATTATTTAAATCTAAATGTTTCCTGATGTCACTAGTTAAGACATGTTCTAAGACCTTACAGCAAATAGTCGTTAAAGAAACCAGTGAATAGTTAATTGCATTATACCTATCTCCCTTTTTAAAAATTGACATAACATTTGCCTATTTCCAGTTTTATGGAATTTTTCATTATTTATGGAGATTTTTTAAGAAAAGAATTCAAGGAAAGGGGATATCTCTTCCGAGAGTTTATTAAGGAAAATAGCAGGGATATTATCAGGCCCACTAGCTTTATTGGGGTTTATATTTTTAAGGAGTTTAGTTATGCCATTGATATCAATGGTTATATCTGGCATTGTGGGGTAGGGGCTTTTTGTCTTATGTGGCATTGAAAATTTATTATCTTTTTTAGTAAATGCACTTTTTAATTGCTCATTTAAAATATTTGATTGTGTTTGTAGGTCACTATAAAGTAGTCCATCTTTACCTCTCAAAGGTGCGACTCCCGATGTTTCAGTCTTTTACCCTTTTATATATTGCCAAAATGATTTAGGTTTCTCCTTAAGTTGTGGACTTATGATTTCTTCCATATATTTACTGTGAGATTTCCTGCTTTCTCTTTGTATTGTTGCTTTAATCTTTTTGTATTTATCTTTGTGGGTTTATTTCACAGTTTTTGTAGCTTTATTAAATGCTCGTCTTTGTTTTTTTTATATAAACTATCAATTTCTTTATTTGCCCAAGGGTTTGTATATTTAGATTTCGTCATTTTACTTGGTATATTTTCATTGATGATTTTTGTTATTCCATCTCTAATCCACCACTGATCTATAGCAAGTTCTAATGTGGTCTGGCTTTGCAGATCATGTATAAATGATTTGGTAATGTTTTTAATTTTTTCTAAATCTACTTTCTTCCATAAGAAAATCGTATGGGTGCATTGCGGAGCTCTTTTAGGCTTACAAATGGCATCAACCAAAACTATATTGTGATCCAATATGCCGAGTATTGATTTTATTTTATTCTTAAGAGTTGGTTGGTAGTACAAAAGATGTCTAAAATATTATCTCTCCTGGTAGAAAAATCTACTAACTGATCCAAAACTAGTTTTTTTGGGTATCTTAAAAGATTTCGTTCATTTCCTTCGGGTACATTTTGCCCTCCATTGTCATTGATGGCAAATCTATATCAGGAAGATTAAGGTCCCACTTATCCAGAATATTAAATTTTTAAACTTTAGTTTTAATTCATTTATTTCTTATAACATCTGTTTAAAATAATTTATATCAGATTTACTTGGTGGTCTATAAACTGAAACAATTATCAAGGACTTTAAATCTGTTATATCTATTTGTGCTGCAATCAGTTCTACATTTTTGCTACAGTAAATTTGTTGGCATATAATACCCTTTTAAATAGCTATTAAAACGCCTCCGCCTTCTTTACATTCTCGGTCTCTACGGAATACATCCTCAAATAGTGAAGAAGAAATATCTCAGAGGACTTGACATCCTTGTTTAGCCAAGTCTCATTCCCAATTATAATATCAGGTTTAGATGATGTTATTAAATTTTCTATTTTGGCCACTTTGTTTTTGCAGCTTCTAGAATTTAAATTTAACACTCTTAGCGAAGTTTGCCTATTTATTCTTTTAATCATTTTTGTCGCTACTAGTTTTAACATTAACCACTAAGCACCAGATAAATAGCTGTTTTGTGTTTTTTATCATGTCTATACATTTTGTACATGACAAAATGAATAAAACAGTTATTTTTCTCCCAAACTGCACCTTTTATAAGCTTAATTTTACTTCTAATAGTTGCTCTCACATTAACTTAACCGATTACAAGAATGTCCTACAGCAGAGTAAGTAACCTACATAAAAAATTACATGCATGAGTCTGAAGTCAGTTATATTAAGATTTTTGAAAATATTCTATAAGTAGACACAAAACCTAGTGCATGAGAATAGGAACAAATGTGTCCATTCTACATGTAAATGACATACCATTCAGTGTTAAGTTTCTTTTGGGAGGTTTTGGCCATGTAATTTAAGCATGTTAAGCAATATGCCCGTTCAGCGTGAGTTGTTTCAGTCGAATATCATATTATTGCAGTTTACCTATAAAGGAGCCTTTTGATTTAGTTAGAAATTGAAGTGAATTAAATCATGGCACTGGTCAGAATTTGTGGTCGCTAGGGCAGAAACGTTTTTAAATTAATTAAAATTGAAAAAAAATCAAACCTGATTAAAAATCAGCGTACATATGAAAGAATTTTTTGCAAACAGTAAATTGACTTTCCCTAATACTTAATGATTATTACAAGGACTATTAAGTACATAAAAAATGAGTTAAAAGCAAGTTAATATAAACTGTTGATTAAAATTATATTCATTGATTAATACACAAAATGTAATTATTTATTTTTTTTATTTTTAAACAGGAGCTATACGAAAACCCACAAAGGACTAGTTAGTTCAATATACAGGTTTACAATTTGCAAGTGGCACAGGTACTTTGTAAAGTCCACACCAAATCAGGAGGAAAAAAAATGTTTTTTTAAGTAAGATTTGCAAACAGGGTTACTGTAATTTCATAGTAACTTCAAGATTAAGGGCAATTCAAACAATACAGAAAAGACTGGATTTTTAAATAAATTATTATTTTGGTGACTAAATAGAAACAAGTTGTTTATTTAAATCAATCTTTTAGTCTGCTTTCATTAACAACAACTTTGCTTTCCTTTGAAAATGATTTCAAATACAAACAATCGATTTGATAACATCTGTGTGTTTCCCCGGAATTTTGAGTTATATTAAAAGCAACATCATGATAACATGCGTAAAACTTACTAGTACTATATTGAATGCCCTTAGATACAAATAACAAATTATAAACTTTGTCACTCTACGGATTTTAACACTTAAAAAGGACAATAAGTTGTTAATTATAGCAGGCTTTTAAAGGCACGATACAATGTATAATGAACCCCCCCCCCCCCCCCCCAAAAAAAAAAAAACATCAAGAAAAGAAATAGCCTGATTTATATGAAACATTAAAAGAAAAAAATATGATAGACAACAACGTGCATAATAAAATAACAGGCTCTTGACTGAACACATCTGTCAAATGTCTGTAGTCCCAATTAGCCCTTAATGGGTTTAATGAAAACGTTTTTATCTGTATTGTATATTTGGTCCTGTTGAATGCTATATATCATGAATATATTACATATGGTGTACGATCACGTGTTGCAAAGGTTATTTAATGAATCTGAAGCCTTGTTTCTATTTTTATGTATATTGACGCTATGTTTCTATTCATATGTATATTGACGGTCAATATAAAAAATCTTGCTAAATTAAGATTCATGACGTCGTGCACATAACAAACATGGAGGAAGCGCCGCAGCAGGCGATTCGGAAACAAAATTTGCAAGTCTATCAGAGGGAGACATCAAGAATTTTATGTTAAATGCAGACGCTTATTATATAAGAATACAAGAAAGCTAACGCAACAAGCTATGAAGTTGTTATATTTTCAAAATATGTTAAAATTCTTGCAAAATACAATTAAAAATACACAGAAAGAACATTGAATGCCATAAGCCCCATATACCAAATAGATTATTTACATATGTTATATATAAATTAAGGTCTTTCACTCAGTCAATACGTTAAATATGGACCTGTTATATTATATTAACACTCGGACTTAGTCCTCGGTCAATACAATCTGAACAGGTTCATATAAAACGTATTGACCTCGTTAAAAGTCCATAATTGATAAATATTGTTTAAAAGATAACATAGATGCCTTTTAAGAATTTTTCAATATTCTCATTTTGAGACTGCTGGTTATTGGTTTCAAAATTTTAAAGGGGAGAAAGTGTTTTCCTTCAGGCATCTTGGTGCGTTCTCTAATAAAGCAATGTTAAAGAAGTTTATATATGAATGTAAGATTAATTTTTAAAAATCAGATCCATGGCACTGCAGGAAAAATATATAAGACACTATAAGACATTTCAAGTATCTGAATGAGACAATTGATTGGACTTTTTAAATGAATTCTTATAAATAAATCAAATAATGGATGCAAAATAGTGTTTTGCTCTTTATCCTTAGACCAAATATCAATGGTTATTGACTTTAGATGTAACCCTTTTAAAAGTGTAACATTTTAGTTTAGATAGAGAAGTTACTGTTTGTATATAGAATTAATCACTGTGTATCTATTTAACTTATAATTTGTTATATAAAGTAGCAGGAAACCCAATTAAAAATACAGAAAATTTTATATTGATATGATCTAGATATCAAACAAAAACATTTTTTAAAAGATTTTGAAAACATTTTGTAGGCAAAGTTGCACTTGAAAGAAAACATCCCAATAATATGTTTAACTCTTTTTGATGTTCATGATGTTTTTCAAACGTTAAGAAAATATTTTTAGAAAATTTATACACCATTTTTTTCACATTATCATTCTATTTTTTGACAGCGTTTTAATTATTTTATGCAACTGTTTTAGGAAATATACTAAATATTAGAAAAGGTGTTTGCGATATGGCTCCAAGGTCCGTATAGTTTTGCGTCCATTCGTTTTTCGTTTTCAGATATCAAAAACAAAAAAACAAAAAACGGAAGTGTTTTCATTTTTCGTTTTTGATTTCTTAAAAACCAAAACGGAAAACGAAAGTGTTTTCATTTTTCGTTTTTGATTTTTCAAAAACCAAAATGAAAATCAAAAGTGTTTTCGTTTTTCGTTTTTGATTTCACTAAACAAGAAAAACATCTACATTTGTATTCAATTTCTGTATTTTGTTCTATCTAATTCTCGTTTTACGTTGTACAATGTTTTCCTTTCATTTTTTTTTTCTTTCTTTTGACATAGCCATCAGAACCCAGGAGTATTTTCTACTTAATGTAGACATAATAGACCACCTGATTTATTATTTGAACTAAGGTGATTAATTAAATCAAAGACTTTCAAATTTTCTTGTTTTTATCTATAATTAAATATAAAATTACTATATTTAAATATTACATGAATCACAAGTTTTAATAATACAATGAAATATTATATAAAGATGGTAAAAATAAAACGATTGATTACAACATCACATTAACAAGGGAGGTTACTACTTATCTGATAACAAAACTAGCCCTGTCGTTAAAGTATGCACACCGGTTATCAGATCAATAGTATTTAAATCGGAGATAATGTCGACGAATGGAAAAGACTTTATCAATCTGAACAATAAGGATGCATGATCTTTACTTTTACGTTTGAAAGGTTGGTTATCTAAGATTATTAGAATTGCATGATGACTGAGGCCAATCAGCCAATATTACACGAACATTCAAGCTCAGCATTCACGACCGTAATATGTATACGCTATTTAGATTATTTTTTAAAAAGTTCACACTCAAAGTCGAGGTTAAGGAGGCCATCTTAAGAGTCACCAGGAAGCAGTCAAAAAGAAGATGTCTATCACGATGATCGGCACATTATTGTACTTCCCGCCTTACTTGATTTATATCAAAATATAAAATATGTGAAAAAATTGCTACGACTTTTTTTATTAAGTCGCAAATCACAAAACATAAGGTTGTGAGACTAATTGAGTTTGATCAGTTTCTTATTATTTTGCCTCAATAATTGGTGGTTTATTTTGTTCGTTTTGACTTTGCGTGATGGCAATAAAGATATTTTGATAATCGTTCATAACCGTGAACTTGTTGGACCATTTTTTTTCAAGCTGTAAAGCATCGAAACTTAATTGTTGGCAGCATGTTGGGTCAACCACAGACATAGCCAAAAGCACATGCACTTGAGAAACATGTGGCTTTCCTCCAATTTTCAGGGGGGGTGGGGGTCTTTGAAAGTGACGAGGCCAATTTTCCCTAGACTTATTTCACTCATAGGGTCAAAATCTAAAATTGGTCTGCACATTGCAAATTGAAGATGACGTTATATATTGTAACAATGTTTTACATATTCCCCTGAAATCAAAATACTATTCAATGCTATATATTTCTGTTGAAGGCATTGCAATACAAAATTGCAAAGGGTAATTCTCAATAACTTTTTTTCACTCATAGGGTCCAAAATGTGTTTTTCATATCTTTATCATACTTGAAATATAATATAAAAAAGTTTAAATTATATATTTAAAATATCTTTTTTGTAATTTTAGTTCATTTATATGTTTAGGAGTTTAGTGTGACGTCCATTTTCACTAAACTAGTACACATTTTTGTTCATGCGCTGTGTTGAAAATTCATTGGTGGCCTTGGTCTTTGTTTTTTTTTTTTTTTGCTCTTTGGTCGGGTTGTTGTCTCTTTGACACATTCCCAATTTCAATTCTCAATTTTATTTTAACAATTTTACACATAAATTTCCATAAACTCAAAATGCTATTCAGCGTTACATGTTGCATGCTGTTGAAGATACACATTTGCTTTTACATGTTTTTTTGTCAAATTTTGCATCGAAGGCCGTCGATAGCCAAAATGAATTAGTGTCCGAAAGACAATAAATAGCTTTACTTCTAAAACAATTTTGGATTTGGTTAACGATGACCTTCTGATACGTTTTAGGAATAAATACTAAAAAGCAAAAATTTGTAAAAATCGCGATTTTGGGCTATTTTTAGGCGTTTATAAGTTGGTGATACGTTTAAAATTAAGCGATCATATTGTAAAACCCTTAGAGTGTACACTTTGGGATGTGGTACTATGAATCTAAGTAAACTTTAAGATTGAAAGACTTTTTGTAAATGGCCCTGGTTTGAAATAAATAAAGAGTTTTGGTTTGGTTAACTATTTTATTTTTGTTTATTCATTTTGACGATAACTACTTAAACGTTGCCAAAATCTTTTAAAAATTTTCCGGTATGGACTATTTGCAGACCCTTTAGGCGTTCATATTTTTGTAATCTGTTAAAGAATTACCATTATATTGTTAGAACCATTGAGAACATACATTGGGTTGCGATACGTGTACAAAGAATTTAGTTAAAGATTGATATACTTTTTAACTAGAGGCTCTAAAGAGCCTGTGTCGCTCACCTAGGTCTATGTGCATATTCAACAAAGGACACTCTCCAACACAGAAGACGAGAATAAAATTCATGACAAAAATCTCTGTTTTGTTGGTCTTGTATTGCTGATCATCTAGTCTGCTTAGTTTCTCTCTATCTTCTTTATTATTTGCTCAAAACACAAAAGAGGGCATGGAAGTGACTTGTTGGTAGATCTTGCCTTATCAGTCATTTTTGTGATTTAAAGTGTCTATTTATCTATTATAATTTTTATCATGTAAAGCAAAACCCCCCAAAAATGATTAAAAATCGTCATTAAATGACAATAATTCCAAGGAGGCGTCGGACGATTACCTCAATATTGTTTTAATTGTAGATATTGTCTTGCTGATCATTTTTTGCTTATTAAATTTTCTATCTATCTATTATAATTTTTATAATATACATTTGTAAGGCAAAAACGCAAAAAAATGGTAAAAATCATCATCCAAGGGCAATAACTCTAATAAGGAGTCGGCTGACGATTTCGACAATTGAACTTATTAGTAGAACTTGTCTTGCTGATCATTTTTGTATTTTAATGTTTCTCTGTATCTATTATAGTTTTCAAGATAATAGGCAAAATGAAAAAAATGGTAAAATTTGTCATTTAAGGGCAATAACTCCTATAAGAAGTCGTCTCACAATTTTGACATGTATGGACAACAGAGCTCAACATTCTGAACATTTTTGCTCATGTCAGATTTTCTCTATTCATAACGGTTTTCGAAATAATAGACAAAACTTGCTTTTTTACCCTACGTTCTATTTTAGTCTTCGGACACATTTTTCAAACTAGAAACCCCAAAAATGATTATGGCCAAGTTAGTTTAAATTTGGCCATGTAGTTTTAGAGGAGACGATTTTGTGAAGGTTAACGGACAACGACGGACGACGGACGACAGACGACGACGACGACGACGACGGACGTCAAGTGATGAGAAAAGCTCACTTGGCCCATTGGGCCAGGTGAGCTAAAAATGGCCATGGTGTGAATAAAATACAGGGGGAAATTGGCCTTTTGTAAAATTATTTACAATTATTTAATGCGTTCTTTTTGTACAGTAGATACGTGTTAAGAACATAGCGACAGCAAATATATACGGAAGCGAATATGGACCTCGTCTTAGCTTAATATGTATCTCGGACAAGTTTAAAAATCAGTAAAATTAATCCTATTCAGCTACATGACAGTGGATATTCTGCACGTATTAGCTTTTTTAAAGCACTTTTTTCTTCAGTGTTCTTTTCAAAAGTAAATTGTGCATGACATGTTCCCTTGGTGCCGCCTGGAGTCAAATTACAATGTATAGCAACCCCTCTTCATCAGGTACGAGGTATTTTAATCAAATTATAAAAACTAGTATGTATACAATGTGCGTCTAACTCCCACTTTGCCATGCACCACCGTCCCTTGGTGGCTTTTGCAGTTAAATTACATATACAATGAATTGCAAATATAAACAAAATGATCAGCGGGGCGCAGAATGATACGACCGCAGATGTCGAACCATGAACAGTTGGGACAAGTATGGACACTCAATTCAAGCTTTATACAGCTCTGAATTTGAATTTTGATTAAATATTTGACACAGCATAGGTTTCTGACACAGAATAAAGGTGGTGTAAGACCAGAAAAAAATGAAATTGGACTCTTATAAAATAAGGAGATGAAGTATAATTGCCAATGAAACAACTATCCACCAAGGTTCAAATAAAGTTGATGTAAGCAATGAAAGCCTAATTTTAAACAAAACAATTAACGAAAAACCAACGACAACCACTGTACTACAGGCTCCTGACTTGAGACAGGCACGTACAGAATGTGGTCCAATATCCAAATTCTAAATACATTTGTATGAGGTTAGACTCAGTACCAAGAATTTAATCTACTAGTAGTTATCAATGGACAATAACAGCTAAGTTTGTCTAGGAATTAGCTTCATAAAACAAATTATATACATGTATATATATATATATAGCATTCTAAAAATTAATTTATTTAGAATAAAAACGAACGTACCACGAAGTTCTTAAAAATATTTACAAAAGAAATGAAAAAAAAAAATCACAAAATATCATTCATCATTAATACAATATCTTTAAAAAAAAAAACCATAAAACTTACCTTTAATTAAAAAGATCTATTATCGAATAGAAAATTTCAAACTATATTTATACATAATTTCTTCTATAAAATTGAAATTTAATGCGGTATCTATTTTTAACTGTGAATCTACTTATACTTTCTATTAATTGTGCAATACAGCTCTGAATTTTGATTGTGATTAAATATTTGACATATCATAGGTTTCTGACACAGAATGAATGTGGCATAAAAACTTAAATCAAAGTACTGAAGTACTGAACATCGGATGACCGCAAGTTCTTGTGGATGGTCACAAGCACTTGTCTCAGAAAAAAAATCACATCTCTATACATGAAAGTTAGGTTAAGGTACATAGATATATTTTTTCTGAGACAAGTTCGTGTGTGGATGATGAATAAATGACAGGAAATTCAACCTCACCGTAATAACTATTATATTGTAGTGATATAATAATTTGTTATATACTCTGGTTTGGTGTTATATATTATATTAATATTTTTATAACAGTTTTATATAATTTTCATCCATTTGTATGTCATTATATTCTACTATTCTAATGAAAGTGCAGTGCAAGTGCATGGTGGACACTCTTCTGTAATAATTCGTTTTTCTAATAGATTGGATTTGAGTAGGCATTCATATTTTCCCCCGTTTGTTGCAAAACGTTCTTGAGATATTCTTCCGCATGCGTTAACACAAAATTTCGGTATTCTTGATTTGTTATTGATATATATATTTCTTACGACAAAACATTTTCATATCATTTATCTAAGTTCTTAAAAATATTTCATGAATATTTATTGATGAAATTAATATATTACAAGCGATAAGGAGTGTTATTTTGCACTTGATGATATCCGCGTAATTATACAAAATACGTTCGGTTATCAGTCAAAAAACGCAAGTCACGTGGGTAGAAATGTCTGTGGTAACAAAACACCGGAATGCCCTCACGGTCATCCGCTGTAAAAAAATGAAATTGGATATTTATCTATCGTGATCCAATATTCAACATACAAATACATGCATAGATTAAGCAATTAAAAGACCCGTTGAATTCAACTTTTGTTAAAATCAAACTTAAATTGATTATGAACGCTTTGGACCTTAATGTGGACCAATTTGAAAACCGGGACCAAAATCAAAAATCTAACTACACGGTTAGATTCATCAAAGCAAAGAACCCTAATAATCTATTTTATTTGTTAAAATCAAGCAAAGTTTAATTTTGGACCCTTTGGACCTTCATGTGGACCAAATTGAAAACGGACCCCAAAATAAGAATCTATGAATACACGGTGAGATTCTGCATATAAAAAAAACCCAAGAATTCAAGACTTTGAATGAAACCCCATTGAAATTGGTCAAGAAATGAAAAACGTATGAAAAGTATAAGAAAAGTATTGTTTTTAAATCCTTTTTCCTAAAACGATTCATTTTAGACTTATACTGTACTTAAGTTATTGTCCGGAAACCAGAAAATCCAATTTTTTTTTACCGATATTTTGGTTCGTAATTCTTTAACGTTTTGGACCATAACCCCCAAAATCAGTCACAACATTCCTTATGAAGTATGGAACCTTGTGGTACAAATTCATTGAGATCCATACACTTATAATTAATTTATTGTCCTGAAACAAGAAAAAATGCTTGTTTTTGGTCCTTAATTCCTACAAAGTTGGGACTATAACCCTCAAATCCATTCCAACCTTCCTTATGTGGTATGAAACTTTGTTGTACAATTTCATAAAGATCCATACACTTACATGTATATTCAAGTTATTGTTTAGAAACCAAATGTCTTACGACCGCAAAATCACTCTTTTATGCAAGGTTATGCTTGAGATGGTAATGATGGGTGGCTTTTTAATGTCCAGTGGCACATTAAATGCATATTCAGGACGAGAACATGTTATTGTAATATGAATTATTAACCCTGCTTTGGATTAGACCAACACGCTGAGCAGGACGTGCTAGTTCGTGATGTTATATTTCGCAGGAAGACATGTTATCCTACGCGGATTCAATATTTTGACTCCGAGCCGACCGGTCTCTGCTTTTACTTATTAATGCCGCGTGCGTGTAGAGAAGCAGCAAAAACAATTTTAAAATCTTTGGTTTGACCAGACCGAAGTTCCCATAACCTCCGCAATTTCATGCACATCTTCACATTACAGGTTGCAACATTATGCAATGTCATTCGATTCCAAAAAAACGTTTAGAAAACTATGACAAGGTGCTTTCCCATAGGGTTTTATGCAGAACAATTATCGGAAATCTATGGTGATTTGCAAAATAATTGTCAAAATCAAACTCTAACTGAACAAAGTGACTGTATCCAAGTTGTAGTTATTGCATGAATACTGTCTTAATTTTAATATTTGTTTTGTTTTTTACCTTCTTATTTCTCGATCATTTATACCGAATTAACTATTTACAAATGTTTTACGTGGTTTCATGTGAAAGACAACTCTGTTCTTATGAACTGATTTTTACACCACCCAGGTATGAGTTGGGGAGTATCACTCGAATATATTGTCCTGTTTGAAGTCAGGAGCCTTTAATTCTGTTGTTGTCGTCAGTAAAGTAACTATATGCTGGCAAATTATTGAAGCTCACGTCTTAATTGATAGTCATAAAAATAAAGAGAAAACGTATGATTACCAATAACAATCTACTGGAGACAGAAAACGTTGGTATAGGCAACTAGTATAATGGTCTGGATTGGGGTCCTTCATTTCTGTATTCTTTAATGTTTTAGGCCATTTTTCTCTAATCATTATACTTTTTGCCAATTACATCTATTCTTTATATTCTAACACCGCATTATTCTCTTTTCTTTATTTTTTGGTCCATTTTCTCTATTCTTTATATGTTTTGCCCATTATTCTCTATTCCGTAACCCCATGTCCACACCCTCTAGTATAGGTCACCATATAGCCTTCACAAAGGAGTAAAAATCATCACGAATAGGCCCCGAATGGCAAAATGATTGAATGCTAATCCCATTTTGAATTGTGAACTTTCGGAAATTTGTTTTTCAATCAAACGATCTTAATAAAAAAAAAAACGATTATCGTCGTGAATGTTCGTGTAATAGTACTAATACTGACAGATGGATCTAGGTCATCAGTTCTAATCATCTTAGATTACTAACCTTTCAAAACTGAAAAGTAAAGATCATGCATCCTTATTGTTCAGATTGATAAAGTCTTTTCCATTCGTCGACATTATCTCCGATTTAAATACTTTTGATCTGATAACCGCTGTGCAGGGCTAGTTTTCTTATCAGATAAGTAGTAACCTCCCTTGTTAATGTGATGTTTAATCAATCGTTTCATTTTTACCATCTTTATATAATATTTCATCGTATTATTTAAATTTGTGATTCATTTAAAATTTAAATGTAGTAATTTTACATTTTATTATAGATAAAAATAAGAAAATAAATCAGGCGGTCTATTCTGTCTACATTAAGTAGAAAATACAACTGGGTTCCGATGGCTATGTAAAAAGAAAGGAAAACATTGTACAACGTAAAACGAGAATTAGATAGAACAAAATACAGAAATTGAATACAAATGTAGATGTTTTTCTTGTTTAGTGAAATCAAAAACGAAAAACGAAAACACTTGATTTTCATTTTAGTTTTTGAAAAATCAAAAACGAAAAAATGAAAACACTTTCGTTTTCCGTTTTGGATTTGAGAAATCAAAAATGAAAAATAAACACACTTTCGTTTTTCGTTTCTTGTTTTTGATATTTCAAAACGAAAAACGAATGGACGCAAATATACACGGACCGTTTTCGTTTTCAATTTTGATTTCTCGAAAACCAAAACGGAAAACGGAAGTGTTTTCATTTTCGTTTTTGATTTTTCAAAAACCAAAAAGAATACCAAACGTGTTTTTGTTTTTCGTTTTTGATTTCTCTAAACAAGAAAAGAATCGACATTTGCATTCAATTTCCGCATTTTGATCTATATAATTCTCGTTTTACGTTATACAATGTTTTCCTTTCCTTTTTGATAGCCATTGATACCCAGGTGTATTTACTACTTAATGTTGACAGAATAGACCGCCTGACTTATGATTTGAACAAAGGTAATTAATGAATCAAAGACTTTCAAACTCCCTTTTTCTTTTATAATAATAAAATATAAATGTATCATATTTAAATATAAAATGAATCACAAATTTAAATAATACATTAAAACACTATATAAAGATGGAAAAAATACGATTGATTACAACATCACATTAACAAGGGAGGTTACTACTTATCTGATAAGAAAACTAGCTCTGTTGTTAAAGTATACACAGCGGTTATCAGATCAATAGTATGTTTTTAATTCGGAGATAATGTCGACGAATGGAAAAGATTTCATCAATCTGAACAATAAGGATACATGATCTTTACTTTTAAGTTTGAAAGGTTAGTTATCTAAGAAAATTAGAATTGCATGATGACTGAGGCCAATCAGTCAATATTAGATATATTACACGAACATTCAAGACGGTAATATGTATACGTTATTTATATTACTTTAAAAAAAAGTTCACACTCCAAATCGTGGTTTAGTAGGCCATCTTATGAGTCGCTAGGAAGCAGTCCAAAATCACGGCACATTATTGTACTTCTCAACTTACATGATTTATATCAAAATATAAAATATGGGATAAAATTGCTACAACTTCGCAAATCACAAAACCTAAGGTTGTGAGACTAATTGAATTTGATTAGTTTCTTAATATTTTGCCTCAGTAATTGGTGGTTTATTTTGTTGGTTTCGACTTTGCGTGGTTGCAATAAAGATAGTTTGATAATCATTCATAACCTTGAACTTGTTTAACCATATTTTTTTTTCAAGCAGTAAAGCATCGAAACCTAATTGTTGGCAGCAAGGTAGGTCAACCACAGAAATAGCCAAAAGCACAGGCACTTGAGAAACATTTGGCTTTCCTCCAACTTTTAGGAAAAATGGGGATCTTTGAAAGTGACGAGGCCAATTTTCCCTGGACTTATAAATTTCACTAATAGGGTCAAAATCTAAAATTGGTCTGTACATTGAAAATTGAAGATGACGTTATATATTGTAACAATGTTTTACATATTCCCCTGAAATCAAAATACTATTCAGTGCTATATGTTTCTGTTGAAGGCATTGTAATACAAAATTGCCAAGGATTAGAGCCTAGTTCTCAATAAAAAAAATTCACTCACAAGGCCCAAATGTGTGTTTTTCATACCTTTATCATACTTGAAAAGTAATATTAAAAAGTTTAAAATATTATATATTTAAAATATTTTTCTGTAATTATAGTTCATTTATATGTTTCGGATGCGGGTGCGGGATTTTCTCGCTGTGTTGAAAACCTATTGGTGGCCTTGGTCCGTTTTTGGCTCATTGGTCGGATTGTTGTCTCTTTGACACATTCCCAATTTCAATTCTCAATTTTATTTTAACAATTTTACACATAAATTTCCATAAACTCAAACCACGATTCAGCGTTACATGTTGCATGCATGCTGTTGAAGATACAAATTTGCTTTTACATGTTTTTGTCAAATTTTGCATCGAAGGACATCGATAGGCAAAATTAATAAGTGTCCGAAAGACAATAAATAGCTTTACTTCTAACACAATTATTGTTTTGGTTAATGATGACTTTCTTATCCGTTGTAGGAATAAATACTAAAAAGCAAAAATTTGCAAACATCGCGATTTTGAGATATCTTCAGGCGTTTATAAGTTGGTGATCATATTGTAAAACCCTAAAGAGTGTACACTTTGGTATGTGTTACTATGAATCTAAGTAAACTTTAAGATTGATAGACTTTTTGTATGTTTTGAAATAAATCAAAGGGTATTCGGCTATACCCTTTTTAAATGTTTTTGACTTTTACATCGGCTGCGACGCTAACCAAAATGAACTAATTTGTATCCGAAAGACAATACATATTATAGCTTCACTATGTTTATATCTATCTTTATACTGCACTCGTTCTATTTGAGCAGCCAAAATGCGTTGACTGTATATTTCTTTGTCATATACAGTCACTGACCTGATATCACTTTTCCTCGTGAATATTTAAATAGTAGAGCCAGAACTATATTTAAATATTCATGACGACCTCTTCAACCTGTCCTTGGTTCCAATGTATACAACGAAGCGTGGAATGACTCAAAATTATTTCTTTTACAATTGTTGGAAAAACATATTTCACTTGTTAATATTTTTTGTTAAAACCTATAAATGTTTTATGCTTATTGTTGATATTTTACTCCATACTCAAACGCATTCGTTCACCATCGATTGGTTTCAACAGGTAATGTACATTTCATCATGTTCGTTGTGATGTATATTTCTCCGCCAGATATGATGCCTTTTTAACGGGAGATTTTCCCAAAATTTAACTCAAATAAATAACAATAACACAATAAACAACAATTGAAAATGTTTTTTTTTTTCTAGATTGCAGTATAAAGACAATAATAATTCGGCCCGAAGCGTTTCTGAGCCTCCTCCTTATATCGTTGATATGTTAAGTCAATACCCTATTATTGTCTATACAGAGTTGTGGTTTAGTTAAATATTTTTTTTTGTTATTTAGTTTCACGATAGATGCTTAAACGTTGCCAAAATTTTGGAATTTCCAAAATTTTCCGGTTTGGACTATCTGCAGACTCTTTAGGCGTTTATAGTTTTGTAATCTGTTTAAGAATTACCCATTGAACTGTTAGAACCTTAGAGAACATACATTGGGTTGCAATACGTGTACTTAAAATTAAGTTAACGATTGATATACTTTTTAATAAATATTTTCGAAAAGTCATCTACACGGACTCTTATACCGACACCGATACATACACTGACTAAAAAAATAAAGAGACCGTATCAAAATGTCAAAATATACTGAATGAATAACATCGTAAAACTTAGTTGGACTCAGCAGAGGTAAAAACATGTACATTCATTATTCTGTACTTGGTTTTATATATTTTTTTATACGGAATCTGAGCATTAAACACTAAGTGCTCTCGTTAGTTTTGGAACTCCTTGAGTGATGAATTTGTGATATTTCAACTAATTGTCGAATCATACTGATTGGTCTTTTTAAAGCAGTATTTGGCATTGCATGTAATTTTTAGGGGAAAAATAACAAAAATGGGCAATAATCTTATCAAAAGAGAAAATCGGGTACATCTGTTTACGTACAAACGTGTATGGTTTGACTGTTTTGTCCAGAAAACGTATAAAGCAAAAATATTTTACATCATCTCGCTTTAGATCCCTTATTTGTATATATTTAGTCTACATTTTGATATGATAACATTACAAATTCACAGTACCAAAACATGAAATAAATGGGCCATGTGAAATACCCTTCTTTTGTGCCAAAACAACTGAGTAGGTGTGTTTGAATATCAAAAGAAAAGATTCGTGCTAGTTCAAATGTTTAAACAGGATGTATATTTCTTACTTGTATTTTTTCTACTTTCGTTCATTAATTTTTCGGTTAAAAATTTAGGCATATTAATTATTTTTTTCACTAACATCCCCCTGAATTTATACTAAAAGTACTTGACTTTAAAAGTGCATCTTTAAAATGCATAACTTAAAAAAAAAATATTTGTGTATGTCTTCAAACTCTGAAAATGTTAAGTCAGCCCTTCTACAAAATACTTAATACATAGAATTTTTTTATTGTATTTTGAACTTGCGAAAATTCCCCCTGACAACCAATCAGTTTTAATTGACAAAATGCCTAAAAGTACATTACATGATGCCTTATAGCTAATGGATACATTTGTCTTTTAAAATTCAACTGTCATGTAAGGATCATAATTATGCCATGTGGATAAATTAATCGGTTTTCAAGAGATAAATTGACAGCGCGTCATCCCTACAATGGCTACCATCTTCACGATTGAAAAAAAAAATGAAGAGATAATTTTGACGATGTAGAATCCTGGCTTTCTGTGTAAAGTTCTATTAATTAACACAAAGCCTCCCCCCTTTTTTTACAAAGTATTATATGAAGATCGGTCAATTATCAGCTTCAAAACAGAGCCAATAGATTAAAAAATCATTGAGAAAAACAAATTGTATACAGTATTTAAAATACAAATTAGATAAATATTTTATAAATGCTCATTGTACATCGTGAGTTGACCCTTCTCAAACAGCTTACCTATCGTCCTAGGCATAGGTATAAGCGTCAGTATCGGTAAGTTTTCGAAAATGTCTAATAGAGGCTCTAAAGAGCCGGTGTCGCTCACCTTGGCCTATGTGCATATTCAACAAAGGACATACATAGAAGACGAGAATAGAATGCATGACAAACATCTCTGTTTTGTTGATCTTGTATTGTCGATCATTTGGTCTGCTTAGTTTCTCACTATCTTCTCTAGTTTTTGCTTAAAACACAAAAGAGGGTATGCAAGTGACTTGTTAGTAGATCTTGCTTTATCGGTCATTTTTGTGATTTAAAGTTTTTATTTATCTATTTTAATTTTTATCATGTAAAGCAAACTGATAAAAATCGTCATTAAAGGGCAAATAATTCCAAGGAGACGTCGGGCGATTTCCTCAATATTGTTTTAATTGTAGATCTTGTGTTGCTGATCATTTTTGCTTTCTAAAGTTTCTCTCTATCTATTCTATTTTTTAAGATATACATTTGTAAGGCAAAAAAGCAAAAACAATATGGTAAAAGTCATCATACAAGGGCAATAACTCTAATAAGGAGTCGGCTGACGATTTCGACAAATGAACTTATTTGTAGAACTCGTCCTGCTTATCATTTTTGCATTTTAATGTTTTTCTGTATCTATTATAGTTTTCAAGATTATAGGTAAAAACGAAAAAAAAAAATAGTAAAATTTGTCATTTAAGGGCAATAACTCCTTTTAGAAGACGTCAGACAATTTTGACATGTATTGACATTAGAGCCCAACATTCTGAACATTTTTTCTCATGTCAAAACATAGACAAAACTTGCATTTTTATCCTTTGTTTTATTCTAGCCATGGCGGCCATGTTGGTTTGCAGGTCGGGTCATCGGACACATTGTGGCCATGTTAGTTTAAATTTGGCCAAGTAATTTTAGAGGAGAAGATTTTTGTAAAAGTTAACAGACGACGGTGGCGGCGGCGGACAATGGACGCAAAGTGATGAGAAAAGCTCACTTGGCCCATTGGGCCAGGGGAGCTGAAAAAAAAGCCATGGTGTGAATAAAATTCAGGGGGCCATTAGTCTTCCTTTTTACAAATTATTTACAATTGTTTAATGCGTTCTTTTTGTACAGTTACTGTAGATACGTGTTAAGAACATAGCGACAGCAAATATATACGGAAGCGTATATGGGCCTCCTCTTAGCTTAATATGTATCTCGGACAAGTCTAAAAATCAGTGCAGATCAACTTAGATTGAGTTGATGAGAGTTAATGCGAATTATATAAGTTAATTTAAAATGGAGTAAAAGAACGACCATAAAAATGGTAAAACTGTTTTTAACTAGTTTAGCTAAAATTAAGAATTAGAATTGTGTGTTGTTTTTTTGTTTTTTTTTTTTTGCTGTACATGTTCTGATTTTGTGTCATGTATGGATACCCTATATCATTTCTTTCTATCTAGTCATTGTGAGAAAAACGTCGACGTCGTTAACAATGAAAGAAACGTTAATAATGCATATGCTTTATTAGAGTTCATTTCTGTACTAGATTTAGAGTTTAAGTGTTATATTAGCATTAAAGATGAAATATAGTTGTGACGTCTTTTCATTTAACGAAAAATTAGTTATAGTTATTGACCAAGCAAGTCGGTATATATAGACAATAATAGTGCATTGACTTGACATATCAACGATATAAAGATGAGGCTTAGAAACGGGGAAATGCGAGGCTCTGCCGAGCTTTTTCACCGTTTCGGGCCGAATCCTTATATCGTAGATATGTCATGTCAAGGCACTATTATTGTCTTTATACTGCAATCTAGAAAAAAACATTTTCAATTGTTGTTTAATGTGTTAATGTTATTTATTTGATTTAAATATTGGGAAAAATCCTCCTTCAAAAAGGCCTCATATCAGGCGGAGAAATATACAACACAATGAAATGTACATTACCTGTTGAGACCCGCAATCGCCACGATGGTGAACGAATTCGTTTGCGTATGACTAAAATATCAACAATACGCATAAAACATAATGATTTATAGGTTTCAACCAAAAATATTAACAAGTGAAATATGTTTTCCAAAAAATTGTAAAAGAAATAAGTTTGAGTCGTTCCACGCTTCGTTGTATACATTGGAAACAAGAACAGGTTGAAGAGGTCGTATGAATGATTAAATACAGTTTCTATTTAAATATTCATGAGGAAAAGTGATATCGGGTCAGTGACTGTATATGACATAGAAATATACAGTCAACGCATTTTGACTGCTCAAATAGAACGAGTGCAGTATAAATCATTTAATCTGCACAGCTCGGGTGACCCTAATTAACCCGAACGATCCCGAGCGTACAGATTAAATGATATCTACCGATTTGATTGGCCAATAATTGTTTAACACATGACGCCGTCAATTTACGTGAACATTTTGGAGATATTCCGCAATACACGGCTCCTATGAAAGTTTCTTGTTGGGTAATGAAAGAAGGGAAATACGCTTTTAAGTAGTTACAGGTTGGTAATTATTAAATTTTAACTTTTTTTTATATTTAGGCTTCTTCCTAAATTGTAACAGTCTGTCATCACGACGGGTAGTTAAACGGGGTCAGATATCATTTACAGTTCCTGTGTCAACATGACGTTGTAAAAGTCTGACATTGACGGTGTGATTAACATTGAAATGGTTACCATGCTCCTAGTACTCCTACCTGCATTTTACATGCCAATTGCTTGCCACGTTCCGCCACAAATAACTTACAATGTACGGCTTGCCATATAACACAATGACTTGATGAAGGTCAAATTTCACCTGTACGCGTGACAGTAGGAGGATGATTTAAAGGTATTTGTAAAAGTGCAGATGACCTTTTATAAAAAGTTGCTTGACGGGTTTATTGGAGTTCAATCTTTTTAGTCGTAATGCATTTTCTTAGTGTATTTTAAAGGCAATTCATAACACTAAACATTAATAACGTTTTCGAAATAGTTAAAAAATATTGTCAGTTATATTAAGGTGGTGCTAAACTTTATGCGGACTGTATATATTGTGTAGACACCTATCTATTGTTGAAACTATACTATTAGTTGCCCTTAGATGTCCTTAGCTTGTTTTTGTCGTTTGATTGCTGTCTTATCGACGTATAACCTACATCTTCTACAGTTTTAGTTCCGTTTGGTGTACTAATCAAATCGATGGAAGAAAAATCAAAACTGGAAGGGTTATTGAGTATAGATTAATTGCCTTCTTTCCCTCAATAATGTGCTTAGAGGAAGATGAACCGAGGAGAGATGTACCTAAATTTGAAATATTAAGTAAACTGAAAAAAATGTTTCTCTTTTCAATCTTTAAATTTTATGTCCCAACCTTTGATTGGAAATCATTTCATGTTTTAGCATAAAAGCGTAAAAAAAAAATGTTTTTAGTCTCGCTACAGTCGGTGATTGTTTTCCTTTTTTTTTAAATTTATGGAATAACACCCCTTTCAAAATCCAGGGTCCGCCCCTAAAGGTAAGAGTACTTTTGAACTGTGCAGTATATCTGAGGTAGTTAATGCACACCTTTGCTTTGCATTATCTAGATTATAGCACAGTAAGAACAAAGAAATTTTACCCATGTTATGTGTTAATCATAATTAGCTACAGTACGGTGGACATATTGCACGTATTAGCTTTTTAAAGCACTTTTTTCTTCAGCGTTCTTTTCAAAAGTAAATTGTGCATCACATGTTCCCTTGGTGCCGCCTGGAGTAAAATTACAATGTATATTAGCCCCTCTTCATCAGGTACTAGGTATTTTAATCAAATTATAAATACTGTCTAGTATGTATACAATGTGCGTTTAACTCCCACTTTGCCATGAACCACCGTCCCTTGGTGGTTTTGCAGTTAAATTACATATCCAAATGAATTGCAAATATATATAAAATGCTCAGCGAGGCGCAGAATGATACGACCGCAGATGTCGAACCATGAATAGTTGAGACAAGTATGGACGCTATATTCAAGCTTCATACAGCTCTGAATTTAAATTTTGATTAAATATTTAACACAGCACAGGTTTCTGACACAGAATAAATGTGGTCAAAGACCTGAAAAATTTAAAATTGGCCTTTTATAAAAAAAAATAAGGCGATGAGGTTTGAGAAAGTGAATTTTGGAGCTCATTTAATCCCTTTTTAAGCAAAATTTAGATCTGGAAATCAGTTAACATTAGATAACTTTTTTTCGAATTTAACTACACAAAAATCACAAATTTTGCAACCTTATCTGAACTTGGTCGGTTTCCACTGTACTTTGACTTAGTCAAATCTATTTTGAATTATTGGCTTAGACTAGAAAATTTAGTCATTTCCTTTATTACAAGATGCATACCAGCATTCAAAAACTTTATTCTCTGAGCATAAATCGTAATGGTATGGCTCTCTCCAACAAATTTTAAAAATTCTTCCTGGGTTTGCAAACCTAAATGAGGGGGAAAATATTTTAAAAAAAACACCTTGAGGAAAATATTGAAAGAGACGTGTATAAAAATTTGGAAAGATCAACTGATTAAGAATTCAGAAGGGAAGCTCACCACATGTAAAATTTAAGAATAATTATGGTTTCGAAAAGTATCTAAATATCATGAACAATTTTGAGATTAGGAGATTAAGCAAAATTTAACAAAATTTAGGGTGTCATCTCACCATTTGCAGATTGAAATAGGACGATACCAGGGTACTCCTCCACACCTTAGACTATGTCAGCAGTGTAAATCTGGTAATATTGAAGATGAAGTTCATTTTTTTCTTTTATTGCACAAAATATAACGAAGACGGACACCATTTATATCACATTATTTCGGAATCATGTCCCAAAAATTAATTTCATTAACTTAAATTCCCAAGAGAAATTGCTATGGCTGCTGTCTTGTGAGAACTCGACTGTATCAAAAGAGTTGTGTATATTCCTGGTTAAACACTGCAAATAGCATATTTGTATGACATGTTTCGCATAATTAGCAATTGTTGTTATTTAAAAAAATATTTGTTAATTAACTGGATTCAGTTTCTCTATTTATTTTGTACATCTGCTTCTGGCACAGGGAGGATTGCTGTTATTGCTTATCGCATTCAACAGTATATCCTAGAGCACCGTCCCTTGGTGTCTCCTGCAGATGAACACATTTTCCATCTTTATAGATAATAATTTAAGTATGTTCGAACTTTGTTTATTTATTTTTTTTCTTTAATTTTTAATTTTTTTTTTATTCATATGTTTTATTTTTGCACTGCTGAACATAGAGATAATAATAGTAAAAAGGAAGGAATGAAAAAAATACTCAAGAGTACTATTATGTTTTTTTTGGGGGGGTTATTAATGCTATTTTCATTTGTCTATTATGATATCTGTCACGTTATATATGTCCTGTACAATGTCTCAAGTTTGTTGCTTATATTATCATAATTGTTAATTGTAAATGTCCCCTGTGGGACCCTGTTTGGAATAATAAAATATTTGATTTGATTTGATTTGATTTGATATAATTGCCAATGAGACAACTATCCACCAAGGTGCAAATAAAGTTGATATAAGCAATTAAAGGTAACCATAAGGGGTTCAACAGTAAGACAAACCCATACCATACCATATAGTAGGTTATAAAAAGTCCCAACATGAAAAATATGAAACAATTCGGTTGAGAAAACTAACGGCCTAACTTTTAAGAAAACAATTAACGAAAAACGAACATGACAGACAAGAACCAACGACAACCACTGTACTACAGGCTCCTGACTTGAGACAGGCACATACAGAATGTTGTCCAATATCCAAAACCTAAATACATTTGTACAAGGTTAGATTCAGTACCAAGAATTTAATCTACTAGTATTTATCAATGGACAATAACATCTAAGTTTGTCAAGGAGTTAGCTTCATAAAAATATATATATATATATACAAGTCTTAATTGAAAACAACGTCTGGATTTCGACAATTAATGTCTCTTCAGTGATGTTAGGAATCGAAACGGTATTTTGAAGGCCATATAATTTACCTCAATTTAGGATAGACTCCTGAATTTTGAAGAGTCGAAATAGGATGAACGGATCATATAAACCCGAAGGCAAATATAATACAAGCCCAAACGAAAAAATATAAACAAGTCTAAATTGAAAACAATGTTCAAACCTATGATTGCGTTGGATAAAAACCGCAATTTTTATACGTGTGCATGCAAAACAAATTTCTTGGTAGAGGGGTCTAAATACAGCACAAACAACATTTTCCAAAAGACCAAAAAAGTGAGAAAGTATATTTTAACAAAACGCATTTGATTAACAGGTCGAACAACGGATGTTCTTAAACCCTGCTGACTGCCATTGGCGATTGCCAAATAAACGGATCACAAGATGTAACAAAATGGATCTGTATTATTAATTTAATACCAAACAGAAAACAATAAACTTGCGGAAAAGATGGTATATCGCAAATATGAGGTGCAACAATTTGTACACAATTTCTGGATTTCGACAATTAATGTCTCTACAGTGATGTTAGGAATCGAAACGGTATTTGGAAGGCCATATAATTTACCTCAATTTAGGATAGACTCTTGAATTTTGAAGAGTCGAAATAGGATGAACGGATCATATAAACCCGAAGGCAAATATAATACAAGCCCAAACGAAAAAATATAAACAAGTCTAAATTGAAAACAACGTTCAAACCTATGATTGCGTTGGATAAAAACCGCCATTTTTTATACGTGTGCATGCAAAACAAATTTCTTGGTAGAGGGGTCTAAATAATATATATATTTGGCATGCAGTATGTTGGTGAGACAGAACAGACATTCAACAAACGCATGAATGGTCATCGAAGTGACTACACCTGCAAGTCCGACCTCCCCGTAAGTCGTCATTTAAGATCACCTGGGCACGCCCAACCTGATCTCAAAAACCATACCATCATTATCATAGACCACAACGAGGGTTGGTCAAGGGCCGACAGACTTTCTCGGAAAAGGTTTTGGATAAGAAAGCTAAGGACAGTTTCCCCAGAGGGCATTAATATAAAAAAAAAACATAGAATGTGTCACTCATTTTCCCTACCATCACTTGTTTCCAGTAACTCAGGCTTCCGTACTGGACTTACAGTTTTAAGAAATATATTCCTCCTCCAAAACATCAATATTGAAAAAAATTATCAGCGTATTGATTATTGATCATTTGTATAGCGTTCAAGTTTTCTATTTCAGTTTGACTGCCACATGTCAAGATAAGATTCATTTTACATCTTACTGATGAAGGATATTAGTTATCCGAAATATCTAAAAATTTGTCCATGATTTTATTGTTATTTTTATACGCCCGTTAAAATTTTGACGGGACGTATTATGGTATACAAATTTCCGGCGTCCGTTCGTTCGTCTGTCTGTCCGTCTGTCTGACTGTCTGTCTGTCCGGCGTCCACATGTCGCACCGTAACTTGAGAACGACTTATCCAAACTTCATGAAACTTAACATAGTTGTTTCTTATGATAGTCAAACGATCTGTATACTTTTTGGTGAAAATAAGATTAAAACTTTTTGAGTTACGGGACTTTGTAACTAAAACAGGGGGTGTTTTTTTCACATGTCGGTCCATATCTCAAAAACGATTTATGATTATTGCTTAAAACTTTACACACTTCTTAGTTATATTAACTAAAGATCTGTATACTTTTTGGTGATGATTCAAAATTTTATTTTAGAGTTCTTGCGTTTTTTGTAAAAAAAAGGGGGGTTTCACATGTCGCGCCGTATCTCAAAAACGATTTATGATTATTGCTTAAAACTTTACACACTTCTTAGTTATATTAATCTAAAGATCTGTATACTTTTTGGTGATGATTCAAAATTTCATTTTAGAGTTATTGAGTTTTTTGTAAAAAAAAAAGGGGGGGTTTCACATGTCGCGTCGTATCTCAAAAACGATTAATGATTATTGCATAAAACCTCACACACAAGACGACAGGCGTATCATGCGCTCGTGGCGCAGCTGTTTATTTGGTGATGTTGTTCTCTTTTAGACTTGTTATATATTATATTTTGTAGTGTACTGTATCATAATTTTATGATCCATCGCCCCGTAAGATTTATCGTTGGCTATTATTCAGTCATTTTATATATATATATATATATATATATATATATATATATAGCATTCTGAAAATCAATTTATATAGAATAAAAACAAACCTACCACCAAGTTCTCAAAAATCTTTACAAAGGAAATGAAAAAAAAAAGGAAAAAGACAATTCACAAAATACCATTCATCATTAATACATTATCTTTTTAAAAAATCTATAAAACTTACTACCTTTAATTATTTTTTAAAAAGATCTAATAATGAATACAAAATATCAAACTATACTTATTCCATTTGATATTTTATAGTGTGTCTTTCTATGTTGTGATGTTACACTATTGTTTCAGATAAGGGGGAAGGTTTGGTACCATTAAAACGTTTAAGCCGCTGCAATTGTTTGCACCTGTCCTAAGTCAGGAATCTGATGTTCAGTAGTTGTCGTTTGTTGATGTGGTTCATAAGTGTTTCTCGTTTCTCTTTTTTTTTATATAGATTAGACCGTTGTTTTTTTCCCGTTTGAATGGTTTTACACTAGTAATTTTTTGTGGCCCTTTATAGCTTGCTGTTCGGTGTGAACCAAGGCTCCGTGTTCAAGACCGTACCTTGATCTATAATGGTTTACTTTTATAAATTGTGACTTGGATGAAGAGTTGTCTCATTGGCACTCATACCACATCTTTCTATATCTTTATACATAATTTCTTATATGAAATTAAAATTTAATGCGGTATCTATTTTTAACTGTGAATCTTCTTACACTTTCTATTAATTGTGCAATACAACTCTGAATTTTGATTGTGATCAAATATTAGACATATCATACTAGGTTTCTGACACGGAATAAATGTGGTCTAAGAACTTAAAAAAAAAAAGAAATTGCATATTTACCAATCATGATCCAATACCCAACATACAAATACATGTGTAGATTAAGCAATTAAAAGACCCTTTGAATTCATTTTTTGTTAACATCAAACTAAAATTAATAATGAACACGTTGGACCTGAATGTGAGCCAATTTGAAAACCGAGCCCAAAATCCAAAATCAAAATACACGGTTAGATTCACCATAGCATAGAACCTTGATAATCTCTCTTTTTTTAAAGCAAGCAATTTTAATTTTGGACCCTTTGGACCTTCGTGTGAACCAAATTGAAAACGAACCCCAAAACAAAGAATGTATAAATACACGGTTAGATTATGCATATATCAAACCCTAAGAATTTAAGACTTTGAATTCAACCCCATTGAAATTGGTCAAGAAATGAGCAAGTATGCAAAGTATAATAAAAGTATTGTTTTGAGCTCTTTTCCATAAAACGGTTCATTTTAGACTTATACTTAAGTTGTTGTCCGGAAACCAGAAAATCCTAGTTTTGATGTCCGTAATTCTTGAACGTTATGGATCATAACCCCTAAAATCAGTCACAACATTCCTAATGAAGTATGGAACCATGTGGTACAAATTTATAGAGATTCATACACTTATAATTAAGTTATTGTCCTGAAACAAGAAAAAACACTTGTTATTTGTCCTAATTCCTACAAAGATGGGACAATAACCCTCAAAATCAATTCCAACTATCCTTATGTGGTACAAAACCTTGTGGTACAATTTCATAAAGATCCATACACTTACATGTATACTCAAGTTTTTATTTGGAAACCAAATGTCTTCGGAAGACGACGACAAACGTCATACTATTATACGACCGCAAAATCACTCTTTTATGCAAGATTGTGCCTGCAGTGGTAACAATGGATGGCTTTTTAATGTCCAGTGGCCAATTCAATGCATATTCAGGACGATAACATGTTATTTTGATATGAATTATCAACCTGCTTTGTATAAGACCGAAACACTGAGCCGGACGTGAGCTAGTTCGCGATGCTTTAGTTCGCAGGAAGACATGTCATCCTACGCAGATTCATTATTTTGACTCCGAGCCGACCAGTCTCTGATTTTACTTATTTATGCCACGTGCTTGAAGAGAAGCAGCAAAAAACAAATTTTCAAATCTTTGTCTGACCAGACCGAAGTTCCCATACCCTCCGTAATTTTATGCAAATCTTCACATTACAGGTTACAACACTATGCAAGGTCATTGGGATCCAAAAAACGTTTAGAAAATTATTTCAATGTGTTTTCCCATAGGATTCCCACATTAAAAGAGTTGAGGCATTGAAGGCCAAATAAATTTGCTTATTTCACATTCTTGGGGTCGAATTGTAATCAGATGGCCATTGTAGAGTTCGAAGAAGTTTATAAATTATTTTAATACAAAGGCAAACTTTAATGAAAAGTTTCATTGGTGAAATTAAGGCGGCAATACAAATAATTATCATGATAACAACAACAAACAAACAATTCTCAAATGGTCATGACTTACGTTCGGAGTAACATAAGCAAATCCCTTTTCAATCAACCAACCAATCAATCAATCAATCAATCAATCAATCAATCGATCAATCAATCAATCAATAATTCAATCAATGTATGTATCCAATGTGTAGTTATTGCATGAATACTGTTTTAATTCTAATATTTGTTTTGTTTTTAACCTTCTTATTTTCTCGATCATTTATAAATACCGAAGTTACTATTTACCATTGTTTTACGTGGTTTCATGTGAAAGACAACTGTGTTCTTATGAACTGATTTTTACACCACCCAGGTATGAGTTGGGGAGTATCACTCGAATATATTGGCCTGCTTGAAGTAAGAAGCCTTTTATTCTCACGGCTGTCTATCAGTATATCGAGAGAAATTATCGTGAAAGAATACCTTACGGTGGTCAATTATTGCGATCGGATCGTGAAAGATCTGGTATGGGATCGTGAATGTAATTACTTGAAATTCTACTTCAAAATCTGTGAAAAATCTGTTGTATTTTGAATATGCAGAACAAGTCCTAAAAAATCAATGTCTGTCAAAATGATTCAACTTTCTCAATAAAATTGTGCAATAAGATAAATAAAATATGCTGTATTTTATGTGAAAACACAAAAGGCGCAACACAAGTCTATAGGATTCATTAAAAAAAGAACACGTGTTGTACCTATAATGACTACATTCCAATATATAATGATATATTTGAAACTGAATCTTTGGTGTGACAGATAATACAGTAAAATAAAAGTTCTTTTCATTGAAACCGTTCCAAGCTTTAGGTTGGCCTTGAGCTTTTTAAAACACACCGTAAAGTTCATAGACTTAGAACATACCTGTACAAAATAAAAATAAATCATCTTGTCCCAGATTATCTATGTAATTTTCATCCATTATTCCATCATAACACCGAAAACAATAACTTAAGACGACATGCCAACTTGATACCCATCAGGTCAAGAACAGTAGCATACTATAATTCTTTTCTTCTAGCTACGATTAAAGACTGGAAGAACTTAACTGAACTAATTTTAGCAACATCTTTGGCGAGTTTCAAAAGGTTGTCACACGAGGGCATGGTTATGAGAAAAAGATTCATACTAGATTACGCTTAGGGCTTAGAGCCCATAATGACCGCTTGTACAAATATAATCCTACATTAAATAGCTTTTGCTAAAGGACATTTGCGCTTTTAACTTTGATACGCTTGAACAAAAAAGACAATTAGATGATATTTGCGCTTTTTACCTATAATAGTTGTATACCTGTAATCTTTAGAAAATTTACCATAGTCATGGAAAGATGTTCATATATTCATTGAAAGTTCATCCGAACAAACGAGAAATTCAGAAAAGAATATTAAGGTAAACCAGACATATCATAAAGAATATAGTATACGTTTCAGGGGTCGCATTAGATTTGTGCCCATTTTGGGATTAATATCTGTTTACGTTTGCGCATAGCCTTTCCTTACATTTGCGAATATTTCAAAGTATTCCCACGCCTAACCCTCCTGATAAAGATAAAACCAGAAAAATGCTTTGGACGCAATAAATTAATAAAATGTTTACATTTTGTCACCAGGAAGCAAAAAAATTAAGTAACCATATGCTGACAAATTATTGAAGCTCCCTTTTTTAAAATTGATAGTTATACAAGTAAACAGAAAACGTATGATTACCAATAACCATCTACTGGAGACAAAAAACGTTGGTATAGGCAACTAAATACAAGAATGGGGGTCTGGATTGGGGTCATTCATTTCTGTATTCTTTAATGTTTTAGGCCATGTTTCTCTAATCGTTATACTTTTTTTAATTATTCTCTATTCTTTATATTCTAACACTGCATTATTCTCTTTTCTTTACTTTTTAGGTCAATTTTTTTTTCTTTTTATATTTTTCCCCATTATTCTCTATTCCGTAACCCCCCTTCCACACCCTCTAGTATGTCACAATATAGCCTAAGGCCCGCCCTTCACAAATGAGTAATAGTCATCACAAATAGGCCCCAAATGGCAAAATTATTAAATGCTAATCCCCATTTTGAATTGAATTTGTTTTTCAATCAAACGATCTTAAGGTTAATGACCCCTTCTGTACCATGTGAATTACGAAAATTTCAAACTGCAATAATATCAAAAGAGCAAAAATAATGAATAATAGAGATGGGCCATTTTGTACATATACCAAGGGGAAACATCGTGCAAAGCATTATTATTTATTATTTCATTACATTTAATAGAAAAAGGGGATTTCGTGGCAAATAAACCAACACTTTTGTAGAAATTCCACAGACTTTAAAAAAGAGATTTTTGTTATAAAATTTTAAACATAGATTACTCACTAGTTTTTCTATGATGTGCTAGCCTCTATTGTTAACACAAAAAAGTCCTCAACAACCTTTAAAATCCCCCCCCCCCCCAAAAAAAAAAAAATCGTGATGAGTCATTACAGTCGAGCGCACCCGAGAAGATGTACTTGAATTGGTCCATATTTATATGTGTTTTAACCAATATCTAAATTTATAAAATTGTTTTAAGGAAATCATTGCTAGCACTGCATGCAATAATCCTCTATCTACCAAGCACCGATTTACCAAATACGAGATTACAAAGGGAAAGGCTGTGGATTTTCTATAAAATTTCCATATGTTTAGCATTGAATGAACACAAGGGTACATAATCCTTAATAATAATAAAAAAAAAAAACAGATTATTGTCCGGAATGTTCGTGTAATAGTACTAATACTGACAGATGGACCTAGGTCATCAGTTCTAATCATCTTGGATTACTAACCTTTCAGAACTGAAAAAGTAAAGATCATGCTTCCTTATTGTTAAGATTGATAAAGTGTTTTCCATTCGTCGGCATTATCTCCGATTTAAATACTATTGATCTGATAACCGCTGTGCATACTTACGACAGGGCTAGTTTTCTTATCAGATAAGTAGTAACTTCCGTTGTTGATGTGATGTTGTAATCAATCGTATTTTTACCATCTATATATAATATTTTATTGTATTATTCAAATTTGTGATTCATTTAATATTTAAATATAATAATTTTATATTTTATTATAGATAAAAACAAGGAAATTTGAAAGTCTTTGATTCATTAATTACCTTTATCTAAATCATAAGTCAGGCGGTCTATTCTGTCTACATTAAGTAGTTAATACACCGGGGTATTAATGGCTATCAAAAAGGAAAGGAAAACGTTGTATAACGTGTATCGAGAATAAGTTAGAGCAAAATGCAGAAATTGATTGCAAATGTCGATTCTTTTCTTGTTTAGAGAAATCAAAAACGAAAAACAAAAAACACTTTTGATATTCATTTTGGTTTTTGAAAAATCAAAAACGAAAAATGAAAAGACTTCCGTTTTCCGTTTTGGTTTTCGAGATATCAAAAATGAAAAACGAAAACACTTTTGTTTTTCATTTTGATTTTTAGGAAATCAAAAACGAAAAATGAAAACACTTTCGTTTTTTGTTTTTTGTTTTTGATATTTGAAAACGAAAAAGGAATGGACGCAAATATGCACGGACCCTTTTCAAAAACCAAAATGAATATCATACGTGCTTTTATTTTTCGTTTTTGATTTCTCTAAACAAGAAAAGAATCAACATTTGCATTCGATTTCTGCATTTTGCTCTATTTAATTCTCGTTTTACGTTATACAATGTTTTCCTTTCCTTTTTGATAGCCATTGATACCCTGGTGTATTTACTACTTAATGTAGACAGAATAGACCGCCTGACTTATGATTTGAAAGGTGATTAATGAATCAAAGACTTTCAAATTTCCTTGTTTTTATTTATAAAAAAATATAAAATTATTATATTAAAATATAAAATGAATCACAAATTTGAATAATAAAATGAAATATTATATAGATGGTGAAAATTACACGATTAATTATAACATCAAATTAACAAGGGAGGTTACTACTTATCTAATAGGAAAACTAGCCCTGTCATTAAAGTATGCACAGCGGTTATCCAGATCAATAGAATTGTTTTAATTCGGAGATAATATCGACGAATGGAAAAGATATTATCAATCTGAACAATAAGGATGCATGATCTTTACTTTTAAGTTTGAAAGGTTGGTTATGTAAGATTATTAGAATTGTATGATGACTGATGCCAATCAGCCAATATTAGACATATTACACGAACATTCAAGACGGTAATATGTATACGTTATTTAGATTATTTTTTAAAAAAAGGCCCCACTCCAAGTCGTCGTTTAGTAGGCCATCTTATGAGTCACTAGGAAGCAGTCCAAAAGAAGATGTCTATCACGATGCTCGGCACATTATTGTACTTCTCGCCTTACTTGATTCATATCAAAATATAAAATATGTGATAAAATTGCTACGACTTCGTAAATCACAAAACATAAGGTTTTGAGACTTATTGAGTTTGATCAGTTTCTTATTATTTTGCCTCAGTAATTGGTGGTTTATTTTGTTGGTTTCGACTTTGCGTGATTGCAA
This sequence comes from Mytilus californianus, assembly GCF_021869535.1. Classification (NCBI taxonomy): domain Eukaryota; kingdom Metazoa; phylum Mollusca; class Bivalvia; order Mytilida; family Mytilidae; genus Mytilus; species Mytilus californianus. The sequence continues at coordinate 92,356,034 of NW_026262734.1, read as the reverse complement.
TAAAGATATCTTGATAATCATTCATAACCGTGAACTTGTTTAACCATTTTTTTTTCAAGCAGTAAAGCATCGAAACCTAATTGTTGGCAGCAGGTAAGGTCAACCACAGATATAGCCAAAAGCACAGGCACTTGATAAACATTTGGCTTTCCTCCAATTTTTAGGGGGAAAAAAGGGGGGGGGTCTTTGAAAGCGAGGAGGACAATTTTCCCTTGACTTATAAATTTCACTCATAGGATCAAAATCTAAAATTGGTCTGCATATTGAAAATTGAAGATGACGTTATATATTGTAACAATGATTTACATATTCCCCTGAAATCAAAATACTATACTAAGTGCTATAGTATCTCTTGAAGGCATTGTAATACAAAATTGCCAAGGGTTAGAGCCTAGTTCTCAATATCTTTTTTTTTCACTCACAGGGCCCAACATGTGTTTTTCATACATTTATCATACTTGAAAAAATGTAATATTAAAAAGTTTAAATTATATATTTTAAAATATCTTTTTTGAATTTAAGTTCATTTATATGTTTCGCAGTTAGTGTGACGCCCATTTTCACTGAACTAGTACATATTTTCATTTATGTGCAAGCTGAAGCCCGCCTGCGGGTGCGGGATTTTCTCGCTGTGTTGAAAACCAATTGGTGGCCCTGGTCTGCTTTTAACTCATTGGTCGGATTGTTGTCTCTGACACATTCCCAATTTCAATTCTCAATTATTTTTTAACAATTTTACACATAAATTTTCATAAACTCAAAATGCTACTCAGCGTTACATGTTGCATGCATGCTGTTGAAGATACAAGTTTGCTTTTACATGTTTTTGTAAAATTTTGCATCGAAGGCCGTTGATAGGCAAAATGAATTAACGTCAGAAAGACAATAAATAGCTTTACTTCTAACACAATTTTTGTTTTGGTTAATGATGACCTTCTTATTCGTTTTAGGAATAAATACTAAAAAGAAAAAAATTGCTTTAGGCTTTTATAAGTTGGTGGTACGTTTAAAATTTAGCGATCATAATAATAATATAATTATTGTAAAACCCTAAGTAAACTTTAAGATTGAAAGACTTTTTGTAATTGGCCCTGGTTTGTAATAAATCAAGGGGTAATCGGCTCTACCCTTTTTAAATGTTTTTGACTTTTACATCGGCAGGCGACGCTAACCAAAATGAAATAATTTGTATCCGAAAGACAATACATACAATATCTTCACTATGTTTATATCTATTTTATAGAGTTGAAGATGAAGTTCATTTTCTCTTTTATTGCACCAAATATAACGAAGACAGACACCATTTATATAACATTATTTCGGAATCATGTCCCAATTTCATTAACTTAAATTCCCAAGAGAAATTGCTATGACCGTTGTCTTGTGAGAACTCGCCTGTATTAAAAGAGTTGTGTATATTCCTGGTGAAACACTGCAAACAGCAGATTTATATGACATGTTTCGCATAATTAGCAATAATTTTTGTTTTTATTTAAAAATTTTTTTGTTATTGACTGGATTCAGTTTCTCTATTTATTTTGTTCATCTCTTATGACACGGGGAGGATTGCTGTTATTGCCTATTGCAATCAACAGTATATCTTAGAGCATCGTCCCTTGGTGTCTCCTGCAGATGAACAAATTTTCCATCTTTAAGGATAATAACTTAAGTATGTTTAAACTTTATTATTAATTTTTTTCTTTAATTTTTAATTTTAATTTTATTTATATTTTTTATTTGTGCACTCCTCGACATAGAAATAATAATAGTATTAAGGAAGGAAGGGAAAAAATACTCAAGAGTACTTTTAATGTATTTTTTGTTTTGTTATTAATGCTATTTTCATTTGTCTATTATAATATCTGTCACGTTATATACTGTACAATGTCTCATGTTTGTTGCTTATATTATCATAATTGTTAATTGTAAATGCCCCCTGTTGGACCCTGATTGGAATAATAAAAATATTTGATTTGATGTGATATAATTGTCAATGAGACAACTATCCACCAAGGTTCAAATAAAGTTGATATAAGCAATTAAAGGTACTAACCATAAGGCCTTCAACAGTAAGAAAAACCCATACCATATAGTAGGCTATAAAAAGCCCCAACATGAAAAATATGAAACAATTCGGTTGAGAAAACTAACGGCCTAATTTTTAACAAAACAATTAACGAAAAACAAACATGACAGACAAGAACCAACGACAACCACTGTACTACAGGCTCCTGACTTGAGACAGGCACATACAGAATGTGGTCCAATATCCAAAATCTAAATACATTTGTACAAGGTTAGATTCAGTACCAAGAATTTAATCTACTAATATTTATCAATGGACAATAACAGGTAAGTATGTCAAGGGGTAAGCTTCATAAAAAAAATTTATATATATATATATATATATATATATAGCATTCTGAAAATCAATTTATATGGATCGATTAAAAAACAAACCTACCACCAAGTTCTCAAAAATGATTACAGAGGAAATGAAAAAAAAAAGACAATTCATAAAATATCATTCACCATTAATACAATATCTTTTAAAAAAATCCATAAACCTTAGTACCTTTAATTATTTTTTAAAACTATCTAATATTGAATAGAAAATATCAAACTATACTTATACATAATTTCTTATATAAAATTAAAATGTAATGCGGTATCTATTTTTAACTGTAAATTTACTTACACTTTCTATTAAGTGAGCAATACAACTCTGAACTTTGATTGTGATCAAATATATGACATATCATAGGTTTCCGACACAGAATGAATGTGGTCTAAGAACTTAAAAAATGAAATTGGATATTTACCTATCATGATCCAATACCCAAAATACAAATACAGGTGTAGATTAAGCAATTAAAAGACCCCTTGAATTCATTTTTTTTTTAAATCAAACTAAAATTGATTATGAACGCGTTGGACATTAATGTAGGCCAATTTGAAAAGCGGGCCCAAAATAAAAAATCAAAATACACGGTTAGATTCACCATAGCAAAGAACCTTAATAATCTCTTTTTTGGTTAAAATTAAGCAAAGTTTAATTTTGGATCCTTTAGACCTTCATGTGGACCAAATTGAAAACGGACCCCAAAAAAAGAATCTATAAATACACGGTTAGATTATGCATATAAAAAAACCCAAGAATTTAAGACTTTGAATTAAACCCCATTGAAATTGGTCAAGAAATGAGCAAGTATGCAAAGTATAATAAAAGTATTGTTTTGAGCCCTTTTTCCTAAAACGATTAATTTTAGACTTATACTTAATTTATTGTCCGGAAACCAGAAAATCCTAATTTTTTAGTCTGTAATTCTTGAACGTTTAGGGTCATAACCCCCAAAATCAGTCACAACATTCCTCATGAAGTATGGAAACATGTAGTACAAATTAATAGAGATGCATACACTTATAATTAAGTTATTGTCCTGAAACAAGAAAAACGCTTGTAATTGGTCCTTAATTCCTACAAAGATGGGACAATAACCCTCAAAATCAATTCCAACCTTCCTTTTGTGGTACAAAACCTTGTGGTACAATTTCATAAAGATCCATACACTTACATGTATACTCAAGTTATTATTTTGAAACCAAATGTCTTCGGAAGACGACGACAAACGTAATACCATTATACGACCGCAAAATCACTCTTTTATGCAAGGTTGTGCCTGCGGTGGTAACAAATGATGGCTTTTTAATGTCCAGTGGCAAATTAAATGCATATTCAGGACGATAACATGTTATTTTAATATGAATTATTAACCTGCTTTGTATTAGATCGATACACTGAGCCGGACGTGCTAGTTCGCGATGCTATAGTTCGCAGGAAGACATGTCATCCTACGCGAATTCATTATTTTGACTCGGAGCCGACCAGTCTCTGATTTTACTTATTAATGCCACGTGCTTGAAGAGAAGCAGCACAAACCAATTTTGAAATCTTTGGTTTGACCAGACCGAAGTTCCCATACCCTCCGTAATTTCATGCACATCTTCACATTACAGGTTGCAACACTATGCAATGTCATTGGGTTCCAAAAACGTTTAGAAAATTATGTCAATGTTCTTTCTCATAGGATTCCCACATTAAAAGAGTTGAGGCATTGAAGGCCAAATAAATTTGCATATTTCACATTCTTGCGGTTCGAATTGTAATCAGACGGCCATTGTAGAGTTCCAAGAAGTTTATGAATTAATTTAATACAAAGGCAAACTTTAATGAAAAGTTTCATTGGTGAAATTAAGGCGGCAATACAAATAATTATTATGATAACAACAACAAACACGACTTTCGTTCGGAGTAACATGAGCAAATCCCTGTTCAACTAATCAATCAATCAATCAATCAATCAATCAATCAATGTATCCAAGTTGTAGTTATTGCATGAATACTGTCTTAATTTTAATATTTGTTTTGTTTTTTACCTTCTTATTTTCTCGTACATTTATACTGAAGTAACTATTAACCATTGTTTTAAGTGGTTTCATGTGAAAGACAACTCTTTTCCTATGAACTGATTTTTACACCACCTAGGTATGAATTGGGGAGCATCACTCGAATATATTGGCCTGTTTGAAGTCAGGAGCTTTTAATTCTAACGGCTGTCTATCGGTATATCGAGAGAAATAATCGTGAAAGAATACATTACGGTGGTCAAGCATTGCGATCGGATCGTGAAAGATCTGGTATAGGATCGTGAATGTACTTACTTGAAATTCTACTTCAAAATCTGTGAAAAATCTGTTGTATTTTAAAAATGCGGAACAAGTCCGAAAAAAAAGTAATGGCAGTCAAAAAGATTCAACTTTCTCAATAATACTGTGCAATAAGATAAATAAAATATGCTGTTCTTTATGTGAAAACACAAAAGGCGCAATACAAGTATATGGAATTCATTAAAAAAAGAACACGTTTTGTACCTATAATGACTACATTCCAATATATAATGATATATTTGAAACTTAATCTTTGGTGTGACAGATAATACAGTAAAATAAAAGTGTTTTTCATTGAAACCGTTCCTAGCTTTAGGTTGGCCTTGAGCTTCTTAAAACACGCCGTAAAGTTCATAGACTCAGTACATACCTGTACAAAATAAAAAATCATCTTGTCCCAAATTATCTACATTATTCAATCATAACACCGAAAACTATAACTTTAGACGACATGCCAACTTGATATTTATCAGGTCAAGAACAGTAGCATACCATAATTCATTTCTTCTAGCTACGATTAGAGACTGGAAGAGCTTGTCAACTGAACTAATTTCAGCAACATCTTTGGCGAGTTTCAAAAGGTTGTCAAAGAAGATTCTCAATTTGTGTAGTAAAACAATATATTCAAGGGGGCATGGTTATGAGAAAAAGATTCATACTAGATTACGCTTAGGGCTTAGTACCCTTAATGACCACTTGTACAAATATAATCTTACATTGAATAGGTTTTGCTAAAGGACATTTGCGCTTTTAACTTTGATACACCTGAACAAAATAGACAAGATATTTGCGCTTTTTACCTATAATAGTTGTATACCTGTTATCTTTAAAAACTTTAGACGACATGCCAACTTGATATTTATCAGGTCAAGAACAGTAGCATACCATAATTCATTTCTTCTAGCTACGATTAGAGACTGGAAGAGCTTGTCAACTGAACTAATTTCAGCAACATCTTTGGCGAGTTTCAAAAGGTTGTCAAAGAAGATTCTCAATTTGTGTAGTAAAACAATATATTCAAGAGGGCATGGTTATGAGAAAAAGATTCATACTAGATTACGCTTAGGGCTTAGTACCCTTAATGACCACTTGTACAAATATAATCTTACATTGAATAGGTTTTGCTAAAGGACATTTGCGCTTTTAACTTTGATACACCTGAACAAAATAGACAAGATATTTGCGCTTTTTACCTATGATAGTTGTATACCTGTTATCTTTAAAAATTTACCAACGTCATGGAAAGATGTTCACATATTCATTGAAAGTTCATCCGAATAAAAGAGAAATTCAGAAAAAAATACTCGGGTAAACCAGACATATCATAAAGAATATAGTATACGTTTCTGGGGTCGCATTAGATTTGCGCGCATTTGGGGATTAATTTCTGTTTACGTTTGCGCACACCCTTTCCTTACATTTGCGAATATTTCAAAGTAAATAGCATTCTGTTTCAATATTTCAGTTTGTAAAATTTTACCAAGACACACACATTGATTTTCGTTTGTAAAAAACAAATTGTGTGTGTGGGGGGGGGGGGGGGGGGGGGGGGGGATTTGTGTACGATGGAATTACTTTCCGTATAGACAGAACACTTAAAAACTTAAGTCAGGGGATATTTCATAGAGATACATCGTAACTAATTGCAAAGGTATTTCACCGAATTCCAATTTTCCTCTAAGTCTTTGGGCATTTAACACTAAATAAATGTAAGAACCATTTGAATCATTAAAATGAAATTACATTTTTCAAAGAAAAGTTGTTTAGTCATTCGAATTATCAAAAACATTTAGTTTGTTGACATATTTAATATCATTGGAATGTCGAGGACCAATCTGCCTTTTGTAGTTTTGTATGAACGGTTTACTTTTAAACCTTGATTTTTCTCAGATACTTATCATTATGTTGAACCATTTTGACAGACAATTTTAGTTTTTTTGTGAATTTCTTCGTATAATTCATTATTTTAGATAAATAATTGACCTCGCATATGTCTTCTCGATAAGATTGAATTCACGTTACTATATCAGAGCTTTCACATCTAATCGTAATACTTGACCACCGTTAGACATTCTTTCACGATCTTTTTTCTCGATATATCAGTCAGGATTCTACTTCGTCAAAATTATCTCCCCATTACGCCAGTTCATTTTTACAATCGTAAAAATGGAAGCCATTGTAGGGATGACGCGCTTCCAATTTAGCTCTTGAAAACCAATAAATTTATCCACATAGCACCATTACGATCCTTATATGCCAGGTGTATTTTAAAAGACAAATTTATCTACTAGCTAATGAGCATCAGTTAATGTACTTGTCTGCATTCAGTCAACTTAAAACTATTGTCGGATCGGTTGGCAGGTCGAATTTTCGGAAATTCATAAACATTTAAAAACATTCTAATTAAATATTTCGTGGAAGGGCAGACTAAAAATGTTCAGTGGTTGAAGACTATAAACCCTAATTATCACACACAAAAAATGAAGTTTTTTCGAAGATATGCATTTTTAAGATCCAACTTAAAAGTTAGTCGTCAAGTACTTTTAGTAAATATTTGCTATTCGAACACACCTACTCTGCTTTTGAAAGGTATTTCACTTGACCCATATATTTAATTTTTTAGTACTGTGAACTTTCGATGTTATAAAGTCAACCTGTAGACTTGATATATAAAAATAATAGAATCTTAAGCGAGATGATGTGTCAAATACTCTTGCTTTATACGTTTTCAAGACAAAATATTTAACTCAAACACGCCCTAACATAAAAAGGTGCACTCGATTTTATCTTTTCGATGCAATTGTTACCCATTTTTTAAAACTTTTTCTTGAGTAAAATAATGGAAGGCCAGAAACGAAAATTAAGGAACAAATAGATTGATATGTTCTCCGTCCGTGGTGAAAAAAAAAAATAAAAATCGGAGGTTATGCATTTTTTAGATCCAACTGAATAGACACTCATGTCGTCGACTTGATATCTAATTGTTCTGCTTAATTATGTAATAGATAAATTGAAAACTTATGCAAATTGTGTTTTTATGATAAAATACTTCGTAATTTAGCCTAAAACTGTCATTTTATTTGTTTCTATTAACTTTTAAAAATTTTGTTACTATAGTAAACATTACAGTAAGAATTTATCGCCTTCTCTAACAAAGAGCTTCGATTCTTTTGTTCTATTTCAACTGGGTTTCAGCCTGATATCGAATGACACCCGTGATTCTGTTGTTGTCTTCGGTAGCTGTATGACATATACACATAATATGGTTTTTTTTTCAATTATTGTTTATCATATATTAAAGGGCCACCATTAATGAAATTATATTATTTTGCACGGAGGAGGAGTGGGGGATAGACAGGTTTTGAAAATGAAAAGTATAACCTGATGTAAATTAAAAAAAAGCAGGCACAAGATTATGAAAGAAGAGTGACGCTACAGTACCAACAGGTGAAATGTACTGTTGTTTTCCACCGCCTAACCCTCCTGATAAAGATAAAACCAGAAAAGTGCTTTGGACGCAATACAATAATACAATTTTTACATTTTTGTCACCAGGAAGCAAAGAAGTTAAGTAACAATATGCTGACAAATTATTGAAGCTCACGTTTTAATTGATAGTCATAAAAGTAAGAGAAAACGTATGATTACCAATAACAATCTACTGGAGACCAAAACAAAAACGTTGGTATAGGCAACTAACTACTAGTATGGGGGTCTGGATTGGGGTCATTCATTTCTGTATTCTTAAATGTTTTAGGCCATTTTTCTCTAATCATTATACTTTTTGCCAATTATTCTCTATTCTTTATATTCTAACAGTGCATTATTCTCTTTTCTTTATTTTTTTATCCATTTTCTCTATTCTTTATATTTTTGCCCATTATGCTCTATTCCGTAACCTCCCTTTCACACCCTCTAGTATATGTCACCATATAGCCTTCACAAATGAGTAAAAGTCATCACGAATAGGCCGTAAATGGCAAAATGATTGAATGCTCATCCCCATTTTGAATTGTAAACTTTCGGAAATTTGTTTTTCAATCAAACGATCTTAATAATAAAATATAATCAGATTATTGTCCTGAATGTTCGTGTAATAGTACTAATACTTACAGAAGGACCTAGGTCATCAGTTCTAATCATCTTAGATAACTAACCTTTCAGAACAGAAAAAGTAAAGATCATGCATCCTTATTGTTCAGATTGATAAACTGTTTTCCATTTGTCGGCATTATCTCCGATTTAAATACTATTGATCTGATAACCGCTGTTCATATTTAACGACAGGGCTAGTTTTCTTATCAGATACATGTAAGTAGTAACCTCCCTTGTTAATGTGATGTTGTAATCAATCGTATTTTTACCATCTTTATATAGTATTTCATTGTATTATTCAAATTTGTGATTCATTTTATATTTAAATATAATAATTTTATATTTTATTATAGATAAAAACAAGGAAATTTGAAAATCTTTGATTCATTAATCACCTTTCAAATCATAAGTCAGGCGGTCTATTCTGTCTACATTAAGTAGTAAATACACCGGGGTATCAATGGCTATCAAAAAGGAAAGGAAAACATTGTATAACGTAAAACGAGAATTGATTCTTTTCTTGTTTAGAGAAATCAAAAACGAAAAAGAAAAACACTTATTCTATTCATTTTGGTTTTTGACTTCCGTTTTCCGTTTTTGGTTTTCGAGAAATCAAAAATGATAAACGAAAACACTTTTGTTTTTCATTTTGGTTTTTAAGAAATCAAAAACGAAAAATGAAAACACTTTCGTTTTTTGTTTTTTGTTTTTGATATTTCAAAACGACAAACGAATTGACGCAAATATACACGGACCCTCTAACCATACACTTTTATTTTTTTTTTAACGTTTTTTTGCGATATTTTCATGACATTCGACACAACATTTTAATAACATTTTAAAGACAATTTTGTGTTTGCTGGGTAACGTTGTGACCGATTCATTGATATTGAAAACATATGTAGTGACGATCATTTTTATTGACAAACTCCTACAAACTTTTGGTTAACATTCTTTCTCACTGGTAAGTAACATAAGAAATAAACCAAGAGATTGCATGTTTATAAGAAGAACACAAAAAAAATTAATATTTCCGTAGAGTGTATCATACAAACGTATATGTATATATTCCTTAAATTATATATGTCAGGAAAATCTACAGTTTTATAGTACCTTTGTCGGTTCCCACTTATATGAAAATAATCTAAAACTTTGAATTGTTAAATATCAAGTCAGAATTTGAAAATATGAAGTCAGAACGTAGAGGTTTCAATCAATGTGGAACTGGAAGATATAAACTTAGAATTGTGAAATAAATTTCAAGTTGAAATATCAACTTGCAACTGTGAAATGTCAACATGAAACTAATTGCTACATTTAAATTTAGAATATCGGCCTCGAAGTGAGAAATTCAAGCTTGATGTACTTAGGCGGGTTTTAGGAATGTTTGTCCAATGTTCGAACTCTTTGGTTTTTGTTCTACGAGACAGGGTGAAATATTTCCACCCTAACATCTTTTTTTTTGCTTTCCATATACGACTTCAATAGCTTATAAAAGGTTATTTCACAAACGTTAAGCAGGTATTATAAGATTTATTCAGTACGTTAATCATGTTTATTTGCAGACGACACAATAGTTTATTTGGCAATACAATCTACTTCTAATAAATCCACATTGCAACAAGATCTTGACAAATTGGCATCATGGAAAACTATGTGGAAAATGGCATTCCACTTAGATGAGTGTAATGTAATTTCAGTCACCAGAAATAAATAATCAATCACATTTAACGTCACATTACACAATCACTATTTAGAAAATATAACAACAGCAAAATATCTGGGGGCAACCATCAGCTCAAATCTTAAATGGGATATACACATTAACAGCCTATGCAAAAAAGCCAATATCACCCTAGGCTTTCTAAGGAGGAACCTGAATATCAGCTCAACATCCATTAAAGAGCAAGCATACAAGTACCTAGTAAGACCATCACTAGAGTATGTTTGCTCTGTTTGGGATCCATACTTACAACAAGACATAGATAGCAATGAAAAAGTTCAAAGGAGGGCTGCGCAATATGTTACCAACTAATATTGGAACACCTCAAGCGTTGACAGCAGAAAAGATTCAAGATTGGTAATGCTATACAAAGTAGAAAACGAAAAGGTTGCAATAACTAAAAATAATAAATTAATCCCACAAAAAATACAAACCCGCTGCAATTGTTTGCACCTGTCCCAAGTCAGGAATCTGATGTTCAGTAGTTGTCGTTTGTTGATGTGGTTCAAAAGTGTTTCTCGTTTCTTGCTTTTCATATAAATTAGACCGTTGCTTTTCCCGTTTAAATGGTTTTACACTGGTAATTTTTTGGGCCTTGATAGCTTGCTGTTCGGTGTGAGCCATGGCTCCGTGTTGAAGACCGTACTTTGACCTATAATGGTTTACTTTTATAAATTGTGGCTTGGATGGAGCGTTGTCTCATTGGCACTCATACCACATTTTCTTATATCTTTAGACATTTAAATTCGAACAGCTTCCAAATATCATCATGCAAAACGCATTACAGAAAGGAATCCTTTTTCCCCAAGAACTATAACCGATTGGAACAAACTACCTGATAACATTATATATTGCACATCAGTAGACTCTTTCAAATCTTCAATTTCAAAGCATCAATCTTAACTCAACTATAACATCAAACTCATTATACATAAAAAATCTCATTTTTTTTCCTGTATTTTTTTTTAAATTCTGTATATATAAATCTATGTCTTTTTGTAAGGTTTCCTACTGTGACATAATCTTCAATTTGTTGAAGGCGGTCACTATATGGTAGAAGTAGAAGAAGAAGAAGTATTTGCATTCCATTGAAGACCCAAATACAACCAATACAAATATAAGGTTAAAGTCCGCGTCAGCCTTTTCCCGCCATTAACATGATTAAACAAATATATATATCTCGAAAAGGAGCTATATAGCCTATCAAAACGTTGAGCTTGTTTTGTTACTTAATCAATGCTTTTCTGACTTATAGTATCAACTCTAAATTCTAGAATTCCATGGATTGCTTCATATAGCCTTCACTACTAGACAAAATATCTAAAATAGGTTCAAAAATATTTTTCAAGTTTAGAGATTTTAGTCAAGCTGGTTAAAATTGAGATCAAGGGTTCTAATTGCATTAATACGGCGATTTCTGATATTACTGCTGATCTGGCAATGAAGGAAAAAATGTGTATAGTAAGAACCAGTCCACATTCTACAGCATGCTATATTCACTGTGTTGAGTGACGTCACAGGATTCCCTTAACTTCCGTCTACCTAGATAACTACATGTGTTTTTGCTGTCTGCTAATCATACAGTGACAACTTTATATTATATAACCTGATATTATCCGGTTGATACAGATTATTGCAGGTGAGTTTCACACTACACCTTCCATAATTACTTTCGTACCATATCGGCACGACAGTGGCGTCGTCGACATAGAACCAAAACAGAAAAAAAAAGAACTGCATGGCGGACATTGAAGCGCGCCATTCTACATTTTAAAAAACTTTTCAAACTTCAAGAAGTGTAAAATTTCATTGTGCATATTGCAGAATTTATATCGTCAATAGAAATTGCCGATGCATTGCAATAATTTGTACAAGTAAAGAGGTACAAATTCTTCATATTTGATTTTTTTCATACTTGGTATACTTTACACTTCCGGTGAATCTCCATTACGTCCTTCTTCACAGAAGTGAATCGTCTGCATTATTCAACTGCGCAGACTCCAACCGGAAATAAATTTACGGTCATATCAAACTGTATTTTCATTAAAAATATGGTGTTTACATGCAGAAATGTTTAATATAAATAATAAATTTAACCATTTAATTAAAGTATAGTGTCATTTAGTCTCTGTTCCAGTTCTGTCCTTTTAATTTTGCCTGTCTATTCATTTTATATACAAAGTAGTAGCTTTCTTAAAAAAAAACTGACGTAGTAGCTTTCATAAAAAGCTGCAATATTTTTTGTCTTGGGTCACACATAAAAGCTGTGATTTGAGATTTATATGCCATAAGATATTGTTCAGTGCTAATCTTATTTTTCTTGGGTTGCAATATTTTGCAATTTGAGATATTATATTGTGATTTGAGAATTGTAGAAACACATATCAGTGAAATGGCCGGAATTGAAGACAATGTGGACAAGACTATTGAAATGACAGAAACTAAATCACATGGGGATATGGAGAAACCCACAGCTGAAGACAATTCAGAAATGACAATTCAGCAATTGTATCAAGAATTTTTAGCAGATAGGAAAGCTAATGCTCAAAGAACAGCTGAGATTGACCGCAATATAAAAGAGAGCGAACAACGAATTGATAAAATATTTGGTAGTCTCATAACAATGCAAACTGAACAGAAAGAGGCAATGAAAATTACCAATGAACACATGGGGGCAATATCTCAGCAACTTCAGCAATCCGAAGACAGGATAGACCACAAGATAGAGGCTAGTGGTAAGCGCCTTGCAAAATTGACCAATGAGAAATTCAATGTTGTGGTGAGACGGCTGTACAAGCTGACAACAACTGAGGAAGGAGACACAGTTCAATTTAAAAGTGCATTTGAACAGCAGGGTACTTTCCAACAAATGGCATCTGTTGTAAGTAAATTAGTGGACAAGAGAAATAAGGAAGTTAAAATTCCTGCAATGGAAACACCATCTAAGCCAAAAAGGACAACGGTCAGCATCTTCAGAGACAAACTCCAGAAATCCCGGTTCTTTTAGACAACGGTCACCTTCATCAGGATACAGGGCAAATCAAAGTGCCACCCGAACAACAGAGTCTTTAAACAGCAACGGGTCAGGCCAGTAGGCCAACGATCGACTCCCAAGTCTATTGGCCATGAAACATTACCTCATGACAAAACCGAACAGAAGCCAACGGCCTCGTCCGATATTGTCATCAGACGAACCATTGGAAAAAGCCTAGCAGTACGAGGTACTATATATGACCAGAATGTGAGCATGATTGTGGACACTGCTGCAATGATAACATTAGTAAATGAGAAATTAATTCCAGCAGATAATGAAGATTCAGAGACCGTAACGCTACGTGGTTTGGGTGAACAGCTGGTTACTGGGAAGATTATAAAGAACACCTCTCTCAGCATTGATGGAGTAAACATACAATGGGATGTGTGCAAAGCGCCGTTAACAGCTGATGTTATACTTGGGCTAGATACTTTGGACACACTGTTCGCAGTGATAAATCTGAGTACTCCCACACTTACCATCAACAAGAAAGTGATAAATGCGGCATTTGTTAACAGTGGAGGTGAGATTTCAACTCATCAAGTTTACATAAAACGAACCATCAGAGTTCCGCCAAATTCTGAAATGACTGTTACCATTGAAACTAATAAAGGTGCTGACCAGGAGTTCATTTTAGAACCTTGCCCGCTGACTAGTGGCGTATTGGTTTTGCACGTAGTGGGAAAAGGAAATAGTTGTCCCGTAACCATTTTAAATGATGGCAATCGTCAAATCCGCCTGAAGAAAGGCACACCTATTGGTTACATAGAAGAATTTGACGATATAGTGGGTACGGCAGATGAGAACCCGATAAATGACATAAGACATGGCATTGAAGAGACAGGAAACAAGGTGCCCTCGGCGCCGCCTCAAAGTTCAGATGAGTTACCTAATATGCCATCACATTTAACCGACCTATATCAACGTTCAATCGAGCATCTGGGAAGCAATGAGGAAAAGTTACAACTAGGTCAACTGTTACCTGAATTTCAAGATGTGTTTGCAAAACACGATCTAGACCTTGGCTGTCTAACATCTGTAAGGCATAAAATTGATACAAAGGACAATGCGCCAGTAAAGCATAGAATGCAAAGGACACCTCTTGGATTTCAAGACTTGGAACAACAACATCTTGATAAATTGTTGAATGCCGGCGTGATAACACCATCGTCTTCTGAATAGGCCTCAGCTCTAGTGCTTGTTCGTAAAAAAGACGGAACCGTCAGGTGGTGTATTGACTATAGGGCTTTAAATGATCGCAAGGATTGTTTCCCTATTCCTATAATCGAGGACTGCCTGGACTCATTCCAGGGTACCACTACTTTCTGTACTTTGGACCTTGCCAGTGGTTATTATCAGATCGAACTGGAGCCAGAAGACATGATTAAACCGCATCCAAAACCAGATATGGTTTGATTGAACATACTAGAATGGGCATGTTTTATTGAAAAAAATTGCCGAAACTGGGATAGAGACTTGCCCTTCTTGGCCATGGCAATGCACTCCATGGTAAATAGACAAACGGGATTTACGCCAAATCAGATGATGTTGGGCAGAGAGACTATCCAACCTGTTCACCTTCTCCTCGGCATACCACAATGCGGTCAGAACAGAATGACCCCTAACGCTTGGGTACAACATCTAGTCGGTAGGATGCAGAAGATTTACGAATTTGCAAGGAACAGTCTCCGCACCTCGCAACTAAGACAAAAGAGGGATTATGACCTCAGGGTTGTTGAACATAAATATCAACCAGGCGATTTAGTGTACAAGGCAGACTCAACTACAAAAGTCGGACAGAGCAGGAAGCTGAAATCACCATGGTGTGGACCTTTTCTTGTTGTGTCTAGTAGACCCCCATTGTACACTATCCGAGGAAGAAAAGGAGACTCAGTAGTGCACCATGACAAGTTGAAACGTTGCAACGACAGAGATATCCCGACTTGGATCAAAAGACTTAGGCATTCGTTATTCCAAGCTGAAAGTGAAATGGATGACAGCTGGGATGCCCTTGATGATACAATACCCTATGGTGTTGACTTTAATGTTCAGGGCATGTTCGAATCAAATGAGCCCACTATTGAAAGCGTTGTGTTATCCCAGTCATTAGGTGACCCGTCCTATACCCATACTCCATTGACACAAGAACTTGAACAGGGGCCCCAGCGTGATACAGTTACCGCCTTAGATGCTCATAGCATTGATGAACCCCCAAATTTAGACCTGGTGGAAATTTCAAGTTCAGATAAAGTTCTCACTGGGGACATTGAAAATGCCGAGCTCAGCAGCACAGATGACGAGACGAGGCCCTCGGCCTTTCCGTCCTCTGTGCACACATCTAGGTACGGTAGACCAATCAGATGCCCACTACGGTACCAAACAAATTAGGTATTGTGTGGGGTACTTTCAAATGTATATATGTATATATATCTTTTTCATGTTCTTAATAAGTAATAACTATGCATCATTTTCGCAAATTGTGTTTCTAATCATGTTATGTTTTGATTTTCTCTCATTCATGGATGGAAGAGGTGTCTCGTTCAGACCAGGATGTCTTGTCACTGAGTCCACACAGCGAGTGGCATGAGACTGGATCAGATTGTACGGATCTTGACGCGGCGGACCTAATGGTGAGCGACGAAGTTGGACCAGATGACAGCAATGCAACTGCTGGTGCTTCTCTTGGGGCCCTAGGCCCTGCTGAAGGATACAGCAATATGGCAACAGGTATATTACCGATGAGTTCCTTCTATCAGCATCATAATGAACCAGAATCAGGTGAGACAAATGAAGGCCAATCAGAAGACTGCAGAGCCATAGTGCCATCTAAGAGTAGATTGCGTAAGTGTCCGGTATGTGGACTGATGTCCAGGGAAAAGACGCGTAGGCATATGATGAAGACACATCTGCCATGGTTTTGGTCTTGCTCAACTGCATGCTGGGATTGTGGCCAGCAAGAATTACAGGCGTCTTCCTTAGTCCTACGTCACACCGAGGAGCATCGACTCGGATGTCTCTTTGACGAAGAACATCTCCACCTATGGTGCCAAATGGTAACCGGCTGTCTCCATCGAGTCAAGTCATGGTTTGATTGTTACGATCTGGATAGTCTCCTGCAATTTGTCATTGACAGGAGGTTGTATGAAAATGTAAACAGTGGGTTCAATGACCAGAAACAACAACACCGGGTGTACTACGCCCAGAACTATAGCCCTGATCGGCTATCTCACATCACCGCCAACCCTCCAAACCACGTCATTAGCCTTACTACGAGTCTACTACGACGAGTGGGCCCAGCGCAACAGCAGTCCCTGATGGCACCTGGAGGCTACCTTACATATGAGGGCAGTTTCATTTTAGACCCGGTACCATCACCATCAGAGACGTTTCTATTTGTGGATAGCCATTTTCATTTGGATTTGGTGTTGAAGCGGCTCCATTTTAAAACATTTCTACATATGAGTTCCGAAATCTCCCCAGCCGTGAACAACAACTCTTTTTATTATGGGATCGCAAACTATGTTTTTCCCAACCACTTGAATGACTGGGCTGTACAGGTGGAAGTCGCTCATTCTGTTTACGTTTCCTTTGAGATCCACCCGCATATTCCAGCAAAGGGAGTCACAACAAATCAACTGGAAGATCTTTAGTACCTACTGGGAAGTTACAAATGTGTTGCTGTTGGTGAGATTGGACTTGATTTTACCACCCGCTGTGACTGTAGAAGATGCAATACCCCGGAACAGTGCAAGAAGCGAATGAGGGAATGCCAAGAGCAGGCACTTATACAGATGTTGGAAATTGCACAGCGCCGACAAATGCCTGTCATATTGCATTGCCGCGATGGGGGAAGTGGAGAGGCAGCAACCCGTGTGCTTACTCTGATCCGCGGGGGCTTCGCCAACTTGAAAAACCACCGCCATTGTTTCGACGGAAGTGTGGAGGAGTTGAGACAGTGGCAAAGCCTTCCCAATGTAGTATTTGGGATCACCGGCAAGTTTTTAAAAGATGCAAGCGCTACATGCAACACAGATGCGATATCACGAATCTTGCCTCACCAGCTGGTACTCGAAACAGATGCTCCGTTTCTATCGCCATGGTCCTGTTGTGCAGTAAACCATCCATGGAATCTTCGAGAGGTGGCGATAGCCGTAACTGAGAGGCGTAATGTCCCACTAAACATTTTGAACTGGTCTACCAATGACAACGCCCTAAAATTATATGGTATCCCAAAGCCGAAACCAGAGTCAGCTATCTGGGGCCCTAGGCCCTGTTAGTTGGTTCCGCCGGACATCAATCGATTTTGTACATATTTAATTGCTACCAAGAAGATGTTGACATTCATATGTGTAAATATATATATATATATATATATGTATATATATAAGTGTATTGCTTTATTTTATGACTTGCACAGGGATCGTTCAAGTTACTCAGCTAATTGACACCGAAGTGTTTACAACATTTATTTTACCTTGTATTTGAGTTTCTTTTATAGTTTGAGAATGTGTCTGGTTCTACAAGAATGGGGCGGATGTGGTGCCTTAAGTGTGTATTGGAAGAACCAGTCCACATTCTACAGCATGCTATAGTATTCCCTGTGTTGAGTGACGTCACAGGATTCCCTTAACTTCAGTCTACCTAGATAACTACATGTGTTTTTGCTGTCTGCTAGTCATACAGTGACAACTTTATATTATATAACCTGATATTATCCGGTTGATACAGATTATTGCAGGTGAGTTTCACATTACACTTCCCATAACTACTTTCGTACCATATCGGCACGACAATATGATTCATTTTACATCATAATCATACTGATGAAGGATATCTGTTATCCGAAATATTTATTGATGATTACATTTAATGTTTCCTTTTTTTAATAAGTGTTGTTTTGAACACTTTGTAGGCGTTTGTATTATTTATTTATTGTGCACATGTATCAGTACTCGTAACGATCCAGCGCCCTCGTAAGAAAGATCGTTGATTAATATTTAGACGTTTTATGTATGTATGTATGTGTGTGTGACGTTTGTGCTTGTCTGTTTCCAGTTAAGTCATAACAAATCAATCAACGTTTGACGGAGATGTTCTCATGCAATTGGGAAATTGTTTATTAAAGTTGTAACTTATATACCATTGTTTTCCAATGCAGAATCAATTTTTTTCAAAAATCACGTCTAGATCTTCAGGTAATATTAGGCATCACAAACATGTAAGAACGAATTTCTTATCTTAACTTTTTAGAATATTTGGAAAAGAAAAAAATCTTTGGCATTAGTCTAATAAAATTCCTCTGTTTGAACACATGTGATATTTTTTTTTGTTAATTTGAGGAGACAATTTCTAGTGCCGACTAGACAAATAAGGATAATTTGATAACAGGGTATAAACTACCGAAAGTATCTTATATTTTCAAGCTTGTTTTTCAAATTTGTATGAATATATGAAATACTGATTTATGTCTACAGTCAATGTATTAAATATATTTATAAGACATGAGTTGTACACATGTATTACATTAACTGAATTGTGTTGCATATACATGTATATGCAATTTAGGAAAGTAAATCGGAAGATTATCACATAATAATTTGAAACGTTCAAATTAAAAGACACTTCTTCTTCAAAACTAACGAATGTATACAAATAAGGATACGTAATATTTTAGCAAATGAGACACCTATCTATCCACAAAAGACCACATAATGTAGATTTAAGCAACGAAACATCATTGTACGGTCTTCAACAAGACAAAAATGAACAAAACCAATACTGCATGACAAGTTATATAACAATCCGACTTGACAAATTTTAAACAGTATGCATAATAGATTTCAAATTTTTAAATATTTTGCACAAATATACACAATGATAACACGAATTTCAGAATTTTGTTTGTAAATTATGCTGATAATATTAAAAAAATTACTTCTACTTTTCTAACCAAATCAAAAAGAAGTTATCCTTATTTGTTCATAAAAAACTGAACAAAAGAGTAAAAGCCATTAAAAGAATTCAATCGAAGGCAGTTCGTCCTTTTCTTATTAACCTTAAACAAAACATTAAAAGCAATTCACCAGCATACTGAATGAGTTCTCAACTACTTAAACAACTTTTAGAATTTGCCCTTGCGATTAATTCTTTAATTTTAAAGGGTTGATTTCAAAATGGTCATTTAATATTAAAATCATCAAGAGTGGGCAGGTGATACCCTTATAGACGAAATGTCCACCATCATTGGGATCGACAAAGTTGTCGTTTAAACTCACAAGTTCTAGCATGGGTAATGCTCTAGTTGCACGTTTCGTTTGCATAAGATTTATCTCGTACGTTCGAATCCCAATAGTTGGTGAGCTAAATCGATTATTGCATAAAAAACCCATTAAGAACAATATTTTGCAAAAACGGTCTATGGTAAGTATGCATGTATTCCCGACCCTAATAAAACTGTAGCAAAAGTATTCACCCTATTTATTTATCTGTATGCTTCTTTGTTTCTTGGTTACATATGACGTGACTCTGTACTTATACATCCCGTCATTGTGTTATTGTTATATAATTTCTGTATTCTTGCCTTTCTTTTTTTGCTAATGTACTTTGTGTTCTTTTTTGTGTTTCTTTCTTGCATGTGCCGTGGCTCTGTACTTATACATCCCGTCGTTGTGTTATTGTGTTATTTTGTCATTGTGTTATTGTGTTATTCTGTCATTGTAAATGTTATTTATATAACTGTTTGTTTTTATAGTGATGAAGAGGATAACACAACGTTGACTGCTATGCCCCCAATTATTTACATTTTTGCCTATTGTGTCTGTCTGGTTTTTTTCACCCATCGTTGTCAATGTAGTGGAATTTTATGCGACTGTCATACGGTTGAGAGGTTTGGCTGGCTGTAAAACTAGGTTTAATCCCCCATTTTCTACATGGGAAAATGCCTATACCAAGTCAGGATTGTTGTCCATTCGTTTGGTGTGTTTGGGCTTTTGATTTTGCCATTTGATTTGGGCTTTCCGTTTTGAATTTTCCTCGGAGTGCAGTATTTTTGTGATTTTACTTTTAAAGTTAAACATTGTTGCTTTATCAAATGTTAAATATAGGCCACCAAATTTACGCGTAATGGATTGATAATTGGCCAAAATAATGTCATCGTCATCCATATATAACATTACAGAATAATTGAAATACTTACATTCATAAGATACATTTTCAAATGTAATTTCATCTTTTGAATATTCCACATAGGTAATCCTCGTATTACCAATACTTTCGATGCCACATTTGTAACTCTGATTGTAATCATTATCGTTAAAATTTGAAATTGTCAGTGTCGAATATAAAGAGTAAGGCGATCTTATTTCCGAATATTTGTTTTCATATTTGTATTTCGTCGAAAGAAACCCATTTGTCATTATGAGTTCATTTTCCTTGCCAATAGTCCATGTCCAAGCAATTCGGTCAATACCAGATATATTTTTATGGTACCTGCATTGGATTCCCACATCTTTACCAAACACTAAAGGTACTGCGGGAATCTTCCATGTTATGTTTGCAACTGAAAGTAAACAATATAATTTGTTCATTTTTCTTATCTTAAAAGTATACAAGGTATTTCTTTCGGGTATATTACTAGAAATAATATTTTCATCATTTCATATATGAGGATTCGCTTTCAGTAAACTTGTTAATTAATTAAAGACATGGACATTTTAATCGTCATACATATTTTAAGTTAAATAAGTCATTTTTGCTTGATGCTCTTTATTTTTATTTAGTAAAGTCTTTATTTGAGCAATAATAATTATAATTTAATCAAATAATGTATCTATTAACATGATTAAATTCAGGTTATATATAGATTCTACCACTGCATCGAGTGCGATACGATATTTATCCACTCGAGACAGTTAAATTTTGAAATTTAAAACGCGAGGAAAATTTAACTGTCGAGAGTGGATAAATATCATATTACATGAGATTTGGTGGTGGAACTGTTTCTATAATGATTTTCTAAACAATATGCAGGCAAAGTTATTACTTCTTTTCAAATGATCTGCAAAAACATGTGTTCTTTCTATGTTCGTCATCAGGAATGGTCGCCTTTTTTTCATGACGTCACAATAGGAAATTCAGAGGAAAGCAAGAACATTAGACGTCATAATCTAATATTGACCAATGACAAACTGAAATCAAACGAACCACACGTTGATTAAACAAAAATAATCAACATGTCGGGAAAAGGATAAATCGTGTAAGAATTAGAGAAACGTTATTTTACAATTTCATGAAAATATCTCCAATTCATAGAACGTTCTTAATATTAACACGAGTTTCTGATAGGGTAAATATTAAAGAAGCCATTATTTTATCCTTTAATTGCAAAATTAGTCAATTTATTCAAGACTTTTAAAAGTATATTAATTCAATTAATAAATGAGTAAGACATTACACTCAGAAGTCAGTTGCAAAAAATTTTACTTATGGTTTCATTATCCGAAACACAATAGATGTTTTTTTCATAAGCCCGTAATTTTTATTGTTTCTTTGAAGGTTAGGATTTTAAGTAAATTTATCAATCAACAAATGGTTCAATATTAAGTTCACAATTTTGCTTACAAAGATTTTTGATTCAATAATTGTAAACAACTATCACGGATGCTACGACTAAAATGATGGTGTAGGAATTTTGTCTAGATCTAGGTTAATTGGTATCAACAAATTCAAATGATATTACATATCTTTTATACGCGAAAGGAGTAACATACACATCACCTGCTGTTCATATTATGTATTTAGATGGTTGAATTGTAATCCATGTTTATAAACATTAAGAAACTCCCAAAATCCCGTAAGACATGATTTAAAACTTTATTTTGGGCTATCAAATATATGGCTTTGGGCGTTCCTGGTGAAGGTTAATCCAGAGAAACGCTTCAAACGGATGAAATGTTTAACATATTGTTTTAATTTTTTATTCGAACTAACCTTTTATCCATACATTTATCTAAGCTCAATTCTTGATTGCAAGAGACACAAATCACTTTCCTTATTTTTACAAATTCTGGGATAGGAAATATTGGTTTCAATTACAAGAAGGATTCTTCTTCGTCAAAATAATATCCCCATTACGCCACCTAATGTTTTCAATCGCTAAAATGGAGTTATGCAGTGAAACAGATTATGCTACGAAAATCAAGTGCTTGTAGTAAACACTTATTATGACTCATAGGAATACTATTTCAAATGGCTCATATGTTTCTCTTTTTCTTTTGGTAATAGGAAATTTAGATGTTATTATACCAAAATATAGTCTCAATCTATAAAAATAAAAGTATATCTGATATTGCTGCTTGGCACATTTTGAAGTAAAACACAACTGATCGTATGAAGGTGTACCCAACGTTCCCTTTTCGGTCATATAATTGACTATCATTATGACAGTTTCAACAAAAACAAACGTGTTAGCAGGGACAGAGATAAAAACTTTTGCTTTATGAAAGATCAATATTTTATCTTTCTATGAAAACAAATTCTGCGGAATTTATGCTAATGCATAAAAATAAATCCACATTGTATTTGCATCTACCATAATCGACTGTGTGTGTAATTTTCATTTTTCATGTAAAAATTTAAAGATGTATCGAAACTTCATAGTATGAATTATGTTTAAACAAGTAATATAGGGATGAAAAATCATTACGCATGCGCTTACATCGAACTGTTAAACCCCATTAAAACAGTTGTAAACATTTCAAAATTCACAGATCCGTCAGACTTTCAGTGAGAATCATTAACTAATTGGACATACTCGACCGATTGAGCTTTCTAACCATTTAAACTCTACTATGTCAAATGTTGAAGTTTAACACATTATAGAATAATGTATCTTTTAACTTCCAAACAAACAATTTAAATCTCAAATCGTATGTACGAAAGCGTATTAACGCCACACAACTTTTTTTTTATATGTCTTCCTATGTGTGCGTTTTAACATTTGTTTTATCTTATTTTCTTTATTAAGATTCAAAGGAAGCAGCAGTTACTAATCACTAGATTGAAATTAAAATGTCATTACTTTTTATCAAAGAATCTTTATTATATTCTGAGATTTCAAAGAAATGATTTCTTACATTAAAATTTAAAAAAAAATTTCTTTCTTAATAAGTCATTTACGGAAGAAAGATCATTTTGTCTATTTGACTTGATAGTTTTACAATTGTATGACATTATTTTTGCTCTTATTTACATAATCAAAATGCTAAAAAGATTAGCTTTTCATTTAAAATATGCCTATAGCATATCTATTTTCTTGTTAAGTTATATACTTTTCTGATCCCTTATTCCTATACATATTTATTAAAATTATTTGGCCTTGTATTTATGGTTCTTTATTTGACTAAATCACTACCGAAATTTATTGACAGACGGACATATATACAAAACTTAATGAAAAATTGAAATCAACATGTTTGCATTATAACGAAAAGGTTTGCGTAATAAAGCAAAGATAGGAAGGAACGTATAAAAAAAATGTGTGGCGCTAATATGTTTCCGTACGTCTGTCTACAGAAGCATGACAAATTATAATGAAGTATGCTGTACAGTTTTTAGCACAGCATATATCTGTGATTTTGTTTACGTTTATCATTCATTTTGCCCAAATTTGAATAAACACAAATAGTAAAACTAGGCTGTAGCCAGCTGGATTCTCTGATGGGTTTTTTGTGGGGTCATGGCGCTATCACCTTAATAGTTTTACTTCAATCTGATTCGTGATATCAATAGTATATTCTATTATATTGTTTTGTACTATACTAGAATTATACAAAAAAATCTCGGCTGTGCTTTTAAGAAATTCTGCTGGTCCTCAAAATTGTTGCTATTGCAAACTATCAAACTTGTGTCTGTCCTTTCTAAATGGTTATGGTTAAGACCTTGTCATCTTAAAAGACTCATCATTACTAAAGCCGAGAGTCCAAAGATGAATCAAGATTGTAAAATGGTGTATAAAAACATGATCAACTGAGCACATAATCATGATGTGAAGTAAAAGGTTAAAAAAAATGTTCTCAATTTGATGTCATTTCCTTGCCTTTTTTGTCAATGAGACCGATATTATAAATGATATAGCAATGTAATTTTATCTTCTCCGTTTTGAAATCACCTAGTCCAAAAACAGATGAGTCTCTGGATAGCATTCAAAAAGCGTTATTAAAAACCCCAGTTGTAAATGGCATCTTAGATTCCATATCAGAGAACATAAGTTTCATGATGGCATTTGTGGAACGCATGAAACCACTCATATTTCTAGATCTAATTTAATTATGTGTGTGTGGGGGTTACATTTTACATTTTGTACACAGAAATACGTACTATTCTTTAATCACCTATGTCATTTTCTCTCATTACTACTTTCTTTTTGTCCATAGTTGTCTATTTATTATAATTTAGCTACCTTGTTTTCTCTATTGTTTATATGTAACCTCCCCTCTTTTGTCCCCAACAAAAATGTGTGACAGAGTAGATGAACATGATCAAAACAGGATGAAACATCATGTATTTATTTATTACAATTTTGCAAATGCCATGAGTATTGTAAAGGGTATAATATCAGAAGAGTTTTTGGTTGCATGTAAAATGTCCTGTAATATTTACAATACAAAAAGCAGTGTTCAATTTCTAGTTTTCAAAAAAACGAGCAGAATTTATCTTTGTTTAATATGAAAAAACAAATATTTGAAACATAAATAAAAACTTTTTGTTTAACGGTATCAAAAATCATCCTTTTAAAATAACTACACAAATACACAGAAGATGAAATCATTAAACTTTGGACTTTCAGATCGACAACATGTATGTAGGGTTTGGTGGAATAGTTTTCAGTAGACAGTCGGTTTTCCAATTGGTTTCTTCTTGTACACCGCTACTCCCCTTTGTTCTTGTGCTTATATGATCGATTGATCGGTGTTTGCTTTACGCTGCATCAGCGCACAAAGGTTATAACGCGGTGAGTGCTATGGCAATATTTTAACAAAATGTCATTTTTTCATGGGAGTCAAAAGTTCTATGGTATCTATAGATAGCACACTGTTCTCTATTAAGGCAGATTTCAAAATAGAATCGATGTTTCGGAGGCCGAGTTGTAAGTTCCTCAACTGTATCATTAGCCAGCTGTCAACACTTACGTTATGAGCTCATACCTTACATGTGCAGGCGCTTTAGACTCAAATATAGTTGACTCTCCGGGCACTACGGACACCCCCCCCCCGCCAATACTATGTTTTAAAATGGATGGTTTTTATACAAAATACTTGACATGATATAGCAATGTAATTTTATCACATGTAGTGTGATAGGTGCAGTTACTGATGCTCCTTTTAAAAGATTATATCCATATGACGAGCAATTTTGATAAAGTATTGCTCAAAATTCGACAATAATGTAGTCACAAACAGAAATCAATTGATTAGCAAAGGTACTTTATAAGGACCATCACAAAAAAATATAACATTACAAACATGTTGTTCCGAAAAGAATTATGAAAGCATGAAAATGAATGCTTTTCTTTTGATTGATCAAACCAAGAAATTGACATGAAAATGGAAGCATCATTCAGTTTAAAGTATACACGGAAGAAACGCACAAAGCAACCAACCACGTAATAAGATTAAACATAATTCGAGACAACATATACAAAACCCAAACAAATCAAACACGATCGTTTTTTAAATCACCAACAGTATGATTAAGACGTCCCACTTCATATTTTGCTATCACTCGTTCTTTAAATTTTATTTTATTGTTCAGAATCTTTGTATCAATTGTGTTATTGATCCAAAGTTTACGTCAACGAAAACGTTAATCATTTGATAATGCGGTCTCTACATGTTAGCAAGTATTCAAATAATGCCCTTATTTCGAAAATGAATACCATTCAAAGACCTTTGCCTTGTTATCAAACTACAAGTCAATATGTATTTAGGCTTAAGAATTGTATACAATCTGTAACTCATAATCGATTTCTGGAAAAGATGATCGTTTTCAAATTGATAATTTAGATGTGGTGCGAGTGTTTAACACTAGGGCATCAAAATCAGCTACAGTTTTAATATTTTGAGATACATAGTGTATTGTAAAGTTCTTTAATTTTAGTCTCAGAAATATTGATGATGTCCTGTTATCACACTTGCAAATGCATCCGAGCTTCGCATGTGGTGAATTTAGTCCGTATATCAAAATGATTGCCAATATCTTATAACAAGCAGTATACGTATTTTTATACAAGTACCAACTCATTTGGTTCTGGGTACTGTTTGATACTCTGAAGTAATGATAAGAAGATATTTCAGATCGCTGTAAAGGAGTAGGCCCGGTAAGATCCCTTTTTGAACCCAAAATATAGCATTTTTACATATTTGTTAAAATGTTATCTTTTAGCTATTTATAAGAAAGTAGAATACTTGTGTTCCATAAATATTGGCTGTTTTTAACAACACAATGCACATTCATTAGGTAATATCATCATTAATGTATGCATCATCCTTGAAATCTTCACAATTTGAGCATTTGTGCTAATTTTAAGACGTTTTTGGTCTATAATGGAATTGGCCAAATTCGTGTTCATTCTTAATATTTAAATATATGTTGTATTTTGTGATAAGACATAACATATATAAAGGTTGAGACTGAACACGAATGCGGCCACTTTCATTTTAGGCAAAAACAATATAAAAGTGATGTTTTATGGCATATTTGATAGATTTTTCATTTAAAAGTTTGAATTTGAGCTTCTTTAATGGCCTTAAGTAGACACTTAAGTATTTTAAACTGTCAAAAATCTTTCATTTGATGTACTTCGAATTTTAGACCAAAACCTGCACCTTTCCGGTTCAACTGCACAGTATGTAAATAGACTGGAAAATAGGATATGAATTCGTTTTCCTCTTTTACATATCTATCCAGATCAAAATATCATATATCAATATGCTTTCAGACAGACTCACCAGCTATATTGGTCTGCAATAAGGTCACTAGTACTTGTGAAAAAGTCCATACTATTAACATCATTATAACAATAGCTTGTATATTAATATCTGAAAATAGAAAAATAGAGATACATTCATATAGGAAAATGTGGTATGAGTGCCAATGAGACAATTCTCCATCAAAGTCACAATTAGTAAAAAGTAAACCATTATAGGTCAAAGTACGGCCTTTCACACGCAGCCTTGGCTCACCCCGAACAGCAACATTTAAAGGGACCAAGAAAGACTAGTGTTAAACCATTCAAACAGGAAAACCAACGGTCAAATCTATATAAAAAATGGATAACACTTATAAACAACATCAACAAACGACAACCACTTAACAACAGGTTCCTGGCTAAGGACAGGTGCAAACAAATGCATGGTAATTCATGCATATTTGATACGCATATCTCAAAATTATTTTCAAATCATGAAGAGACTATAAAAACCTTATAGTTAACATTTGTATAGATTATTTAATTTCTGCGTAGTACTTTACATGGATATTAATCATAAATGTTGATAATGATGTGTCACATACGGGAACTTATTACAACAATCAATTCAACCTAACTGGCTAACAACACGGCAACAGCCTAACAATTTTAAATGATTTCGAAAATTTTATAAAAGCAAATTTCATCCAATTAATATCCGTGTGTTAACGGGTTTGATATACCCTCCTTGACTTAAACAAGGTCAAGTCCACCAGCAGCGGTATAGACCTATTGGTAGTAATGGAATTAATGGTACCAATTTTAACGAACCAGATTAAGATTTCGACAATAAATGATTCTTCTGTGATGCTCAAAGCAAATATGTTTTTGCAAAACCTACTACAAACGATCAAGAGCTCAAACAAAAATGAAGTATATTCTAATTCGGACAAGGAATCAGAGCTTTACATTTAGGGGATATATTCTTTAATTTGAAATTTTATACTTTCAAACAATATCCGTTTTTTTTTTCATTTTAACAACAAAGTAATAGCTACTTTGATGATAAAACCCTTTGGGACTTAAAGTCCAACTTTAAGGGTTCAAACCATGTAAGAGTATTACCGTTTAAGATATCAACTTTATTGCACCAGATGAACATTTCGACAATTATTATCTATTCAATGATTGAATAAGAAAGCCCTTCAAGTATAGTCAAATTCGGAAAAAAATAAGCTTTTCTTTAGAAAGGTCTATTACTCAATTTTAAATGGTTGGCAATATTTTACAATGGTAAATTGCAATCAAACAATATATGTATTAACTTATTAGTAACGATAAACTAGGTACTGCCTGGTGAAACACACAATAGATTTAGAGTCTACCAGTTTCAGACCCGTAGACCAGGTGGCAGTTATTATATCAACGGTACAAAATACAAAAGATGCGCATTTTGACAATTGGTGTGTCTTCAATGATGGTCGATCGCGAAATATTTGGAAAATAAAAAAAATATTAATTAAAAAAAAAGTAGAATCAAGTATAGTTTAGACTGGTCGAGTATTGTTCAGACCTTTGGCCGAGTATTGTTTAGACTGCACCAAAAGGTCGAGTACACATCAAGAATGGGTTTAGACTGTTTCAGACTGGTCGAGTAATAGTGCAGACTATTTTCAATGGCAGAGATTAGGGATTGAGTACAAATCAGTACAGTCGAGTATTATTCAGACTGGGGTCGAGTAATTTCGAGTAAAATTCAGACCAATTCAGACTTGTCGAGTAAACATCAGTACAGTCGAGAGATATAGGCCATTTCAGACTTTAACTGGCTTGAAGTGTCTGTATACCAGTTCCAAAATAATTTTAATGTTTGATACTCGGTATTGATCATGTTTATATAATTTTCAAAAATATTAAAATAAAAAGTTATTCACAACAAAGTGCTTATTGCTAAATAAATCGCCAATCATATCAATTCATAGATATTGAAACAAAAATAAGCTTGCAATCTACAGATTTTAACTGTTCAAATGATTAAATTTAGCCAATATAGGACTGAAGAACAACAACTCTTTTAAATATGAAGACATGCAAATTATATCATATACGCTAATTATTTTACTTGGTTTGAGAGGGCAAATATTGATAATTCATAATGATTTTAATTTCCAGCTTGAAAAACCTCTCGCCTTTTTTGGCTATTTTACTTTAAATTAAATATTAACAATTAGAGAAATTAACTATGTTATACTGAAATAAAGTCAACAAAAAGATAAATAGATAAATATAAACATGTTGTAATTCAGAAGTTGATTATTTGCTGAAAAGGTCGAGTTTCAAATAATTCAGCAAATGAGACAACGTTTTCTTTATTGTTTGAACTGCAACGTGCATTGTTCACTGCATTTATGCATTTATTTGTCGACAAAGGAAATTAAGAATATCACATACTAAACTGTCCAAAGTCGTATAATGATCATATGACTTCCTCAAACGATACGCATTAATTAAACAAATTCAACTTATTAATGTCAAGAACATTTTTGCTAATGTAGACAACCTCTGGAAAACAAGGTTCTTTTGGTGTAGTTGTTTACTAAAACTACGTGAAACAAATGCATGAAATATATATACATGAATATACTTTTAAACCTTTTTGTTCCCATATTAATCTAACCTTTATTTGCATTTAAACTGTATGATAATAGATGTGCTAAATTATATTCACATTCAAGGCAATCAGAAACGATACTAATATAATAGTCGAACTTGAACTCCGCAAGGTAATTCGTTATACACTGAAAGTTGGCATGATATTGAAATGTGGTATATGTATAATCAGGCCATATATAGCTACAGTGAAGTTTGACCTATGGTAAATTTTTAGACAGCTCTAAAATTAGAAATTGGGGTTCAATATGTCCTAATTTTTTCAATTGTTTGTACATCATCTGAAGCAATTTATTCTCATGGATATATCATATCGCATTAAGCCCATTGTTGATATCTTTTGCGATAGTCTTTTTTTTTATTTTTTCTTTCCTTTCATCGCTTGACAAATTAAGTTTATTAAAATATTATTTTTTTCCAAAAACTAGATTAACACGGAAACTCTTACATCACAAACTACTTGTGGAGAAGAGTATGTGTGTCTTTCTAGATCAGATGAGATCACCCACCGGTTTAGGTTAGGTTCGAAAAAGACTAACAGACATACAACAGTATACAAACCAAAGACTGAGCAGCATGAACCCTACCTAAAATTGAGGGAAGCGCAAGTGGGCCGGAGGG
Source organism: Mytilus californianus (assembly GCF_021869535.1). Lineage (NCBI taxonomy): Eukaryota > Metazoa > Mollusca > Bivalvia > Mytilida > Mytilidae > Mytilus > Mytilus californianus. Next base: position 92,325,197 of record NW_026262734.1, on the reverse strand, counting down.
TAAGAAAATCATGCACGCGAAAGAAGTAATTTGAATTGTGCTACCGATTTTTCATCATCCCTTTTAATGGTCAATAAATTCGATGAAGTATATTTCACTCTATCTATCCATTGCATTTTTTTTTTACACATTTTTTTTATTTTCAATTCTTTGATTTAAATTATAGTCTTCCTAATATATTGACAAAAACCGATGTTTTATTTAAACATACACATGTAAAAGTATCCTTTTTGTTCTATAAACTTTAATTATTCTTTTATAACAGATGAGTATTTGTACCGCAAGGAATATTTTGCCCTTCAGTAAATCTGTTCGCAATTAGTTTGGTTAATATGATTTTTGAGTGAAAAAAATATTACATGTTTATACATAAACTTTAATAAAATTATGGAATGTTTAATCTTGAGCTTTGATCTCGATTTCATGGAAAGGAGATCAGAAGATAATTACGGAGTATCATAGGTAAATGACAAACTGACAAAGCATGGGGAAAAGATGAAAAACGACGAAAAGACAAATAATAAAACACAACAAAGAAAACTGACTGCGAAACACAAACACCCGAAGTTTTGCTTTTGTTAGTGTCAAGAGAGCGGGGCGGTGTTTACGACAAAATGAACATTTCTGTTGTCATCTGCGAACCATATACTAGAATCAATAATTTCGTGATTGCATCATTAGAATTTTCAAGGAATGACTAGACTTAACCATGTTAACAGCTTAGAACCCTTGGGTTTAAAGCTTTCTTGTAAACAGCTAGCTTCAATCAGGAACATCATGAAATAAACACAAGCTCTTTGCATGAATGCACAGTCGGAATGTTGTTACCTAGAATATGTGAAAAACGGAAGTTTAGAATTGAAAAAGCTGACATCTCTTTGGCACCGAACGGTTTTGTCTAATCGAAGCAAAAGTTACCAAAGGATATTTAAACTCATAAGTCTAAAATAAACAACGCAATGTCGAAAAAAGAAAAGGACAAACAACAGCACACGAATAACAACATAGAAAGCTAAACACTGAACAACAATAACCCTATCAAAACCGGGAGTGATCTCAGGTCAAAACATCATATGATTATGATCATATATATATGATGCTTAAACCCTATCACTACTTACATTTTCTTTTAGGAGTATATTTCTAGAGTTACAGAAATAACAAGATATGAATTATTCAAGTAATTCCAAACCCTTTTTCTCAAATAAAAGTTCAACGTTAAAAGAATAAATGTAAGTTTGTTCAGTTATTGAGACAATAAAATATGTAGGTATATGCGTAGACACTTGCAAAAGCTACATTCTCCTCCAGTTTCATTTTCGAACATAATTCAGCATCTAGCATGAGAAATTTCAACATTTAAAAAAATAGTAGAGTAAAGATAACAGAAATAAATGATTTTACAATACATTTCGTAGTATAACCTCAACATTTTTTGAAAGCTTATTATCAATTTATTTTTTTAATCATAGAGGAAGTAGATACTCACAGCAGGAAACAATTTCAAACTATTTTCCTGTTTTAATGTCGAAATAACATATTACTTATTTAAAATGTTTTGTTATTAGTAATTTGATACTTTGTTCATGGATTTTACATTAAATTTATCTGAAAAAAAACAACATTCATAGTATTTGAACACATGTACAGCGTACAGGATCAAGTTTCGACGAGGTATTATGTTATTTAGTTTAATGAATATAATTTAAACATTATGATTTCACTTAAATGATAATATTTTTTATATAATATACAAATAACTGATATAAGCAATCAAAATTAATTAATCATCTCAATCAACTTCCTCTCAATCTGGATCGGTGAATTGACAAAGGGTTGGATTTGATCATATAGCAAAAATTAGAGCAGGAATGACCCCAAATTACCAATGAATGATGTATATGCATTTTGTTTCTCAATCATCTATCATTTGTGTAAATTTTATTTTAGATAAATATATCAAGAAAAAGAAAATATACATTTTATTAAAACATACATTCCGGATGCATTTGATTTCGTGTGCTGTAGTTTACTTAATTGCTTTCTGTCCGAAGATTTAAAGACTTACATTCAACTTCTAGTTCACATATCAAATTTAAAATATTTAAGAGAACCAGGATGTTTGCTTCTCACAGGAAAAACTGCACAACTTGTAATTAGACGAACGCAAAACTTCGAAAAAATGGCGAAAACGTTTGGCATACAAAGTAAAGCTGTAAACAATTGATTCGATCTCCAATCAGTTTTCTAATGTTATACTTGAAGCAAATTATTCTATTCAAAAAGTAACAGACAACAATTGAGCAATTGAGGCACCAGCAGACATATAAATAGCATTAGCATGACAAAATTATAAAATAGAAATTTATAAAAAAAAAAGATCGATTAAACAGGTTTCAATATTATTTAAAGAATAATTGTAAAAAAGTACATGAATAGCGTTACTTACGGTACAAGGTAATGCACTTCACATTGTTATCGTACTTCAGTTAACAGTTTAGTGCAGATATTTTTTGAAATATGGAATTCAAAACAGTATAACCTTTATTTAAATCAATATCGTCTATTTTAACATAAACAGATATATGAATGTCACTTTTAGAAATTTTCTGAATAGCAAATTTAAACTTTTAACAATTATACCAGATTTTAACTGCTTATATATGTGTTAAAGCTAATATGTTTGTTTGAAAATAACAGGTTCAATGCATACTTAAAGCTAATGAACGGTTAAACAAACTATTTGTATATTTTTTTATCATTCTATTAAAACTTTCAAATAAAGACATACAATATTGACCATATATATTATCAAGAACTACCATTATCTGTGTGAACTGGTGAACGAAATTAATTTACAAATACTAACCGACTTTAAGGTAACAAAACAAAAATCTTTAGGCGTTGTTAAATTAATGAATCTTTTTCTCTCGAAGAGATCCAAGATCAGATTCAAAATTGGAGATCTCCTCTGTACTAATGTAGTAAGTGCAAGCATTTCTTTTTTCTTTTTGTTGCTTTTCCTTTCATATGTCAACGATATTTTTCATATTTTTCGCCATAGTCTCTTATAATATTCACAACTCGAATATCTCACATTTCATATTTAAGTAGAAATTTGAGAACAGGCACCACCTATCCGAATCCTCGGAATGTTTCTAACATTATGAAAAACAGTAAAAAAGTACGACAATGTTTAAGGTCGTTCAATACGAGCGTGTTCAATGCAGTAAAATATAATTTAACACATTTCCTTTTTTGACGAAGATGTACGTGTTGATCACAGACAAGTTGGGTCCGCTAATTTTGTAGGTAAGTCGTCTGTACAGCTAGCGTTGATCTACAATCTACTTGATAAATATCTGTAATTGCCTCCCCTAGTCGATTACTTTTCTTATTATCTGTTATGTTATTATTCCTCTGAACCATAGGGTTATCGATTTATGTTTCATTTTGGAAGATACCAACACGATTATCTGGTTCATTTCTTTAGATCAACAGTATCATCAAAGCCTTTTCAGTTACTATCACAAGGACACCTGCATAGATACTGTGCCAACCAAACGTGTACATCAATTGGCCGACGGCCATGTTTTGATGTGAACGAGGTAAAGAGTACATGCACTATGATAATTTAGAAAACTGTTACTTCATCCACTACTTCTCGGAAAAGTCCAATTGCTGCTCCTGTTTCTGCTTTTAGCAAGAATTCTGCTGCTTCGGCTTCTTCACTGTTCTAGTGTTAATGTATTATTGCTGCTTATGCTGGGAAAATAGTTTTGCAAATACGAAAGCGAAATTTAATAAATACATATAAAAAAGAAATAAGGAAATTAAATATAATTGCAATGAGAAAACTATCCATCATACATGTATTTCCAATGAAGTTGATGTAAGCAGCTGTAGGAAACCGTACGGCATTCAACGATGAGAAAAACCCAAACCGTATAGTAGGCTATAAAAGCTCTGACATGAATGATATGAAACAACACAATTTAAAAACATAACAGCCTAATTTAAACATGTGTATAACAAAGCAATTTACGAAAAACAAACATGAAAGACAAGAACCAACGACAACCATGGAACTACACGCTGCTCATTTGGAATAGAAACACAAAGAACGTTTGAAGGCACACACCATCCAACCCCCTCTCTCACCTGTAGGTTATATTCCAAACTGTATTTATTTGGCATTCTTAAAGGGCATTAGCTATTAAATTCATGTTAACTGGTTTGAGTCAAATTTACATATTTGATTTATAACACACTAAAACGTACGTATGTCCAAATTAAAATAAATCTAAAATAGGCAGTTAACAATGTATTTACTCGATAATATCTATATCAGCATTTGTGTGTATTTCATTCTGCACCCAATCTAACAATCGAGATGACCTCCGCGGACTGCCAACAATCACATAACCCAATATTATAAACATAGAAATGAACATTAATAGATAGCGACCTCGTCCAATTAGACTTTTCTATGCCTGTTTGATTTCATGTTATAGGTTGAAAAAGTTAATCATCGTTTTATCTGTATAAGAATGATTTTTTTAATCGAATTAGTCAACGAAATCGTTCACCTTTGTCCCACTTTCAATATTGACATTATTTCCTTTCAATAGCTGAACACGACTAATACATGCGTAAGGAATCTCAAGATGATGGGTTTAACTGAAGGTCACATAAATACGGATTCAATTCGGGTCGAATTGTTCACTTGTAAGTGAATTGTTCATTAACTATCGTTTTTGCTTATTTTGACAAGTTAAACTAAATTGGCTGCTGAATTCGAATTATTATTTCATTATTTCACTTTTACTATTCATTGAACAACCGCATTATAATGTTTGTTATATCTTGTAGCTTATGCCCCTTTAAACCATTCATCAGTCCATACAGGGAAGGTTAAAATTTGACAATTTAAAATGTACTACTGAATGTACGGTGACCCCGGAAATATTATTGATGCTTCAGAAAAAAAAATAAGGTTGCTATTGCGAGTAAAGATGCATTCAAATTATTTTTTGGCCTACTGATACTTGAAAACACATGAAAAAGGTATACAGCAGCAGAAGTAACAGCAACAGTTATACCCCTTTGATGTGCGGATGTAACAGCAACAAACACTCTTTCGCAATCGGCATCACCAGCAATATAAATTTCCCGGGCATCAACAGCAGCAGTTATAACCTTTTCCGAGCAGCAGAAACAACAACAGCGAGTAATCAACTTCTTCAAAATCGACAATAAAAAAAAAACGATTCCAAAAAAGAAATGCTATAATGTTTTTGTACCTCTGAGTCAAAGATTGCGAAAGACAAATCTTGCATTTTTTTCCATTTTTTTTTTTTTTTGTTATCAGTACTATTCAACATTCTTATTTTTTTTTGCTTTTTTGATGTTTTATAAGATCGATTTGGTGAGATTAATTTTTTTATCATGCATGAATTGAAAGCCCTAGTAGTACGGTGACGAGTAAGGTAAATTAAAAAATTCAATGGACCGAAATACCTCACGGCAAATTTGGTCGTATTTTGAAAATAGATATTATACCCTTCGAGTAAGGCATGTCGTAGAGTACCAAACTGGTGCAGATTTTGAAAACTGTCGTCAAAGGTCAAAAGAAGGATTTTCAAAAAATACCAATGTTTGGACATTTTGGACAATTTCTCGGAAGTCACTCATGATAACTGAGAAAATATTTCTATGGAAGCATGCTCTTGGGATGTTGCACACATTTTTGTTTGTAATACTTATGCCAGATTGACAGAGATTAGTGATGTATAGTTAACACCCGGTCCATGATTCAATAAAAAAAATAATGAAATTCATTATTACTTTTTAAACCCAAAAGAATTTGGGAACTTTACATGTCTTGATACATACATCTCAGCATAAACACGATAATATATGAAGTTTTTTTAATGATACTAGGTCAATCAGTTCAAGCGCAATAGCATATTGAAAATGTATGTCCCCTTGTTTATAAAAGAACACTAACAATGGAATCAGGAGCAGACTTTTGACCTAAACCGATTTTAAAACACGATATCTATCAAACAAACATGTTTCACAGATATTTGTGTATATTTCAGTAACATTTAACATCAATATGCACGTCCATTTGAAGAGGTAACGGAAAACTAACACTAAAATGTATCGATCCGATGTCATGTTATATTTCCAAAATATTTGCTAAAGTCTCCAGTTGGTTTATAAGCCCTCTAACCACGTCAAGGTCGGAGACCACTGGCAGGATGTTTTTAAATTGTTTTGAAAAATAAATTCTTCAAACTTTTCATGTGAGAAAAAAAAAACACTAGCAGCAAACCCATGAAATATTGGGCATAGCGATTAAATACTTTAATCATCATCCTCGCCGTTGCAATCTTCTAACACTGTCTAATAAGTAAGCTGGTTTCTACAATCATCATTCCCCTTACAACCACAAATGCTTGTAAATGGCAAGTTTTGTTCATAGCCTACACACGATTTGCCACAAATAGTTTTGCCTTTACATGTGCAAACAAGGTCCTGGAAAAGTCAGAAGACATTGGCCCTTCAAAATATACTGGAACTATGGAGCTATTCTCCAATGTCCATCCATATTCTAGAAATGATCTGGATAGTGGTTTGGCGATATGAACATTCATCTAGGCATACACTTGTAGGGAAACACTAAACATGTGTTGTCTGAATGATGCCTCACTAAGTAATCATCCTTAGATAGCGCGTACTTTACTCTCAGTTTATTTAGATCACCATGTACTGATTGAGCCTTGCCTATGGGGTCATAAAGATCAGCGATAAATTGTTTTATCACTGCAGCAGATGTTACGATATAAGAACCAGCTAGATACAAACTTTGATATATGAATGGGTGTTCTTTCAACGCCTTGTATAATGTCTTTTTGCAAATTTCAATGAAAGAAGACGTCGTGTCGAATCCCGTTAGAGCGTGAGCAGCTGGTAGTGTGCTAAACATCACTTGTCTAATAACATTGCATATGTTGTGTACAGGTATAAACCGTCTTGAGTCTTTGGGTGAAGAAACTCAGTCATCATGTCTGGAACCACAATTCATCAATCTTTGTCATTTGTGGAAAATACCTCATACAAAGAAGTAAAACATCAGTGTCCGCTGATTTTTATTACAAGCCGACCACCGAAATTGCTTTGTTATCATCTGTTCATTAACAAACATAGACTGTAGAATGAATCTTGTATCTGCCTCTGTCTGCCTACTGAACAACTGAGTACAATCAGTTCCAGTTCAGGCACAACATTGTTTCACAGTCTCTTGGTTTTGAAAACATCCAACTAACAATATTTTGTCTTGGTCATACTTGTATAGGTTTTATGACATGTATAACACGACCTATGATACTTTATTTGTTATAATGGAATCATTTGTGTTAACTCAAATTCATCATAAAGGCGGCGATAAACAGTACCTTGTCTGACATTTTTTGCGTCTTAAAAAGTAGTTTTCCCTTTTTTTGTAGCATTCGACAAATTTTCGTTCGTAGAAATTTGGCAAATAACGCATAATTCCCAATTACTCTTAAGTCTACTCTTTTTCGGCACGGAGTGAGAAAATTTAACAGGACTCGTGTCCATTATTGTCCGTGTTATTTCAGAGGTGTTCCAATCTGGTTTAAAAATCAACAAGAACAAAAACACCTCAAAAGTTACTAACACATAAAATCTGTACTTAGTCAAAATCTAGACACAGACATTGATATAAATCTGTATTCTTCATATATGACAATAAAGAAAATACACAGTTTTATTATTTGTAAAAACACAGTAAATCACAAGTTAAAGGAAACTAGGAAAAGGGAGCGCAATACGACTTATTTAGGTGAAAATTTAATAGTGAAATTGCTATGTGATGAGTATTATAAAAAGGCCCATAAAAGTAAATTTGCAAACTCTTTCGAATTTTTATGCATAACTTCTTGCATCTTGGTTATTCCACTTTTTTGTGAAAATTTACTACTGCTGACATATACAAGCATTTTGATGATGTCTTTATTCGGGAATTTATTATAAGTGTTACCGTGCTAGAAAATGAAAAAGAAAATGATCGGAAAGTCACACTTTATCGCAATTTTACAAAAAACTGCACCGTGGGAAAAGCCTACGACAGGGCTAAAATGAAACCAAACGGCCATTAATACTCATCACAGATACCAGGCTCAAGCCATACATGCTTATATAAAGTATAATGTTTACTCTATTTGCATGTGGATTTTTAGCCGTGAGGTGTTTCGGTCCATCAAACTCTTGAAATAAGCGACTTTTTCCTGATTTGTCATTCCACTGTTATAGTGAGGTAGTGCACAACATGCTCATTATGTTTGTTTTCTAGTGCTCTTTAAACCTCGTTATTTATTTTTTGCGAAAAGTGTTCAGTTGATCATAACAGACGATTCTCACGAAAACGAAGCGCATGTATGGGTTAAGCCTGGTATCTGTGATGAGTATTAATGACCGTTTGGTCGAATCTACTGCTGGTAGACGTTTTGTTAACAAGGGTGTCACCTTTCCAAAGTCAGAATCTGTGCTTGCATCAATAACTTGACTTTTCATTTCCTGTAAATTAACTGTTTATAAAATGTTTAAATTATTTAAAGCAGTCGGGGTAAGTAGAGCTTTTCCAATTTGCTACCACATAAATCGTAGTATCAGCAGGAAAACGTTTTTGAACTATTGGAAACAGTTGGTATATACACTTAATATCAGCATGTGTTTTATTTATTTATTATAATCAAAAGTATTTTGCGGATTTTTATCTCCAACTTGGAATTAATTTCATGTGGATATGATTCGTATTTATAGCAAACAAAAGTGTGTCTACTCTATAAGCTGCTTTCAAGTAAACGTAGCTACATGTAATAACCGTTGAAAGAACGGTTTTTAATTTAGATGTATTCTCCAGAAATAGCAAAGCCAAAATGAAGCTAGAATATAAAGCACATCTATATCGGTTTTCGTCTGTTAAATTATTTAACAATACAGATTGAATAGGTTTGAATTTTTTTTTCCGTAGGGTTTTAGAAAACATGAAAATAGTACAGTAATTTTAACATACAAAATTAATCTCATTGATTATGTATTAACAATGAATTAGGTATATAACTGTTATCGGTTTCGAGGGGCCTTATACACAGATAAATTTGTTTTCGATCCCGAGGAAATCACCAGCCTAGTAATCGGTGCTTTTGTAAATAACACGTTTCCCTAAATGTTAAAATTAATCAATGCATTTAAGTTTTTTACCTCGCAAACGGAGATAGCCTCAGCCTGATTTTGCACAAGTTTATTGAAATTCACACGTTACGTTGCAAGAAGAACATCTTGGGGGAAAAACTATAGAAAGACAAACAGAAGATTACAAAACACTACATACAAGTTTGAAGACTGGGCAACCATTAATTGATCTCATGTACTCTTATTGTTATACCCGTCGTGTTGCTTATTGATTTGCTTTTGGCTTTTTGTGTATTTCATTTACAACTTGCATAAACTGACCTCAGTAAACCTAATGAATGCTTCTTAAGTATGCATCATATTTGAAAATAGTTGACTGCAAATATAACCACATGCAGCGTAAAAAAGGAACATTATTTATAACAAAGCAGAAATCGTGACTTATTCAGTGCTTTGGCAAAGTAGGAACCCATGTTACCCTTAACGAAACAGGAATGCCGTTATTGATATACTAACGATATTCAGTCATGTTTTTGATAATTTTAGTATTCGTCGTGGTTTAAGATGTTTGAGATTTTTAGTACAATGTGTTGACAACTGTTTTAATTGCGAGATAAACAAGACTAAAGAGTTTTGGATTCCATTACTGACGATTTCATGTTGAAGTGTAATTCCGTCATTGTGTGTCTTTGAACATGTATCATTCGCGTAAACTCCACTTTTTTATTTATCTGTACTGATACAGGAATACGGTTTTAACATTTTAATATTCATTTGAAATCTACTATATACTCCATTGACATTTGCTGAAGAGAATATCGGACTTCGGAGTAACTGTGATTATATTTATTTTTTTTTATTTCTAATCAGGTTGGTATTACAAATATCCAAAGATTTAATGCTGTACAATCACTAGAAACCAGAATTTAGATTGATCGCCCAAGAAGGTATTAAAAATTTGAAAAGATTACTATATATTCAAATACATTTGAATAAAATTCGTTTTTGAATCTATTTTAATCCATTTCAAATCATTTTAGCGCCAGTTACATAGATTCCATTGCGGTCATTCAAGTTGATTTAAGATATGGTTAAGCTACGTCAAACCAATTAGTCCTTATCCGTTAAACGAAATCTGATATTAAGTCCTTTTAAATTATAAAATGTTTGTTTTTTGTAAGGTAAATCACTCAAGCAGAACAACATCTACGTGTATCTATCGTTAATCCGTTCCAAACGTTATTGATGGTAGTCAACAAATCAAATACTCACAATTAAAAGGAATAAATGACAAAATAGTAACTTATTTTTATTGATGACAGATTTTTTAAATGCAGCAAGAAAGTAAATCAGTAGAAAATAGAATTCAAAGAATGAATAATATAATTTTAATGTTTCCACATGCAATTGGCTTATTTGTCATTATTTTGTGAGTAACATTTATCTATTCCCAGTGTCGCTGGTACAAAAAGAACATTCAGATCGAAACTTACAAGAACAATAAGTGTGGTATAATGCAATTGTGTATTAGGAATATCGAACAACAAGATAACTGGCTGTATTCCATTCACCGTGACTGGATATAGCAGTATACCTATACATTCTAGTTTCAACAAAATGTGTCAAGCTCTTAATTGGCCACCTCTAGAAAAGTTGTAATTGCATTAAACAGTCTTATTCGTCATACAACTTTAATCTGAGTATTCCTCATTAAACTGTTTAAAAGAAAGATTACTATTTTTTTTCATAGAATAACACGATAAAGTAAATAGCAATATCATTTTTAAGGAGGGGTCAAATCATACATTGTTATATAAAGGCTACATTTCAAAAATCAATTTCTGTTTTCAGTGAAATTATTTTTATTTAGACGCATAATTTAATTGGCATATTTAAAATATTTCCTGATCGTGGTTTTCGCAATCCAGTTCCTATTGACAATCATTTTCACCTCATTCTCTTTTTATGTTTCCGAATGAAAATCATTTTAACATGATGTAAGGAACACGTTAGTTTTTCTACCGTGAAGAAATAACTGTATATCCCACTAAAAAAACTTAGTTCAATCTCTTTTCTTGTTGTTTTGATGTTATTTTGATGTATGTTTGTTTCTTCTTTTCATCTTTTTACTGTCGGTTATGGTGATGTTTGTCTTTATTAAACTAAACAGGTATTTTACATTATCTCTCTGCTGTGTAAGTGACTCCACAGGCTTATACAATTACACCTGTGAACATTTCTATCTGAATTCAAACGTGAAATTAATAACACACATTTTGTTTCAATACGATTCAATCAAACTCTGAAAACTTAATCTACACTTCAGTCAGAGTGTACCGTAATTGCTACATTAGTGTAACTAACTGAAGATGCTGAACATGAAATATTTGTTTATCAATGATCTTGACTTTAACATAGAAACTTTTTATCACCCTACTGTTGAAAGTTTAAAAAAAAGAACTAAACCTCATATACCAAGTGACTGTTACATAAAAGGTCGAAAAAATAAGAATAATAAAAAATAAACCCGATAACTTTTGTTCACTAATAACAGAAATAATTGAATGAAAAGTTAAACTATTTTTACCTAAGTGGAACCCACTCAACGCTACTACCAGAAACAACACTAAAATTAATATAGCGAAAGTAAGGCGCACTAATTCGTTCATAACTACAATCTTTTTCCTTGTCGTGGATTAAAAGCATTGCCAGTGAATTTTACTGTCTTTCAAAACTCATTCTTTATAAAGACCAATTTATCAAAATGGAAACAAGTGTTTCAGACGGGAAGTAGATTAATATTGAATGCAAAACAAAAACAAAAATAAAGTTCCTGATGGAAAAAGAATATTAAACTGTCAACATATCATATTCTAGCTATTTAAAATATTTGAAGAATGAATTTCGGGCATGTTTAAATTTTTTCATAACAACTTGACAATATGTTTAGCTTTTTTTCTGTGATCAAAATTACCAGTTTAAAACTTGCTACTACATGTAACATTACCTTTTTGATTATTTTGATTATTAAACAATATAGTTTATCAATTTATAAACAACAGGCTAGAAACACTTATTTTTATTTTTACCATGTTTACGTTTCAATTTAATATAAGCATAGAATTTACAGAAAATAAAAAAATAGAAATGACAGTACATATCAGCACAAAAGTGTAAATTGCTGGCTACATATTCTAGAGGGAAATAACAAAAATACCGAACTCCGAGGAATATTCTATACGGAAAGTCCGTAATCAAATGGCAAAATCAAAAGTTCAACATACATCAAACGAATCATTCGAATGGATATCAACCATCATATTCCTGACTTGAAAACCCGTGTAATTTTGATATTTCAAAAATTAACATGCAGTAATTATGTATACAGAAAATGATATTACACCCAGATACAAAAGTGCTGACTACAGTTCTGGTTATGGTTATTAGAGATTTAAAGGTTTCATAACGGATGACAACGGGATATGGCTTGATATCAACTCGAGTTATTTAATCTCAATATAATAATAAATGGGACTTCGGAGTGTTTATTATTACTATTTGAATTTTAGGTATAATACCACCAAATCATAGTACGTCACATCCGGTTGCAAACGAAAATAGGTCGAAAAAAAATGTTCCCTTGAATTTGACAGTTGTAGGTAATTGATCCTACATTTCATTGCAGTAAAATATTTCTGGGTCATAAACATATATCTTGGGTATTTCAAAGCACCATTATTTTTTTTGTTTGGGGTTTCTATAGAATATTTTGGAAACTTGAGGTTACATGGTTACTAAAGCTTATACACAGGTTACAAAAGGGGAAAAATTTGATTGGTTAACTTCCAGTGATGGTTATTTTCTTATATGCAATGAAATGTTATTTTTTTCTATAGTACTGGACAGGATAAAACTTTAATCATGCCAAGTATTTCTTTATTTAAACAAAGATAAATTCTGCAAAATTTTTTGAAAAGTGCAAATTTAACAAAGACCAATAGGGGAAAATCAATGGTGGTATTACACCTAATATGGGAAGCTGTACATGCACCTTTGACCATGTGAGTACTCTCATGTGTTAAAATTTTTTGCTATTTAAGTGAAATATTACTAATAATGAAATATTCTGAGTGGATTGAGTCTCCAAAACACTCTTTATGAGATAATTTCCTTGAAATAGGACTTTACCATGAATATTAGTTGACAGAATAAGCCATACTTAGAGTTTTGGGGAGTTTTTCTCCTTTTTTCTTATATTCTGCTATGCTAGAAAATTTTTCCTAAGAAATACTTAAATAAATATGTAGTTTTTAGTAAATGAAATTATTTTTAAAGCAATAACAACAAATTATTCACCAAAAGAGAAGCTTTTTATGTCCCTCTCTGGAACGCGGCGTAAATTTAAGTTTTACGTAAGGACTTATTGAAACCTCCTTGGAGACAGTAAACTTTTATACGGATAGTTCATTCAGCTTGAATACTTCAATTAATCATTTATTATAACATTTCTATCATAAATGAGTGAAAGTTACCCTAAAATTTTTATTTATTGGCCTATAAAGTAGAAATTTTGAGGAAATGAGAGGTATAAATGGACCAAAAGAGACCTTATAAGGAAGACAAAGAGGTCCATTAGTAGTATTTATCATCCTAAAGTCATCTTTTGTATCATATTCAATTGTTTGTAGGCAGATGAGATAAATATTTGATCATGTATTGGTCCACACTATATTCTATCATGATGCAGCTTGGTTTGGATTTTTCGAAGAAATTTAGCTCGAATCGCTGTAGATGTCGTCTTACATTATACTAGATTTTTCTCAAACTATTGAACTGATTATGACAAACCTTGACAGGAATGCTTGAAATAACCAGTATTACAAAGGAAAAAATTATCACATTCAGTTTATTTAACAAAAAAGTCTTCTTTAGGTGTAATACCACCAAATCATAGTACGTCACATCCGGTGAATACGAAAATAGGTCGAAAAAAAATATTCCCTTGATATGACAGTTGTAGGTAATTAATCCTACATTTCATTGCAGTAAAACATTTCTGGGTCATAAACATATATCTTGGGTATTTCAAAGCACCATTATTTTTTTATTTGGGGTTTCTATAGAATATTTTGGAAACTTGAGGTTACATGGTTACTAAAGCTTGTACACAGGTTAAAAAAGGGGAAAAATTTGATTGGTTAACTTCCAGTGATGGTTATTTTCTTATATGCAATGAAATGTTATGTGAAATTTTTTTTAAATAGTACTGGACAGGATAAAACTTTACTCATGCCAAGTATTTCTTTATTTGAAACAAAGATAAATTCTGCACAATTTTTTGAAAAGTGCAAATTTAACAAAGACTTACAGGGGAAAATCAATGGTGGTATTACACCTAAATAACGAGAGTTGATATCAAGCGATATCCAAATTTCACAAGTTGTTAAACCTATTTCTCTTATGGTCAACACTCTTGTGTTTAATCAAAAATACCGCGAAATGTTGATCTAGTCTTTCGCACATTCCTGTATGATGTCATAAGTCCTTTTCCAGTATCAGAGTTTACTTTAACATGAGACATTTTAAGACTTTTTGTACGCTACAGAATTTAATAAAATTTGGCAAAAAGAAGATTGTTAGGTGAAATGTGTGAGTCTTATGTATATCATTGACGAAATCCTTTATGTCCGTTGTCATGGGCGAAATGTGCATCGTCTGACGTTTGAAAGTCATCAATGACCTAACTAATAGCCAATGAAAAAGCCGTAATAACGTCTTGTGATGCTGGATAAGCCAATCAAATTAATGCCGATTTTCCTATCACTTTTTCATATAATACTCAGTGCAGTGTGATACGAGAAATATCTATTCATGCAAGAAATTGATAACAGGCCACAACCATAAGAGAAACATGTCTTCCTCGAACGGTATATAAGTTTCTTTTATTGCAAATTAACAAAACATAGATTCAGTAGCAGAATGAAATAGCATTACTTTTCATTATCTGATTGATTTGAACTCAAAACATTAATAATGAATATTAAAGTTTCAGTAAAAGGCGCCAATATAAAATGATGAGCTGAAAACATGGCAAATTATTACATGCAAGATGGTCTGTCATTCAACGTCTTAGTAATCATCATACTTAGCTCAAATATCTGTAAGTCGACAAAACATTTACTATTTTATATACTTTACACAAATCTGAACTTAAAGTACCTTGATGTAAAACTACAAGAGTATCAATAAAAAAATCAAACAGGTTTACGGAGTATAAAACTATTTTTATATCCCTTGTCATTATCGATCTGGTAGTTTAACTATTGCTTAAGCAGAAGGCTCGTTTAGCTTTGAATTGTTCAGTAAAAATAAGGACGATAAATATGCCTCGTATAGGGAGACTGTCACATTGTCTGCATTTTTTTATACCTTGCAAAAATTCTCCGGAAAGTCCGTGTTTGATTTTTTGCAAGGATAAAATATTTTCTCTTTCTATTACTATTTTCCATAGGAAGTCTAATTTTACTTTTAACTATACAGAAAGTTAATTCGATATAACTATTTGTCGTAAATAGATGACGAATGTTTCATTTAGCTACGTAGAAAAAAAATCAAGCAAAAGAGAATATCATGTCGACTTAAACATGTTAAAATGATATTCTAACACATGACGAGAAACATATCAAGAATATTTTGCTATAGATTTAACTAAATCGTGTTTTACATTTAAATGCATACCTTTATCAATTTGGGAAACAGTTATAGGTTAAGAAGACATAGTCTTGTAAATGCAATATATACATTCGTTTTCTTTGCGAACGACAACAAGGATGTTTTTAACGACCTTGACTTCCCCTGTTTATTGTAAATGCAATTCGCAACTCTTAGTTTTTAATGAGTTTCCTTGTCGAAATAGCCATAAAAAACTAAGGAAAGTTATAACGGATTTAATTGGTGTAAAATACCCAAAAAAATGTTATATCGGGTAAATGTCAATCAATCATCATTAAAAGGAAACAAAAAACACATTATCACTGTATCATGACAAATCAAAAGAAAATGTCAAAATAGTCATATTAAAAAATTATTGGTTTACCGTGAGAACGGAATAAACAAACAAATTGGATATAATATAATATTCGGTATCACTAGAAATTTATCATTGTAAAAGGATTATGGCAGGCTGCAGTGAAAGGATAAGCGTCTCTTGATATGCATTTATCCCCTGCCATGTAATTCCAATCTGTTTCAAAATGTTCCAATCGGGAATACATACAATCTCAGACTAATACTGGTATCAAAATATCTAAGATTTTGAAAAAAGGCAACTAGAAAGTTGAGACAGAGGCATACGTATCGGTCAATCATTTCGTGTTGGTGACCGTAAAACGTATATGTGTCCAGTTCAGTAGTTCTTCCTCGTGACTTTGTTGGAGCCGTTGTTGCGTTCGGGGCACATTAATACTAGTTGAGTCCGTAAAATGTGAACTTCCATGAACCATTGAACGCAAGTTATCAATTTAGATTTTTCAACCTCACACGATGTCGGAGAGGGTATTTTGCAACTGAGATGAGGTTGACAATTTGAAATCATCTACGGAGATATGAAACGATAGAGTTGTGGAATTATTATCAATAAAGGTTGTACACAACTCACGGTTGTCATACAGTCAACACAAATAATGAAAAAGAAATTGTGATTAAAAATGGAACCGGCATAACCATCTTATCGTTGCCTCAGTGTTGTGTTTGTTTGTGGTTTTTTTTTTTCTGTTTCAGTTTGTTGTCATCAATGTTATGTCGTTAACAAGTATTTCAAAGAAGGCTCAACCGCTATCCTGCAATGCCCAAACAAGTCTTATGATTATCCGCTCATTTGGATGAAGGGCACACAGTTGAAACTCATAAGCAGTAACCATCTAATAGTGTCAAAAAATCAACAACATAAGCTCACAATAATGGGCAATCACAGTTTTGGGGAATTCAACCTTGCGATCTTCAATTTTTCTATGAATGATCAAGGTTCATACAGATGTCAAGGAGTCGCAGACCAGACTGCTTTTGCTGTAGACATATATGCAGTTCTGGCAAGTATGTAACATTGTTTATTATGTCTTCTGCAACAAGTGCATATCTGTGCTCTAAATATTCTATAATTAACTGCCACCTTAATCTCTCATCTTGATTGCAGAGAAAATTAAAACTAAATGGAACTTGTTCTATGTTATGGTTTATGTATGTTTGTTCTGATCAACTCGTTTATTTTCAGCTTATAGTCAAAAGAAAGGGTAAAGCTGTTTTCCTGTCAAGATGTGTTATTAAAAAGTAAAATCACAAAAATACTGAACTCCGAGGAAAATTCTATAAGGAAAGTCCCTAATCAAATGGTAAAATCAAAAGCTCAAACACATCAAACGAATAAATAACAACTGTCATATTCCTGACTTGGTACACGCATTTTAATATGTAGAAATAAGTAACAACGATTATTTTAAAATTTTTGTAAAGAAACCAAAAGAATCATATTCATCAAACCACTACTGATATGCCCAGGTTGACAGCTTTTACAGTTTCCGTGATCTACAAGGGCACCAAAAAAAACCAATCAGATTATGAAAAGTAATGCTATTTCATTCTGCTACTTAATCTATGTTTTGTTAATCTGCAAAAAAAGAAACTTATACATTGTTATATACCATTCGAGGAGAGAATGCATCTCTTATTACCAGAACTGTAGTCATGTAATATCATTGATGTGTTCATTTTCTGTATACTTACTGCATATTAAGGTGGATCATCGGTATATATTTTATCAGATAGATTTGTTTAATAATTTGCCAAAATGTAAATTTTTGAATGCTTTTTTTTTCAAAAATATAATAAAAAGTATGGGTGACTGTGCTATTTTTCAAGCGACAAGTCGTTCATAATTGCCTAAATGTATATAGATTGTTCATGAAAAACACGTTTTTGTAAATAAAAAAAAATCTATGAGCAATAAAATATGAGAAGATAAGCTTTTGAATATGCTTTAAGAAAATAAAAATAAAAAATGGTGTCACAGAAATAGTTTTCTAGCTACCAGTAAAAACATTCATTTCACTTATCTCCACTCAAATAGCCAACTTGAAAAAATGATTCTAGAAAAACATAAATGTTTGGTCTTGTTTAAACATCTTGGATAATGCAATGAATCACTTATTTTTTTTCTTTAGACAAACAACCAGTCTCACACATAATTGCAAATCTGTCTCAAAATTTGAAGATTTTGGAGAAGAAAAGTAGACCGATTATGTACTGCTATTGTAAAAGTCAAGATGGCGGCATACAGTAAATCTATCTTAAGTTTTGTAATATTATTTCATCTTCAATAAGTTCATCGGATATATATATATATACTTCCCGTTTAGTTGAAGTACAAAGACTAAACTCAGAATTTTTTCTTACATTTGGATATAATTCTTCATAATAACGGTTTTCTTTTCCAAATCATTTTTGCCATTGTAAAAAGAAAAAGTTGAGACTTAAAAATTTACTTCAAACATTTGCGTTGCCAGAACAATTGTATGGTACCCTCTATAAATCAATTATTTCTATCAATCTTATGGATGAGGTTTAAAGAAAGCGATTCCCTTACTTTTGAACATTTTTCGTAATAACAGTTTCTTTTCTGGCCCATCGTTACAAGAAAAAGATGATACGTAAAACTATCCTTCAAACAATTATTTTCATCAAAGGCAAATCCTTTTGATGACATGTGATGCCGTTTTAACACACCATTTTACAAAACAAAACAATTGTCTGCTCTATGGTCGGGTTGTTGTCTCTTTGACACATTCCCCATTTCCATTCTCAATTTTAATCAATAATTTTATTACCAATTCGATTGTTATCTATACAATGTAGCTATGAAATGCGATCAGCTGATTATTGATTTATTGTCAAACAAGTTTGAAGGGGAATTAAAATTATTAGTATTGCCTGATCAGAGAAGGTCTTAGAAACCAAAAAGTAAACAAGATTGATCAAATTGAACCGTTCTATATTTTCGCAAACAACGAATTTGTATAGCCACAATTTTTATTTTTTCGTCAAATATAAAAATGCCGCCCGCCAGCGGAAACCCTGACGCGAGGAACGTACAGTCAACATGTTACAGTATATGTTATCCACAAGGGAAAGATGTCAGAATGACATGCTTTACTTTTAACAAACAAAAGTATAATAATATTTAGTGTAGTTCAAAAAAATGCCATATACCTTATTAACAAATTAATCCAATAAACAAGTACAAGAGCTCTCGTGCAATATGAATATTCTTGGGTGAACAAATCTTCATATCTCCGGGAAATAAATGTATATTATTCGATAACTCCAATTTAATCACACATTTGTCTTTTAATTATCATTGTTTCAGTGCCGCCATCGAATATCAAAATTGCAAATAAAACGAAATGGAGTACAATCGAATTAATTGAGGACAGAAGTAGTGAAATCACATGTTCGATTAGCAATGGAATACCAAGCGCTCGAATTGCCTTTACCATTGACGGAAAGTATGTAAAAAATGGAAGTAATGACTTTATTTCACTGCAACTCAATGCTACTATAAATTTTCATAGGAAACCTATAACTTGTTCTGCTCACCAATCATTTTTGGAAAAGCCGTTGGAAGATGCAGCCGTCTTGTTTGTGTTAAGTAAGTATGACAATGCTCCATTTCATTGTGTCAACTGTTTGATTGTGATTTGAACATCTGAATGCTGAAATTAAAACACATGACAAAAAATAAAATAAAACTCTCAATTACACCGTAAATGTTATCAACTACTCAGATCTTACATATGAAGTGATCAAAAACATGTTATATGTTCATAGTGTGTCAAATACAATCAGCATTTCAACGAGAAGCATTAAAATAAAAGATTACCTGTCTCCATTTATCGAAAATACTGTTTAAAACTTTTCGAAGAATCGAAACGCTAGTTCAAATGAAATTACAACAGACTAAACACAAACAACGTTGTGCACTGCAAACTTTTATTTTTAACAGGATACGGGACCATTCGTGTTCATAAATGTATATAAAAAATTAGCTATGTTTTAATTATTCAATAACAACATAATGTTTGTACCGAAAAAAAATATACAATTTCTCTTTACTTTTCAAAATACGTTTTGACAAATATTATAAAGTTTTTTTTTAATCGTCTGGAAATTTACTGGCTGTATAATCAAACTCTGTTCGCGCCCTGTCCGAAAAAATGTTCTAACGAGAGTAAGAGTAGGTATAAAGCAACTCAGTATAAAACACATGTACAACATGAAACGTTTTCATATTAGATAACGCTTTATCAACGGTTAATACCTGACATAATAAAAACACCTAAATGTTTAACAGTTCATAAAATGTTGACAAAACTATGATCTGTATATTCATTTTTAATATCTATATTACATACATGTACAACTCACTATAATAATAAAATTGAAAAAAGATAGTTGTAGACTTATATAATTATAACTGTTTCGTATTGTTAAAAGTGACACGTTTCTGGTACATACAGCAGTATACTACTGTTGCCTTTATTTCTCTCTTTTTTGGCGATGTTGTTTGTAAAGCCCTTAAACTTAGATACGATCCATGTAAACAAATTGCTCTTTTGAATAATCTTATAGTAGTAAAATCCTTAAATATTATCTATTTTGGTATTAGCATTGATTTTGTTTTTGAATCAAAATTTAACGTAGCTAAATGTTAATCACTATATCTGTACAGTTAAGAAAACTCATAATCTTACACCATGTCGATACTGTTCACTTACATTATGGCATCGCATAAGGTCATAGGTTTCTCAAACTGTTTATAACGTCATTACATTAAATTTGTTGGATGTATAATGATTGGTACCTTAGTCTTTGATAACATGATTTAAT
This sequence comes from Mytilus californianus, assembly GCF_021869535.1. Taxonomy (NCBI): domain Eukaryota; kingdom Metazoa; phylum Mollusca; class Bivalvia; order Mytilida; family Mytilidae; genus Mytilus; species Mytilus californianus. The sequence continues at coordinate 92,304,035 of NW_026262734.1, read as the reverse complement.
CATTAGGAATAACTTGCTTCGAGATAGCTTTCAGTAACTGTATGTTCTCTTATTTATGCCCGTCATGTCTATTTTTTATGTTAGTTTGTTTTGTGCCTCCTTCCGTTCTTTTAAGTCAACTGCAACTGATCATTACGGTTCTTGTATTTGCTTTAGCGTCACTGTCCCAAGTTAGGGGAGTATTGGGCACTTACAGATATTATTAACCTCGATCCATTCTATATGTGCCTGTCCCAAATCCGGAGCCTGTCTTTCATGTTTAATGTGACCTACCGAATTACATTATTTACCGGATTTGTAATAACATAAGCAACACGACGGGTGCGACATGCGGAGCAGGATCTGCTTACCCTTCCCGAGCACCTGAGATCACCCCCATTTTTGTGGGGTTCGTGTTACTTAGTCTTTAGTTTCCATGTTGTGTCTTGTGTACTATTATTTGTCTGTTTGTCTTTGTCTTTTTCTTTTTTAGCCATGGCGTTGTCAGTTTATTTTCGATCTATGAGTTTGACTGTCCCTTTGGTATCTTTCGCCCCTCCTTTCAGTGGCTGTCGTTGGTTCATGTGTCTGATATTTGTTTTATTTTGTAAATTGTTACTGTAGCTGACTATACAGTATCGGTTTTTCTCATTGTTAAATGCCGTATAGCTGCCTATAATTGCTAACATCTACTTCATTTAAACTTTGGTTGATATTTGTCGCATTGGCAACAATATTACATCTTGTTGTTTTATATTACATTCCGTCCTTTTAAGTGTAATCAAAACGTTTTGATATTTTAAAAATGTGTTTCAGTGCGTCCAAACATACGCATTTCAGTCAAACCGTCCACCGATATCTCAGAAGGGAATATGATCATTTTAGAATGCATTGACAGCAGTAATGTGCCCGCAAAGAACTACTCATGGGAGCGTGATGGATTGTTTCTTACAAATGTCAACAGCAATGTATTGGTTATAGATGACGTTACTAAAAAAGATTCAGGAATATATGAATGTCATGTAAAAAACCGGATCGGCTCTTCAAGTTCCAACATTACAGTGAATGTATACCGTAAGTACCTTTCAACTCACAATTCGATATAGCTTACACAATTTGATGTATTCCAATCATTTTTTACAATGCGGAAACTTAATCACATACTTTTTCTCTGCCTAAAAAAAGGGCTCGCCTGCACAGCCTTGTACATTAAACTTACTGCATTTTTGGTGAAAATTAATTTCTCGTTCGGCCAATCCTATGAACAGATTGTTAAATTGCGAAATAAAAACACAATGCATATATAACTATAATAATTATATCATTTTCTACCTCATGAGTAAATTACCTTTGTTCTATTTGCAAGACCTTTCTGAACTTTTTGGTCCTCAGTGCTCTTCAACTTCGCACTTTATTTGGTATTTTTAACTTTTATGATTCGATCGTCACTGATGAGTTTATAATAGACGAAACATTTAAAGGAGTTTATATTTATTATACCATTACCTTTTTTTTATTATTTTTAGTTAGCTAGATTATCAAATAAAACGGTCAGTGCAGGTGCTTGTAGACAATACGCTATACCATTGCCTACTAGATTTCTTCTTTTGTTTTATTATTTTGGTTCGGTGAATAAACTACTATGTGATATGCAGCATAACACCTCCTTTAATCGGATACATTGTTTGTCAGGACAATAATATTATTTTCCTGTAGATACTCAAGTGTTTTGCATCAATTAAGGATCAATACCCAAGTTAAATCGGTGCACTTATGTAGCTGTCAACACAACAGACAGGTCACCGTAGCTTCTTTTCTGACCCCACTGGTTAACTGTCATTCAAGTGTTTGATTCTGTCATGATTTAAATGATTATTAAATTATTTGTGCGTAAACTCAACTGATGTTACAATACCCTTATTTTGTTATGATGGTCTTAAATGATTGAATATTTTGGCTGTATGCGCAGAGATAAGGTAGTATATGTTTAAATTGCATGGTATGTTAACTTCTTACTTATTATGCTGCTGTTAAGTATATAATGTCATTCATAACTGCTAATATTCTCAGGAGCGTGCTCGAAACACTGAACTTCTTGCAGCAGTCTTACGGAGGAAACGTTTGAACTATACAACTTTTTTAAGTTTACGGTCACTATATCGAATTGTTTGACCGATACAATGTCTCTATGTCTCGTTTTACGAAAAACATGTTTTTGTTATAGATTTAAAGACATAATAGTCGTGTGATCTAAACATGTAAAACTGTTTGCCTCCTTTTGCAATATTTTTATGTAGTTTGAAAGGAAAAAGATGCATGCGTATCATCAGCTGCGGCTTATCCAGTCTATATATCCGGTCTCTCTTCATTTGGACTGCAGACAATATCTTCTGGTTTTGTTACTTTGTTGAAACATGTACATTAAAATTGATTGTTAAGAACATTGGTAAAATAGTATTACAAACATACCGAACTCAAAGGCAAATTCAAAACGGGAAGTTCATAAACTAGAGGCTCCAAGGAGCCTGTGTCGCTCACCTGATATTTTTGTGTACATTGATGCATGCAATAGTGCAACCATTATACTGTTGCTTTAGTTTCAGAGATTTAAGCCAAAAACTGCATTTTACCTCTATGTTATATTTTTAGCCATGTCTGCCATGTTGATGTCATCGGATACTTTTTTTTTTAAACTAAATACCCTTATGATGATTATGGCCAAGTTGAGTTATATTTTTCATAGCAGTTTCTGAGGAGAATATTTTTGTAAAAGATTACAAAAATTTTCGAAAAATTGTTAAATATTAACTCCTTCAAGGGATCAAATGACAATTTTAGTCTTGTAGACTCATTTGTAGATCTTACTTTGCCAAACATGATTGCTGCTTACAGTTCATTTCTATCTATAATAATGTTCAAGATAATAACCAAAATCTGCAAAATTTCCTTAAAATCACCAATTCAAGGGCAGCAACCCAACAACAGGTTGGCTCATTCGTCTGAAATTTCAGGACGGATAGATCTCTTCTTTATAAACATTTTTACTCCATGTCAGATTTGCTCTAAATACTATAGTTTCAGAGATATAAGCCAAAAACTGCATTTTACGCCTATGATCTATTTTTAGCCATGGCGGCCATGTTTGTTAGGAAGCGGGGTCTTCGGAGACATTTTTTAAACTAGATACCCCAATATTGATTCTGGCTAAGTTTGATTAAATTTGGCAAAGTAGTATCAGAGGAGAAGATTTTTGTAAAAGTTAACGGACGACGGACGCCAAGTGACGAGAAAAGCTCAATTGGCCTTTTAGTCAATGTGAGCTTAACATGACAAAATCAAAAGAGGCGAAAGATATCAAAGGGACATCTATAAGACTATAAACTATATTGTAAGCTATCGTTAACTCGTAAGAATAAAGTGCACGTGCTCATAAGAATAGTGTTCAACCGCACCGTCTAGTTCTTCTGAATAATGTTTATTTTAAGTGATCAAACCAATGCATATATATCGGATTTAATCTGCAAAAGTGAGCCTCTAAATGGCGATGGATTAACCGATGCTTTGCTTGTATTTCATTTACATGAAGTGAATGCTCATTTTAAGTCACACACATATGCATAAAAAATATATTATGTTCGTGTAAAAATTTCAGATCGACCTTATCTTCTTGGAAATTCTACTTCAAAACTAAACTACAAGACAGAAGTAGGTGGCCGGTTAATGGTTTCGATACTGGTAGAAAGCAACCCTGAACCACTTACGGTGTCTTGTCTCAATATAACAGACTTAAAGCTAGACGAGTGGATCATCGAGAAAGATGTAGTTGAGAAAAATGTCTTCCTTTTATCTACAACTTTATTTCCTATCCACACAGAACAATATGGCAGATACCTGATTCTTGTACGGAATCAATACGGGAGCTTAAAAGTCAACATAAATCTAAAACTTCCAGGTAGTTTTTTTTTAAATTAATCTTTTCAGAGGTATATGAAAGATAACAAATATTGTCTGCAAATAATTGCACGCACGAGTATATTTAATCTAGCTTCTTTTCTTCATATATTTAAATGTAAATAAAATGTTCAAAGTATCCATAAGTATTTCTTTTTTCTAAGTTCTGTCAATAATCAGCTTATCGAACAAGACGCTTTGATGCAAAGAATATAACATGTTCTTGATATAAATATTTTGGATATGAACTTTTGATGAAGGTCATAATTGTATTGTAGGATATTTTGAAATCGATATTTGTTATTAATTTTCTGTCCTTTTCAATTTTGATTTTTAGATGCCAACGTTACAATCCTGCCTGTTTATCCTTTGTGTGATGTGGCTGCAAATTTGACTTTGTCATGCACACTACATCACAAGAACTTTCGTCAGTGGACAAACTCTTGGACACATTGGATAAACAATACTTACATCAGAAATGTTTCCGGTATAATAAAGGGAAACACGTCTTTCGTGTATTTCCCTTTTTGTGATTATCAAGACTTTTAAACGTACAAATGTAGTTGGATTCTTCAAAAGAGGCATGGAATTTCTTCGGTATTCGTATCAGTCAATGGTAAGCAATATTTCACATTTTAATAGTTGGTTAATTTGAATACAGATCATTACAATCATATAAGCTCTGTAATCGGAATATTAAATAACATATAAATTTACTCGAAATAGAAAATATGTATTTTTCTTTGTAGTTTTTTTTTTTGTAAGAGCTAGCATCTTCCTTGCATGAAATAATTACAGATACAGTACTTTCAAATTAATACATTTATGTATCATAACGTACAACCGACCTTTATCATTATGACTGCAACCTGGCGGATCTCGTAAAATTTAATACTCCGAATAAAACTGTTTCAATTTTAGTCTTTTAGAATCTAAAAAAAATTTATACTGACTTCTTGACACGCTGTTCAAACAAACAGTGGTGCGCGATTGTAACCGTAGGAATTGTACAAAATTAATACATATCAGTTGAATGGTGCATACATATTTGTTAATCGATCGCTGTATTTCAAAACAGATTGATGAAATAACGCAATGAGTAGAACAAAAATACAGCGAGCTGCATACTTTTGCTAAGTTTTAGAGCTTATATATTGAATAACAACACGTAGCAGAATAATATCAAAACCACATGTAAATATCTGTCCTAAGTCAGGAATCTGATTACAGTAGTTGTCGTCTGTTTATGTAGTGCATACGTGTTTCTCGTTTCTCGTTTTTATATAGATAAGACCGTTGGTTTTTCCGTTTGATTGGTTTTACACTAGTAATTTTTTGGGGCCCTTTATAGCTTGCTGTTTGGTGTGAGCCAATGCTCCGTGTTGAAGGCCGTACCTTGACCTATAATGGTTTACTTTTATAAATTGTAACTTGGATGGAGAGTTGTCTCATTGGCACTCATACCACATCTTCCTATATCTATATAGGCAACATCAGTTTGCTTATGTTCAACTCTATTAAATCGATTAAATAGAAATAAAAAGGTTACAAACAAAATCATGAAGGACGCACAAAAAACTGCAATAGGAGAAAAACAGGATGTGTTGATAGGCTATCCAAGGATTACATGCCAAGTGAATTTACATTCAGTCAAAATGTCACATTCGGGAATAGGACCAAATCAAAAAATTTAAAAATAAAGACTATCTTGGTATCTAAGGATCTAAGACTGCGATAACATGTCACAAGTGAGGTGAGACAAGTATATATCATGTATATTGTATCTATCAACCAATTTAAGCCATTCCTCCTGATAAATCTGTGAGAGCATTTTTTTGTTAATGGAAGAAACCATTCCAATGAAGTTCGTATAACATGAACATACACAAGCTTAACGTAGCAATTGAGATATGTTTACGCCCCATCATGGAACATCACGTTGTGCCATGCTATCTAGTTGTAGATCGTAACTTTTGGGTTAATATAGAGTAAACAAAAAGGAAATAAAGCTGATTTTTAAAAGGGGGAAGTTATGATCTCATCAGAAGTCCGAAGTGCACAATGTAAAAACAATATTGTCGACAACGCGATATTTACAATGTTAACACGATATATTTATATTGTAAAAACTTTTATATGCTGTTTACATCGTTTACTGGGTTAACATCGCGATGTATACAATTTTGTAAATATATCGTGTTTACATCGTTTACATCGCAATATCAACAATGTTAACATGATATTGTGTCAACATCGTTTACATTGTAATAACTGTTATATTCTGTTTATACATCGTTTACATCGTATACATCGTGATGTAAACAATATAGTTACGATATAGTATTTACATCGTTTACATTGCGATATAAACAATGTTAACAAGATATCGTGTCAACATCGTTTACATTGTAACAACTCCTATATATTTTTTACATCGTTGACATCGTTAACACTGCGATGTATACAATGTATTTTCAATATCGTGTTTACATCGTTTGCATTGTAGAGTTCACGATATCGTGTCAACATTATTTATATTGTTTGAACTGTTATATAATGTTTACATAAACTTTTATATAAGATAATATACGAATATAAAAATAGCAACGGTTTTTGCAAAAATCATATACGAATTGTGCTAAGAAATAAGTTATAACTAGACTTAGAGAATACAGTTTAATGGTGTATATAAATTAATCAGTAATAAATAGCTCTAATTAACTACGAGTTGACATTTAGATTGATGTTAACACATATACATTCACTCAGTTAACGATATATATAAACGATGTTGACAAGCTATTGTCAACATCTTGATGCATATAATGTGAACGATATAACACAAAGGTATATATACTTGGTACACAATATAAAAACGATGTTGACACAATTTTGTCAACATCTCGATGTAAACGATGTGAACGGTGTAAACATAAAGGTATAGCCTTGGAATACAACATAAACACGAAGTTGACGATGTGAAAAATGTTAACGATTTAAACACAATCTTGTCAACATTTATACGATATAAACGATGTAAACACAAAGGTATAGACTTTGTATACAATATACACGATTTGACGATATGAACGATGTTAACATGATATTGTCAACATCACGATGTAAACGATGATAACACAAAAGTATAGACTTGGTAAACAAAATCAACATTGTGTTGACGATGTGAACGATGTCAAGACAATATTGTCAACATCGCAATGTCAACGATTTGAACGATGTAAACACACAGGTATGGACTTGGTATATTTACAATATAAACACGAGATTGATTCGCTGTTGTTAACATCGCAATGTCTACATTGTGAACGATGCAAACACAAGGGTATAGACCTGTTATACGATATAACACGATGTTGACTCGCTATTGTCAACATCGTAGTGTCCACTATGTAAACAATGCACAGAAAGGTTTTAGATAGGATACAATGTAAACATAATAATAACACGATAAAGTAGACATTGCAATTTTGACAATATCGATAAAACATCGTGCACTGGACAAACGTCCGAGCTATATGAAGAATCTACCTTATATATTATTGTTAAATAGTTCTGGTCTTGGAATTACTTGAACTACTTTCCATTGTACATTTAGAAAACAGCTTTTGTCTTTCTTTTTTTTTTATATTACAATATTGCATTAGGTTATAGATAATATTATAATGCATATTTTAAGGTGTTTCTTGTCGCAAAACATACTGAGGCATTTAAGGATTGGCCAAATGAAAGACCGACCGTAGAGAGGTTGTTTCCTCAAAATAATGTCTGTATTTCTGAAAGAATTAGCTCCATATAGGTATATAAATGTCGAGGTGTAAATTCCATGTGTGTATCATTACAGTTTTGTTCGTATTTCGTTATTTTGCTTTTTATTGTTTTATTTTGCCATTCAAACTATTTATGCACAGATTGGTTGCCACAAAGGCTGAACTTTTTATAGAGGTATAACTTACAAGCATCTTAAATTCATAGATACATTATCTTTACAAAATGTCCCCACGTGCTTGAGGTTTTGTTACAAAGTAATTCGTGTCTTCCTGTTGAAAGGATGATACTTGAAATGAGCACTTTCGCAAAATTGTTGTAGGGAGCAGATATTTAATCGAATACTAGTATGTCTTTGACATATTTTATCATTTCTTTTCATAAATTTAATTTGAAGCATATATCAACCAAAATATTGTGACAAATTTATAAAGAGAAAATCAATATTCTTACGCTATCAACAACATGTTCATATATTTTCAGCTGCACCAGTGAAAACTGACTATAGAATGTCAATTTCAAATACAGACATACTCTTAAGCGTTTATATTTTCTCTAGAGAACCTATCCGTTCCATAGATTGGTATGAACATGGTTTGATTATTTCAAACACTTCTGAAATATATGAAAGTTTTATGAGGATGACTGACATACAACTATCAGTATACAAAAAAGATTTGAAAATTTCCGGTTTTGAAGTCGGCCTGAAAATAAGACATACGAATTTTTCCAAACATGCAATTTATATTTGTCAAATAACCAACGTATATGGTAGTACTGACATGTATTTTGAAGCTGACCTATTCCTACAGAATACAATAGAGTACGAGGAGCTAACCACATTGACGGACATGTCAACCAGATTAGAAGAATCAACAACAAATGGTATATTAGATTTCACATACAGAGTATTGTAGATTGAAAGTAGCCTATCGATGTTTAAGTCTCGCAAATCAAACATACAGTTATTAGTAATGTATGTTTGTTTATACTATATATCAATGTAGTATTTACCATAAGCGCTGACAAGTCTGCTTTGAATATTGTGTGCATCTGTGTTTTTTTCAGGCATAATTGATGAAAAGATTCTTTTGTCTTAATAATTATTAAAAATTGAAAAGAGGATTTTGTTTAAGTCTATTCATTTAGGCCTAGTATTCTCTTGATCATTGTAACGTCTGTAATTGTTTTTGTTCTAGTGGACAAATTCAGTTAACATTTTCGTTTGATGTGTTTGAGCTTTTGATTTGCAAAAAGCCAAATCAAGTTAACAAACTAAAACTGGGGGATTCGCATGAACCCCAAAAGAGCGAGTGTAGGTGCGTTAACATGGTTAGACTCATAAACTATGTGTACAGATAGATGTCAATTCATAAAATTGTCATTCTCCCTTTTTTTTTTATTTTGTAAATAGACTTAAAACACCGAAAAATAATCTTCAGTTTTCAAGGATGAAAAAAAAGTAAAAGTCCCTAAGCAAATGGCAAAATCAAAAGCTCAAACACATCAAACGAAAATGTTAACTGAATTCGTCCTCTGGAAAAAAAACAATTACAGACGTTACAATGATCAAGAGAATACAAAGCGTAAATGAATAGACTTAAACAAAATCCTCTTTTCAATTTTTGATAATTATTAAGACAAAAGAATCTTCTCATCAATTTTGCCTGAAAATAACACAGATGCACACAATATTCAAAGCAGACTTGTCAGCGCTTATGGTAAATACTACATTGACATATAGTATAAACAAACATACATTACTAATAACTGTATGTTTACCTCTAGATTGTTTTGGTGTAACTATAAAATTAGTACCTGATTAATCATCTCCTTTACTTAATTGATGCCGCTCGAAATTTATTTCTTGAACTTGCATTGCCTTAACATATCTATATATCATATTGAATGTTAAATATGACAGTTGTTTCCACTCGTTCCGTTGGTTGATAACGTTTGATTTTGTCAGTTTATATGATCTTTCCATTTTTGTATTTACCTTGGATACGATATTTTTGTAAAAGTTCTTTTTATTCATTGAGGTATCTAAAGAACCGGTTGTCGATAACTGAGTCGACTACGTCAAGTGTTTGTGACTGACCTAGACAAACACCCGCCGTTACTTTTCAATAAACAATGTAACCCAAAGCATATGATAAAAAGTAACATTTAGTTAAAATAACACTAAGTATTTTGCTCTACATAACCTTCATGAAAAAGCAGCAATGACTCAAAATTTAAGAAACTAAAACAGACCATCAACACCCAACTTCCCTAAAGTAATATTGTAACACATTCTATGTTTTCAGGCTCAATTTACAAAATAGTCGTCCAGAACATCCATTTTGTCATTAGTGGTGTTGTCTTTATTTGTGCAGTACTTATAGGTGCCATATTTTGCTGGATTAGAAAAGGTATTACTGAAATGATGTATCTAGAAAATCTTATCTCCAATGGATATTTAACAAGGGTATTAAAACACTATTTTTTATATTTCAAGCCATGCAAGGACAATGCTTGTATAACATATATTTATTGCATCTGTCATTTATTCATTGTGAACCATAGGCAAATTTGTTGCAGCATTATCCTACTTGAACTTACATACACAAACGTCTATGATTGTGTGTTGTGTCATTTGGTAATATTTTTTTTCCAAAAGCATCAACTTTTATTTTTTCATATAAATTAAAACATTGTAAATTAGTAAAGAAAATAGCTTTAAGATAGATATAAGTGTAATTGTGAATTTTTCACAAAGTATGACATAAAAAAATGACATTACAAACTATAACAAAACAACATACAACATGTATTTGTATTGCAGCATCAATTAATTGAACGTTCTGATGTTTATCTGGAATCCAGAATGGCTGTTATTATGGAACATATATATATATATATATGTAAACTATATTTTGAAGAATATTGTTTAAAACATTTGAAACGGATGTGTGTTCTATTTATTTTACATATTTGAATAGTATGTTATCGAGGATGCTATTTGATAGATCTTATAAGATTTTGTTAATTTCCATTCTATATTTTTTTAATGGTATGAAATCATTTTTAAAATGCTAGGATTCAAAATAGCCGTTATATATATATATATATATATATCTACAAAATCAAGGGTTTCATTGCAAGTACACCTTTTGAATTAGTAATTAACCTCACCTTTAAATTGTTTCAGGTCGTAGGAAATTTACATTTAGAAAACAAAATAAGTGAGACATTTTTATAAGTATTTTCATTTAGTATTATTTGACTAACATCGCTTATCTCCACGGTCGGTTTAATAAATCTAAGCATGAATTTCACTGCATTCTTTCTAACCCCATGATGATTTTATTACATACTGACTTCTGGTCAGTATTCACAATGGTGAGGGTAAAACCTCAACCATCTCGTCACTGGGAAACACATAATATTCTACATTTTGGGATTCTGTCGTCTAACAAATGTAAAAAGCATTTAAAAAGCATGCTAAACGTTATACATGTTATATGTTTTCATCATGCATGTAAATCATAAAAAGATCCTTTAAATATGTTCATCGCAAACAATCTTTAATTTCAAATATCTTTTTTCTTTGAAGATTGTTTTTCATTATCAGATACATCATGTACATATTCCAAGTTTTTATAGCTCGTCATCAAACTTATTCTTTAAAAAGACATTTTAAGAATAGTACACAAATAAAAATGAAACACACTAACCATAAAAGATGTCAGTAAATAATTTGGACTCATCACAATTATAACATTTCAAAGAAATACAATATAATTGATTATGACATGAATACAATTAATACTTAAACAATTTTTATGTGTTATACGATTTTTTCTTGTATTAGATCAGATACTACTGGACAGCAAAATAATTCGAGAGAAGCAATGAATGAATCAGAGTATGCCGAAATAGAAAATGATTATTATCATTCAGTAGAATGGCGTGTATATCCTTCAGGTGTCGTTATTTCCCCCCTTCGGAGTAGAAGTGGTCACGTTTCAGCGTCTCCAAGAAGTAGCAAAGTCCTTGAAGATCCAACCAATGTTTACCTAGAAGTAATAGCTGATGCCGAAAGCTTGAAAGACGAACATACGACCATGCTCCATGATAGTGCTAGTGCTTGTGATGAAAGCTCGAGCAGCAAAACATCTGGCACAAGTAGTTCCTCATATATCCAACCTATCATGAGGAACAGCTTAAGTGAACTTAGGGACATAACTCTTGCACGCAAAGATGATGGTTCTGAAAATACCAATTCAGAAGGTAATTACTCAGGGTTCTCATATAACCTCTCTTATTTAAATGTAAAAGCAACTTTATCTGCAGAGGAAAATGAATTTGAAGGAAATCTGTCGACTGACAACAAAGAACTGTGTGAAAATAAACAAATGGAGGCAAGTGTCAGGGGAAATCTCAATTATGAACAACTCAATATAATTCAAACAGAAACCCATTTGTATATTCCATGATGCATTTCACTTTAGTGAATTGTTGTTATTAATAAAGATAAGTGTATTCAAAATATATGTTTTAGAAAGTTTAAAACCGCGAGCTTAAGTTAATTGAAATTTACAATGTTGTGAAATAATACAACGGACATTTAAACTAGTAAAATATAGATGCAAAAAAGGACTGTAAGTCCCTTGTAAGTTCCTTTAAAAATCAACAAAAAATATTAACCGTCAATCATGAATAGGTATTTTTCGTGTGTTTATTATGGGGAAATAATTTATAAATCAAAATCAAAATCAAAATTAAAATTAAAATATCTACTACAAAAGGGTCCTCGAGTGGTCTAAATAATTCATTTACTGTATCACTAGACTGTCAACACTGAGGTTGTGAGTTGGAATTCCGCACTTGGTATGTTCGTGCGGCTCCAATCTTAGCTTAGTTGATTTGGATTGTCAGTATATCTGCCGATAGTCGGTGATTCTCTCGGGACTCTCTGACTTGGCTTTCACCACCAATAAAAACTGACATCCACGATCCAATAGTACAGAAAGTGGCATTTAATACCAATAATCAATCAATCAATCTAACATTATAAATTTCTTAAAAGAAAACATTACACGTGACAGTCAGGGGCGTAGCTGCCGTTAGGCACTTTAGGCACGTGCCTACACATATTTTTTCACAAATTATTTTTTTATTAAAAAAAAATAATAAACAACGTTATCTGTAGATGCACGCTAGTGAAGTCGTCAAAACTCTTTACTTATCGAATGTCATGTGTACACTAGTCTATCATCCTTAGTGAATGGAGTATTGGATAGAATTGTATGTCATTATATTCCCCCTTATATAGAAACTATAAACTAGAACTTTGGTTCAGATCATTTCACTTCTATCAACAAATACTTGAATGAACCTCAAATTAGACACATGATTTTTTTTAATTAGTTGTTGTTGGCTTTCAACTAGCCTTCCACTTGGTCTTCATCCGACCTATAATAAAACCCTTGCCAAAGTTGAGCGTTCGTTTGGCTGTGCAGGATGTATAAATACGCAGTCACGTCTGGTCTGAATGGGGACGTTAAATCCGATACCTAGTGTAGAGAGAATGCCACGCTCTCTGCACGTTAAGAAACTTGCAACAACTCTTTGAGGGGTTCGTAGGTGGTCTACCGCTGAAAGGCAAAATTTCGGTTCCTATCCAATAAACCCTCATTTTCCAATGCATGGCGTTTCCAATTTTCCAGACCTTCGTCCTGGACGACCCCTATTACAGGACCTAGCTACATGTTGTATTTATTGTAATAAAATTGAGAATGGAAATGGGGAATGTGTCAAAGAGACAACAACCCGACCATAGAACAGACAACAGCAGAAGGTCACCAACAGGTCTTCAATGCAGCGAGAAATTCCCGCACCCGGACGCGTCCTTCAGCTGGCCCCTAAACAAATATATATACTAGTTCAGTGATAATGAACGCCATATTAATCTCCAAATTGTACACAAGAAACTAAAATTAAAAATAATACAAGACTGACAAAGGCTAGAGGCTCCTGACTTGGGACAGGCGCAAAAATGCGGCGGGGTTAAACATGTTTATGAGATCTCAACCCTCCCCCTATACCTCTAGCCAATGTAGAAAAGTAAACGCATAACAATACGCACATTAAAATTCAGTTCAAGAGAAGTCCGAGTCTGATGTCAGAAGATGTAACCAAAGAAAATAAACAAAATGACAATAATACATAAATAACAACAGACTACTAGCAGTTAACTGACATGCCAGCTCCAGACTTCAATTAAACTGATTGAAAGATTATGTCTTCATCATATGAATATCAGGCACAATCCTTCCCGTTAGAGGTTTAGTATCATACCATCATAACATATATGAGAAGAACATAACCCGTGTCATGCCAACAACTGGTTTTTAAATAAATGTGTTTAGTGCCGATGCAAAGACCCTATAAGTGAATCAATATTAACGCCAAAATATGCAATCTTTAATGACCTGACAACAGTATCGTAACTATATCCCTTCTTAATAAGTCTATTTTAAGGTTTTGTTAGCTTCAGAGGTGAATACTGACATTTTTGTGCTTTATAAAGAATATTTCCATAAAAATTGGATGTGAAATACCTGAACGTATAAGAAGTCTGCATGTTGAGCTATATTTACGAATGATGTCCTTATACCGATGATAAAATTTAGTAAATGTTTTGACTAGTTTGTGATATCGAAAACCCTGGTGTAATAATTTTTCAGTAATACATAAATTTCTCTCGTTAAAATCTAAAACATTGTTACATACACGAGCGAATCGTACAAGTTGAGATATATAAACACCGTAAGATGGTGACAAGGGAACGTCACCATCTGAAAATGGATAATTAACGATAGGAAATGAAAAATCATCTCTTTTATCATATATTTTAGTATTAAGCTTTCCGTTAATGATATAGATATCAAGATCGAGGAAAGGGCAGTGGTCATTGTTAGTATTAGCTTTATTTAAAGTAAGTTCAACAGGATAAATAATTTGTTTTTGTCCTGAACATGCATGAACTATTTGCAACTGGACGTTTAGCAATCAATCAATCAATAAACTAGCTTCCAGTAACTTCGAGTACTTTCAGATCTACGTGTATTGACCATAATTATTCAAATTCCTAAGCAGGTAGGAATTTTATAGTACAGGATATAAGGAAATATGAATTTCTTGAATTTATTTTGATAGTATGAACAGAACAGAACTTCTGCATGAGGCATCGACTATGTGTGTATGTGTTTGTGTAGCCAGGGGACGGTGAAGGTTTCTTTTAAATGTAGGATCGTCAATATGTACTATCAATTGACGTAGTATATTCCAATTATCCTCAATCATAAAGGAATAGATATGAAAATACTAAACAGGCTGTGCTGCTTAATAAAGGACTACGCTGATCCACGCTGGGCAATGCATATTGTAAATATTTATTCTTAATATATTTCCGATTGTACTGCCAGCTAATTCATCAGTCAGATATAATTGTAAAAATTATGTATATTATAATTTCTTCGAAATTTTTTTCATGTATATTATCATGATAAAATGACCAGTTTTCATGTTTTTTTGTCATAAAATTTGGCAACTGAAATGCTGAAACCCGTTTTCCGTCGGGGGGCTTCGCCCCCCTGAACCCCCTACCAGGGCTCTGCCCTGGACCTGCTGGGCGCCTTGAGCGGCCCCCAGACCCCTTGCCTCAATTTGTGCCTACAGTTCATTGGATACCTAGCTACGCCCCTGACAGTATAAAAAAAGTAAAATCACAAAAATACTGAACTCCGAGGAAAATTCAAAAAGGAAAGTCCCTGATCAAATGGCAAAATCAAAAGCTCAAACACATCAAACGAATGGATAACAGCTGTCATGTTCCTGACTTGGTACAGCATTTTCTCATGTAGAAAATGATGGATTAAACCTGGTATTAAAGCTAGCTAAACCTCTCACATGTATGACAGCTTATATATATAAATTTGAAAATATTAATAACAATAAAATATAGACTAAGAGTAATTACCCTGTAGATAGATTATAATAGTCATATACAACCCCCAAGAATTCAATCTAAAACATTAGGGTCTTATGATGTTCCTTTCTATAAAATGTCTTTGGAAATCAGCTAATCAATATGGATAGGTATATGTACACATATATTTTGCAATATTTTCAGTTTGTTTTAAAGTAGTATACCCTGATGCCAAATGCGTTTAAGATACTATACAATTGGTCCTGTAATAGATTCCAGGTGAGCTGTATTGGATCAGAGATTCGAAGAGTCGAGGGCCAATACAGCTGATCGAGAATCTAAAACAGGGCCAATACAGAACAGTCAGTTCATAAAACTTTTATTAAATGATTTTAATTCTTCAATTAAACTAAGTAACTTGCCGTGAAGAAGATTCAGAAATGCATATTTGAACTTGTCTTTTCTTTGATTAGGGACTTTCCGTTTTGAATTTTCCTCGGAGTTCGATATTTGTGTTATTTTTTCCTCATTCACTATGGATGTTTTTCTCAATATTTTCAGATGTGATTTCTGATTTCTCGTCCAAGTATTTTAATCTTATGCTATTAAAATTCATTTTATCTAGCAAATATAAAGTAGTTTGGAAGGATAAATCAGACATTTTAACTATTCTAACTCTTGAAGTCTTGAATCGTCTGCGTTCTGATGATTGATCAACGAAAATGAAACAGTGAAAATAATAGAAAGTCGTAGTCGAAAAGACTATGAAATATTTCCGTTTCAAGACACTGAAAATCATTTAATCTTTGTTTAATGATATTAAGTTAAAATATATGATACAAATGTATTCTATGCATAACGATACGTTCAAAGTTAAAGTTAGTTTAGGCGTAAGAAAATTGAAACATGAATTGAACGTCCCGTGTTAGCCCATTGGTTAATACGGCTTTTTCTGTATTGGCAATGTCCGAAAAGCAATATTAACTTCTGATTTATATCGACAGGGCGACGTCATCAGTATTGCACATGCTGATTTATCCGTATCAGGGCTGATTTGTTCATATCATTTGATAAATATATTTATAAACGTCTTACATTGGATAACCTGTGGTTTAAAAGGCTAATTTTATGATTTATATACATCTCGTTTCAAATGTATCCCATCAATATTAGATCTGCAAATTTGCGTCAGTAAATGTGTGTTTGTCCCTCAGCGGGATTATATAAAAACAAAAAGAATTAAACAAAAGATATATATATATATATATACATATGTTTAGATACAAATCTTTACATGTATATAAACAAAGAGAATTAAATAAAAGATATATATAATAGCTTTTGTTTATTTCTTTATATTTATTTTATATACTTGTATATAAACAAAACGAATTAAACAAAAGATATATGATATATACATATAGAGCTTAATTATTTTTGTTCGTATAAGCATTGAAACTAATATGTCATACGTTATTTAATATTAACTAATAAATACTTGTCAGTATATATTATTAGATGGTATCTAGTTCTTTAAACCAGAGATTATTGGCGTTGTTCTATTGTCAAATAGTTATGCTCTTCGTGGGCCCTAAACGTTAAATAAAATATCTTATTCCTCTTATTCGTCCTCATTTTCGTCTGTATTCAAACAAAACAAAATTCTCAGTTTGTAAGGTTATACTGGAGAATAATTTAGATATGCTCAGTAACAACCTATTTGATCACGATATTCCCAACCAAAACATATTCATACTTTTAACGGTATTCGGCGTATTAGTGACACATATACAAAATGCTTAATGTATCTGTATATACTTTATTATAAAACTATATAGTAAATCTAGCCAACAGTCACCATTCTCATTTAAAATATGCCTATTATCATGAAAGCGTATTTTCTAAAGAAAGAGAATCATTTAGTGTTCTAAGGGAACGACCATTATTTAACTTCAAAAGGGGGGGGGGGGGGGGGGGTATGGTTTTATCTAAAAAAAAAATATTCTGATCCCCAATTAGATGAAAAAAAATATTCTGGTCAAGCAGAAGACAAAAAAAATATATTCTGATTGCAGATTTTCCCCATTACTTATAGTGTTAAATTTTGAAAAAAAATAATTTGACTGAAAGCGTTGAAAAACTAAATAAATTTACTCAGAAAAAAAACTTTAACCCCACCCCCTTGAAGTTTAATGTTTGCTCCCTAATTGAATATCACAAATATAACATACCAATTCTAGATATGAATAATCAAAGAGTTGCGATGGTTAAACTAGTATATCAATATGAAAGTACAAGTTTTTAAAGGGTTTAAATCCTGAACGATAGTTAAGCAAGGTATAATTTTTCAACAAATTGAGAGAGAAAAACATTGTGCGATTACTTTCTTTTATAATATTTTGTAGAAATACAATAACCCGTGTATGGTTGGGTTTTGCACAACGATTTGTAGTTTTTATAGTATGACATGGTTAGTCTTTTGTTGTTGTTAATTATTAAAAGTAGTGCTATATTGTATATAAAATAGCGTGTACTATTTTAATCGATCAATCATACTGTAATTATAGTTATTTGTGGTGTTTTGTTCTTTTTTTTTATTTTATTTTTATTATTATTAATTTACATTTATTTGTGTTTGTGTAATCTCAATCTATGTGTTACAGTACAATTTGGAATTCATTCGGATACAGAATCGTTCTTGTTCAAATTAGAACTCCAATATCTATTAGTAGAAATTGAAATTCTGATCAAATTATAATTCAGTACAAATCAGAATTCAAATACAAGTATCTATTGGAAGAAATTGGAATATCCAGATACGTTAGGATGATCCTTGATTGAACTAGATATTTACTAGAAATACAGACATCTTTATTTTTTTCTTTATGATAAAATAAACTAATATATATTCAAACTTATCTATATATAAAATAAAAGGTATGGCCAATGTTCTATGAAATTGTAGTTCAGAACATTTGAACCAATGTATATATAGATACGTTCATTTGGTTGAACACTTCCATTTTGCCAAATTTTGGGTAATTATAAGGTCAACTTATACTGGATATGTTTTGGATACTCATTATTACTGATGTTTTTTTATAAATGGAAAAATAGAATAAATATAATATAATGTCACTTTTAATACTTGATTAAAAACAAAATATATACACTTCTGTAATTTATTATTCTTTTATGATAATATTTGCTAATGAATGGTCAATTGTATCTTGATAGGCAAATAATTTTGGCTTGGCATTATTAACTGAGTTCAAGGAAACAAGTTTTGTGGAAATTAACAAGATTGTAATCTGAGTATTTATTCTGAGACATAATTGAACATTTAACATGTTTTTGTTAAATTTTGTATCGGAAGACAAAAAATGAAATTTTTATCTGGTAGACAATATTTAAATTACTTCCAATGACATTTAGGATTTTGGAAAATTATAAAGCGCATCAGTTAAAATATGAATTAATGAATTAAAAGGTTATCTGGTAGATTCCTGAATCATACTAACTTTTATTTTTAGTAATGGCCTAAGTCCTACAAGAAATTAAGTACAATTCAGAATCATCCTATTCCCAAATCTGAATATCTCAGTTTTTACTAGCAGATATTGGAATTCCAATGTGTACCAAGGGAATTCTGTACCCTACTGAACTCCAATTTGTACTGTAACATATATAGAGTTATCCAGCACATTTGAATATGTTAAATATTTTGAAATTATGTTGATTTAAATAGCAATCATTCAATTTTCTGCATAGATATGATAGATGAAGGTAAAGATGTTTCGTTCTGTGATTTAGAGCTTTGCATATTGTACCGGATATCTTTTGCTGACGACCTAGATGTATTGAGTGTTTTTATGTCTAAGGGTTGCTGTATCATTTGAATATATTCCTAACATATTTTATTTATATATACAATGTTAACAACTTTTATGTAATAAAACAAATTTTATCCTGTTTTTGGTATACTGTTTACGACATGCACAGTTTATTTTGTTTCAGCTTAGATACCTTCTCTCAAACAATTTACGTATAGACTGAAAGTAAATACAATAACTTGGAATTTTAAAAACAATGCTATGCATTTAAAACCAAAATGAGAGGCGAGAGATACTAAAGTATTATTCAAATTTATAATTCCATATCAAACTGACAACGGCATGGCAAAACAAAAACAAACAAAGGACAAACAGAATACAAAAACGAACCCCAAAATAAACCAGGTGATCTCAAGTGCCCCAGAAGGATAGCAGATCCTGCTTCAAATGTAACACCCGTCGTGTTACTCATGCAAGTACGAAACCGGTGGAAAATCTTAGTAGGTATGTCAGATTCAATAGAAGATCACGGCGTTGTTGTTACAACAATTGAAACATATCCATCGTCATATGTGAAACAGATATTCCATAACTGTCAAACCACTCCTGAACAACTAGAAGATATATAATACAAATGCAGCGCTGTAGGAATGTTGCTTCATAGAAATCGAAAGTTTACAGTATGTCGAAAAGTTTTGCATTCGCCCGACCCTCATTGCATTATCAATATGTAAGTCAAGATATAAAACAAATGTAAATGTATCATCGACATATAATTTCAAATTGGATGGGATAGATGTGTTGAACAGAGTCACCATAATTTGATTTTTTAGTGAGAAAACATCATCTGTATAGCGGAAAGTAAAGTTAAAGGATGAAGCTATCATTTTTTTTTTCATTTTTCTTAAGAAGTTCCAGGATGAAGTCAGACCCATATGAAAAAAGGAACAAGTCGGCAAGAAGCGCAGTACAGTTTGTTCACATGAGGATGCCTAATGTTCGTTGAAAAACGTCCTCTAAACGTAACACATATGTCGTCAATTAAAAAAATCAAGTAGTTTTCGAAATGTCGGTTTCAGAGACATTTTTGTTTGAATCAGAGTGATTTTTTTACAAAGTACGATTCATCCCTTCCTAAGACAAGATATTTGTATCTACGTTGGCTATTCCATTTTATGAAACAAAGTTGAACCAATTCTTTCCACTTGTCTTTTTGAGTGAAATTAGGAAGACTTGTGTAAAGGATAGAAAAGTCAAATGCGGTATTTCGTGTTACTTGATATTTATTCTTCCAATACTTTTATCTCGTAGATTGATCAATCCTGGGTTTACTACAATAAAATGTAAATGAGATAAAATCATCTAGTCGCTCATTTAATTGACAAGGCACCAATTTGTGTTTGTTTGAAAGGAGTAATATGTAAAGTTTTGTCTGTGTAAATATACCACAAGACTAACAATCCTCAACTTGCAACGCCTCTCCGTAGACAAAAAGAGGACTAATGGATTCGACAATTGGGAACTGCGACACCATATGGTTGCAAGGACAAAATTGATGGTATAGGTATTCTATCTAGTCCTTCCTGTAGCTCGGTGAATGTGATGAATATTTTCAACTCTACTCCTCGACGTAGACGCAGTCATGGTCATCGTCATTATACATCACCTACTTTGCATGATGTCTCTATTAATGACTTGCTGCCATTTATACAAAAGCCGTTAGGTATTCATCACATTCGCACGAAACTGTATTCATTACCCCTTTCAAAACTTCATTCTCTGTTCAATTTATGTTTGGAAACCACTGTTACAAACCCTCATTCAAACCAATACAAACTTACAGCTATTATTTCGGATATTGCAAGTCACAGACTTTTCAAACCAGTTCGCATTGGAAAAGATGAAAAAGAGAAAAGATCTTTTCTTAAACTTTCCTTTGCCAACAAAGGTCTCGATGGCGTCAACTTAGGCAATATCCTTCATCATAAATTAGTTCAGTCGAAAATACCTCCTTTTTTTAAAGATCAGTCTGTACCAATAATTTCTTATACCTATACCAAACCAATTGCAACTAAAATTTTCAATTACAAACACGTTTTGCAGGATCTCAACATTGACGACTTCAAGTCTAAACCTCCTGATTGCACCTGTGCTAGTTCCCAATTCACATATAATCCGGCTGGCCACGTTATTACCGGAGACCTCAACATTGTCGATAACACTTCCCTGCGAAATTTGTTATCCAAAGGTCCGAAATATCGTGAGCTTAAATCCATCAATTGGAAATACAACTTCAAAATACTGATGGATTCAGTCGAGGATTATGCCAGGCAATGGGCTAAACGCGAGAAAGAAGACGTAGATACTCTTTCTGAAGGGATTAAGGCTGTAAGGTCGTTGATACAAATCCGAATTAAGAAACTAAATGGACATATCAATACCCACGCTACATCAATTTTTAAAGACCCAAATGTTGCAAAACATTTGTCCTACCTCCGTGACAAATATGTTGTTGTCCCCGCAGATAAAGCCCCAAACAACATCGTTTTTGTGTGTAAATATCATTACATAAACTGCTTGATAAATGAATTAGGTATTGACAATTCACTTGGAAACTCAACATATACCCTCACGACACTTACCAAAGAGGAAATTCTAGATAATCATAGGTCTGTTCTATGTTCCTTTGGAATTTCAACCAAAGACGAAGAACTGGATCTTCCATCATTGTATTGGATACCTAAACTACATAAGTGTCCTTACAAACAACGGTATATTGCTGGGTCTTCCAAGTGCTCCACGAAACCTCTTTCTAAATTATTAACATCTATTTTATCAGCAATCAAAACCGGGCTCCAAAGTTTTTGTGAAACTGCCTATTCTAGAGGTGGCGTGAATCAGATGTGGATACTAAAAAATTCCAAAGATCTTTTAGAGTACATACAATCTAAGACTCTCTCATCTTGCAATAGTATTAAAACATTTGACTTTTCTTCACTTTACACTAGTATTCCCCATTCCAAACTAAAAGACAAATTGAAAGAGTTGGTATTACTTTGTTTCATTAAAAAGAATGGCGAACGTAGATACAAGTATCTTGTCTTGGGGAGGGATAAATCCATCTTTGTAAAGAATCACTCTGATTCAAACAAAAAATTCTCTGAAACTGACATTATCAAGATGCTTGATTTCTTGATTGACAACATATTTGTTACGTTTGGAGGACGTGTTTTTCAACAGACTGTCGGAATTCCAATGGGAACCAATTGTGCCCCTCTTCTTGCCGACTTGTTTTTTTATTATTTGAGGCTGACTTCATACAGGAGCTTCTTAGGAAGAGAGATAAGAAGTTAGCAATATCCTTTAACTCTACGTTCCGCTATATAGATGATGTTCTCTCACTAAATAATACAAAATTTGGTGACTATGTTGAACGAATCTATCCCATCGAACTAGAGATAAAGGATACTACAGATACAGTTAAGTCTGCCTCATATCTTGACTTACATCTAGAAATTGACAATGAGGGTCGGTTGAAAACAAAACTTTACGACAAAAGAGATGATTTCAGCTTCCCAATTGTGAACTTTCCATTTCTATGTAGCAACATTCCAGCAGCGCCTGCATACGGAGTATATATCTCCCAATTGATACGATATTCCCGGGCTTGTGTTTCCTATCATGATTTCCTTGATAGAGGATTGCTGCTCACAAGGAAGCTATTAAACCAAGAGTTCCAAATGGTGAAGTTGAAGTCATCCCTTCGTAAATTTTACGGACGCCATCACGAGTTGGTTGACCGTTATGGAATAACCGTTTCACAGATGATATCGGATATGTTCCTTATGTCGTAACTACAATACCCTTCCCTTTTCACGAATGTGACTTACCGAATTAGACTATTTACCGGATTTGTAATAACATAAGCAACTCGACGGGTGCCACATGTGGAGCAGGATCTGCTTACCCTTCCGGAGCATCTGAGATCACCCCCAGTTTTTGGTGGGGTTCGTGTTGCTTAGTCTTTAGTTTTCTATGTTGTGTCATCTGTACTATTATTTGTCTGTTTGTCTTTTTATTTTTGGCCATGACGTTGTCAGTTTGTTTTCGATCTATGAGTTTGACTGTCCCTCTGGTATCTTTCGTCCCTCTTTTATACTACCGTGTTCATGTTATGATATAATGGTCAGTAGTTCCAAGTAGTTACGTTAGGATCATTCCTTCGAAAGTTTATGGACGCTATGAAAGTTTTGTTGACCGTTATGGCATTGTTATGTCACAGATGACCACTAATGTGTTCAACTGTCGTAATAACAATCCAGTCGTCTTTTCCACCAATATAACGTCACTAAATGAGACGTTTTCATCAAATTTGAACTTGTCATGATCAACATGGCGCGTGCTACTAGTGGATCAAGCTCTGTCTACCATTCCGGAGTTCCTGAGATCATCTCCATTTTTGAATGGGGTTCTTGTGGCTCGGTCTTTAGTTTCTTTGTATTTCTTTGTTGAACCATTGTTTAAAAAATGTAAAATGTTTCCAAGGTGACAATATAAACTCAATCCAAATTTAACATACAACATTATGAAAACGAAAATGGTAACAATTCCAGAAAACTTGTCGGAGTTTTATCTACAAAAGAACAAAATAGTTATTCAAATAAAATTGAAGTAACATATTTTTTTTCTATAAAGAATTCAGAAAAATGCCAAGATCATATTTCTGTCTATAATTGTCACAAGTTATATGCAAATAGAGTGACAGTCCAACAACTGAACACAGGAGATAAGAACATGTCTTTAACAATAAATCAGATTTCAATCGATGCTCCAAGTTGACATTTTATACATGTGTATGTTTGTTCTTAAAATTATACAAAATAGAACGATTTTTTTGCATTTGATTTGTGACACAAAACATAAAACAAGTTAATTTAAGACAGGGTCAATATATCTGCCTTATTCTTTTAATTATAATAAACTTTTTTCTTTATACCCAACCTTCAAAGACATTCATTAAATAATCAATGGAAAATCTCTTTTTATGTCGGTCGGTGCACTTACTACCTTGTTAATAAATATGTACAAAACAATTTAAATCGTTGTCTATACATTAATCGATTAAATACACATTTCACATTACACTCAAGTGACACATCAGTCAATAAACCCTTCAAATGGTAACAAACATTTTATGAAAATGAACATTTAACTCATTGCTAAAAATAAAACTGGGGTCAAATAAGGTAGATTTTACATATTTGGTTATATGCCTAAATAGGCCTTGTAGAGTTTTCTCCCCTTCAATACCTTCTTTTCATTCAAGAGTTACGCTCCTTTGTATGCTAACCCGATTATGTTAGTTGCCATTGTCGATCCTACTTACAAAAAAAGATAGTTTATCAAAAACAAATTTCGACTTAAGGTGTAGTCATCGTTAAGAAAATCTTTTCAAAGTTGCTTACTAGTTTTATATAAAATATAAATACGGTACCTTGACATTTGCATCTGCCTTTTACGCAACTCTTTTTGTACTTCTATACTACCAACCCAAAAGTTTGGATGGGCTTAAGAAATTCTTCAGCACTGGACGTGCCCCTTCCAACTGTTAAAACCCATGTGGAAACAGGGGCGGGTTTAGGGGGGTCCACTTACATAGTTAATGCATAGGCTTTTTAAATGTTCTACTCCAAACGCTGTCTAGTTTTCACCCCACTCTTTTTTTTTCATAGTCCTGGATCTGCATCTGGTGAGATTCTAAAATTACGGAGCAACATCAATGCAAAATGTGCCCTTTGACAGTCACGCCTGGGAGTTTTCCATCCTTTGTAACAGTCGGTCGCTTTACAGAACCTTTTTATGGGATCAATTGTTTATTTGTTCTCATCCTGAATATATATGGAAAACAATCACCGGCTGTTAAGCAAGCAACAATCAATGAATCTAATATCAGTATTTCTGTCATATAAAGTTTTGAATGTACCAAGTGGGGCTGGCTAAAAAGCTCAAATCCAGAGCAGTGTATGTCTTCATTCAACTTGAACTAAAATATAAAATTTCCGACTGTTAACCGAGAAATTGATCAAAGAGTTGTTGCATTTTTTTTTTTTTTTGAACATGCAAACAGTTTAATACTCTCCCTCCATAAACATTGCAACAACTCTTTGATTGGTCCGTAAAAGTGGCCTGTTGCAAGGTAAAAAATTTCACACTTGCCCTCATTTTCCGGCGACAATTAAAAATATCCCTTCTTCCTGATCGTCACGCCGTACACCGCATATACCCATGGATTTACTGTTTATATGTTCTTTTCGTGACTATGCATTAAATGTTTGCCACTGGACGTTAAGCAAACACCAATCAATCAAGCACGTACACCGACGTTCTTGAGTTAAATGATTACTTTCGTACAGTTTTTTTTTTAATTGTTTATAATGTCACTAGAAAAAGATTATTTCACAATTTTGTTTTGTAACATACAAGTTAAGGAAACGTGAAACGTTGTTGCAATAAATTATTAAGTGCACAGAGTGTGGTACTCTTCTCATATACAAGACATTGGGTTTAACAGTCACATTTCGAACAGACATGTTCGCGTATTTGTGCATCCCAGATACAGGTCAACCTTCCGAACGGCCGTGTTCGCGTATTTGTACATCCCAGATACAGGTCAACTTTCCGAACGGTCGTGTTCGCCTATTTGTTCATCCCAGATACAGGTCAACCGATGCCCCTATTTGCCATGGTTTTACTACCGGATATTCTTTCACATAGACAAATGTTCTCCAAGCAGATCGTAACGGTATATATTTTGTTTACCATCCTCTTTATGCTGGGAATAATGAAACCACAGATTGAACTGAGGATTGCAAATGTCTTTTCCTTATTTTCTGAAATGTAACATCATTGCTTCATTATGCAACTTTTACCTCATGCATGTTATATTTGATACATGTCTATTCAGAAAAACGTGACTCCATACTTTAACTACACCGAATCACATACTTGATCTTATATCTGCACAAAACCTAAGCTTCGATATAATTTCAGTGGAATGACAACTTCTAAAATCAGCCAGAGTTAACTCTCTTTCCATACTACGAAGCTTGTTGCAAAAAAAATGCTTAATTTGGTTTTTTAAATGAGGATTAACGAATAACATTTGCCTACTCTCGTATAAGGATATTATATTAAGACTACTATTAAGGCC
Organism: Mytilus californianus; assembly: GCF_021869535.1. Taxonomy (NCBI): domain Eukaryota; kingdom Metazoa; phylum Mollusca; class Bivalvia; order Mytilida; family Mytilidae; genus Mytilus; species Mytilus californianus. The sequence goes on along the minus strand of NW_026262734.1, from coordinate 92,277,298 downwards.
CCCCCCCCCCCCCCCCCCCCCCTCTAATAATATATTTTAAGTAAGATATTGAAATTATTTGGAAAGTCTTAGATATAAACTATTTTCCTTTAAGACAGTTTGGATCTGTTACAAATTCGGTGGTATATAAACATTACTGCAAAGTATCGTATATAACATAGAAATGTTAAGATTCAAGATCAATTTGTTAAAAGGGTACACCATATTAACCCAGCAATATTCTTTATGTGCCTGTTCCAAGCCAGGAACCTGTAATTCAGTGGCTGTCGTTGGTTGCTGTCTGTCATTGGTGGGTGTTGGGCGGATTTTTTTAGCATAAATCAAGCCGTTGATTTTCTTTATTTAAATGGTTTCATTTTTGTTCTGTCGTGACCTTTTAAAGATTATAATACAGTATGTGTTTTGCTCATTGTTGAAGGACATATGGTGACCTATAAATACTAGCATCCACATCCTTTAGTCGCTAGTGGGTAATTGTCTCATTGCCAATCATACCACAGCTACTTTTTTCTACAATAAATCTAGATGTTCGTGTATCTTCGACTAACCTTCATGAAGGCTTAAGATAATATTTACTTTATAAGTATCTTTTGAAATTACTTATAACTTTTCTCAAAATGGACTATCATCCGGTATTTAACCCGATGCTGAGGAAGTAGTTCGTTGATTGTGCGGGGTGTTTAATACATAGCCACGTCCGGTTGGAACAGGGACATTACAGCTGATTCCCCGGCTTAGTGTGCAATTCTTTGAAGGACACTTCAGCGTTTGTTCATATGACAACAATATGTAATTTACCTTAATATTAATACTATATTTGCCAATGGACGTTTACCATTTTTTTATAAAAAAAAATCCCAAAGGAGATGCATGTTCAGGTGGCTTACTACAACCAAATGACCGTGCAAGACCCTCATGTGTAGTCAAGGTCGTTAAAACCCCTGTTATTAGCAGTGGGTTTCTCCTCCTGAGTTTATTTATTCACAGTTGCAATGAACATGTTTGCAGTAATGTCTAATATTTTAAAGGACAGGTTGTTTTGTTTTACTATTAAAATATTTAATTAAGAATTTCGATATCATTTGCATGTAGTACTACGATTCTTTTAATAATTCATTAAAAGATTGATATTTAAGCACCCGCGATTTGATTAGAAACACCTTGATTCATATACTTTTTTATTTCAATATTTTGATATTTTTTTTACTAATTCAGCACTCAGTAACTCTACAATGTTCTTGACGTTACTAAATGAAATTTTCAAAGAACATTGACCGATATTACAGTGGAAGAATGCACAATTTCATTTTCGAAGTAGACGTACTTTGAGCTTGCTTTCGGTTACTGCAAAAGTGTTACCATTCTATTCTGTAAGACGGTATTGTATAATATGGGGGGAGGGGGTTAAGATATCCAGAAACGCTAACAACAACCCTAGACTCGTATTTCTAAATGCCTGGTCAACTACCGGTTCAGTGAACGGTCGTCACATTTTCTACGTTTTTGTGTATTTGGGTGCAGTTTTCAGATGTTTCGTGATTCTGAATTCGTCGTGCGATTAAGAAATTATTCTATGTTGTCTTTCATCGAAAAACGTATTTTGACCCCAACATGTATATTTTGTTCATAAAGTCGTCTTATTTACGTAGGCAAAGTCCGAAAACGGGTAGTCTTTATATAGATAATCTGACGGAGATATATAATAATATGTATATACCAATACTTCCTTTGAGACCATATAATAATTATTTCTGTTTATATATCAAACGAACATTACTTTTACTAGTTGCCTCGTGGGAGAATTACCATTGGTTAAATTCATGTAATTTCTTTAAAAACTAAGTGCTTTAAATGATGGCAAAAAGTAAATAAACCCCCTTGTTTACGATTATTTTTCTCAATGACAATCGAAATGGAAAATTAAAAGCAATGGTCGCTCTTCTGTTACCGAGCAGACGGTCCGATATGATTTAGCAGACGACAGCGGTCTCGTGAGAGGTGGCGCTAATAGTTTTACATGAAATGGAACAATAGCGAAACATTAGATACAATTGACCAAAGTTTTAGCATCAATTTCAAATAGGCCGTCCGTCTATTGGGATTTAGAGTGTTGATATTTCAAAATGGCTACATAAAATTGTAATTGAATTTATGTCTACGATAATACGGGAATGGGTAATTGATTAAAATACAATACATTTGGATCTTCTGATGACACAAAAATAATGTTCTTTGGACATACAATCACGGTCTTTGTGGAATTGGAGTTAAAAGCGCAATTCTATTCATGGATCGGTACGACAGAAATGAACAACAGCCACTTGATGCATTTTCATTATTTTGCAAATTAACAGATCATAATTTCATGTGTACATTAATGGAAAAAACTGTTTTTATACTCTGATCTTATTTTTTTGTAGTGCAATAATGTATTTTTTATATGAAAATGTATTTTAAGAAAGAATAAAATATAGATTTGATTTGATTCTTTATTAGACTTAAAATGAAATGGCCGTCTGCGTATTTGAGAGGAAAAAAATTACATCACGTACAGTTGCATGCCACAATTCAAAATGAAAAGTGTAAAGTCATCTTTATATTTTCTATCGTCATGGCTATTGTGGTTTCGTTGTAACAGTTGAAAGTGTTCGGTTTTATTGAAATTTTAGCAACCACAAAATGACCTTCAGGGTACTTTTTTATTTGTCCAAAGCAGACTACAATCTGTGAAATTAACACGTGATTAACACGTTCCAATATCAACACGTCTTTTAAAATAAATGGCGCTAAATTTAGTCTACGGGAGCACCCCGTTCGGAAAGTTGTCTCGTTGTGGTTTCTGTCAAGTATTTGTGAAAATGTTGTTAATTCAATATCAAAGTCAATTTTATGTAACGGCTAACTTAAGCTGGCCATTATAAATGAGGTAGACTATACCAATCGTTAAATGTCCTAGCACTGACCAATTTTAGACAAAATGTTCAATGTGTTGATGATCTGACAGCTTAATAAAAAAATATTTTTAACTTGATATGGTTTTTTTTTGTTTTTTTTTTTAATTGTAGTATTTGCATTTGATCTGGTTCTTTGTATTGAACTCGGATATAGAATGTGATCAAATTATTCGTTTTTTTTTTTTTCTTTTAATCCTCTAAGAAAGAACGAAAAAAATAAAGGGATTAAAACCTCACGATTTTTCTTTATGAATAATTTCCATTATGGCCAATGTCAGATGTCGAATGGACATGGAAGGGGGAAATGTTACGAATACTTTCATATAAAGGTTAAAAAGACATGAAAAAGGGGAAATGTTACGAATGCATTTATATAAAGGTTAAAAATTTATTAAGAAATAATTAAAATTCAAAATAGCTTTTAAAGTGATGTCCATGGAATAAGAAAAACTCTGTAAAGTTATCAACAGCAATCATCTTGTCCCAGGACACGTATATCCAACTTTAGTTGGTAGGAATAATATCATGACACCTAAAAACTCAATTTAAAATAGGATACTAGTATTATTATCAAAACCAAAATTTGTACCAAATTGGTGTAAACATAAAGTCAAACGTGTATTTTATAATAACAATTGGGTTTTTTAACAATAGGAACTCTTTATATTTTATTGCGATTCCTTCAACTACAAGACAGTTATTCTTCTGATTTCAGCGAAATATATATTATGAGCCAATCCAAAACAGTTATAGTGTTTGCTTATCTACAACTAAAACAAGCCTTGATTTATATTTGGAAGAAAATGTAGGTGCTTAGCACTTACGATTCAAACACTTCATTATCGATGGTTTCTGTCAATTTTGTCCCTTTTACTCGGTAAAATCACGTCCACGTGGTCAAATCGCGTGAACATCTCAAAACGCTGCGGAAGTGTGAAAAATATTGGTTTAAACAGTTCTGCTAACGGCAATAAGAATACCAAATTGTTCAAGAAAATCTTATCTGTATCAATTTTCACTCATTTTTATAATACCATAGACATGTTGGATAACACTTCATATTTCATCCGCGAGGAAATCAGGAGGAGGCAATACATGGGATGCATACTTAGAAAAACAACAATTATGAAAATTTGAAGAAGAAATGCAGAAATGATATTAACCACATAGTAACCAAGCGGTTGGACCTATTTTATTAAAAATAATTTCACACAGAAGCCTTTTAAAAAAGTCCTTAAATTTCATTCAAATATGCAGTATCACAGCTGTGTGCTTGAGGCGGTTACAATATTATATAATATTTCTTGGCATGTGACCTCTTTACAAATAATACTCAATTCTTCAAATTTTGAATTTTTTTATTTATTTTGCAAGTTCGATTAGTTTATCTAAGAAATGAATGAAAAGGACATTATTAACCAAGTTAAAAAGAAAAAATTCCATTGGAAGATGTACTGAATACATTTGGTCTTTCTCTGTAAAATTATGGGAAAAGGGTGTAAAGACATGCTCTTTCATATTCTAATTCCGCTAGGTTTCAGGAACAGTTAGATTTCATGCCCATGTTTCTTTTGGAGTAAATAAAACAGCTAAAGTAACTGTTTAAGTTATTGTCGTAACAGAGTTTCCTGTTCCTACATGTACATGTTTGCTTCACGATTTCCTTGATAGAAGGTTACTTCGTACAAGAATGCTATGATACCGTGGTTTCCTATTTGTTATGTTAAAGTCATTCTTTCGAAAAAAAATTACGGACGCCATTATACCAATGTTTGGTGTGGCTTAAAACTGAAAAGGCATATAAAAGAACATCTTAATCAGCCTTAGATTGTCAAATTTGACTTAATTTTCTCTGTATCTTTTTTTTTCATTGAAGGATAAGAATGATTGAAATTTCTTAGGTTGGCTGTTCAAAATTTGTTCCTCACATACCTCTTTTTTTATTTGAAACATAAGAAAAGGAACACCATTCAGAGTGAAAAATTTATTTTCAGCATACCTACGAGTAATTGAAAGTTTAAATTGTGACGCTATATACTAGAATACCGGCAAATAGTTCTCGAAACGAATGCATTTTTCAAACTACTTCCCTAATGATCCCCTATTTAACACCCCGGATAAAAGAAAAACGGAAAGTGTGAAAATTAGAAAGCAGTTCCCTGCGGCAGAACATTTAACTTTTGATTAAACATATCATATCTGAAATCTATAAAAGAAAATAATTAAATTTCAGTTGAAATTAGCACCTTCCGTTATAATTAACATCCAAATATGAATGATATGAACACGCCTTAATGTAAATTTCCGAATGTAGAAATGGATATTTTGTTTTGGCATTAAGTTGCAATGATTTCTTAAGCATTTTATGTCATTGTAAATAGGATCCTAAGATTTTATCGATGAGAACAATTTTTCAAAAGACGATATAATTGACAAAACACTTTTTGAATTATTTATGTAATATTAATCTTCTTTTAATTAATGTTTGTTTATTTTGGTCAATTGTTTTCATAATTTGAATAAAGGGTTTATTTAAAGGTATATTTGATGCTAAGAAAAATATAAGGCCACATGAAACTGTTGAATTTGATTTTTAGCTGGGGGTTCCATCGACAATCACAAGAAGACCAAGATTTTGATTACACAAATTGTCATCGGGGCAAAAGTAAGAAAGGTTCTAAGATCGATAGTATACTTTCCGTACTCAAAGATTCGAAAATAAAATACACAAAAAAGAAATCCAAAATAAACTTGCTTCTCACAATTGAAATATTTATAGATATAATATGTTTTGGCTTCATGAAGGTTGAAACAGTCTAGATATTTATTAATATCAATGTAGACTTAAAATAAGAATTCCTACGTGTTAGTCCAGTTTCTACAATCAGGACATGTGTTCCTAAACTAAAAACATTTGTCATTGGTGTTAACGTATGTTTTCATACCACATTTTAACGTTCTCCGAGTTGTATGTCCTTTGTTTTAAAATTTCAAGCTTTTTTGAAACGCAAAAACCCATCTGAACTAAACAAATTGTGCAACTTTGTACAAATAATTATCGAACGCCTAGAATCTTCTCGGTAACCACTTTGTCTTTACTTTACATTTTGATTTACATTTTCTACTATGTATGTTAATTTATTTGTGTATGTCTCTATACCATTGTACTTTGGTTTACGAGAATAAAGATATATATATATATATATATATATATACAAGTCTAAATTGAAAACAACGTTCAAACCTATGATTGCGTTGGATAAAAACCGCAATTTTTATACGTGTACATGCAAAACAAATTTCTTGGTAGAGGGGTCTAAATACAGCACAAACAACATTTTCCAAAAGACCAAAATGAGTGAAAAAGTATATTTTAACAACACGCATATATTATATACTATTCCAAACTTATGTCGACAAAACCATGTCAGCGCTGATATAATAACAAAGACCAAATTGTATGTATTTTGCCAGCATCTTTCTGTCTCCTATAGTTTGTGGCATATGTCCAACCCGCATGCTTTCAGGAAATACTCTAAATGTAATTTACTATCTTTGTTCAAATATCTCCTAGTTTCAAATTTCACCTTCATCTGTATTTCAGAAATGAAATGCTGGTGAGAGTCAATATTTATGTTTCCCGTGGTCCTACTTTGTAGATTTTTATTTTAAACTATCTATAATTTAACAGATGGATGAAAAATTTGTCTATATTAAACCTTGTCAACCGTTGTTTTTAGTGCTGGCTGAACCACATGGAATGAGACAAGACAAATACTTTAATACTTTTGTCTTGGAACCTAAAGCTGCATAAAGTTGAATAATGCGCCAGTAAGGTAGATAAAAAAAACTTTTTATCCGGCATAAAAAAGAAACACTTTAGGATTGGTGATCATAATTATTTTGTCTCTAGCGTCCATGGGGAGGGGTAAAGATTTCCAAAACGCGTGTTATAAAAACTGAAACAGCTATCAGGCGTTTATAGTAAATAAAGACTTATTATATTAAAAACTGAAATCCGGAAACAAACATTGATTCTAATAAAAAAAAAAACACCACAAGACTTGATTCTAATAATAAATCAAAGATTAATTTTAGAATCGTTGATTCTAAAGAATCCGAACTAATATATAATATATACTAATTTATCTATTGGTCCCAGAAAAACAATTGAAAAGATACCACTCCTAAATTCATGTCTTAGAATTTTCACCCCCGTATTCAGTGACATACATTTGCATGAAACAATCTTGATGAAAGTTAATTTAAAATGTGGCTTGAAAGATAACAGATTTTTTTTTACAGAATTGACTTCCACTGACTTGCAAATATAAGAAGTCATCCATTTAATTGAATAATTGTTCTGTTAAGTAAAATTTGAAATTCAAATCTGTTTTCATGGTAAATTTTTGCTGATTTTAAGTTTCAGATATTTTATCAGCAGTTTTGTTATCATTACACGTTTAATTGTTTGGAACTTCCGTTAAGCACGCGACATGGTGACATTTGGCACGCGCTGTTGAAACTGATAGCTGCCCCGCCTCCCGTTTGAAGACTGAATAAAAGAAGGATAATTATTTGAGACTAAATAATCCCAGAACAGTTATTTATTATTTAAGAATGATAAGATGACTATATAATTGTAGTTTAATGAATAATTTTACTGTTAGAAGTCAATTTGAAACTGACATGGACATGAAAAATTATTAATGAAAGTGAGTCAGTTAAAAATATATCTGTTACAGTCCGTCCGTTATCACAATATGTCAAGAAATTAATAATTTCAGGGGGAAATATTAAAATATATTCTGCTTCGTTTGCTTGTTATAACGAATTTAATTATATACATGTGTACTTGATATAAGTATACATTTTCTAATTATTTACGTAAAAATTAACATTCATTTGAATTTCCAACTCATTCACATACATGTCTTAACATTTTCCTGAGTTAATCTTGAAATGTGTCATAAGGACAAATTGAAGGTTGCCTTTATACGGCGAAACCTATATAAATACTAATTTCCTTAATCAATTGTATCAGACTGCTTTTGTACCACGGAGAAAAGTTATTAATTACTTGAGTTCCTATTTATTCAAGTAGCCAATATTACAGAATTTTGTGTTCAGAGCGATATGTTATAAATTATAATAGTCATTCTCAAGATAAAAGATTCCAATCTTAATGTGATTAATCTAAATATTAACATGAAAAAAACCTAAACCAATATTAACTTCATTGGAGATGGTTTTGTACTTCATAGTCTGTAATTAGGGAGCTGCCATTTGCTTTTTATGGGGGGGGGGGGGGGGGGGGGGGGGCTAGGATGAAAAATGTTATCCTGCGTTTTTTTAATAGTTATAATCTCTGTCCTGCCTTTTTATTTTTCACTCTATTCGGTCCTGCCTTATTTTTTTAGTTTATCCTGACTTTTTTTTACATAAATTGTCATCCTGCCTTTTTTTTTTGCAAAGTTTTTCATCCTGCCTTTTTTTTTTTACTCAAAACTCCTGTCCTGCCTATTTTTTTCAAATTTCATCCTAGCCCCCCCCCCCCCCCTAAAAATCAAATGGTAGCTCCCTTATATAGATTTTACGAGATTATCTACACAAGTTGGGGTTGATGGGATAATACTGGAAGATTTTATAAAGACCATCCTTAGTTTCTATCTTCAAATTAATTGGACTTTTTCCTGGGATTCTTTAACGATAAGGACTGCGACATCATTATTAAAATGTCCTGCATGTACGCCATTAACATACTAGTTGAGACAAGTCTAAAAAAAAAAAGAATACGTCCGTCCCCATGGAAATTACAGACCATGCGTGTTTTAACAGGCTGTGTTTTTTCTGCGGCTCTTTCACAATAACTCTTAGGATGTATTCAGGGACAAGAAGCAAATCAGAGTACCTTATAAAAATAAGGAGTTTTGGTATGATTGCCAATGAGACATCTATATATCTACCAGAGGCCAAAGGACGAGAAAGCAGACAACTATGAGGCACTATACGGTCTTCACCAATGATGAAAAACCCTTATCGTATATAGTAAGCTATATATTGATATTCCAGGATCTGCTTACCCTTCCGGCGCACATGAGATCACTCATCCCAAGTTTTTGGTGGGGTTCGTATTGCTCAGTCTTTAGTTTTATTTGTTGTGTTTTGTGTACCGTTGTTTGTCTGTTAGTCTTTTTCTTTTTTAGCCATGGCGTTGTCAGTTTTTTTTTACTTGTGAATTTGAATGTCCATTTGGTATCTTTCGCCTCTCTCCTATAAAAGGCCTTTTAGTTTGTCTCAAAACGACATGAGCATATTCCCATTCAATGATAAGTTTTGTTCTACTTTTAACTTAATATATGCTGTTACATTATTTAACCCATTACAGCATTACAGCATCGTAAAAAATACTGCATGAATATTTTTAATAAGAATATAATGAACTGTCAAATGTTTTATTGCAAATATGTAAATTTTGTGATAAAACAATTAGTTTCTTGCATGTAAGATCAAAATATATCAAGTACTTTCGTGCCTTTGTTAATCAAATCTTTCAATAATCCGTTATATTTCAATTCCAATAAAATTTCTGTCCGGTCATATACGTTTATATATCTGTATATTTTACAGAATCTGTCAAATTTGGTTAAATCTATATTAACGCGTTCCCATCACGCCAGAACGTGTCCCTAAACACTATCGTTCGTGTCGATGTCTATGCGACGTGTTCAGTTTTTCTATCGAAGGCGCGATGCCGTTCCCACCTATCTTTATATTAAAACGGCAAAAGTAATAAAGAAATATTACTTCTGGTGAAGAAAGATGAAAAGCCTTGTCAATTTTTCACGTTTGCTGAAAACGACGAGAGATGTAACGAACAAAATGTAAATGTTATCGCAAGAAATTAAATTTACTTTGCCAAGTTTGGTGTAACTCCAAATCTATTTCTCTCGATGTCTAGGTCAAATAATGACATTTTTTACACATACATTTCAATGTCCATATATCTATAATCATTACCAAGTCCATTTTATGGTGATTTTCTCATTGATATTCTCGCTAGCTTTACTTAAGGAAAAATATACATATAAGTTGCATTAAACTAATATATAAAAATAAGGAGATCTGGTATGATTGCCAATGAGACAACTACTTAGTACCCACCTGACTTCAAATGAAGTAGATATAAGCAATTATAGGCCACCGTACGGCCTTCAACAATGAGAAAAACACATACCGTATAGTCGGCTATAAAAGGCCTCGATATGAAAAATGTGATGCAATTCAAACAAGAAAAATAGCGGCCTCATCTATAACATATATATTATACTCTTTGGATTAAGTTCATTGAATCTTTTTCAAATAGTAACGGCTTTTTATTAATTCATACATCCTTGGTTTTCAACAATTTCGGATGAAGAGTTCCTGATGACGGTTAATCCAGAAAAGCGCAAAGGATGCAACCAAATTATAAAGTTGTATTTCCATACACAATGAAATAATTGCCAGTGGTTCTTAAGCAATCAATAATCAATAATTCCTTCACAGTGTCCTAATGTACAACAGGTATTGAAAATAAATTTTACACACGGAAGATTTTGATGATATCTTCAGAAATTGCTTTAGGTTTGGTAAATATATCTAGCAGCGAAACAATGGGATGTATTATCAAATAAAAGGAAAATCAAAACGTGAAGATTTTGAGTTCTCTGCGGTAAATTCAGCTATTTGTGGAGTGCATGGCCTGGATAATTCTGGAAATAGTTTTAAAAAAGCTTCCACTCTAACGTCATAGGAACATTTAATATTGCATTTCAATGTGAAATTGTGCTTTAAAATCATAGCGTAATGTTTGTTTGAGTGTATGGAATGTCATGCTGTCCATCAAGGGCCCTTTTTTTTAATGTGAACAATAAAGAGTCTTATTCTTCTTTTAAAATGACCCCAAAAAAGGAAGAAGGGAATAGTTTGGAAGATAAGTCTTAAAACTGTTTTGCATGCTCTTCTTTTTAAACAATCCTGTACTTTTATCTACAGTATTTGAAGTTGTTCCGGCAACTGAGAATGTATTATAAGGCCACCGATTTGTCCACTAATATTCGAAAATCAACAAGTATTATGACTCTATCGAATATCCCTAATATATTCATTAGACAAAAATATGTCATATATGTGCATTTAATATATGTTGTCTTATCTTTTTGTAAAAGAGCTTCAATCTTCAATTTTGTCAATATTGTTAGATAAGAGACAATGTCTCACCAAAAACGATATTTCTCAAGTACAAAATGTTTTATATATAAAGATGTTTATATGTTTAAAATATCTTAAGGTCTTGGATCGCAACTTATATGAGTAAAATGACAATTTAAGTTCAAATTGGTCAATTTACACAAGTTTATGGCATCAAAAGTGACTTTTCTGCACTAAGTGTACGATTATTTAATTTTATTCATAAATTAATAAAATTAGCATTACTGAAAAGGTTGCAGATTTGCATTCATATTTCTTTATTTCGTGTTTACTTTTAAGTTTTCTTGCTTAGTACGAAAATTCTAAGTAGCTTTTGTGCTGTAATATTTTTCTAACTTTCACTTTTTTCTAAATCACTTCCGTTTTATCTGTTGTCAAATTTCACATTGTTTTCGTGTTTCATAAACTTCTTCCGTAACTTCTGTGAAAAAAAAAATACTCTTACAGGTTACAAAGCTTCGAATATTGAAAAATAGTTGAAGGTGTTTTGTTTTTTTTTATTTCTTTGAATTTTTATCAATTAAAAAAAAGGCAAATTTCCTCACGATTGATTTTTATAGTTATGATCCGAGCTTTAAATACCCCTTCTTCTCGGAATGGGATCACTTGTGCATGCTCTAAAGCCATCAGTTGCTACTTCTAAATAAAAGCCATCTTCATCAATAAAGCAAATATTTTACCAATTATGGTATCATTTTTCTCTGCATGTGGTAGTTAATATGATGATAACGGTATATTACTCGCTTAATAGAACACTACGTTGATGCTGTGGTCGGGATAGGTATTCAATAATTTAGCTCGACCATATGCTCGCAACAGCTCGTGGAGGTTTTGTATGTCCAGATGATTTGCGCTGATACGGCTTCCTGTCGTGAAGTATATGTTACAGTATTTGAAATACTGATGCGTTTGTTTCTAGAATAAAAAAAAATATTCTGATTTTATTTAATTCAAAATGTATTCGGATTTAATGTAATTTTAATCTTTTACATTCAAATCTACAACATGTTAGCGACAAAAATTGTTTATGTGTATAATTATTAACACTGAAAGCAAATATTTCTTATAGTGAAATAATGAATTGCCAAAGACAAAATTTTAATATAAAACTTATACTCTTCTCAGTTCCTGGTAAAAAAAAATGCAAATTTTGTTAAAATCTGCTAACTCGAATGTTTTTTTTCTCTCTCATGATTATCTGTCATATTCTATATACAACACTTGCATATAAAGTGTGTATTTTTTTTAGATTTGTCACAAATATCAGATAAGCTTGTTAAATGGTCTCTTTTTTAAAATGTATATAGCACATTAAACTCGTAAAATCTGTTGCTAGAACTTACTTTCTTCATGTAGAAATGTGTATTAAGTACTATACTTTTTTAATTACATAAATCAGCCCGTTAGTTTTCTCGTTTGAATTGTTTTACGTTTTTCATAGTGTTGATGCCTTTTAAGCTTGGTATGCAGTAGAGGGTTTGCTCATTGTTTGCTCATTGTTGAATGCCATACGGTGACCTATAGTTGCTAATATCTACGTCATTTGGTCTCTGTTTGTTAGTTGTCTCATTTTCAATCATACCACATCTTCTTACTTTATATTCTAATGGATAAGGTTTGACTGAAATCTAGAAAACCAAAAGCAATGAGCTACAATAGCAATGTTTATCTAGAGGTAGAGTTACTTTATATCCCTAATATGAAAATAAGCAGAATTGGTGTGAGTGTCTATATGAGTCAACTATACCCATTTAGACCAAAGAACAAAGATGTGAAAATTACAGATTATCGTACGTTGACCGTAAATATTTTTTAGTTTTCTTTTCATTCCCCTTTTGGCAATATATATACATGTGTCTCCTCGATTTTTTATGAATCTTTGGCTTTCATTTTTTACCTTTCTTTCACTAAATCACATTGTCAAGACTGAAGACTTATCTTTGATAAACGTACTGTGCCTTTTATGGCAGTAACTTTTATCAACAAATTAAAAGTGTTTAGTTATTTTGTATGTTTGAAGGTAGATATGTGTCGATTCTTAATTGTAAGTAAAAAAAATCCCTACATTTTGATCGGTCATGATGGTAATATGTAAACATCAAAGAAACCACCATAAAGAATTGCAGGGCTATACAGCTTTGTTGCGTATGATGCAAGTTTGTTACTTCTGTTTTGTTTTTTTTTCTTGATTTTCGGAATGATGCATGGTAGTGTAATCTAAAAGGTTGGTGCAATTTTAAGACTTTTATATTTCTATAATTTCTTGTTATAGTTTGGTATCATTTTACTTTTTTAAATAGCTATTGTTTAGAATAAGTAACACATATCCGCTTTAATATTAAAACAAGTTAAGTGTTCTTGGAGTTCGCTTGGTAATGAACCTTTCATTTAAGATATCTTGTGGAACAACTTCTGAATGAATAACAATATTCTAAATTGATTAAATTTAGAAGTCTTGGACACTTTGTAATTGACTCCGCTACAAAGAACCTTTAACATACCCGTTAGGCTTTAATTACACGAAATTAATTTCTAATTGATATGGGATGAAACCGCCATCCTTTCAAAGAGTTTATAGGACTCGAATACAAGGTCATGGTAGGAAACGATCTTGAAAGTCAGTGCCATCTGTTTGCAGAAGATGGGGATATGAATGAAATATTTGTCACTGGACATAAAGCATATACCAAGTAATAAATGTTTTAATGTATAAAAGAAAAATACCAAAATTATACGAACAGACAGGCAATACTATTAGATAATATGAATGAAATATTTGTCACTGGACATAAATCATACACCAAGTAATAAATTTTTTAATGTATAAAAGGAAAATACCAAAATTATACGAACAGAAATGGAATAGATTATATGAATGAACTATTTGTCACTGGACGTTAAGCAAACAACAATCAATTAATGTATAAAAGGTGAAGAATAAAATTAAACGTACAGAAAGAAAGATATTGAATAGAACAAGTTATACCACATTTAACATTAGAAATGTGATATTTTTATGATTTTAAAAAACGCGAATATATGACCTGAACAGAAAGAAGAAGACGAAATAATGAATAAAAGTATTTACTTGCCTTACAGATTTGACAAAACAATATAAGAAAGAATTAGGGAACTGTATCAAACTCCAACCTCTTTTTTCTATTATGTGCAAACAAATGGTCTTTTATATTCTCTGTCAAATATTACTCTCTGTAATCTGGTAATCATTTTATCGAACGATGAACGTGTATCTTTTATTTTCGTTGTTTCAATCGTTTATGTAAATAATTTAATTATTTCTATTATAACTTTTTTATTAATTTATAGCTTTTATTTCTTTTTTCTCTTTTTTTTTATGTTAAGATTTTTTTAATATTTTCTGTCTTAATGTTTGAAAAAAGGAAAATGATTTGAAGGGATGTTTTGACAGCATTTTAAGTTTCTCTTTACTAAAATGGTAAGATAAACTCTGGCAGACAGATGTGTGGCTTCTTTACTATATTAAATTTTCATAACAAAAAACCAATCTACTCAAATTTGAAAAATAAAAGCGAGCAATTTTACACGTATGACAATTGTTTTAAGTACTATTTCCTCTGACTTTGATTTTGTTGTTTTAATCCAATTAATAATGTATAATAATTTAATAAGCAAGACTGGCCATGTTTTTACAAAAATCGTAATCAAGGTAAATGCAGTAAGACAACCGAGAACAAGACTAACGAGTATTTGTCCGTCTACCTCGGACTCGTGTCCACTATCTCGGATTAACGTAAGAACGTTAACGAGCTGTACTTTCTTTAATTATAACATAAAAGGTAACCGCGGCTAAATTTGTGAAATTTTACTAACTGGGATATAAAAGGGTAAATTGATGATATTATATTTTGAAGAATTACTAAATGAATTAAGAATTATAATTCTCAACCCAGACGTCTAGAGGATCATCCCTCTAGACATTCCTATTAGCATCAAAAATCATGCAAATGATCTAGAAATACACTCTATGTATATACATATTTATCAATATATGTATTTCAGTTCTTAAAACTACAAAAACAAAATCATGGGTTGACATTGTGCTATCTTGAACTTAGTTTTGATAGACATTTTCACCCGAGTCTATAATTCTCTTTTATGAACTCTCTCGCTCTCTCGCTCTCTCTCTCTCTCTCTCTCTCTCTCTCTCAAACACACACACACACACCCACACGCTCCAATATTGTCTTTGTTTCAAAATGATATATAAATATCTCCAAAAATTGATAAGCAAGCATAGCAGCAGATGTAGAACTGCAATAAAAGCGCTGTTCCTTTGCTTTTGTGTGTTTTTTTGCTGTGCATATACTGATTTTGTGTCATGAATGGATACCCCATATCCTTTGTTTTTATATTATAGTGCAACGATATTTGTGAGTCGATTCATATCAACTCATTTAGTATGCAAGTACACCAAAGAACATCTTATTATCTTGATACAAATCACAAATTAACAACGAACTATTGATATATTTATCTCCATTTTTCATCAAGTTTCGATATTTAGATATCAAAGTGTTGAAAGATCTGTATGATAATTAATTAGTAAAAGGCAAACTTGTTAATTCTGAGGTTATATCAATGATAAAACTGGTACCCGAGGTGGTGATGACGACAGAACATGTTTTGCAATCAGGCAAGGAATTATATGTATTGGAGGATCAATACCAAAAAAGGGAAGACAGGGATGGAATAAGGGGGAGGAAGATATACGCCCTAGTAAATGATAAGCGTCGAAAAACTGAAGATATATTTTGATATTTTTTTTATTGCTGTATAGATATTGGTTTCTTGTGATTTATTATGAAAAAAAATGTTCTCAATAGTTTAAACTAATTACAACATTTCTAATTTCTTTGCGTATAACTGTATACAGGTAGCCTGTGATACTGGCTTGCTACCGACGAGAAGCATAGATTTGGTCAGGGTCCAAGGCTAGTATTCCTGAAGCACCCCTTAGCGTGTCTCGTGTTTCTCGGAATTAAATAAAGGTGTCGCTTTACTGATGTCAGACCTTAGTGTCCGAGTTTTCTGCCTGTATTATTGGTTGTTATCTTTTTTGCCGTATACCCCATCATCTGTGTTATTCGTGTGATATTAGACTAAATTAAAACTTGAGCAAATATTTCGAGGTGTTTTGCCTCGTAAGTTTGAAGTAGTGTTTTGAGGCTGTGATTTTCCAGGTCATAATTTCTAAAACTGTCCTTAGAACAAAAGTTCCTGTCTCCTTCGTTTAAATAGTAATAATATTTTCACATGACGGCCAGAACACTCCTGTATAAATTGATCAGTATTTAAATAAAAATGGACAATTGACCACCCTTGTTATTTCCGGGTTGTAATGAAATTATCCTTAAACGGACTAAGTTCAGTTTTAAACCTCCTTTCAAAGTGATCAAAGCTTAAATTTGACTAAAGATTTACTCGTAAAATTAACGTTAAAATTGACATTTAAAGCCATAGTGGTCGGATTTTAAAGCAGGTTTCCAGATGTAATAAGCATTAAGACAACTTGACTCCATTGAAATAAAGTTCCCATCTTTAAAGGGAAATAAAAAGACTGATTGGTTTTTAATTGCTCATTTTTGGTCAAGAAATTGCCTTAAATTTTATGGTAAGTAATATGTTAGGGTTTGTTCATTTTTTAACTGCTCAATAAGAAAAGTCATAACAGCATTTGTATTCATGTACCAAATGCATAGATACATAACAAGTGAATTTGCAGGTCTTGGTGGGATTTACAGAATAGAAAACAATGGACTGGAAAAAAAATGAAAAGAGAAAAATGGGCCAAAAATAGAGGAAGAGTTTAATTGGCAACACGAATCAACAAATGATAGAGGAAAATGGTCTAAAAATAAAAGAAGACATAAGAGAAGACACAGCACCTTTTCAATCAAGACCCTCATATTAAGGTGAACTAGAAAGCTATGCAGCTTTGCAGCCCCCCTCACTTCAGTGTTGAATATAATAAAACGGCCCAGTGAATAGAGAATGTTGCATTCTTAGAATTTATATTCGTAATTTGTATCCCAATCAGATATAATTAATCTTGCGTCTACAGCGATTTAAGAAATGATTTCTGAATTATTCTTAACTTCTTCGGAAACGGCTTCCTGAATTTAAAGACTAGTTTGATATTACAAAATGTGTTCGTTTTTAACGCAATTGCAAATTCGGTTTGGTTAAAACTTAGTTTATCCCGGGTTTCTAATCAAGATTTTATATATTAATATTTTGTGTCCGATTGCCATTTTATCTCTTTGCAATAGTAGCCACTATTATCTAAATTTTCCTTACAGATTCCAAGGCAGTATAGTTATAATATATTTTACACGATGCCTTTTATCAATCAAAATTATTAAAATAATCTAATTTGTTTTTAATTTATTTAACAAAATCAACAAGCAAATCTTTTTATCTTTATTGATAATTTTACCCGTTACCTATCAACAAAAATATAGATAAACATCGTCCCCCGCGGAAATTTGACTAAAAAGCGGAAATAAGTCTGTATCAGGTGAGAGATCTCGCCTGTTCGAGTCTTTGACGATAATTTGTTAACAAGGGGTTGTCCATGATACACATTTGGAAAGGAGACACTTTTCCGAATATCCGTAATAAAAGTAGCAAATAAAAATAATAATATTCTATTTAAACGAAATGTTACGTATATTATACTTCAGATGTGATTTTTCATAAATTACATTTTAAACTACCATATAAACGGGATATATTACAAAATCAAAATTCACTTCACTACATATATTAAGTGAAAAATACAAGATGAAAGAAAAAATATATATCACTGTTTCTAAAAATGTATTTAATAAACATTGTACTATGACAGCTTTACTTATGAAATCAATAGCATATTGCTCGTCTACATTTTTTTCTTTTCTTTTTATTTGGAATGCCATATTTTCATAGAGTTTGCGATCTCGAATTGTACAGCCTTCAACAAATTGTGTAAAAGGAATATACATAAAAATACGTTTAAATAAATATGCGCATTGTAGATTGCATATTCTCCAACTATGAAAAGTGTTCGGCAAAAAAAAACTAGTGAATGATTTTTTTTATATTTTATGAAATAAAGAATATGAAAATAGCACATACAGTTTTGTTTTTCATCATTTCCAGTTATATTACATAAAAAAAAACCACGACCCAATAAATAAACTAAAGAGTAGATCATCGGAACACAAACACAAAATTTTAAATGTGTATTCCAAACGGAATGACAGTTATTGAAAGGAGCCTTTCCGTCAGCATCAGGGATGTTCCGATGGTTGTCATATATTACCGATTCTGGAAAGACGGAGGCGGAGCCAGAAACAATGCGGAACAAAACACCGTGTTTGACTTATCGGAAAGCTTTAGCACCGAGATTGTTAAATTTGATAAGCAATAGTCACTCTGAAGGAAAATCTTCTCAGAAAAGTGTATTTAAATTTGTTAAAATTTACTCTTCTATTGTTTGAAGGTTCGCACTTTTCAACTGGAAATTTTTACAAGTTTGAAGAAAGGAGAGTTAATTCGTTTTAAAGTGTGAAAATTGTGTTGTCAGAAATAGCTGAAGATTCCAAAGGTAATATCAATATTTGTATGGTGAATAATTTGTAAAAAATCTGGTATTTTTTAGTTAGATATAGATATTTATATTTATTTAGTTTTATTATTGTATAAAACTGTCATTTAGAATAATTATAGAAAATATAAAATGATAACAATTTTACATTTTCTCAAAATGCCATTTTGTACTCAAAATTCAAAATGATTTATTTTGATTAATTTTTTTCTTTGAATTATAAAAACAAATGAAAGATTTAAAAAGTAGTTATGATTAATTAGAAAATCGTTTTTGAAAGCGTGTATGTTTTCTCCAAGTACTCAAAACTTGATGGGGTAGCTTGGCCACGCCTACTAATTGTCCAAGCCAACAGGTAAATTAGAAATGACAATTTTTACCTTTTGCGCAGACGATAATTGCACCTTACTGGGTGATTGACAGCTGATTGACAAAACATTTCAAAAAGAACAAAGGGACTACTCAAACTATCAACGAAATAAGTAATTCTGGGATGCTTAGAAAAACATTCAAATCCAATATTAAGGACAGATCGACACAACTTCAAGTATTCTGTTTTCGACTAAGGTGCAAGCAACTTCACCAAACTTGAGAAAACTATTTAGTGTGGAGATACGGATATTTTACAAGACTTGTGAATCTTTATACTTGGACTTTTGTGTTACTACAGTATGCTCCTGTTACAGGGTAACCACTACTCTACACCGACTTCAGCAGCACCATCCAGTATGTACGAGGACGACTTCATGAGCCAGCGAGCCAGACACTTTCCTCTTGGCCACCCTGGACTTATGCCATCGCCACAAGCATTTTCTTTTGGATTTCCAGTGCATCCAGCCCATGACCCAATGGGTCTTTCTAGTAAGTATTAATATGCAAATTATTAAAATTAACGAAAGAAAAAAGTAAGAAATAGGACAAAATTGACTTGAATTGTTAAGTAAAATATAATGTAGATTTTCAATCCTAGAATGATATATTTAAACAACTAACGGGATCGTATTACGCAAAATATATATGCTTAAATGTTTTCATATTTCGAGACTTTTATGTGTGTTAATAACTGCAGTTCGAACTGTCGGGAACGCTTTAAATCAATACAAATATGTGCACGAAATTTAAGATGAATTAACGATATTTCGTTAAAATTATTGGAATTTATACATAATAAATAATTGGAATTTTGGAGTTGACAGGTTTTATATTTCACTCTTTGAATTATCTTACAGTCTTTAATAGAGAAATACAAAAGATGTCAGTCGCACATCTTTCAGAAATCAATTTCAATCATTTTCGAGCAAAATTTGGTAACTTTCCTGTGGTTTTCATCAAATATTAATTATGCTATATTTAAATCATATAGCAAATGTAACAGGAGTTTGAGGATATACATAAAAAGAATAATTTTGTCAGTTTCCTTTTATTTTATTGATAGCATTTCTACATTTTAACGTACTTTATAAATATATTTAATTTTCAGATGTGTTTATTTCACATAATTTACACTAAATAATGTTATTAATCATTTACTTAATTATGAGTTATATTTTACAAATAATTAAGTATGTGCTGGTGTTGGAGAAAGTGAAGTTGTAATTAGTAATTAAAGTAATAATAAGCTCGTATCAAACTACTCGTCGTCTGCTCCGCACGTGGCCTGCAGACGAGAGTAATTGTTATCAAAACCAAGGTCTGAACACTTTCACCACAAGACGAGTCTTTGTTTTTGTAACAATTTATAAACAAACATCTTCATATTATTTACATGATTAACCATGTCATGACATGTAATAAAAAATGAAATAAAAATAATAGGGATACTTTTGATTTTTAAAATAATAAGTTATTTTTAGATGTGGTTTTTTTTTCTACTTTTACTGCAATTTCAAATTAATGTACCTAACATATATGATTGATAAAAAATTGGAACTAATATATATCTATTGGTCACAGTTAACATTCAAAACATATTTTATCGGTAATTTAAAACAAACTAAGAAAAGTTTATTGCATAAATTTGTTATTTGAAATTACATTCAGAAGATGAATAAATTCACAACAAAATAAACCATCAAATAAATTTTAAGTACTTTATATATCTGAAGGTGATACACAAATTATTGTTTCCATTTCAACTGTTGTGAATAGTATTAATTTTCTGTCTTATTTAGAAGGAAATTGTGAATATATTGTTCACTTTTAAGTTTAATTCTATAGCTAAGGTTTAAACTCAAGAAGGCTATAATTTGACAATCTTGTATTAAAATACCATAATAACTAGTTTATGTTTGAAAGTTACGACGTAGTTAAAGTAACAATACATTGGTTTTATTTAACAAGGTATAAGACTGTTAAAAATCTTTTCGTATATTAAAATAGTTCAACGTTCGTTGGCTGTAAAACTACAGATTTCGATAAAAATCTCTACTGCAATAAAGGATACCAACAATTGTCAGTATTTACGAGTCGACAATATTTAAAAGTATAAATGCAAATATGAGATGTTTTCTAAGAAATGAATTTCGAAGAGATCTATGCAATCAAATTCAATCAAATAATTTTAATCACGAATGTGCTTTATATTAATTAAGAAAAAATGTATGTAGTTTTAATATTTTAACCTCTCTCTTCTAGTTGCAAATTATATTATACTATGTTTATCACATAACTTAAAACTTTTTTATTTATAATTCAGGCCAGAGCCAACAGTTTGGTGGTTATCCCTCACTCGGCTCCCACTCGGACCACAAGCGTATGTTGGGAGGACCAGGACAGAATGAGACTTCAGATAAGAACATCAAAATTACCTTGGAAAACCGTGACCTCTGGCAAAAGTTCCATAACATCGGCACAGAAATGATCATCACAAAAACCGGAAGGTAAGAATACTTATTTATTTATTTGTCTTAAATTAAAAGCATGTGAATTGCCAATGTGCACATTTTTCTATACACCGACAAAAGTAGAATCCAGCTTTTTTAGAGAAAAATAAGAAAGTCTTGAATAAAGCGACGAATAATATACTAAACTTGGGATGTTTTTCCACCAATTCTGTATAGAAAAATGAAAATGTTAAATTATAGCACGCAAATGGTTGTATAAACTTTTATTATCATAAGTTATTAAATATCAAAATCTTCAAAGTAATTACAGGACAATTAAAAAGAAATTACAACTTTTTTGACGATTGTTTTATTTTTCTCTTGTAAAGAAGTATGAATTTTCCCACGGTAGTGAAATTATGTGTCAATCATTAATTGTAAACAAAAAGGTCGGCTTTTACAATAGAAATATTAACACCAATTGTCTAAACATATAATCCGACTTTTGAGAATTAATAATCGGCCTGCGTTATTATTTACAAGTTTGTTTTCTATTGATATTGTAAATAAAAGATTAACAGTTGACAGTATATGTCGCTGTGACCTATTTTAATCCATGATTGATGCACAATGCATGCTTATATTCTGTATTTATCGCTTCATGAATTATTTTTGACCAGTGTGGGAAAAATTCATTTTTTGTATTTATTTTTATTTGTTATTACAACATATTAATTATTATGTTTTTCATAGGTATAAATTATTTTAAATAATTCCATCAGTTTGAATAATTACAATTTAGATTTATCAGCAGAAGCAAAAACCTTTATTGAAGATCTCAGAAATTTAAAAAAAAAATTGATAATGAATAAAAGACATAAGCTAAATTCACGAGTAACATCATGAAAACAGATAATCCAATTTCAATATCACTTTACGAAATTGAAAAACAGATTTAATTTGACCAATCAAGTTTCAAAGATTATCACACCTCTTCTGCAACCCAATCTCTTTTTTATTTTCGATCAATAGAAACGAAATCTTAAATAAAAATAAAACAAATTGCTTATATTTGTCGTATTGCGTCAGCATAGATAATTAGATCTTTTTCTATGACAATAGGTAAAAATTTCTATAAATTCTATAAAGGAAAGATTTTTTCTTAGGAGACAAAAAGTCTGATCCCGCCCACTAATGTTCCGCAGAAATTAATTAATCAGAAGTTATTATCAATAGAGGATAATTTACAGACTGTTAATTGAAAATATTCGTGTTTTTCAGTCTTGTTTAGGCGTACTCTTCTGTCAAAAATAGTTTTTCTTTACTTTTCAAATTTTATTTATTTTGTTTGGAGTGCCCCCAAGTTAGCATGACACGCGCCAGACAGGGCAAGTCTTTTTGCAACTTACGAAATGTAACACCAAAATTTCTAAATAATTTATTTGTAATCCGCTAAAATTATTGAAAGGTGAATATTTGAAATTGAAAGTGTGAAGACAACAAGATTTGGCTTCTAATTAACTATTATAAAAGATGACCGCTTCTTCAAATTCGCTGTCAGCTGTTGCCTTATTCGGGGCTTAAATCCAGCAATTTGACTGGTAGTATTATAGTCCATCTGCCGCACGCGACCTCAGCGGTATTTTCAGAATTGCGTCAAGTTACATTTTGTCCACCAATTTGTTTTGATCCCTACAGCGCCAGTTAAAATGGTGTTGATTTTCACCGGAATAAGTCCTTTTCTTTTCCTGTCTTTTGAAAGATTTATCTTTGTCCAATTAGTGGAATTAAATTTTTTGTTGGTGTAGTTTGTTTTGATATCTAATATTATGGTCATTCGCTTCACCATGTGCATATTATTGAAAATGCCTTTATTTGTACGTCAACAAAGGGTTTCTATGTTTGTTTAAAATTTTGCTTTTTCTATTTTATTGTCCCCTTGATAATTATATTATATTAATGCAATGTAATTGTTTTTAATATGCAATTTTACGTGTTAAAGGCCAAAACAGAAGTCTTTTTTTTTGATAATATATCCAGCAGGTTAAATGGTGTTAATTTTCACTCAGGGAAGGGGTCAACAACCACTTATGTTTGGATCAAAGACTCATAACCCTTTGCATTTTAATAAATACTATAGAAAGTACGTAATTGCCAATTGACAAAATCGTCACTTAATTAAGTACTAACTAAGGTCAAATGTCTTGTATTGTGATGGAAAAGTATGTCTTTTCATTCGACAAATTTATCACCTTAATTCAATTAGAAAATCAAATTTCCCACCACAAGAGTCCTTGATAATTTGAACAAGTCGTTATAACACCTTTTCCTTTCTGCAGAAGCATACTTGAAGGAATTATCGTCCTTTACCGGGGGCCGCAAGTAACGTCAACAAAACACTTCAGCCCTACACCACAATAGAATTTGTTTTTATAGAAATAATATATTTATGCAAGGTGTTTATTGAATCAGGTTACGTGTAATATTGTTTTGTAGATAAGATCTTTTTAAAAAGTGATGACACTTACAAGCAGTTACATAAAAATCACACTTACAAATAAAAATATTAGTCCAATTTGTTAATCCTATTGACTTCAAACATTCCATATTGTTGAGGATATTTAGGTCCTCGGAAAGTTGAAAAATTAATGTTAAATACAATGTATTAATTTTAAACATTTTTAATTAAATATTGCTTGAATCAAAATTATTAATAAATCAATGTATTTATTTCATGAATAAATATTGATACTTACAAATGTTGCATTAATGTGACGTTTTCCCGTCTTTAACAGATACAAAGAGTGTGAATGAAAATAAAAAGTTTATGTATCGTTATCATGGTTATTATTATTTTTAAAAATGTTGGAAAAATCTTTTTGAAAACATTTAAATGTTGATTCATTTTTTTCAGGCGTATGTTTCCAACACTCAAAGTTGCCATGGAAGGTCTAGACCCTCACTCAAAGTATATTTTATTGGTTGACATCGTACCCGTGGATGACTGCCGCTACAAGTACCACAACTCAGAATGGGTCGTCACCGGTAAAGCAGAACCACACATGCCTGGGAGACTGTACATCCACCCAGACTCTCCAGCTTCCGGTTCCCACTGGATGAAACAGCCGCTTACGTTCCATAAACTCAAACTGACCAACAACAACCTTGATCAAAATGGACATGTAAGTTTATTTATTTATTTATTTATTTATTTATTTTTATTTATTTATTTATTTATTTATTTATTTATTTATTTATTTATTTATTTATTTATTTATTTATTTATTTATTTATTTATTTAATAAAAGTGATTATTCTCCTTAAAATAATTCATGAGCAGTCGGATTATATATTTCTTAGTTTTTTACGTTAGTTCTGTCAAAATTGAAATAGCATAGCTCAATTACTTATTTCTGTAGCGAAACTTTACATGTTCAAATTCATTAAAACAAAGGCATTTAAGATACGAAATCTATCAATGTCGCATACGTAATTGAAAAAGATGGAAAAATTTATTAGCAAGTCAAAGAACGCGAGGAACTTCTCGTGAATAAGAAACAAATTGCCACGAATTCTTTTATAATTATCATATTTCTATTCAAAGTTTTACAAATTGGTGAATAACGTTTAAAGGAAATATCTGTTTTTCGCTTCATCATAGAGTAGTTGTTGATTTCCTCTGGTCCCTATGGGGTCGCGATTTATGTTAGAAGATCACTTTTTGTAATTGCATGTATTAAGCGCATGAAAGGAACGCTACTAGCTAATAGATTTTAGTTCCCAAAGGAATTTGTTATAGCTGAAAGGGGGTTTCATATAAACAACACACGGATCTTTGTTTTTACTCTGTCGTAAATTATTAAGAAACCACTCAATAATGCCCGAAATGGACATCTATTTTCCATGAAAAATGTTTATTTATTGGAGATTGAAATATCTCAATTTCTGATTTTCTGATTTTGTTTCTTTTATTATCAGGATAGGATCAGAATCGTTTTACACTTTTATCCCACCCCGGCACTTTCATTCTGAACAACTTAATTGGTTTTAATTGCCTTATCATTTATCAAATCTTTTACGCCATTTAGCGGTCTAAAAAGAGGCTATCGAACAACACAGATAGCTTCCGATAAGAATCTAACAGCTATTGAGAAAATGGCTAATTGTGTCTTAATTAAATTTTTGATCAGATATTTAATTTCAAAAACCATTTATAATTGAAATGAACATCTTCTGATGTAACAGATCAGTTTTGTCCGATTCCTCGTGAAACAAAAAGTTCAAAACGACCCTAGCTGGAAACATACTATAAACGAATGTTGTGAACAGATGGGTTATAAAAAAGTACAAAGAACGTGTGTTTTACTAATTACAAATATAACAAAACAACTATTATCAAGTGATGAAATCTAATTTTCTTCTGGACAGATTTACATGTTTTTCATCCAATTTATGACCAATTTTCCTTGAA
Source organism: Mytilus californianus (assembly GCF_021869535.1). NCBI lineage: Eukaryota > Metazoa > Mollusca > Bivalvia > Mytilida > Mytilidae > Mytilus > Mytilus californianus. The sequence goes on along the minus strand of NW_026262734.1, from coordinate 92,251,168 downwards.
ACGGATATCACCGTACCCGCAAAAAAGAACATAAAATTTCTATTAAATGTAGATTCATATTTGGTTTGCGAATTTCAGATATATTGCTGTGGTAAAATGTTGACGGGTATAGGTACGAAAACAGACAATAAATGAAATAAGATGTATGTTATGTTGTTCCGAAGGGAACTATTTTGTCATTAGTTTGACGTTATTTTGCGTAACATGTACATAAATCATTTACAATCCAAACTTCATGAATATTTAAAAAGAAAGTAACAAAAGTCTGGACTCTTGTTGTTATTAACTATACAATTTATAGTGTCTCTGTTCTTATTGTTTTTCTCTTAACCGAGAAGAAATGAATTTTCACAGAAGTTCGGGGGCCTTTCGGTTGTTATATATCTTTTGAGCTTTTTTATAATTTATAATTTTGAGATTTTTATTTTGTATTCTTACGACATTTCATAATTTTTATCAACATCCTTTATATTGCAGATCATCCTAAATTCCATGCACAAGTACCAACCACGTGTTCACATAGTCCAAGCAAACGACATTTTCACCATGAGATGGAACTCATTCAACACCTATGCCTTTGAAGAGACAACCTTCATTGCAGTGACAGCTTATCAGAACGAACAGGTAATGAGTCTTTAAATTTGTTTACCCTTTAATAAAAATTCTCAACCTATTTGATAACTTTGACTAGATTTGCTGAACATGAAGTATAACCGACGTAAAAAAAATATGAATGGGACGCAAATGCAATCTTAAATAATTCTGAAATATTTTTTTTATTATCATAACTCAAAAATGTATTTGTATAACTACTTAAACGTGCTAGCATAATATTTTATATCATTTGTTTTTCTTTTACAGATCACACAGTTGAAAATTGACTACAATCCTTTCGCTAAAGGGTTTAGAGACAATGGAATGGGTCGGAGGTGAGTTGCTATTCTATTAAAGCAAAACTATATATTTGTTTTTTTTTAATTTAAAAGTGTCAAAAATTAAAATTTGAGCATAATGTAAATAAAGCTTGCTACTTAATCATTTTGATTAATATAATATAATGCAAAGAAAGGATATGGAATATCAAATCATGACTCAAAATCACTACACACTCATGGAAAAACTCAAAATCACCAGTTAAGCAGAATACTTCGACTTGAATCTACAATTTTATTAGTTCTCACTTTTTTATATATCTTGAAGTCGATTTCAGATTGTTTTGTTTTCGAAATGCATTAAATTTCAATAGTTCTTCTTTCAGGGACCATCGACTGAGCGTGAAAAGACCAGCATCTGACGACATCTCAGAAAAAGGTGAGAAACAGATTTGTTTTGATTTCCTTTCCTCGCCATTTTTTACGCTTAATCGTTACATTATTGTTCAATTTTCTGTCTGTTTAAATAATTGTCTGTCGAAATATAACTCACTTTTTCATCTGAAATCTGCTAGCAGGGCAAATCGTAACACTATTCTAGCACCCCATTTAGACAGATTTGGCGCGTTTATTGCTATTCGGAACGCCATTTTTTACCGGAGGTGTATTTAGTTCTGTCACCTTGTCCGATGCGATCAGAAAATAGACGAGGGAATTCGATCACAAAGTATTCTTGATCAAATTAGCTTCGCTATGCCATATATTGATGACGGTAGCAAATTAGATAAGCAAAGTGTTTGCTGAAATACCATCGAAACTTTTCGCACCTTCCCTTGCTGTAATTATATTAACGTTTGACTGCCGTCTTGCAACACCTGCTTTTATTGAAAGCTCTAGAGATGCTGAAGATCACGTGCTTTAGTTCGAACAGCAGCCAATCAATTCCGTTCTTTCTTGTGTAGTAATTAAATAATGGTTAATTGACATCAGAGAAGAGTACAAAACCATAAGTTTATTCGATTGATTTCCATTTGCAATAGTAATGTAAAGAAATGGAATATGATTGCCATGTTTGTTTGATAAATCGGTTTCTTTAATTCATAACTAAGTGATAAGGACTCTCAATACACCTGTTCCGTCTGCATCGGTTGTATGTTTTATAAATACCATACATTTTGCGAAATCTAATGCGATTCGAACTTACGTAGTTGATGTCTCTATTCATCGCTGTCGAACTATAACATACTTTATATGGTTTTTTTTCTTATGCATCTTGTAACACCAAACGCATAATTTGTCAGTTATGTGCACCGTAAATGCGCATTATGCATTCTTTATCATTCCATGAATATTAAGTGAACAAAATAACTTCTTTTTCTTTTAAAAAAAGACTTTCGTGTAATTACAGACTCAGGGTTATTAAATAACGTTATTTGCCATCTTTAATTCTTGGTGGAGTTAGTTTCACCACTCTGTTTCGTTTTAAACCAAATTAATGTCAAAACTGTTTAAATCCTATATGCTTGGTATATAAATCAAAATGTTAACTATATTTATATAGATACTCACTACTAACAAGGTGTCACTTTCTGTTTAAAACTCGATAGAAATGAAAATATGTACATAGTTTTCTTTATTATAACAATTTCCTTGTTTTACAGATTCTCCAACTTCAAAGAAAGTAAAATCTGAAGATGAAACAACACCTGAAAGGGTAACCATGCCAGCTGCTAATGTCTCACGTGCCAAATCAGACGACGAAAATGACTCTGTTTCTGAAACTAGTCACGAGGGTAACCATGACAACGATCTTACAGCATGCCGCATCAAAGGAGACACAAGTATTCCACTCAACAAGACAACCAGCCCACAACAACAAAGTGCTATCAGCCCAAATTCCTGTGACTTCATGAGTTCTGCATTAAAACCTTATTCTAGTCATACATTTTCCAGTGTCGGCGACCAAGCATACTATCCTCATCATTCATCAATCAACAGATCTCCGACATCGTTCATGCCAGTCTCATCATCTTCATCAAGTTTATTACAACCATCATCGTCAGGTTTAGGTCTGCACAATATCAGCCATCAACAGATGCAAGCATGCCGTCTTTCTGGTCAAACCAGCGATTGCGCATTACGCCAACCATCCGGGCACTTGTCATCGGTTAACCATAGTTATGGTATCAGGACATCACCGCCTCAGCATCCATCTCTACCGTCATGTACTTACATGCAGCCGTCTCAGCCGTATCCAACACACCTTGCACCAAATGTACACATGATGAACATGAACTTTCCAGGGTCAATGTCATGAACTAGTGTGAAAAAACAATACGATAATTCTGCATGAACAGTTAGGGCCTCGACCCAAATCAAGATTGTGCTGACCATGAAGGTCAGGTTATTGACCCGTATCAAGATTGTGCTGACCATGAAGGTCAGGTTATTGTTGTTTGTGACAATCAAAATAATATACGGATACACAGAGATATTTCTAAAACTTTGTTAGTTGTATGAAACATATGACCTTGTTTTGTTTTGAGTTATTAGTTGTACCTCATATTTGGTCAGCCATCTTGAATTCCTAATTGTATTTATATATGTCCGGGAAATGGACGGATACTTATCCCTACACATTCTTTGTATAGTCGGGGTTGAATATTCATATATGTAAATAGAAAAAAACAGATTTTATTATTATTATGAACTACTGCAAAAATGTGGTGTTTTGATAGAGTGAAGATTAGAACGGTGCTAATGATAATTCACAATTAATTGTTAAAATGTTGTTTTGTATTATAAATGCTTCTTTTTTGGTATCTTTGATAGATCCAAATAAAATATTCAAAAGTAATCCTGTTTTATTTTTTAATGCATTAAATGATATGTATACTAACTACAGTATCATATATAGAACAAGATAATACATCTGGAGGTCAACATAGGGTCTTAAACAATAAAAAGACAAGTAACTTATACCATATCAACGTATATAGTTTAGACTACAAGTACACGATCAGAGAGGCGAAATATATCAAAGGGATATTCAAACTCATAAGACGAAAACAAACAGCCAACGCCATGGCAAAATAAGAAAATGACGAAATGTCACAACATAGAAAACTAAAGACTGAGCAACAAAACCCCCACAAAATACCGGAGATGATCTCAGGGGTTCCGTAAAACATAAGCAGATTCTGCTCCACATGTGGCACCATAGGTGTCCATACCATATGTCATTTCATGTCACTGAAAAGTCGACACAATGAATACTTGCACAGAACAAAAACAACAACAACATAAGAAACAAAAGAAAACAAGTCAAACATCTAGTATACATAAAAGCCAAATTACTGCACTTGCACAGCACAGCATATAACGAACTTCAACAAAAATTAAATTCCGACTCAACCACCCCCCCCCCCCCCCCCCCCCCCCCCCTCCAAAAAAAAGCCGACAAGTAAGGTTGATATTGTCAGAGGGAGGTGAATAAACTCTAGTTTGAACAAAAAGTACTAAACTTATGAAATATAATTTCTACATTATCGGTAAAGGAAGAAAAAAACACGCAGTGTAAAATAGTATATAATGAGTAAAATGGTATCAATTACTGAGATTAACTATCTTCAGATATATTCAGTAAGAACGAAAAAAGTGTATAATATATTTTGCTCGCAACACGTGTACCAAATCTGTCAAAAGTTTTAAAGCTAAGGACTCAAAGGATCTAAGCTGGACTGCAAAAACGGGTTTAGTACAATAATATAATTTGATAAACTTGAATTGTGATGACATTATGGATTTGTTACACCAGCAGCGGTATTGATCAAAGAATAAGAAAGAAAAGAAAAAAATAACATGAGCACAGTTCGTGCTTTTGGAATAAATTTCTGATGTACATTTGAGACCAAAATGTGTTTGCAGGTAACGGATATATAGCAGTTGTTAATACATTTTGATTTTGAACAGTCTTGCCTAAAGAGACTAAAGAAGGCACATGGAAATAAACGTCAATGACTGTATGGAAAAGGGAGGGACCTTCTTTCGATGAAATGTCAGTTTCTATAGATATTTCGATAAATAATTTTGTTTGTAAACTGTCATAGCCTAATTTTAAAATGGTTAGGGAAATATATGAAGTATTAATTTTTCATTTGCCAAACGTTTTAAAGGAATGTTTTGTTAACCAAATATCTAACCAAATTCAAATATGCGGAATTCCCCCGTTTGGATCGCTTAACAAATTAACATGGAGGTCAAAAGATGTAAAAACAATCCAACATTAACTTTTACCTGAAGAACCAAAGTTGATTGCAATTCAAACAACAAAACTTATTCAAAGAACTATAATATATGCAAGTTTGTTATAAGGAATAAAAACAAGTTTTTTCGAATGGCTCTAATGAACTTCCGTACTACCGCATTCATTATTGAAAAAATGAAACAAGGCCTTTAGATGTTTGGGTTTTTGTGTCGATGGGTTGCTGTTTGACGTATGTATGCCCACATCTCCTTTTATTCAAAGTAATATATACTAGATGTGTTTTTAAAATACATATGTATGTATACATGTTTAATGATGTTGTAGACAGATTACTATACAACCACGTGTCTTTTATGTTGTGAATTTGTAGATGAATTAAAAGATTTGAAAGTCACCGACAGTAATAAATTAAAATTAAACAGATAGCAATGAAATATCAGTATTTTGTTAAACATTAAAGACCACACAGGTAATTCTACATTTAAGGTGGTTTCTGAAACTAGAGACGTCAAAATCTTCTTTGATGAACGTTGTTAAGTCAATTATTGGTCTAATAAAGTTTCATTTTAGTGGGGAACCAAGAGATGGTATGATACTTAACTAGTTTTGCTGAAATAAAAAGCAACAGATAAACAGGTGGTTTTTTTTAAGTCCGCAAATAATAATACTGCAAAAATGATTCAGCTTTTCTTATAAACTTCCAAATAATAATAATAATAATAATAACAAATAAAATAAATAATTTCATATTTTTGTCATTTTTGATAATTCAAATGTAATACTGAAACAAGAGTATGTATCTATAACACACCATGAGGGTGTGGATGGGGGTTTACAGAATAGAGAATAATGGGCAAAAAGTATAAAGAATACAGAAAAATGGCATAAAAAAATTAAAGAATAGAGAAATGAAGGACCCCCCTCCAATCCAAACTCTCCACCATGTCCCGCTCAAATTATCACATTTCTATGTTCAGTGATCTACAAATGCAAAATTTGGGAAAAAACCCTCATCTTGAGACCCATAAACAACAAGCAAAATTACTTCAAAGTTAAAACGAATATATAAGAAATAAGATAACAACACTCAATGGCGGTTTCTTGTTTTGCACAAACCTAATAATTATTTTTATATGTTATGTTATAGCATATCGGATAAATGTCCGTCTTGATTTTTAAAGGACAATTGAGAACCTCGGTAGCCGAGCGTTCTTAGTAGTTCATCTACAGCAATCACTAACCTTTTAACTCTGAGGTTGTGAGTTCGAACCCCGCACGTGACAGGTGCGTTCGAGTCCAATCTTCATTGACTAAGATTGCCAATTTTTCAGCCAATGGTCGGTGGTTCTCCGGCCACTTCTGCTTCATCCACTAAAAAAAAACCTGCCTTCACGAAAAAGCCAATACGTGCAGAAAGTTGCGTTAGAAGACCAAAAATCAATCAATTAAAGGAAAAATGAATTTGTTGACTTACAGAAAGCGTTTATGAATTCTTCTATAATACTCTGGGCATTATACTAATTTACTAATATTAAATCTGATGAATGACTTGATTTTTCTTAATCTTTGAACGTATTCGATCTGGGGTTGTTGACCTCTTGCTTTTGCCATTGACTTTGAATAAGGAGTTGGAGGATTTCATTAACTCGTTCATCTAGACGCATTTATTTGTGTCCAACCAACGTCAGGAATCAGGCTTTCAGTGATTGGCGTTTCTGTGTGCCTCCCTTGTTGTTGTACGGATGTTACACTTACTTGAAAATCTCTACATATACACAATCTAGATTTTGATAGTAAGGTGGGAATTCCAGTCAAATTCTTGGACTAATACGAAAGCAGTCTTGTTTAACCCCGCCACATTCTTTATGTACATGTCCCACGCCAAGAGCCTGTAATTAAGACTTCGTGCTTGTCGTTGGTTGCAATCTGTTAAACTTTTGTTTTCCTTTTATTGTTATGTCAAAAATCAGGGCTGTGGGTGTTTCGTTTGTCAGTGTTGTTTCACATTTTGTTATGTCGATGCATGCCTTTTATAGCTGACTGGTATGGGTTTTGCTCATTGTTAAAGGCCGTGCGGTGACCCATAAATAATTGCTTACATCCACGTTTTTTGCACTATGTTGGATAGCTGTCTTATTGGCAACTAGGGGTGATTCCAGGATTTTTTAAACAGGGTGGTGTAATTTCTTTTGGTCGTTTTTTTCGTTTTTTGCCATGGCAGTCAGTTTTTGATTATGAGTTTGACTATCCCTTTATTTTTTTGGCCTCTCTTTTATGCTAAAAAAACATGTAAATCGTGAGAAACACGAGCTCTTTTTGTAGGCGATCAAAAAAGGGGGGTCTGGTCGTAAGCTCTATATGCTCGTCCTGGACCCGTAACTGGCAATAATACCTATCACATCTCCTTATTATATATTGACTGATCGCCTTGATGTTCCCAAATATTAAATATAATTTATTCCCCCCCCCCCAAAAAAAAAAAACCAAACATACCCAGAATTAATTCGGACATAGCTGTAGTTTACTGATAGCTTCGTTATTATAATTTCGATGAGCGAACATTTGAAATTTTCAAAACCTTTTGGATTCTGATACGGCGAATGTCTAAGCGAGATGATGCATTACTTCAACGTGTAGTCTGTAGAATGTGCATGTGTCTACACTCAGGCTCTTTGATAAACGTATCATAATGTTATGGCATCTTTTTAATAGGAAAAAAGTTCCTATATAACTTAAGACATTTGACATTAGATGAATTTGGCTATCCATTTTATGTTGTTTTGTGGTCATATAGCTCCTAACGTGGCTACGTGATTTTACATCCAAGGATTTCAAATATTTAGGTTTGAGCGTTCCTGATGAAGGTAAATCAAGAAAAACGCTTCGGAGGAACGGACTTTATCATGTTTATAAAGTGTTTTATCGCACCGCCGGTAAATTATCACGTTGTGATTGGTTTAACGCCGTCACGTGGTGACCCCCTATGGATCCGTAGGGGGTTAGTAAATTTCATAGGGGGTTCATGACGTCACGTCTACTGTTAATAGTGACGTCATCTATTAATGTTGTTGTGTTTTATTGTTTATTTCTCTACAAAACACAGTGGAAAAAAAGTCTCGCGGGCGATACATTCGTTATACGGTTAACTACTGACCCCCTGCGGACCATAGAGGGTGAATAAAATCACTGAATATTTTTTTGCGGAATCTTTAGTTTATCTTTATAAAAAAAAATGAAAATTAATTTGTTGAATCAGATAAAAATCGAGAAAAATTAAGATATTGGAATGTTGTTCAAACAAACTGTTCGGCACCTCCCTCATAGATCAACATGCTGGCAGACGATAAACACATTTCAGAGCCAAATAAAAAAGACGCACGTGACATCCTATACTGAGTACTTAAAATAACCATATGTTAGAAGAAAACCTGTCTTTTTATTACAGGGTAATTTGAATGTATAAATTTCATCAAATTTGAATATTGATGCAAATGACCATAATTGTTAAGTCATTTTAGAAAGATAAATTGATTAAAAATTGACAACAAGTATTTAGTATCGCTCACTTCGTATCATGTTTTAGTTAAGTGCAATTTCGAATTTAAAGGTTGATACTTCTACTGAATTTATTATGAATACAGATTCTTCCCCATCCCCCCGTTGACTACGATATTTATCCAGTCAAGAAGTTGGAATTTGAAAATTTAATTATTAATAGTGGATAAATATTGTTATCAATTGAGTAATTAAAAGTGTTAGCATCTGTTTCTCCATAAGGAACTGCCATTTTCTACATAAGGAAATGGCTGTATATGTACCAAGTCAGGAACATGACAGTTGTTTTCCATTCGTTTGATGTGTTTGAGCTTTTGATTTTGCCATTTGATAAAGGACTTTCCGTTTTGAATTTTCCTTGGAGTTCGGTATTTTTGTTATTTTACTTTTTTCTCTAATGATTTAAAGAAAAATGCCAAGTGAAATGTTCCGTATAGACATGGCGGGAAATTATACGCGACAAATTTAACCAACGTGTGGTGCATCAAAATTTATCAAACATGTTAGAACCGGTTAAAATGCTGCAGAATAAGAGAAATAACTTTATTGCATAAACGAAATCATAACTGGTTAAGAAATACAAAAACAGAATATTTAAATACAACACGAGAAAAACATATATGTTATCAATTCATTAGTATATATAATTGACCAATGTGGACCGCTTTTTAGCAATAATGCAGATAGCTTTTTATAGTCAACAACACTGGACAATATATCTTTATCGGGAATCAAAATACTTTTAAGTTTGAGAATGAGACAAACTTTCTAAAATTTGGGCGACCTTTTTAATATTATCAATTAAAACATTGTATTACTTTGCTTTACAAATATGGATGGATATATCAACAATAAAGTATATTATAAAAAAAAAAACGGTATACAACAATTAAATGATACTCATCTATACATAAATTTACAATGTGAAAAACATGGTATTTCCATTTCTAAGAAGAAACAAACAATATCTTTTTAATACGCCTTAAAAACCTTACAATATGAAAATAACCCCATTACTTTTAACTTAGATGTATATTTTGGTATAATATATAGGTATATATTTTTCTCTATTGGTGCTATTTGTTTGCTAGCACATACACACAAATAATGACACTCCTCACCGACTGTGTTCGAATCGCAGTGCTGGCAAATGATCGAGACCACGTTAGTCTCATACAAATAGATATTTGTATGTTTTTTTTAAGTCAAGCGCTGGTGATATAAAGTCCAACGCGGAAGATAAAAGTACAGCACAAGTTATGAAAACTACAGTGCGGATGATGTAAACTCCCGAGCTGAGGATACAAACTCTAGTATTGAATGTTAACTTAAAAACTGCTGATAAGAAAGCCAGCACTTGAGATAAATTACAAATCTAACACTGACTGTATCATCAAGCGCTGAAAATATAAGGCCATGCGCTGATATTTAAAGTCTCGCGCTAGGAATTTCAACTTTAGCGCTGCGGATTTAAAGTCAAGCGCTGAAGATACAAAGGCCAGCACAAGAGATGTGAGCTCTAGTGCTAGAGATATAAATTCAAGTGTTGGTCAGATAAAATCCACTTGATACATCTTACAAATCTAGTACTGAAGATTTAACTCCACACTGAAAATATATATTCATGCACTAAAGATTAAAAAAAGGAGAGGTAAAGTCAAGAGCTGAAGATGTAAACTCAAGCGCTGAAAACATAAACGCTGAAGATGTTATTTCCAGTTTAAAGATGCAAAGCCCAGCACTGAAGATACAAATTCCAGCGATGACGATTGAAAGTTCAGCGCTTGAGATAAAAAGTCCAGCAATGGATTTTCATCTCAAGTGCTGAAGAAATAAAGTCCAGCGCTAGAGATGATGGAGTCTATTTACTGGTCTTTGTCAATTGTAATTTCGGTTTGCCTCGTTTTGTCAGTCTCCCCATTATTTCCGGTTACGTATTGCCTTTCCTGTAAAGTATGTTCGTTTTTACTCTCGTTTTATTTTATTTTCAACCCCCAAAAATATCACATCCAGAGTTGCTTATACAGAGGACGAAATCGCTACAAGGAAACTTGACAGAAGGAAGTATTAACATCTGAATAAGCAAGAAATGATTTGAAAACTGAACAAAAGCTCATCGATCAGTTTACACAGTAGCCTTACTATACAAGTAATATTTAATATCATTATATAATTTGCTTTAGAGTTAACAATTTAAGAATTAAAAAAACATATTTGTACATATATATAGTCTAGTTCCTACATTTTGACAACATATTTATCATTACATTCTCAGCTCCATCTTACAAGTACTCAATATATCGACATTTATAACATTTAAGATATTCTAAGCATATCAATTTTCATTTTTTTTTGTTCAAATACAAGATTTATAGACTGGTTCCCTGTCCTTTTACAAGGGTGTCTCAGATGTTGCAAGGGAGAGAACCAGCCTACCAGATTTACAACTTCACCAGGCAAAGTAGTTTCCAGACGCCCATTTTTGTTTTAAATACAAAGTCCCAATAACACAATTACAGTCAACAAGTGTATTCGGTAAATGCCATATGCTCACGAGTCATTAGACTGACAATGTCTCCTTGAGTTTATCCCAAAACACGACATCCCCGTATTCGTCGTTCGGATACTCAATGTACGATTTTGATTGGATAAGTTCCAAAATATTCAATGGTAGATCTTTAGATGATATTTGTTCAAGGAACACAAGTAATATAATGTTTTCTTTACTTCTTGAGTAGATACTCTCCATTTTTGCCATATTAAATTCAAATAGACACCAATCAGATTGTAAGAAATGATGCGACAATATTACGACTGTTTTACGGCTGTTATGAATGGCGGATGTTATATTTGTTGCGATATCATTTCCGGCCAAAAAGTCTCGTTTGTGCACACAACAACTAATATTTCGATCGTCTTCTAATTTTTTTAGGAACTTCCTATGAACAAACGTCTCATCTTCGTCGGCGTAAGAAACGAATGCATCATACTGGAAATCATCATATGTTCTAAGAGGTTTGATTTGACCATGATGTTTGCCTTTCACTATATAATATGCATAACGAAGCTTCCATCTGTAGCGATAAATAATTCCAGCAATTATGACAAATGCAAAAATGGCTACCCATGATCCAACAGCGACAATTGTTGTCGTATATGAGGAGCATTTCTTCTTTAAATATTCGTAAATGACTTTTGAACTATTCAGATGCATTTGAAGAGATCGGCAATCTTGGTGCAACAAGTTTTGAACATGAATCTTTGTAATTGACAACCACTGAATAAACTCAATTGTTTCGCATATGCATTTAATGGGATTACCCGATAATTTAACAGTCAAGTCAGGAACAATTTCTGAGAGTTGATCTAACTGTTTTGTGAAAAATGTGCCCAGAACGGACAATCTATTATTTGATATGTCTAAATGTGAAAGTTTGGTCATTTGTATTATTTCAAAAGTAGCAGTTTCAAGTAAATTCCCGCTCAAGTTTAGTGTTCGTAGTTGTATTTGGGCATTAAAGAACACTGATGGCAAGCTTGTAATTCTATTGTCAGACAAATCTAGAACCTCAAGTTTAGTAAGTGGTGCTAGTATCTCTCCGCTAATATCGCCCGGTAAAACAAATCCTAATAGATTGTTTTGCACTAAAAGGGTTGTAAGGTTTGGCATGCCTGTAAAGAATCTGGCAGATACTTTGGAACAATAGTTATTTGATAAGTTAAAGAATTTCAACTGATTAAGATTTCCGAGTGGACCCTGCCAGTCATAAAAGGTGTTGGAAGAAAAGTCGGCGTACTCCAACAAATTATCTGAAAACGTAATATCAGGAAGATAGTACCGTAACTTGCATTCTCTCAAGTGCAATTTCCTTAATTGACTGGGAATCCAAACTATTTCATCACCAAACGAACCGAAAAAGGTGTAGCTTGTATCATTGTTCAAATTGGGTCCTTTGAATGCAACTTTCTTGTACACATCAGGGTTGTTATTGCAACGTGAAGGAGTTACGAGTGTATGATCACAGGATTCTTCAAAGTTCTTCAAGAAATGTGACATTCCCAAATAAGACATATTTACTTCATGTACTGTCAATTCAAACAAATCACCAATGTATCGTCCAGCAAAACTAAATTCATTGTCAGCAATTGACAATATTTTTAGAGTTTTAGGAAAAAATTCCATTGCACCCTCTTCGAGTAACTGCATCCGATTGCTGTTAAGGTATATCTGTGTTATATTGGTACGTCTAAGAGGCTTTATCTCACACGTAGTCATTATTGTATTCAGATCAAAAGTTTGATGGATTTTGTTGATTCGTAAAATTTCTAATGAAGTTGACGGCAGATCATATGTGACGTTTGCAAGTCCTTTGAATTTAAGACATCTATTGTCAGACAAATCAAGATACTTCAAATAAACCAGACCTCTAAATGTTCCGCTCAAAATCGCATTGATACCACACTTGCTCAAATCTAGCCGTTTAACATAAGGAATATATTTAAACGTATTTGGCATAAGAACTGTCATCTTACAGTATCCCGAGAATCCAGACACGTCCACTTCTTGTAGGAAACGAAGATGTGCATATTTAACATCAAATGGATCCTTGCCATGAGATACAGCATCGATCTTTAGAGTGTTGAGCTGTACCAACGAAGAAACATTGAGCGAAAACGGGTCTATGAACTTTTGTTTTATCGCAAGGTGCAGCAAGGCTTTTAATGGCTTGAAGACGGCCATAGAAATAGCGGAAGGGTCTATGCGGTTACTACTGATAATTAAAGTCTCCAGTTTCGAAAGACCTTGAAATGATCTTGAATGCAGCTCATTAATGTAATTAGATGACAAATCCAAGTAGAGAAGATGTATGTTCGCTTCAAATGTCCCATTTTTAATCTTAGAAATTAAGTTTCGTGCTAATGATATGTTTGTCAAATCGGAAGGAAGGTTTGTTGGAATATTATCCAGACTTTCTCCACTACAGTCGGCTTTTAACATTTTTTGCGTTGTAAATGAACATGAACAAAGTTTCTCAAACTTACAAGGAACTGTCAGGTTCGAAGTCATAACATTTTCATTTGCAATAAACACAAGAGTGATACAATGAAATATAATTTGGTTTGCCATTCTTCTGCTACGGTCAATAAAATAGTAAAAATGCATCTGAAAATAAACAAAATGGGTATCAAATTTAAAAATTATTGTATGTTTTTAAAATAGGTCAAGAGGAAAATTTCCTGTCATTTACGTAGTAAACAGGAACATGCAACTTACAATTAAAAACCGTTTTAAACGTGTTTGAGCTGGAAGCTCGAAATGTATCTATTTTAAGCTTTACCAAAACAAATGAAGCAGTAAGGATATATTTGCATTGACAATTCCTTTGGCTTTGAATTGACAATATCAGTCGTCTATTCTTGAAAAAAGTTATCAACACTTCCGATTTTCTATTTTTCTATTTATCACATCATATGATGAATAGCACCAATAACAACATCATTTCATATTCATTCTTTGCCAACATAGTAAAAATGTAGTGTACCACCAAAACTAATTTAAACAATGTAACCGTAAGCTTAGTTCATACATAAAGCAAAACAATGAAAGCAGTAGTGGCCTTGAGACCCGTAATTGGTATCAAATGTGGTACAAATATAGCATAAAAAAATAACGTGATTTGGTAATTTTGCAAATACAAAACTATCTACCAGAGACAAACCAGCATGAATGTTTACATATAGAGGTTACCAAATGGATTTTAGTAATTATCAAAAAACAGTATAAAATAGTTAAGGAAAATTGCAACACGACCACGCGTGACACAAATCAAACGAGAACACCAATCAGTTTTATTTGAAGTGAACAACTAAGATCCATAACCTGTTAAAACAATATAATGTTAAGTGGGGTGAAAAAGGAAATAGAGAAATATCTACATTCTATGAGTTTCATATCAAGAAATACATAAATACACGTGTATACTTTGGGTCATTTCCTAGTTTTTCATTATTACTTCAGAGATTTGAAAATAACACAGGCAAACCCGAATCTAGTGTATCTAGTACAAATGGTAGTTGGGGATAAATCATTTTCACTTGAAACATTGATAATTTCGTGAATTTGCTCGTTTTTTCCTCAAGACAAAATGCAAGGAAAATTAGGAAATGTGTCATAATAATTATCCTCATTGTGATGAAAACGTTTAAAAGGGGTGTCACGTGTGGTGCAGAATCTGCTCACCCTTCCGGAGCATCTGAGATCACCCCCAGTTTCTTGCGGGGTTCGTGTTGCTCAGTCTTTAGTTTTCTATGTTGTATCAACTAGATCAAGGCCAAATACATTGTAGATGCTTTGGTAAACGTAAATGATCAACACACAAACCAGAATTTTTGCGATTAATTTCACGAAATAACTGATAGCCGACTAAATGCATATGCAAAATTATTATTTGTAAGAGTTTATAAACCTTGTACGAATCGGAACTCAATATATGAAAAATCTCAAATAATATGTGGAAACAATATTTAATTACGATTTTCTTTTCCCCAATATTGTTTGTGCAATAAGATTATGAAATTTTTTTTTCTTTATAAAGACATGTAAAATTGTAATCAATGAAGAATAAGAACTGAAAAACAGTAAAAATGAAATTATTAAAGTAAAAAGAGAGCATCAAGCAGTAAATAAATTATTAAAAGCAATATGCGATAATGAAAACGACACAATGATCAACTCAAATATTAAATCTTAGGTTTTTATCATCATCGGTCTTGACGTACTGTATAGTCATATGTCTATTGCTATATACCGAACCTGTTTTTTTTTTTTTTTTTTTGCTTCATCGTGTTTCTATTTTATTAACCTATAGGGAAAACGGTACTATTTATTCTGCCATAGGCGACAATACTAACATTTTCTAAATTTACCACTTTTTATAATAAAAACCCGGATAAAACAGTTATGTGTAGTGTTAGTACTTTATTATTCTGTTTTAAAAATTGAAGCCAAATAGTATCATGACCAACTTCCAACGGAGCTTGTTAATGTTATCCATGCCCACCGTCATTTTACACCAAATTTATGAAATTTTTGAAGTCTTTTCGAATAATTCTCTAGAAAATATTTCAATAGGTTTCAAAATTTATATTGTAAATATACACCCTGCAGTTATTCATAGATAAATAAAAAAAATATATTGTACCCTAACATCCAATCACAGCGCTCCAAAGTTGACTTCCTTCACCTGCCTTGGGTACACAAAAGGCCAACCTAATGCTGGGAAAATATAATAGTACCGTTTTCCCTATACTGTGACATAAAGATATAAAGAATTCTTATGACACCATTAATGCAATACTGGGTTATTGTGAAAACCTTGGCTATAATAAATACTTGTATGTTCCCATTACTTAAAGAAACATGGATCATTTAATGTCCCCACCCCTACATGCTGGTTTACCTCTTTCTCTACTTCTTTCAGATAAGGCTTAATAAACAACCTGTATCCAATCATATCTTATCTTATTTAAAAAGAATAATAAACAGTTCCATTTAAACAGATAAAAATGACAGTTCCATTCAATGTGTATTCATTTTATCCAAAATTTACAACATAGGCACAAACTCAAGATTTTTCATACTAATCTCCATTCCATGCTTTAGTATATGCCATATTGTGGTTCAAAATTTCAGAGCTTGTTATAAAATCCATTTTTCTGTCTTGAGATGATGAAAACAAAGATATTAAACACTTTAAACATTAAATATGCAAAATACTCAGCTGTAAAGTTGCCTTTGTTGCCTGTATTAATCTGTGAAAAAGCTGAATTATGTCCCTTGGGAGTATTAATTTCCAACAAAAGTCATTTCAAATAGTAGAAAATGAAAAAATATATATGCCTGATATAATAAAAGATAGAAACTACAAAATGAAGCACTACTGAAATATTTGCTGCATGAATTGCCAAGAATGTGACCAATTCTTTACACAGGAGAGTATAAATTCTATCTAAATTTAGCCTCAAGTGGGCCTCTTTTTTTCTTAGATGGACAATTTTAACACTGAAAATGCTACTAGTATGACCAAATATTGCCTTACTCCATAAACAGTACAAACTTAACCAGACAAGTTCCCATTTTAATAGATTATGCCTACAGAAATACCCAAGTGATACATTTAGGGAATTACACAGCAAAAAAGGCAAATATTTCAGTTAAAAATATTTGTCGCGACTTGAATTCTGAAGTTTCCAATCGAATTAATCATTGCGAAAGGTGAAAAAAAATACAAAAGAACTATAGTTTGATGCATTTTATACAATATAGTTAATATTGAAATCCTAGAATAAAGTTTTATATCAGTACTCATCAATTTGACTTATTATGATGACTCAGCACTTTTCTCAACACAGTATTGTTCTCAGTGAAAAAATTCTATTCTTTGTGATAAAAATCAAATGTACTAATCAAAAGCTTCAAAATAGTATACTTTAACTGAAGTCTGATTGATCTTGATTTCCCTTGCTATCTTCAGTATAGGGAAAACGGTACTATTTATTCTGCCATAGGCGACAATACTAACATTTTCTAAATTTACCACTTTTTATAATAAAAACCCGGATAAAACAGTTATGTGTAGTGTTAGTACTTTATTATTCTGTTTTAAAAATTGAAGCCAAATAGTATCATGACCAACTTCCAACGGAGCTTGTTAATGTTATCCATGCCCACCGTCATTTTACACCAAATTTATGAAATTTTTGAAGTCTTTTCGAATAATTCTCTAGAAAATATTTCAATAGGTTTCAAAATTTATATTGTAAATATACACCCTGCAGTTATTCATAGATAAATAAAAAAAATATATTGTACCCTAACATCCAATCACAGCGTTCCAAAGTTGACTTCCTTCACCTGCCTTGGGTACACAAAAGGCCAACCTAATGCTGGGAAAATATAATAGTACCGTTTTCCCTATACTGTGACATAAAGATATAAAGAATTCTTATGACACCATTAATGCAATACTGGGTTATTGTGAAAACCTTGGCTATAATAAATACTTGTATGTTCCCATTACTTAAAGAAACATGGATCATTTAATGTCCCCACCCCTACATGCTGGTTTACCTCTTTCTCTACTTCTTTCAGATAAGGCTTAATAAACAACCTGTATCCAATCATATCTTATCTTATTTAAAAAGAATAATATACAGTTCCATTTAAACAGATAAAAATGACAGTTCCATTCAATGTGTATTCATTTTATCCAAAATTTACAACATAGGCACAAACTCAAGATTTTTCATACTAATCTCCATTCCATGCTTTAGTATATGCCATATTGTGGTTCAAAATTTCAGAGCTTGTTATAAAATCCATTTTTCTGTCTTGAGATGATGAAAACAAAGATATTAAACACTTTAAACATTAAATATGCAAAATACTCAGCTGTAAAGTTGCCTTTGTTGCCTGTATTAATCTGTGAAAAAGCTGAATTATGTCCCTTGGGAGTATTAATTTCCAACAAAAGTCATTTCAAATAGTAGAAAATGAAAAAATATATATGCCTGATATAATAAAAGATAGAAACTACAAAATGAAGCACTACTGAAATATTTGCTGCATGAATTGCCAAGAATGTGACCAATTCTTTACACAGGAGAGTATAAATTCTATCTAAATTTAGCCTCAAGTGGGCCTCTTTTTTTCTTAGATGGACAATTTTAACACTGAAAATGCTACTAGTATGACCAAATATTGCCTTACTCCATAAACAGTACAAACTTAACCAGACAAGTTCCCATTTTAATAGATTATGCCTACAGAAATACCCAAGTGATACATTTAGGGAATTACACAGCAAAAAAGGCAAATATTTCAGTTAAAAATATTTGTCGCGACTTGAATTCTGAAGTTTCCAATCGAATTAATCATTGCGAAAGGTGAAAAAAAATACAAAAGAACTATAGTTTGATGCATTTTATACAATATAGTTAATATTGAAATCCTAGAATAAAGTTTTATATCAGTACTCATCAATTTGACTTATTATGATGACTCAGCACTTTTCTCAACACAGTATTGTTCTCAGTGAAAAAATTCTATTCTTTGTGATAAAAATCAAATGTACTAATCAAAAGCTTCAAAATAGTATACTTTAACTGAAGTCTGATTGATCTTGATTTCCCTTGCTATCTTCAGTATAGGGAAAACGGTACTATTTATTCTGCCATAGGCGACAATACTAACATTTTCTAAATTTACCACTTTTTATAATAAAAACCCGGATAAAACAGTTATGTGTAGTGTTAGTACTTTATTATTCTGTTTTAAAAATTGAAGCCAAATAGTATCATGACCAACTTCCAACGGAGCTTGTTAATGTTATCCATGCCCACCGTCATTTTACACCAAATTTATGAAATTTTTGAAGTCTTTTCGAATAATTCTCTAGAAAATATTTCAATAGGTTTCAAAATTTATATTGTAAATATACACCCTGCAGTTATTCATAGATAAATAAAAAAAATATATTGTACCCTAACATCCAATCACAGCGTTCCAAAGTTGACTTCCTTCACCTGCCTTGGGTACACAAAAGGCCAACCTAATGCTGGGAAAATATAATAGTACCGTTTTCCCTATACTGTGACATAAAGATATAAAGAATTCTTATGACACCATTAATGCAATACTGGGTTATTGTGAAAACCTTGGCTATAATAAATACTTGTATGTTCCCATTACTTAAAGAAACATGGATCATTTAATGTCCCCACCCCTACATGCTGGTTTACCTCTTTCTCTACTTCTTTCAGATAAGGCTTAATAAACAACCTGTATCCAATCATATCTTATCTTATTTAAAAAGAATAATATACAGTTCCATTTAAACAGATAAAAATGACAGTTCCATTCAATGTGTATTCATTTTATCCAAAATTTACAACATAGGCACAAACTCAAGATTTTTCATACTAATCTCCATTCCATGCTTTAGTATATGCCATATTGTGGTTCAAAATTTCAGAGCTTGTTATAAAATCCATTTTTCTGTCTTGAGATGATGAAAACAAAGATATTAAACACTTTAAACATTAAATATGCAAAATACTCAGCTGTAAAGTTGCCTTTGTTGCCTGTATTAATCTGTGAAAAAGCTGAATTATGTCCCTTGGGAGTATTAATTTCCAACAAAAGTCATGTCAAATAGTAGAAAATGAAAAATTATATATGCCTGATATAATAAAAGATAGAAACTACAAAATGAAGCACTACTGAAATATTTGCTGCATGAATTGCCAAGAATGTGACCAATTCTTTACACAGGAGAGTATAAATTCTATCTAAATTTAGCCTCAAGTGGGCCTCTTTTTTTCTTAGATGGACAATTTTAACACTGAAAATGCTACTAGTATGACCAAATATTGCCTTACTCCATAAACAGTACAAACTTAACCAGACAAGTTCCCATTTTAATAGATTATGCCTACAGAAATACCCAAGTGATACATTTAGGGAATTACACAGCAAAAAAGGCAAATATTTCAGTTAAAAATATTTGTCGCGACTTGAATTCTGAAGTTTCCAATCGAATTAATCATTGCGAAAGGTGAAAACAAATACAAAAGAACTATAGTTTGATGCATTTTATACAATATAGTTAATATTGAAATCCTAGAATAAAGTTTTATATCAGTACTCATCAATTTGACTTATTATGATGACTCAGCACTTTTCTCAACACAGTATTGTTCTCAGTGAAAAAATTCTATTCTTTGTGATAAAAATCAAATGTACTAATCAAAAGCTTCAAAATAGTATACTTTAACTGAAGTCTGATTGATCTTGATTTCCCTTGCTATCTTCAGTATAGGGAAAACGGTACTATTTATTCTGCCATAGGCGACAATACTAACATTTTCTAAATTTACCACTTTTTATAATAAAAACCCGGATAAAACAGTTATGTGTAGTGTTAGTACTTTATTATTCTGTTTTAAAAATTGAAGCCAAATAGTATCATGACCAACTTCCAACGGAGCTTGTTAATGTTATCCATGCCCACCGTCATTTTACACCAAATTTATGAAATTTTTGAAGTCTTTTCGAATAATTCTCTAGAAAATATTTCAACAGGTTTCAAAATTTATATTGTAAATATACACCCTGCAGTTATTCATAGATAAATAAAAAAAATATATTGTACCCTAACATCCAATCACAGCGCTCCAAAGTTGACTTCCTTCACCTGCCTTGGGTACACAAAAGGCCAACCTAATGCTGGGAAAATATAATAGTACCGTTTTCCCTATAGACATTGCAAATCTATTATAAATTTTCATACTTACTTTATCTAACTTTATACATCATGCTGCATACAAGTAAAATTAAAACATATATAGCATATTGCAGAAAACGTTTTTACTTTCATTGTTAGATAAGATGATATTCAACTGAATTCGTGACAAAGAAAAAAGATTTTTTCATTAAACGCGGAATAAAAAACAGTTTTCCTTATACATTGAATGTTTTATATCCCATGATAACAAAGTGCATTGTTTCCTGTGATGAAAGCAATACTGTTTCTACATTGTAAATAACATTTCCATATTTGGCGATCGAGTGTTTAAAACTTATTTAAGATTACCTGTACATATGTGTATATTTTTATTGTTAATCTTATATCATAAAGTGTTAAATGGTTTTGTTATGTTTCATGATACGCTGTGTCAGTGTCTCAGCTCATTGTCGACCTGTTCTCGCTGTCGTAGGTCTTCAGATTCTTGAAAAGTCGTATGATCTTTAGTTTCACTGATTGTGTCCTAGTCTCGATTCTGTCTTATTTCCGAGTATAAGAAATTATCACCTGTTGCAATATTCAGAAGGCAGGTAATGTATACTTACATTGACATTTCGAAGACTTTTGTAGCCGACTATTCTATAATCATTGTGCAAGGCCTTAGGTTGACCATTCTGTTATGGAGTTGACTCATTGGCACTTACACCACATCTTCTAATTTTAAATTAGCAGGAGATGCCTACCCTGTTGACACACCTGATCTCCCTTCTTTTCGGGCGATGCAGTTTCTACAAATATTGATATCCTAATTATCTTCCTAGTCAATTTATAAAATTTGAACAACGGTTTACTAATTTTGCTTAAATTTGTGTATTTTCCGTGCGTAAACCGATCCCTCCTTCCTTTTTCGAAACTCTTATGCTCATGTAACTAGTTTGAATGAACGGATTTAAGGGAGCTACCATTTGATTTTATTGGGGGCCTAGGATGAAAAAGTTTGTCCTGCCTTTTTTTAAGTTGTAATCTCTGTCCTGCCTTTTTATTTTTCATTCTATTCGGTCCTGCCTTTTTTTTATAAGTTTATCATGATTTTTATTTACATAACATGTCATCTTGCCTTTTTTTTGCCAAGATGCTCATCCTACCTTTTTTTCCACTCAAAACTCCTGTCCTGCCTTTTTTTATTAATTTCATCCTAGCTCCCCCATGAAAATCAAATGTTAGCTCCCTTATGCACAATAATCAAGACAAAAAGTACAAGAAAAATTACAAAGTATGTTTACCAGAGTTGACCAGATAACAAAGAAAGACAATACAAACATTAATCGTAATTTATACCAAATGTTCATGACTTGTAATTATTTTGTGAGAGGACATCATCTTTATAACGGGAAAAGAACTTAAAGGATACTGCTAAATTCTATTTTTCTCTCTTTCAAAGAAGTTCATATATGACGCCAGCCTGATATCAATAACGATAAAAGTCGACGAGAATGCCGATTGTTTGTTACAATCACGACCGCCACACGTAACAAATATGTTGTTAATCAAGATATTAAACATGTTGATAGTGTCAGTTTTAGCGAAGTTTTGTTTGAATTAGAGTAATTTTTACAAAGTATAGATTATCCCTTCTCCCGGCACAAGATACCTGTATCTATGCTGGCCATTCTTTTTGTATGAAACAAAGCTGCAACAACTCCTTTACTTGTCTTTTAGTTTAGAATGGGGAATATTTATGTACAGTGTAGATAAGTCAAATATTTTAATACTATAATAGATTGTATATACTTTGTCCCAAATGAAATTAATTAAACGATTTGAGTAATCGTATTAATACGATGGCACATACAGCTATATTTAGGCATACATTTAAGTTTGGAATGCATCATAACCCTTTTGTAGAGCTCTGAATATTGCTTTTTTAACCGTTTTCTGCTCTCTTTGTTGATTACCAAGACACTCGTTAAACATTCAGATGTAAATCGTAGAATATCAAACAGCGAAAGAAGAACCCATGCAAACCCGGTTTGATTTGTATATTATTGGACTGACTCGAAGTTTTACACTCGTCTGCTTTCTGGAGGATATTTATGTTATAATTCTGGCTTATTTACGACACCGATCAATAATATATAAAATAAAGTGGTTAATACTATAGTATGGTGATTCAAGGTGGTGAAGGCAAAATTCATTCTGATTTGCACATTTAACTGAAATGTTATGGATATTGTTATTTTAATACTAAAATTGAGTATGAGAGGAGGAATGTTTGATTAGGAAAACAACCTGACAAAAGATTCGAAAACAGCACAGGGTAAGAATGGGTCTTCAACAAAACGAGAAAATCCCGCAGGCTTCAACTGGTCCCAAAACAATAATGTATACTAGTTCAGCGAAAATGGACGTCACACTTAACTCCGAAAAAATATATGAACTAAAATTATAAAACGTACAGGACTAACAAAGGCTACAGGTTCCTGACTTGAGAGAGGCGCACAGTAGAATATAATATTTAAAAAATCGTAATTGGAATAGGTAACAGAAGAAAGTTAGAAAGAACGCTTATACCGATGATTAAAATACACATCTCGAATAGTGTGCCCAAACCACCATAATAAAAAGAACATATATATTAATATCAGCATATTATCTTTAAATGCAATATGCTATCCATTTAAATAGACCAACAGAATAAAAAGACATATTGACTAGGACAGTTAAACTAGTAAATTTGAACTTAGGCGGAAAAGTATATGTCTAAGTGTAAATAAAAAAAAATAGAATTTAATTGTCCATAAAAAAAGGTATTACTAAACAGATATTTCTATATATGTATAGTTTGATTCGAGCGTCACTGATGAGTCTTTTTTAGACGAAACGCGCGTCTGGCGTAAATATAAAATTTCAATCCTGGTATCTATGATGAGTTTATTTTCATACATTAAGAATCAAATGTCTCAGTTAAATAATGGCAACAGTATTATACCGCTGTTCGAAAGTCATAAATCGATTGAGAGAAAATAAATCCAGGTTACAAACTAAAACCGACGGAAACACATCAACTATAACAGGAAAACAACGAAACAACAGAAACACTAAAGTGCAACAAAAAAAACAGACGACAATGTAACACACACAGAAACGAACTATAAGATAACAACTGCCATTTTCCTGACTTGGTACAGGATATTTTAAGAAAAATGGTGGATTGAACCTGGTTTTGTGGCTAGCCAAACCTCGCGCTTTTATGGCAATGTTAAATATAACACTAAAAGGACAACATTACATGACATGACTCCATTACAAATAAATGCAAGAACATTCAGGACAGAGAAATACACAAATAAACAATACAATAATACATTTCGACATGCTAATAGTTAGCAGATGTACCAGGCTTATAATTTAATACGCCAGACGCGAGTTTCATCTACATAAGACTCATCAGTGACGCCCAGATCAAAATGATCAGAAAGCTAAACAAGTATAAAGTTAAAAAGCATTGATGACCCAAAATTCCAGAAAGTTGTGCCAAATACGGTCAAGGTTATCTATGCCTTGGATAAGAAAATCCTTAGTATTTAGAATAATTTATACTTTTGCAAACAGTAAATTTATAGAAAAATGACCATATAATTGATATTCATGTCTACACCGAAGTGCTGACGAACCACACAATAAAAACGAACACGTAAAACAACCTAGGGCAGCACATAAAAACAGCAAAACATAACCACGCATTGTCTATCACACGACTGGATAAACGCTACAAAATGACGTCACAGGTAAATTTCTAAAAATTTTGATATACAAAATGTAGTTTTAAATCTGACAAATACACAAGATATCGTCATTTAAAGCTTTTTTTAAAATCCTATGTAACTTTTCAGCGCTTTTTTAATACCAGGATTCCACCTCCACCAAGCATTGTGTAGATTCCAGATTCCTATGTTGTTCTTTTTTGAGTACGAAGTATTGATTTAAAAATTAAGGAGAACAAGTTCAATTGATAAATGGAGTCTGACACGTGCCATTAGACTCACAATGTCTGATTGAGTTTATCCTGAAATAAAACGTCCTAGAATTGATTCCACTGTAACGAACCACAAGTTCATTTGATAAATGTAGTATGATCACGTGCCATTAGACTGACAATGTCTGAATGAGTTAATCCTAAAACAAGACATTTAAGTACTGATTTCACTGTAACGGACCACAAGTTTATGTGATCAATGCAGTACAAGTACGAATCATTAGACTGACAACGTCTCCTTGAGCTTGTCCCAAAATACGACATCCCCGTATTCGTCGTTCGGATATTCAATGTAAGATTTTGATTGGATAAGTTCCAAAATATTCAACGGTAGGTCTTTTGATGATATTTGTTCAAGGAACACGAGCAATATAATGTTTTCTTTACTTCTTGCATAGATACTCTCCATTTTTGCCATATTGAATTCGAATAAACACCAATCAGATTCGAGAAAATGGTGTGAAATTATTACGACCGTTCTACGGCTGTTATGAATTGCGGATGTTATATTAGTTGCAATATCATTTCCGGCCAAAAAGTCTCTTTTGTGCACACAGCATCTTATGTTTCGATCGTCTTCCAAATGTTTAAGGAACTTTGTATAAACAAACGTGTCATCTTCGTCGGCGTAAGAAACGAATGCATCGTACAGGAAATCGTCATCTATTTCAAATGGTTTGATTTGACCATGGTGTTTTCCTTTAACTATATAATAGGCATAACGAAGCTTCCATCTATACCGATAGGCGATTCCAGCAATTATGACAATAGCAAAGATAGTCAGCCATGATCCTACGGTGACAATGGTTGTCGTATGGGAGGAGCATGTCTTCTTCAAATAACCGTACATTAGCTTCGAGCTGTTAAAATTGATTTGGAGGGATTGACATTCTTGATGTAAATTATTTAGAACATGCACATTTGTCGATGTATACCACTTAATAAACTCAATTGACTCGCATGAGCATTTGATAGGATTACCTAGCAGATTAACTGCTATGTTTGGAACGTTGTTTGAGAGAATATCTAACTGCCTGGTAAAAGAGGCGCACAAAGTTGACAAGCGGTTGTAAGATAAATCTAAATACGAAAGTTTGGTCATATGATCTATTTTAAATATTTCATTTTCAAGCATATTCCTACTCAAATTTAACATCCGTATCTCTGTTTGACTATAGAAGATTGTTGTTGGTAAACTTGGTATTCTGTTGTCCGCTAGATTAAGTAATTTTAATTTTGTTAGTTTTGCTAGAATTTCTCCATTTGTGTCTGTCGGTAAAACAAAACCTAATAGGTTGTTTTGTATCAATAAAGTTGTAAGGTTGGAACCGTATTCAAAGAAATTTGTAGATACGTTCGAACAGAAATTGTTGGATATATCCAAATATGTCAAGCATGTTAAATTTGATATTGGGCCTTGCCAGACGTAAAATGCATTATTAGAAATGTCTATATACTCTTATTTATTTTTTAAGAAATTCATTTTAAAGAGATAATACCTTAACTCGCATTCTCGAAAGTGACATTTCTTAATGTTCCTAGGTATAGGCACCTTACTGATATCAAGAGAAAAAGAAAAAGGTTTGTTTCTGTGATCATTTTCATCGTTTCTTTTGATTTCCATTTTTCGGTAGGTATCCGTAGTTTCACTGCACGGCGAAAACCATGCAGGATTAATATCACATGGTTCGTCTGAGTTCAACAAGTAATGTGATAACCCCATATACGATGCATTAACTTCTTCAGCAGTCACATAAAAAACATCCATTATGTAATTGCCGTAGCTGAACTCGTTGTCAGCAATTGTGATTTTTTTCAGCGTCTTGGGTAGAAATTTTAACGCATCCTTTTCTATTAACTGCAGACGATTGCTCGCCATCTGAATCTCTTTTATTTTGGTATTATTGAGCGGTTCGATCTGACATTTAGTCAGTATTGTATTAAGATCAAAGGTTTGGTGAATTTTATTTACCCTCAGAATTTCTATTGAAGTGGATGGTAGATCATATGTTACATTCGCTAGTCCTCTGAATTTAAGGCATCTGTTGTCAGACAAATCAAGATACTTCAAATGCACCAAAATCTTAAAGGAACCAGTCGAAATGGTATTAATTTTGCACTTACTCAAATCCAACCTTTTGATATGAGGCATATATTTAAATGTTTTTTGTGTTATAGCTTTTAAAATACAGTAACCAGTTAATCCAGACAAATCCAATTCTTGGAGAAAACGAAGATTTGCATATCCGACACCAAATGGTTCATTTCGATGAGATACAACATCAATTTTCAAAGTTCGCAGGGTTACCAACGTTGAAACATGGAGCGAAAACGGGTGATTGAAATTTCGTTTTATTGCAAGTTGCAGCAGGGATACTAATGGCTTGAAAATATTATTTGGAATAGCTGTATGGTTGATAGAGTTATTACTAATAATTAATGTCTCCAGTTTCGAAAGACCCTGAAAAGATCTTTGATGCAGTTTACTGATGTTGTTGTTCGACAAATCCAAGTAAATGAGGTCATGATTAATTCTAAATATTCCGTTTTTAATGCCGCGAATATTGTTATGAGCGAACGATATATTTGCCACATTTGTAGGAATTGTTGGAATATATCTAAGGCTTTTCCAAGCACAGTCGGCGGTCAACCTTTCATGGAAAATGTAACTTACAATATGAAAATCCTTACTTGGTAATTGAATTGATACATGTTTAGAATCGGCAAACATATTTGTTATAGTTATGATACTTTGGTGTGGTGAAAAATATTTTTTTTATTTATATTTGGCTATATGTCATCATTTTCTAGCACTAGGTCGACTACGCTGCCGGTTTACTTGTTCTTCCTGAGGGTGTGGCCAGCTCAGTAGTTAGGGCTTCATCGCGGACATAATTTACAACAAAACGTCTAAAAATTCTCGTTGATAAAATCAAACATTATGAAGAAACAACGGTTCCAACTCTATCCTGCAAGGTTTACCTATTGATGACTATTGGCTATTCTCTTAAGATCCATATAGTTCCACTAGTATTTTAAAAGTATTCTTATATCCTCGGCTTTCAAATTTTTGGCGTCATGTTTAAATGATGAATCTTAATCCAGAAAAGCACAGCACCAAATTTAAAAAGTGTAATTTGCATATTTGAAGGCGTTTTTATATCACGCTGTAAGATTTTGGCACTTTTTATTTTAAATAGTGTTTCTATGTACCTAATGATATTTATTACCACAAAGATGCTTATTTAATCATAATTTCCATACAAAGTACTTACGGTTATTAATTATCCAAATTATGATTCACAAAAGTTACCTAAGCATATATATTGCTGAAACGGTTTCAGTTCCATTAAAAATGTCACATGACTATAATCGAAAATACAGATTGAACACGGAACATGAAACTTATTCAATTCAAAGCTAAATTGTTTTAATATAATGATCAAAAAGGATTTTTCCGGTAAGAACAATTAGTCTTTTGCAGTTTTTGATATTTGTTTCTAGTTCCTTATTTAGTATTGTCATAAAGCAAATTATTAATTGAAGCTTATTTTGACCATTTATGGTTTGAGTATTTTCAAATCGAATATGTATTTGTTCATCAGATAAATCATTCTGTTGCATTATTTTCTGTTGCTTTTTATTGTAATTATTTACTAATTCATTTATCTAAATCATTATTTGTTGTTCAGTAACCCGCTTTATTCACAAATCATAAGCTATTCACATCAAACAAAATGCATCCATCAAAAAAGTCGGCAGTTAAAGTTCCATTTTGATATAAAAAGTAAAATTATTTATGAAAAATAACATCAGTCATAAATTACCGCAACAATTAGAGTATATCAAATCATATAAAACATTTGCATCTTGTACACTAAGAAGGTGAACACGATTTTTCCCATGAAAAGTATGTATTGAAATTGACACACTAATATGCTAGATAAAGCAAAGGATTGATAGAATTTTGAGAAGTGACCTTGAGGCATTTAATGGAGAAACGCATCAAAATGTGACACGGAAATTGACCGTGTAGCAATTAAAAGACTCTTTTTCTCAAGAAGCTCCACCAGTCAATATATTTTCATAAAGATTATATAAACATATAAATCCTAAGAACTTCTCCTTAAATTAAAAAAAAAAATGTTTATGGATCCCATTTGAATACAATTCCCTTTTATCGCACGACTGATACTTGTTACAAGCGAATTCCACTGCGGTTCTGCAGTCTAGGTCAAAAGTGTTCCCTCACTTGAAAATACTGCTATGTATTCATATAAATTGACAACCGCAAAAAATGAAAATTCAATTTCAGTAGTTTTTTCTGCTATATGATTTATGCTGTAATACAGGGGCAGATCCAGGGCCCGGGAAAGAATCGGCGCTATTGTCTATAATGGTTAAAATCTCAAATTAATGTTTTGAAAGATTTTATGCTTTTATGCAAACATTAAATAGTATATATATATGTTTAGTCTAAATTGTTGAGTGGTCTAGAGCGACGGACACAGTACAAGCAGTGTTGTCTCGATATCGCAATAGCATGAGTTCGAATCCCGGCGAGGGAAGAACAAAAATGTGCTTCTGCAAATTTGCAGAATTAACATTGTTGTGCTAATATTTAGAGTAGTTATATAAAAAAGAAGATGTGGTATCATTGCCAATGAGACAACTCTCCACAATAGACCAAATGACACAGAAATTAACAGCTATAGGTCACCGTACGGCCTTTGACAATGAGCAAAGCCCATACCGCATAGTCAGCTCTTAAAGGCCCCAAAATCACAAATGTAAAACAATTCAAACGAGAAAACTAAAGGCCTAATTAATGTACAAAAAAATGAACGAAAAGCAAATATGTAACACAGCAACAAACGACAACCACTGAATTACAGGCTCCTGACTTGGGACAGGCACATACATACAGAATGTGGCGGGGTTAAACATGATCCCAACCCTCCCTCTAACCTTGGACAGTGGTGTAACAGTACAACATAAGAACGAACTATAAAAATCAGTTGAAAAAGGCTTAACTCATCAGATATACATATAACAAAAACATGTGGACGTGACCGGGTACTTGTACATCCCAACAACAAAAAGACACTAAGTACAAATCTGAGAGTACTCGCAGTTACTGACAGCTAGTTCAAAGCCAATAACAACTAATATAAAAAAAAATCATGCATCTAAGACTAAATTATCAATCAGTACACATCCAACATCCAATGGATTTAGTGTAAAGACGTCATAAACAGTCAGAGAAAAACATGACCTTGTGCAATGCCAAGATACAGGAGTCGACAGATTGTAGAGCCATGAATGTGTATATGTATACAACAATAATATTTAGTTTGCTTTTAATTTACTGATAACAAAATCAATATTAATACCAATAAAAACAATACTCAAAGATCTAATGACAGTGTTGAATTTGTAACCTTTCAGAATAAGTTTATTTAAAGGATCGATAAGTTTACCAGGACCGTTTCTAAATTTACGGACACGGTAAACAACATTTCCGTGAAAATGAGGATGTGCTATCCTGTTTGAAATAAGTTTTCTACAGGTACAACCGAACTTCAAAACCAAATCTTTATATCTATGGAAGAATTTAGTAAATGTTTTAACTTATTTGTGGTAACGGAATTTCTGACTTAATAATTTACCAGTAATACATAGATTACGTTCGTTTAAATCTAAAACGTCACAAGAGACACGGGCATAGCGAAAGAGTTGTGAAATATAAACACCGTAAGATGGTGCCAAAGGAACATCACCAATCAAAAAAAGGAAAATTAACAATAGGGAACGAAAAATTGTCCCTTTTGTCGTAAATTTTAGTGTGGAGTTTCCCGTGTAAAACTGAAATATCTAAATGTAGAAAAGTACAGCTATAAGCGTTTACATTTGATTTATTTAAAGTAAGTTCCTTTTTGTAAATTTCGGCAGTATATTTAACGAAAAAATATCATCAAGATAACGGTAAATGTTGTTGAATTTATCAATTAAATGCAATTTAGACAGGTCTTTACTGAGTGTGGTCACAAACTGTGATTCATTATATTTATAAAGTTCCGATGAGGAGGGCTGCTAGCCCTCACATGAATCCACAATTAAAATAGGTATTATATTTTTAAATATGTCAGTCTTAGTGTTAATTTCATTAAAATCATGAAATGAAAACAATATTAAATGATCTTGGTCTTCTTATATTCATTTTCTTTATTCATAGCTGACTATACGGTATGAGTTTTGTTCATTGTTAAAGGCATTACGCTGACATATAGATATTTTCATCTAACGTCATCTGGATTCTTGTGGAAAGTTGTCTCATTTTTAACCACATCTACTAAACTTTCATCAAGGGAGTGTTTTGAAACTGGAGGGGAGTGTTTTAACTTAGGCTCATACCACTCTAGAGTATTTTTAAACAGGGTAATGTTATGAAACTCATACACTGGTTTTAATTCAGTTGTTTATAGTGTTTCAATTTTTTTTTTCATGGTTTATAGTATACAAATATTATTTATCTAAAATGTACCGTTCTAGTTTTATATATGATATTAGTAAGTTTCGTTCATTGTGAAAAATCATTTCTGAGGTTATGATCTTTCGTGCACATACAACCCTCGCATCCTCTAACGCTTTAGTAGATGTATTGAAATTGTTAATTCATGCATTTGATATAACATAGAATTGTACCAGCTAAGTAACATACCAAAAGTGTTCTTCAGACAAAATTAAGTTACAAGCTGCAAGAAAGTCCATGCATGCTAGCCATGCTATAGGTAAAACGGACGATTTATACATGTGTTGCATGTACCAATCATGAATTTTAACATGCAAATTTAAGCAGGAAGTTCCACTAAATATTACTACAAAGCTTTGTTTTTAATAACAAATAAGGAAATTATAACAAATAAGATACATATCTTATAGAGATCAAATTACGTAGATGTAATCAATTATAGGGCTCAGTGTTGTCTTCAATAATGAGCATATCCCTAACTGTATAGTACGTTAAGTGTTTTGTTCTCTCCGTAATGTACCAAAAGTAAACATTTTGCTTTATCAGTATTGTTTAGCTCTTTTCGAGTCGTCATTGACATTGTAGTTGGTTTTAACAGGCAACATCAGTTTACAGATATTCAAATCTTTAAAATCACACTTTGCATATTTGATTAAAAAACAATTGAGGGGAATGTCACAAATATCGCAGAAATAAGTTCGTCGATTGGGCAAGCGCCTCCTACTATGCATGCATTAACTGTTATGTGATTCCACGCTCAACCAAAATGTCACGATTGGCAGTGGGACAAAATTAACAGAAATTAACAGATCAGATCAAGACTATTCTGGCAATTTATGATCTAAGACTGCGAAAACAAGTATCTCGCGGATTGCCACACAGACTTATCGTATCAGTTCAAATCGTGATGGTCGTTCAATATGTGTAGTGTTTTGTATAGGTTACCGATTTTTTTCTAAAAAACCCTTTAAGTTTTGAAGTCAAAAACTAGAATGAGTTCGTTTACTAGGTATAAAAATTATGCCTTCTGATTGGTTGCATTAATTTACTAGGTATATGCTTTCTGATTAGTATACATAAATTATGTGGGAAGAAAAATTGTTCTTCTTGTATATAAGGACCGTTTACCATGGTGAAAAATGAAGTTCATCATTTTGCTAAATAAATCATTAGTGTACTGTAAACCCCTTCCTATAACCATCGATCTAGAGTTATATTTAGTACATTTAGTAGGTATTTTTCAATGAGGTAATATCTATATTTTATCACTCGATTTCACATCAATATTTTATATGTCGTAATTATGATCCTTTGTATAGTTCTGAACATTGATTTAGTTAACCTGGTTCTATTCCAAGTATGAAATGTTAAAGATTGACATAGGTGTATAGTTATTTTTATGGGTTTTTTGTGTGTGTGTTTTGTTTTGTTTTGGTTTTTTTTCCTTTTTGTTTTTTGCTGTTTGTTTTGTTTTTTTAATTCCAAAAACCTTTCTTTTTTAATCTCGGTTATTTATTTACCATTCCGCTTGGTTTTAAAAGCACCACTAGAAAATACACTCTGGCGTACAACGTACTATACCTAAATTAACCTATACAGCACCCGTCACCAAAAAAAAAGGGGGATATCAAATCTGACTTGTCTTGCTTTCAATTGTATATACGACTTTTGTTTGGTGAATACAAGTAATTGGCTGCGGAAAAGCCCCTTCCTTATACCCAAAACTAAACGTCCATTTACAATATTACATATGTTTATTATTGTTTAGTTTTATTTTGCTTTAGTCTTTTGAATCTTTCTTATTGAATTTATAAAATAAAATCATTCAAAAAAAAGAATGAGTATCGAAAAAGACGAGAGGCACCTAAGTTGAGTCTCCTCTAATTGGCATGTCATTTGCATTTTGACTCACTTTTCACTAGTTATATGCCCACTTTTGCAGCTATTCTTTGGAAATTACCTGTGTATCGCTATATTTAGAAATTATTTTTATCCTATTTATTTTGTAAGTTTATATGAAAATAATGTTTCAACATAATATGTGTGATCGGTATTGCATACTAGGGTAACCCTTTATGAGACAGGAACTTAACAGTTCGTCATAATGATAAACCAGTGTAAACGTTTATAGAACAACAGTCAAGCCTTGTTCATGTTCTTCCTGTCTAGTAATATTTATCATCTTTTATTAATTCTTGCTCTCCTTGAATTTATTCTGTCTAATATTTAAATAAAGATATGTGGTATAAGTGCCAGTAAAATTGAGCACATTTAGGTCACCGCACGACAGTCACCAATGAGCAGAATCCATACCGTAAAGGCCTTGACAATAAATGTCTTGTACCTTGACCTGGAGACTAAGTAACAATTGTAGATAGCCTCCCTTCTTACAAGAGTACAGCCGCTGAAACATTGCATATTAGATTTCTGTTTTTCTCTCAGGAAATAAATGCAAAAGTTTGTGAAGCAAAAATTGAGAGATAAACTAAACTATAGGTTGAGAAAATGAATGCAATTTCTAATATTACTGTTAATCCACAAAAGTACAAAAATATTTTTATGAGAAAAAAAATATGGAAATAAGTATGTACCGAAAAGTGTATTTAGCCAAAACAGTTATGAAACAGTTATTAAAAGAATATACTCAAACAGAATGTAATTAATTAATTACTTTATGGAACAATTTTGAAACATTAATATTAAAACAGCATACTAGTACTTCCACTTCATTTGATCTTTAGTGGATAGTTGTCTCATTGGCAATCATACCACATTTCCTTATCCTTATATAGAAGAAAATGTATTGTGTGCATATGCTGTTTCCGACAAATTCATTAATTTGCTTGTAAAATGGAGTTATTTCACGACAGCATTCATAGATAAAATACATACAGTTGTCTATCCTGTCACTATATATTATATCCATTCCCGTAACTACGGTTAAAGTAACCATGGAAACAGGATAGACTGTAATTGACTGAAATTTCTTCGAATAGTATATAAATGTGTATTTGTTTTTACACCTATTGTTTGAACTTATTTACAGATTTCATCATCTTCATCTTCGCAACATGTACAAAAATGCAATACTGTTATATCAGTACAGGACAGACAGGATTTAGTTATTTCTCTTAAACGTACGTACGGTCCTGTTTCCACCTACAAAATGACAAAAGTAAAACATTATACGTAAGAAGTACTATGTGTTGTTGGCTTTTTTTGAAAATACTGAATATTATGAAATAGGGACATTATGTTTTTCGGTCTGTGCGTTCGTTCGTTCGTTCGTCCGTCCGTCTGTCTCGCTTCAGGTCAAAGTTTTTGATTAAGGTAGTATTTGATGAAGTTGAAGTCCAATCAATTTGAAACTGACTACACATGTTCCTTGTGATATAATCTTTCTAATATTAATGCCAAATAAAGAGTTTTGTCCCCAATTTCACGTCGTGTACTATTGACGCATTCTCGTTAGAAGTATTTTTCGGTAAAGTATGGACAATTGACAAATAAAAAAAATATAGCAATACATGCAAAGAATATATATAGTTTATTTCTTGAAAACCACTTTATTGAATTTCAAGCTCTTTGTTTTTTTCGAGATCCTTTTCCAATAGCCGTAAGTTTCTTTTGAAATAAAAAAAACAGGACAGCCAGAATAGTGTGCACCTATCAAAAATGTTTCAATATGTTGATCATTGGTATTGTATTTTTTTTTTGGTATTTTGTTCAAGAATAATGGTTTATTTAGAGTTGTTTGTCACGCTTATAAAGAGGATGCTTTACAATTTCAAAATTCTACATTCATTCAGTGACTCATATTATATCTAAGTGTAGTATGTCATGTATGTATTCATTCAAAATATATGTTGTGTAAATATGTGAAAATATGTACTGAAATATGGGCCTTTGCCAATTATTGTAATTGTGTTTGTGCCAATAAAATATTTGTATTTGTATTTGTAAAAGCTTACTATTAACTAAAAATAAACATTTTTGTTTAAAATGTTTTAGTCATACTAAACTTCACCTAAAAGGGTGGTTTATACTTTATAAATAGATAATTCTGAAAAGGTAATCATTTCTTTTCACAAGATGTTCTATATGAAATCAATGTAACAGTGTAATGGTTTGATTGTTCATTGAAATGCATACATTAGTTTTATCTTCCTTTCTTGTTATATTTATAACTTATTGTTTGCTCTTTATGGGTCCTGGAGTGGATTTCACAAAAAAAAACTTAGGGCTAAGATTGGTCGTAAGTCATGAACAATTCAGTATACTTACGATCAATCTTAGTCGTAAGTTTTTTTGTGAAACCGACTCCTGTAATTTTGAAAAATAGAATATTCTAGTCTATTCTAAAAATACTCACCGGTGCTTTACGATCTATTTTTACACATGTTACAGTTCAACACTATTATCTGATTGTGGTTATAGAAATTTCCATTTACCTTGAATGACTACTTTGTACTTGAATAAGACCTGATGTCATACGACTCTTAGTAAAGAACACGTTCGAAACGGTTGATAATTATTGTGTAACAAAGACTTGAGCAAGGAAGTTTGAATTATTTTTGTAACAGTTATAGTATATTTTCACAAAATGGCGACAAAAAGATTGAATAAGGTAAGCGTTAGAATCAGTAATGAGCAAGTTAAGATATCAATAAGACAGCAACCGAACGACATAAATAACCAATAGACTATCATATACAGGTCAACATACAGCCTTCAACAATAGCCATATGTGATGGTTAATGAGAATAAATAGTACAGTACTGTATGAAGATTATTATTATTATTAAAAAGATGTTAACCAAAAACTTTGAAGTTTGAAAAAGGATATATAAAATCATTTAGATATTAGTACTTTACAATTCGAAACGGTTTCGCTTTACCCAAAAAGTCTATAAAATAGAAGATATAGGTCACATATTTTTCTAGTTGGTCTAATCATAATTGAAATTCTGTCCCAAAGAATTGTTAAAATTGTGAATGTTTTGTCTGCCTAACTAATTGTTTGGTAAAGTGTACTTGTCAAATGCTTTTTTAGTTGAAATGACTCTTACGCAAAATTTGATACAAAGGGTAACATATTAATATAATACAAAATTATGCTTGCAAATTTTATACTATTAAGGTAAAATATTATCAATCTGTAGGTAAATAAAATTATCATGATTTACAGGAAATGTGTGATGGTTTCCCCAAAATTTGAAACCTTCCTTTTTCATTTTTCATCACAAACTTGCTGACGGAAGTGATTTGTTGATTAAAAACTAAAATTTGTATGTAAACGGCGAACAAAAAAACAAATATTTTTTTGGTCACTGGTACATTATTGATTTATTGGTTGTTGATTGCTTAACACCCAGTGGCAAATATTTCATACATGTTCGGACGAGAAGAAATTAATATTAAATACAATAGGCAGGTCCTGTAACAGAGGTCGGGAAAAGTTTGACTGCCACTGGAAAATGATGGTATATTGGATAGAGACAGAAATTTTGTATTGCAACAGGCCACCTACGGATCTCACAAAGAGTTGCTGCAAGGGTTCTTAACCTGCAGACAGCGTGCCGCTCCCTCTACACGAGGCATCAGATTTAACGTCCCCATTCTGACCGGATGTGGCTTCATACTTTATTTGGCTTTTTTTTACCTTTTTGATTCGAGCGTCACTAATGAGTCTTTTGTAGACGAAACGCGCGTCTGGCGTACAACATTTTAATCCCGGTATTTTTTATGAGTTTATTTGTTATACTTGAAGAAATGTAAATTTTACTTTTCAGGAACTTTTAGACATTTCTAAATGTCCTCCACCAGGTATTTCTGCAGGTCCAATTAACGATGACAGTAAGTTTTAAACTCATTCTAAATAATATCAGATTATGACTTGATGTGTGTCGTGTTTTAGTATTGTAACGTGTAACCAGGCGTTTATATCTTAAACGTACGTTCCAGTAAATACTTGGATCCAAGTTGTCCAAACAATACGGCAATACTAAAAACTACAACTATCTATATTATGCACAATGAACTAAAATATACACACTGACTCTTTGCCGATATGAAGTAACAACGGACAATTATATATATATACAAATATAATACAATAAAACAGCCTGTCCTCAAGATGGGACGGTCTGTCACTAAAAGACAGTTTGGCTGGTATAGTCTGCCTGTATCAGACAGTGTGTGCTGGTACAGCCTGTCCTCCGAGTGGGACAGTCTGTCACTTCCGGACAGTGCGGGCTGGTACAACTTGTCCTCCGAGTGTGACAGTCTGTCACTACCAGACAGTGCGGGCTGGTACAGCCTGTCCTCCGAGTGGGACAGTCTGCTATGTCAATCCTATCAACGTGTTCGTCCACTTTGTACCCAGTACAAAGTGTCCTCTGAATATCAAGGCTCTTCTAGCACTTAATATATCGACGTACGCTCTATTGAAGGATGACAGCTCATCGACAGCCAACCGACAGCCTCAAGTGCCGTTTCTCATTCTCTTATATACTCGTGGTCGATACCACTATTTCCTTGATAGGGATGTTCTCTATATATTACCCTTACGGAGCATAGAGAGTCCCTTACGGTCACCCCTATAACTTTCGACCCGGCCACTAATTTTCCCGCCAAACGTCTAAATCCACACAACGCTTCCTTCAGAGTGAAACATGCATTGATACAACAAGATTCTCCTGATTTGTAACCATAACCACCAAAAAAACATTACATAACCCACGCCTCAATCTACATGCGTCCCGCATGATACATTTAAAATTACAAAATTTAATTCAACAACATTTATACACAATCTGAATTTTACTTATTTACATAATCAGCCATCCAGGCTGGTCTCTTACTCTCGTGATGACCATTGTCCTCCTCTAATCTTATTGAGGCACGCTTCCTTTTCATTGGGCGTTTTTTCCTCTTGCACTTAGTGCAACTATTGACATATGCTCTCACTTCAGATTGCAAACCAGGCCAATAGAAAGACTGGCGTATTTTATCAAGAGTCTTATGCGTACCTAAGTGACCAGCATACTCTGTGTCATGGCAGTATTCTAATACTTGCTTGCGCTCCGACATTGGAATTACCGCTTGTAATTTCACAATGTTCCGTTCCCGGTCGTCGTGGCGTCTAACTACTACATCACCGTGGACCTCTAAACAACCAAACTGACTCCATAATGACCTAAGAAAATATCCCTTACTGGATACCTCATTGTATTGTGACCTTTGACCCTCTGTCAGCCACCGCTTAACACGTTTAAGGTCCGAGTCATTCGATTGTAACTCATTTAAAGTCAAGTCTTTACCATTGTCAGGCATCTGACTGGTTACGATTTTGACATGGCTATGTTTCCTCTTAGAACAATCACTGCTCATGTTTGACTGACTGTCTGATGTTAACCGACGTGGTTTGCCTGGAGCACTACTTAATGCGTCATCATTTCTACGTTGGGTACCTTGAAAATTTAGAGGAACCCTAAAGTTATCGATGTGTAATAAGTTAGCAGACACGTCAATCAAACACTTATTTTTCTTCATAAAGTCTAAACCTAGAATACCATCTACTTGTAGGTCAGTTACAACGGCCTCTGAAGTAAACTTCTCTTTACCAAAATCAAGTGTAAAACTACCCTTCCCCTTGAGGCTTAAATAGTTGTCACAGACGGACTTAATCTGTGACTGAGTTTTACACATATGCGGTCTATACAAGTCAGGAATTGAATTATACACTCTTGTAGAAACTAGAGTAAGCGTAGCTCCAGTATCAACCACAAACTTGACCGGTACATCTTGAATGCTCAACTCAACAAACATTCCTGCATCTTCTGATGCTGAAACAATAACAGCGCCTTTGTCATTGTTTGAAGATTTAACTTCAGACTTCAGTGTATTAACCGTACCGTCCGTTTTAAAATTGTTCTTATGTGTTCCCTCCGTACTTTGTTTCTGATTATTATTGGGACAATTTCTTGCAAAATGTCCTATTTGTCCACAACTGAAACAAGGACCACCCCTTTTTCTGTTGCTTTGAGTGTTATTGGTCTTCCACCTTAGTTGGAACTTTCTTTTGGACTTTAATGCTTTAATTTCTTTTGTTAAGGACAGTAAATTATTTTCAATCGTCTGCATCCACGTCGTCATTTGTCCCATAGATACAGTCATATCAGGACTATTAGGTGCTTCTGTCCGTTCGTCACTAGTAGTATGTCGTAAGTGACCCATACGTTTCATTGTTCTACTCTCAGCCTTGTTATAAGCTTCAAGCTCAACCGCCAACCGTATAGCTTCGTTAAGAACTTTTGGACGAGACTGTTTAATTCTCAGTCTCATTTCTGAGTCTACTAGCGCATCTATAAATTGTTCTTTAGCGAGCGTGTCCTTTAATTCTAACGGGGCAGTCGGGTAGGCCAGATTAGAAAGTCTTCGAACTGACTGACCTAACCCCGGCAAAGTATCGCTTGCTTTTTGTCGACATTCCTTGAATTGAACACGATAGAGTTCAGTCTGACTAGTTGGAGCAAAGCGTTCCTCCAGTGCGTTTACTAGGTCTGAAAATATTTGTCTCTTTTCCTTTGGTAAATCACCAAGGACTGTTTGAGCCTGTCCAATCAGTGACACGGCCAAGTACAAACCTTTCTGGTGTTCAGACCACATATTAACTAGGGTACACATCTCAAAGTGTGCTAAGTAATCCATCCAAGAAGTACTGCCATCATATTTTGATGGTTTGATTTTAACATCATTCGAACCAGAGCAAACAGTATGAGCAGTACTTTGATTTTTGGTTAAATACTGTTTACCTTGCCCTATGGATTTCCTATTACTCATGTGAGAATTTGATATGATATCCCCATCTGGCAAAGGCAGTGTATCACCCACGGCCAATCCACTATGTGCTGATAGAGACGGCCCTGTCGTCACTACGCCTGGATCATGATCTTTATTTGCAATAACCTTTGTACGTACACCCTGATCTTTAGGTGTAGAAGATATAAAGCCAAGTCCATGTTGCATTGTGCTTTCACTAAGAGACTGTATTTGTCTACTTATTTCAGCAATCTGATCGTCAATATTTAACATATTCATTGCAGTATAGTGCAAGTCAAATAAAACAATTATAGTGTTATAATCTTTTATTAAATAATACACTCGTGTTACAACTCAGCCGTGAACTATAACTATGCCTCACGGTTGATTTACTTTAATCTTTTAAATAACATTCATGTCAACTGACAATCGATTATGAAAATCAATCAATCAAATACTATGTGATAGACAACTTGAATCCCAACCGCTAGCCACCAAATATGTAACGTGTAACCAGGCGTTTATATCTTAAACGTACGTTCCAGTAAATACTTGGATCCAAGTTGTCCAAACAATACGGCAATACTAAAAACTACAACTATCTATATTATGCACAATGAACTAAAATATACACACTGACTCTTTGCCGATATGAAGTAACAACGGACAATTATAT
This sequence comes from Mytilus californianus, assembly GCF_021869535.1. Taxonomy (NCBI): domain Eukaryota; kingdom Metazoa; phylum Mollusca; class Bivalvia; order Mytilida; family Mytilidae; genus Mytilus; species Mytilus californianus. The sequence goes on along the minus strand of NW_026262734.1, from coordinate 92,210,102 downwards.
ATATATACAAATATAATACAATAAAACAGCCTGTCCTCAAGATGGGACGGTCTGTCACTAAAAGACAGTTTGGCTGGTATAGTCTGCCTGTATCAGACAGTGTGTGCTGGTACAGCCTGTCCTCCGAGTGGGACAGTCTGTCACTTCCGGACAGTGCGGGCTGGTACAACTTGTCCTCCGAGTGTGACAGTCTGTCACTACCAGACAGTGCGGGCTGGTACAGCCTGTCCTCCGAGTGGGACAGTCTGCTATGTCAATCCTATCAACGTGTTCGTCCACTTTGTACCCAGTACAAAGTGTCCTCTGAATATCAAGGCTCTTCTAGCACTTAATATATCGACGTACGCTCTATTGAAGGATGACAGCTCATCGACAGCCAACCGACAGCCTCAAGTGCCGTTTCTCATTCTCTTATATACTCGTGGTCGATACCACTATTTCCTTGATAGGGATGTTCTCTATATATTACCCTTACGGAGCATAGAGAGTCCCTTACGGTCACCCCTATAACTTTCGACCCGGCCACTAATTTTCCCGCCAAACGTCTAAATCCACACAACGCTTCCTTCAGAGTGAAACATGCATTGATACAACAAGATTCTCCTGATTTGTAACCATAACCACCAAAAAAACATTACAGTATCATAATGGACTTCAAATGAATGGTTTTACCAAAATGTCATCACGGCTAAAAAAAAGAAGAATAATGACAAACTGTTAAACAAAGTAAATTTTCAGTGTGGTCCGATAACGGAGTTCTCACAGGATGAAATGATGTATTTACTAAAATCCATATGATATCAGACTTTACAGTTGATAAAAAGTCAACGCATGACATACATTTGCGGAAAAAGTGAAATTAAAAGTATGTAAAACTTGGAGGACTATTTATAGTGCAATGTACTGTGTTATTGAAATTAGCCAGTGGGAAAATATTGGATATATAGTAAAAATGTTCAATTATCGGCTTTAGCGCATGCGTCCGGACTTACATGTGATACACGGTATTGCAAGAACTCTAAAATAGAGCTAACGTGGCTACATGGTTCAAGTTAATTTTTTAATTAGAATTTTGTAGGATTTAGTACTTAAAAACATTTGATTCAAGTGAATGTGGTCGAGTGCTTGTTTTCGCTGTTCATGATACATCAAATATATAATTCTACAGAGTCTTAAGTACACTTTAAGTGTGTAATATATGTCTGTGTGGAGGGGTGCTAATTCCGACGGAGGGAGCTACATAGTCATAGTATTACGTTCCGAACAGTCGAAAATTGAAACATGGATATAGCGAAACGATCAACTAGATTATAAGAAACTATGAAATAAATTCTAAAAAGAATGTGATATAAATAAGAACAAAATTTTAATCCTGTATTTTGTATTTTTCAGTGTTCACTTGGGAGGGCATGATAACAGGACCAGTAAGTATACAGTATAGGTAAAATATAAGAACAAAATGTTCACTTGGGAGGGCATGATAACAAAACCAGTATGTATACAGTATAGGTAAAATAAGAACAAAATGTTCACTTGGGAGGGCATGATAACAGGACCAGTAAGTATACAGTATAGGTGAAATAAGAACAAAGTGTTCACTTGGGAGGGCATGATAAAAGGACCAGTAAGTATACAGTATAGGTAAAATAAGAACAAAGTGTTCACTTGGGAGGGCATGATAACAGGACCAGTAAGTATACCGTATAGGTGAAATAAGAACAAAGTGTTCACTTGGGAGGGCATGATAAAAGGACCAGTAAGTATACAGTACAGGTAAAATAAGAACAAAGTGTTCACTTGGGAGGGCATGATAAAAGGACCAGAAAGTATACAGTATAGGTAAAATAAGAACAAAGTGTTCACTTGGGAGGGCATGATAACAGGACCAGTATATATGTAACAGTAAATATGGTCCGGTAGTAAAATTTGTCCGCCAGACTTTTTTTCCTAGTTAATCAAGTCCATGACCATTATTTTACTAGGAATGTAAGTTCCATGCAGGACAAATTTTCCTAAGAAAATAAGTCCATAGCTAGTAAAATATGTCTGGCACTTATTTTCCTAGGGAAAATTGTCCTAAGACTTGTTTTTCTAGTAATTTTTATTGAATTATAAAAATTATTGAAAATAAAAAAAAAAAACTTATTTTCTTAGTTACGATTGGAAAGTTCCATTATTTTTTTCCAATCAAAATAAAGGACATGAACGTTATAACCTATAGGCATGTTAATGACATGGACATGATGTCCTAGGAAAATTAGTCTAGGGACACAACTCTAAAACAATATTAAAACATAACATTTAAATTTACCTTCTAAAATAAAGGGCATGGACGTTTTTACCTAGGAATATTAATGACATGGACATGATTTCCTAGGAAAATTAGTCTGGGGACATGAATTTTATTAAAATATCAATGCACAACTCTTTAACAATATTAAAACATAAGAATTGAATTTCCATTGTTTACATGTAAATAATTTGTTTCATTAAAATTTTCCTTTTAAAATAAAGGGCATGGACGTTTTTACCTAGGAATATAATGACATGGACATGATTTCCTAGGAAAATTAGTCTGGGGACATAAATTTTATTAAAAGAATTGATACACAACTCTTAAACAATATTAAAACATAACATTTATATTTACTTTTTAAAATAAAGGGCATGGACGTTTTTACCTAGGAATATTAATGACATGGACTTGAATTCTTAGGAAAATTAGTCTGGGGACATTAATTACTAACATCGGACTAAAAATACAAGTAAATTCTATAACCATTGACTTTTTATACTAGTAATATGTGTCCGCCCGGACATATTTTACCAGGAAAAATTTATCTCTTACATATGTAATATATACAGTATAGGTATGTTCACTTGGGAGGGCATGATAACAGGACCAGTATATATACAGTATAGGTAAAATAAGAACAAAATGAATGAAATTGTTTTATAGGCATCATCAAATAAAACTAGATGGACAATGTGTAAATAACCCAGAATATTGATTTGATATTTTGTGTATTGTTTTATCATGGCAAGTTACAGATCAAGTTCGAATTTTGTTCCGGTCTGACGATTTTGTGCAGAGTTATGGTCCTTGAACTTAGAAAAATCACTCAAATAATCAGTTTTCCACACTTTTTTTCGTCATGCTTGAAGATCTTGATTTAATAATTGGCATATAGTTTTAAAATGACAAGTTACAGATCAAGTTCAAATTTTGTTCCGGTCTAATGATATTGTGCAGAGTTATGGTCCTAGGACTTAGAAAATTCACTCAAGTAATCAATTTTCCACATTTTTTTTCGTCATGCTTGAAGATATTGACTTGATATTTGTTATATAGTTTACACCATGACAAGTTATAGATCAAGTTAGCATTTTGTTCCAGTACAGTGAATTTTTAACCGGTAGGGACTATGTATTGCCAGGCAATACTCACAGAATGCTTGTTAAATAAAAATACAGATGAATGAAGCGGGATCGGGTGCTTAATTATCTTCACATTATTATCATAAGATAAGATGTGGTATGATTGCCAAAACGACAACTATCCACCTGAGTTCAAATGGCGTGGATGTAAACAATTAAAAGTCACCATACGGCCTTCAACAATGATAAAAACCAATACCGTAAAGTCAGCTATAACATGAAAAATGTAAAACAATTCAAACGAGTAAACTAACGGTCTAATTTAAAACATTTCAAGTTACGAAAAAACAAATATGATAGACACGAACCACTGACAACAACTGAATTACAGACTCCTGACTTCGGACATGTACACAAACACGTTTTTGTTTAGAGACGGGCAGTTTAGTTATAGACATATTGAATAAACAAATATAAAAATAAGAAGTTGTGGTATGATTGCCAATGAGACAACTATCCACAAGAGACCAAAATGAACAAGAAATTAACAACTATAGGCCTTCAAGAATGAGCAAAGCCCATACCGCATAGACAGCTATAAAAGGCCCATTATCGAGAGAGAAAAAACTGTGTTTGCCTTTTACTTGTTTTGTGTTCTTGGATTGTAGTCTCATTGACGTATACACACGTTTCTTATACTCTTGTAAATCAAATATTTATCATGAAATTCATTGCGTATACTATATTTGAGGACTCCATTACAGACGTACAATACGGAAGCTACGATAGCTATGCATTACCATTGTGATATTCATTTGTTATAAAATGTCCTCGGACACTGATGATCTGTACAATATTTTTTATCTTTCAGGACAAAAGTCCATACGCTGGAGGGGTATTTTTCGTACGAATAATGTTTCCAAGTGATTATCCGTTCAAACCCCCAAAGGTTTGTACTTTTATTGTAACATTGTTATTTTGTAGGTAATACATACCCCGATATTAGCCGTATTGTTTTTTTTTTTTTATTATAGCATTTATAATATTCAAATTAGAATTGTACCACGTGACTAAATTCAAAACGGGAAAAATATATATATAGTTTCCTTATTCAAATTATTAAGAATAATCGTGTTTTGTGACTAAGAAAGACACTGTGAAAGATTTAGAAACAACTTATTTATAAAAATCATCAAAACATTTAAAATATCCAACAAATGAGCATGAATAATAGGAAAATTGAATAACCTACTTATCGTATTTATATAAATTTAGGTGTCTGCTTACGGTTAAAAAAAATAACCACTGGACTTTAAGCAAACACTTCTTGCTTAAATTTTCAAACTCACTGATCATTGAATAGATGGTGTATAACAAATCATAGAATTACAAGTACAGAAAAAAGTAGTAAAACTAGCATAAATTATTATGAATATATTGTTGTCACAAAAAAAAAGGATAATCATGCATCAATTGCACTGCCTTACATAAAACCATGCATTCAGAGTTACTATCCAGAAGTATTATTATTGATTGATTGGTTGATTGATTGGTGTATAACACTACTTTCAACACTAGTGTGCTATTTCATGGCGGTCAGTCTTTATTGATGGAGAAAGCCGGAGTGCCCGGAGAGAACTACCGACTTTCGGTAGGAAAACTGACAATCCTAGTCAATTAAGATTGGAGTCGAGTGCACCTGCTTCGTGCGGGATTCGAACTCACACCCTTATAAGTGTTATGAAGTTTCTAGGAAAAGAACGCATTGTATAAATTTATAAGTTAATGAAAAAGAAGGTTGCAATTTTATGTCATATTTCGATGATTAAATGTATGTATTTTTATGATTTTCAGGTAAAATTTACCACAAAAATATACCATCCAAATATTAATGGAAATTCAGGAGAAATCTGTTTAGACTTACTACGGTCACAATGGTCGCCAGCTTTAACTATATCAAAATGTAAGATTGTGTTTACTGTTTGATTTTTTTTACACATCTAAAAATATATAAAGTCGCAAATACCAAAGGGACGAGCAGGATTTCGAAAAAAAACATTTTAACTTTTTTAAATCGATTTTCATCTTTTAATCTGTGATTTCCGTTTAACAATAATACAACAAAGCTTAAGCAGACTGTGAAATCAAGATACATTGCGTGTAAAAATACATTTGAAAGGTCATTATCTTTTTACTGTAGTTGCCTTTTGGTTGTACCATTTACCTTTGATTCCCGATGAATAAAAGAGCAAGTCGCTTTTGTCCGTAAAAGGAGAAGAGCCACCCTCATGACAATTCAAAATCATAAGACGAATAAAAAGACACCACACCATGATGAAAGGGAAAAGGAAATAAAACAATCTGCAGTCGACAAAACGATACAGAGAAAATTTTATGATTATGTTGCACTAAACCCTTCCAAAAACCGTACATGAACTCAGGTGCTACGGAAGGGTGAGCAGTTCATGTTCCACTAGGGATACCCCCGCCTTAAGTGTGAAATTGGTTTATAAACAGTTTTTCATTGACTTAATTTCGTTTATTCAAATAATAATTTAATTTTGGGTGTAACACGTCTTCTGATTGGCTGACAGTGTTTTGTCTATCAGCTCAAAGACATAATTTTGGCATGTGACCGTGGCGTCATTAACGTTTTTTCATGATTTACTCCGACTTGAAATGGAACTTAGAATTAAATTATAAGAAATGACTGTAATATTTTTTCTGTCTATTCGAAATAACATCACAAATGTGGTGCACACTCTAAAATAATCCGCTACGAGGGTTATTCAGTGTGTACCACATTTTTTATGTTATTTCTTCATAGACTGAAAAAATAATACAGTCATTCCTTAAGTATCCTCGTCTCACGATTTTCGTGCTATTAAGAATGTATTGTGACGTCACAATTTTCATTGAAAAAGCATGCATAGTAGGAATTCAAATGATCTGACCATATATTTGTCAAATATTTGAAATTGAAAACCTATCAAATATATCAAATTTAAAAGACATCATTATTTCGTAATTGCAATGGAGAGAAAAATATGGATTGATTGATTGATTGTTGGTTGCTTAACGTCCAGTGGCAAATATTTCATGCATGTTCAGGACGAGAACAAGTTAACAATAAATACAATAGGTAGGTCCTGTAATAGAGGCCGTCCGGGATGAAGGTCGGGGAAATTTGGACTGCCACGGGAAAATGAGGGTATATTGGATAAAGACAGATTTTTAGCCTTGCAACAGGCCACCTACGGACCCCTCAAAGAGTTGTTGCAAGGGTTCTTAACGTGCAAAGAGCGTGGCACTCTCTTTTCACGAGACATCGGATTTAACGTCCCCATTCGGACCGGACGTGACTGCGAACTTGTAAATCCCGCACAGCCAAACGGACGCCCCATTTTAGCGAGGGTTTTACCGCCGGTCGGAGGAAGACCAATGGTGACCATATTTCTATTCCCAAGTCACCCTTGGGGGAGAAAAATATGGAGCACATGTGTTGCGTTGCAAACAAGTCATACGAAAAAGGAAGGCACCATCGCTGTAGTAACCTCAAAGCAAAACACGAATGCAATGGAACTACTGATTTGAATTCACCAACATCGAATTGTTTAAAACTAAAATGTATGACGGAAAAACATGATTCCAAACCTGTTGTGTTCAAATTAATGTATACTTTCTAACAAGTGCTTCCCTTACATATAATGATATGATGATTAATAACGATTCGTTATTATACTTTTACTATATAATTTTTTTAAAAGTAAACTTTACATTAACTATAAACAACAAATATGTGAACTAAGATAATACTTTATAAATGTCGTGCGTCAGAAGCTTTTTTCCTGATTGATAGAAATAAGGAAATGAGGTATGATTGCAAATGAGACAACTATCCACCAAAGTTCAAACGAAAGTGGATGTAAGCAATTATAGGCAACCATATGGCCTTCAAGAAAAACCCGTACCTTATAGTCGGCTATAAAAGGCCCTGACATTAAAAATATGGAATAATTAAGAAAACTTAGGTCTACTTTGTAACGGAACAGTTTACGAAAACCAAATATGACAGACATGAACCTCCGACAACCATTGAAATACAGGCTCCTAATTTGGGACAGGCACATTAGGGGATTAAACATGTTTGAAGGCGCCAACCCTCTCCTAACCTGGGACAGTAGTTATCTCCATCAGGGACGCTCAAACCTAAACATTGGGAAGCCAGGATTGAATCAAAACTTAGACATTTAGCATTTATATGACCGACCAAAAGGTACATATACCGAATAGCCAAATACATCTAAGGTCAACTTTGCCTGGGGGAAGTCGGGAACTCAGTTTCATAATAATTTCTCAATTAGTATGAGGAAATTTTTGACATGTTTATTTTACCAATACACGTACATGTACTGCCATAACTTACTATACTTACCTGAAATATAAACATGCAATTGCTTTTTTAATAAATATGTTTTTTTTTTCTTTTTTAGTATTACTCTGTATAACATCTTTATTAACGAGTCCAAATCCTGACGACCCACTTGTTCCGGACGCTGCAAAACTTTATAAATTGGATGTGAAAAAATACAATAAAACCGCGACAGAATGGACACGAAAATATGCCATGTAATGTGGTCGACTATAGTGTTATATAAATTGTTTTCCTTTAACTTTGTATGACGGAACTTTATTATTTTACTGTTGTTTATAAAAGAATGTTTTGTATTGTTAAATTTCTCCATTTTAAGTGAATAAATGTTCGTTTGCGAAGGTTTTATGGACTTATTTATTTGTTTTATATATTTGAAATAAAAATTGTAGTATATTCACTATTTTATGCATATTGCGTTAAATTTTCACAAAACTCGCCATCTTCTTTTTTGTTGTCTTTTGATTGAATTCAATAAGAATATGTATATACATTTATTATATATGATTGATTGTTGATGATTAATGCCTCTTTTAGCCATTTTTGCTATAACGTGGCGGCAAGTTTTTATTAGTGGAATAAAAAAACTCATCAAAGATACCAGGATTGAAATTGTTCACGCCAGACGCGCGTTTCGTTGCAAAAAACTCATCAGTGACTCTCGAATCATCTGGTTTATAAAGGTACCAAATAAATTACGAAGTTGAAAAGCGTTGAGGACCCACAATTCAGAACGGTTTTGCCAAATATATTTAATGTAATATATTCCTGAGTTAGAGAAAGCCGGAATGCAAAAAAAAATCTGTCGGCAGAGAAAAATTACATTCCTCTGCAATTAAGATCGGCGTCAAATGCACCTGCCGGATGCGGGTTCTAACTCACAACTTCAGTGTTGACATGTTAGTGAAGTTTTAAGACCACACGGCCATCGAGATCCTTTTTCTGTTGATCCACATGTTGTCCAGTGTAGGCATTTTTTTTAGTGCATATATAATTAAAATGTCTTGATAGGGAGTTGTGAATTCTTACATGGTAACGTCAAAGAATACTATTACATTTTTTTGCTAATTTTCTGAAAACTAAACATACATAATTTTCATTTTCAAAAAGTATTTTTAGTACTTTAATTGATTGTCCCCGAGTATATCACCAGCCATGTAGTTAACACGTATTGAACAAATAGTGTTTATAACTGTTTTGATACGAGCGCCACCGGTCAGTCGTACAAATTATAAGCCTGGTATCTTTGATAAAAGTTTTAGATATTTTCGTTGATGTCACTGCTGCTGCATGTTTCGTCCTCGCTATAACCAGGGTAAATCATATTACATGGTGCACCGTGCATCCATCTTTAATATCACTAAAAAGCAACCTGCGCAAATGCGGATATGAAGGATACCTTGAGGATATTTAGGAAACAACCATTTGATATTCGGCCGGTGAGGGAGGGGTTGAAATCTATTTTTGTTATGCGGGGGAGAACGGAATACTCATTTACACCTGGTGCTACTTTGGGGTTTTTTTTGGCGGCGAAAATTTATTTTCGATTTTCGCTTTTATGTATAACTGTGTACTTCTTTATGTGGGCATAATATTCATTTCCATCTTGTATGAGGGTATAGATGGGGGGATTCCTTCATTTTTGTATTATTTATTTTTTTAGTCCAATTGTCTCTATTCTTTATACTTTTTGCCCATCATTTTCTATTCATGATATATATGCACCGCATTATTTTCTATATTTTATTTGTTTGATCCATTTTCTCTATTCTTTTGTATTTTTTGTCCATTATTCTCTATTCTGTAAACCTCCATCCACACCCTCGTGTAGTTGGTTTTTTTTTGTGTCTAACAGGCCTTACTATTAAATTCAAAAACTGTTAAACTTGGTCGATTCAAAAGTAGACAACACTAATACCATCAAAGCGTATCATTAAAATAAAAAAATAGTTAGTTATAAGTCATATTGAAATAGAGTAATTATCAGACTTAGCAACAGAAAAACAAAACTAGATAGTCCTTAAATCTAGGTACTTAGTATGAATATTTGTGACGTAAAAGACATTTCAGAATTTACTATGGGTGGGAAATGTTGTTTTCAAAATTGCTTACAAAATGAATTTGTAAATAAATGCAATAATGTTTTTAAATAAATGCTTAAAGGATATTTTGTATTCTAATACAAGCTCAACCTCCAGAATCTTAGCTATATTCTTTCAATTTGAGCTACGCTTTTTCAGTAAATCCTGAAAAATCTTTCCTTTGGTATTATATAGATAACGTGAGGGTGACCAAATTGCACCTATTTTGACACTTTTTTTCACCTACGTTTATGTATGATCTAGACAAAAGTTTCCATTCTGTGTTTGTTTTTATATGTATCCTTATTTACTATATAGTTCCACCAATTCAATTTTGAATCCATATTGAATCGTAGAAAATTGGGTTTGAACAGACCTCCAAACGATCCATATGATTCTGTAATGAGGAGTACCAATTGCATCCATGCTTAAATTCACATCCTTATAAATCGAAAAACAGATGGTTTGTTTTATTTCTTTAAATATTTAGAACAATTTGACATTAGTCCATGCTTACTATTAATTTTTATAGAAATAGATGCTCGTAACATATTTTATTTGCTCTTTTTAAAAAGATGACTTTTTGTGATACGTCGCATAGCGACGTTTCTTAGTAAACACTTCATCTGTTTATATTTGATGTGAATGTTTTGTGTATATCTAGACATATTTTATCGATTTGAAAGATATGCATAATGTCAAATAATGAAAAAATACAAATGGTTTAGTCCCTAAGAAAACTTGCAAGATTTTCGCTACTTTATTTTTGCTAAATAGGTGAAATTTTGGTACTGTGAAGAAATATTTCATTGACCATAAGACAATATATATGCACCGTTCGCCGTTCTCCCAAAATACATGTTTTAACAATATCACACTCAATTTGATTTACAATAATTGACAAAAAGTTAGATATGTATTCTAAAAATAATTTTTGTTTTCCTGATCTTTAAATTCTTTTCTTTTGATTTCTGTGGAGTCATGACTTAGTTACCGAAAATATTTACAAATGGCGGAAAGTCGATTGAAAAAGGTAATTAATTGAACATAAATAACGAAACCTGATATCAATATGTATACCAGGAAACATAAATAGTATAGCCTACATTCAACAGACACCAATCAAATTACATGTAAGTTTTATTAGAAACCGTAGATTGTATTGACATACAACAATCACACGAAATGTTATTAATATATTTCGTTCCCAATAATGACAAGGCTAACATAGAATAACGGTAAAATGCATTAATTGTCTAATGTCTCAAAATCCATAATAAATTGAGAAATTTCGACAGGGTGCAAAATTGCTGAGGACATCAAAATCTAATTTCTACTTCCCATTTCCACCATTTGCATATTATTTCAAAACATTAAATTGTGAGACAAAAACTCTAAACAACAGAAGGGGTTATAAATAAAACAATTAGAAAAAAAGACCCAAACCTTGGGAGGACTCCTTATAGGCGTATTTGCCCTTTTTGTCCATAATCTAGAAAACTAAAATACATACTTTTAACTGGCTGTTTCTGTATTGGTCCTTTCATATATTCAAGGTTAGCTGTATTTGGCCGGATACTCGAAGAGTCGACGTCCAATACAGCTGATCGAGAATCGTTAACAAGGCCAATGTAGAAACAGCCAGTTCACAACACTTTTATCGAATGATTTTAATTCTTCGAGTAAACTAAGAAATTTACCTTGAAGAAAATGCAAGAATTCATATTTGAACTTTCCTTTTCGCAGTCACGATGCATTTTTGGCAATACTTAATCTATGCTTATTCAATCCAGTATATCTAACGAAATACAAAGTATCTGGCAATCAGACATTTTAACCATTCTTACTCTGGCAAAAACTTTTAAACAACAATAGATATCAACAATACAAATTCTCCAGACATGCTTAGTGACCTATACGTATACCATTAGACGACTCTTTGCAAGAGATTAATTTGACCTCAAATTACAATTTTGAATATTTGTTTGTGTTTTTGCCAAATGTTATATATGATAGATTGGAAATAACAGTAAACAGCAAAATATAGCAGCAATACAATATCTACAAATTACCAATAATACAGAGCACATTGGAAGACATCCTCCAAAATGAGTTAAAAAGAAGCGGGAGATACCATGACGATTTTTGACTAATTTCCTATATCAGAAAGTACGATACGACATAACCCATCATCATGTCTAGGAGACAGATTTGTAAAAGCAACTTTGCTTGTCTCTAAATTTTAGAGATTTATTTCAAGTGTATAATATCTTTATGTGATGATTTGTTTGAATAAATACTGTTTAAACTAAATTGTTCGAAAGATTTAGCAGCAATTAGGATCAACAATATAAGACCTACAAAAATGCAAATATGACCTACACCAAAGATTGAATGACTTCTTATCATGTAAAAATAAGAACGAACTGTAAAAAGCGGTTGGAAATTGCTTGACTCAATAGATCACAGAAAGCAACTTATATAAAGACAAACGACACAAATCACCAATGTAAAAGTAATCGCAGATACTAAAAACTAGTTCAAAGACTATTACAACTTATAAATAAATCATGTTTTCTCTGACTAAAGTATCAATTAGAACACCTCTAACGGATTTAGTGTAAGGCCGTCATAAATTGATTGAGAAAGCATGACCTTGTTCGATGTCAAAACATAAGTACATAATATTGACAGAATGTAGGACCCTAAGTTCTCATAAATGTACAGCAATATGATCAGTTCAGTGTTTTTTATTAATCAGAAACAAAATAATGTTAAAACCGATAAAACAACATTCAAAGATCTTACTACGATGTTTAATTGAAATCCTTCAAGAATTTTAAAGTTTATTCTAAGGATGAATGAGTTTGCATGGATCGTATCTAAATATACGGGCTTTATACACAACATTTCCGTAAATATTAGGATATGATATCCCGTTTTCAATGGTTACAGCCAAACTTTAAAACAAAATCTTTATATCTATGAAAACATTCAGTTTAAGTTTTAAGTAATTTATATTAACGAAATCCCTGACCTAAAACGTCACTATAGACACGAGCATAACGAACGAGATGGAACTATACACTACATAAGAAGGGACCAAACAAACATCACCGCCCACAAAAGGTAAAAAATACAATGGGGAACGAAATATCGTCTCTTTTGTCGTAAATAATTGTTTTGATTTTCCCTTGTGAAGCTGAAGTATACAAATCTTTCCGAGGCCAATTATTCCTGTTTATAGTTTAGATTTATTGTCCTTAAATTAAAATGTTCGTCTTTTTTGCGTAATACCTGGAAACGAAGAATAGATTGATTTATAACAGACGGCGAGTGGTTCATGCTCGTAGGAGCCTCTTGTTATTTCCTAATATTGCCAATTTCCATTGCTCCTTTATCGATACAGTCATGACAGTGTCTCTAACTGTTTCCATTTTTGATAGACCTACTTTGCATTAATAAGATGTGAATATTTTCTTTCAGGAACTTTTAGACATTTCTAGATACCCTCCTCCGAGTTCTTCAGCAGGACTATTAGGCGAGGATTGTAAGCTTGAAACTAGATTTTTAATAATTATAGGCAAATATCATTCAGTAGTTGCATATAGTCTGAGTCAATGACTGTAATGAGTAAAAAGACACCATTAATAAATTGTTTATTTCAAATTATTTAATTGTTTTCCGATATGGGAACTGTTTCACATTAAACAAAAGGAGATAGGGATGAGGTCAATGAAACAGCAACTCATCGACATACATAACAAAAAGATACCAAGAGGGCATTTTAATGTCTTCTACACCATGCAGATATCTATACATCATATCCCTAAATTGTCTCGGGTCTATAAAATAATACATGAGAGGCTAGCAAGAATTACAATACAACAACTGAGACCATAACATATCATCATATCACCGTCTCCTCCAAAATTATTGACAAATAAACACACACACATCAACGAATCATATAGTCCCGATATCATGATTTATACAAGCACAAATATATAGTGGATGGTTCAACAAAAAGCAAACTATTTAAAATCTGTCATCACACCAAAATTTCCTCTACCATTAATGGCGTTCATTGATTGGGATAGGCACATGGTCTCGATGTATAATAGAAATATACATTTACTGTACTCGGAGCTGATATGGATTAGTTAGGATAACTTTTATTGGATAATTAAGCCAGTTGGTAAAATGTAAAAGCATACCAAAATATTTAAAAACCGTAGCTTGTAGAAGCTTAAAGAATACCTAGAACATTTTTCGATACATGTCTTTGACTTTGTTAGTTGTCTATTCATCTGAGGATCTATTTCTCTCATAAATTCTTTAATTATAAGGTATGAATTGTCCACCTTCCTGATAGAATCTGTATTGAATTAAGATAACATACAGCTTTGAATATTAGAGAACTGTGTTTTAAATAAAAATATGTAAACAAATGTAAAAATATAGGAAACAGAGTATAAGTAAATAATACGAATAAAATGAGATTTTTGGTAAAAAGTAAAATCACAAAAGTATTGAACTCCGAGGAAAATTCAAAACGGGAAGTCTCTAATCAAATGACAAAATCAAAAGCTCAAACATATCAAACGAATTTACAACTGTCATAAAAACGTCAATGAGACATGAACCCAACGATAAAAATATTAATCCTTTATTTTGGATTTTCAGTATGCACATGGCAAGGAATGATAGCGGGACCTGTGAGTATAAGCTTTCTCATAAATGAGTTTAAAATGATTTAAATCGGTAAAGGAATCGTAAATAAAGGTTAAATGGATAACCCTTATTAATGGGGGTACCAAACACTTCGACTAAAATAGATTTGACTCGTTTACTTTTCATAAAATTTTCATAAAATATTTATTTTGACTTGTTGACAAAAATATAGAAATTTCTAAAAAAATTAAACCACACAATTTACAGGAATTATTTGGAAGTATAGCAGTTTGACAAAGAATAATTTTGATCATTGATTAAAACGTTCAGCCGATGTTTAAAGAGTTAATTCCCTTAGGTGTTTTGTACCCCTTTAATTTTTTGTCTTGTGGAAATAAACTACGGAAGAAAACATAAGAAGCTTCAATCGGTTTTTTTCTATATTCACAAAGACTTATTGTATTACTCAATTAATGATGTTAAGGAAAGTTAAGGTCTATATGTCTCGCCCTTGCATCTATTCGTCGAGAATGGAAGCCTATCTGACCTGAAAAATATAAAACAGCGAATTGTATAGATTAACCAGTGCTGATGATGCTGATGATATATATAAATAAACTCATCATAGATACCAGGATTGAAATTTTGTATTTGCGCAAGACGCGCATTTCGTCTACAAAAGACTCACCAGTGACGCTCGAATAAAAAAAAAGGGCCAAATTACGAAATTGAAGCGCATTGAAGACCAAACATTCCTAAAAATTTTGCCAAATACAGCTAAGGTAATCTATTCCTGAGGTAGAAAAGTCTAAGTATTTCAAAAATTCAAAGTTTTGTAAACAGTTAATTTATAATTATGACCATATCAATGATAACTCATGTCAACACAGAAGTGCTGACTACTGGGCTGGTGATACCCTCGGGGAATAAAAACTCCACCAATAGTGGTATCGACGCAGTCTTTATTTATTGTTATAGGATGAAAGTCCTTACCATGGAGGAGTATTCTTCTTACTTATATTGATTCCAAGTCGTTATCAAATGAAACCACCATGGGTAAGTATGCCTATTCTAATATTACTTATCTAATGAATGTTAAAATGATATCCACCTGGCATTTTCTAACATAAAAGTGTTTTGCTTACCAGTACTAAAACGTATCAGAAGATATAAAAAGGACACATTTTGATAGTAATTGCCTTCCATTAGTGTAACAATAAACATGAATTGTAAAAATTATAGAAGATATGCTTCCCAAGTTTTTAGTAACAGTTCCTTGAATTATCTGATATCTTCTTTTTCTGATTTCAGGTAAAATTTACCACAAAAATTTACCATCCAAATATTAATCAGATCTCAGGAGAAATAAATTTGAATATACTGCAGTCAGATTGGTCGCCAGCTTTAAGTATATCAGCAAGTAAGATATAAAATAAGAAATAAGAAATGATTGCCAATGAGACAACTATTAAACAGGGTCCAAATGAAGCAGATTTTAACAAATATAAGTTGCCGTAGGGCCATCCAAAAATTAGCAAACTCGATACCGTATAGTCAACTATAAAGGACACCGAAGTGACAGTATGTTAAAGAATTTAAACGAAAGAAAACAACGGCCTAAATTATAACTTAGTTATAAAAGAACAACAACAGAAAAGAAAAGACAAACAGACAGGCAGACAGCAAACAACGACAACCACTAAACTACAGGCTACTGACTTTTGATAGACACATATAGAATATAAAGTATCATAAATGATCACTGATATGTTCTTATTTGCCTGTTTTTGTATCCACAATCGCTTTATTTTCTCCGTATTCAACTTATCACTGTATTTTAGCTTGCCATTAACAAAACGACATCTGTTGCTATAGGAACAGGACTTACTGCTTACCCTATCGGATCACCTTAGGTTCATTTTAATGTGTTTCGTTTTACTCTAGTATTCAGTACTGTATTTGGTACTCTTATTTTTTAAATGCTTGTAATGTTTCTACTGGAAATAGTCATAAAAACATATTTTCCATTACAAACTTCCTATTTGGTCAGGTTTCGGGTTTAAGAATGTTCTTGTATCGATTGTTTAGGAATTTGATGATGTGTTAGGGTTAGAAAAGTTAGATATGACACATTCATAAATCAGGTATTTTTCTAATGGACCTATGTTTTCATTCGCCTCTCTTCTAATTGTGTGACTCATCAATGTATTGACCAAGGGTTTCACGGCGGTTGTATCTAGTGAAGCAGTTCCTGTTCTGCTTGGCGTCATGGTGCTCAATTGTTTTGTTACTATGTAATACGGTTTTTATATATATCAAAGCGTACGAAAATACCTAAGAAAGGCTTATCTGGTCCCGTTCCTCCCCATGAGTTATGTTCAATAGATTTTCATATTTAATAAGTTTAAAAACTAATAGCAGTGTAAGTATATGATGTTTGAATAACTATATATGATAAAATATAACGTATGCACCTAAGATGCATATATTTTCTGAGATGAAAATGAAAATAAAGCAAATGTGAACAGTAAGTTTGCGCACATGTGTCAAACATATTTTGTGCGAATTAAACACGACTTTTTTTACCAAGCGAAATAAGGACGGCATATTTCGAAATTCTTTGAATACATTTTAAATAACTTGTATAAACTATAATATTGAATAGTCCTCTTAATAAATGATATTGAAAACACAAAACTTTGCATGCTTGTAGTTTCAACTGAGAATATATCTAAAGTACAATATGTGTTTAACATTTGATTCATGATTTCATTTTCTATTTCAGTATTACTAAGTATAACATCGTTATTGAGTTCTCCATTTCCAAACAATTTACATAAATCAGAAGCTGCACATTTATATATATCAGATAGGAAAAAATACGATGAAATAGCTGCGGAATGGACACGAGTATATGCTATGTAATATGGTCATCAGTTTTGCTGTATACATCATTTAAGTTTCATTTTGTAAAACGAAACTTTGACACATCTTACTTTTCTTTTTAGCGGTGGTTTCCGTTACAAAGTTTTAGTATTTATTTAAGTTTTTGTCTTATTTATATATTAAATATATTTGCCGCTGTGCACGGACTTGATTTACTTTCATTTTCTCTTGCCTTCTACGTAAAGTGTAAGCATTGTTTATACGAGAGGCAGAATTCACCATAGAGATATTCAAACTTATGAGTTGATGACAAACTGACAACACCATAGATTGAAACAGAAAAAACGACTAAAAGGCAAACCAGAGTATACAAAACACATCATCATCGAAACATAGAGACTGAGCAGCACGAACACCATCACAACACCGGGTGTTTCAGAAAGGTAAGAAGATCCTGCACCACATGTGTTACTTGTCGTGTTGTTCATATAAGTACAAACTAGATGACCAATCTAGTTCGATGATGTTACATTTGAGGAAAAGATGGCTTGATTGTGATTTAGACAATTGGGACATATCCGTCGTAATCGGTGAAACAGAGATTGCATAACGTTCCACCAACTGGTGATAACCATCGTAAAATTGTCGAAGGGATGATTTCAACTTAACTACTTATAACTTTTGAATTAAAAACTTCCATGTAAGCAGTAAATCTCTATCAAAGAAATCTTGATGGGGAAAAATTATCAAATACCAGAATATTTTATTCCATCCACAATACGAAAATGAAATAAGCTTCATTTAAAATTGGTAACATCAGCTCTGCTCTGAATAAACCAAAGTAAAGTTACAAAAGAGGGGCGAAAGATACCAGAGGGACAATCAAACTCATATATCGAAAATAAACTGACAAAGCCATGGCTAAAAAAGACCAAGACAAACAGACAAACAAAAGTACACAGGAAACAGCATAGAAAACTAAATTAAACACGAACCCCACCAAAAACTTGGGGTGGTCTCAGGTGCGTCGGAAGGGAAAGCAGATCCTGCTCCACATTTGACACCCGTCGTGTAGCTCATGTTATAACATAAAATTACAAAGTAGTATCTGTACGGTCCGTGGAAACTGAATATTATCTTAACTCAGTTGCTATGTTCCGACTCATTTTTTAACTTTGACCTTTTCAAAGCTAACATTATACGGGATCTTTTCTGTCAGTGTGGGTCTGATATTGAGGATATTCATTATTTCTTTGTCGTTTGACCCCAATACAGTACATGTATAGAAATTAACTCAATATTATTTTTCTATGTGTTGTTAGTTAAGTGTTTGCAATTAGCGTGTAGGTTTCTATTCGTCATATGAGTTTTGAATGTTCCCCAATTTTGTTCAGCCTCTATTTCTTAAATACTTTTAACGTGTGTTATGTGCGTTACGTAAGGGGTATTTGATACATGAAAAGACTACTAAAAGCGATTGTAATCATGTAATTCCATTGCTGGTTTATTCATATTTGTTTTTATAAATCACTTATAAGTAATCTGCGCATGGAGAATACCTTTGTTTCTTTATGAAAGAGTATGTGATATTCAGTCGAGAAGTTGGGGATAGAGATTTTTAGGGGAGGAGATACCCATTTTCACCTGTTGCTAGTCCGGCTTGATTTTTCGCCATGCGACAATAACGTTACCTTTGTACACAACTATTCTTGCATTTTCATGGCAGAATATTCTTTATTATCTTGTCATTAATTGTTTAAGTCTTTACCAGCCCAGAATATTCATTTCGACATCCTCCTGTCTCCCCCTCCAGAAGATCGAATGGTTATTCCCTTTATTTTTTTAAATATCCGTTTGAATAAATTTATCAAGCAAATGAAATAGTCTTGTAATTAAAAAAAATCATCGTTGATAAACGAAGACAATTTAAAACAAGGAAATAATTTGTTCTTGACAGTCAATAACATCAAAGAGTTTGTTTAATACCCGAATGTGATAATTACTAGTTAATTATTAATTACACGGAAAACAAAAGGGTCGGAAAGGCTGAACAGCAGTTAAACACAACTGGATACTTCCTTACATCTGAGTACGTGACGTCAAAGAATTTAAAGGAATTTCTAAGTTTAGGGAACAACCATTTTATTTCAAGGGGTGGGGGTGTTAGGGGTCATGGTTTTTTCCTAATAAAAATATTCTGATCCCTAATTTGATGATAAAGAAAAATATTCTGTTGAAGCAGATGTCAACAAAAAGATTTTGAAAGCATATTCCCCCCATACTGCATAGTGTTCATTTAAAATTTAAATTTGATTGATAATGTCGAAAAATTTCATAAATTTGTTCGCACTTTGCGTGAAAAAAATTCTCGAAAAATTACCATACCCCCCTCTTCCAGTAACAGCCAAGAAATTTCCAGAAAATTCGTAAAACTTGTTTATTTACTATAATCATATTATAGATATATATGAATTATTCGGTGTACCGTAACAAATATTTAATGAGTAAATTTATGTACCGTTCGCGTCTTTTCCCTTTTTTATTTTTAATATTACTCTCAATTTGATTTATTTATGAAAAATGTATATTCCTATTCTAAAAATAGTACCGGTAGTTTCCTGATTCTTCAATTATTTATTGACCTTGTCAATGCGATTTGGGTCATTATTTGTTTCAAAGAAAATGTAAACAAATGGCTGAAATTCGACTGAACAGGGTAAGTTATTTCATTTTTTCATACAATCAAACAAAACGAAAACGAAAACAACACCAACTTAAAATTACTTTCATCATTTGATATATATTAATAATTCAGATTCAGATTCAATATTTTATAATAGTCTCACTACTTGCCATACATGAATATACAGTACATACAGATTATATACACAATATAAAACAGACAATTTACAAATATAAATTACAAGTACCATTCTATTAGGAATTATGAGAGACTGTACAATAAATTATATTAAAAATTATTATAATACATATGACTGTGAAAATAATTTCATTTTAAGAATAAAGAAGGTGTTTCTTCTACTTCAAATATTAAAGCAGGTTTGGGCAACCATATCATAACAATTAATATTTTGAAACAAGTACACAAATATCATCATCATCAGACAAATCATAAAAATCTACATTTTTCTTATATAATAGTTTATAAAATAATGTGTTTTTTTAGATATTTAAACATAGATTTAAACAAGTGGCAAAAGAGATGTGAAGATACAATATCGATAATAAACTGACAACGCCATTGAAAATGCAAAAATACAAAAAAAAAAACATTTTATAAGGCTTATTGCTTTAAAATGAAATTTTTGATTACTTTTTGTGTATTTTTGCCTTTTCATCTTAAACACAGTTTTTTTAAACGGGCAGAAACTTCAAACAATATTTGTAAATTAAATCAGACAAAACCGGTTGATTAAATGTAAAAGCATAATATTTGAGAGACATATGGCAACTACTATATATATTTTTAGCTTGTACAATTTAAGAGATATTTCTGTCATTAAAAAGTAAAATCACAAAAATACTGAACTCCGAGGAAAATTCAAAACGGAAAGTCCCTAATCAAATGGCAAAATCAAAAGCTCAAACACATCAAACGAATTAATTTATTTCTGTCTATAAATGTGAAAGTGTTTAACAAAGTCACAATGAGGAAGTAAATGAATTTCAGCCTATCCTATAAGTTTAAGTGGGTCGACGAACAATACACACCGCTTATAAAACCTGATTGTTAAATCCCGAATTTGTTAACTGTAAGTAGTAAGTAGCAATTACACAGGAAACAAAAGGATTTGAAATGATGTAGTTACTAGACTTAAGAACACTTAAACACAACTGAACTGGAAAAGTGCTTCTATCTAGTATGACTATTTGTAACGTCAAAAACATTCCAGGCTTATTTTATATTTTATATTTTTTTTTGGAAACTTTTAAAAAGTAAATACAATATACACTTGTAATTAAACGCACAACCTCATCAATTTAAAAAAAACAACGGGTGTTTTGTATCTCTTAAGGGAAATACCACGCAATTTAAAAAAAAATCATGAAAATCTGTTAGTATAGTTGATACATAAATAAAGGCAACAGTAGTATACCCTATTCAAAAGTAAAAAATCGATCGAGAGAAAACGATTCCGGGTTACAAAATAAAAGCGACGGAAAACAACAAAACAACAGAACTCTGGAGTGGCAAGAATTTTTAGAGATATCGTACAATTATCAATATAGTTCCTGCGAATGCGATATATTTTTCTTTTTCAATATTAGTCTCAACTGATTTACATCTAAAATGTGTAAATTCTAAAAATAATATCGGTGGTTTTCTGACCTTTCATTTATGTGTATGTTTTGAATATCTTTTATAAGAATACGACGTTTTTTTATAAATGTATACAAATAGCGGAAAATCAATTGGAAAAAAGTAAGTAAATATATTATGTACAAAACCCCAACATATCGATTTGCAGCAATACGAGATCGACAAATCTGTACAGTAAAAAAAAATTAAAAATAAAGGACTCCTAATAAGAGATTTTGCCTTTAAGGATGTTCGCTCCTCATGTTTTTGAATTTTTGCCAGATATTCGGAATCCTCTGGTTTTATCCATGTAGTGCCATTAAAAAAAATTGCCCATTAGCCCCTACTTTTCTTTCCATTATTTGATTGAACATAGTTTAAACTATCTTCTTTGAAAATCTTATAAAATCCTTGTTATTTTTTCATCGATTTTGACAGAAAAAAAGTTGTCAATGTTAAATATATGAAAAGTCTAGAGAGAATTATTTCCCGCCAAATTTTCAATGGCCTATATCTCGAAAACGAGCACACTGACCCATAATGTTTTTTTGCTTTTTTCGTTTCTTTATTTATATACTATCAATATAAAATAGTCTTTTTAAAAGCTTGCTATTTTGAAACTGAGTAGCGAACTTCCCTAAAGACAAGAAGATAGCAGGACGAATGTAGACATTCGAGTGATCGTTTCAACTATATTGAAAACTATAATATATTTAACAAAGTCTACATAATTAGAATATTCCTTCAAAAAGGTAGTTGTACTTCAAAAACAATCTGTGACTTATTCTCGGGTTTTTGCTTATTATTTCAAATAAAAGCTTCAGTAGTTTACTGCTGTTCAATAGTTTTAATCGGTTAAGCGTAAACATACCCGGGTCACAAACCAAAACCGAGGGAAACACATCAGCTAAAATAGAAAAACAACATAACAACAGAAACACTGAAACACTGAAATGCAACAAAAGCAAACGCAAACATACATAGAAACAGATTATTTGATAACAACCATTTCTGTATACATTTTTGACTGGTGTCGATTCAGGGTCGTATGATCCTCGTTTTCATGTCCAGCATCTTCAGTTTTTATTGCAGTGTCTCTAATTCAACAATTGATATTATATTAAAATGATGTGCAATCTTTCTTAAAGGAATTTATAGAAATTTCCAAAGATCCGCCTCCAGGTTGTTCAGCCGGCCCATTAGATGATAACAGTAAGTTCGAAACTGTTGTTTTATTAATTATAGAAAATTACTGTTAATAGGGTTTCCTCATGGACAAGGTCTGATTCTGGTATCAGATTAAATGCACGACATGTTTTTGACAGATGATAATGGATATGATCCAAAAGTAGTAACTACAATAACGTCCCTTTTTTCAAATGTGACTTAATACCGGGTTTGTACTAACATGATCAAAACGTAGGGTGCCACATGTGGAGCAGAATCTGCTTACCCGTCCGAAGCATCTGATCTCACCCCCAGTTTTTGGTGCTTTGCATGTTGCTCAGACTTTAGTCTTTGATGTTGTCTTTTGTGTACTATTGTTAGTTGTTTTTGTCTTTTTTTCTTTTTTAGGCATGGCGTTATCAGTTTGCTTTCGACTTATGAGATTGAATGTTCTTATGGTATCTTTCACCTCTCTTCTATAAATTGTTCATTTGAATCTATTCCCGATTGTTCCGATATAGGACATGTTTCACAGTATTTGAGAAAAAAAAAAATCACAAAAATACTGAACTCCGAGAAAAATTCAAAACGGAAAGTCCCTAATCAAATGGCAAAATCAAAGGATAAAACACATCAAACGAATGGACAACAACTGTCATATTCCTGACTTGGTATAGGCATTTTCAAATGTAGAAAATGGTGGATTGAACCTGGTTTTATAGCGCTAAACCTCTCACTTTTATGACAGTCGCATCAAATTCCGTTATTTTTACAACGATGCGATAACAAAACAGACATAATCGGTAAAATAGTCAAAATATGGTTACAGCAGTCATCACTATGTTACAATCTCAAGACAAACAAATATATGAAAGGATACGCAGCGATAGGGTCTATGAAACATCAACTTCTCGACACATATATAAAAAAGACACTTAAAGGGCAATGTAACGGCTCAAACTATAAAATCGCCGTTTAACACATTCATTTCTAAACTGTCTCGAGTCTATAAAAGTTCTAATATGACTGGGACTGTTATAATACTACTTCAAAGAGGAAGTCAGACTTCAAAAACAATGTTAGACTTTTTTTTCGAGTTTTTGCTTATTATTTCCAACTTATATGGCGGTGTTTAAAATACCGCTAAAATGACAACAATGCGTGACGTGAATACAGTACAAATAAACGCAAAAATTCCCAGGACAGAGAAATACATAGACAAATAATATGAACGTACATTACATATGTAAACCACAGATTAAGAATGGACACTACCCATGAATTTACGACAGTACACCATGACACTACAATATAATTGATAACCCTTGCGTGTATAAGCTTAAGACGATCACTGACGACATACTTTCAATGATTGGGACAGACATGGTCGCGATAATGATAAAAATAAATATTTGCTGAATCTGGAACTGCTAGGATAAGTTATGACAAATTTAATCAGACAAATGTTGATTAAATGTAATAGCATGATATTTGATATATATATTATAACTAATATGTATGATTTTACTCTGAACAATTCAATAGAGAGCTAGACATTTTTGTAGTATCTGTCTGTGAAATTGTTTGTTGTCTTTGATTCTGAGTATCTGTATTTCTTTCACAAATTCTATAATTATAAGGGATACATGATTACCTTTCTTTTACAATCTGTATTGAATTAAAATTAACCACAGTTTTCAACTTGTTTAATGAATAGTCATATAAATATTACAAAAAAGAGATCCCAAGCCAACGATAAAAGTTTTAGTTCTGCATGTGTTCTTTTCAGTATTTGAATGGAAAGCCATGATCGCAGGGCCAGTGAGTATAGAATTTGTCTAGAATAAGTTTAAATAGAATAAATCGTTACAGTACTTGTTTATAAATTTATAAATGTCATAATGGATAACTCGTATGCATTTGTTGTCTTATGGAAATAAAATACAAAAGAGAAATACCAAGATGATAATTTCACTTTAAAAAACATGCATTGTCTAGATACAACATCAGTTTTGCTTGATTATCGATGGTGAAGTCTGTACGATATTAGTTATGGAATGACTGTAATATTTTTTCTGTCTATGAAGACATAACATAAAAAATGTGGTGCACAATAAATAACCTGCGTTTTTATGTTATTTTGAATAGACAGAAAAAATATTAGTCATTCCTTATGATTTTTTAATTCTAAATTCCATTTTCGGAGTAAATCATGAAAAAACTTTGATGACGTCACCCTCACATGACAAAATTATGTCTATGAGCTGATAGACAAAACACTGTCAGCCAATCAGAAGACGCGTTACATCTAAAATTAAATTATTCGAGAATGGAAACCTTTTTAATCCAAGTTTAAAATATTAAGATTGCAAACACTTTATTGTGCAACTTATTATACAAATTTAACTATATTAATAACACAGTTAATATATCTTATTTGTAGTATGATGATACGAAAAGTCCTTACGCGGGAGGAGTTTTCTTCTTAAAAATGATGTTTCCCTATGATTACCCTTGGAAACCCCCAACGGTAAGTTTGTTTTTATCTTAGACCCCATTTATTCTGTGTCAGAAACTTTAGCTGTGTCAAAAATTTATAACAATCCGAATTCAGAGCTGTAACAAGCTTGAATGTTATGTCCGTACTTGCCTCAACTGTTCAGAGTTCGACATCTGCGGTCGTATAAAGCTATGCACTGTGGAGCATTTTATTTTATATTTATATAAGATATGAAAAGCATTGGTAATTTAGTATTAGATGCTTGTTTTGTCTTTTCGTTCAATTTTTTTTAACAGTAATTAGGCCGTTAGTTTTCTTGTTTGAATTGATATACATTTATCATATCGGGGCCTTCTATAGATGATTAGTATGTGGTATGGGCTTTGCTCATTGTTGAAGACCGTAATGTGACCTATAATTGTTAATTTCTGTGTCATTGTGTCTCTTGTGAAGAGTTCTCTCATTGAAATCATACCTAATCTTCTTTTTAATATTGAAAATACGAGTAGGAACAACAGCCAATTGGTGAGACATCATTTCCGTGTTTTGGATTTCATTGATAAGCAAAAGTTATACCATCAATGCAAAATGGGAAAACATAATGTCAACTAATACATGAATTTGCAAGAGATGAATTATTTCACAAATCGATCAAATGATGAAGAGAAATGATTTTAAAACAACTGGCCTGGAGTAACAGTTATTCCATACGGTCGGAAATGACCTTCGCATTTTGATGAAGGATAACCCAACGTTACAGTAATAATAATATACAAAAAGAATCATCAAAGACACATAACTGAAAGAAGTCTCACTTCTTTTGAATTAATCCGATTCCCTCAGTTTTTATTTATCTCATTAATTTGTGTCTTTTCAAAACAAACAATCATAAAAGATACCAAGCTAATAACTAGAACTAGACTAGCGTAATTTTGTCTACATAAGACATATCAGTGATACTCAAATCAAAACAGTCGAAAGTTTAAATGTAATACGAAATAAAGCCGGGAATTCAAAAAAACATTGCGCAACATTAGGCTTAGAAATCTATACCTTGGGATAGGAAAACTTAGATTTTTTAATGATTCAACATTTCCTATTGTATATCAAATGTCAATTCAAAACTGTTGACTCTAGGCTTTGACGATTTTTTAGATTCGAACATTGATAAACCATATCCCTAAATTCATGATATATCTAGTCTAATACGTGTTTCAATAGTCTATTTGCCGATTCCCGTTATTGACCCTGTAATTAGAGATCCCTTTTTTTATTGTCTCCCTTATGAGGGAAATAAATTTTTATTGACAATGAAGAGCTAGGGGAAAGAGCAAATTACCTGTGCGTAATGTGAGTAATCTTTAAGTTTATCAAATCTTTTAATTACATTAATTTGTTATTTAGCTAAATACTTTTGTCACCAGAAGTTGTTTTTCATGAAAAATTAGTTAAACCGCCGATACATCACATTCAACTTATCATGCTTTGCGTGGGCAAAAGCCAATTTTGTCCGGTATAGAACCAGTCTACGATTGACAAAGGGAAGTAATTTGTTTAAAAAGTGTGTAATAACAGAATCAAATCGGTAATTGGCAAATGGACTATTGATTTTAATTTTGCTGTGTCATACAATAAACACGACACACGTTAAAATGTATAAATATTAAGACATGAAACATCAACATTAATCATGTAAAATAGTTGATGATAAAAGTACTGTGGATTCATTATAATTCGTTGGATACCAATTTCCGAGGATTTCGTGGTTACTAAGAAACCACGAATTTCAATGTACAACGAATTACAAATTTAATAAAGGAATGTATGCAGACTTTGGCAAAACTACTAAATCAAATATTCACGAAAATACAAGATTGCTTCAATCCACGAAAATTTGTACCCACGGAAAATATGAATCTACAGTATACAATTTATAATAAAAATCACAAGCTTCCGTAACTTTGATTTTCATATGTAAATAATTGATTTCCTGAAATATTTTTCGCAAGGAAACAAAGAAAGATATCTAAAGGTCACAACGTTCAGTTTCTCGATTAAAGTACAAGTCATTTTTATTTTATTGTAAAGAGTTAAGTTTGCGTTTCATTTCAGCAAAGAAAATCGAGTTCTAAAGAATTTATCTATTGAAAGGTGCATGCAACGGGACTTCAGAGAAAAAAAGATGAATGCAGTTGTCGTTGATAACTTAATTCATTAAACATAAACTCATAATTTAGAGTATACACATGAATGTTGCAGTAATGAAAATATGATTCTAATATAACAACCTTATTTCGCTTTGTTAATATCCCCGTTATTTTCATTTTTATCCTTGTAAAGTATCTATAATGCCTACCCGTGTTTAAATGAGCATAGAGCATGACATCAAGAAATTATATCATCATTTTTGCCTTTTGTTGTCGAATATGAAGTGTTGATTAATGTTATCTGATATTTATTTTATGATTTTAGATTAAATTTCTCACAGAAATTTACCATCCATATGTTGAACAGAGCACAGGGAAATTGTTTTTAAATATACTTAGTTCACCGTGGTCACCAGATTTAACTATATCAAAATGTAAGATGGTAGATTTAGTTTTACATGCTGAATTGAATTCTTAGTCCATCAATTTTCAATTATAAGAACAAGTTTTAATAAAAGAAGGATGACTATACCATGTGATCAAAACAATACTATTTTTTTTTCTGATAGATATATTCGTATATATCTGTGATTTCTTTTTTTTATTATAGACAATCTTCATTGAAACACAATATCACCAAAGGTGTACAGAATAACATATTACAAAACAGAAAGTTAAATTGCAGATATGATAGATATCAAAAGATGTGGTATGAGCGCCAATGGGACAACTCTCCATCCAAGTCACAATGTGTAAAAAGTCAAACATTATAGGTCACGGCTTACATCGAACAGCAAGCTATAAAGGGTCCCCCAAAATTGACAGTATGTGTTATTTTTATACATAGTTTGTAATGTTAGAAATCAAAGATAGCTACCACTGCAGCACATTATGTAATACAGGGACCAATAGGATAATATAAATATTTTCTCCCTAATAAATTTGGATATGAAATCTAAGCGTTTACACCACGGGATATAGGTAACATAAAACCCTTTTGAAAGTATATACAAACAACTTTAATTGTTTCCCTATATGATTGAATTGATCCTGAGCCCAAGTGATCAAATAATGGTAATTACAAAAGTGTGCGTTTGAGTGCCGATACAAAAACCATGATTGTTGCCACCGTATGACATAGTGTAATTTTGGGCAGTTAAGCCTTTACATGAAATGATGCTATGCTTGAATCATCAGATGGCAGTAGTCTTTAACTAATTTGTTTTTTTTTAAATTATTTTGTTGCTGATAAAAAAAGAATTGAATGACTTAAAAAAGTTGTGAACAAATTTTAATATTTGTACATTCTACCAAAGTGAGCCTGTTTTCAATACAGTAAGTATTTAGAACCTATATACATGCTTCCATTGGTCTATAAAAAAAACAAATATCAACAATAGCAACTTGTTAGCTTCAAATGTGTCTAATTGGTTTATTCCGATCGTTCATCATCTTCTTCTGTTGAAACCTTTACGATTTTTTCCTCAAAACCGTGTTGTTTTTATAAAGGGACGTAACACAACCACTAACACTGTATTGAAATAAGCCCCGCCTACTAACCCTAGTTAACCTAATATGGAATATACACGGTCTCCTCGTGGTTTCTTTTAATCAATCATATTCCCAGAAATGTATAGGAGGTAAAATAATAAATAATCCAGTATCAGTTCAGTTGTTGTTTTAACAACTGTAATAATGTAGCTGTGATTGTATGAGAATTACGAACTCCGTGTTTTATACTGGTCATATCTTTAATTTATACAGATTTTGTATGGTGTTGTATAATTTTATTTTATTTTCCAGTATTACTGTGTATAAAAGAATTCTTGGATTCTCCAGATCCTAATTGTGGAAAATTGAGTTTATTGGAAGCATTCATGTACAATAAAACGGCGGCTGAATGGACACGAAAACATGCCGATGTTAAATGAATATTAGAATATATTATATCAATAGTGTTCCCTTGAATTTGTAATACGCGTCTCAGGTTATGTTTGTACATCCATTAAGTTTATTTGATATGTTTATTGTGCTGAGAAAACTGTTATATGATTATAAATTGTATGTGTTAACAAAAGTTGTTCTTATTGTTATTGTTGTCTGTTGATGGGCTTGAATGCTGACTTATAGTTGCTAACTTCTACACTCCCTGCTCTTTACCTGTTTTGCTCTGTGTGACTCTCATACCCCTATGTTAGAGAGTAAATTTTAACTTCTACGTTCTTTGGTATCATGTAGTATTTGTCTCATAGGAAATCAAACCAAATATCTGTAATCTAAATCAGGTAACTTTTATTTTTTCTTGCTTTCTTTTCAAAGTGTAGGTGTTGTTTAAGATTTATCTACATGATGTCCTCTCGATAAATATTGCAACGTTTGGTGACTATATTGAAAAGTAAAATCACAAAAATACTAAACTCCGAGGAAAATTCAAAACGGAAAGTCTCTAATCAAATGGCGAAATCAAATGATAAAACACATCAAACGAATGGACAACAATATTCATATTCCTGACTTCGTATATGCATTTTCAAATGTAGAAAACATCTTTCCCGTCAAATCTTAAATACAGCTGATACACTTAAAAAAAAAGTAAAATCACAAATATACTGAACTTTGAGGAAAATTGAAAACGGAAAGTCCCTAATCAAATGGCAAAATCAATAGATAAAATACATCAAAGGAATGGACAACAACTGTCATATTCCTGACTTGGTACAGGCATTTTCTTATGTACGCCATATTGATACTTTCAACTGCAAAACGCAAAGAGTGTTATGCTTTAAAGGGCTTATCAGCTAATTCGAGTTCAACTTTCACAATCTATTCAACAGGTGTTGTATACTTAGTATCTCTTTATGCATGTTATGAAAGTTCGTTCAAAAATGATTTGACGAACAAAAACAGACAATAACAATCAAACATATGATCCAGGTAACATGACTTTGTACAAGCAAATACATGTGGGATGATCAATTAATTGAAAATTATCAATGATCTACCATGCCACCAAAACCTTGAAAAACAAAATAACAACATAACGATCTGACATTATATGACCACTAACGACGTTCATTGATTGGTATATATGGGCAAATGGTCGCGATTTATAATAAAAATCTATATTAAATCTCCAGCTGAAATGGATTAGTTATGAAAATTTATAACGGACAAGACATCTAGTTTATCAAATGTAAAGGCATAACATTTATGATATCAAAATATATAGAAAACTGGGACTGTAAAATATGAAAGAATGATAGAACGTTTTTAAATACATGTTAATAAATGTGTTTGTAGCCTTAGATTCTGAGTACGTAGGGAATTTCTTTTTCTTACTTAAATTCTTCAATTGCAACGAGTATGTTACCACACTTTCATGATGAAATCTGAATTAAATTAAAACTACACACAGCTTTGAATAGTAGAGTACTGTGTATTAAATAAATATCCATATACAAATGACAGTTGAGCTGAGCGGAGCGAGTGAGAAAATAATGATGTCTTTCCAGCAAAAACATTTTTTTATTGTAAGTAGAAGCATTTGGTGTGGGTCGCCTGAATCCAATTCTCCAGGTCATAACGGAATATTATTCATATCAAGACATATTAAAAATTTCACACTTGAATCCTAAATGTCATCTTGCACCATTAAAACATTTGCTCATTCACGAGTTGTACGATTAATCATGTAAGGAAGCTTAATCAATATCATCAGTCCTTTTTTATATGGAGAGGGATATAGTATTAACTTTCTAGAAACCTGCAAAAACAAAGACATCACATGAATATTCCCTATTATTGTAATTCTTTGTGTCCAACAAACAATCAGAAGTTGGTCATGACACACATGAATTAAACATTGAAATGAAGTTTAAAGCCAAATATTATGACAAAAGACATATAAAAAAAAGTAAAATAACAAAAATACCGAAGTCCAAGGAAAAATCTAATCGGAAAGTCCCTTATCAAATGGCAAAATCGAAAGATCAAACACATCAAACGAATAGAAAACAACTGTCATATACCTGACTTGGTACAGGCATTTTCAGTAGAAAATGATTAAACCTGGTTTTAAAGCTAGCTTAACCTCTCACTTGTATGACAGTCGCATAAATTTTCATTATATTGACAACAATATGTGAACAAATCAAACAGACATATTGGGTAAAACTGTCAAAAATAGGAATACAGCAGTCAACATCATGTTATAATCTTAGGCCGTGTTCACACCAAACGCCATGTACAGTAAACATGTTTACAATTAGTTTTATGTAATGTACACTGGTTTCACATTAAATTTGTTCACATCTATACACCTGGTTTAGCTAACTGTACATGCGATTTGTTCACACTTGCAACCTACATGTCATTTAAATGTTCATTACATAAAATCGAATTCAAATTTCTCGGATCACTTTTCTAGCAGTTATGAAAGCCCTTTTTATGATTCGCAGTACTTTAACTCAGAATAAAGTGGGGATCCAACCATATGTCCCCATTCAAAAGCATCGATCGTCCAAAAATGTAGGGTTCCAACAACCCCCAAGACCGGACCCACTAATTACGCAATAACAAACGTAGGCCTAGGTAGCTACGATTTGATTTTTTTTTTGGGGGGGGGGGAAGGGGCTAGGATGAAAACTTTTGTCCTGCATTTTTTTTAGTAGTAATCTCTGTCCTGCCTTTTTATTTTTCACTATATTCAGTTTATCTTGACTTTTGTCCCCCCTTGAAAATCAAAAAGTAGCTCCCTTACAGACGAAAGATTGAGATGTTTAGAATATTGCAACAACGAAGGATTACTGCATTTCTATTTTTTTATTATTATTATTTCTAAGTGAATTTGACCGGATCTGAGATACTAGCCAAACATTACAATTTACCGCACACGCTTTTTATTAATGCATTTTAATGAGTGAATCGTTAATTGAGTAAAGACCATTGGCAAATATTCATGCGTACGTCCAGTCGATTCAGGAAGAATGAGTTATGTGTTTGGCAATGATGCTTTTAGTCTTGATAAGGGGTGAATAAAGCTACCTTAAGTTGTTTTAACAAAGCAATATATCGAGTTTAGACAAATAATTCGGTAAAGAACTTTATCAATAATTGATATAAATATCAATTTTATTCAAAAAAACGTTTCTTCTTTAATTAAACATGGTAAATGATATGTTCTAAATACCTTGTTTTGTGTACACTTAACCCGCACAAGGCCTACATTGACTATCGACTGCATGTAGACAAAACTAGATTTAAACTACATGTAAGCATTGAGTTTTATCAATGGAAACGTAATTGTGTTTAGTTTACGTGTGAATTACACTGACACAACACCGAGTTTAGGTCAATGTGAACACGGCCTTAATCACTTTAAAAACAAACAACTATGTCAACAAAGAAAAACAAAATGGCATATAGACAAAGCACATCAGCAATAATGAAAGAGAAAAATACAAAAATGGCCATAGCACAACAACACATTGGCGGGATGACCATGAAGTATTATTTGTGAAGTTGATACGGAATATTTATCAACAAGGTCGTGGTATCTTCCGATGAAATATTTATTTTTAAAAGTACGACACATTCTTTGAAATCAACCTGGTTAATCAACTTTCTGCTAAGACACTGGTGACGTTTTATTAAGTCTAGGTTGCAGCTGCAAGCTCTTGAATACAGAATGAGCTGGGAAATTTTAATACCCCCTTTATTTTCATGTCCCCCTTTTTCATGTTGCAAATGACAAGTACTTATAAAAAGACGAAAACATAACATTTTTTCTTTTCACAAGATATCAATATGAAGTCAATATGTAATGATTTGAATCTTCATTTAAATATGTTTGTATTTCTTTCTTTTTAAATCCAAGTTGTAAACTAAAAATACCACCGGCGATATTATAATCTATTTTTAAATACATTATAACACTATAAGCTAATTGGTTACTGAAATTTGCATTTACCTTGAATAGTTGAATGATTACTTTGTACTACAATACAGATCTGACGTCAGTCGACTTTGAATAAAGAATACTGCAGAAACGTTTGATAATTAAGACAAAGACTTGAGCAAGGAAGTTTAAAATATAGTTATAGTATATTCTCACAAAATGGTGAACAGATTGTTCAAGGTAAGGAATAAGTGTCAATTAGACAGTAACCAACGACACAAACAACCAGCCTTCAACAATAGCCAGGTGTATATACAATATTTCAAGCTCTAACTTGTCAAGAGAATAAAATGGTGTGAAGAATTTTCACATGCAAACTATCAAACTCTGACAAAAATATCAAAATACGCCAAAAACGAAAAAAATATATGACATATACAACCACTAAAGATGTTTACCAGACTGAAAAAGAGATATAAGATTATTTATATACTTTACAATTTGAAACGGTTTCGTATATTGTACCTTTCATATACTTTTTTGAAGGTGAAAAACCCTACCAAAAAAATCGATATAATTGTTTATTTTGTATAGAGTAATGACACCGTTTAAGGTAAAACAAAATATTCAACTTATAGGTGATTGAAATCATCCTGATTAACAGGAAAAGTGTGATGGTTATCCTTTTTTCTTTAGTAGTCCAGCAGCTAAGTCCTATAAATTGGCCTAATTAATTACTTTATGTTTAAAGCATTAAACTTTGCACAGTGTAGTTATGTTGCTAATGATCATTATTGGATATGCAGCCACGAAAAAAAAAAAACCTAAATGGCCGCCAAATTAAAGATGGCCGACATAAGGTACTGGGAATACAATACCATACACTCAATGAGATCTACCAATATGCTAGAGTTCAGTACATATTCGCGTAGGGTATCAAATGAAGGCCCAGGGTATTAGCTTTCTAAAAAATATCAGGTTTTCAGCATTGTTGATTATTCTAGCAATTGAAAGTTATACCCCTTTACCCATGAAAAATCGACAAAATGCTAAAAAAAAATGTATTCGTTGTTTCCAAATACACAAAATATTAACACTCATTTAAAATTTTATGTATTTTGATAGTCATTGTTATAACTGAATATATTTGTTTGCATTTGACCTGTTTGAAGCAGTTTTTGTAGTAAGAATACCAGGAAGATGGGAAATTTTCAGATTTGAAGATTTTTCAATTTTTTTTCTATATTTGGCATTTTTTACCCAATTATCATTTTACTCACTATTTTGATTGTTATCATTTTATGACACAATGTTTAAGCTTTCTAATGAACACCAAAAACTGGGTAAATTTTAAAGAATAAAACCTTAAAATATGGAAAATATTACCCCTACCCAACTTATTTCAACTGAAAATCATGAATATCAAACACTGAACACCTTTAATCATTTCACTAAAGAATTATCTGGTATAAATCAGCAGTGTTTACATCCAAAAGATGAATATTCAGCCTCTGGCTCGCATAATGCCATTTCTGTTGCTTCAGTTTTGAAAAAGAGGGAAATTTTGGAATTATAGATTTTCCAGAACGTATCAAGTTTATCATTTTTATCTTTTTGAAATAAAAAAAAAATTTGAATCCCAAAACTTATACATTTCTTAAGTGAAATTAGGTATTTGGCGTCTTATAAGCTTGTTAGATCAAGTTTTATGTCAAACAAAATCTTATCAAAACGGAAAACAATACCATACCATTTCAAATTTGAAAATAAATATACAAATTTGACTGAGAATAGCTTGAAATCATAAAAATAAGTATTAATTTTGTTCAAATTTCTTTTATTTATATCCAATACTTATATCCAAGACATCCTAAATTGTTTAAAGCCATGTCTGTAACGGCAGAATATATAGACATGGCTCAATGAATCTGTAATGTATTGGAGTTCTATATAACACAAATCTTAAATTAATTCTGCAGCGTAAATCACAACAAAATTAGAAATAATGCCCTCCTTAAAAAAATTGTTGATTTATACACGCATGTATATGTTTAGAAGTGGGGTATTATAGTCCATTAATCTGCGATTTTATCAGTAGAATTGATCAAAGCTCTGCATGTACACATTTGAAAGCAAATACATTTCTGTCTTCATTGGGGCCAACAAATTTTATGTTAAAATAAGTATTCACTTACCATAAAGAAGAAGGGAAAAATGGAAGTTAACCGGGTAAAATTCGTAAAATACATTATGGCATTCATAAAAGCCAATACCTTTGGAGTAAACAAAAGTATGTTAATGTTAGATGGATATATATGACATTTTATTTTTAAATCAGGAAAATCTGCAAATCCGAAATTACCCTTTTTTTATTTTCACTGATAACAAAAACAAAATTTTGAACGATCTAGGTATCTTAAATATATGCACTTATTATTAAATTTATTCTTCCCTCAGGCAATTGCCGCAAGTTGACCTTATATTGCTTTATTGGCTATAATTTTGGGGTCCTTTTGTATCAGATAGCTGTTCAAGTGCTTCGGACTTTATACATTCTTGGCTTTCACATAGCTGGCTATGAGCGTTCCTGATGAAGGTAAATCCAGAAAAGCGTGGCGCATGAAATATATAAAGTGTTGTTTTCATTTTTTTAAGCCAAATAATTGTTTCGGTTGGTGTACTGAGAAACATTTGCTTGATGCCTTTATTCTTTTTGGCTTAAATTTTGGATGGGCAGGGGTGAGTTTTCCATTTGGTAAGATTTCATAATATCAGGTAATCGATAGCTTGGGTTTATGAAATATATGTTATATTCCTCCAAATCGGAAAGCCAATCATTTTGGACATACCATAAGTATTTTAATTTTAAAAGGATAAATATTACAAAATTTAAGAAGATCTGAATGGTCTGAAAATCCAAAATATTCCTTTTTCCCCGAAGTTGGCGACATTGATGTAGCCAAATGGTTTCCAAATATATCTGTTGAACATAGTTACTACTAACTCTTGCCAGATTATACTTTGGTTGAAGTATTTAAGTTGTGAATATTCACAGTTTCTAGTTAAAACTCTTGGGAGATATGGGTAATATTCTTCAATATATATAGCATTCATTAAAACTACCAATGTCTGGTGTTTAAATAAAGGCTTAAACATTCTTTTTTTTTCAATTGAGATCAACCGAACTGTTTTAGCAAAAGCAGATTGGTCATAAGTACCAAAAGTCGTTGACATTTGACCTTTTTGGAAATTTGATAATATGTTTACAATTCCCTCATATTCTGACTACAAATGGTGCTCTAAACTTAAGAAAAACCACGAAATATGTCCATTACTTCAATATTTATTAGAATACATCATATAATTAATTGTTTATTATATTTTGTTGTTTGTTAACAATTGAAAGAAGTATTTTTAGCATTTTTTTTCCCATTTTTTAATGGTCAAGGTGGGTATATCTTTCAATTTTGAGAATAATCGTGAACAACAAACATAAAAACCTGATAATATTTAGAAAGCTCATAACCTGGGCTTTCATTTGATAACCCACATATGTACTTAACTCATTAAGTGTATGGTATTGTATTCCCAGTACCTTATGTCGGCCATCGTTAATTTGGCGGCCATATTAGATTTTTGTCTTGGCTCTATATCCACAAATATTCATTAGCATCAGAACTAACACTGTGCAAAGTTTCATGCTTTTACCATAAGGTGATTAATTATTCTGATATCCGCTTGACTAAGCTCAATGTCATCATAAACATGTTAACAGAAGTGATTTCTTCGATTGAAAAAAACTAACATTTATATGTAAATGTCGAAATACCAAAAAAAAATCGATGTCATGGTTTATTAAAGTCGGTGAATATGTGTAAAAGGAAATGTTATGTGTAGTATTACATCAATCAGACAGCAAACCAATACAAATATTTAACCAGAAGAAGAATGTTTATGCTCGAGATAATATATATATCTTTAACAGTCTTAACCCATAGTTCTTACCTTCTTTGTCATTTGATTTTTGGTGGATAGTTGTCTCATTGACAATCATACGACATCTTCTTAGTTTTATATAGATGATATGTTTGTATACAAAAAGAACACTAGATAACATATGCCGTTGTTAACCTTGCAAATAAGCATTGCTAATAGAGACGGTTTAACCATATTTGATATACTTGCATTACAATTATCTAATGTGAAATTTTACTTTTCAGGAATTTTTAGACATTTCTGAAAATCCTCCACCAGGTATTTCTCCAGGTCCAATTGACGGTGACAGTAAGTTTACAACTAAGGCCGTGTTCACACCAAACGCTGCGTACTGCAAGCCTGTTTACAATTGGTTTCATGTAATGAACACTGGTTTGACATTAAATTTGTTCTCATCTGTACATCGGTTTTAATTACCTGTACATGAAAATTATTCACACCAGTAAACAATATTTACACGTAATTTACATTTTTATTACATAGAATTAAATTAAAGATTTCTCTGTGAACTTTTGTATCAGTTAGGCGCAGACCAATTCATACTTTTTTTCTATATTTTTGGGGGGTGGGGTGGGGGAGGGGAGATAAATTGATAAAATTCAATTTTGTTTTTGAAAGTAGAAAATTGTTTGAAACCATTTAAATTTTAAGGGTGGGGTTGATTCAACTTGGAGTTAAAAACAAATCCTCCTGTATGTTACTATAGGTGTAATACCAACAAATCATAGTACGTCACATCCGGTTGCATACGAAAAAGGGGTCGAAAAAAATATTCCCTTGAATTTGACAGTTGTACTACATTTCATTGCAGTAAAAAATTTCTGAGTCATAAACATATATCTTGGGTGTTTTAAGGCACCATTCTTTTTTTATTTGGTGTTTCAATAAAATATTTTGGAAACTTGAGATTACATGGTTACTAAATAAAGGCAACAGTAGTATACCGGTGTTCAAAAGTCATAAATCGTTTGAGAGAAAACAAATCCGGGTTACAAACCAAAATCGGGGGAAACACATCAACTATAAGAGGAAAACAAAGGAACAACAGGAACACCGAAGTGCAACTAAAGCTTTTAAACAGGAAAATAAGGGGTGAAAATTTGATTGGTTAACTTCCAGTGATGTTTATTATTTTATATGCAATGACATGTTATGTGAAAATTTGTCTGTAGTACTGGACAGGATAAAACTTTACTCATGCCAAGTAGTTCTTTATTTGAAACAAAGAAATTCTGCACAATTTTTTTAAAAGTGCAAATTTAACAAAGACTAATAGGGGAAAACAATGCTGGTATTACTCCTCTAAAATAGAGCTAACGTAGTTGCCTGGTTAAAGTAAATTTTGAAATCAGAATTTCTTAGGGCTTAGTTCTTTAAATCATTTGATTCAAGTGAACCTGGTCGAGTACTTGCTTTTGCTGTTCATGATATATCAGATAGATAGTTCTACAGAGGCTTAGGTAGACATACGCAGCTATACAAGTCAAAATAAGGATCGACAACTCTGTCACTTCATATCGGCTGGTAAAGGGTCGATGAGTTCTAACATTTAATTGTGTTCATTTATCATTACACTAGGTCAAATATCAATAACAATTTATCAACTAAAATTGGTAGAAAAAAATGAAATTGTCTAAAATCATCTGCATTGAGTTTTTGCTTACAATTTTAAAATCAAATGACAAATTTTACACACAGAATATAAAAAATATCGATGTATTTTCTATTGATATATTTATAAAAATAATAACGTTACAACATTTAAGAAGCTGAATATTAATATTATTTTTTTTCTTCACTATTATTGTTATATTATTTCATTCAGTGCTGTGATAGAATTTCATTTGAAAACACTTCTCGGGGGCTAAATATATCGTATATATATATATATATATATATATAAGAACTTTAAAACTCTGGAAATAACTTTGTACACGGGATGATTATAACAAGTATTGTTAACTTAGTTGGGCATACGTTTCTTGTGAATTACCTAAATAATTGTGAAAAGTGGACTTGTATCTACCCGTCTGTTACTTGTCATGCTAACCTGGTGTCATTACATCCAGAGACATAAAATAAGTCTCTGTTACATTTATGCCTTCCAGTATTACAGTTAAAATATGTTAAAATATGTATGGACTGTACAATTTTAGTTTTTTGGCTATTATAAAAATGTTTAAAACAAGTACTCTTTAGAAATTCGCCATTTAAATAATGAAAACAGCAAATTTTTAAATGAATTTTAAACACGATAAATGACACAGTTGCCATTATGAAAAAAATCCCAATATCGTCGAAAAATTCGTACTTTCAAATCAGCTAGGGACGTAGTTTGTATACGAATTAATTAATGCTGTTAAAAAAGCATGCACCACTAGACATATGTTTCAAGTATTACAACATAGCAGCAAAGTATTAATTTTGCTTAAGGAATTTGTAAAATTAATGTATAAGAAGACGTAGGTTTGTTATTTGTGCTACAGAACCAATTGACCGACGACGAGAAAAAGAGCCATGTTTACAATTGACCAGAGACGTAATTTAAACTGAAATTAAACTGTCAATGTCAACATTTTAAGAAAGTTTTATGTTCGAAGACGAAGGAAAGAGCAGCAAAAGATAGAAAACGGGTCCGATTAACGAAAAAAGTTAAGTTACTTTCAATTTCTATGGGACAAACTTACTACAAATGGCTGATTAACACGTCATCGAAGTCACGTTAGGTCTTATTTAGTTGGGTATGCTTAAAGTGTGTGTGTGTGTGTGTGTGTGTGTGTGTGTGTGTGTGTGTGTGTGTGTGTGTGGATGGAGGTGCAGTCTTCTGAAAGTGACAAGCAAAAAAAACCCAAAATAAAACAAAACATCTTTTCTATAGTCTAATAGTCTAGAAGTTAGTCAGTGTCCTCTTTGATAGTCGACCGAACTGCCATTGCAAAACGATGATTTGTTCGAATGAGGTAATTGTGTCTTGCATCAGACCTTCTACAAATCCATCAAAACATTGTTGCAAGTGTTATTCAACGTGCTAATTCCGACCGGACGGAGCCACGTAGTTATACATCCTACACAGTCGAAAGTTGAAACATGGATATAGCATAACGATCAACTAAATAATAAGAAACTATGAAATAAATTTAAAAAAAGTATATAATATGTATTAAAACAAAATATTAAACCTGCATATTTTATTTTTCAGTATTCAATTGGCAGGGCATGATATCAATTGTTTTAATAAAACTATATTCACACTGTGTAAATAAGATAGGTCAGAATATTTATGAATATATTTATTTACTTACAATAAAACGAACCAAAATTTTTTAAAATGCCTACTTCATTCCCTCATTTTTTGTTTTTTACCTTATTTGAACATAGGAAAACTACTGCCGCCTTATTTCATAACCAAAACAGAAGAAAAAACACAGTGATTTCTTGAAACCTTGTGTCTTGTCTGCTTTTATAATTAATATTTCAATATAAGTATTACTGTATGTATCATTTAAATGAAGTACTGACACGGATGAATGAAGTTGGAATTGGTGCATACTTTCCTATTATTATTATTAAACACTGTCATCTGATTACAAAATCAAAATAAAGATATGAATTATAATTGCCAATGAGTATCAACCAGTATTAAAATGAAGTGGATGTAAACTAGTATAGGTCACATGACGACTTTCAACAAATTGAATGAGAAAAACCCGTAGCGTATAGTCGGCTTTAACAGGCCCCGACATACTAAAATATGAATTAAATAAAAATGAAAAACTAACAGTCTAATTGATCATCATGAACCTTACTAACAAATGTGATAAACATGAAACAAGGACAACTACGGAATTACAGGCTCCTGACTTGGGACAGGCAAACAAACAATGTTTTGTTAAGACTTTAAATTGTTTAACATCCGTCTGATATCGGGGTCAAAATGTAGTTTTTGTTGTTGAGTTCTTATCTCATTGACGTATACACAAGTTTTTTATATGCTTGTAAATCATATATTTATTCATTTATTAGGACACTGATAATGATCTTAATAATAATTATTATCTTTCAGGACAGAAGTCCATACGCTGGAGGGGTATTTTGTGTACATATACGGTTTCGAAGTGATTATCCTTTCAAACCTCCTATGGTATATAAGTTTATTGTAATATTGTTATTTTATAGATTATTCATATCCCGATATTAGCAGGTAGTTTTTCATACCGATAGTTAGAATATTTGAATTTGAAATGTACCGGCCTACTAAATTCAAATGAGAAAAATAGATATAGTTTCCGAATATGAGTTATTAAGAATCATGTTTGTGAGATAGAAACCGTTCATTGTGAAAGATATAGAAACAACTTATTTATTAGTATTGATACCATTTAAAATATCTAACAAATAAGCATGAATTAAAGGCGAATTGGATACCATATTAACTGAATATACGTACATTTGAGTGTGAGAATATGGATGAAAAAAAATGACGCTGGACGATAATTCAAAAGCACGGAGTAATTGATGGATTGTGCATAGCTCCATTACAGAATTATAGTCCGCAATTTGTGATTTTGATAACGATGTAGTAGATTTTCTGACGATTTCCTTAAATAAATCGGACAATTTTCAATCCGAACTAAGGCCATTATAAAATAAAACTAAAATGTCGTTCTTTTTTTCAGTCCCATTCTAATTTTTTTTATAAATGACTATTTGTTTCAATTTTACTAGAGGTTTTCAACAAAAACGGAAAAAATTTAAATTGGACTCCCTCTCCCCAATATTTCAAAGAGTTGGATGAAAACCAAGTAGAGTTTTTGTATAATGGCTTTAAGAAAACATCAAGCAAATATATGAACTGATAATAAGAAACATTGCTTTTTAAATTAAGTTACTGCGATTTGATTGATTTTTTATGACTTTCAGATATCTTTGAAAACAAATATATACCATTTAAACATGTTGAATAGTGGTGAAAATTTTGGTCTTATTTGTGTAGATCATCTGCGGTCACATTGGTCGCCAGCGTCAAGAGTATCAGAAAGTAAGATTTTGTTTATTGTTTAAATTGTTTTTTTTTTTTTTATAGTTTGATAGGAAATCTAACAAAGATGTATAAAAAAATGTTAAACGTAAAGGAAACAATAAAGTAATAAAAAATCTGTATAAATTAATACAAATTTAAAGTAGACGATGAATTGTCGATATACCGTGATTAAATGTATACTGCGATTTCATTATCTTTTTTAATGATTTGCTTCCTGCTGCATTTTTCATCCATGACTCCATGGTTATAATGGAATAAGGCAATATTGTTCGTAATTGATTGACAGTGTTCAGTTTACCCGCTTTCATGTTACTGTATAGAATATCAGGCAGAAAAAGTATCACTTCTATTTCTTTGATTTTAAAGAAAAATGTTGGTTATTTATACACAACAAACTAAGGGAAAATAATCCGTTAAATTTGATTTTCCCAATTTCAAAAGAAGTAAATACCGATAACTTTTGACTCAACAACTAACCAACATCATAATATCTTAACCAGTCGATATTTGGAAAAAGACTCATTTTCTTAATCGTAGGAATGGAGAGCTGTGGAGGAGAAAAAACACCTTACCAGATCTGTCCGATGAACATTGATTCTCACTGTAATTACTTACGTTGCTTCGTTGTTATTTAAACAACATATGTATTACATTTTCTTTCAACAGATGATTGATATTTCTATGTAAACCAACTATGCTACTCTTCTTGCCGACTTGTTCCTTAATACGTATGTGGCAGATTTCATACTGTTTTTTAAAAAGAATGACGTCTCTAGAAGTCGTTTAATTATTTTGAGATTGTTTTGCTGTGTCTTTGACAGTAATTGAATATCTGTGTGGCAGACGGCCACTATAATGATCAAAATGTCGTAGTCATAATCTCACTATCTTTTCCTTGATGGTCATATTACCGAATACAACTTATCGCTGAATATTAACTTGGTACTTACAAATCCATAAGTGTCACTTGTAGAGGAGGAATTACTGTAACCCTTCTGAAGCACCTTCGGTCACCAATAGCTCTTTTGTAATGTGATTGCTTTGGCTTAAGTTTTCAGTGCTGTATTTTGTACTCTTTAATTTTCAATGAGAGACATTGGTTAATTATTCCCCTCTAATGATAACACAGATGGCAGCACAGTAGTTCAGGTCCAACACACACAGCATCTCTTTCCTATAGCCTATATAAAATTACACAGAGTGT
Organism: Mytilus californianus; assembly: GCF_021869535.1. Classification (NCBI taxonomy): domain Eukaryota; kingdom Metazoa; phylum Mollusca; class Bivalvia; order Mytilida; family Mytilidae; genus Mytilus; species Mytilus californianus. The sequence goes on along the minus strand of NW_026262734.1, from coordinate 92,166,379 downwards.
TGATATTTGTTTACTAATAATAAGAAAGTTTTGTTCATTGAAATGCCATTAACCTGTTGTTGTGTACCTGGATGTTCTAACAGAGGTGGGCATCTTTTTCCAAAAGATGGGGAATTAAAAAAGAAATGGTTAAATGGAATCAAAAGAAACTCTTATGAAGAAAAACTTAAAGAATGGACACCAAGCAAAAACAGTGTTGCTTGCTATGAGCCTTTTTTGCAATGTGATTAAACATCAATTACATGTTTTGGTAAGTGTATATTGAAATTAAATATCCAAAAATTTTTCTATAATTCTAATTTAAATTTATAAAGGGAAGAATAAAAAGTAAAATAACAAAAAAAAAACGAGCTCCGAGGAAAATTCCAAACTGAAAGTCCATAATCAAATGGCAAATAAAAGCTCAAAACACATCAAACGAATGTATAACAACTGTTATATTCATGACTTGGTACAGGCATTTTCTTATGTAGAAAATGGTGGATTAAACCTGGTTTTATAACTAGCTAAACTCACTTGTATGACAGTCGCATAAAATTCCATTATATTGACAACAATGTGTGAACAAAACAAACAGACATAATAGGTAACAATGTCAGAACCTAGAATTTATACTTCAAGACCATCGTGTATTATTTATGAAGTTGATACGGAATATCAACAAGGTCTTGCTATCTTCCGATGAACTTTTTTAGAAAAAGGACGAGACGTTATTTGACATAAACCTGATTCATCAACTTTCTGCTCAGACACTGGTGACGTTTTACAAAATCTGAGTAGCAGCTGCACGCTCTTGTATAAAATTATATTATTTATTGCAATGGAAATGTAAAAAAGAATATTTTCTATTCTTATTTTGTTAACTTCAACAAAGATTTATTTGTAATGTGCCATCATTACACGTAGCATAATTTGTTAATTGTCAATGTTTATACAAATAATTTATTTTCACATTTCATACCCTGCTGTGATGATTTCTAATTTGTTTGTTTAATCTTTTAACTAAGCTGGATTAATGAAAACAGAAAGTATGATAATCAGATGAAAAAAATGTTTTTTTCAATATTAATAGTTAATTATGTGTTAATACTTGTAGGCATCAATGTTAGTAGAAAACAGTTAAAAAAAGGATCAGTTCCAAGCGTATTTTGTTGAAAAAGAAAATTATATACAAGCACCCCAACCAGATGGGATCGACTTGTTAAAAGAAACAAAACAAAATCTGAATAATCATTCACAGAAGAAAATGTTGAAACAAATTATCCATGTAATTCTGATATAGGACGAGAAGAATGTGTCGAGTCTACAACAGCACCCGTAGTACCTGATACAGAGTCAGATATATTATATACTGCTGTTCCACTGAATAAGGAAGTTAGCTGTCAACCCCGCCATGGGCATCCCTTGCAATAGAATATTTTAGGCATGATAATATGCAGGTGTATTGTTTTATACAGGGTTGACAAATTAAATTGATCTTAAAAATTTGTTTTGGCTTCACTGGGAGAGGGAATATACCACATAAACTACATGTAATATAGAGTGGACCAGATTAATGTTGAAAATCAATTTTTTTTTAACCCTTTTCAAGCTAAGAAGACACAAAACCAATTTTGAACTAAGTAGACTGTTTTGCATTTCTGAACATTCAGTGACAAACATATGGATCACATGGCTGAACTTTTTGTCGAGACAATGGAAAGAGTTTTGAGATTTGTGGCCAAGCCGAGATTCAATGCGCTTTTTTAGTCCATCTGATTTCAAGTTGAAGTGCCCCAGAAATATTATTCAGTATCTAATGTATATAATCATTAAAACTAGACTTAAAAAATACGGATTAGGGGTACCTGATGAGGAATGCCTTGGCTAAAAGCCTAAACCGAAACACCAGGTGTATCAAATAATAATAGCCTAGACATGTGATTATAATCATTTAAATCTATGAATAGATTGAAATAAATCAAACATTCATATGTACCAATACGGATCAATTAAGCCTCTACATGGTTCATTGGATTGGTTCAGGACACGTCGTATATTTAAAAATCAGTATACAAAATGTACTAATGCCCATTTGTTGACAACAACAATTTGATTGCTTTAAGATAAAAACTTACCTTTAGAGTGAATATTTATTCCCAGATTAAAACAGCCTACTTGGTTTTCATTAAAAATTTACGATCAACTCGACTTTTAGAAATCGATGAGCCATGTCGTTAAAATTCTTGTTCATTTCATGTCTCCATATTAATAGTGTATATGATGTTATTTATATGTATTTTATTTTGTTCAGTTATCTATTATTTGTATGTAATGGAGAGGACGTTTTAAGTTGCAAAACTTGTGTCTGATCCTATTGTCAATGTTTTTAGGACAATAAAATATGTTTAAACTACAAAATGTTTGTGTTTAATGTATCAAAGAATACATGCTGGCTGTCTTATCATATATACATAATATGTTGTTGGACCTGATCTACCACAGCGCCATCTGTAATTAAGTGGGAATAATCTTCACCAATGTTTCTCATTGTCTGTGTTGTTTCTACTGGAAACAATGTTTTCTATCATTTGTCCTGAAGCCCTTGTTTTAATTTTAATATTTTTCAATTTGGTCTAGTTTAGTTTTCGAGAATGTACTGTACCGATGGTTTAGAAATACGGGGATGTCATAGTGTTAGGTAAGACAAGGAAAGTAACAAATCAGCTGTTATACGTTGTATATTCACCTGATATGACTCGTCAACGTATTGAGCAGGAGATTCACCACGGGGGTCACTAGTGAAACAGAGACTACGGACTATTCTCTTTGGTTTATCTGTTTTTTCGACTTATGGTTTTCTATTATCCCCTTTGTTTCGTTAACATTTTCTCTCTCTCTCTCTCTTTCTTTGTGAGTCAAATGAGATACAAGAAATACGCAATGAGACAGCTACCCAATAACATACAAACTAAGACGTTCAGTATTGTTCAACATTCGATATTTACGTATAAACAGGTTTTATACCTAATTCGTGCTATAGATCGCCCCGGGTCTAATAAAGAAGTGAATAGATTTGACAGTTTGGACATAATATAACATTGAATAGTCCTTGCAGTACTAGATTGTTGGTTGTAACAACCATGTAACTGTGTTAAACCTATGCAAGCGCGTGGTGTTTATTTTGGAATATATATGAAATACAATGCTTTTTAACATTTGTTTATGATTTTATTTTCTATTTCAGTATTACTGAGTATAGTAGCGTTGTTAGCTTCTCCAAATCCTGAGTGTCGATTTAACAAAGAAGCTGCAGATTTATATAAACTAGATAGAAACAAATACAATGAAATAGCGGCGGAATGGACACGAAAATATGCCATGTAACATGGTCATCAGACATGTTATATAGATCGTTTTCCTTTAATTTTGTTTTACGAAATATAGACATAAGTTTTCGTTTTAGGACTTTTTACAAGTTATGAAATTTCTGTATCATGAGCGGAATATATTATTTTTTTGGTTAATTTTTAAAAAGTATATTTGCTTGTTTATTGTGATAAAATATCAATTATATGCATATAAAATTTAAGTTTCAACAAAAGTTTATCTTGTTTTTTTATTATTGGCTGTCGAGGGACTTGAATAACTTTTATTTATCTCGCCTTTAATCAATAACGTAGGTATTGCTTAAGTTTTATCATAGTTGAAAGGATTCGATATGCAGTTGTAAATTACTACAAGATAATGGTGAAATATGTCCCTTACAGCTTACATTTTTCTTCGAAAACCAATATTAATATGATTTTCGTAAAAGTATCAATTGGTTAAGAATTGATGCACATGGCTCTTTTACATGAAAATAGGGATGTGGAGTATACGTCAATGAGCCAACCACAAAAATGTCTGAAAGGCATATTGAGGGCACCGTTTATTGGTAGTCTTAAACAGTAGACAGGTGCCTTTTTAATATGTGAAGGTCTAAATCGTCCTGAGTCTATAAATTTTTTAATAAATTTAGTACACACAATTAAATAGCTGCCATTAGTAAAGTATTCATTTTATGTCCCCTAATTTATGCTTATAATTATAAAATATTATCCTTCCGATGTAAAGGTTGTTCCTTACCTTGTTTTAACTCCTTTTTATGCAAAGTTTGGATCAATACTGGTCAAAATCTAATCCTTTCGAATATCAGCAAACAATGTTTTGCTCGCGTAACATTGACGAAAAATAATTTCAAGACTAAGAAAACTACTGAAACTACAAGGTCTGTTTTATATCTTGATTCCTTTCATCGATATAGAAACAGATGGACGTTTTCGAACCAGAAACTATGATAATAGTGATGGTTTCAACATTCCAATTGTCAACTGCCCATTTATCAACTCTAACATACCCTATGGCGTTTACATATCTCAATTAGTACGTTGTGCTCGTGCATGTTCCACTATGAGGACTTCATTAGCAGGGTTGTGATGCTTACACAAAAACTCCCTTGATAGGGTCACAATCACGAATTAGTTGACCGATACGTTGTGTCTGTATATCAACTGAAAAGTGATATGTTCTCCCAGTCTAAAAGTTCTTGATGCCAATATAGGTGCTTGATCTGCTATTCTACTTACTGCGTCCTATTTTCGATTATCTAATTTTGACTGAGTGTGGATTTGCATGTCGATTGATTTATGCTTCGCGGGAGACACTAATCCTATTGATGCAACTTGTCTCACTCCTTTTGGGTGTCTATACAGTTTTCCCAGTTTTTGTTGCTACTTTTATTTGTATCTACTTAATCGATTTACGAGATTTGAACGTCGGTACACTAATGTTCCCTAAATTTATATATTGTATGTATATATTGAGGGAGACCTGAACAGCGTGCAGTGTTTTTATTTTCAACCACTGATTGATGGCCTTTCTGTTCGTCCAGGAGGTTATCAAACCACTAAATCTGCAATCAAAACTTTTTGGTAAATTTGGTTTTTATTATATACTTAATTGTAAAAACAAGTTAATGGTATGTGTAATATAGTTAATGACAATCGTGCTTAATCAGCCATCCGTGATGATATCGATATAAGTCATGGTAACAAAGGCTTTATCAAACCACTAAATCTGCATGACGTCAGGTAATATATATTAGTCACGGTTAAAAAGGCTTTATCAAATCCCTTATATGTATTACGTCATGTCTCGTGAAAAAAAACATCTAAATTACACTACAAACCAGTAAAAGTCTGAAATGGCCTATATCTGTACTCGACAGTACTGATTTTTACTCGACCAGTCTGAATTGGTCTGAATTTTACTCGACATTACTCGACCCCAGTCTTAACCATACTCGACTGTACTGATTTGTACTTGACCCTTATCTTTGCCATTGAAAATAGTCTGAACTATTACTCGACCAGTCTGAAACAGTCTTAACCCATTCTCGACCTGTATTCGACCTATTTTTTTCAGTCTAAACCATACTCGACCAAAGGTCTGAACAATACTCGACCAGTCTGAACCATACTTGACCAAATAACCTCTACTTTTTCTAAATTTTAACTGTTAAAATAAATTTCTTTTTTACTGACATGACAACAGCCACAATAAAATAAAGATATATTATAAAAACAGATTTTTACATTCTTACATGATTCTCAGATTTATCGAATAGAGATAGTTAAATCGAATTATCTAATATAATAATTTAATTATATTAATTTTAAAGAAATTGTTTAACCTTATTTTAGAAATGTATCTATTATTATAATTTGGGATATATTATATACAATATATATCAAAAAGGGATAAAAATTAAAGAAATTAATAAAATTGTTCTTCTGATTAGTGGGAAAGTATAAAGTAATACCTCCTGCTTGGGGCAAACTCATGAAAAAGATCACACCTGGTCAGAGAGTATTAAATTCTAAATAACATTCATTCAAAATTGCAACATCCTGTGAAACTTAAATCGCAAGGCCTTTTAAATTCACTAGATAAGTAATACACGAGTTAAAGAAAAATAGGGCTTTCTTTTTACCTGTAAAACACACATGTACTGGGGTAATTAAACCTTATTAAAGTGCTTCTTGTATGCCATGTCTTTAATTTTGACAAAAAAAATTTAAATTTAATTGAAATAAATTTTTACTGTAACTTTGGAACACATTTCCTTTTTTAAAAGTTTATCACAGGATTACTATTGAAGTTCTATTATCATGATTATATTAAATGCTTGGTTTAACAAAACAAAGGTGTCTTTTTATAAATTTATTAAGTTGCTTTATATGCTATTTTATATATATTTTAATAAAAAAAATGTTCACTGCATTATTAACTAAACTCAACTAACACCATTAATCTATACGAGGCTTAAGTTAATGGTGAAAATTGTCCAGTACCATAAAATATATCTGAAACATTCAAAAAATTTTGAATAACATTTAAGTATTAGCCACAATTCAGTTTTGAGATTATTGATCAGCTTGTTTTATTTTTATTTTAAAGGTGATATATATATGTATGTATATAAGTGTTGATGAAAAGGTGATGAAGTTATATTATGTTTATTGCGAAATTTTGGTTTCAATGCTATATTGAATACATTTTTAATTTCAAATTGATGTTCAAATTTCTAGCCAGGGGAAATAGCTGTTGTTAAAAACAGTTCCTACATTGATGAAATACAATAGACAGATACAAAAAATAGGTCTAGTTTGGTTAAGACTTGGTCGAGTATGGTTCAGACTAGGTCGAGTATGGTTCAGACTAGGTCGAGCATGGTTCAGACTAGGTCGAGCATGGTTCAGACGCGTATAAAATGGTTAAGTACTGGTCGAGTAAGAGTCGAGTACAAGTTCAGACTGTTAAGTATGGTTCAGACTACAGTCGAGTATTATCAAGTAAATTTCAGACCAATTCAGACTGGTCGAGTAAAAATTAGTACAGTCGAGTACAGATATAGGCCATTTCAGACTTTTACTGGTTTGTAGTGTTAGTTGTACTTGAGGTAAATTCAAAACGGAAATTCCCTAATCAAATGGCAAAATTAAAAGCTCAAACACATCAAATTAATGGATAACAACTGTCATATTCCTGACATGGTAAAGGCATTTTCTTGTGTAGAAAATGGTGGATTAAACCTGGTTATATTCATATAGCTTTTTTCTGATACTTATTTGAGATCAGTTTGCTATTTCATTCTTTCTTTATGAACTGTTACTGAGAAACATGTAACCATATCTTGCAAAAAAAAACAACTAATGATTCAGTTTACTTTTCAAATACCATCCAGGAAAGTTTGTATATCTATAATTAATTCTTTTTAGTGAAATATCATTAAAAATGTACTCGCTCTGTATCTCACATAGCAGGTCGCCATTTTCGCTTTTGCGAACAAATAAAAAATGTGGTAATGAAAATTCGTTATTGGCAAAAGAATTTAATAACTTTGAAGGAAATAATTGTTTTGAAGTAGGTAATCGTTTTAGCGACGCACGTTTTTGAAGCATTTTTTACGTCTCCTGTTTTCTTCTTATAAATGATCTTCTTGACATGATGTCTAAGGACAAATTGTTCCTACAACAGATCTAAATTTACAAACGAAATTTTAGAAAATCTAGATTCAAAACCGAAGTGTGTTATATGAAGCAGCAAAAAAAAAAGGATGTTTTTGATTGACTGATTGTTGTTTGTTTGAATCCAGTAGCAAATATTTTTGACCAACTCAACAATTCGATGTGTTTTATGGACCAATTTAAATAAAAACATATAATGTTATGTTTATTCGTGAATAGTTCAGTAAGCACACCTCATCTCATTTTCATGTCGCAAGTCATGAACCTCGCTGGTAGTAGTCGTTTTGTCATATTTTGGCTTTGTATTGTTAATGGCAGATATTTTGTTCTTTCTGTAAAATTGATTTACGACTTTATAGACTGGGGACAAGTTTGAGCTTGACATACTGAAAAAACACCTGCCTATTGTTGAAGACTGTGTGTTGCTCTCCAAATGTCTTTTGTTTATTTTTGTCATTGGGTTTTACCTCATTGACGTTAACACAAATACACTCCATATATTCGTTTAATCATACATTGTAACATATATCTTTTGATTTGGCTTATTTTTTCAACAAACAACTGTTTTGGTGGGGTTCATGTTGCTTTTCCTTTATTTTTCTGTGTTGTGTTTTGTGGAATTGTTCGTCTTTTGTCGTTTTTATTATTTTTTTTTTTTTTTTGCCATGGCATAAAACAACCGCCTCGATGGTCGTGGGTTCAAACACCGACCGGGTCAAACCAAAGACTTCAAAATTGGTATTTTCCGCTTCTCTGCTAAGCACGCGGCATTAAGGAGTAAGAGCAAAGACTGGTTGGCTCAGAGTCAGAATAATGTGTTCGGGTAAGTTGACGTGTCTTCCTGTGAACTAGCACGTTGAAAATCCAGCTCAGCGTGTCGGTCTAGTACAAAACAGGTTTAATGTTCATATTCCCTTACATGTTCTCGTCCTGAATATGCATCTTAATTTGCCGCTGGACGATAAGCAGCCATCCATCATCTAACATATATATTTTAATTAGTCCCCTACCAACGAAATCGAAGGTGACTTTAGGTTTCCACTCAGTTCGTCTGTCTGTATGTTCATCAGTCAGTCCGGCAAATCAGTTTTCCACAATTTTTACTTCTTGCTTGAAGATATTGATTTGATATTTGGTTTATGGTTTTAGTATGACAAGATACAGAACAAGCTCTAATTTTGTTCCGGTGTGATGATTTTGTGCAGAGCTATTGTCCTTGGACTAAGGAAATTCACGCAAGTAATCAGTTTTCCGCACTTTTGTTCGTCATGCTTGAAGATATTGATTTGATATTTGTTATATATGATAATGAGGCTAGACAAAATGGACGTGTGTCTTTGTTGATAGAAAATGTAGTGAAAACATTTGTTCATTATTATATGAATGATATTCTTAAAGATACACACAGTAGAAGTAAAAGGTATATTTGCACTCAGCAGATACAAAACTCAGCTAAATCAGAGGCAGAGGTACAGTGCATTGGAAACCAATCGCCCAATGCAAAACGCATGAAAGCTAAAATCATATTCCCTGCCTATAAACTAAACCACGTCTTCCAAACCAGAGACAACCTCTTCCCAGTCTCACACGGATCACACAGTATCAACAAATGACCTTTATCAGTTAATGATGACAGTAAAACAAAATCAAGATTCATTTAGAACGTCTCTTGAACAGAGAATAACAAACCTGGAAACAAAATTTACAGACGAAATAAAGTTAAATATGAAAACATTAAAAGATGAGTTGTCATTAGAATTCGCTTAGGTTGATAACAAAACAAAGGAATTCCGTCATCGAGAAAAGAGTTCAGTCAAACTTGTTTTTAAAAACATTATATTCGATGGAGAAAATACCGATGGCCTGAAGACATATATTAACGGAACATTAAATGCGTTAGGATTAGAATTCAGTGTGGTAAACGCTCACCAGGTCGGTAATACTAATAACGGGAGAGTAAACACGGGGAATACATCACATCCGAAACCAGTCATCGTCACATTCGCAGAAGAAAAGCTACGCAGAGATGTCCTTAAGAACAAACGCAAATTAAATGACATTAATGAAGAAAAATGCATGAAGCAAACATAAGACAAATGATTAAATCTATCCCAGTACTCCAATTCAAGGGCGTACGTGTAACTCAGAAATCAAATTAACATTTAAGCTTGTCAAATAGTAACGATGCTAAATTAACCATAGCTAGTTGGAATTATAATGGTTGGTATGTGACACGACAAAATGATGATAGTCGAATTTTAAGGGAAAATGTTTTAACGGCAATGAACTATGATATAGTCGGAATTTACGAAAGTCATTTGAGAAATGATCAAGCGATACTTTTCGAAGGTTTTAAATGGATCGGAAATAATACAAAACTAAAAAACGCATGGCGTGGTAGTGGAAATATCGGATTTTTAGTGCAAAAACTCGGTTTATCAAAATTTTGAAATGATGATAGTAGAGTTGAAATCTTATGGATCTATTTGAAAGGTAAAGACGACACAGATTTATGTATATACTTATATGTGTGCTATTTACAACCAGAACGATCATGTAGAGGTAACATTGCACCGCAATTTTATGACTATCTTCTTTATCAAATGTATCTGTATAGGTCAGGGAATTCGACTTTTATCAGCGGTGACTTTAATGGGCGAGTTGGAGGTCTTCATGATTTTCATGACTCACTAGATCATCTACCTACACGCCTTTCTATAGATGAAACGCATTTTGGTGATTTCTTATTAGACTTTTTGAAGGACTCGAATTGTTGTAGGTTAAACGGTAGCGGGGATCCCCAAAAAGACAATTTTACGTATGTTTCAGCAGTCGGAAAATCAGTAGTTGATTATATGATTGTTCCATACACAGTCCTTTCGAATGTTTGTAACTTTGAAGTACAACTGATTTCATCCTTGTTAATTGAGTATAACATGCATCTAGCAACGAACTCACGAATACCGGATCACTCAATATTAACATGTACACTAAATATCTCGGAATATGAACGAATCCGCAACGAAAGGCTTGATAAATGTAAAAGTGAAGCTAACTCTATAGATATAAGATATTAAGCTTCACGTAAATATAATGTTTCTGCTATACCACAGGGTTTGTTCTTCAGTGAGCGATGTGCAAAATGTCTTGAAAATGTGGTTGACTCAATACTTGATCTCCATAACATTGGCGGAAGAATAAACACTATTTATGAATCCCTCATTGAAGCTTTTTACAATGAAATGGACGACAACATGGACTTCAAAGATTTCACACCAAGCTGTAACAAACGCAAACGACGAACGCTAAGCCTTACTGGCACAACAACTTACGAGACTTATTGATAAGTACGAATAAATCAGAGAAAAACTGTCTACACTTCAAAGGAGACCGACGACCGAAAAAACGAATTGAAAAACACATTTAAAGAAAAAAGGCGACGATTTGATAAACTTTTACGTCAGGAAGAACGCAAATATATAGCTCAGAGACTAAATAATATTAAAACATTTAACCTTACAAATCCAAAAGAGTTCTGGCGGGAAGTAAATAAACTTGTCCGGGAAAAGCTATTACAAATATCGATAGTGTGATTATGGCTAATGGAATTGTCTCTAGTAATCCAAATGATATTTTGACCAGATGGAAACAGGAATATTCAAGATTTTTTCCAGCAATATCCAGCAAGCCGACTCTGAATTTATTGAGCAATTACAGCAATTAAATGAACAATTAGAACATTATTACGAAACTCTCAATCCTTCTACCGAAACAACTGATACGGAATTACAACACATGAACGATCCGATTTCACTCGTGCATTACGAAGTATAAAGAATGGCGAAGCAGGTGGAATCGACAACATTCCTAATGAAATTTTAAAAAGTGACAAATTGTCTTACATTCTTCATGAGTTATATAACGTTTGCTTTTGACATGGTGTAGTACCTGATATGTGGTGTCAAAGCATTATTTGTCCTTTGTCCAATATTAAAGAACTGAAAGCATTTTCGTGACCCGTTGGGACATAGAGACATCAGTTTAATGTCAACTGTGGCTAAAGTTTTTAGTCAAATAATGAATGAAAGGTTTTTTTGATATTTTGAAAACAACAATTTACTGAGCGAAGAACAGAATGGATTTAAGTGTCTCGGGTCATGTCTTGATCACATTTATTCTTTGTGCACAATTCTGCGAAATAGAAAACTGATGAATTTGGATATATTCTTATGTTTTATAGACTTGAGTAAAGCATTCGACTCGGTCAACCACACTATTTTGTGGAATAAACTTTTAAGTTCAGGAATATCTGGGAATATGTTCAAAACGATAAAATGTATCTATTCAAAACTAAAAATGATGTCCGATTATCACCTTACTTACGGAATGGTTCCGATAGATACTGGTGTACGTCAAGGTGACAACTTTGCTCCAACACCTTTTGCTTTATTCATAGACAGCCTAGTGCCACAGATTAACAGTCCATCGTCTGGAGTTCAAATTGGAAATGATATGGTAAGTTGCTTACTCTATGCTGATAATATTGTGTTTATTTCTAATAGTCCTCATGGTTTACAAACTCAACTGGACACTTTACATGAATGGATAAAATTAAACTGCTTAAGGGTCAATATTGATAAAACGAAGCTTATGCATGTTCCAAAAGGTACCGCTGTTAATTGTGATTCCGTATTTATGCTTGGCAATACCGGTATTAATTTCGTCGATAAATATCGCTTTCTAGGCTTCAGATATGGGGTGAAGGTTTGATACTATTAAAACGTTTAGACCCGCTGCAATTGTTTGCACCTGTCCTAAGTCAGGAATCTGATATTCAGTAGTTGTCGTTTGTTGATGTGGTTCATAAGTGTTTCTCGTTTTTTATATAGATTAGAACGTTGGTGTTCCCGTTTGAATGGTTTAACACTAGTAATTTTTTGGGGGCCCTTTATAGCTTGCTGTTCGGTGTGAGCCAATGTTCCGTGTTGAAGACCGTACTTTGACCTATAATGGTTTACTTTTATAAATTTTGACTTGGATGGAGAGTTGTCTCATTGGCACTCATACCACATCTTCTTATATCTAATTAATGATATTCAAAAGTATAGACTTCATTCTGTATGTGCCTGTCCCAAGTCAGGAGCCTATAATTTAGTGGTTGTCGTTTGTTACATATTTGTTTTTCCTTTTTTTCTTTTTTTTTTGTACATAAATTAGGCCGTTAGTTTTCTCGTTTGAATTGTTTTACAAAGATATACGAAAAATGGTTATCCCCGTAATGGAAAATGTGCCGGGGGTATGTGGACCAAAACACAACACAGTACTAGAAAGACTCCAGTATAGAGTTATTTGAACTTCCCTTGGTGTTGGAAAAACCTAAACGATTCCAGAAATAACAGGTGACATTGCATGGATTTCTGTACTTGTGGGCAATCAATGTAATATTGTTCGTGTATGGTGTAAACTTATGAAAATGCCGGATTTCAGGATTTGTCGCAAAGTATTCCTTTTCCTTTGGTATGTCGATCTTTCCACACGCTACAAATACCTTGTTCAGCAGTGTTAAACAATTTTGAACAATAGTAGTCTGTCAGCCTTAATTAACAACACAAACAACCACGATCCGATATCAACAAAATATGTAGTTGATTCCGTTAAAACTAAATTTATAGATATATTCAAAAGCGAATGGATTATTAATGTTCAGGATTTACCAAAAGTAAGAACGTATAAATTACTTAAGACCGAATTTTGTACTGAGCCGTATGTTAAAAAAAGTGTTTGTCGAGAAAACAGCGATTAGTTACAGCTAGAATTCAATGTGGTACACTGCCTTTAGAAATCGAACACGGTCGATATCTTAATATTCCAGCCGACCGGAGAATCTACAAAGTGTGCAATTCTCACTTGATCGAAGATGAAAACCACTTTTTGCTTTTGTGTGACCGTTACTCCGCTAGACGAAACGAACTGATGCGTGAACTAACTTTTATTAACTTTGACTCCCAAGAAGAAGCATTAAACGAACTGTTAACGAGCAACTTGAAAACGGTGGCAAATACTGGCTTAGACTAAAGATAAGACAATATATTTTATAAATACTTTTACTTTATCAAAACCACACGACGTAAAGACTGTTCAAATCGAATCACATGTAGCTACAGGTATAATTATGTTCTAAAATGACAATGTTCGTTAGTCTATATGGCTGGCTGAAAATGTAAATGAACATAACTTTTGTATATTATATTATGTCAATACAGGTTGCACTTTAATTAATTATTTATTCATTCATTTATTCATATATAGTTTTACTATGACGCTTTACAGATCAAGTTTGAATTTTGTTCCGGTCTGATGATTATTTTGCAGAGTTATGGTCCTTGGACTTAGAAAATATACTTAAATAATCAGTTTTGCACAATTTTTCGTCATACTTCAAGACATTGATTTGATAAATGTTATATAGTTCACACCAATTTAACTTATAGATCAAGTTAGCATTTTGTTCCAGTACAATGAAGGACATCTAAATTTAAACTGTAAGGGTCAACATTTCAAAAAGAAATTATGTTCGAAGACAAAGGAAAGAGCTGCAAAAGTTAGAAAACGGGTCGGATTACCGGAAAAAATAAAGTTTATTGAAAGGCCTATGCAATTTCTATGAGACAAATTTACTAAAGATAGCGGATTGCTACGTCGATTATGCAAAGGCAGATTAAACCCAGGAAATTGAATTTCTCACCAGCCTATAATACTGGGTCGATGCAAAAGGACACAACACCAATAACACTGATATCATTAACGCGTATTGTAAAAAACCGAATTTGTTAATTGTTAGTAACTGATTTAATAGAATAACAAACGGCTCTTAAAGGGTGTAATTAGCAGACTTAACAACGGTAAAACACAACTTGATACCCTCTTACATCTAAGTACATATAGCTTGTATGAATATGTGTGACGTCAATGATATTCCCGAATTTTCTATGGTGAAATTAATTTCCAAAACTGCATACAAAATGTATTTGTATCTAAACACAGTAAGGTTTATGCTTGTAAGTGCTTATATGATAATGCGAGTTCACCATAAACAAGACAAGTTTGACTTGTTTTAGAGAATTTGTCTATTATCTCGAAACCAATAATAGATATATGTTTTGAGAGGTGACTTATTCAAGCTTGTAGGAGCCTCTTTTTATTTCCCAACATGCCAAATATCGTTGTTCCATTATTGAAAATTCAGTTTCTCTAATTCAATAATTGATAAGCGACCTTCCGAGATTCTCATGGGTAGTCAAGGTCGTTTAACACCTCCAAGTAGTAACAATTGGTATATTAGTGCTGTGCATTTATATAGTGTGCATTTTTTAAAAAGCTCTTAAAGATCATGCTCCAGGTTGTACTGCAAGCCCGATAGGCGATGGCAGTTAGTTTGAATCTGCACTTTTGACAATTATAGACTTATATCATTTAGATGTCTCATATCAGTGTGTTCCGGTATTGGAACCGTTTAACATTAAATGAAACGAGATGTGGATATACAGTCAATGCAACAGAAAAAAGATCGACGCAAATAACAAACAAAATACGTCTAGGGGACAATTTAATATCATTAACAATAACCAGGTGTCTTTGCGACATATCAAACTCTAAATTGTCTAGATATGACATAAGACAACCACTTACGCCGGTCATTGATTGGTATATAAACATGGTCGCGATTTATAATAATAATCTGTATTAAGACAGTGTATAAAATGTAAAGGCGCTACATTTAAGATATAAATCATATCAAAATAGTTAGAAAATTGTGGCCGTAGAATCTGACAGAGAGATGGAACATTTTTAGATACATGTTAATAAATGTGTTAGTAGCTTTATATTATGAGTATGTAGTGAATTCCTATTTCTTTCCTAAATTAAAACGTATATTTTAGAACACTTACATGATGGAATCTGAATTGAATTAAAACAACACACAGTTTCAAATAGTAGATTACTGTGTATTAAATGAATATCCATAAACAAATGACAGTTGAGCCGAGCGGAGCGATATGAAAAAAAATGATGTCTTTCCTGCCAAATTGTAAGTAGAAGCAACGGGTGTTGGTCGCCTGACTCCACATCTCCAGTTTTTAACTGGATATTATTCATATAAAGACATTAAAAAAATACACACACTTGACTCCAAGATATCATCTTGGACCATTGAAATATATGCTCAATATATGCTCAATCACGAGTGTTACGATTATTCATGTAAGAAAACTTGATTAATATTATCAGTCCTTTTATTATAGGGAAAGGGGTAAAATATTAAGAGAACTTTATAGAAAACATACAAAAACAAAGACACCAAACCATTATTTCTTATTACTGTTATACTTCATGTCCAACAAACAAACAGACGTTGATCATGACTGACATGAATAAAACATTGAAATGAATATTATGAACAAAGACATATCAATATGACATATGCATCTGGAAACACTTTTGCTGAATAATCAGATACGGATTCATCAAATGAGCTAAAATTTTTGCATGTTTCAAATACGGAACTGATGAAATCTTGTAAACAAAATTTCAATGCCCACCCCCATCTTAAGAACTTAAAAATTTGGATACCCATTTCCATTCCCAAATATTTTCAAGGGCCCCTTAATACACCCCCCCCCCCCCTTTTTTCATGTTACAAATGACCAGTTCTTGTGAAAAGATGTTTTCTGAAAACATAACATTATTTCTTTTCAAAATATTTTCTATATGAAGTCAATATATGATCATTTGATTCTTTATTGAAATATGTTTGTCTTCCTTTTTTTTTAAATTCAATTAATATTCTACAAAATACCACCGGTGAGTTTATAATCTATATTTTTACATACATTATAACACTATTTGCTGATTGGGTATTTAAATTTGCATTTTTGTTGAACTGTTGAATGAATACTTTGTACTAGAATAAAGATCTGACGTAACACGACTTTTCGTTAAGAACACTACAGAAACGTTTGATAAATAATACAAAGACTTGAGAGTAAGGAAGTTTAAAATATAGTTATAGTATATTCTCACAAAATGGCGACATACAGATTGACAAGGAGATTAAACCGGGTAAGGAATTAGTATCAATTAGTTAAAACCCAAACGACACAAATAACCAGTCTTCAACAATACACATTATCGCTATTTATTCCATTCCGGGTAAGTTCTGAAATTACACAACTTTTTCATCCAGTTGAAGCTATATTGGGCACGGTTTAAACAATGTATTATGCATGATACTTTTTAAAGAGACCTGTTTAAACCATCGTATACATTTCAAACAAAATATTTTTTTAACTTTAATTTGAGTTTCGAAAAAAATGGATCATAATCTATCCAAGTTTCAAAGTGTACGCTGTCTAAATTTTTTCCTCCCTCAGCTCGTTACTGATGAACTTTGTTTTGGCGCCAGTTGACCCAAACAGGAAGTTGTTTGAGTTACTGGTTTTTTTCGGATTGGACTAAATAACGATAAGGGGTATACCCAGGTGTATATACAATATTTCAAGCCCTAACTTGTCAAGAGAATAAAATGGTGTGAAGAATTTTAACATGCAAACTATAAAACTCTGACATAAATACCAATATGTGCCAAAAAAGAAAAAAAAATATATAACATATACAACCACTAAAGATGTTTACCAGACTGAAAAAGAGATATGAGATTATTTATATACTTTGTAATTTGATACGGTTTCGTATAGTGTACCTTTCGTATACCTTTTTGATGTTGACAAGACCTTACCAAAAAATCGATATAAAGGTTTATTTTGTATATAGTAATGACAACGTTTAAAGTAAAACAAAATATTCAACTTGTTGATAAAGGAAATTAACAGGAAAAGTGTGATGGTTTCCTTTTCATTTAGTTATCCTTCAGCTAAGTCCTATAAATTGACCTAATTAATCACTTTATGTATAAAAACACGGACCTTTTCAGATTTTCAAAATGTTCAGATAATCCCAAGTTTTGACTTTATCACTTTTCTAAGCTACATTTGTTAACATTGAATTTGATTGGCTCAATCAATCAGTAATGTATTGGAGTTCTATATACCACTAATCTTAAATTAATTCTGCAGCGTAAATCACAGCAAAATTTGAAATAATGCCTCCCTCAAACATTTGTTGATTTATACACGCATGTATATGTTTATAAGTGGGGTATTATAATCCATTTATCTGCGATTTTATCAGTAGAATAGAACGAAGTTCTGTGTGTATACATTTGAAAGCAAATACATTACTGTCTTCATTGAGGCAATCAAATTTCATTTTAATATAAGTATTCACTTCCATAAAAAGATGAAGGGAAAAATGGGAGTTAACCGGGTAAAATTCGTTAAATACATTACGACATTTATAAAAGCCAATACCTTTGGAGTTAACAAAAGCATGTAAATGCTAGATGGATATATATGACACTTTATTTTTAAATCAGGAAAATCTGCAAATCCGAAATTATTCAGGTTTTTTTTTCTCTGTTAACAAAAAAAGACTTTGAACGATCTAGGTATCCTAGATATAAGCACTTAGTATTAAAATTATTCGTCTCTCAGGCAATTGTCGCAAGTTGACTTTATATTGCTTTATGGGCCTTTTTCAGGGGTCATTTTGTATCAGATACCTTCAATTGTTTCGGGCTTCAAACATTCTTGGCTTTCAAATATTCGGCTATGAGCGTTCCTGATGAAGGTAAATCCAGAAAAGCGCTATTGACGCATGCAATTTATAAAGTGTTGTTTTCATTTTTATTACCAAATAATTGTTTAATTGGGTGTACTAAAAACATTTGTTTGATGCCTTTATTCGTTTTTGCTCAAACTGTGGATGGGCAGGGGTAAATTTTCCATTTTGATAAGATTTCATAATATCAGGTAAAAGATAGCTTTGGGTTTATCAAATATATGTTCTGTTCCTCCAAATAGGAAAGCCAATGGTTTTGGATATACTATAAGTATTTTAATTTTAAAAAGATAGATATTACAAAATTTAACAAAATCTGAATGGTCTGAAAAACCAAAATTTTCCTTTTTCCCCGAACTTGGTCTACACAAATGACATAAATGTAGCCAAATGGGTTCCAAATATATCTGTTGAACATAGTTCCTACTAATTTTTTGTCAGATTATACTTCGGTTGAAGTATCTAAGTTGTTCATTTGAGAATATTCACAGTTTCTAGTTAAAACTCTTGGGAAATATGGATAACATTTTTCAATATATGTAATATTTATCTTATATTAAAACTACATATGTCTGGTGTTTTTATGAAGGCTTAAACATTCTTTTTTCCAAATGAGATCAACCGAACTGGTTTAGCAAAAGCAGATTGGTCATAAGTGGCAATAGTAAATAAAAGTTGACAATTCTGGAAATTTGAAAATATGTTTACAATTTCCTCATATTCTGACTACAAATTGTGCTCTAAACTTAAGAAATACCACGTAATATGTCCACTACTTCAATATTTTTGGAATACATCAAATAATAAATTGTTTATCTTATTTTGCTGTTTGTTAACAATTGAAAGAACTTTTTTTAGCATTTTCTCCATATTTTAATGGGCAAGGGGTATGCATGTCTTTCAATTGTGAGAATAATCGAGAATAAAAAGCATGAAAACCAGATAATATTTAGAAAGCTCATAGCCTGTCCTTTCATTTGATAACCTACATATGTAATGAAATCATTAAGTGTATGGTATTGAATTCCCAGTACCTTATGTCGACCATCGTTAATTTGGCGGCCATATCAATAATTCTGATATCCCCCTGACTAAGCGCTCAATGTCATCATCAACATGTTTACAGAAGTGATTTCTTCGATTGAAAAAGCTAACATCTATTTGTAAATGGCGAAATACCAAAAAAATCGGTGTCATGGTTTATTAAAGTCGGTGAATATGTGTAAAAGAAAATGTTGAGTGTAGTATTACATTAATCAGATAGGAAACAAATACAAATATTTAACCAGAAGAAAAAATGTTTATGCTTAAGAGAACATATATATCTTTAACAGTTTAACTTATAGTTCTTAACTTCTTTGTCATTTAATTTTTGGTGGAGAGTTGTCTCATTGACAATCATACAACATCTTCTTTGTTTTATATAGATGATAAGTTTGTATACGAAAAAAATAAAAAAAAATAGATAAAATATGCCGTTGTTTGTTAACCTTGCAAATCACCATTGCTAATAGAGCCGGTTTAACCATATTTGATATCCTTGCATTACAATTATCTAATGTGTGAAATTTTACTTTTCAGGAACTTTTAGACATTTCTACAAATCCTCCACCAGGTATTTCTGCAGGTCCAATTAACGATGACAGTAAGTTTACACCAAACGCTGCGTACTGCAAGCCTGTTTGCAATTAGTATCATGTAATGAACACTGGTTTGACATTAAATTTGTTCTCATTTGTACATCGGTATTTTAGTTACATGTACTTGAAAATTGTTCACACAAGTAAACAATATGTGTTTATTACATAGAATTAAATTAAAGATTTCTCTGTAAACATCTGTATCAGTTAAGCGCAGACCAATTCATATTTTTTTTCATTTTTCTAATTTTTTATTTTTTTTTGGGGGGGGGGGGGGGGGGGGGGGAGGGGAAGGTGATAAATTGTTAAATAAAATTTTTTTTTTCGGAAGTGAGAAAAATGATTCAAAACCGTAAAAAAGGGCAGGGTGATTCAACTTGGAGTTAAAAAATACTCCTGTATGTTATTGAACATTTTTTTATTAAAGTAATAAAACAATTGTTTGTCCCACGAAGATAAATGGTCGATACAAAAAAAAAACCTTCCTATTGACTTGGAGAACTTTGAGAATTCTAGAGATATCACGATTACGCAGACTAAAACACCGTAACAATAGGCGAAATAGGGATTTTGAAAATGATTGATTGATAGATAATTGGTTGCTTAACGTTCAGTGGCAAATATTTCCGGCATATTCAGGACGAGAACAAATTAACAATAAATACGACAGGTAATTTTTACACAGAGAAATACATAAATAAATAATTAATAATACATTATAACATGTAAACCGCAGAATAACAACGGTCACCTGTCATGAATCTACGACAGCACACCAGAACACCACAAACGAAGTATAAACTGCGCGTCACATGAATGGACCAACGTCACAAAAAGTATTTTTTGTGACGTTTATATTATCACAGGTAAATTTCTAAAAAGAAAACAGATTTGTTTTATTTATAGATACGTACAAGAATATTAAATTGGGATTGCGTTTGTAATAACATTTCCAAGACATAATGAAAATGAATATTTTGTCCTACTAAATGCAGAACTTTGCAAGAAAAAGTTACATAAAGTGAAAATAATATTGGCACTAAATGTATAAGCCGTACCATCAACCGGTGTAAATTGATACTCTAGCAGCATAAAATCCCCCTCCAACTGAAAATCAAATGGTCCACTAAGGCTAATAGATTTAATTATGTTTCTAGCTGAGCAATTTTTGAGTTTTTGTCATATAAAAAGGTAAATAACTTAATTCATAATGTTATCATTATCATTTTTACTCAATACATGTAACTTCCTTAAATATTCACAATAAAATCCTCGTTCTTAAATATCTGGTTTTTTTTAAATATCCTTAAATTAAAGATAAAGATTATGACGTGTCTCTTGTTCTAGTATAATCCTGGACTTCAAATGAATGGGTTTTACTTGCATGTCATTAGGTCTAAAAAAAAAAAACCTTTATTAATGATAAAAAGTAAATGCATGACATACATTTGAGGAAAAAGTGAAATCAAAAGTATGTAAAACTTTGAGGACTATAGATGATAAAATAAATCAAAAACAATATGTAAATAATAAATGTCCGTGTTAAATATGTAGAATTTATAGTTGTCTATAATTTTGAGGTGTCACCATATTTTTTTTGGGTGTACAATTTTTGTAATAATAGATACATAAATAAATCCTCCTTTTCCACATAATCTTTATAGTGCAACGTAATATCTTATTGAAATTGGCCAGTGGGGAAATAGAGGAAAGAGTAAACATGTACAATTATCGGCTTTAGCGGATGAGTCCAGACTTAAATGTGACGTACAGTATTGCAAGAACTCTGAAATAGAGCTAACGTAGCTGCCTGGTTAAAGTTAATTTTGAAATTAGAATTTTGTATGGTTTAGTTCTTTAAATCATTTGAATCAACTGAACCTGGTCGAGTACTTGTTTTCGCTTTTCATGATACATCAGATAGATAGTTCTACAGAGTCTTCGGTAGACATACGCAGACATACACGTCAAAATAACGGTCGACAACTCTGCCGCTACATATCGGCTGGTAAAGGGACGATAAGTTCTAGCATTTAATTATGTGCACTTTATCATTACACTACGTCAAATATCGATAACAATATTATCAACTAAAATTGGTAAAAAAAAAATCGAATTGTCTAAAATCATTCGCATAGAGTTTTTGCTTCCAATTTTAAAATCAAATGATAAATTTTACACACAGAATATAAAATAAAAATATGGATTTATTTTACTATTGATATATATTTATAAAAAAAAAATTACGTTACAACATTTAAGAAGCTGAATATTGATATTATTTTTTTTCTTCATTATCATTGTTATGATATTTCATTCAGTCCTTTGATAGAATTTGATTTGAAAAAATTTCTCGGCGGCAAAATATGTCGTATATATATTACTTTAAAACTCTGGAAATAAATTTGTACACGGGATGATTATAACAAGTATTGTTGATTTAGTTTAGCATACGTTTCTTATGAATTACCTTACTAGTTGTGGAATGTGGACAGGTATCAACCGGTCTGTTACTTGTCATGCTTACCTGGTGTGATTACATCCAGAGACATATAATAAGTCTCTGATACATCTATGCCTTCGAGTATTACAGATAAAATATGCTAAAATATGTATGGACTGTACAATTTTTATCGTTTGGCTACTATAAAAATGTTTAAAACATGCAATCTTCAGACATTCGCAATTTAAAAAATGAAAACAGCAAATTTTATTTGAATTTTAAACACGATAAATGACACAATCGCCATTTTTCAAAAATCCTAATATCGTTGAAAATTCGTAGTTTTAAATCAACTAGGGACGTAATTTGTATATGAATAAATTAAAACTCTTAAAATAGCATGCACCACTAGACATATGTTTCAAGTATTACAACATAGCAAGGAATTTGTAAAATTGATGTAAAAGAAGACGTAGGTTTGTTATTTGTGCTACAGAACCAATTGACCGACGACGAGAAAAAGAGCCATGTTTACAATTGACCAGAGACGTAATTTAATCTAAAATTAAACTGTCAGGGTCAACATTTAAGAAAGAATTATTTTCGAAGACAAAGGAAAGAGCAGCAAAAGATAGAAAACGGGTCCGATTAACGAAAAAAGTAAAGTTAATTTCAATTTCTATGAGACAAATTTCCTACAGAATGCTGATTAACACGTCATCGAAGTCACGTTATGTCTTAATAAGTTGGTACGCTTAAAGTGTATGTGTGTGTGTGGAGGTGGGTGCAATCTTCTTAAAGTGACAAGCAAAACAAAAGTAAAATGAAGCAAAATATTTTTTCTATAATTTTATAGTCTAGAAGTTATTCAGTGTCCTCTTTTATTGTAGGTCGACCGAACTGCCGTTGGTTAAAGAGGATTTGTTCGATTGAGGAAATTGTGTCTTGCATCAGACCTTCTAAAAATCCCTCAAAAAAAGGGTTGCAAGTGTTATTCAGCATGCTAAGAACGTGTCAATTCCGCCGAACGGAGATACGTAGTTATACATCCTACACAGTCAAAGTTGAAACATGGATATGGCATTACGATAAACTATGTAATAAGAAACTGTGAAAGAAATTTTAAAAAGTATTTAATATGTCTTAAAACAAAATATTAAACCTATATTTTGTATTTTTCAGTGTTGAATTGGCAGGGCATAATATCAGGACCAGTAAGTATACAGTATAGGTAAAATCAGAACATAATGTCTTAATAAAACTGTATTCACAGCATGTAAATAAGATAGGATACTTACCATAAAACGAACCGACATTTTCAAAAAAGCCTACTTCATTCCCTCATTTTTTGTTTGTTACCTTAATATGTCTCTTCCTAACGAAATTCGAACAAAGGGAAACTATTGCCGCCTTATTTCATAACCAAATCTGAAGAAAAAACTCAGAGGTTTCTTGAAACCTTGTGTCTTTTCGGCCTTTAGAATTAATATTTCAAGATAAGTATTACTGTACGTATCATTTAATTAAAGTACTAACACGGATGAATGAAGTGGGAATGGTGCATATTTTCGTATTATTATTATTATTATTGAACACTGTCGTCTGATCACAAAATCAAAATAAAGATATGAATTATAATTGCCAATGAGTATCAACCAGAATTCAAATGAAGTGGATGTAAACTAGTGTTGGTCATCGTACGACTTTCAACAAATTGAATGGGAAAAACTCATAGCGTATAGTTAGCTTTAACAGGCCCCGACATACTAAAATATGAATTAGATAAAAATAAAAAACTAACGGTTTAATTGATCATCATGAAACTTACTAAAAACAAATATGACAACATGAAACAAGTACAACTACGGAATTACAGGCTCCTGACTTGGGACAGACAAACAAACAGGGTTTTTGTTAAGACTTTGGATTGTTTAACATCCGTCTTATATCGGGAAATAAATGTAGTTTTTGTTTTTAGGTTGTTTTCTCATTGACGTATAAACAAGTTTCTTGTATTCTTGTAAATCAAATATTCATTCGTTTTTTACAAGATGTCTTAGGACACTGATAATGATCTTAATAATAATTCTAATCTTTCAGGACAGAAGTCCATACGCTGGAGGGCTATTTTATGTAGAAATACGGTTTCCAGAAGATTATCCTTTCAAACCTCCTAAGGCATATATGTTTATTGTAATATTGTTATTTTATAGTTTATACATATCCCAATATAAAAAGGTAGTTTTTCAAATCGATATTTAGAATATTTAAATTGAGATTGTACCACATTACTAAATTCAAATGAGAAAAATAGATATTGTTTCCGGATATGAGTTATTAAGAATCGTGTACAAATACGGTTTCCAAGTGATTATTCTTTCAAAACTCCTCAGGTATATATGTTTATTTTATAGATTATACATATCCCGACATAAGAAGGTAGTTTTACATATTGATATTTAGAATATCTAAATTGGACTTGTACCACATTACTAAATTCAAATGAGAAAAATAGATATAGTTTCCGGATATGAGTTATTAAGAATCGTGTTTGTTAGTTAGAAAACGTTCAATGTGAAAGATATAGAAACAACTTATTTATAAGTATTCATACCATTTAAAATATCCAACAAATAAGCATGAATAAAAGGAGAATTGGATTACCTACTAACTGAATATACGTAAATTTAAGTGTCTGATTATGGATAAAACAAATTGACGCTGGACGTTAATCAAACACTAATTCAAATGCACGACAGAATTACAGTTCGTAAATTGTGATTGTGATAACGATGTAGTATATTTATGACGATTTCCTGAAATAAGATCGGACACTTTTCAATCCAAACTTCGGCCATTATAAAAAAAAACCTAAAATTTCGTCCATTTTTTCAATCCCATTCTAATTTTTTTTTTATAAATGACTATTTCCCATATTACTAGACGTTTTCAACAAAAACGGAAAAACATAAAATCGACTCCCCCTTCCCAATATTTCAAAGAGTTGGATGAAAACCAAGTATATATTTTTTTAATGGCTTTAGGAAAACATCAAACACAACGAAATTACAAAGTAACATTGACATTAAAAAAATTATAAAAAAGTAGTAAAACTAGCATAAATTTATAAACATTGTTGCCACCAAAAAAAAAGGGGGCAATCATGCATCAAACTACATTGTCTTACTTAAATCTAGTTATTCAGCGTTAAAAACATATTAGTATTGTGAAATTGTATGGAGAAAAAGAATTTTGTAAATATATGAACTGATGATAAGAAACGTTGCTTTTTAGGTTAAGTTACTTTGATTTGATTGATCTTTTTACTATGACTTTCAGGTCAATTTTACAACAAAAATATACCATCTGAATATTTATGTAACTGGAAGTATCTGTGAATATCATATGGGGTTACAATGGTCGCCAGCGGTAACTATATCAAAAAGTAAGATTGCGTTTATTGTTTATTTATTTTTTATAGTTCTGAAGGATGAAATAATGTCTAAAAAATGTCAAACATCAAGTCGCAAATACCTAGGGGACAAGCAAGATTCGACTCCGATCTTAATTGACTAGGATTGTCAGTTTTCCTGCCAAAAGTCGGTGATTCTGTCCGGGAACTCAGGCTTCATCCACCAATAAAAACTGACCGCCTTGATATAGACAATAGTACTAAAAGTGGCGTTAAATACCACGTTATCACTGTATACCAAAAGATAATAAAGAATCTGTATAGAAATACAAAAAAAAATAAAGTATACGATGAAGTTTCAATACACCGTGATTAAGTGTACATGTGAATTCATTATCTTTTTTACTGATTTGCTTCTTGCAAGACGATTTCGTGTTGCTGTATAGAATATCAGGTAGAAAAATTATCACTTTTATTTCTTTAATTTAAAAGAAAAATGTTGGTTATTAATTAACAAAACAAATTACGGGAAAACAAATCGTTAAATTTGATTTTCCCAAGTTCAGAGGAAGTAAATACCGATAACTTTTGACCCAACAACTAACCAACATCATAATATCTTAACCAGTCGATATTTGGAAAAAGATTCATTTTATTAGTCGTAGGAATATAGAGCTGTCGAGGAGATGTGTTATACTATTTACAAGGTCACACTACTAACTATATGTAATAGAGTGTGTCAGTTTCTCCCTCGACAATTCTGTACTATATTCAGTAACAATTTTTGGGTGGTTTTTTTTGGCCAGTTACGTCCAAACAAATAGTCACGATGAATTATACGAAGAAAAAACACCTTTCTAGATCTGATCGATGAACATTAATTCTCACTATAATTACTTACATTTTAATGTTGTGTTTCTGTTGTGTCGTAGTTCTCCTCTTATATTTAATGTGTTTCCCTCAGTTTTAGTTTGTAACCCGGATTTGTTTTTTTCTCAATCGATTTATGAATTTCAACCAGCGGTATACTACTGTTGCCTGTATTTACTTTGCTTTGTTGTTATTTAAACAAAATATGTATTACATTTTTTTCAACAGACGATTGATATTCCTATGTAAACCAACTGTTCTACTCTTCTTTCCGTCTTGTTTTTTAATACGTAAATGGCAGGCTTTATACGGGACCTTTCTTAACGAGAATGACGTCTCTAGAAGTCCTTCAATTATTTTGTGGTTGGTTTGCTATCGCTTTGATTGTAATGGAATATCGCAGATGGACACTAAAATATTTCATATGTCGTAGTCATAATCACGCTATCTTTTCCTTGATGGTCATATTACCGAATACAACTTATCACTGAATATTAACTTTGTATTTAGTGCCGCTAGTAGAGCAGGACTTACTGTAACCCTTTTAAAGCGCTTTACTTCACCAGTAGGTCTTTTTTAATGTGATTGCTTTGGCTTATGTTCTCAGTGCTGTTTTTTGTACTCTTTAATTTTCAATTGTCTGTGTTGTTTCTACTGGAAACAATATTGTCTATCATATGTCCTGAAGCCCGTGTTTTCATTGTGATATTTCCAATTTGGTCAAGCTAAGTTTTAGAGAATGTACTGTACGGATGATTTAGAAATATGGGGATGTCATAGTGTTAAGTAAGACAAGGAAAGTCACAAATCAGCTGTTATATGTTCGGTATTCACCTGAAATGACTCGTCAACGTATTGTGCAGGAGATTCACGACGAGTGTAACAAGGAAAGCAGAGACTACGGTCTATTCCTTTTGGTTTATCTTTTTTATCGACTAATGCTTTTCTATGATCCCCTTGGTTTCGTTCACTTTTTCTCTCTCTCTTTCTTTATGAGTCAAAGGTGATATAATATATGCGCAATGAGACAGCTACCCAATGCCATACAAACAAAGACGTTCAATGTTGTCAACATTCGATATTTACCATAAACAGGTTTTATACCTTATTCGTGCTTTAGATCGCCCCAAGTCTGTCTAAAAAAGTTGTAAATAGATTTGACAGTTTGGACATTGTATAATATTGAATAGTCCTTGCAGTACTAGTTGGTTGGTTGTAACAAGCATGTAACTGTGTTAAAGCTATGCAAGGTGTTTATTTGGAATATATCTGAAATACAATGCTTTTTAATATTTTTTTATGATTTCATTTTTTACTTCAGTATTACTGAATATATCAGCGTTGTTAACTTCTCCAAATCTTGATTGTCGATTGAACGGAGAAGCTGCAAACTTATATGAATTAGATAGAATAAAATACAATGAAACAGCGGCGGAATGGACACGAAAATATGCCATGTAACATGGTCATCAGACATGTTATATAAATCGTTTTCCTTCAATCTGTATTACATATCTTACTTTTTGTTTTAGAACTTTTACAAATTATGAATTTTCTGGATGCATGAGCGGAATATATTAATGTTTTGTTTATTTTTTAATAAGTATATTTGCTTGTTTATTGTCATGAAATATTATTTGCATATAAAAAAGTTTCAACAAAAATTTATCTTGTTCTCTATTCTTGTCTGTCGACTTATTGAATAATTTGTAGGCTTTAGTTTTCTATGTTGTGTCATCTGTACTATTATTTGTCTGTTTGTCTTTTTATTTTTGGCCATGGCGTTGTCAGTTTGTTTTCGATCTATGAGTTTGACTGTCCCTCTGGTATCTTTCGTCCCTCTTTTGTAGTTTCTTTTTTTTTTAATTCTATTTGAACACAACGAAATCGACATAATGTTTGCACGGTGTTGTTTACAAAGCGAAAGAAGCACGTCATATTAGAATTATTTATTTTCTCTCGTCTTTAATCAATAGTGTAGGTATTGCTTAAGAGTTTTCATAGTTGAAAGTAGTTGTAAATTACTACAATATAATGGTGAAATATGTCCCTAGCAGCTTACACTATTTTTTGTGATCTCTTTGAAAACTAATATTAATATGATTTTCATAAAAGTATCAATCTTTGTCAAGAATTGATGTACATGGCTCTTTTATATGAAAGAATAGGTATGCGGAGTATACGTCAATGAGCCAAACACAAAAATAATTGACAGGCATCTGGGGGGGGGGGGGGGGGGCACCGTTTTGGTAGTAGTCTTAGACAGTAGACAGGTGCCTATATAATATGTCAAGGTCCAATTCGTTCTGAGTCGAAAAAAACGTTTTGAATAAACTTAGTAGACACAATGAAATAGCTACCATTAAAAAGGTACACTTTTTATGTCCCCTGATATATGCTTATAACAATAAAATATTATCCTTCCGATGTGAAGGTTGTTCCTAACCTTGTTTTAACTCCTTTTCTGTGTAAAGTTTGGTTCAATGCTGGTCAAAATTTAATTCTTTCGAATATAAGTGAGCAATATTTTGTTCGAATAACATAGACGAAAAATAAAATTAAGACTAATTAAACTACCGAAACTACAAGGTCTGTTTTATATGTTGATCTTTTCTTTCATATTGACACAGATGGACGACTTTCAACTAGAAACTATGATAATAGTGATTATTTCAACATTCAAATTGTGAACTGCCCATTTTTCAACAGTAACATACCCTCTGGCGTTTACATATCTCGATTAATGCGTTGTGCTCTTGCATGTTTTACTATACGGATATCATCAGCAGGAATGTGATGCTTACACAAAAACTCTCCTGACAGGGTTATTAGGAAGAACGATTGAAATAGACACTTCCTATGCTTTACGGTCACAATCAAGGATTGCTTTACTGATACGTTGTATCTGTGTATTAACTGACAAGTGACATGTTCTCGCGATCTTAGATCTTCAGATGCCAATAAAGTTGTTTCATCTGTTATTTTATCTATTGCGTCCTATTTTCGATTATCAAATTTTGACTGAGTGTGGATTTGCATGTCCGTTGATTTATGCTTCGCAGTAGACCCTAATCCTATTGACGTACCTTATCTCGCTCCTTTTGGTGTTTATATAGTTCCCTAAGTTTTTGTTGTTACTTTTATTTTTATCTACTAAATCGATTGACGAGATTTGGACGTCGGTACACTAATGTTCCCTAAATTTATATATTGTTTGTTTATAATGAGAGAGACCTGAACAGCGTACTGTTATTTCTAAACCACCGAGTCGATGGTCCTGTTGGTAGACTGGTCGTCCAGGAGGGTATCGTCAACTAAGTAATCAAAACCCTTTGGTAAATTTGGTTTCAAATACTCCTCAATTTTTTTTTTTTTTTATATATATATATTTATCTTTGCAACTGTTTTGAATGAAGCGCCACTGATGAATCAACTATATACAAAACGCGCGTCTGATGTGCTGCTGGTGAATCATAAGCCAGGGGACATTTCAATTAAAGTTACCTCAGATATACCATAAGATATTCTTATGACTTGATTATGGGAAGGTCTTATGACATGGCTGAGACATGTCGTAGAATTTAAAACAGAACCATCTTAAGTTGGTCATTCCTATCCAAATCCAAATCGTTTGCTTATCAATGAATATATATATAAAGATAAGTATCTATAATATTTAATGTATTCGTGTGAAAATTGTATCGTCTCATTTTATCTTAATATATTCTTACTCTAAACTTTAATAAACTGTTACTGGAACAATATGATAATTTATTTTATTATATAGTTAGTTGTAAATACGAATTGATTGTATGTGTAATACAATTAATGGCAATTGTGCTGTATCAGCCATCCGTGATGATATCGATATCTGTCATTGTAACAAAGGCTTTATTAAACCCTTAATCTGTATGACGTCTGGTAATCTATATTTGTCACGGTTAAGAATGCTTTTTAAAATCCCTAATATGTATTACGTCATGTCTCGTGAAAAAACATCTTAATTAGTTGTACTTGACGTACATAAAATTGAGAATGGAAAAAGGGAATATGTCAAAGAGACAACAACCCGACCAAAGAACAGAAAACAGCCGAAGGCCACCAATGGGTCTTCAACACAGCGAGAAAATCCCGCAACCGGAGGCGGGTCAGCTGGCCCCTAAACAAAAATGTGTACTAGTTTAATGAAAATGGACATCACACTTAACTCCAAAACATATAAACGATTGAAATAGACACTTCATATGCTTTACGGTCACAATCAAGAATTGCTTTACTGATACATTGTGCCTGTGTATTAATTGACTAGTGACATGTTCTCGCGATCTAAGATCTCCTGATGCCAATATAGTTGTTTCATCTGTTATCTTATCTATTGCGTCCTAACGTCATAACGGAATATTAAAGACATATTCAAAATTCCACAATTGACTCCAAGATATTATCTTGAACCATTGAAATATATTCTTTTACGATTAATCATGTAAGGAAACTTAATTAATATTATCAGTCGATTTATTATACAGAAAAAGTAAAATCACAAAAATACTGAACTCCGAGGAAAATTCAAAATGGAAAGTCCCTAATCAAATGGCAAAATCAAAAGATAAAACACATCAAACGAATGGACAACAACTGTCATATTCCTGACTTTGTACAGGCATTTTCAAATGTAGAAAATGGTAGATTGAACCTGGTTTTATAGCGCTCAACATCTCACTCGTATGACAGTCGCATCATAAGGGGTATAATATTAAATGAACTTTCTAGAAAACCTGCAAAAACAAAGACATCAAACCATTATTCCTAATTATTATAATTCTTCATGTCCAACACACAATAAATAATGACAACACATGAATAAAAAATTGAAAATGAAGTTCGAAGCAAAATATTATGACAAATGACATATAAATATGGCATCTGAATCAATGTTAGACACTTTTGCTGAATGACCAGATACGGATTCATCAAATGATCTATAATTTTTGCATGTTTGAAATCTGGAATGATCAAATCTTGTAAAAACATTTCAAAGCCCACCCCCTCTGAAGTATTGAAAATTTGAAACCCCCATTCCATTTCCAAGTATTTTCAAGGCCCCCTTAGTTCCTTCCCCTTTTTCATGTTACAAATGACCAGTCCTTATGAAAAGATGTTTTCTAAAAACATAACATTATTTCATTTCAAAAGATTTTCAATATGAAGTCAATATATAATCATTTGATTCTTCATTGAAATATGTTTGTCTTCCTTTCTTTTAAAATCCAATTAATATTCTAAAAATACCACAGGTGATTTTATAATCTATTTTTACACAAATAATAACACTATTAGCTGATTGGTTATTGAAATGTTTATTTACCTTGAACATGTTGAACATTCTTTGTACTAGAATTAAGATCTGATGTCACACGACTTTGAGTAAAGATTAGAACACTGCAAAACTGCTTGATAATTATTGTTTGACAAAGACTTGAGCAAGGAAGTTTAAAATATAGTTATAGTATATTATCACAAAATGGCGACATACAGATTGAACAAGGTAAGGGTTGGAATAAGTGATGAACTAGTAAAGATGTCAATTAGACAGAAACCAAACGACACAAATAACCAATAAAAGAGGGGCCAAAGATACAAGAGGGACAGTCAAACTCATAGATCGAAAATAAACTGACTACGCCATGGCTAAAAAATAAAAAGACAAACAGACAAATAATAGTACACAAGACACAACATGGAAAACTAAAGACTAAGCAACACGAACCCCACCAAAAACTGGGGGTGATCTCAGGTGCTCCGGAAGGGTAAGAAGATCCTGCACCACATGTGGCCCCCTTCGTGTGTGTTGCTCATGTTATTTCAAATCTGGTTAATAGTCTAATTCGGTAGGTCACATTCGTGGTGAAAAAGGAAGTGGATTGTAGTTACGACATAAGGAACATATCCGATATTATCTGTGAAACGGTTATTCCATAACGGTCAACCAACTCGTGATGGCGTCCGTAAAATTTACGAAGGGATGATTTCAACTTCACCAATTGGAACTCTTGGTTTAATAGCTTCCTTGTGAGCAGCAACCCTCTATCAAGGAAATCATGATAGGAAATACAAGCCCGGGAATATCGTATCAGTTAGGAGATAAACTATTTTAGGCTAACATACAGCCTTCAACAATAACCAATAAACTATTATAGGCTAACATACAGCTTTCAACAATAACCAATAAACTATTATAGGTTAACATACAGCCTTCAACAATAACCAATAAACTATTATAGGCTAACATACAGCCTTCAACAATAACCAATAAACTATTAAAGGCAAACATACAGCCTTCAACAATAACCAATAAACTATTATAGGCTAACATACAGCCTTCAACAATAACCAATAAACTATTAAAGGCTAACATACAGCCTTCAACAATAACCAATAAACTAGTATAGGCTAACATACAGCCTTGAACTATAACCAATAAACTATTATACGCTAGCATACAGCCTTCAACAGTAACCAATAAACTATTATAGGCTTACATACAGCCTTGAACTATAACCAAGTGTATATACAATATGTCAATCTCTAACTCGTCAAGAGAATAAAATGGTGTGAAGAATTTTAACATGAAAACTATCAAACTCTGACATAAATACCAAAATGCTCAAAAAATAATATATAGTATTGACAACGTTTAAGGTAAAACAAAATATTCAGCTTGTAGGTAATTGAATGTATCCTGAATAACAGGAAAGTGATGGTTTTGCTATTTCCTTTAGTAGTCCAGAAGCTAAGTCCTATAAATTAACCTTATTCATCACTTTACGGTAAAAGCATGAAACTTTGCACATGTCTTACATTGTAGCTATGATGCTTATGAACATTGTTGGATATGTAGGCACGAAAAAGAAATCCAATATGGCCGCCAAATTAAAGATGCCGACATAAGGGACTGGGAATACAATACCATACACTTAATGATATCTACCAATATGTTACAATTTAGTACATATTGGTGTAGGGTATCAAAAAAAAGCCCAGGGTATTGATTTTTTTTATTAAATATCAGGTTTTCAGCATGTTGTTCACGATTATTCTTACAATTGAAATGTATACCCCCTAACCAATGAAAAATCGACAAATGTGTTCATTGTTTCAAATACACAGAATAGAAACACTAATTGAAGATTTTATGTATTTTGATAGTTCTTGTTATAACTGAATATATTTGGTTGCATTTGACCTGCTTGAAGTTTTTTTTTTGTAGTAAGAATACCAGGAATATGGGAAATTTTAAGACTTGGAGAATTTTCCAAATTTTTACCATATTTTGCCTTTTTTTACCCAATTAAAATTTTACTCATTATTTTTATTGTTATCATTTTATGGAACATTGTTTAAGCTTTCTAATGACTACAAAAAATGGGGAAATTTAAAAGAATAAAACCTCAAAACATTGATAATATTACCCCTACCTTACTTAATTCAACTGAAAATTATGAATTGCAAACACTGAACACCTTTAATTATTTTATTAAAGAATTGTCTGGTATAAATCAGAAGTGATCCCATACAAAAGACGAATATCAGCCTCTGGCTCGCCTAATGTTATTTTTGTTGATTCAGTTTTGAAAATGAGGGAAATTTCGAATTTATAGATTTTCCAAAACATCTCAAGTTTATCATTTTTATCCTTTTGAAATAAACAAAAATATGTTGACATTAAAAAAGACTTTGCCTTCTTGCATGCAACAAATGTTTTGACATCTTACAAACCCCAGATATCTATCACTTCCTTGTTCAAAATATTACGGCACTGAAAAATATAACTCCTACCCCTGACAAATTTGATAAAAAAAAACACACCAATTTGATAAATGGGTAAAACATCACATAGGTAGACAATGTTTTGAGTCAAAGAACTTGCTTCCAAATCAAACATATGCATTTTTATTACTCTTGTTTGTTCCCAATTATTGTCGTTGCCGCAAATTTTTAAAAACAGACCATTACTGATAGTAGATCAAGTTTTATGTCAAACAAAATTTTATCAAAACGGTAAACAATACCATACCAATTCAAGTTTGAGCAGAAATGTATAAATTTGACTGAGAAAAGCTTGAAATCATAATCATAAGCATAGTTTCGTTCAATTTTTATTTTTTTTAATTGATATCCAATACTTATATCCAAGGCATCCCAGGTTGTTTAAACCAATTCTGTAACGGCAGAATATATAAACATGTATAAAAAAAACAGCCCATTTCAGATTTTCAAAATGCTCAGATTATCCCAAATTTTGACTTTTTCACTTTTCTTAAATAAATTTGTTAATATTGAATTTGATTGCGTCAATGAATCAGTAATTCATTGGAGTTCTATAGAACAAAAAGTCCATTAATCTGCGATTTTATCAGCAGAGTTATTCAAAGTTCTGACAGGCGCAAAAATGGGGCGTGGGTAAACATGTTTATTGAGATCTCAACCCTCCCCTATACCTCTAGCCAATGTAGAATAAACAATCACACAGCAATACACGCAGTAAAACTCAGTTTCAAAGAATTTCGAGTCCGATGTTAGGTAACAGGAGAAACTAAGCAAAATGACAAGGATCAACATAAATTAACAAATGACTACTAGCAGTTACGGACATGCCAGCTCCAGACTACAATTAAACTGATTGAAAGATTATGTCTTCATCATATGAAAATTAAGCACAATCCCTACCGTTATATAGTATTATATCATCATACAATATACGAGAAGAATATAACCCGTATCATGCCAACAACTGATTTTAGCATAAATGTGTTTATTTCCGATGCAAGTACCCTACGAATGAATCAATATTTATTCCAAAAAATGCCATCTTTAATGATCTGACAACAGTATCGCAACTATATCCCTTCTGAATAAGTCTGTTTAAATGTTTGGTTAGCTTTTGACTTTTTTGTGCTTTGTATAGACTATGTCATAAAAGATGGGATGTGAATTACCTGAACGTTGATTTATATTTACGAATGATGTCATTGTACCGATGATAAGATTAAGTAAACGTTTTGACATGTTTGTGATATCGATATATATTTTGGTGTTTCTAAAGAATTGAAAGAACTTTTTTTTTCTTTTTTTCAATTTTTTCATGGGGTAGGGGGAATATCTTTCAATTCTTAGAATAATCGTGAACAAAAACATAAAAACCTGGTAATATTCATAACATGGGCTTTCATTTGATACCATACATATGTACTGAACTGTAGCATATTGGTAGAACTCATTAAGTGTATGGTATTGTATTCCCAGTACCTTATGTCGGCCATCTTAAATTTGGTG
Source organism: Mytilus californianus (assembly GCF_021869535.1). Lineage (NCBI taxonomy): Eukaryota > Metazoa > Mollusca > Bivalvia > Mytilida > Mytilidae > Mytilus > Mytilus californianus. Next base: position 92,130,394 of record NW_026262734.1, on the reverse strand, counting down.
AAGCGCTTCGAACGCATGGAATTATTTAACGTGTTGTTTTCATTTCTCATATCTCATCTTATTATTTTATTTATATATGATAAGTTTGTATACGAAAAAACACTAGATAACTAATGCCGTCGTTTGTTAACCTTGCAAATCAGCATTGCTAATAGAGACGGTATAACCATATTTTATATACTTGCAATACAATTATCTAATGTGTAATTTTATTTTTCAGGAACTTTTAGACATTTCTAAAAATCCTCCACCAGGTTGTTCAGTAGGTCCAATTACCGATGACAGTAAGTTTACAACTTAGTTAAATGATATTCGCTGATCTTGTTTTATTTTTTCTCAGACATTCGGAATCCCTGGTTTTATCCATGTAGTGCCATTAAAATGTTTGGCCGCTAATCCCTACTTTTCTTTTTTATATTTTAAAAGGGCAAAAGCTACGAGATATAAACAAAATTAAAATATGACTTTTTTGGTTCAATCATTAATGAAAGTGAAATAGTGTAATAATAGTTCGCTTTTAGCAGCCAGTTTGGTTCAATTTTGTCAAAATAAGCTAAGAAACATCGCTGATGAATTATTTACTTGCAAGTGAATAATTCGACCTCATTGAATCCATATTCATGTGACCTTCAATTTAACCCCTAAGCAAGGGATCGGTTACGCATGAATTAGGCGTGTTCAGTTATTAAAATGAAAAGAATGCCAACATTGAAAGTGAAACAAGGGTAAACCATTTTATTGACTGATTCGATCCACAAAACCTCATTCTTAAACAAGTTAAAGCCATGATTAACGTATATTTTCAACCTATATTATAAATTCAAACAGACCTAGAAAAATCCAATTGCACGAGTTCGCTATCTATCTATCTATATCTATAATTATGTTTATATCGGTTTAAATAGCAGTCGGCATACTTCGAACGTCACCTCGATAGTTAATTAGATAGCGTCTAGACTAAAATACACACGAAATGTTGACACATATTATTGAGCCCATGCATTGTAAATTGTTTATTTTAGACTTTTTATAATTTGGATATACGTTTTAGTATGTTGTAAATCAAATATGAGAATTTGAGTAAAATCGAGGAAAATGAATTTGACAGCTAATGCCCCTTTAATTACATGACGATTTAGAAGGTCATTTGTTAATTGTTAACTATATGAAAAAAATAGAGGAAATCATTTGCCGTCAAATTTTCAATTCCAAAATAAGGACACGGACATTCGTCTGCTTTTTTAGGTCCACTATTTATATAATATCAACTTATAACAGTTTTTTTTTTAATTTTGAAACAGAGCAGCGAACATCCTTAAATAATAACTATTGGTTATGGCTTGACGTGTGTCGTGTTCTAGTATCATCAGGGACTTCAAGTAAATTGGCTTTAGCTTCATGTCATCAGGTCTGAAACAATATAATGACGACGTGTAAAATAAAATTATTTAGTAACATTATTAATGTGGTCCGATAACATAGCTCTCTCTTACATGATGGTATGATGTTATACTAAAACCCATATCGGACTTTACAGTTGATTAAAAGTTAAAGCCTGACATTCATTTGAGGAAAAGTGAAATCAAATATATGTAAAACTTGAAGGACTATGGCAGGTTATATACATTCAAAAGCAATATTACCAGGGGCGGATTCCGGAATTTTAAAAGGGGGCGTAATATCCGAAAATGGAATATATATGGTTTATAAAAATTGGACGATTTTATTCAAAAAAAGAATACTCTTTTTCGATCAAAAGGAGAAGGGCCTACTCCCTCTACAGCCCCACTCCTGAATACGCCACTGATTATACTAATCAATTTCCGAATGTTATATACGAATACGAAATCGAATATATATGTAGTATTATAAGCTGCCTAAAATTCTGAGGTACCAGTATATATCTATTTTTTTGTATAATTTCTGTAACACAACGGATACATAAGTCAACCTTTTCTATATAATCTGCATGTTTGATGATAATTGTATACCGTTATTTAAAGTACAATGTAATTGAAATTAGCCATGCAGTGGGAAAATATAGGAAACAATAAACATGTACAATTATCGTCTAGCGCATGCGCCTGTAATCAAAATTTGAGAAACAGCATCGAATGAACCCTAAGACAAGCTTCAAGTTAATTTTGAATCTAGAATTGAGCACGGCCGGTTTTGGTTCCTTAAATCATTTCATACAATTGATACTTGACGAGTACTAAGAGTATTTGTTTTCGCTGTTCACGGTCCATTAAATATATAGCTCTATCTCTAAAGCTCAAACTGTGAAACAGTTAACTGGTATCAAATTGATTGATGTTTCTCTGTGTTTTTATAAATTTAACATGGAACTTTAGGATAAGAACAAATTATCAATATAAGTTCCAATGGGAAGTTCCAACATAGTAGGTCGACCGGGATGAAGAGTTGGTAATTTCTACTGCCATTGAAAAAGAAGGTTTGTTGGATTGAGGGATTTGTAACATGCAGCATTGAGAAGGCAACCAACAAATCACTCAAAGAGTTGATGCAAGGGATTAAGGGGGCGGGGCTTTAAATGACGCTGATGTAAACAATTACAGGTCACCGTACGACCTTCAACAATGACAAAAATGCAAACCGTATAGTCAGCTATAAAAATGAAAAATGTGAAACAATTCAAATGAGTAATCTAACGGTCTAATTTATTATAAATTATAACATTTCAAGTTACGAAAAAACAAATATGATAGACACGAGCCAACGACAACAACTGAATTACAGGTTCCTGACTTTGGACATGTACACAAAAACGTTTTTGTTTAGACTCATGACCATTTGGAGCTAGATATGCTATTACCGACAAAAGTGTTTTTGTATCGTTTAGTTGTTATCTAATTGACATTTACGCACGTTCACGCCTCTTGTAATTTTGTAAAACAAACATTTATTTTGAAAATCAATACATAAAATTGAGAATGGAAATGGGGAATATGTCAAGGAGACAACAACCCGACCAAAGGGCACACAACAGCCGAAGGCCACCAATGGGTCTTCAACGCAGCGAGAAAATCCCGCACCCGGAGGTGGTCCTCAGCTGGCCCCTAAATAAAATTGTGTACTAGTTCAGTGAAAATGGACGTCACCCTAAACTCCAAAACATATAAATGAACTAAAATTTAAAAACTTACAAGACTAAAGCCAGAGGCTCCTGACTTGGGACAGGCGCAAAAATGCGGCGGGGTTAAACCTGTAAAGATGAGGACTTCTTTGAAGACGTAAAATAGAGGTTAAATTAACGATATTGACAGAAACAAGGATCGTTATGTCTCGCCACTGCGACATTAATTTGTTACAAAATGTCTAAGGGCAATGCTAATGATCTTTATATTTTTTTGCAGCACAAACGTCCATACGCTGGAGGGGTATTTTTCGTACGAATAATGTTTCCAAGTAATTATCCGTTCAAACCCCCCCAAAGGTATGTATGTATATTATTGTAACATTGTTTTCTGTAGGTAATACATATCCGATCTGAGCTGGTAAATTTTCATATAAAAAATATGATAGCGACAACGATGAAGTAGATTCGTGATGATTTCTTCCAATAAGATTGTACATTTAACAATCCGAACTGAGATTGAAAACAATTCTAAATTTATATTATGTATTCATAATATTTTAATAAGAATCGAACCACGTGACTGAGTTCAAATGAGTAAAATGTCTCAAATTTTTAGGAAAATTTCTATTTTGTCAATATAATGGAATTCTATATGACTGTTTTACGAGTGAGAGGTTTAACTAGCTATCAAACCAGGTTTAATCCAGTATTTTCTACATAAGGAAATACATGTACCAAGTCAGAAAAATGACGGTTGTTTTCCATTCGTTTGATGCGTTTGAGTCTTCCCCCTCATCAAATTTTCACAAATTTGGATGAGAACCTAGGGTTTTGTATAATGGCTTCAAGTAAACAAGTGAAAAATAAGTTACAACAAAGATACAAAGTAACATCAAACGGAGAAAAAAATATAATGTAGTAAATCTAGCATATATTGATAATTATTTAAGCCACAAGACATTAGGACAATCATGCATAAACATTACCTTACATTAATCCAGTCATCTGAGTTTAAAATACATTAGAATTGTGAAAATTCTAGGGAAAAAAGTATTGTGTAAATTTATAAACTGATGATAAGCAAGGTTGTGTTTTAGTAATTTTTCTGTGATTTGATTGATGATTATTTTTTATCATTTCAGGTTAAAGTTACAACAAAAATATACCATCCAAATATTAATGAAAATTCAGGAGAAATATTTTTAGATGTATTACGCTCACAATGGTCGCCTTGTTTAACTATATCAAAATGTAAGCTTGTGTTTATTGTTTGACTCTCTTTTTTGTTAGAAAAAGGTATATAGCTAGGAGTCAATTAAAATTTCAAACAGAACGTAGAAAATACCCACGGAACCAGCGGGATTTCATTTAATGATTTTTTCATCGCTTTTTATCTTTAAGTCGGTTATTTATTTATTACAATACAACAAAGCTTGAGATGACTGTGAACTCCCGATATACTGCGTTTAAAAATACAACTGACAGTTCATTATCTTTTTTTACTTCATGGGTTTGGTTGCATCTGTTGCCACTGATTCCTGGTGAATACTAAAAAAAATCGTTATTATCCGTAAAAAGACAAATATATTAGGTCAAATAAACACAGCGTAAAAGACTTCAATCAATCAAAAGTCCACAATACGATACAAACGAAACTTCAGATTGTGTAACACTAACCCCGCAAAACTTTAGGCATGAACTCGTGTGTTCCGGAAGGGTAAGTTGTTCCTGTTTCATTAGTGTCAAATTAATCCCGGTTGCCGGTTGCAATGGAGAGAAAAATATGGAGCACGTGTGTTGAATATAAAAAAATACAATAAAACAGCGACAGAATGGACACGAAAATATGCCATGTGACATGTGGTCAACTGGAATTTAGTATAAATGGTTTTTATTTTAATTTTGTTAATTTCTACATTTTGTTACTAAATATATTTTCGTTTACAAACATTTTATAGACGCTATTTTTGTTTTATATATTTGTAAAGATTAAATTCTGTGAAGTTTATTTTCTCCCACTTTCTATTAGTCCACATGTTGTTCAGTGAAGGCTTTGTTTAAGTGCAGTTAAGATTAAAATGTCTTGATAAGCAGTTTTAAATTCTTACAAGATAATGGCAAAGATTGTTCCAAACATATTATACAATTATTTTGATTATTTTGTTTTCTGAAAATATTCACATATTTTTCACTTTTGAAAAGAATTTTAGTACTTTGAAAGACCACTTTCGAGTTATGTCCTTCAGGAAAAGTTCGTTGAATATGCATGCCTTTATGACGTTATTAACCAGATAGACCGCATGTATCCCTGCAATATTAAAGTTCATGAAGCGTTTTCGTGATCGTCATTAAGCAGGATAAACTAGGTACTTAACCACAATTCCTAATGACAGCAGTGCTAATAATCAATTATAAGAATTAAATTTTTCGAATAATTCGTGCAATATATAGCATCATATATTTTCTCAACCGCTTGCTCAACATGGGAAGGAAGTGACGATGCCCCTAAACGCACGAATGATGTTCACTGAAACCAAAGTTTTTGACGGAAATGCAATGAACTCGAAGGTGGTCGATTTGCTGTTATTTATCAACTTGGTTATATATCGTGTTAATATATTTATGGAGAGAGAGAGAGAGACTGCATAATAATAGACTTGGATAATTTGTCGACAAAATGGCTAAAAATATCCCTATAAGTACTTCCCATAAGCACCTTAGAGTAAACTTCAGTAGTGACGCAAAATGGAACAATGGAACAATCATACTGACAGTATACTTATAAATGTAAACTTGAGTACCGGCTGACTCGATATAATTTAGAAAAAAATCTACCTAGTTTTTATTAGACCCATTTTTGAATATGCCACGGATAATTCTGATATAATTCTGAGATATGTTATTCAAATAAATTAGAAAACTTGCAATTCGGAAATAAAATTAATAAATAATTAAACCAAAGCAAAGTTACAACGTATTATCTGTACGGTCCGAGGAAACTGAATATTATTTTAACTCAGTTGCGATGTTCCGCCTCATTTTAAAACTTTTACCTTTTCAAAGCTAACATTACAGGGGATCCTTCCTGTCAGTGTGGGTCTGATATTGAGGATGTTCATCATTTCTTCTTCGTTTGTTCAAAACACACTACATGTAGAGAAACTTTACTCTATATTTTTGTCTTTGCGTTGTCATAAGATTTTTGCAATTGGCGTCGTCGGTTTCTATTCGACTTATGAGTTTTGAATATCCCATTGTTTTCTTCCGACTTTTTATTTTAATTACTTTTAAAATATTTTATGTGCGTAACTTTAGGAACTTGTGATACCTTAAAACAATACAGAAGCGATTGTTATCATGTTATAACATTGCAGGGTTATTCATGTTTTATAAACCACTAGAAAGTATCCTGCGCATGAAGAATACCTTCGACTCTTAAAGAACGACCATTTGATAATCGGCAGGGGATGGGGGGATCGAGATTTTTTAGGGGACGAATACTCATTTTCACCGATTTATTTTTTCGCCTTGCAAAAATTACTTTTACTTTTGTACACAAATGTTTCCTGCATTTTCTATGGCAGAATCTTCATTTTTATCTTGTCGTTATTTTTTTTAGTCTTTATTAGAACAGAATATTCATTTTCAACATCCACCTGCCTTCCCCTCCTGAAGATCGAATGGTTATTCCTTTTATTTTTCTTAATTTTCGTTTGAATGAATTTACCAGTAAATAAAATAGTCTCGTAATTGAAATAATCATCGTTGATAAACAAAGACAGATTAAAACAAGGAAATTAAATATTCTCGACAGTCTATAATATTTGTTTAATTGGATTGTTGTAAAATGAGACAACACCAATAACATCAAAGCGTATCGTAAATACCCGAATGTGTTAATTGTTAGTAATTATTGATTACACGGAATAACAAAAGGATCTGAAAGGCTGAACAAAGTTAAACACAACTGGATCCCTTCTTACATCTAAGTGCCTAGTGTAAGTATTTGTGACGTCAAAGACTTTCTAGAATTTTCTATGTATAAAAAAATTTAATTTTCAAAAATACATACAAAATGCAGTTTGTAAAGAAACGCAGGGAGGTTTATGCTTGTAAGAGCTTATATGCCATTCCGAGTTCAACCTGATAAATCTAAACAACAATTGTTGTATATCACCTTCAGTAAGAGCCAAGCAATTTCCAGAAAATCGAAAAATTCGTTCATTTAATATTATAGATATATTAGAATTATTCGGTATAACGTAACAAATATTTTATGAGCCATATGTCAACTTATGCACCGTTCGCGTTTCGGTCCTCTCCCAGTGGCCTTTTTTTTTAAATATTACTCTCAATTTGATATGCAAATGAAAAATGTATAGACCAATTCTAAAAATGATAACGGTGCTTTCCTGATCTTTGAATTATTTTTTTTAATTTTCTTAATACGATTTGAGCCATGATTTCGTTACAACAAAATGTATACAAATGGCGGAAATTCGATTGAAAAAGGTAAGTAATCACAAAGTAAACAAAATCCTTCTTTCATGCAATCAACCAAAACGAAAACGAAAACTACACCAACTTACAATTTCTTTCATCATGTAATACATATTAATAGTTTCTGAAATAAGGCCAACTTTTTGCAGGCATTTAGATATAGATTCTGACTAGAAGCAAAATAGAGGCGAAAGATACCAAGTCGAAAACAAACTGACAATGCTATTGCAAATGCATGAATACAAAAAAAAATGCTCACATTTTATAGGGATTATTGCTTTTAACAAGTTTAAATGACAGTTTTTGATTACTTTTTGTGTGTTTTGCCTTTTATCTCAAACACTTTTTTTTAGAGAGGCAGAAACTTTAAACAACGTAAATTAGCAGCAATGCAAGATTTGCAAACATGCTTAGTGACCGAAATCATTAGACGACTCTTTTTAGGAGTTATTGTCCTTAATGACAATTTTGAATATTTTTTGTTGTTTTGCCGAATAAACGAAAACTACAATAGGTATGAACTAACGAAAATCACCAATACACAAAAAATTATAATATGACAGACATAATTGGACGTTTTCCTAAAGGAGTTATTGTCCTTTAATGTCATTTTTTTAATAATATTCAAGTTTTTGCTAACTATTTCGAAACCAATTATAGATATATTTTTGACCGATGAGCGATTCAGGCTATTAGGAGCCTCTTGTTCCAACATAACCATACCGAAGCTACTTGATCGGGACGTCATCTCTAATTTAATATTTGATAGACGCTTTATATTAGGAACTTATGGAATTTTCTAAATATCCTCGTCTAGGTTGTTCGTCAGGCCCAATAGACGATAACAGTAAGTTTGTAAACTGCATTTTGAGTATTATAGGCTAATATCATATAGAGGTTTAATACATGGAAAAGGTCTGATTCAAAAACAGTTATCAAATTAAATAGACAACCTGTTTCAAATAGTTAATTCAAATTTATTTCAGTGTGTTCCGATCTGGATACCGTTTCACTTTAAATTGAAAGAGATGTGGGAACTATTTCAGTTTAATCAAAAGAGATGTGGGGATTAGGTCAATCAAATAGCAAAAGATCGATACAAATAACCAAAAAACACCAATAGAACAACTTAATGTCGTTAACAACAACCAGGTGTCTTTACAAAGTATCAAGCTCTAAATTGTCTTGAATCTATAAAATTTGTTAATATTGGAAAGGGGGAGGGGATAACGGATAGCACAACAACCACCAGCACCCATCTCTTTCAAAACAATGGACTAATAAATACAGACAAATAACGACGGAACATAGGGTTCAGATAAATTTGTACTAACCAACCAACAATTAGGTGGTAAGATAATTTAATCATGAACTATCAAAGATCTGCCATTGCACAAAAGTTCAAAATCACCAAAACACATTAAGGTATGGCATAAGACGACTACTTATTGCGTTCATTGATTGGGATAGACATGGTCGTGATTAATGAAAAACATCTTTACTGAATCTGGAGCTGATGTCAATTAGCTATGATAGATTAAATCAGATAAACGATTGATAAAATGTAAAAGCATTATATTTGAGATATATATAATAACTAATAATGTATAATTTTAGTCTGAAAAATTTAAAAGATATCTCAGTCATTTATCTATTTCTGTCTGTGAATTTGTTAAAAAAAATGAAAACAACATGTTATAAATTTAATGCGCCCGAAGCAGTTTTCTGGATTTACCTTCATCAGGAACGCTCAAAGCCGAATATTTGAAATCCGTGGGTGTATAAGAACCAAAATAGTTGAAGAGCTATATGACCAAAAAGGAACCTAAAATAAAACCAAATCCATCTAAGGACAACTTTGCCTGAGGGAGTTGAAACCTCAGTTTCTTTATAATTTAAAAATTTATAAACGGACAATTTTAGTAATGTTTGTTATAAATCATGTCAGTACCGAGGTACTGACTACTGAGCTGATGCAACCCTCGTGTAAGTGTTTAGACATATTAACGTAGGAAATTGAATTTTAGTCTATTAATTTTTAAATTAGTTGATGAACAAGGAGACAACACTTATAAAACCTGATCGTTAAAACCCGAATTTGTTAACTGTTAGTAGTAAGTAATGATAACAGAGAAAACAGAAGAATCTGAAAGGATGTAATTAGCAGACTTAAGAACACTAAAACACAACTTAACTGGATAGGTCTTTACATCAAATATGAATATTTGTAACTTCAAAAACATTCCATAATTTTCTATTGTTGGGAAACTTTAATTTCAAATGTAAATACAAAATGCATTTGTAAATAAACGCATAAAGATTTATGCTTGACAGAGCTTATATGTTATGCGAGTTCAACCTGAACAATCTGAACTACGGGTATTGTATATCTATTTAAGTGATTGCCACGCAATTTCCAGAAAATCATTCGTTTAGTATAATAGATAGATTAGAATTATTAGGGATATCGTACAATATAATTCATGTGAATGAATTAACGCATTTCGGTCTTCACCAATTTTTTTTTTTTCTTTTTCAATATAACTCTCAATTTGATTTACAACTAAAATGTTGTGTATCAATTCTAAAAATAATATCGGTGGTTTTATGACCTTTAAATTCTTTTGTATGCTTTCAATATCATTTTCGGGAAACTTAGTTTTTCATAAATGCATACAAATGGCCGAAATTCGATTGGAAAAGGTAAGTAATTACATAATGAACAAAAACACCTTTTCATAAATTTTCAGCAATACAAGATCTACGAACATGCTAAGTCAGAAAACTATTAAACGACTTCTCATAGATGTTGCCCTTAAAGACAAGAAGCTACCATGACGAATTTAGACTTTATTTTCGAGATTCTGTCAAAAATATTGAAAACTATAATAGATTTAACAAAAAACAATGTCATCAATATAAAGTTTACACAAATTCCAATACGCTTTACCGTTATTTGTTCCAATCCGGATAAATTCTGATATTACACAACTTTTTCATCCAGTTGAACCTACCTGGGGGCCTTGTTTACACAATGTATTTTGCACAAAACTTTTCAAAGAAACATTTTTTACCATCGTAAACACTTCAAACAAAGCATTTTTATGATAAAATCATTTGTGTATTAAAAAAGTGGATTATAATCAATCAAAGTTTCAAATTGTTCGCTTTTTAACTTTTTTCCTCCCTCAGCTCGTTACTGGTGACCTTTGTTTTAGCGACACTTGACAAAAAACAGGAATTTGTCTAAGTGACGGTTTTTTCCTGATTGGACTAAATAGCGATAAGGTGTATATGACTGAGACCATTGGATGACTCCTTCAAAAAGGTAACTGTCCTAATAAACACAACAAATTACTTAAAAGCTTTACTTGATTCTTCCATAGATACAAAGATTTGGTTTGCAAGTTTGGCTCTACCTGTAGTAAACTTATTTTAAACGGAATAGAACATCCTAAATTTTACGGTGATGTTGTTAACCGAGCCCAGAAATTTAGATACGATCCGGGTAAACTTATCGATCCTTTAAATAAACTGGTTACAAATTTAACACTGTTATTAAATCTTTTATTGGTATAAATATTGATTTTGTTATCAGTAAATTAAAACGCTACTAAATATTAGTACACATATGTACTTTCACGGTACTACAATCTATCGAAACCTATATTTTGGCATTGCACAAGATCATGTTCTTTTCTGATTGTTATTTACGTCTTTACACTAAATTCATTGGATGTTGGATGTGTACTGATTGATATTTTAGTCTTATATATATGATTTATTTGTTGTTATTGGCTTTGGACTAGCTGTCAGGAACTGCGAGTACTCTCATGTATGTGCTTAGTGTTTCTTTTTTTGTGTGTGTGTGTTAGGGATAAATACCCTGCCACGTCCGGTCTGTGTTTTTGTTTGATGTTTTTCTGTATTGTATCGATCTGATGAGTTAAGCCTTTTTCAACTAGTTTTTTCTTATGTTGTGTTGTAACACCACTGTCACAGGTTAGGGGAGGTTTGATCTCTCACAAACGTGTTTAACCCCTCCACATTCTTTATGTGCTTGTCCTAAGTCAGGAGCCTGTAGTTCAGCGGTTGTCGTTGGTTCATGTCTGTCACATTTGTATTTCGTTTCCTTGTCCATCCTTGACAATTTTTGTTGCGGTGTCTCTAATTCAACAATTGATGATATTGTATTAATATGATGTGTAATTTTTCTTATAGGAACTTTTAGAAATTTCTAAAGATCCTCCTCCAGGTTGTTCAGCTGGCCCATTAGATGATAACAGTAAGTTAGAAACTGATGGAATAATACTATTAAGAGGTTTAATTTATGGACTAGATATGGGAACTGTTTCACATTACACGAAAGCATCGACACAAATATCAAAAAGACACCTAAAGGGCAATTTAACGTCTCAAATAACAACAGGGTCTCTATATAACACATCCATCTCTAAATTGTCTCGAATCTATAAAATGCAAAATAATTTACAGGATAACATGAATTATGAAATATAAAGGAGAGCACAACATATTACATCAACAATCAGCACCCAACAACTTTGAAATGAAGACGAAACAAACAATAACGAAACGTATGGTCCAGATAAATTGACTTTGTACAAGCCCAAAAAATGAAGTGGAAGGATAATTTAATCATAAACTATCAAAGATCTGACATTGTCCAAAAGTTCAAAATCACCAAAACACATTGAGTTATGGCATAAGACGACCACTGACGACGTTCATTGCTTAGGATAGGTACATGGTCGCTATTAATGATAAATATCCTTCCTGAATCTGGAACTGCTATGGATGAGGGTCTGGATGGGGGTATATAGAATAGAGAATAATGGGTGAAAAATATAAAGAATAGAGAAAGTGGACCAAAATTGTAAAGAATAGAGCACAATGGGGTGCTAAGATATAAAGAATAGAGAATAATGGACAAGCAAATAAAGAATAAAGAAAAATGTACTAAAATTAAGAAATACAGAAATTAAGGACCCCCATCCGCATCCTCAAGGATTAGCTATAATAAATTAAATCAGATAAACGATTGATTAAAATATAAAAGCGTGATATTTGAGATAAATATAATAATTAATATGCATAATTTTAACATGTACAATTTAAAAGATATCTAGGTCATTTATTTATTTCTGTCTGTGAATTAATTTGTTAGTTACCTATAATTCTGAGTATCCAACGAATTTCTTTTTCTTACACAAATTCTACAATTATGAGGGATACATGATCACCTATCTTTTTAGTATCTGTTCTGAATTAAAATCAAAGACAGGTTGAAAGTGTACAATACTTTACATTTTTTAAATGAATATTCATGTAAAAAATTACAAAACAGAGTCCTCAACCGAACGATATTAAACCTGCACTTTGTACTTTTCAGTATTCATATGGGAAGCCATGATAGCTGGACCAGTGAGAACGGTCTAAGTTTAAATGGATTAAATCGTAATAGGAGTTGTTTGTTAAGGTCAAATGGATCACTCGTATACATATTTTGAAAATAAAACACAGAAGAAAAACATCAAGAAGTTTATTTCACTTTAAAAAAAATACATGAAGACCTAAGTCTAAATGCAATATCAGTATTGCCTGAAAATATGACCATTTCAGAATCAAAAAGATTATGGGTAATTTTATTGTTCGAACCCCAAAATGAAAATAATGTTATGTCATTGGTGGATTTTTCCATTGTTTAGAACGTTTTTAACCAATCATGACGTTTTGGTGTACACTTTTGAAAATTACCCGGAATGCATTCTTAAACGGCGAATTAACGATGTTGATTACTATATTCGTTAATAATGGAACCCTATTTAATCCAAGATTAAAATATTAAAAGAGCAAACACTTAATGGTACATCTGATTGTACAAATTGAACCATACTGATAATACAGTTAAAGGGGCATAAGCTGTCAAATTCATCTTCACCGATTTAACTCAAATTCTCATATTCGATTTATAACATACTAAAACGAATATAAAAATTACAAAAAGTCTTAAACAAACAATCAACAATCGTGTGTATTTTCGTCTAGACGTCATCTAATTAACTATCGAGATGACCTTCGAAGACTGCCGACGGTCATATAACCCGATATTAACATAAATATAAACATAACCTGATAGCGACCACGTTCAATTGGATTGTTGTAGGTCTGTTTGATTTCATATTATGGGATAAAAAGTATATTGATCATTGTTTTTACCTGTGTTAGAATGATTTTTTTGTGGATCAAATCAGTCAACCAGATGAATCATTCTTGTTAAACTTTCAATGTTGGAATTCTTTTCCTTTAAATAGCTGAATATATGCGTAACCATCTCCAGCTAAGGGGTTAAAAAAAGGTCACATGAATACAGATTCAAAGAGGTCGAACTATTCACTTGCAAGTGAATAATTCATCAGCAATGTTATTTATCTTATTTTGACAAAATTGAACTAAATTGGCTGCTAAAAGCAGATTAGCATTTCACTATATCACTTTCATTAATGATTGAACAAGAAAAAACATATTTTAATTTTTGTATATCTCGTAGCTAATGACCTTTTAATGTATGTAATTTGTAGTATGATGATGAAAAAAGTCCTTACGCTGGAGGAGTATTCTTCTTACGATTAACGATCCCCAATAATTACCCTTGGCAACCTCCAATGGTAAGTCTTTTTTAATACGACTGCAAAATTTTTGCGGCCGTATATTGGTTTGCCGATGTCGTCGTCAGCGTCGTCGTCGTCGTCAGAAGACATTTGGCTTCGGGACAATAACTTATGGATTTCTATGAAATTATACCACAAGGTTCCAAACAACAAAAGGAAGATTCTGAATGATTTAACGAATTATTGTTCAAACAATTTAGGAATTAGGGGCTTAAAAGTCATACCTCAAAAGAAAGTTTGGGATTGGTTTTTGGGGTTATGGCTCAAACCGTTTAGAGGATAAGGCTAAAATGGGGCCAAAAATCAAGGCTCCAAAGTTTTTTTGTTTCCGTACAATAGCTTGAGTATAAGTCTATCGATAACTATGAAATTGTACCACAAGGTTTCATACCAAATAAGGATGATTTGGTTTAATTTTGGGGATTATGGCCCAAAAGGTTAAGAAATTAGGGGCAAAAAAGGGGCAAAAAAGTCCACTTTTCTAATACTTTGCATAAAGTGGTAATTTCTTGACCAATGTCAATGGGGTTTATTCAAAATCTTGAATTCTTGGGGTTCTTTGATATGTTAAATCTAAACGTGTATTTAGATTTGGGCCTCGTTTTAAAACTGGTCTACATTGAGGTCCAAAGGGTCAAAAATTAAACTTTTGTAGGTTTTCGTCAAAAATTGAATTATTGGGGTTCTTTGATATGGCGAATCTAACCATGTGTTTAGGAATTTGGGGCTGATTTATGGGGTGAAGGCCCAAATCATTTTGGAATTAGGTGTCAAAAAGGGACCAAAGAACTAGCGTTTTCTGATTTCTGGACAACAACTTGAGTGTTAGTCTATGGATTGTTGTTTAATTGTGACACAAGGTTTTATTCCATAAAAGGAAGGTTGGGATTGATTTTGGGGGTTATGACCCAAATGGTTCAGGAAATTAGGGGCAAAAAGCAATACTTTTGTAATACTTTGAATAAATTGCTTATTTCTTGACCGATTCCAATGGAGTTTAATATATATAGTAATTCAAAGTCTTGAATTATTTGGGTTTTTTAATATGCTGAATCTAACTGTGTATTTAGAATTTGGATTTTGGGCCCTGTTTTCTTTGAATTGGTCTATATTAAGGTCTAAATAGTCTAAAATTCAGCTTTGTTTGATTTCATCAAAAATTGAATCATTTGTGTTTTTTGATATGCTGAATATAACCGTGTATGTAGATTTATTTTTTTATTTTGGGCACAGTATTCAAGATGATCCAAATTGGGGTCCTTAATTAAACTTTGTTTGATTTCATCAATAATTGAATAATTGGGGTACTTTGAAATGTCTAATCTAACAGTGTTTTAGATATTTGATTTTGGACCCGGTTTTCAAAGTTGGTTCAAATTAGGGTCCAAAATTACACTTTGTTTGATTTCATCAAAAATTGAATTATTGGTGTTCTTTGGTGTGCCAAATCTAACAGTGTTTTATATTTTTGATTTTGGACCCGTTTTTCAAACTGGTCCACATTAAGGTCCAAAGTATCAAAAATTAAATTGTTGGGATTCTTAGATATGCTGAATCAAAGCATACGATTAGATTTTTGATATTGGGCACAGTTTTCAAGTTGGTCCAAATTAACGTCCAAAATTAAACTTTGTTTGATTTCAACAAGATTAAATGTAAATGGTTCTTTGATATGCTTAATCTAACCGTCTGTTAAGATTTTGGATTTTGGGTCCCGTTATCAAATTGGTTTACATTTAGGTCCAGAGTTCAAAATTAAAATTTGTTTAATTTCTTTAAAAATTGAATTGTCGGAGTTCTTTGATATGCTGATTCCATCCATGTATAAAGAATTTGAATATTGGGCCATAATTAGTAAAAGTCCAATTTTAAATTATTTAAGTAATTAGAACACATTCATTCTGTGTCAGAATCTATAATGTATCACATATTTAATAAAATCCAGATTCAGAGATGTATTGCACAATTAATAGAAATTGTAAGTAGAGTCATAGTTACAAATAGATATAGCATCAAATCAGTCTAGATTTAGACAAGAAATTATGTATAAAGGTAAGTTTTGTAGAGTTTTTAAAGACTTTGTATTCAGTCTTAATTTTAACCCTTCAGAATGAAAGTTTCATATCTTCTCTGAGTTATAAAATGGTTAAGTAGAGCTGTTTATCTGTAATCTAATGCTGATATAGGGAAAAGTAATATTACATGTAGAGATGATTGTGTCATGTTTCTGATATTACCACTCCAGGACAGGAAAATAAAGTCAATTGAAATTTTGGTTATTTTAACATTTTTATTTACTAATTGTGAAAATTAAATATTAAAATAAATGAAGGAAAGTTTGTGATGTTTTATTTCCCAACACATTTTCTAATGTGTGTATTTGTTTGATTATTTTGTATTTCTTTGTTTGTTATATTTCAAAGTATTTTAAGAGGGCCCCAGGGGAGATTAGTTTTACAGCTAACAGTTTAGCCCTCTTTAGATAAAGAATTATTATTATTTTGACATTTTAATTTTTACTTCCTATAAAAACTTCACACAATTTGTATTACATATTTACATTTGTAATTGACTAAATACTCACATATATGAATAAAGATAAGTGTTGTGTATTTACTATAAATTCATTTATGCAACAATTACTACCTATTATCAAGAAAACAAAACAGGTGATATTCATCAACTAACATACTTATGATTGGGGTGACAAATTATTTGAAATTTTGGTGTTTTCTAAATGACATGATTGATATAAGCTGATTTTCATTTTGTAGGTCTGTATGAATGAGGAATGAAATTTTGGAAATTGTTTTCTTTTTTTTTTCTTTTTTTTTTCATATATATAATTTTATCTTATTTTTTTTTTTTTTTTTTTTTTTGTAAATTTTTTAAAGAACTTTGTGTTAGGTTTGTTTGTTATTCTGTATAAGTTAATTTTCAGAATGCTAAGTATATATCTTTTTTATATTTTTTTTATGAAGCGAACCCCTTGAAAAACTAAGCTCATATTGACCATTCATAAATAAAGTTATTAAATGCTTGGTATACTTGGATATGCTGAATGTGCCCAAATCGTGGTCCAAAATTAACATTTGTTTGATTTCAACACAAATTTATATATGGGGTTCTTTGATATGCCGAATCTAACGTTGTATTTAGATTTTAGATTTTGAGCCCTGTTATTAAGTTGGTCCACCTTGAGGTCCGAAGAGTCAAAGTTAAAACTTTGTTTGGTTTCATCAAAAATTAAATTCTTGAGGTTCTTTGACATGCTGAACCTAACCAAGTATTTTGATTTTGGATATTGGACCATAATAGGTAAAAGTCCAATGTCAAATTTTTCAGTTCTTTGGTCCCATTCATTCTGTGTCAGAAACCTATGATGTGTCGTATCAAGCTGCGCCCCGCGGAGCATTTTACTATTGTTTAGATTAAGTAGTTTGCGTTATAATTCAGTAAAGTAAATCTAGATCTAGCGTTACTCATCAAAGTGATCAATACTGACTTGTGCATTAAAAAGGGGGAGTCCTGTAAATACGATTCTAATATGAGGACCTTATTTCGATTTGTAAAGAAAGCCGTATTCTAATGTGCACAAATTATGTTTGACACATGCGCACAAACTTACTGTTTACATTCTCGTTATTTTCATTTTTATTCTATAAAGTTTATATATAATGACTACCCATGTTAAAATGAGCATAGAGTATGACATAAAGGAATTATTTCTTAACTTTTGCCTTTTGTTCTCCAATATAAATGTGTTTAGTAGTGTTGGATTAATGTTGTCTGATATATATTTTATGATTTTAGGTTAAATTTCTCACAGATATTTACCATCCAAATGTTAAACAAAGCTCGAGGGATTTGTGTTTAAACATACTTAGTTCAGGGTGGTCGCCAGATTTAACCATATCAAAATGTAAGATGGTAGATTTAGTTTCAACATGCTGAGTGGAATACTAAGTCCATCAAGTTTTAAATATTTAAAAAAAACTGTCACAAAAGATGGTGGACGATACCAAGTGGTCAAATTGGGAAAAACAATACTGGGTTTTTTTTCTGATAGATTTGTATATTCAGATATATCCTTGATTTCGTTTTTATAATGCAAACGTCATTTAAACAACAAGCTGGCAAAAATATGTATTAATAAAGGTGTACAGAATAACATATCACAAAAAAGAAAGTATAATTAAAATATTCAAGAATATGTTACTGTATAACATAAGGTAAAAATAAATTGTTATCTTGTAACCAAGAGATGCTGAATGATATCACAGGGATATTCAAATGCATAAGTCAAAAACCAACTTACATGGCAAAAACGAAAAATCACAAAAAAAGATAAACAACAGTTTACAAAACACTTCATAAAAACTTGAAACTAAGCAACACGAACCCCACATCAAGTGATTGTATATGCTTCGAAAGAGTACCCGTCATATTTTTAAGTACAAAGAAAGAATCTGTAATACAAAATATTAAACAATATTTCTCGGTTGTCAAAGAACCTTATGTTACCCCTTAGTTTGTTTCAATGTCTGTGCTTTTGCTTTAGTTTTCAATACTGTATGTTGTCATTTATCATCAGCTCAGCTGGCTATGATGCATATGAGCTTGTGTCATCTTTTTGCGTCCGTCGTCTGTCGTCCGTCCGCCAGTTAACTTTTTACATTTTAATCTTCTCCTCTAAAATCACATGAACAAATGACACAACATCTATGTTGTTTGGTATAGGACATGTCATACTTACAAACTTCTTCGAAACTGTTTGACTGATTTGTCTAAATTTTTATATTATAGTCCTATACTAAGTTTGTAATGTTGATGTTGATTAGAAATGAAAACAAAACTACGACTGCAGCATATATGTAATACAGGGTCCTATGGGAAAATACAAACATCCTCTCTCTAAACATGGTTAGATAGATTGAAAAGAGAGGCGAAGGATACCAAAAGGATATTTAAACTCATAAGTCGAAAATAAACTGAAAACGCCATGGCTAGAAAAGAAAAAGACAAACAGACAAACAAAGTAATTAAAACACAACTTAGAAAACCTAAGACTGATAGCAACACGAACCCAACCAAAAAATGGGAGTGATATCAGGTGCTCAGAAAGGGTAAGTAGATCAAGCTTCACATGTGGCACTCGTCATGTTGCTCATGCTAGTACAAACCCGGAGATATGTCTTATTCGGCAGGTCACATTCGCGGAAAAGGGGACAGGATTGTAGTAACGACAATTGGAACATATCTATTGTCATCTGTGAAACGGATATTCCATAAAGGTCAACCAACTCGTGATGGCGTCCGTTAAATTTAAGAAGGGAAGATTTCAACTTCATTACTTAGAACTATTGATTAAAAAGCTTCCTTGTGAGCAGCAACCCTTTATCATGGAAACTATGATACGAAATACAAGCCCTGGAATATCCTATCACCTGATAGATGTATACTCC
Organism: Mytilus californianus; assembly: GCF_021869535.1. Classification (NCBI taxonomy): domain Eukaryota; kingdom Metazoa; phylum Mollusca; class Bivalvia; order Mytilida; family Mytilidae; genus Mytilus; species Mytilus californianus. The sequence continues at coordinate 92,110,640 of NW_026262734.1, read as the reverse complement.
GTATGTAGGAGCTTCTGGAATGTTGAAAGGATAATTTGGCTGATTAATCATATGATGACCCTCCTCTTAGTTTGTAAATTTTATTTTGATCGGAAATCTAAAAGTTACCACCACGGGATAGAGTTTACAAAGGACCTTCTTGAAAGTACTTACAAACAACTTTATTTTTCTTTCACTGTATAGAAGACTGAATTAATTTTGTGCCTGAAATATCAGATAATGGCAAAAGTGCGCGTGCTCGTGCCGATCCAAAAACTATGATTGCTGCCACCGCAAAACATAGTTTAACTTAGTGCCTTAAAGGAAATTGAAACAAAGAGCTTCTTCTCAGGAACTGGTTGACAGATGAAATATTGTTATGCCTGAATCATCAGATAGAAGTGGTATTTAATGATTTTTTGGTGCTTACTTTTCAATTTTAACCTTCTCATCTAAAACCACTGAGGCAACTGAAACCAAACTTTGCTTTAATAATTCCTGAATATTTCACTTTCAGAATTATGCTCGATGATTCCTTCAAAAAACCAAGATGGCCACCGTTACTAAACTAGAAATGATACAATTATAACGTTCTGACATATCGCAAGATTCTAAATGGCAAGTTAACGCGTGTTTTCTTTTGGTAATTTTGGCATTCCAGTAATTATTTTTTGCTCCAAATGATCACTGCATATAAAAATAGAAAATATGGCCAAACAAATGGTTTTACAATCTTCACCTCCGAAAAAACCTGACCGAATGAACCAAACATTTTTTTGGAATAGTATTTGTGTGGTCTGCTTTCAGAATCATGTCTGTTGACCCCAGCTACCAACTAGTCATATAATTGATGCAAACATAGGTTTATAACATATACAAAGCTTCAATTGGAAAACGCGATTGATGCATGTTGTCAAATGTTAATTTAGGCTTTCCAGTTATGATATTTAATGGCTACTGTTGTTTATAATTGAAAATTTAGCAAAAAAGGACTTAACTATTTTGTTGTCTGAAACTGCTGTACCAAATAGGACCAAACTCTTCTGGGAGAAACCTGAGGTTGTTCTCTTTGATAATTTTGCCAATGATCCTGCCTGTCAACCTAGATTGCCATCACTGAAAATAAACCCAATTCAAACCTCGGGTTATGAAAAGACTTTCAATCGCAAGTAATAGAGATAAAGGATACTACAGATACAGTTAAGTCTGCCTCATATCTTGACTTACATCTAGAAATTGACAATGAGGGTCGGTTGAAAACAAAACTTTACGACAAAAGAGATGATTTCAGCTTCCCAATTGTGAACTTTTCATTTCTATGTAGCAACATTCCAGCAGCGCCTGCATACGGAGTATATATCTCCCAATTGATACGATATTCCCGGGCTTGTGTTTCCTATCATGATTTCCTTGATAGAGGATTGCTGCTCACAAGGAAGCTATTAAACCAAGAGTTCCAAATGTTGAAGTTGAAGTCATCCCTTCGTAAATTTTATGGACGCCATCACGAGTTGGTTGACCGTTATGGAATAACCGTTTCACAGATGATATCGGATATGTTCCTTATGTCGTAACTACAATACCCTTCCCTTTTCACGAATGTGACTTACCGAATTAGACTATGTACCGGATTTGTAATAACATAAGCAACTCGACGGGTGCCACATGTGGAGCAGGATCTGCTTACCCTTCCGGAGCACCTGAGATCACCCCCAGTTTTTGGTGGGGTTCGTGTTGCTTAGTCTTTAGTTTTCTATGTTGTGTCATCTGTACTATTATTTGTCTGTTTGTCTTTTTATTTTTGGCCATGACGTTGTCAGTTTGTTTTCGATCTATGAGTTTGACTGTCCCTCTGGTATCTTTCGTCCCTCTTTTAATGTAGTTATGTTGTCATTTGTCAAATTTTTAATATTTTTTCAGTTTGACAGTTACGTCACATGTGAAAATTCAGTTTTATTCTTGGCTATCGTGAATCAAGTGTTCGAGCTTCTGTTTTTTTTTTTTTGCTTTTTTTTTTAATATGTCCATTATGCTTCAACTTATAACAGTTTATATATGATCTGTCCTAAAACCCCTGTTTTTATTTCAAATTTTCCTATTCAGTCAAGTCTAGGTTCAGGTAAAGTACTTGTGCAAATGGTTAAGGAATTTGTAATGTCTTTTGGTTAAAAAAGTAAAAAAAGTTTTGGTTAAAAAAGTAAAAAAAGAAACATTCACTAATCAGTTCCTTTATGCTGCATTTATGTCGCATATTTACCTAATGTGACCCTCTCTCTCTCTATCTCTCTCTCTCTCTCTCTCTCTCTCTCTCTCTCTCTCTCTCTCTCTCTCTCTCTCTCTCTCTCTCTCTCTCTCTCTCCTCTCTCTCTCTCTCTCCAAATGGTTATGAGGAGATATAATATTTACTTCAACGGGGAAGCAAACAAATGACACAATAAAAACAAAGATATCTAGTGTTGTAAACATACGAATTTTACCATTAAACATATTTCTACCCTAAAAAAAGTTGTGAACAAATTGTAGTATCTGTACATATCATATTAAATAGTCCTTGCAGTACCAGTTCATTTTTTGTTTTAACAACTGTAATATTTGTTAATAATAATAATTGTTATTGTATTTGAACTACGAACGTCCGTGTTTTATACTTGTCATATGTCTAATATATAGATCGATTTTGTATGATTTTATTTTATTTTCCAGTATTGCTATGTATAAAAGCATTATTAGATTCTCCAGATCCTAATGGTGGAAAATTGAGTTTATCGGAAGCTTTGACATACAACAGAACGGCGGCTGATTGGACACGAAAATGTGCAATGTTAGATGAATATTAAATATGTTATATCAATTGTTTTCCTTTAAATTTGTGGTACGCGCCTCGGACAGTTAATTTGTAATTTCCAATAAGTTTATTTATTGTGGTTATTGTGATGAAATAACTGTTATATGTTTACAAATTTTATGTTTTTACAAAAGTTGGTCTTATTCTTTATTGATTCTTGTTGATGGACTTGAACGGTGACCTATAGTTTCTTACATCTACGTAGACAGGTTCCCTGCCCTTTATCTGTTGGGCTCTGTGTGACTCACAAGGGAGAGAACCAGCATAACATCTATGTTATTTGGTGTCAGGTAGTAGTTGTCTCGTTGACAATCATACCACATCTCCAAATTCTAAATCAGATATTTTTTTATTTTCTCTCGGCAGTCGCGTTCTATTCGTAGTATAAGTATTGTTTAAGAGTTATATAGATGATGTTCTCTCAATAAATAATTCAAAGTTTGGTGATTATATTGAACACATCTATCCCATCGAATCTGAAATGGGGATACGACTGATACACTAAGGTGTTTCTCATGTCTTGACTTACATCTAGAAATTGACAAAGAGGGTCGGTCGGGAAGAAAGCTTGACGACAAAAGAGATGATTATAGCTTCCTAATTGTAAAATTTCCATTTCTATGAAGCAACATTTCAACGGATCCTGCATATGGAGTATATATCTCCAAGTTGATACGATATTCCACAGCTTGCATTTCCTTTCATGATTTTCTACTATTTACCGTCAAATTGAACTGGTTCCCTGTCCACTAACTGTTGGGCTCTGACAGATATAAGGATCAGGTAATGACCAACCATCTCAGATACCCGTATGTTACAATGGAAAGAACCAGCCTAACCGTCAAATCTACAGTTGAAATGTCGTAACTTAGGAGTGATCGTTATGTTGCCTTGCTGAAACCATAAATGTGCGAATAATGCAATAGAATAGACAATAAAACAACAGCTACCTCAAAACTCTATTTTAATGCGATATTATTCGAGTTTGAAACAAAAATGTAACGGAGTAACCTTCAGCTTGAGAGTTTTCATTCGTATGACGTCATGTTTTGATATGATGTTTATTCAGTCAATCTTAAAGGGGCATAAGCTACGAGATATACAAAAAAAAAATATTTTTTTTGTTCAATCATTAATGAAAGTCATATTATGAAATACTGATTTGCTTTTAGCAGCTAATTTAGTTCAATTTTTTGAAAATAAGATGAATAACATTGCTGATGAATTATTCTCTTGCAAGTGAATAATTCGACCTCTTTGAATCCGTATTCATGTGACCTATGTGACCTTTAATTTAACCCTTTAGCTGGCTGGCGATGGGTTACGCATGTAGTCAGCTATTAAAAGAAAAATAACAATGAACAGTGAAAGTGAAACAAGAATGAATCATCTGGTGGACTGGCCGCAGACCACAATTAATGATCCTGCTTTTCGTTGTCCATGAATATAGTTCCCTTTAATTAAAATGTATTTTTTCTTTATTTTTTTCTTTCCCTTTATCATACATTTCTTAGCTTTTATGGGCTGGAAATGAAAGAAGAGAGCTGAAATAAATTTTTGGATGTTTTATTTTAACTGATTTTGATATGGAAAGAGTGATAAGGCCAGGTGCAAAAAGGTAATATTTACAGTTTTCGGAACATGTCTTGACTTGTCTATAGGGGTATGGATGTGTATTGGCTAAATTCGTATGATGTATACATGCAATTTTTCTGAAAGTTGGATATATTTTTGAACTTGTACTGTACATAACACACACAAAAAAATTGACAAAAAAAAATCCAGGTAATTTTTTTTAATGCGACAAAACGTTATAAAGAACTAATAGAGGAATTAATTGTGGTCTGTGGACGACTGATTTGATCCACACAAAATATCATTCTAACTCAGGTAAAAACAATGATTAGCATACTTTTTAACCTACAATATGAAATCAAATAGACCTAGAACAATCCGTTCGCTATCAGTTTATGTTTATATTTATGTTTATATCGGGTTATATGACCGTCGGCAGTCTTCGGAGGTCATCTCGATGGTTAATAAGATGACGTCTAGAAAAAAATACATACGAAATGTTGATACATATTATCGGTTCCATGCATTGTTAATTATTTATTTTAGACTTTTTGTAATTTTTATATTCGTTTCAGTGTATTATAAATCAAATATAAGAATTTGAGTCAAATTGGTGAAGATGAATTTGACAGCTAATGCCCCTTTAGCACAGCGAGATCGGCATAGTGTTTGCACATAGGTTACGATAAATTTGGATTTACGTTGGAGGTAAATTGTTACAGTCGTTAGTATGCATATCTCTGAGTCTGCGCTAAGTAAAGATTTATCGATAATTTTATCATGCTGTTGTTTGCAAAGCGAATTACGCACGCCATATTAGAATTGTTATTTTAATATTAAGATAAGCAATCCAGATTGATCATGATGAATGCTATATTAACTCTCAACCTATTTGAAAATGCCTTGGAGTTCTGTATTTTGTTTCCAATATAATTTTTGGAAGGAGACTTCAAATTGGAAAAACATAAAGACCTCTGTTTAAATAGATGAAAAAAAGTGATAAATACATGATAAAATCCGTATCACATGCTGTACTACATTCGGCCCTCTGGCTGATATTTGTTACTCGGGCTGATACAACATCTGATACAGATTTTACCATATATCATTCTCTATATATCAATTATAAAATAATATCGGAGTTTTACTGATCCTCTATTCTTTTGATGGAATACTCATTTGAGGCAGAAGTTAGTTCTCAGGAAATTTTATACAAATGGCGGCGGCAAATCGATTGAACAAGGTAGATAATTACACTATAAAGGAAGCCCCTTTTTCAATATCCGTCATTTGTATTTACATACATGCAATCGGAATAAACGACAACCAATAGACAGAATCTTGTGATTTCTTTTAGTATGAAAAATAATTTAATATCTAATGAATTAAAACCAAAGTTTTGAAGGTATTGATATCTAATGGAAGCACATGAAGACGATACTTAAAAACAATATTCATATAAAATAAATGCACAGTTTAAGGAAGTTTCTATATTTTTGTTTGCTTTTAGTTAAAATCGCAGCTAAGCCAGAAAGAAAAAATAAATACAATAAAACGTATGTGATTTGTCTTAACTTCCTTATTCAATTTGTTGATTGATAATTATACAATATTAGGTCAATGTCAGCAAAATATAAACTTTTTTGTATAAGGCTGAGAAACTAGGAAAGGCGAGGTTTGAACGAACCCTTCCACAGTTTTGTGCCGAATAAAAAAAAATAGATTTTTCTGACATTGACCTAATACTGGCAGACGTGCAATGACGGAAATGATGACTACACGTAAATTTTAGAACCGAACGTCGTGAAGGACGGTCGATCCGAACTGGCTTTTTTCCGATTTTAACCCCTAAATACCTCCCAAAAGATCTTGAAATGAACACATAATAAACTACGCTGGTCATTACCCCTTTGTGGTATAAAACAATATTCGTGGATTTTATGTGAAAGAAGAAAACGCGATACCCAATTTCAACTCTATTCATTTAGTAATATAGATTTCAATGTCTTTTTATTGGAGTGGTCTTCAAAGCATACTTCGTGCCAGTATTTATATTTATACATGTTATAATGATTATATAAGTTACATTTCTGTCGATGTGTATTTATTTCGCGAACGTATACTCTTACATGTCTTAAGTCCGGGCTCACATAAACTTATTGGCGTAAAAAAATATAAGTCCGGCTGTGAACTGAAGTGACCTCGAACTAAAGAATATATTTGATTCTCTCATGCAAACAACTTGAAGTCCGGGGTCATTTTAGGTTACAACCACGACTCATTTATTCAATATTTTAGATAATTTCGTATATATATATATATATCAAAAAATATAAACAAGTCTAAATTGAAAACAACGTTCAAACCTATGATCGTGTTGTATACAAACCGCAATTTTTATACATGTACATGCAAAACAAATTTCTTGTTAGAGGGGTCTAAATACAGCTAGCACAAACAACAGTTTCCAAAAGACCAAAAAACTGAAAGAGTATATTTTAACAAAACGCATTTGACTAACAGGTCGAACAACAAATGTTCTTAAACCCTGCTGACTGCCATTGGCGATCGCCAAATAAACGGATCACCGATGTAATAAATGGATCTTAATTAAAAATTTAATACTAAACAGAAAACAATAAACTTGCGGAAAAGATGGTATACCGCAAACAAAAGGTGCAAAGGTTTTTGCACACCATATCCGGATTTCGACAATTAATGTCTCTTCAGTGATGTAAGGAATCGAAACGGTATTTGGAAAGCCATACAATTTACCTCAATTTAGGATAGACTCTTGAATTTTGAGGAGTCAAAATAAGATGAACGGATCATATCAACCCGAAGGCAAATATAATACAAGCCCAAACGAAAAAATATAAACAAGTCTAAATTGAAAGCAACGTTCAAACTAAATACTTTGCTTGCGTCATGACTTCTCTTCTAAAACATTCTATACAAACGCCAAAAAGACGACTAAACAAAGTAAGTAGTTACATAGTAAATAAAACCTATTTTCATGTCTTTTTGATTTATATACAAGAGGGTATTGATAGGTGGTCAATTTCTATATTCTTTAAATTTTTATGGCATTTTTCTGTATCTTCAGAAATTAAAGAACCTTTGTGAGCACGCTCACATACCCGACGCCCCCACATTGTCACTGGACAAACAAAATCTCACCAGATTTCTAAGTTCAAAAACTCATAACTCTACAAAAGTCAACTGATAAAAATTTTCTTGTGAAGATGCACATTAACATATGTCCTCATTAACTACAAAGTTTCATGATATTCTGGTGTGTGGTTTCAGAGGAGTTGCGATAACAAACAGTTGCAGTAGTCAATTGAGTCCAATCAGTTCAAAGAGGCATAACTTCTAGAAAAAAAAATGAATCATAATTTCCTGTCCATATGCACATCTACATAGTATGTCCTTATTATCTACAAAGTTTCATGAAATTCTGTGTGGTTTCAGAGGAGTTGCGATGACAAGAACAGGACTGACGGACGGACAGACAGACGGACGGGTCAAAAACATTATACCCAATGCAATAAATTGCGTGGGGGTATAATAACGCTTATTCAAGAAAATATTTTTATTGTTAACCTTTTCTGCAATTAGATTTTTCGTTAATCTATACATCGTTCATTTCTGTAATCTGTTATTGCATTGACTTATCATTTTTATTTTTCACAGTTTTTCTTTATACTTTTTCTCTTTTCTTTATTTGTTTGCTACTTTTTCTCATTTTATTACAAAATTGGCACACTTAAAAACCATGTTTTTTCATTATTATATCTTTTACGTAGCGTGAAAATCCCAGGTGAACCTGAAGAAGAAAATATATGGAAAAAAACACATCTGTTATTGTGAACGGATATGAAAAATCTTACTTATTTCCATAGCTAATTTTAACATGTTTAACACGATAAACTAGTTTACGGAAATACAAACTGTTAACATAAAAGATGATCACTCATACAAGATCTAGAAAAACTGTGTAAATGACCGAAACTATTGAACGACTCCTTGAAGGAGTTGTTGATAATAAATAATGGTTTTCGACAAATTTTTGTCATCAATCTAAAAAACTATAATGTAGGTAGAAACTAAAAACAAGATAAAATATCAGCAACACAAAATCTACAAATATTCTTAGTATGCGAAATCATTAGATGATTCCTTATCAATTTTATAATTTTTGCATCTCAAAAAATATGACAGACAGGCAAAACTTGAAACATTATCAATAGCAATACAAGATCTACAAAATGTTAATATGACCGAATCCATTAAATGACATTTTATAGAGTCATTTCCCCTAAAATATAGGGGGAAGATATCAACACGATTTTTTACTTGTTTTTTTTTAAATAGTGTCTTGTGTATTGAAAACTATCAAAATTTAACAACAGCAATGACCAGCAATACAAAAATTATACTGTTTTTGATATCCTGTGGTGTTTTTTGTTGATGGAATATGTTCGTTGTTGTTCTGTGGTTTGCATGTTGTGTCGATTATTATATTATTTGTTTGTGCGTTTCTCAGTTATGAATGTTCTTGCGTGTGTTTGTGCTGTATTTCTGTCACGTAGTGTTTTAGCGATATTTTCTAACATTGTCATAAAGCGGTAGGTTTGGCATGCCATGAAACCAGGTTCAACCCACCATTTGTTCTTAAAATGTCCTGTACCAAGTCAGGAATATGGCAGTTGATATCAATACGTTCGTTTCTATGTGTGTTGGCGTTTGTTTTTGTTACACTTCGGTGTCATGTTGTTCCTTTGTTTTCCTCTTAATAGTTGATGTGTTTTCCTCGGTTTTGGTTTGTAACCCGGATTTGTTTTCTCTCAACCGATTTATGACTTTTGAACACCGGTATACTACTGTTGCCTTTAATTATATTTTGACCAAAACAATTGCAAGATTTCTTATAAGAGTTATTACCAAATCGGTGATGACTTAGTTTAAAACTGCATTTTTAATAATAATAGACTTACTATGCGGTATGGGCTTTGTGCATTGTTGAAGGCCGTACGGTAACCTATAGTTGTTAATTTATGTGTCATTTGGTCTCTTGTGGAGAGTTGTCTCATTGCCAATCATTTCACATCTTCTTATTTTTATAATACAGTGTATCATTCAGCGATTCATATATGGACTAGGTCAAGGGCGGTTAGAATATGTATATTTCAAATTATTTCAGTGAGTCCAGATATAGGTTGCACTTCTGTAAATATAGACAATGCAATTTCCCATAGGAACTCCCTTTAGCTATGCCATGTTTACTATGAAGTTTCCTTAAAAAAAACCATATCCTAGAACGGAAAGTTGATATGCACTACTTTTTTATTCAAAGGTCAAAACATAGGAATGTGCGGCATATTTTCAACATTTTTATGCCCCGAACTTCTAAGAGTTTAAACTTAAATTCTGTACTACCCAGACCTTCACTCTGGGTCTCCATCAGAATTCAATTATCGCCGTTACCATGTGTTTTTATATTGGAAATATTCCCAAGTTATTTCTCTATGAGATGAAACATAGAGATCATATCTGGGAACCAGTACGTAAACAAAACAAAATATCTATGAATATTATATATCTCCTCAAAAGAGGCGTGGCTTGTGAAACAGCTGTATTTGCAAAGTGCAACCTATAGAAACTGTTTCGTATTAAATGAAAAGAGATTTTAGAGTAAGGTTAATGAAACGCAACTCAAAAACACAATAATGAAAAAAAAACATATTGAGGACAGCAAAATGTCACATCAACCAACAGCACCTGACTCCTTCAAAATGATAGACGAATAAACAAAAACAAATAACAATGAAACATAGGGTTCAGATTACATGACTTTGTACAAGCGCACAAATGTAGAGAGGGATTAACTAATTGTAAACTATCACATATCTACCATCCCCTCAAAATCTCAAAATAAACAAAAAAAAACGAAACATTAAGATAAGACATAAGACGACAAATGACGACGTTCATTGATTTGGATAGGCATGGTCATGTATTATGATAAAATTCTACTTTAAACCTTGAGCTGATATGGATTAGTTATGATATTTATTATCGAACAAGACTGTTGATAACATGTAAAAGTATGATGTTTAAGATAGAAATCAGATCAAAATATGTTAACAAAAATGTCTACATTTTGCGCGACATCTCAGTGAATTTCAAAGTTGCTTATAATTCTGACAAACCAGCGAATTTCTATTTCTTACCAAAGTTCTTAAACAAAATGGATACATGAGTACACTTTTATTATAGCATCTAAATTTGATAAAACTTATATAAAGTGAAATGAGATTGTGGGTATACGTCTATCAGACATCAACCAACAACAAAAACATTAAACCTATATTTTGAATTTGCTTAGTATTCACATGGGAAGCCGTAGTAGCGGGACCAATGAGTATAGACTTTATCTAAAATAAGTTTTAAATGAATTGCATCGTTAAATTAACCCAAATAGATAATCTATATATATATGTATATAAAGGGGCACCGGTGGTCGAGTGGTCTAAGTAGTCAAACTACTGTATCTTTCTGATGTACAGGTTCACTGCATGAAATGATGCGTTTACAGAATTTAAAATAATCGTTAGTTTCAGGTTTAAAATTTACAAAACATTTATTAACAAATTAAACTACAAATTTAGAGAAATTTAGAAAATCAGCTAAATTTCTGATTTAATCTTATTTACATTTAATTTACAGGATTTTATTTTTCTAATTTACTCCAATATATATTTGATTTAAATATCTTTTTTACATTAAATTTATATGTTTTTATTTTTCTTATTTATGTTAATTTATTTTTTCCAATTAATTTTTATATTTACAAACATTTAAAACCGATTAAATAACAGTAAATTTTTAGTTTACATGCATAGTACACTCGAATAAAAGCTGAAGATTTAATCTTTTTATAATCTAGATTTTGATTTTGATTGTCTTGTAACCAATATTTCAAATAATGCAGTTACAGTTGTTCTTTATCTTGTTTTAAACTCTTTTTCTGTGTTAGGTCAGGTTAAATGCTGGTAAAGTTTTTTATTTTTTTAGTAACCAATATTTTGTTCTAGTGCCACTGACGAAAAATAAATTTCAGAGAAAGGATACTACCGAAACTATAAGGTCTGTTTCATATCTTGATCGTTTCCACGATATAAACAAAGACGGACGATTTCAAACTTGAATCTATGATAAACGTGATGATTTCAACATTCTGATAGTCAACTTCCCTTTCCTCAACTGTAATATACTTTATTCCAAATGCCATCGGATGGCGTTTACACTTCTCAATTAATACATTGTGCTCGTGCAGTTTCCACTATACGAACTTCATTAGCAGGAATGTGCTGTTTACACAAAAACTGCCCCAACAGAATGTAAAAGATTAAAATCAACACCACAAAAGTCTTACAGTCACTATCAGATTAGTTTAATGATATCATGTGTCAGTGGCTCAACTCACTAGCCATGTTTTAGATCTTTAGACGCATGAGATCTGTTATTTGAACGATCACTTCCTATTCCCAATTGTGAATTTTGACCACGTGTTGATTTGCATTTCGGTTGATGTCTTCTTAGCGGGAGACGCTAACCCTATCCACAAACTCGACATATCCGGTCTTTTTTCTTGTGGATTTCTTGCGGTTCCATCAGTTTACGTTGCTTTGGTTTGTATCTACTTAATCGATGTACGACCATTTGAATTCAGCCGTGCGAAAATTATTTTTACTTTTTACACAACTGTTGTTTTGTATTTTGTTGAGCAGAATATTCATTTTCATCCTGTCTTTTTTCAGTCTTTACCAGGTCGAAGTATGCATTCCTAAAATCCCCTTGCATCTTCTTGACGAATATCTAATGGTAATCCCTGATGAATACAGTAGAGTCATTCTTTATGTTTTCTCATTTTAATTTAAAATTGAATTACAAGTAAATCAAATATTCTGTTGATTCAAGCAACTTTCATAAATAGATATAAGAAGATGTGGTATGAGTGCTAATGAGACAACTCTCCATATAAGTCACAATTCGTAAAAGTAAACAATAATAGGTCAAAATACGGCCTTCAACACGGAGCCTTGGCTCACACCGAACAGCAAGCTATAAAGGGCTTCAAAAATGACTAGTGTAAAACCATTCAAACAGGAAAACCAACGGTTTAATCTATATAAAAAACGAGAAATGTTTATTCCAGACAGATTACATTGTTCCACCTGTCTGGAATATCTGTTTAACTGGGTCGATGCAAAATGAGTCAACAATCATAAGATTACAGCGTTTCGTTAATTCCAGAATTTGTTAAATGAGGTCATTATTGATTACACAGAACACCAAATTATATGCAAAGGTGTAATTAATAGACTTAACAATTATGCACAATCTAAATAATTTTTCTTTCAATTTGAAACCATGTTTTGTTTTCCTGAACATCCGGAAAATTAGTACCTAAAGTGTTGTAGATATTTTAAAAATATTATGTACAACGTTAAAAATGTTGCATTGGACATACGGCTATTTATGCACCGTTTGCGGTCCGATCTTCTTCCGAAATACATTTTTTTAATTTTTCTCTCAATTTGATTTAAAACGGAAACAGTCAGATATCTGTTCTAAAAATAATGCCGGTGTTATCTTATTTTTAATACTTTTTGGGGTTATGACTTAGTTCTACCGGAAATTATTATAAATGGCAGAAAAAAGAATAAAAAGGGTAAGTCATTACATAAACAAAATGCCTTTTTTCATATCAGTCATTTTCATCTAAATACCAGCAAACAGACAAAACGTAAACTACAAAATAGACATCAACTTACAATTTCTTTGATCATGTACAATTTACATTACATTACATGTTTGTTTCATTTTAATACTTAATTGTGCTTTTTGTCCAGTCAAATTGCATTGACCGATTATCTATTTATAATAATTTGTCATATACACTGAGCGTATATCGCCTTGTGTTAAGGTTTATAATGTGTTTCCGTAGAGTGTTATGTATGACGTCAATTAGGAATACAGGTTCGTGGAATATTTTAATCGTCCGCTGCAAATTAAAAATTGATCGTCTTTATACCCCAGATATTTAATTTGGAACAGTTTATAAGGGACTTTCCGTTTTGAATTTTCCTTGGAGTTCGGTATTTTTGTTACTTTACTTTTTTGTAAAAGTTACGGTTTAAAGAAAACAACTAAACATTGTCTCAAAATATAAAATTTATGTATACACTGCTCGAAACGGGATCGAAATGCTCGGTTTAGCCTCACATTATACTTCTTCAAAGCCTTGTCCAACAATTTTTTTTTTTACTTCGACACAATCAAAGGTTATTCTATATAGAATCCGTATTGGCTTACAACAATCGCAGGAAGATCGAAAATAATATTTTATTACACAATAAAATGCAACATTAATGACATTTTATAAACAACATAGCGGCCAATGCTATAATAGAACATGCCGGTAAAATGTTTTACATTTCTAGTATCTCAAAATCAGAAATAGATAGGAAAATTAATACCAGGTGTAGTATTGATTATATTAATATATCTTCAACTTCGTTCTTAATTTTGTATTTTAAACTCTTTTGATTCGAGCGTCACTGATGAGTCTTATGTAGAAACGCGCTTTTGGCGTACAAATTTGAATCCTGGTATCTATGATGAGTTTATTGCTCAAAACATCAAAATCAACCTACTTCCCAATTTCACCAAAATCATTAGAAGATTGCTCCTTCAAGGAGTTACTGCCATTCGCTAACGATTTATAAAAAATGTTTGCGTATTGCTTATTATCTTAAAATCCTAATAGATAGACAGAGAATTGATACAGCGAAAAAGATAAAAGTTTTAAGATGTAGAAAAAAATCTTTTATGACCGAGACCTTTGAACGACTGCTTACATGAGTTATTGCCCTTGAATGACGAATTTGGACTTGTTTTCGAGTTAGTGCGCATAATCTCGAAAACTATAATGTATAGGTCGACACTCTATATATTAGTATATGAGGAACACAAGATCTTCAGAAATGCTACTTGATCAAAACCATTAGGCAAAAAGTAAGAAAAAACTCAACGGCCTGATTTATGACGAACTAAATATATAATAAACGATAAACAAATATATCAGATAGCAAGCAATGATAAACAATGAATTACAGTCTTCTTAATTGGGATAAGCACATTGAGAAATTGGCTGGTTTAAGCATGTTATTTTGTGAGTGCTCAACCCCCTAACCTTGGAATATGATGTAACAATTCAACAAAGGAACAAACAGAAGAAATTAATTGGAAACGGCTTGATAATAAGAACGGCACGATGCACAAAAAAATTAACATAAAGACAAAATGTACAAAATACGATTCTAAGAGCACTCGCATATATTGAAAGCTCCTTCAAATCTAATATCAGCTAATAAATACACCACTTTCTCTTAGATTAAAATATCAATCAGTACACATCCGACGGATTGAGTGTAAAGGCGTCATAAACAGTCAAAATAAGGCATGACCTTTTGCAATGCCAAAATATAAGTACATTATGTCGACAGGCAGTTTTAAAGATATGTATAGTAATATATCCAGATGGTTTTTTTTAGTTGTGAAATGCAAAATCAATGTAAGTACCGATAAAAACAACATGCAATGACCTTATTACGATGTTGGTAAATTTGCATCCTGTAATGATAAGTTTATTCAGAGATCAATAAGTTTTAATGAGTTGTATCTAATTTTACGGGCTTTCTAAACTATATTACCGTAAATATTAGCATGTGATTTCCCATTTTTAATAGGACTTGTACAGTTCAACCAAACTTTAAAACCAAATCTGTGCTATATGAAAGAATCTAGTAAAATGTTAAGTAATTTATGACAAAGAAATCCCTGACTTAATTTGCCAGTTATACATATATTACGCTCATTGAAATCTAAAGCGTTACTACAGACACAATCATAACGAACTAAGTGTGAGATATACACACCATTAGGAGGGCCAAAGGAACGTCATCGTCTGAATAAAGAAAATAAACAATGGGGAACAAATAATTATCTGTTGTGTCGAAAATGTTCGCTTTGCTTTTCTCGAATCTGAAATATTCAAATTTGGAAAAGGACAATCTTGCTTTTTATATTTATAGGTCCTAGAGTTTTGCCCTTAAATAACAATTTTGAGAAATTTTAGAGTTTGGCTTCTTATCTTGAATCCAATTATAGATATTTTTTTGACAATTGGATGATTCAGGCTGGTAGTTCGTATGCCTCTATTCTTTCCTTTTATGCCAATTAGGTTGTTTCTTTATTAATACAGTGTCTTTGATTGTTATCATCATTGATAGACTTGATTTGCATTACTTTGAGCTGCAATGTTTCTTCCAGGAACTTTCAGAGATTACTAGAGATCCTCCTCCAGGTTGTTCAGCGGGCCCAATAGGCGACGACTGTAAGTTTGAAACTGCATTTTCAATAGTTAATGACTTATATCATTCAGATGTCTTACTTATAGCCTATGTCTTAATGAAGGACTGTTATCAATCTAAAAAGGCATTGTTTCAAATTATTTCAGTATGGTTCGATATGGGAACTGTTTCACATGAAATGAAAGAATGTGTGGGGATATGGTCAATGAAACAGCAACTCATCGACACAAATAATAAAAAGGCACCTAGTGGGCAACCAAATTTCTTTAGGATCACTCACGACGTTCGTTGACACATGGTCGCAATTTATAATTAAAAAAAAAGCTACACTAAACCATGTAAACCTGGAGCTGATATGAAATAGTTCTGATAACTTATATCTGAGAAGGAAGTTGATAAATTTAACAGCATGATATTCAAGAGATAAATCATATTAAAATATGTAAAAAATGTAGCATGTAGATTTTTCTATATATATACATATCATATCAGTGAATTTTTTTGTTGTCTATCATTCTGAGTAGGTAGCAAATTTATAGTTCTGTCATAAATTCGCCCATTACAATGGATACGTAAGAATCATATTACAGAAAACCTATTAATAGAATCTGTATTGAATTAAAATGACATAAAGTTTGAAATAGTAGATTACTGTAAATTGAATGGATATCTTAAAGGAGAAAAGATATATTTAAACAATATGTTTAAAATGATTTTGTATATACACCAATGAGACATCAACCCAACAACAAAAATATCAAACCTTTATTTTGTATTTTTCAGTATTCAAATGGCAAGGAATGATAACGGGACCAGTGAGTACAGGCCAGGCTTTGTCATTAATAAGTTAAAATGTATTAAATCGTTATAGGAGTCGTTAATAAAGCTAAAGGAATGTTATTTGACGAATTTAGAAATGAAAAAAATTCAATATCAGTATTACTCGTTTAATGGTGCTGACGGGAGTTACAATGGCTATGTCGCGACGAGAATGGAAACCTATTTAATCATTGTTTAAAAAATTTAAATATGCAACACTTAACACGGTAGGTATAGTGTCCGGCAGAGATCGTGTTTTTTCGAGTGAATCGGTCCACTTTTTTCGAGTGTAGATCAGGTTTTTTCGAGTGATATTACATGCGATCAGATCAATTTACTGCTATTTCGCCTATATAATAGTTTTATTCATGACTGTTCATCTTATTCTGAATACTAAACATGTTTTGAGCACAAACGATGCACAATTTCCATGTAGTTCACTAATAATTCAGTGTTTTATATTGTACGTGTTTTTTCGAGAGCAACATTTAAAACGTCCGGGTTTTTAAACCAATGGTCTGGGTTTTTCTTAGAAAATGTGAATAAGAAAGAAGGCATTCTTGGGCTTAAACTCTACCTATTTCTAGTCTGTAACTGTAATTTAGCGAAGGGCAACATTATATATTCCTAGTAAGTAACAAAACATATTACTATGTTGATCAAATTTAACCCTTTTCAATTTTATGATAATTTTCTGTTCTGATAACATTTAACTATAACGTTGCAGTACTAACATATATTAGAAATTACTGGGTTCTTTGTAAAACTGTCTTTAGAACCGAGAACAGGGGACTCATAGTCTTTTCAATATCATTTCATGCTACAATATTTTTTACAGTAAATAATTGTTTATGATTTATATATATTACATTGGCGAAACCTTGCGTTTTAAAAATAGATTAAGAAAACAAAGAGGGACAGAAGTTATAAATTCAGTAAAATGCAGTTTACCACATATATTATACTAAGAGTGGCCTGGGACCAGCCAAGTCACTATAAGCTTTTATATGATTCTTTTGAAAGAATTGTAAAAACTAGAATAGAGATCCATTTTTGAAGCACTGCTAAAAAGTTAAATCACAAAAATACTGAACTCCGAGGAAAATTCAAAACGGAAAGTCCCTAATCAAATGGCAAAATCAAAAGCACAAAAACAAAGCTAAGTGATGGAAAGGAAGCTATCGTGGGGTTTTATTGCTGTGTAACCAAGTATAACATACGCTTGGTCATACTCCTCATCAAAGTAGAAGCATTTGAAAATTGTTTTTGTTTTCCATTCATAGAACGATAAAACAAATTATCATCAAGACAAATAGTAAATGAAACATTTAGGATGTATTTTCTGTAAAAAAAAATACACATACCCGCTTATCACACACAATGTACGTTCGTCTCAATCCAACATTGTACTGCTTGATACTTTATTCTGGGAAACCATTATTTATTTATTAGTTGTAACAGGCTTTGAACTAGCTTTCAGTAACCGCGATTATTCTTATATCGATACTTTGGATTTATTGTTTTTATGTTAGTTGGTTTGTTTGTGCTTCATACCGATTTTTTGAGTAAATAAAAGCAACAGTAGTATTCCGCTGTTCAATAGTCATAATTCTATTAAGCAAAAATAATCCAGGTAACAAACTAAAACCAAGGGAAACACATCGACTATAAGAGGAAAACAACAGAACAACAGAAACACTGAAGTACAACAAAAGCAAACGCCAACATACAAAGAAACGGACTGTGGATAACAACTGCCTTATTCCTGACTTGGTACAGGACATTTTAAGACAAAATGGTGGGTTGAACCTGGTTTAATTGCTTGCCAAACCTCCCGCTTATATGGCAATGTTAAAAATACCACTAAAATGACAACACTACGTGACAGGAATACAGTACAAACAAACGCAAGAACACTCAGCACAGAGAAATATATAAATAAATAATATAATAGTACAATACAACATGTAAACCGCAGAATAACAACGGACAACTCGCATAAATTTTTGACAGCACACCAGGATACCACAAACGAAACATAAACTGCGCGTCACATGAATGGTCATTTGTAACTGATTTTTACAGTTAGTTCTTATTTTGTGCTGTAACACCACTGTCCAACGTTAGGGGGTGTTAGGGCTTGCAAACACGTTTAGCTCCGCCACAATCTTTATATGTCTGTCCCAAGCCAAGAGCCTGTAAGTCAGTGGTTGTCGTTGGTTCACGGTGACCTATATCTACTTTTATCTTCGTCATTTGAACTCTTGTGGATGGTTGTCTCATTGACATTCATATTACATCTCATTTTCTTTATATATATGTATGTGATCACATTAATATTGTTAACAACACGAATATCTACTGTATGATATGCATATTTGGTTGAATCGACATCGACATACATATGTTTGGATCGATACAACAGGTGTACCTCGGCGTTGACTTGTTGGATAGTTTCACCATATTAACATGGGCTTGCACATGTTTGATCTATCCAAATATACCAATACCGGTGTCCATGCAATAAATAAGATGCGGCAAACAATACTATATACAAATATACGATGCTTTTTACGAATGTACGTGTTACGTACTACGGTATCATCAAACTGGTTAAATGCATTGGTTTTGTGCTTTGAAAAGTACTTTATTTAAATCTTTTCATTGCTTTTTAAACGTAATCGCAGTGACATATAACATTTTGTTAAATCACTCGATTAAACCTGGACCGCACTAAAAAAAAAACGGGCTGCTCTCTAAAAAACACAGACATATAAAAATAAATGTATTCTAAAAATGTCCTTTTCATGCAAAAACAAGAATTTTTGTAAAGTGTCTATATCAAAGGATATATAGATTCCAAATATGCATTGCCTATGACATTTGTATTAGTACTTGTATGAAAATAGCTTGAATCTATGTTTTGGAATTAAAGCAAATGCAAAGCTAAATTAAACTTTTAGAACACAAAATAATGTACGAGTGATGATTTTTTTTATCACCAATACTAACTTACCTAATATGATCTTGTATAGTAAGTTTAAGCATCTATTTCACGTCTTACAAAAAAAAAAGATTTCTGTTTGTTTACATTTTTTATCATATTCACTCGAAAAACGTGGTCACACTCGAAAAAAAACACGATCCCAGCCGGTAACTATACCTACCGCGCTTAATATCTAAAGGGGCATTAGATGTCAAATTTATGTTCACCGATTTGACTCAAATTCTCAAATTTGATTTATAACATACTAAAACTTATATCCAAATTACAAAAAGGCTAAAAATAAACAATTAACAATGCATGAACTCGATAATATATATATCAACATTTCCTGTGTAGACGTCATCTAATTAACCATCGAGAAGACCTCCGAAGACTGTCGACTTTCATTTATCCCGATAT
Source organism: Mytilus californianus (assembly GCF_021869535.1). Taxonomy (NCBI): domain Eukaryota; kingdom Metazoa; phylum Mollusca; class Bivalvia; order Mytilida; family Mytilidae; genus Mytilus; species Mytilus californianus. The sequence goes on along the minus strand of NW_026262734.1, from coordinate 92,090,572 downwards.
AAACATAATTATCAATATAAATAGATAGAAACCACGTGCATTTGGATTTTTCTGGGTCTGTTTGATTTCATATTGTAGGTTAAAAAGTAGTTTTTACCTGTATAAGAATGATATTTTGTAGATCGAATCAGTCAACCAAGTGGTTCATCTTTGTTTCACTTTCAATATGGATATTCTTTTCTTTTTAATAGCTGAATACATGCGTAACCCATCTCCAGCTAATAGGATAAATTGAAGGTCACATGAAAACGGATATTTAATGAGGTCGAATTTTTTGCTTGCAAGTGAATAATTCATCAGCAATGATTCGTAGCTTATTGTGTCAAAACTGAACCAAATTTGCTGCTAGAAGCGAATTACCATTGCACTATTTCATTTTCATTAATGATTGAACAAAAAAAAATCAATTTAAACTTTTTTTATATCTCGTAGCTAATGCCCCTTTGATATAATTGTACAGATTGAACAATACTGATAATACATTTACTATATAAATTGTGTCGTTACAGGATGACAGTCCTTACGCTGGAGGAGTGTTCTTCTTGCGAATAACGTTTCCCACTACTTACCCCTTTAACCCCCCAAAGGTAAGTCTATTTATTCTAATATTATTGTCTTGTAGATACCCTCCTAGCTTATCAAAGAATTCGCAAAGGAGTAGGTCCGGTAAGGGTCGATTTTGGCCTCAAAATTCAGGTTCATCTGATGAATGATTTTGGACACTTTTTAAACACTTAAGTGTCTACTTCAGTCGATTCAATTAGTTTATGTGAAAGATTTGAACTGATTTAGTCATTAAAGATGCTCAAATTCAAGCTTAAACATGAAAAATCTATCAAATTTGCCATAATATGTCACTTTTCAGATGTTTTTTTGTCAAAAATGAAAGTGGCCGCATCCGTGTTCATTCTCAACCTTTATATATGTTATGTATTATCATCAAATACAACTTATATTTAGATATTAAGAATGAACACAAATGCGGCCACTTCCATTTCTGACGGAAACCGTCTAAAAATTAACCAAAATGCTAAAATTTCGAAGATTTCAGTAATTTAGCATGACTTAATGATGCTAGTACCCGATACATGTGCATTGTATTGTCAAAAACAGCCCATATTTATGTAACAGAAGTATTCTTCTTTCCAATAAATAGCTAAAAATTACGTTTTAACAATTTTGTAAAACTGCTATATTTTGGGGCCAAAAAGGGGTCTTACTGGGCCTACTCCTTTAAGTTATATAAAAGGTAAAGAAAATACATAATTAAGTAGCAATTAAAGAGACATCATCTCTGAATTATGGCTTTCACTCAAATGCAAAAGTTTTATTGTCAAAATAAAGTGGGTTGGGAGGGAACTAAAACCATATACACTTAGTTGTAACAGGTGAATTATATTACATATGCGTCTTGATGTTACGTATAACAAATAGGTTAAGACGCAAGGCATCACAACTAGGATAATCATCTTCTAAATTAGTTGAAACAATTAAAACTGTGAGTTATTGCTCCGTACTGTGATAATTAACGAAGATATGCCAAGTTGTGTTTTGGTAGTATTTCTTAAATTGATCTAATACATGTTTTATTATTTCAGGTAGAATTTACCACAAAGATTTATCATCCAAATATTGAGCGGAACTCAGGAGAAATATATTCAACCATATTTTATTCAGATTGGTTTGTAGGTTACATTATATCAAAATGTAAGATGATGGTAAAGTTTCTGCATGTGGCATTAGTCCAACATCTTTTCAAATTTTAACAACACGTTACATACAGATAGCTGACAATACAAATTGGTCAAACCGGTTTCGTAAACAAAATACATTTACTATTTGCTGATAGAATTTAATAATATTTTACAACTGTAATACTGAATGGACAAAATTAAAGAGAGGCGAAAGATACCAAAGGGACATTCAAACTCACAAGTCGATAATAAACTGACAACGCCATGACAAAAAAAAAGAAAAAGACCAAAAGATAAAAACAACAATTTACAAAACACAACAAATAAAAACTAAAGACTGAGCAACACGAACCCCACTAAAAACCGGTTGTGATCTCAGGTGCTCAGGAAGGATAAGAAGATCCTACTTCACCTGTGGCACCCGTCGTGTTGCTCATGTAAGAACAAATCCGGTGATATGTCTAATTCGGTAGGTCACATTCGGGGAAAACAGGACGGAATTGTGGTTACGACAATTGGAACATATCCGTCGTCAACTCGAGATGGCGTCCGTAAGATTTTCGAAGGGATGATTTCAACTTCAGCACATGGAACTCTTGGTTTAATAGCCTTCTTATTAGCAGCAATCCTCATTTTATGAGATCATGGTAGAAAATGCAAGCTCCGAAATACTAGTACCGTAACATATGGTCCATATCCAGGATCAAACATGTTAAAACAAAGATGTCCAGGGGGATAAACCTAACAATAGAAAGTCATATCATAACACTATAAAATATATTACTGTACACCATAAAGTAATAATTTAATGATTATCTAAAAGAGAGATTTGGTACAGAAATACAAACAAATTTAAATAGACATTAACTGTCAAATTTATGTTCACCGATTTGACCCAAATTCTCATATTTTATTTATAACATATTAAAACGAATATCCAAATTATAAAAAGTCCAAATGAAACAATTAACAATGCATTTGCTCGCTATAATGCATCAGCATTTTGTACGTTTTTTTTAGACCATACGCCATCCAATATTCCACCGAGATTACCTTCGAAGACCTTCGATAACCCGATATAAAAGTAAATATAAATAGATAGCGAGGATGTGCAATCGGATTTTTCTGTTTTTTTTTTTTCATTTCATGTTATAGGTAGAAAATATATTTATAACATCGTTTTATCTGTATAAGAATGATTTGTGTATCCCAGGTCAGTCAACGAAATGGTTATTCCTGGTGGAACTTTGTTTCACTTTTCAATATTGACATACTTTTCTTTTTAATTACATCCCAACTCCTTTGTTCTAACAGGGGTGATCTGAGTCGGATCACCCCTACCAGATCACTCTACCTTGAGTTTCTTTGTTCTGCAGGCTTTCTTTTGTTCTGTAATATTTTGGCGGGAATGTCGAACACACAATGAAACTTAGAAATAATTAAGCGGAATAAAGACTTTCAAAATTATGTAGAAAAAATCCATTAAATTTCCAGTGTCTAAGCGGAGAATCGAACTCAAGACCTTTAACATATGAAGCCACGATTCATACTCCTACACCAGGACGACTGGATACAAACTCACTGTTAATTTAACATATTTAAACGTTGTATCCGGGGCTCATAAAGGGTATATATTATAAGTATATTATAATTATTGTATGGCATTCTGAAATAAATGTTTTTTCATATAGGCTAGAAGAGTTGGGATGTAAAATAGTTATCCCATTCGGACTTGGTGTGTCAGTGTAAGATCACCCTCCGGCTGTCGGAATGATCTGACACTGACACACCGCGTCCTCATGGGATACCTATTACTGAATGAGCAACATGATAAAGATATGCGAACCTATCTGCACTAAATGTCTAATTTAAAGATTGCATGGATACGGATTCAAATGAGTTGAATTATTGACTTGCTAGTCAATGATACACCACTGATATTCTTTCGCTTATTTTGACGAAAATGAACCAAATTGACTGCTAATTGCGAAATGGTATTTCTTTATTCTGCCTTTATAAATGTTTGAAACAAAAACAAAAATCAAAATTTATTTTCCAATTCTTATCCAATTCCCCTATTTAGAACAGACGATAAAGTTTCGATACACCGCGATGAAAAGTACAATTGATAACTCTTTATCTGTTTTAACGATTTGCTGGTGACTGCACTTTTCGTCCGTGTGAATGAATATTGTTCGTAGTTGATTGGCTGGAGTTCAGTGTATACGATACTGTATTGCTGTATAATATATCAGGCCGAACAATTATCACTTTTATATTTTTTCAATTGAAAGAGGTACACGATTTTGCTAATTCATTAACAAAACATTACCGTAACGGGTAAACAATCTCAGTTTTCCACGTTAATTTTATCCCTATATCTTTTGATTAAATAACTAACCCACATTAAAATATCTTATCTAGTTTGTATATGGAAAAAAAAACTCATCTTCTTAGTCGCTGGAATGGGGAGCTGTGGAGAACATGTATTGTACTATTTACAAGGTCACACGTACAAATGTAATATCTATGGGCAAGTGTTAGGGTGGTCGATATCTACTTCATATATCACTTAATCCTCACATGTGTGGCAGCTACAGTAATAGTAGGGTCGAACTACGAACTATGTAAAAGAGTGTGTACGTTTCTCCCATGACATTTCATCACTATATGTAATTACAATTTTAGGGCTTTTTTCGATCAGTTATGTCCTAACAAAAACGTCACACGAATTATATGAAGAAAAATACCTTTCCGTAGCTGATCGATGTGAATTGATTCTGACTTTAGTTACTTACATTATTTCATTTTTTAACAATATATGTATTACATCTTTTTAACATACATTCATGTCAACCAACTGTGCTACTCTTTTTGTCGACTCGTTCCTTAATACGTATGTGAGACTTCATAGGCATTCTTAAAATAATAACGTCTCAAAATGTTCTTCAATCATTTTCTGGTTGGCTTGATGTCTAATTGACGGTTGTCGAATATCTGTATCGTAGATGGCCACTAATATGTTCCTATTGTGGAGGTCATAGTCGCGCTTTCTTTTCCTTGGTGGTTATATTACCGAATACAAGTTTTCACCGAATTATATCTTGCTGTTAGATAGGAAACCGATGAGAAGATAGTAAATAGAGGAGGACCCTTAGTTCACCAGTAGGTTTTTTATTAATGTGATTGCTTTAGTTTAAGTTTTCAGAGCTGTATATTTTCCTTAATTTTCAATTGTCTGTGTTGTTTCTTCTGGTAAAAGTATTATCTACCATGTGTCCTGGTTTCCTTGTAAGCATTGCAATCTTTCAAATTCGGTAAGAATGTACTGTGACGATGCTATAGAAGTATGGGGATATCACAGAGTGAACAGATTTGACTCGTCAACTGTTTGTCTGTTTTTCGACTTAAGGTCTCTCTCTCTCTCTCTCTCTCTCTCTCTCTCTCTCTCTCTCTCTCTTTTTATGGTCGATTTCATTTTTTATTTCAGTATTACTGATTATAACAGCGTTATTAACTTCTCCACAACTCGATGTTATATTAAACCGAGAAGCTGCACATTTATATGAAACAGACAGGAAAACTTTCAATGAAACAGCGGCGGAATGGACTCGAAAATATGCCATGTAAAATGGTCAACACATATGTTATATAAATCGTTTTCCTTTAATTTTGTATTACGAAACATGGACATATCTTACTTTTCGTATAACACTTTTTACACGTTATGAATTTTCTGTATCACGAGAGGAATATATTTATTTTTTGTTAAATTTTTAATCAGTATATTTGCTTGTTTGTTGTGATGAAATAACTATTACATGCATATAAAATATATGTTTCAACAAAAGTTTGTCTGATTCTTTATCCTTGTCTGTCGATGGACTTGAATAACTTTTATTTCCTCTAGCCTTCTTCTAGTATTAATAGTGTATGCATTGTTTAAGAGTTATCATAGACAGACGAAATGGTTTGATAAGTAGTTTTAAATTATTACAACATAATCATGATAATGGTGAAGTATGTTTCCAACAACTTACATAATTTTTTTAATCATTTTGAATTCTGATAATGACATGATTTTCATAAAAGTATCAGCTTGTCAAAGTGTTGTAATGAATTGATTAAAACAGAGGCAAAAGATACCAAAGGGACATAAAATCTGATAAGTCGAAAATAAACCGACAATGCCTTGGCTAAAAAAGAAAAAGACCAACAGACAAACAAAAGTATACATACAAAACACAACATAGAAAACTAAAGACTGAGCAACACGAACCCCACCAAAAACTGGGGGTGATCTCAGGTGTTCCGGCATTAAAATTGCTCTTTTACATGAAATAATAGGGATGTGAAGTATACGACAATGAGACAGTAAGCCAACCACAAAAATAACTAAAAGTCATCTTTAGAGGTCACCGTATATTCTTTAAACATAGACAGATGTCTACACAATACATCAAGCATAATGTCCATAACAGTTTTTAAAAAGTATACAAAACAAAGAGCTGCCATTTACCTACAATTCTCAAAATTTTATACTTTTTGTGTTATCAATATGTGCTGATAACTATTAAATGTTATCCTTCCGATGTGAAGGCTTTTCTTGATTTTGTTTTGAACTCCTTAACTGTGTTTGGTTCGATGCTGGTCAAAATTAGATTTTTTTCGAATATAAGTAACTAATATTTTGTTCGAGTGTCTTTGCCAAAAAACAAATTTTAGACCAAGAATACTAACGAAACTTTAATATTTGCTTGATATCTTGTCCACGGTATTGACACACACAGATAGACGACTTCTAACTACAATCTATGATAAACGTGATGAGTTCACAATGCCATCGTATTGCGATTACATATTTCTTATCTGATACGATGTTGCGCTCGTGCATATTCACACTATACGGACTTCAATAACAAGGGCGTGCTCAATACACAAAAACTGCTCTGACAGAGTAAGAAAGACGAACGACTGAAATCGACAATACATAAGTTTCACGGTTAACATTACGAAGTAGTTGACCGATACGATGTGTATGTTGCTTAACTAATTAGCGACATGTTTTCAAAGTTTAAGATCTTGAGATACCAAAATAGTCATCTGACCTGTTATTAAACCGATTGTGTTCTTTTCCCCGATTTTGAAAAATTTGACTGAGCGTTGATTCGCATAGGGGATGGTGCATGCATAGCAGCGAAGGAAGCTTATCCCGTCGACGCACAATGTCTCGCTCATTTTGCAGTTTGTGTTTGTTACTTTGATTTGTATCTTTTTAGTCGATTTACGAGATTTGAACCACGGTACACTACTGTTGCCTAAATTTTTATATCGTTATATATAGAGAGAGAGAAAACAGGACTGCGTGTCTTAATTTTAAATCCACTGGTACGATGCCCTAAATGGTAAATGTTTCGTCCAGGAGGGTATCACCAGCTAAGTAGTAAAACCTTTTTTGAAAATTTCGTTTTCAGCACTTTTCAACTTTGCTATTTTTTTTCCTTTTCAAACTGTTCTGATTTAAACGTCACTGGTACGTCGAATGAAGACAAAACGCAAGTCTGATGTACTGATTATTCGCCAGGGACCATGTTAATGGAAGTATTCCAAGATATGTCCTAAGATAATCTTATGACTTGATTTTAGATCATGGCTGAGACATGTCTTGAATGTAAAACAAAGAAATCTTAGGATGGTCCTTCATACATCTTTTGCGTATCGATGAATATATGTAGAGAGATGTATACATCAAAAATCTATAATATTTAAAGTGTCCATGGATTTGATTTTGATTTTTTGTGTTTTAACACCACTTTTAAGCACCGCTTTTGGGCTATTTCGTGGCGGCCAGTTTTTATTGGTGGAGGAAGCCGGAGTGCCCGGAGAAAACCACCGACCTTCGATAGGAAAAAAAGTGTCCATGGAAAAGGGGGTAAATCTCATGTTTTTTTTATTCTTTCGCAAAATAAACTGTTACCGGAATAATATAATAAATTATAAAACTACTGTTAATAATAAAACAAAAAAAATACGAAAATAATATCAAATAAGAACAACAACACAATATCAAATAAGAACAACAACAAAATAGCAAATAAGAATCAAATTAAAATGTAGAGAAATTATAAGAGGCCGTAATTGTGTTTACATGTAAAAACAAAATCTATTATAACGTAACATAAACTCTTACAAGAATAACTATTCGATACATTATTTTGCTACTGTTTATAATAAAGAATGACAAAAAAAAATGTAAATTTCAAATCAAACAGCACATAAATTTGAGAATGGAAATGGGGAATGTGTCAAAGAGACAACAACCCGACCATAGAGCAGACAACAGCCGAAGGCCATCAATGGGTCTTCAGTGCAGCGAGAAACTCCCGCACCCGGAAGCGTCCTTCAGCTGGCCCCTAAACAAATATGTATACTAGTTCAGTGATAATGGACGTCATACTAAACTCCAAATTATACACAAGAAACTAAAATTAAAAATGATACAAGACTAACAAAGGCCAGAGGCTCCTGACTTGGGACAGGCGCAAAAATGCGGCGGGGTTAAACATGTTTTTGAGATCTCAACCCTCCCACTATACCTCTAGCAAATATAGAAAAAACAAACGTACAACAGTACGCACAGTAAAACTCAGTTTAAGAGAAGTCCGAGTCCGATGTCAGAATAGGAAACAAAAGAAAAAAAACAAAATAACAATAATACATAAATAACAACAGACTACTAGCAGTTACTGACATGCCAGCTCCAGACCTCAATTAAACTGATTGAAAGATTGTGTCTTCATCATATGAATATCAGGCACAATCCCTCCTGTTAGGGGTTTAGTATTATACCATCATAAAATATATGAGAAGAACATAACCCGTGTCATGCCAACAACTGGTTTTAGAATAAATATGTTTAATTCCGATGCAAAGACCCTATAAGTGCATCAATATTAAAGCCAAAATATGCAATCTTTAATGACCTGACAACAGTATCGTAACTATATCCCTTCTTAATAAGTCTGTTTAAAGGTTTTGTTAGCTTTTGAGGCGAATACTGACATTTTTGTGCTTTGTAAAGAATATTACAATAAAAGATTGGATGTGAAATACCCGAACGTATAAGATGTCTGCATGTTGAGTTATATTTACGAATGATGTCCTTATACCGATGATAAAATTTAGTAAATGTTTTGACTAGTTTATGATATCGAAAACCCTGGTGTAATATTTTTTCAGTAATACATAAATTTCTCTCGCTAAAATCTAATACGTTGTTACATACACGAGCGAATAGTACAAGTTGAGATATATAAACACCATAAGATGGTGACAAGGAAACGTCACCATCTAAAAATGGATAATCAACAATAGGAAATGAAAAATCATCTCTTTTATCATAAATTTTTGTATTAAGCTTCCCGTTAATGATATAGATATCAAGATCGAGGAAAGGACAGTGGTCATTGTTAGTATTAGCTTTATTTAAAGTAAGTTCAACAGGACAAATTTCTTTAGTATACATACTGAAGTCGTCATTATTGAGAGACATTTATATCATCCACGTATCTAAAAGTATTGTTCAGATGTTGTTTCAATGGGTCTTTGCTGATTTTAGTTATAAATTGTAACTCTTAACAATATAAAAACAGGTCCGCAATAAGTGGTGCACAGTTAGTCCCCATTGGAATTCCGATAACTTGACGATATACGGAATCTCCAAAGCGAACAAAAATGTTATCAAGTAAAAAATTCAAGGGCAGATATAGTATCAAAGCATGTCCAATTGACATAGCTAATTTGTTTGATGCTACTAAAAAATGACCTAAAAGAGTTTGAACATATGTATTCGCATTCCGACTTTTTAAATGCCCATTTAATTAGGTGTGTGAATTTTTTCTTAATAAGAATATGAGGCAAAGTGGTATATAGGGTAGAAAAATCAAAACTTTGAACAGATTCAAAATCACCAATATATGCATGCAATTTATCAAGTACTTCCAACGAGTTTTTGACACTCCAAAAGTAGTTAATTCCACTATTTTCAAAGGCCTTATTTGAACAATTTATTATCAGGTTTTTGATTGTACCAAGTGTACTAGTAAGTAGAATAGACAATTTAGTAGTGGAACAATGACTTGAAGACGAAATAAATCTATATTTGTAAGGTGATTTGTGTAGCTTCGGAAGCCAGTACATAGTTGGGACTTTCATTGTATTTGGTTCTGCTTGTAAAGAAGTAGCTAATAGTTTATGTTTGTTACAGATATCGTTTTCTGAAAATGAAGTCAGTTGGAATGTTGGTGAATTCGTGATTTCCTTTTGCAGAACCTCAATGTAAAATTTACGTCAAACTATAATGATACTATTAGCAGCTTTATCAGCCGGGACAAAAACAAATTCCTTGGCTAGTTCTTTTAGTTTATGTTTGATACGAGAAATAGGATTTTTATGGTTGTTGTTAAGAGTAAAATGTTCTTTAAAATGTTGTATACGTATATCAACTATCTTCATTACTGAATCAAAAAAAGAGTCCAAAGATTTTTTTGTCAGCTTTTTCCCGTTTTATCCATTTCAAACAGTAAGCACGAAGTGAGTCGTGGATGATATTACGACACTCATTCCAATTAATAATTGACGGGGGACGATATTTAGGTCCTTTAATGAGGAATGATTTTAACTCTCGGTCGCGAACGATGTTAAGGTCTCCTGTTATAACATGGGAAATGGGGCCATAAGTGTATTCGGAATTACTACAATTATAGAATAGAATAGAATAGAATTTTTATTAATCTAATCAAGAACCCATAAAGGGCATCATTTACAATATTAAGCACAATATGATTGGAAAAAAGAAAAACTAGATCCTAATATAATACTATCATATTATGGACAGGATCAGAGCCTAACACATCATGTGTCTTACATAACTATAACAATAATTTCATAATAATTAAATATTATTTTATATATTTTGTATCCACCTGGATCTTATTTCTAAACACTTAATTATATAATTGCCTAGGCACATAAGAGTTGGTAAATGCTCATTTGTGAACAGCCAGAAATATTTTTTATCCTTGGGTAATTCTTTAAAATTATTACAAAAACTGTTTACTTTATTCCATAAAAATTTTCTCTGTTCGTTATATAAAGGACAACTTACTGTGAAATGGGTCTCATCTTCAATAGAATTTGATCCATGTGATAGGCAGTGATGACATAGACGCTGACTTCTCTCTATGTATTTTTTACTATATCTATCTTTCTCAATTTTAAGATCATGTGCACTTATTCTCAATTTACATATAGCTCTTCTTATATTAAAATCTTTAATTGATAAATAAGCCTCCTTTACGAAGTCAGTCTTGAGGTTGAAATAATTTTCTAATTTACTATTACCTTGTGATAAGGTATCAGATCTTTTGACCACCCAAAAATGTTTTAAAACTGTTACAAAGTTTACATTTTACAAATTTAATTAATTTATTGAGCTTTGTATTCAAATTTTGTATATCAAGTGATTGAAGGACATATCTCATAGATGAATACCAACAATTAATGTTTCCTGCATCTAAAATTTTATTACAAACATAAGCATCATAAAGTAACCCATCGTCCAATTTGTTAAGCCTGTGTACATATTTTACCATAGATATAATGACAGAAAAATAAAGAGGAAATCTTGCAACCTCTGATAACACTGCCAAATTTGAGGCTTTTTTATTTACACCAAGAATATATTTTAGATATCTGAAATGTGATTTTTCCAAATAACCATTTATGTAAATTAATTCAAATAGATAATCACTTTTTTTCTTGCAAGCAGCAGAGTTAATCTTAAAGGTACCCCAGATTTCACTACAATATAATAAAATTGGTTTTATTGTGTGATCATATAAATGGATTGCAGTATCAATACTTGGATTACAAGCTGACATGGAAATTACATGACGGAAGTGTATTTTCACTGATATTTACATCTTTACAGACTTGGCTATAATTAAACACAAATTTTCGGGTAGATTTCTTGTAAATATAACAAATAAGAGGGAGTTCAGTATTATCAAAAAATCCAGGAATTTGTTCTTTAACAGAATGGTCGTTAAAAATACCGGCAATATTTACAAAACCTTTATTGGGGGCAGACATACTTTATTTTAATAAAATGTTTTTTATGATCTTCAGGGCGATCAATTTTGGGAAACAGTTTAGAATAACAATATGCCATTATAATTTGAACGATTTCAAACTTAGGACTGCAATATGAAATTGTGTTGCAATCCTCTAAAATTTTATTTAATTTATTTATAGGTAAAGAACAGAGCTTGGTTAATAGATAATGTCTGCCGTTGTTTTTTGAAATAGAAATTAGGTCCGAAATATTTGTATGGTTGCACATGTATTATTAGACGTTGTCAATTTTTCTTCGACCCCTTGGTATCTTCGTAATTTCTTATGTCTTTTTAATTTTTTTTTTTTTTTTTTTTTTTTTTTTTTTTTTTGTTATTGGAGAATTAAGTTTTAAAGGCAGATATTTTTATATTTCTGTTAAATGTGTACACAACTTGAAAAGACTAGGGAAGATTTAGAGCTTGGCATATTATATAGACACCTGTCTGTTGTCAACGACTACACGTGTTGCCCTCTACATGCTCTAGATGTCTTCTGTTCGTTCGGTTTTTTTTGTTTTTTTTTTTTGCATTTGGTTCTATCTTATTGACGCATACACTAATAAACTAAAAATAAATGCGTTTAATCCTTATTATATATATTCTTATATTTCGTTTTTTTCAACAATCGTCGGTTGCAAATAATGTTAACATGTTTGTATGTGCGTAAACAATACCGGAAGCTAGTGTAACCTTATGTGATCTTAAATTTTTAAATTATATATAAAGAATTATTTAGGTATAATGTAACAAATATTTCGTGGCCATTTGACCGCTAATGCACCGTTGAGGTTTGGTCTTTTACCAAAATACATATGTTCAATATTACTTCCAATTTGATTTACCTTGAAGTCATTAACTGACAAAATTATATATCTAATTCTAAAAATGACATCGGTGTTTCCCCGATCTTATTCTTTTTATGGACTACTATTTTGGGTCATGACTTAGTTCTTTGGAAATTTCATACAAATGGCGACAAAACGATTGAACAAGGTAAATATCAAATTACACAGTAAACGAAATCAAATTTTTATATCAGTATTTTTACAAGCTACAGAAAAAACCCAGAAAACTACAAAAAAACACGAACTTACAATTATTTTTAATCATGCATGTTATATATATAACACTATCTTATGAAATATATGGTATGTCTTGTATTTTCATTATTCTTGAGATGTATTATGTACTGTGTTATTTTGTTAACTTCATGTTTGCCATCAACGCCATTGAGGTATAACTGTGCACTTAATTTGAATCAGTAAAGATATAGTTTTATGAAATACAGTTAGATTCTTACTGGAAGTAAGTGCAGACGCTACTTAAATACCATATTTATATAACCCCAAAAATGGCACAGGTAAAGGAAATGTCTTTTTTCATTTGTTTTGTGGTTTGATTCATGAAAATCCCATTTTAACCAGGGAAGAAGAAAAAAATATAGACAATAAAAACACTTCCGTTATTGTTTAACCTTCGTAGTTTCCTATTATAAACTAGTTGACGGCAATAGCTAACTTGTTTAGTCGGTACAAAAACTAAATAACATGTATTAAGGATGTACTTAGGTCAGGTTTAGGAATTTTTGTCAGATGTTCGGACTCCTAGGTTTTTTTCCTAGGATACAGGGTAAAATATTTTGCCCCATAACACCCATTTTTCTTTTCATATAAGACTTCAATAGCTCATAAAAAGTCATTTACCAAACTTTAATCAGATTCTAGATTTCTTTTCTTTCGATTTGAGACCCAAATAATACCAATGTAAATATAAGGTAAAAGTCCGAGTCAGTCTTTTCCCGCCATTTTTAAAAAATTAAATATCTCGAAAAAAAGCTCCATAACCTATCAATATTTTAAGCTTATTTTGTTCCTCAACTAATGCTCTTCTGACTTATTGTATCAATTTTAAATTCTAGATTTTTTTAATTTCACCTAACTACATCCTTAAGGAGAAAATAAAGTTACATGACATTACTATTAAAATTATTCGTGTGTTTATGTCAACCATGTTTCATAAGTCAGGGTCTGGTGGGGGGTCCTTCAATTCTATATGCTTTAATTGTTTAGGTCATTTTTCATTATTCTTTATATTTTTTGCCCATTAATCTCTATTCTTAATATTTTAGCACTCCATTATTAAGGTCTTTCCTCTCCGTTAGGAAAGACCTTATTGTTTTTCTAATGTTTTTTTTTCTTTTTCTTTTTCTTTTTCTTTCTTTTTTTTTTCTTTTTTTTCTTCCAACATTCTTTTGACATGCCCTCCCTTCGTTTCTATTGAAGTTATCAAGACCAAATTTGAACCATCGATAGACCTCATTGTGAAGTATTACCAGATGACTCTGTTAAGGATTTCATCATCCCCATTGAAAGTTATCTCCCTTTTATTGGGTTTTTTCAACATGGTCCCCCCTCGTTGTTTTTTAAGATATCATGACCTTCTTTGTACTATAGGTAGATCTCATCATGATGTATTACCATATTAGGCTGGGTAGGATTTAATCGACTCCATTGAGAGTTGCATCCCCTTGAAGCAATTTCTTTTATATGCATTTTTCTTAAAAAGTATAAGAGATAGAATCAAATTGAAAATGGCAGCATCTACAGGAACAAAGGGCAATGTTAATAAACATAAACAATTATATTATTATCAAACAATATAAGGAGTTATTTCCCTTGAAAAAAATTACTACATTTTTCAAAAATTGTATTTCGAGAACCGGAAGTTGTAGAGACTTGGAACCTTCACCAATAATCTTTAATTCATGTGACCTTTAACTTGCACCCAAGGTCAAAGGTCAGTGAGTGCAAAAAAAATTTACGCTGCAATTTCAAGCTTACATATTAAGAAAACGATAAGAGTTTGCTGCATACATACTGTGTATAAAATGTTCCTCTAAACGAGCTCTACATTTTATACATTAAGCTTAAAACTGTCCGACCGTCTGTTCAAAAGTTACCACGAGATAATTCTTAAAAGTATATTATTGTGTGTATATCTTTTTAAAGGTAACAGATATCAATGTACTATAAATTGCAAAAATGATCAGTATTTAAAGACCTTCAATTTGAGGTCAATGTCAGGTCATGATGAAATTTTACCCTGACCTTCAAAGTGTACTATGACCTTGACCTTGTGATATTTATAAGGTCAAGTTGTCCTGAGTTGAATGGTGGTAGTCCCATGTCTCTACGACTTCCGGTTCTCAAGTTTGGTATTGCATCATATATTTGATGATTCATTGTGACCTTGATGAACTTCGGAATTGTCCCAAATTTGTTCTACAATGTTTTCCTTTTATTGTAGATCATTTTACTTTTAACAGATTTGCGATATCTGTCGTCGTTTTAGAGATAATTCACTTTGAATATTTGAGAGCGGCGGCATGTATTTCTGAATTAACAACAGGTAACCACCTGAAATTTTCAGAAAGTGAAGAGTTTAACATGGTTATATGTTTGACCAAATACCAAAAACATTCAACGAAAAAAAAACCTCAAAAAATCAATTTGAAATTTTCATGTTTTGCATTGACTTTGTGAGTTTCATAAGTTCTATTTATACAATTGATATTGCATCATTTTTGGCACTTTGCCAAATGGGGTCATTTGATATATCAAATTGAAGGTCTTAACGAGCTCTACTCAAAAATGAAAATGTTAAACCCCCTTTTCATCCCAGGGGGAAGGGTGGGGTCATTTAGTGCAAAAAATTCAAACTTCTCAGATGGTTAGGTTGTCGCATATCAAAAGAAAGTCCATAAAGCGTACATTTCAAATATCAAATTGACGTCCCCAAAAATGGGTTGGGTGGGGTCATTGAGTGCAAAAAAAAAAATTTTCTTTTAAGGTAAGGTTGTTGTATTTCAAATGAAAGGTCAAAACGTGTACATTTCAAATATCAAATTCCCGTTCTCCAAAAACTAGTTGGATGGGGTTATTAAGTGCAAAAAAAAAAACTTTTAAGAACATGGCGTTGTCGCATATCAAATGAAAGATCATCAAGTCTACATTACATATATCATACTTCCGATCTCGAAAATGAAGGCAGATGGGGTCATTAAGTGTAAAAAGCGAAAAGTTTCAGAAGGTATGCTTGTCGTATATCAAATGAAAGGTCGTACAAAGTACATTACGAAAACATCACTTTAACAGGAAAGACCTTTCAATTGTTTTACAAACAATTGAGATACTAGTTCTCTATTCTTTTTTTTTTTTGGCCGATTTTTCTCTATTCTTTATATTTTTTGGCCTTTATTCTGCACTTTTATCCCATTATTCTCTATTCTATAAACCCCATCCAGACCCTCATAATTATATTTTTATCTAAGCTTCTAAGTAACAAATTATTTTAGTTCTGTTTCATACGTATGCTTTAAAGGGCCATGACAAACACATTACTGATTTTAAGAGTTATCGTCTGTAACCCATATTGGCCTTCTTTGATAATTCAATAAAAATTACAGAACAGAAATTGTCTGCTATGATGTGTCTTTGCATGGTCGATGAATGTGTATGAACGAGAGAACAAAAATGATCCACTATACCGGCAAAAAAAATACACTATAAGCTAGTAGTTTTTTACCTTGCAAAGTGTTGCTGATACCAAGGATTTATATAGTAAAAATCCTTGCTGATACATCAGGACTGTACCTCTAATTTAATAATTGATAAACTTGCTTAACATGATTTGCAATTTTACTTTTCAGGAACTTTTAGACATCTCTAAAAACCCTCCTAGTCCACGTTGTTCAGCGGGCCCATTAAACGATGACAGTAAGCAATCTAATTATTTATGATTTAATTTTGGATTTAACACGTCTTCTGATTGGCTGAAGGTTTTTGTCTATCAGCCCATAGACATAATTTTGTCATGTCGTCACGTCATCAACGTTTTTTCATGATTTACTTCTTCATGTTCTTAAAAATGGAATTTTGAATTAAATTATAAGGAATGACTGTAATATTTTTTCTGCCTATTTGAAGTAACCTAAAAAATGTGGTGCGCACTTTTTATTCAGTGTGCACCATGCACATTTTTATGTTATTTCTTCCGATAGACAGAAAAAATATTAAAGTCATTCCTTAATTATATATATTAGCTAGGTCTGAGTTGAAGACTATCAGTATAAAAAAAACCGACCGGTTCTCTATTTCACATTTTAAATTTCCATGTGGTCCGCGATGTAGCGAACTGTTACATTATGAATGGACGCAGATGTGCAGTATGCGTCAGTGGGACAGCACCCCAACGACACAAGTAACCAATAGACATCTAGAGGGCAACACACCATCTTCAACATCAATCAGGTACCTATACAACATAACAGATCTAAATGGTCTCGAGTCTTTAAAAGTTTTGAATAATAAATAAAATGATAACAGGAATAACCACAAATATTGGAGAGTACAACAGATTACACCAACCAACCACCAACACCTGATATACGAACAAACAAGGACAAACAACAACAAACAACTCGTGGTTCAGAAAGCATGGCTTTTTATAAACACAACACATGGTAGGGTGAATAAATTATACAGAGACCATCAAAGATCTGCTATTAACACAAACATTTTAAAATATTAAAACTATTAAGATATCATGACATTTGACGACAACCACTGACGACCCTTACGGAACTGAAATGTTTGCTGCAGATCTGCAGCAGATTTGCTGCAAACAAAAACTTGCAGGAATCCTTTGAATAATGTTTGGAGTTGTTTGCAGCTATCTGCAAACCTCCTGCAAACATTGCAGCTTTTTGCTGCAAGCGCTTGCGGCAAGTTTGCATAAACAATTATGTTTGCAGTAAGATTGCAGGAAAAACTAGAATATAACGGATGTTCGCAGCTAGATTGCCGAAATCTTTGACCAATTCTATATGTTTGAAAGAGCATTGCAAGAATTACATAAAGTGACTGAGCATATGACTATTGTTAACTTCCTGAAAATTAAAGATTTGAAATTCGTGGTGCTCAATTATGTTGATGGTGTTTGGGTCATGTTATATATTAGTGTTAAGGGAGGCATTTTAGGTTGGATATTAAATACTTAGGGAGCTACCATTTGATTTTTATGGGGGGGGGGGGCTAGGATGAAAAATTTTGTCCTGCCTTTTTATTTTTCCCTCTATTCGGTCCTGCCTTTTTATTTTTCACTCTATTCAGTCCTGCCTTTTTTTTTTTAGTTTATCCTGACTTTTTTTTTTACATAAATTGTCATCCTGCCTTTTTTTTTACTCAAAACTCCTGTCCTGCCTATTTTTTTCAAATTTCATCCTAGCCCCCCCCATAAAAATCAAATGGTAGCTCCCTTAGTTTTCAAAGACATTATTTGTTAGTACAAATTCTTCATAGAACTGTAAAATTATGAAATTCGTCACCTCCACAAATACCTAAAGGTTTGAAAAACATTTACAAACATGTTACAAATATACAGTACTCTCTAATATGTTTGGAGATTGTAACTTATTAAATATTATGTTACATAAAGTGACTGAGCATGACTATTGGTTACTTCCTGAAAATTAAAGATTTGAAATCTTGGCCTGCAGCAAACACTCATTTGCATGGTAAATTGTTTGCAGCAGACCTGCAGCACATTTGCAGCAAACACGCCGAAAATACTGACTCTGTGTTTGCTGCAAGTCTGCAGCAAAACTTGCACCAATTATTTATAGGAGGCTGATTTCTTCAGTAAGGGGATGTTACTGGCTTGTTCGTGATTTATGATAAATCCATAACAAATCTGGAGCAGATATGAATTGGTTATGATAACCCTGTCCCACATCCGACATGAAGGGTGATAAAATTTAAAAGCGAGATATTGAGTTATACATGTTATATATCATGTCTAAATATGTAGGTTGCACTTTGTAAATACAGCTGTTTCTCAAACCACGCCTCTTTTGGGGAGATATATAATATTCATAGATACGTTAATTTGTTAATGCACTGGTTCCCATTTATGATCTCTGTGTTTCATCTCATAGAGACATCACTTTGGAATGTAACCAGTATAGAAAAACATGGTAGCGCCTAAATTTTAATTCTTAGGAGGTCCAAATATGAAGGTAAGGGTCGTATAGAATTTTAGTATAAGTTTAAACTCTTAGAAGTTCAGGGCATATAAATGTTGAAAATATGCCGCACAGCCCTATATTTTGACCTTTGAATAAAATAGTAGTGCATATAAACTTTCCGTTCTGGGATATTATTTTTCACGAAACTTCATAGTAAAAGTGTCACAGTTTAAGCCGCCGAGGGAGTTCCTATGGGAAATTGCATTGTCTATATTTACAGAATTGCAACCTGTAGAAATTGTAGTCTATAGAAACCTGAAATAAATCTTGAACATTTTACGATACATGTTCTTAACTTTGTTTGTTGGCTATATTTCTGAATACTCAGCGATATTACAAAGGAAACGATGGTACACTTTCTTCATAGAATCTACTTAAAATGAGAATTATGTACATATTTGATAATGCAGAGTACTGTGTTGTAAAAATGAATATATGTAAACAAAAGGAAAAGTATAGAAGACAGTATATGTGTGTAAATATATCTGTATTAATTTGAAATGAAGCCCATGCATAATGGAATAACTTACTAAAACGTTGTTAAAAAAAAAGAAATGGATCGCGCGAACCTTAAGAGTAAAATTAGAATCCATTTTGTATCTTTGGTTTCGTTTGGTTAAGTTGTTTTATTAAAGTGAACATGTCAGATTTCTTCTTCTTCTATGTATATGCACCTAGTATCATTCAGACACAAAATTATTTCTAAATATAAAGGAACATTTAGAGTTTAAAAACTTGCATTATTAATTATATTGGACGCATGTTGAAACGCAAGAATAGAACTATAATATGTAGCTGATAAAACAAAATATTAAACCTGTATTTTTTTTTTATTTTTTTATTATTTTTGTTCAGTGTTCACTTGGGAGGGCAGGATAATGGGACAAGTAAGTATATGCTTTGTTTTAATGGGACAAGTAAGTATATGCTTTGTTTTAATGAGACAAGTAAGTATATGCTTTGTTTCAATGGGACAAGTAAGTATATGCTTTGTTTTAATGGGACAAGTAAGTATATGCTTTGTTTTAATGGGACAAGTAAGTATATGCTTTGTTTTAATGGGACAAATAAGTATATGCTTTGTTTGAATGGGACAAGTAAGTATATGCTTTGTTTAAAATGAGAGGCGGAAGAAATCAAAGGGATAATCAAAACTC
Source organism: Mytilus californianus (assembly GCF_021869535.1). Taxonomy (NCBI): domain Eukaryota; kingdom Metazoa; phylum Mollusca; class Bivalvia; order Mytilida; family Mytilidae; genus Mytilus; species Mytilus californianus. The sequence continues at coordinate 92,070,462 of NW_026262734.1, read as the reverse complement.
GAAGAAAAATTGACAAAATCATGACAAAAAAAAACGAAAAAAAAAACGACAAAGAACAATGTGTCAATATTACATACATGAAATGAAGATTTAGTTTCATTATCAAGATGTTAATTTACGGAACTAATTCACAAAAAAACACTGGTCCAAACATCTATGAAATAAGCTAAAACAGAAGCAAGATTTCTTCTTTGAAACAAACAAAATATTAGTACAGAATGCACAGGAGTATCATTGACACCAAATATTATCTTTGCTATTTTTTCACATTTTATGCAACAAGACAATATCATCTATCAATGGTAATTGTTATAACACACATCAACATGACTTTATTACTCAGAAAAAAATGCGTTATACAGGTTGACCGCTTTGGTTATATAGAAAGGTTTCTCGAAACCTGATGTCTTTTCTCCTTTACTGTTTTCAATTTATTATAATGACTACAATAACAAAACTATTGAATAAAGACAAAGAATTTTCTATTATTTTTTTCTAGAAGGAGTAGGGCTAATTTCCCCTGTATCTGTTTCTCTCACAGTGTCAAAATCTAAAAGTCACCAAATCCTACTGGAAATTGAATATTAAAGCGCCTAGATCATATACTTAAAAAACTCATCACATGTAATAAGTCATCTTGGTATTCTAATATTGTATATATTTTAAGATGCATTGATGTTGATATGAAAAGTTTTGACATTGAAAAGGTTAAAAATATTTTGATAAGTAGATATAAGATTTACTGGAAAAAATACTATATAGACGATAATGCAAATGTTAAAAAAGGAAAATTGCGTACTTATTTCAAATTTAAAAACATCTTCAAAAAGGAAGCATATTTATGTCAAGTTAATAAATTTCAGTATCGAAAAAGCTTTACTCAATTTAGAATCAGTTTTCATCAGTTAGCTATTGAGAAAGGTCGATATAAAAAAATAGATAAAGATAAAAGATTTTGTGGGCAGTGTAAAAATATGCAGGTTGAAGACGAGTTTCATTTTTTAATGGAATGCACTGCATACGAAAAGAAAAGGAATTTTATTCTTAATGAAGCATTCATTCAATGTAAAAACTTCCCTTATATTTCAAAGTACGAACAGTTTATTTGGTTGATGTCCTGTGAGTCTGAAAATGTTAATATGTCAATGTCAAGATTTATTAGTACTTGTTTTGAAATAAGAGAATATTTGCATTCCAGAAACTAAATATACAATAGCAATGATGTAGTTTATTTTTTATGTATTAGAGAGGGTTAATATTCTATTTTATTTATTTTCAAACACCATCTGGTATGGAGTATAGTTATTTAATAATTTATTTTTAATATAATATATCTTAAAAATTACTGTATAATTAATACTATATATATATATATATGCTCGGAAACGAGCCCTTTAATTGGATTCAATAAGTATTCTTATTCTTATTCTTATTCATCAAAGATGCCTAGCTCATAATTTGGTACGCCAGACGTGCGTTTCGTCTAGATACGATTCACTAGTGTCGCTCAAATCAAAATCAATTACAAACTCGAAGAGCATCAAAATCCGAAAATTCCGAAAGTATTGCATAATACGACTAAGCCAATCTATTCCTGGATATAGAAAAAAATCTAAGTGTTCCGAATGATTCAACATTTTACGAATAATAAATTTACTGAAAATGAACATATATCAATCCATATTGTTTAAAAATTTAACATATTTCCATAAAATTAAAAAGTTATTCGCTACATATAGCGCTGTTGAATACACTTTGATTTCAAAATTACAAATTTTACATGTTTTTTTTCAGCTTTTGTATCGACTGGCCCGTCGCGGATATCCCTTACCGAAATGAATCTATTTGTATCCGAAAGACAATACATAGCTTTCTTTCCAACGATATTTTTGTTTTAGTTAAGGATGTTCTTATACATTTTTGGGATAAATACTCAAAATTCACACCTGACGGGAAACATATTCAGGGGAAACTGGCCATAACTCTTTATCTTACGCATGAGGACTTCATTCAAGATGTGATATCTGGGTTAATCAATTTACGATGTTCATGGTATTAATGATTACTATGTCTAGTCTTTGCGACAACTTTCGAGAATGAAATTCTATTTAGTCAATGCTTCAATATCAAAACGGCCAATATTTAAATTGAATCAAATTTACAGATTGAAATCTGCAGTACTGGTGATGAAATCTGCAGTACTGGTGATGAAATCTGCAGTACTGGTGATACAGATAATATTTTATATCCTTTGGTCTCTGGTGGACTGTTGTCTCATTGGCAATTACACCAACATCTCCTTTTTGTACATTATATATTTGTCTTTTCAGGACGGAACTCCTTATGCTGGAGGATTATTTTTCTTGCGGATTACGATTCCCAGTGATTATCCTTTAAAACCTCCAAAGGTAAGTCTGTTTATTCTATCATTGCTATCTTGTAGAGTATACTTTGTATGAAGAAAATTGTGAATACTATCATAGTCAATCTGATAAAACGTAAGCTTCGCTAACATATAGTAGTCTCAGACTATCATAAAGTAGTCTCAGATCAAAGTGAACGAGACAAAAAAGTAAAAATACAAAACAAGAAGAAAGTAAAATAAACATAAATCAATAAATAATTTGCTTACAAATAAAAACAATACATATAAAAGATAAAAAGGGCAACCTTTGTAAAAAAGCACACTTTAGTGTTACAATAAACATGTACTGTAATAATACTAAGCTTAGTTGCGTTTTAAGTAATAAGTCCATTCTTTTAAGCTATATTCCTATAATTTGCAGGTAAAATTTATAACAAAGGTTTACCATCTAAACATAAATGGACAATCTGGTGAAATATGTACGGCCCTACTAAAGTCACATTGGTCACCAGCTTTAAGCATACATAAATGTAAGTTGAAGCTTTTAGGTAGAATGATACAAAATAAAAATAAAAATATGTGGTATGATTGTCGATTAAGGACAAGATGTAAACTATAATTACAGATCTCCGTTACAGTCCACCAGTCCAAAACATTTATTATATTATAACACAAAAAGATTTGAAGACAAACAGGTTTCAAAAAATATATATACAAGAGTAGCACGGTGGTTATAGCTAGTGGTGCAGGAAGTACTGAACATTCAGGAGCACCTGAGTTCATATACGCCCCCTTTTTTCTCCCTAACCATTGTGTTGTCAATGGTGCTTAATCTTTAATTTTCTAATTTTTAGTACTTGTATATAAACCATTGGTCTTGTTTCCATTGTTTTTCTTTTTGATGTTGTCTGTTTTTCTTCAACTTATGGTTTGTTTTTGGATTGCCTCTCCGTATCTTTAATTCCCTCTTTTTGTGAATGAAAGGATGTATGGGATAAACGGCGATGAAACGCCAACCAAACGACACAAAACATAAACAACGATGTTCAGTTGTCAACATCCGGTCTTCAACAATCAACAGGTGTCTATTCAATAAGTCGATCTAAATCACCCTGTTTTTATTTATACGTATTCTAATTTGGAATTCTTCTTGCAGTATGTGTGCATTGACCGTCTAATCAACCAAGTAACTGTAGAACAACTACGCATGCACGTGGCTTTTATTGTCTAATCAACCAAGTAACTGTAGAACAACTACGCATGCACGTGGCTTTTATTGTATAAACAACCAAGTTACTTTAACAAAACTACACATGCGGGGAACTCAGAACTTCTACTGGGATTACATCTAAACAACCAATGAATTGTCATGCTACAAAAAACGAGTGACTTATCTAAAATACAGTGCTTAAGCAATCATCTATTTTTATATTTTTTTGTTCTATTTCAGTATTGCTTAGTATATTATCATTATTGGGTTGTCCAAATCCTGATGACCCACTTGATACAGATGCTGCAAAACTATATGAATCAGATAGAAAACAATACGATAAAACGGCGACCGAATGGACACGAAAATATGCCATGTAGCATTGTCAACTGAAATGTCATACACGTGTTTAATTCAAATTAAATATGTAGTACAAAAATTTGACATATATGACTTTTCGTTTCAGGATGATTTACATTATAAAAGTGTCTGGATTGATGTATATTTTCGAAAGATTTTAATAAATTTTATATTCTCTCGCCTTCTTCAATTTACTGGTTGTTCAGTTCACTGACAGGTAATTTGTTTTATCAAATGAAAAGCTTAATACTAGAACACATATTGATTTTGAATAAAGAAAGAATGTTGGAAATTGAAATAGGAGGGCATGTTTTGCATGTGTACCTGTTTTGTACTTTTAAACTTGTGTAAAACCAATGTGCTCTTAAGTGCAATTAAAGGTAAGCAGATTTTTTCAGGACAAGCCAAGATATCGCGTTGTACATGAAATAACTATCGGTTTCCTTTTATTTGAACTGAAGATATAATTTATTTGTTCCGACTTTACAGGTCGTTGAGACCTTTAAGACTGCAATACCTTTAATTAAAAAGACTGCTTTTTATGTCTCGTGGTAGCGTGCGCTTCTACGCTAAGTATGTGGAATTTATGAGTAAGAGCAAAGACTGGTTTTTTCAGGGTCAGTGTAGTGTGTCCTGTATAGAGTGACACGTCTTCTTGTGATACTTAACGTATTAATTGCAGATGTGTTGTGAACACTGGAGTAAAATATATAGGGGTTCTGATTACGATGATTGATTTATTGAAGGCTGTTAATCGTACAGCGCAAATATTACTTCCATATTGACAACGAGAACTTAAATTGTAAAAAATTATATGAATAAAATGCAAATGAACCCTGCTTAGTACGCAAATCAAATCAAATCAAATCAAATTATTTTATTGGAGTAAATTCCAAATATTGGGTTGTTACGAAGACAAACATGACAATATTTACAAACATACAATATACTAAGTTAACCAACATATTATATAAGTATATCATATATTTAATAGACTGACACACTGGGCGGGATATTTATCGTGCTAGTTCGCAAGGTATCAGTCCACAGGAAGACATGACAATCTACCCCATACACAATATTCTGACTCCGAGCCTACCCGTCTTCGATCTTACTCAAAAAGCTGCGTGCTTAGTGAGAAGCAGAAAATACCAGTTATCAAGTCTTTGGTTTGAGCCGACCGGTCATTGAACCCACAAATACCAGCGTTGATTAAAAGGGGATGACATTGTTTGGTATACATCAAAGTTGTAAGAAATCGTTGTGTAAGGACTGATTCACCGCACATAGAATAAACATAACATATAGGGGCCATCGTGTCATTGACTTATGTAAATGCTCTTTTGTTCCGATGTTGGAAAGTTCCGTACGGAAAGAAATAACTAGCCGAAAAGTTCCGGAGAAACTTATTAACTGGTTACTTTATTCTTCCTCTGGTTTAAAAGTTCCACCGGAACAAAGTGACTAGTTGAAAAGTTCCAACGGAACATATCAACTAGTTAGAAAGTTCCTTTTTGCCAAATTAGTCAAAACCGGAACTAACAAACTAGCCCAAAAGTTCCAACGGAACTTATCAACTAGGCAGAAAGTTCCATTTGGAGAATTGATGCAAAGTAAAAGCGCAACATATTATATTTGAACCTTTCAAAGGGAAACCAAGATACTGATTATAAAAGTCAAAAGGAACTTATCAACTAGCCACAAAGTTCCTCTTTGGCAAATAAGTCAAAACCGGAACTAACAAACTAGCCCAAAAGTTCCAACGGAACTTATCAACCAGTCACAAAGTTCCATTTGGAGAATTGATGCAAAGAACCACATGAGGAGGGGTATTCTTCCCTCTCTTGAGGGTACTATGAATACTAAATTTGCATGATAATGCAACTTATTCCGTTTTATGTGAGCTATGAAATACAACTTAAATTTTGCATATTTGTCGCCAAAGAAACCCCTTTCAGTGCGTTGGGTATTCTTGTAAATTAATGATTTGCTCTTATATATACTGATACTCATTCTTCTCCCTCTTTCTACAAAAAGGACAAAATATGGTATATTCGGAACGATGTAACTAGTTGTTCTGTTCCGCCAGAACTATTCAACTAGCTACATTGTTCCGGGACTTTTCAACTAGCTACTTTTTTCCGGAACTTTTCGACTGCACTCGGAATAAAACTTCTTTCTTTCTACAGGTATGAATCGCCGTTCTAGATCGGCGCACTCCTACATAGTAGGATGGCTAATGCGCTATATACAAATATACACCCGCACCCACTAAAAACTCATATTACACACAAAGGAATGTGCCACTAATCCACCAATTCATGCATATATATATATATATATATAACGGTAACGGTAAAAGCGTGCTGCACAAATACTGTGTTGTTATTTACATATTATATACATCGTACATTACAGTGAAGTTACGATTAAGACGGATGTGATCATCTTCACTGCTCCATGCTTAAAATACTAGTTGCTAATTCATGCTAGGTGTGCGAATATATACATTAGCTTTCTAGCAGTCTTTAGGAAAGCACTAACTGTTAATGTCTTATATCTTGGACATACTGTTAATATTGGATATATGCGTTCATCTGCAGAATATGTAGATATATTTAAAATTTAGGTACACTAAAGCACTATGCGGTAAATATGAAGGAAAAGAGAATGTTAAAGTACTATATGCTGTAAAATGGCCAAATAAACGATACATGTAGGTAAATAGCCAGCCGGATTGTCGTTATTTTTTTTTAATAAATAATATGCTTCTACATAAACTGTCACTACACCCTCACCCCTACCCTGCCGTCTGCCTCATTCTACTGGTATGCATGTCGTAACAGAACAGTCGTGTGAGGTTTTCTAGCTCTATGTATTGTTGATGTTTCATATGGAATCCGTAGTTAATGCTTTTGTGAGTACAGTCCATCAGAATTTGTACAAGCATGTTACAGTTAACTAAGTTCTGATAGAGACCATTCTTTAAGTTGTCCAGGTATAATTTTATTTTCTGGAGGTGCCTTTCACGTGTATGCGTATGCCTATTGCATGAGAGTATGAAGTGTTCTAGGTCTTCATTTGCTGTATTACACAATGTACATATTGCGGATATATTCTTATTGTTTTTAGACCTAACTGTCTGTAGCATATACGTTTGTGTTACTAGCCTGCTCTTTATTTCTCCTGTTTTCACATTTGTAGGGTTGTTTCCTGTACACTGCCAGATATTATGTGGCATAAATGATGGGTTTTCCTGTATTTGAAGATATGCCAATATCTCGGTGTTTTATTGGATTGGTCTTCAAGGCATATTTCATGCCAGTATTTATTTGGATGATATCTAACTATCCTTTTCCATTTTTCCTTTGATTTTGGGTGTTTCATAAGATTCTTAACCGGTTCCATCCTGTACTTTGTCAGAGCTTCCTCTACTCTATTTAAAAATATGTTGCTTTTTTCATTTTTCATTGCAACTTGACGTTCCAGGATTTGAAATTCTAATGAGTTATTGTTTCTTATTATGTTCATCAACAAGGATAGCATATTTCTGTCAAACAACTAGTTGGAAAGTTCCATCGGAACGAAATAACTAGTTGAAAAGTTCCGCCGGAACAAAGTAACTGACGGAACATAGTGGCTGTTATACTTACAGGCATTATCGGTACTACCTGCTGAAACATTAGCATTACTGAAGCTATAGAGCGTGGCACGTTGATAGTAAACATGTATGATCTGAAATGTATATTCAGAATAAAAATATGGCATATATTGGTATTCATATGGTACAAATAACTGATATATATTTTAGAATCGGACGGGTATGACAATGAAGTGAAGTGACTATGGCAATGGCGGATCCAGGGGGGGGGGGGGGGGGTCCGGGGGTTGGAACCCCTCCTTTTTTTTTGACGATCAATGCATTTGAATGGGGACATATAGTTGGAACCCCCTCCCCCCCCCCCTTTTATCCTGGGTTAGGACCCCCCTTTTATAAATGGCTGGATCCGCCCCTGTATGGGAGGCTCAACACAGAGTCCTGTCCTCAGCATCTGTGATCGTGTTGTCATTTCTTTAATAAAGATGTTTTACCAAAATTTAATGTACATTCGATTACACGTATTACCTTATCATTCCAGTCCATTCCATGATTTGGTGTTATATTTTATGATGTAATCATACAGATAGCAGGTTATTGGTTTTTATAATCATATAACGAACTTTTTAGGTATACTGTTACAAAAAAAATTTCGTCAGTCTTTTTCGAAAATACATATGTTCAATATAACTTTCAATTTGACGTATCTATAAATTAATTCTAAAAATAACGCCGGTGTTTTCCAGATCTTTATTTTTATTGAATATTATTTTTGGTCTGATGACTTTAATAGATATCCGGAACTTTAACAATACAAATGGCGACAAAACGACTAAACAAAGTAAGTCCTAAATTACACAGTAAACGAAGAACCTTTTTCATATCAGTATAATTTGTATCTTTCTACAAGCAAACATACAAAACAGAAAACTACAAAATAAACCCGAACTTACTACTTACAAGTTACAACATGTACAACTTATCAATATCTTATAAAATAAAGTCAAGAGCTTTGAAGGTATTATTAATTTGGATTATGCCTTTATGGATTCTTACTGGATGCAAATGCAGACCATAATTATATAAAAAAAATCAGTTTCAGTTTCAGGAAATGTCTTTATATTCATTTGTTATTCGGTTTGGTTCATATCCCAACTGAAGTAAGCCAGGAAGAAGAAAGAAATATACAATGTATACATACAGTACAACGCATGCGTTATTGTTTACTCTTCACGATTTCCTATGATAAACTGTTTACGGGCTTAAATAACGTGTTTAGTCGGTACAAACACTAAATAGGGGGTCTCATTGGGGGGTTCTGATCCCGGTTTCGCTTACTGTTTTGTCAGATTCCTGTATCCCGCTTAAACTATGTACGTAAGCAATTCTCATTTTTTTGTAATTTCCCGTGTCCCGCTAGACTTCATTTCCAGTTTTCACGGCACAATATTGTGACTTTCACGTGTCACGCTTACAAATAATCGGCAATCCTGGGTCACGCTTAGACCCCAATGAGACCCACTAAATAAGCTTTATTTAAGGATGAAATTCAGTTAAATACCAATACTTTTTAAACCATTGGTGTTTTTATGTCAGTCATTTTCAAAAATATATCTTATGTAAGCTTCTACCGAGTATATATAACCAGAGACATATACATATATACATAGAGATTGGCAACTGCAACAGTGGTCAGCGAAATCCAATTGAAATTGTGTATATATGTCTCTGATATAACAGATAATTTTAGTTGGGATCTGTTTCATGTGTACAGGGGCCGATTCAGGTGGGGGTGTGGCGGGCGTACGCCCCCCTAAAATTTGCAAAGCATTGGTTGTCCTCAGCTTAATAAAGAATATTTCGATAATTTTACCTCCAAAAAAAAAACGCCTCGCTTCACTTGGTGAAATTTTAAATTTGCGCCCCCCTAACCTAAAATCCTGGATACGCCCCTGGTGTATGCTTTAAAAGTTTCATGATACCATGGATACGGACTATCATATAAACACATTACTGATTTTACAAGATCTGCTCTATCCTTGATAATTAAATACAAATGATGTATCTTTGCAACGACTGCAGAGGAGGAAAGACTGGGTATGTCAGTTGTGTTTAATTTTTAAAATGCTTTAAAATAGACGAAGAATGTGTATGATCAATGATGATAGAGAAAAGAGAAATGATAAACAGTACAAAAAATCGCAATATAAATTAGTTTTCTAACTTGCATTGCTGCTATTCCAGGACTGTGCCTCATGATTTAATCACGTGTAATTTTACTTTTCAGGAACTTAAAGACCTTTCTAGAAATCCTAGTCCAGGTTGTTCAGCAGGCCCTATAAACGATGACAGTAAGCAATTTAAATAATTATATTTATATATACTAGAAGATGCCTGCAAAATTGTGGTACAATTGGGCAGCCAAGTGTTGAAATAAAGAGTGTGGACCCAGCAATGACAAATGTTTGTTTTTAATCTACCATCTAGTCAATTTTTGCTAATAAATTGGTAAATTTTAAATAAATTCATCTTTTAGTCAAAACATTGGGTAGGAAGGAGGGGGGTTACACATAAAAAGGGGGAGGGTCCGAATATGTTGTTCTCTGTTCTTATTTGTTATCGACGGTCAAGTCGTTTTTCGGCTAATAAATTTGTAAGTTTAAGTAATTTGATCTTTCAGTCAACAGTCAGGGGACTTACTTAAATGAGTGATTTTCTAAATCACTGATTCAAGTAACATTATGTCCATAAAGGTTGGAAGTAAGAGTTGTCGTTCTTTAATAATCACCTATTTAAGTAGTTCAAATTAATCACTAGACTAAGTGATTTAATTTTATTGTAGCTTTAAATATAGAATACTAATGATCCAGGGACTAATTATGTTGCTAAAATTATCAGAACCAACATCTGTGTTGTTAGGATGACCGGGTCATATCAGGTGATGACCTTGTACTAAATCTAGGATAATGACATAAAAATCACTTGTTTAAGTATCATACCTCAGTTTCCTTCCAAAAAATCACTTCTTTAAGTATCATTATTTTAATAACCCCCACTAATTTCAACACCCTGAACAGTGAAATTTTGATCGCGAACAGTAGAATTTTATTACATAATCTATAAGATGAAACCTTGAATTTTACAGGAAAAATACTCCCACTGCTGGGAAAAATCTGTTAAGAAAGTATCAGTTCATTATGTAAAGCCATGTTTATAGCATTTTTTCAACTAAAATAGAATTTGCAGCTAAATAATTGCATCAAAGGCATAAACCTTGCTGCTTAAAAGAAGCAAAAAGTTCATTTTTTTCAATTTTCTTTGTGACAAAACTTCGAATTTGCTACTTAAATAAGTGATTTAAAAATCACTTATTTCAATAAGTCCCCTGACTGGTCAAAACATTGGGTAGGGGGTTTACACATAAAAAGGGGGAGGGTTCCGGACATTGGGTTCCTGTGTTTACACATAAAAAGGGGGAGGAGTCCAGACATCGGGTGCCTGTGTTTACACATAAAAAGGGGGAGGCCATGCGCGTAGCTACATTTACGTCAAAACGCTCGGGCGTGCACATGAATTTTGGAAGAAGAAAAAAATACTCTACAAAAATTAAAGGAATTGGTTAAAACCACACGAGCATTGTTCTTTCTTCGATGACTTGTAAAGTGAAGATAAAAGTGACTATAAATTTATTTTTTAAATCAGATGGTATCATATTATATATTTGTACATTTTCTTTCAAAGTCTGAATCTACTGTGAATTAATATTCAATATCCTATTGTTTAAAGCTATTTATTACATGAGGATGACGGGTTTGACAGCCTAAGGGAGATGGCACCAAGGATTTAATAAGGCAAAGCTTTTGTTGTACTTAATTTTATTGAAGTTTTCTTTATTCATGTTATTATATATATATATATATATATATATATATATGAAAGCTGAGATACGATATGTAGTTTTCATTTTCATATTACACCTGACCATCTATGATGGGATGGTTTCCAACGACAGAACTCTCGAGACTCTACCATTAACTGGCCACCCGCTGATTGATACTTCGACACAAACAACGGGTCAGTGGTAAATTGATATCGGCTGATTAGACCATCGCATTGGTCAATTGATTTTTCAGTGACTCTAGAGATATTCCGATACGCAGCGTCCTAGATAAACATGGCGGACTTTGAAAAGAAAATTAGACTCGTGAATGAAATAAAGTTAGTTTTGACAACCATTAACAAATTAAGGGGCACTGAATTTAGAATTTTGAAACCAGCTCAGTTTCTGTGTATCAGAGAAGCGTTGATTCGGGACACATTAGCCGTTCTACCAACAGGATATGGAAAATCATTAATATTTGAGACACTGCCGTATTTCAGAAATTCATCTATTCTGGTAATTTCTCCGCTGAATTCTATCATAGAGGAACAGTTAGTACGTTATGGAGATAAAGCTGTACATTTGAACTCAGATATTGTACGTTGCTTAAAAACTGGTGTATTATCTGAGGACTGTCAATATGAATTATAGTTATCTCGTACCATTGTAAACTCGTACCAATGTCAACTCGTACCACTAAAAAAAAACTCGTACCAATGCAAACTCGTACCACTGCTAACTCGTACCACGGTAAATTCATACCATTGTAAACTCGTACCAACTTATTTAAATGCATTCAAATGGTGTTTAATGATGAATATATACTTTAATTTCCCTCAATACCTCGTAAATCTGTAAAGTGTATATAATTTGAAATTACAATGACCAATTTGTAGCTAATTTTCCTTGTCTTATTGGATAGAGAAAACCGTGGCAGATTGGCTTTGTTGTCTCCCTTGAGTAGACTCTTTTTTAAACTTTTACTGACAACTATTTGATTTAATTTTTAATCATTCCAAATCAGTATCATTGAATAGATTTGTGTATTTTTCTTTTGTTTCTAAAAGGAATTTTTATTTAACGAAAGAATTTATTTATTGTGTTTTAAATAAACTCATCATAGATACCAGGATTAAATTTTGTATTTACGCCAGACGCGCGTTTCGTCTACAAAAGACTCATCAGTGACGCTCGAATCCAAACAAGTTAAAAAAGCCAAATAAAGCACGAAGTTGAAGAGCATTAAGGACCAAAATTCCTAACTTGAAGTTTTGCCAAATACAGCTAAGGTGATTCTATTCCTGAGCTAGAAAAGCCTTAGTATTTCAAAATTGCAAAAGTTTTGTAAACAGTTAATTTATAAATATGACCATATCAATGATAATTCATGTCAGCACAGAAGTGCTGACTACTGGGCTGGTGATACCAAAACAAAATCATAAAACATTCGTATTTTTTAATATATTTTTAATGGTACGAGTTTGCAGTGGTACGAGTTCTGATTGGTACGACTTCCCAGTGGTACGAGTTTACGTTGGTACGAGTTAACTTTTTTGGTACGAGTTTACGTGGTACGAGTTTACAATGGTACGAGTTAACTTGCTTCCGTCAATATGACATTGAAAAATTGAAAAGTTGCAATTTTTCATACATCTTGGGTCACCCAGAACAATTTATTGATAAAGCCGTGTTTGGACTTTTTAAGTCAGAGAAATGGCAGAGTAAAATCTCACATATAGTTGTGGATGAAGCACACTGTGTAGTTCAATGGGGTCATGGATTCAGGGAAAAATTCACTGAACTTGTAAAACTGAGGTCAATGTTTCCAAATGCAAGAATGTTGGCTTTGACTGCAACTGCTACAACCAAAATGCAAAATGAAATAAGAAAACAGCTTGGAATGAAGAGCGCATTGACTGTCCAATCATCAATGGACCGACCAAACATAAAATTGACATTGGTCAAAAGACCAGCTGGATGTGGTGGAAAAAACACTGTCCAGGAATCATATGATTTTATCTATCAACCATTAGTTGATGAACTACGGACAGACAAGTCAAGTTTTGAAAGGACAATAGTTTATTCGAAAATAAATTGGTGTGGCTATGGTTATGAGGAAGTGGTCAGGCCATTGAAAAATGGAGACAAAGAGGACAATATTGAGAAATGTTTTGCCCAGTTTCACAGCCCATGTACATCAGAGGTAAATGTCTTATAACTTTCTTTGGTGTCATTAAAGAAACTATTCAAATTCAAAAGAAATTAAAGGTTTCTGTCCCATATCATCAAAATAAGAAATTATAAAACATTTAAATTGCTAAAAATATATTTATTTTCCAGGCTCCATTTTTGCATGTACATGTATGTTCAGCTGGGTCTGTCCAGTCATCCACTGTATCACACCATTAATTTTAAAACGAGATTTTAAATCAAATATGACAAATCAAAATTACTTTCAAAGCTGAACCGTAATAGTATAATTCTATATAGCTATATATATATATATAGTTCCATGTACATTGAGATTTAAAATGAACGACAGCTCTGTCAAGCCTGTCTGTATGATGTACCACACCATCAACAATTTTGAAACTGAACCAGATCATTTACAACAAACATGTTACTGTACTGTTACTCATTTAGTCTGAGATTAAGAGTTGTCACTTCAGCAATCATACTATTTTTTTCTAAATATTTCTATTTTTTCAATTTTCTAGATGAAGAGCAAAGTTTTGAGTGACATGGCAAGTCCTGGAAGTGACCTTAAACTGCTTTTTGCAACGGAAGCATTTAGTATGGGTACAGATTCACCAAATGTTAGAAGGGTTATTCATGCTGGAGTTCCAAAAACACTAGAAAGTATGTTTCAAATACAATTGCAAATTAAGTAGTCTATAATAAGATATAAAATTTCACTGATCACTCGAGATGAATTTCATTGAAAATTGGATTTTGTCCTCTAACTATATGCTTTCAGATATCACACCGAACAAAAAAAAAGCCTCATTTTCGACCTGTACACTTGACAAGTTTACGATAAAAATGAAAACAAACAGACAAGTTACTTGCATATTATAGTTTTTTAATATATATACATGAATGTATTTCAAAACATCATAATTCAGTGGTACAAAAAAGCAATAAATAATATGCATATATATATATATATATATATATATATATATATATATACAATGTCTATACATATGTACAATTAAATTCATCAATTTATACACACAAAAAAAAACAAGTTAAATACTGTAATACAGTATTGGAATGTCCATTTATCAAATTTTGTATAAATTTATCGTTTATACAAAAATCTACCAGTAAAAACCTTTGTTAACGTTTCAAAATTTGGAATGTTCTTAATTTAAATTAACCTATATATATGTACATGTATGTTATACATGTGTTTTTACATGTATGCAAACATAAACAATGATAGATAACAATTAACATGTTAATTTATTTTCATTTCAGTATACATACAAGAAATAGGCAGAGCTGGAAGAGATGGTAAATCATCAACAGCTATTTTGTACTATAACAAATCTGATATTTCACAAGCTGTTCCTGGTATGACAGATGGAATGAGAGATTATTGCAATTCAAAAACTTGTCGACGTGCCTATTTATGTGAACATTTTGGTTGTGAATTCAGTGAAATGAATTTCAAGCATGAATGTTGTGATTTATGTGAAATGGAATGCACATGTAATCAGTGTTCTGAAACAAAAAGTGAAATTCCAAGTGAAATGGAACAAACAGACAATATCATTGATGTGCCACAATCTGCTACTGATGTTGGTTTAAAAAGTTCAATATTAGCAACTGTTATCGACTATTTTGAATCAGAAAACGAATGTCTTAACATGCCAAATGCAGCAATTTATACAGGTCTCACCAAAGAGCTTGCAAACTTGATATCTGAGAACTATCAAGCCTACCTTTCTGGTACCATTATACTAGAACAATATCCTAAAATTGGTCCAGAAATTGCAGAAAACATTTCAATCATTGTTCAAAGTATTGTGCTAAACAATTCATATTATTAAAATCTTAATTAATCATCATTATTTATTATTGTATTTTTGCAGACCAGCAGTTGTACATGTATAGATATGGTTTTAGGCTTAACCAATTTGATTTGTACTTTTTTAATTCATGCACTAATGCTGGGGAAAAAAAACCATTAAGGTGATCAAAAGTATTTTTTCTGCATTTAATAAAGAAATGTCAAGTCATAGTATAAAGAATGGAACTGGGGAATGTGTCAAAGAGACATCAACCTAACCAAAATATACAAATTCAACCGAATGCTATCAATGTGACTTAAGTTTATTCTTATGAATCTTGTGTCATACAATGTAAAATGCATGTTTAAAGACTTTGAAAGTGATGCCGCAATGTCTTGATCTTTATTCCATACAACTATAGGAGCCAAAAAGAATATTTGAATTGTAATTGAAAGTATAGCATATATATATAGCTGCAGTGCGGAAACATGCCCCAAAACACCACACTGAGGAATAAACCTTATTTATTAAGATAACTTTTTAGAAAAAAATGATTTGAAAAAGAGAGGATCTTGGATAAACAAAACAAATTTTATCACATTTTAAAAAACATATAGATCGATTCTTTATATCTATATATACATTACATGCATATTGGTAACACATTAAACAAAATGCTCCGCTGGGGCGCAGCTTGATACGACTGCAGAGGTCGAACCCTGAACAGTTGGGGCAAGTATGGACACAACATTCAAGCTTCATACAGCACTGAATTTGGATTGTAATTAAATATTTGACACAGCATAGGTTTCTGATACAGAATGAATGTGGTCTAAGAACTTAAAAATTTTTAATTTACCTATTCAAACCATATCATTATTATTTGCTTTTATATATAAATCAGAAATAACCAATTTAAAATGGAAAATTTTAAAGAAAAAAAAAAGGAAACAACCCCCCCCCCCAAATTTTTTGAACCCCCTTATGATTCATCACCCCCAAACTCAATCCCAGCCTTCCCTTTGTGGTATGGTACCTTGCAGTACAATTTCAGAGAGATCCATACACTTGAACTCAAGTTATTGTCTGGAAACTAGAAAAATGCTTGTTTTTTGGCCCCAAATTCCTCAACGTTTAGGGCAATTACCCCCAAACTCAAACCCGACAATAGAGCAGACAACAGCCGAAGGCCACCAATGGGTCTTCAATGCAGCGAGAAACTCCCGCACCCGGAGGCGTCCTTCAGCTGGCCCCAAATGCTTTCAAGTTTGACCTATTATTCTGCATTGCAATATTTAATTTCTTATCAGGAAACTTAAATATTTCTGAATTTACAGTTTTATATATGATATCATTTTTACACTAGTCATTTTTAATAGAGCCTTTCATAGCTTGACCTGTAATTGCGTTAGCTTTTATATTAAGTCTTCGAATTTAGCACAAGACTGCCAGCCTCTAGCCTGTGAAAATCTTTTCTGTTTTGTTGATTTTTGTGAATTTTGTAATACAATCTTGAGAAAAATGTGGAGAATAATGAATTTGGTCCTGGAAATGCCAAACCACAATTTATGACTGTATATTTACTACTTTAGGTCTTTGAAGGAATGTTGTTGCATTGGCAATCATATACCACATCTTCTTATGTTTTAATATTACCATTACATACATGTACATGTAATGTACATGTACATACTGAGATTGATAACTTTTAGAGACATTGTGTCAGTCATGACAGTCTTAAGCCAAGGACAGACATACAAAAACCAGGTGTGATCTCATGCTGTTTTTTAATTAACGTTACCTGAATCAAGCTACATGTGTAGGAGCATGATATTTGTTTTAAATATATATGTCAAATATGAATAAATTACTTAACAGATAAACTGTTAGATAACATAACCATGATAACTATAAACCTTGTTTACAATTATGTAGTATTAGAAATTTTGCTTCTTTTACAGGTACTCACGAATATTATTATCCAAACATTTTGCCAAAGGGGAGGAAGAAAATATTATTTATATGAATTTTGCATTTTATTTTTTTTTTAAACTGAGCTTTTTCCATCTAATTTTCTTCATCATATATTTGTACGTAGGTACAATGTACATTTTTAAAATGATAATTCTAATTTTCTGTCATGACTAGTACTTACTGTTGAGCATACATGTATACATATACATGTACATATACATGTATGAATGTAATCCTCTGATAAAAATTATTAATTTGGTGAGTTAAAACATTTCAAAAGGCAATGGGTTAAATTTTCAAGCAGGTTCACATACATTGTATCAGGTATAAAAAAAACTGAAAAAAAAATGTTTGTTTATCCGCTTTTTACCCAACCTAATGTCCAAATTACATGTACATACAATTTTGATCTGACAATAGAAAGAAATTGTATTTCAAAATTTCAGAACTCAATTTGTTCGAATATTTTGAATTTTGATTTCGTGTCAGATTGATATACATGTATGTGTGTTACTGAAATAGATTAGTCATCACACTGTTTCACACATTATATACATGTACATGTGTATGTCAGCTGCATGTTAATGTACATTGTATGTACATGTACAATGTACTTGAACATGTCATTTGTGCATATATATACATGAATTTGGTACATGTAAGTCACTGAGTTGTTAAACAAACATTTTTTTTTAACCATTCAATTAAAATCAACAAGCTATATATAGCAAATAAATTACCTTTTGATCACACAGGTTGTCAAACAGGTTGATGCTTATAACTCTCTGCACCTTACTCAGTTCATGATTTCTGCCCTGTGCAAGAACGGAATACAAAAATCCAATTCTTGGAGTTAAAGATGCAACTCGTTCTACTTTAGTCTTTTGTTCCAAACTGTCAGGGACTAAAAATGCCAGCAAAACATCAACAAGAAGAGGGAATTCTGTCACTGCCTCATTTACAATACTGTCCCAAGTAAACTGTTTTAAGTCTTCAAAATCCTTTGTCATTAATGTGCTTATTTTTCCATGCTTTCTGTTTTTCAAAATTTTGTGTTCTTTTGATAACTCCGAAAACAGTTCTTCTTTCACAAGAGTTTTAATTTCAGCAAATTGTAATATGGTGTTAACCAAAGTTTTCCGTGATCTTGTTGGCAAAACAGAAATAACAGTTGAGAATTCCTCAGAAGACAAAATGTCACAAATTTCTGGTTGTTCAAATAATTTCTTGTGTAAATCGTTATTTTCTGTTGTTTTCAATGATGATTCAGAAGGGTTTTTTTTCTTTCTGGAACATGCTTTCTTTCTGTTGAATTTCTCTGAAGCACTGCTTGCATAGTTGTGCTCTTGAAGTGGCAACTCATGTTTTTTGCTTAATTTTAATTCTGAACCTCTGTTTTCTGGTTTTGGAGTTGACGTTATACTGTAATGTAAATTAAAAAAATACATATAAATAATAAGGTAAAATATCAATTTAAAATATTCAGATACATGTACACTGTACATTTGCACACATGATTCAGACATGACAGGTCATGCAGTTAGTACATGTATATAAAAAAATATTTTCTATATTAGGTACAAATAACATAAATAATGAGATGTGGTATGAGTGACAATGACACAACTCTCCATCCAAGACGCAATGTATTTAAAGTTAGCAATTATAAGTACGGCCTTCAACAAGGAGCCTTAAAAAAAATTGCTCATACCGAACAGCAAGCTACATTGTATAAAGGGTAACAGGAATGACTGAATTACACCATTATTAACCGAATAACACTTGTACTGACGGAATAAGACTCGAAACTTTAATATTAACACATATTGGTGACTTTTAAACATTGTCATTGATTAAAAGGGCCCCAAAATGAACAGGAAATTCAAGGGTTTAAAGTTTGAGAGGCCGGACAGTCCCCTTTTCTTAAGAGGGATATATCATAGATGCAAAACTGTAATATTAAAGAATTGAACTTACCATTTACTTTGCACTGTACTTTTGTTGATGTCTGCTATGGTGCCAGGGGTTGTACTATAACTCTGGAAACTTGGTTTTGGAAGAATAGGTGTTAATAATGTAATGTATCCAGAATCTGAAGAATTAGAAAAACTCAGCCTCGGAGTTGTTGGTATCACATTCAGCACAGAACTGTCATTTTCTTTATCCTCTGTAATGATGCTGCATGTTCCACTATCTGGAGTATTTGGGAAAAGTTCAGTTTTAGCTCTTTCTTCTATCGACTCACTCCGTCTTTTTGTTGCCTTAGATAAATGTTCTGACATGCAACGTTTACCACCTACTAAATCTAACTTTTCATTACATTTTGAACGAAATTCTGAAACTTGTTTGTCTATACTCAGTAGTTTTCTTTCACAGTTTCTACAAACGACACCTTCTAAAACATCTATTTCGCCGTATTTCAGAAGCAATGTTGACAAATTTTTCTTAAGACCAGCATCAGAATTAAGGTGTCTCCAAGTCGATCCATTTGGTAAATCAACAATCTTGCATACAGTACATATATTCTTTCCAATTTTACGAGGAGTCATATTTACTTGTTCGGCGCCATTTTCAATGTTTATAACTATCAACTCTCGTAATTAACGAGAGATAACGGTACAGCCTTAATCGTGGCTGTCTTATATTAGCGCTGACCTGTTGTTTGTGTAGATAAGATTGAAACAACAGCAGGGGTCCAGTTTAGACTCTACCAGAGGCTAAATGACTGGCTTGGTCGTGATTTATAATAAATCCATAAACAAATCTGGAGTGGATATGAGTTTGTTACAATAACCTTGTCCCACAACTTACATGAAGGGCGATAAAATTTATAAGCGAGATATTGAGTTATATACCGTAGAAAGGCTTGTATAGTCCGCGGTTTTATTCTCCAAAATTGGACCTTCCAGACGGGGTGCGGACTATAGAGTACAATAAGCAAGAAATAAGAGAAAAATTTCAATTTCGCGGGCGAGGTGGTTTGTTTACGTTCCGCCATCTTTGTTATTTATATTGTAGAGGGCGCTCTTATCATTTTTCAAACTAATAATTTTAACTCATCCATATTAATAAGTTATTTCTATTCAATATCAAATTAATACTGATAAATATAAAAACTAAACCTTTCATTACAAATTTCTCGTTTCTTTTCAATGCATTGGTTGAAATAAACTGGTATCTGCTTGATTGAAACGATACAAACATAGTGAAAAAGACAACCGTAAACCAGCTTAGAATTTGTAAACTACAAAACGTAATCGGTCATTGTTCGTTCCGTTTTGGTGTTTCATACTGACTAATAGGGTTTGTATTAGCTTAAGACCCTTCAAACATTAATGTGATAGATATATTAAAGACTGTTTTACAAAAGGATGGAACTGTTTTACTTTCAAAGTCGTATTATAGTGATATCTGTTATGTACGGATTTCGACTCTCACCGGTTAATTTCTTCTTTTACACGTGCTTTTTAAACTTCCTGTTTAAACATACACAAGTTTCTAAATTGTTTTTTAAGTGAATTAAACTTATTTTAACAATCATGAAGCGTTCTAGAATCATTTACAAGCAGTTTCAGCTTCTGTTTGATGATGGAAAACAGGGTTTTCCAAGAAAATACCGCAAACGACCGCACAGGATTTGAAATTACCGGAGTTTCATTAGACCTTTCCTAACAGTTACAAAAAGTTTTTTTACCTAAAATTTCGTGGGGAGAAGGGGGTGCGGACTATGTACCACTGCGAACTATACAAGCCTTTCTACGGTATATCATGTCTAGATATGTAGATATTGTAGACTATAGAAACTGCAAAGGACTCTAGAATATTTTACGATACATGTTATTGATAGAAAAAGAAAGTATATGGAGTATCCACCCATGACACAAAATCAGTACATTCACAGCAAAAAACACACAAAAAACAAAGGAACAGCACTTTTATTGCTTTACTTCATCTCAAAGTCAGTCAGGGCTTCAACATGGAGCAAAAAAATACTCTCACCTCTCTGCAATTTTTAGACGGCCCAAAGCAATGGTTTGAGCGATATTTGCAAAATAATTGTACAGCGCATAGCAACAGTTTAAGCGGAATTATTTGCAAAAAAATTTGAATAGACTTTGTAAGATGTAAACCACCTAATCGGGCCCGATCAAAAAGAAATTACTGGAAAGTAGTATATATTTAAAACAAAATTGAATTTGTTTGTTGGCTCTAATTCTGATTAATCTGCGATATCTATTTCCTGTATTAATTCTACAATCATATCAGATACATTGACCAGTACTCTTTCTTTATAGAATCTATTTAAAATGAGAATTATGTATTGCATTTTTATAATGCAGAGTATAGTGTAGTAAAAATTCATATCTATAAACAAAACAAAAACATATATCAAAAAGTATATAAATAAATCTGAAGCGCATGCATCAAGGAATGAATTACTAAAACTATGTGAAAACGTAGTGGATCGTGTGAACGTAATATATTAAGAGTGAAATTCGAATTCATTTTGTATCTTGCGCTTAGTAGGGTAAAGTGGCTTATTTCAGTTAAACTTATCAGAAATCTGTGTTCTTTGATGAATATTCACCTAGAATATCATTCATACACAAAAGCATTTCAAAATATATGGCAACATTTAGAGGTTAAAAATAATGGTCGTTTTTTGAAACACAAAAGATAAGAATATGAAATGTAGCTAATGAAAAAAAAATTGTTTCCTTTATTTTTCAGTGTTCAATTGGGAGGGCAGGATACAGGGACCAGTGAGTATAGGCTTTGTATAAAGAGGGTCCAGATGGGCTTTTCATAATTGAGAATAACTGACAAATACTACAGAATAATGGACCAAAATAATCAAGAATATGGAGAATTATACAGTGTTACAATATTCATATAAAGAATAGAAAATAATTGACCAAAAATATAAATATATATATAGAGAAAAATGGCTTAAAATATTAAAAAATAAAGAATTGAGGGACCCCCATTTAGATCCTCTTTAAACTAAGATACCAAATGGTGAATCAAAGCTCATAAGTCGAAAAAGACTGACTAAATCATGCAAAATAACCACAAAATCTTTGCTATCTTTTCTCATTTTGAGCAAACAGGTCAATATCATCTATCAACGGTAACTGTTCGAACACACCTCATACATGTCATAATGACTCCATCATACTCAGAAAAAAATATGTTATATAGGTCATCAGTTTTTTTGTAATTACAGAAAGGACTTTCTCAAAACCCAGTGGCGGCCCTTTTTTTGACTATTGCATTTGAATAGGGACATTTAGTTGGACCCTCCCCCCTTTTATCGTTGGTTGGGAAGCACCCTTTTAAAAATGCCTTGATCCACCCCTGAAACCTGATGTCTATTCTGCTTGTACTGTTTTCAGTTTTATTATAATGACTATATTATCCTAAAGAAAGTTCCTATCAATTTTTCTGGAAGGAGTAGGACCAATTTTTTCTGTATTAATGTTTCACTCACATTGTCAAAAATCTAAAAATTGACAAAATCCTATTGGATAATTTGTCGTTTCAGGATGGAACTCCTTATGCTGGAGGGTTATTTTTCTTGCGGATAATGATTCCAAGTGATTATCCTTTAAAACCACCAAAGGTAAGTTTGTTTATTCTATAATTGTTTTCATTAGATTATACTTTGTATGAAGTCAATATGATAGAAAAAAAGATCCGGTGTCCACGCTTCGCTTATGTAAAGTAGTCTCAGACTATCATAGTGTAGTCTCAGATCAAAGTGAATGAGGCAAAAAAAGTGAAAAAATACAAAATTATATAAAAAATTAAAATAAGCATATATCAGTAAAGGATTTGCTTAGAGATAAAAGCACTGCATATAAAAATATAAAAAGGGCAACCTTTGTTACAACAGCGCACTCCTTTAGTGTTACAATAAACATGTACTGTGAAATTTATAAACTTTAAACTAAGTTGCGCTTTAAGTAATATTTCTATAGTCAAGTAATATTTCCATACTTACATTTCTATTATTTGCAGGTAAAATTTACAACTAAGATTTACCATCCAAACATAAATGGAAGCTCAGGAGAAATATGTTTAGGCGTACTTAAGTCAAATTGGGCACCATCTTTAGACATACGTAAACGTAAGATGTAGCTTTAAGTTTCAACATGTCAGGTAGAATGCTACTACATTGTAAATGAAAATAAGGATATGCTGTATGATTGCCATTGAGACAACTTTATCCAAGAATACCAAGGACAAAGATGTGACCTATTAAATATCACCTTTAACAGTCCATTAGGTTTCAATATGTCCAACGTATATATATATATATATATATATGAGGGTCTAAATGGGGTTTACAGTATTGAGAATAATGGGGGAAAATACAGAATAATTGTCAAAAAAATTTAAAAACGGAGAAAAATGGACCTAAAATTATAAAGAATAGAGAATAACGGGGTGTCAAAATAAAAGAATAGAGAAAATTTTGTAGAAAAAAGAAATTAATAACCCCAATCCAGACCCTCATATATATATATTATAACACAAAAAGGTTGATGACTAGGTGGACTAACCGGTTTAGAAAACAATATATACCAGGGTAACAGAGTGGTAGTCTCTAATGGAGCAGGAAATACTGACTGACCCTTTAGGGCACCTAAGTTCACATACTTTATTTTTACGTGTGGCATAACAACCAAATCTCTGGCTTTTACTGGGAATACATATGTAATACAACTGCACAAGCGCGTGGCTTTTACTGTGAATACATATGTAAAAAAAATACACAAGCGTGTGGCTTTTACTGGAAATACACATGTAATACAACTACTCGAGCGCGTGGTTTTTACTGGGAATACATTTGTAATGCAACTACACAAGCGTGTGGCTTTCACTGGGAATACATATGTAATTCAAGTACACAAGAGTTGGTGTTTACTGGGAATACAAATCTAATACAACTACACAAATGCGTGGCTTTTACTGGGAATATAATATGTAATGCAACTACACAAGTTCATGGTTTTTACTGGGAACACACATGTAATACAACTACACAAGCGCGAGGCTTTTATCATTAGGAAAATATATGTTATATAACTTCACAAGCGTGTGGCTTTAACTGGGAATACTTATGTAATACGTGTGGCTTTTACAGGAAATACATATGTAATACAACTACCATGACAAGGGCGTGGCTTTTACTGGGAATACATATGTAATACAACTACATATTCGCATGGTTTTAACTGGGAATACATATGTAATACGTGTGGCTTTTACTGGGAATACATATTGAATACAACTACCGTGACAAGTGCGTGACTTCTACTGGGAATACATCTGATATAAAACTACACAAGCGTGGGTCTTTTACTGGAAATACATATGTAATACAACACCACAAACGAATGGCTTTTATTGGGAATACATATGTAATACAACTACACAAGAGTGTGGCTTAAATGTGGGGAATATATGTAATACAGCTACACAAGGTGAAGCGTGTGAATTTTTACTGGGAATACATATGTAATAAAACTACACAAGAGCGTGACTTTTATTGAGAATACATTTGTAAATTCAACTACACAAGCGTGTGTAATGCATTTGCTCTATTTTTTATGATTTGTTTTTTCTATTACAGTGTTACTAAATATAATATCACTATTAAGTTGTCCAGATCCTGATGATCCACTTGAACCAGATGCTGCAAAACTATATGAATCAGATAGGACACAATACGATAAAACAGCGAAGGAATGGACACGAAAATATGCCATGTAACGTGGTTAACTGGGATGTTACATGTAACATTTTCATTAAATTGTGTACTACGATACTTTGACATATCTAACTTTTCATTTTAGTATGTTTTACATTAAAATGTCATTATTGCGTGGCTGAAATTTATATTAACTTGCACTAAGTTGATTTATATGTTGAAATAATTATACTTGTTGTGAAGATTGTAATGAAATAACTCTTGTAAGCATATGATACATCTATATCAACAACATTGGTTTTTGTTCTTGTTTGTGGTCCGTCAAAGGACATGAATAAATTTTATATTTTCTTGCCTTCTTTTCATTTGTAGGTTATTCAGTGTTGGTAATTTTTGGTATTATTGACTGCAGATCACAGTAGAACAAAGAAAGGTTCATATTAAGATCCCATTAGTATGTTATGCATGTAATGTTTCCCACTGGACGTTTAACACCAATCCACCATCATTATCTAATTAAAAAGTATGAACGCACTTCCTTAAATGTCACTGGAATGATACTTCTCACGTTATTTTGAGACATTTGTTTTTATACGACCGCAGAAAAATTTGCGTTCGTATATGGCTATCATGTTGTCCTCATCGTTGTCCGAAGACATTTGGTTTCTGGACAATAACTTAAGCATAAGTTAATGGATCTCTATGAAATTTAACTGCAAGATTCAATAGCACAAAAGAAAAGTTGGGATTGATTTTGGGGGTTATGGTTCCAACTGTTTAGGAATAAGAGGTCAAAAAGGGGCCAAAAAAGGCATTTTTCTAGTTTCCGGACACTTGTTTATAAATTGTGAAATTGTACCATAAGGTTCCATACCACAAAGGGAAGGTTGGGAATGACTTTCGGGGTTAAGGCCCAAACCATTCAGGAATTAGGGGCAAAAAAAGGGGGGAAAAAAAGGTTTTTCTGGTTAATGGACAATTACTTAGGTATTAGTCTATGGATCTCTATGAAATTGAAACACAAGGTTCCATACCAAAAAGAGAAGGTAGGGTTTGACTTTGGGGGTTATGGCTCAAACCGTTCAGGAATAAGGGACAAAGAGGAACAAGGTGTTTCTGGTTTCCGGACAAATTCTTAAGTATTGGTCAATGGATCTCTATGAAAATGTACCACACGGTTCCATACCACACACACAAGGTTTGGGTCAATTTTGTGGGTTGTGGCTTTAATCGTTAAGAAACTAGAGGCCAAATAGGGCCAAAAACAAGACTTTTCTAATACTGGCTAAGCTGGTTCTAACATAAATTATTTCTGATCTATATAAAGAAACAACAAATACTGATATGGCAGGAGATACACACCAAACAGGGTGTGTTAATTATTTGTCCCCTACTGATGAAGTCAAAAGGGGACTTTAGGTTTGCACTCCGTCTGTCTGTCCGTCCGTCCGTCCGTCCGTTCGTTTGTCAGTCTGTCCGTTCGTCCGTCCGTCAGTCTGGCAAATCAGTTTTCCACATTTTTTTTCTAAGTGCTTGAAGATATTGATTTGATATTTGGTATACTGGTATATTTTGGTATATCATGACAGGTTACAGATAAAGTTCGAATTTTGTTCCGGTCTGATGATTTTGTGCAGAGTTATGGTCCTTGGACTTAGAAAATTCACTTAAGTAATCAGTTTTCCACACTTTTTTTCGTCATGCTTGAAGATATTGACTTGATGTTTGTTATAAAGTTTACACCATGACAAGTTATAGATCAAGTTAGCATTTTGTTCCAGTACAATGAATTTTTAACCGCTAGGGGACTATGTATTGCCATACTAGCTCTCAGAATGCTTGTTATATTTAGTTTGTAAACAGATTTACTAAGTATTGCGCAACAGCAAAGTATTGCACAACAGCAAGAAATCTTCAATTGAAAATAAATACAAATCTTTTAACCAATTTCAATGAGGATTTTTAAGTTATCTGACCACATTTATTCTGTGTCAGAAATCTTTTATGTGTCAAATATTTAATCACTATCCTAATTCAGAGCTGTATCAAGCTTGAATATTGTGTCAATACTTGCCCCAACTGCTCAGAGTTCGACCTCCGCGGTCGTATCCAACTGCTCCAGGCGGAGCACATTTTTATTATACTTCATGTCAAAATGCCAAATTTTGATTGGTTAATACGATGGAGATAATTTACTCTATCACATGGCAAATACTCTGTTACCCCTCAAGGAGACGCTTGATCAAGTGTGCCCTTTATTCAAAATGGAGGTTGTTATGTACAAGACGTCATAGTTTATTACTTTGAATTTGAACTTTAATAGACAGCAATAACAGAGCATTCAGTATACTAAATTAAATAACACATATCTGAGAGGGCGATAGAGCAGATTGTTACCCCTCGAAACGACATTGTCAACCTTGGCTTCACCTCAGTTGACAATGTTTTCTCGGGGTAACAATCTGCTATATCACCCTCCTCTATGTGTTATTTATGTAATGTTTGTATTACCTTATCATTGAAGTTATTATTTACGCATACTTCATCTTATTGGGCTATGACTACTGGACCATACGATTGGTGTCACATGCAATACCTGTTATAATATATGGAGCAATTGATCACAATCTTGGTTATGACGAGATTTTAATTTGTACTGCCAAAAGTTTTTGTTAACTATTTGTATTATAATATATCACTTTGAACCTAATAACAGAATCAAATCTATAATCGTGCATGGCAAATATACTAATACCAAAAAAAAAACGTCAATATGCGGTCTTACTCAGAATGAAACTTATTTTAAAAATTTATTGGCGTTTAACGTCCATCGGCAGATATTACATGTATATTCCGGAGGACGAAAACATTAATGTCAAGTGAATCTAGCCCAACATATTGAGTATGTTTAATTTTTAACGTGCTGGCTTACAAGGTAACAGGAAGAAATGTTACCCCTAGAATATATACTTATGATAAAAAAAAAAATACTTGTTTTTCAAATCTGTTTCTTCTATATATTATTTATCATTAAAAGAAATTGGAGACATGTAGGAAACGTCAGAATTTAATCTTCGAAAAACACCTTACTTGTTGAATCTGTTGGTATTTTTAACACCATAGTTTAAAAATGTGACTACCAACTACCTAAGAGCATGCATGAGGAGTGATTCATCCCATAGGAACAATAGCTTTCAAAATTTACCGTAAATTTCAATAATGATATCTGTTTTACATAATTTATTGACTGCTAAAACATAGGGTTTAGTTTCGTTTGACATTTCATGTGACGTGATAATACATCTATCAAGTTACGTCAATGGCCAGGGTGGCTTTTTATTTTTAATTTATATGACATCTTAATAAGAGAGGTTGGACAGAGGTGTGTATGTGCGTGTGTGTGTGTGGTGGGGGGGGGGGGGGGTCCCTGATTACCACTTTCCTCCCTTACTCCGAATTCTGCTACCCCTTATTCCCAGACAAAAATCGGTAACTTTTTTTAGCATTTCCTTATTTTTTTGACTCCCCCTATTCTCCCCGTTCCCGCCCCCTGACCCGTTTTGTCGTGCATTATGTACAGTTTTCAATTCTTAAAAAGACTGGTAGGTTGTAGTGAAGCAATAATCCAAAAAAATATGGATAAAACTACTAGGCGGTCAGAGTTTGATTTCACTCTGAAAACATCTTTTAGATGACTGATCTGAATAAATTTGTTGATCATTCAATATTCGTCTACTTGGCAATTCTTGACACCAAAACTGAAATATTTTGTAAGTGACTATCAATAAGACATGTTCGCCGAATGATTCATTCAAAGGATACTGTAATTTTACAAAATCTAGTGTAAAATTTGATAATGACATCTTTTTAACATAATTTATTGTTTGCTAAAACATATGATTAAGTCTTAAATTGACATTTTTATTTAGTTGGTGTTATTACTATACAGTTTTATGCAAATAGGCGGATGGATAGCTGAACATTGAACATTGCAAATAAGTACTTCGCCAAGGTTAAACAGCTTCCAATTAACCAAGCAAACGAGATGAAAACTGAGTTTTCACGACTTGCAAATATTTTGTACTTCACAATTTTGCGTTTAACTTTTACATTATAATTAATTTATGCGTATTAATTCCAAACGAGGAGGTTTGAAAAGAGCAATTATTTAGCCCCAGAAATTGCAAAAATTGTAAAATTATTTAAGCCTTTCAAAAGTATTAGAGAATGTGGACAAAATATCTACAACCCTAGCTTTTCATCTCCAGACTTCGTGTGCATTCAAAGCAGGCAGTCTTTTTTTTCATTTTTTTCATTTTGTTGTGTATGTTTTGCATATATATATTATAAAAATTAAAACAAAAACTGTTGTCGCAATTGTTTTTAATCTTACTGGTCCATATTAAAAAAAACCAACAACTCATGATTGTTCATCTGTTGAAGAATGATCTTGACTTTACTTTATCCAAACTCTGCAGAAACATATTGTTAACTCACAATGTTCAATAGTGCATTTCTCTTACCTTAAAATTAATCGACCTTGTTAATTTCAGTTCTTTATATACAAGGCAAAAATAATTCATTCTTGTCTTATGCTTTTAGTTTGTAAGTTTATTGCAATAGGCCGTCAGCTTTTCTTCGACTTTTGAATGTCCCCATGCAGTAGCGGATCCAGAAATTTTTATAAAAGGGGGGGGGGGGGGGGGGGGGACTGCCATAAGAGGGGGCCCACTTTGTCATGCTTCAGTGATTCCCTATTTAATCAACCAAATTTTTCCCACAAAAGAGGGGCCCGGGCATCCTGCCCCCCTAAATTCGCCTCTGCCATGGTATCTTCCACCTCTTTTTTTGCTCAACCCTGTTCAAAAGTGTCATTGAACGGTATTTTACTTCTATTAAAGAGAATGCTTACCAATTAGCCTGTTTTCACTATTTTACATATTTGACCTACAATCAATGCAGATATGATCTTACATTTCCAAAACCATCTTCAACAAAACACCTGTAAATAGTGTTCATAATTTATTAACTGTTTATCTACTGAATTTGCATGAAATATTTGCCACTGGACATTAAGCAAGCAACAATTAAACTACCGAGGTAAAGACAATAACTAGATACTTTGTGTTGCTTTAATCATTGTCATGTGCTTATCTCTAGTTGAAATATTCAGAATGTCAACTGATAGGATCTAAAAAGGTGAAATCACGATATCTTTTTTCTGACTGCCATTAGAATTATTGTTTGCTTAACGTCCAGTGACAAATATTGCATTCATATTTATGAAAAAGAACAGTTAACAATTATCCAATTTGGTAGGTTAAAAAAATGATAAATCGAGAGAAGAATGAGAAATTGTGCTTGCCACTAGTTTAAAGTGCACAAGGGCATGTTGAATAGAAGGGCAGAAATTATTCAAACCAGATATCCTTGTTCATCTATAGATATCGAAGAGCCCAACAGACTCCATTTAACATGGATCTAACTTACAAAAAAAGTAGTTCAGGTGACTTTAATTTTAAATGAAAACGTATCAACTGATAATACCTTTATCTTTAGTACTCATCTTTGCTAGCCAAGGGTTACGATCCGACCCGCTCGGATCATTACCCTTGGCTTGCGAAGATGTTAGTTCTAAGCTGTTCAGGAAGTGACAAGAACTATTTATTATATGGGTAGATTGATTAATTGATATGTTATTCGCTTTAAGTCCAGTGGCCAATATTTCATGCATATTTAGGTAAAGCTTATTGCCTGATAGTTTCATATGGTTTGAAAAGCAATTCAACAATTTTTTTTCAAAATGGCATTTAACCACAAATTTAAAGTGTAGTATTCTTTATTAATGTAGCCGCTTTTTATTGGTCAACTAAATACTATCAATAATAAAATAAACCAGAGTGCACAGGCTGATATGTCTCGCCTGCTTTACTGGTCATTGATTTTATGTTGAAAGTCTTAAAGATAAAGGTTTTACTACAAGTAATTCATAAACTTAACATTTTTAAAGATCCATGAAAATGAGGTCAGGGTCAGATAATACCTGCCAGACAGACATGTTTACCTTACAATTATTCCATTCACCAGATATAGCTGACCTATTGCTATAAGTATTTGAAAAATATACCAAAATAAATGTGGATAGTGTCCACATGTGGACACAGATGATGCCCCCGCTTGCATATCATATAGTTATAAAGGGACATAACTGAAGAACGGTAAAAGTGACGCTACCCAAATTTGAACTTGATCTGAGTTTTGTGGTAATAAGCATTGTGTGTAAGTCTCATAACATTACGTTGAGGATAACTTAAGTAGATCACAGAAACTAAAAATTCAGCAATTTTTCTTTTTGTAAACACGCATAACTCTTGAACGGTTGTGTATAAGTTTTATAACATTTCGTTGAGACAAACTAAAGTTAGAGAACGGAAACGAAAAATTCAGCAATTTTTATGTTAATAAAGGGACAAAACTCAAGAATGGTAAAAGTGTCGCCACCAAATTTCGTACTTAATCTGTATTATGTAGTAATAAGCATTGTGTATAAGTTTCATAACATTTGGTTGAGGCAAACTCAAGTTAGAAAACGGAAAAAAAATGAACTTGATCTTAGTTTTGTGGTAATGAATATTGTGTATAGGTTTCATAATGTTTGGTTGGGGCAAAGTTAAGTTACAGAATGGAAACTAAAAATTTTGCAATCTTTCGATTTATAAAGGGCCATAACTCAATAATGGTTAAAGTGACACTACCCAAATTCAACTTGATCTGTGTTTTATCAGTGGAAGTCAAAATTAAACATTGCATTGTATAAATCATTGATTGTAGTTGATTCAACTATAATCATGGACAAAGGAAGATAACTCCAATTTAAAAAAAAACTTGATATTTAGATGAAAATAAAAATTTTGCAATTTTTTCATTTATAAAGGGGCATAACTCTAGAACGGTTAAAGTGACGCCACCAAAATTCAAACTTGATCTGTGTTTTGTGGTAATAAGTATTGTGTATGAGTTTCATAACATTTGGTTGAGGCAAATCTAAGTTAGAGAACGGAAACTAAAGATTTTGCAATTTTCCATTTATAAAGGGGCATTTCTCCCGAACGGTAAAGTGACGCCACCAAAATTCAAACTTGATCTGTGTTTTGTGGTAATAAGTATTGTGTATAAGTTTCATAACATTTGGTTGAGGCAAATCTAAGTTAGGGAACGGAAACTAAAGATTTTGCAATTTTCCATTTATAAAGGGGCATTTCTCACGAACGGTTAAAGTGACGCCACCAAAATTCAAACTTGATCTGTGTTTTGTGGTAATAAGTATTGTGTATAAGTTTCATAACATTTGGTTGAGGCAAATCTAAGTTAGAGAACGGAAACTAAAGATTTTGCAATTTTCCATTTATAAAGGGGCATTTCTCTAGAACGGTTAAAGTGACGCCACCAAAATTCAAACATGATCTGTGCTTTGTGGTAATAAGTATTGTGTATAAGTTTCATAACATTTGGTTGAGGCAAACTCAAGTTAGAGAACGGAAACCAATTTTACGTACGTACAGACAGACAAGGGTAAAACTTAATGCCCCCACCGCTACTGCGGGGGTATAAAAAAAGTTAATATTGACCAATGAACAATGAAAATGAGGTCAAGACCAGATGATACCTGCTAGACAGATATGTACACCTTACAATCATTCCATACACCAAATATACTTGACCAACTGCTTAAAGTACTTGAAAAACAGATCAAAACACAAAAAACTTAACATTGACTAATGAACCATGAAAATGAGGTCAAGGTCAGATGAAACCTACCAAACTGACATGTACCCCTTACAATCATTCCATATAGACCTTCTGCTTAATATAATATCTGAGAAACAAACCTAGTCACATAACTTTTACCTTGATCACTGATCAATGAAATGAGGTTGAGGTCAGTTGAACCATATCTGACCATATATGACCGACATCTAGACATTGCAAGGAACCCACATACCAAATATAGTTATCATATTACTCATAATAAGTGAGAAATTCACATGACAAAAAAACTGGTTTTTTTTCAAGCAGTAACTGAACCATGAAAATGAGGTCAAGGACAATGGACATATGACAGACGGAAATCCATAATATAAGGTATCTGCATACAAGGTATGAGCCTATGAGGTATCAGGGTCTTCAACCTTTTGAAATAAAAAGCTTTATACAAATAGTTTACATTGATGCTGCCGCGGGATAGTAATGCCTGTCTCGCATACAGATTAGAAAAATTATTTATATGAGTTATCTCCCCTAATAAGGTTGAGTTTTAGAATTGTGTATCAATCATAAAATATTTTGTATTTGTAAGAACAGTGAGACAAAAACACATGATTCCCCAATAGAAAATTAAGTTCAAACAAGAATGTGTCCATAGTACACAGATGCCCCACTGTCACTATCATTTTCTATGTTCAGTGGACCGTGAAATTGGGGTAAAAACTTTAATTTGGCATTAAAATTAGAAAGATCATATCAAAGGGAACATGTGTACTAAGTTTAAAGTTGATTGGATTTCAACTTCATCAAAAACAACCTTGACCAAAAACATTAACCTGAAGCGAGACAGACGGACAAACGAATGAACAGTAGCAGACCTACTAATGTAGATGGGGCATAAAAAACACCAAAAACTACAAATCTTTCACACAAGGGAGATAAACTCATATCGGGTGAATCAAACAAAGGAGCAATAACTTGTATGTAGACCCTAAAAGTGAAGGTCAATCTGATCTTTGAAGTCAGTAAATTGTATAATTCTAAAGAGAGAAAATGCTCCGCTACATAATTGGCAGTGGTTGTTGTTTGTTGCTGTAAAAAAAAATCATATATGTTTTTGGTTAATTATTTTGTGCATCAAAGCAGGCCGTTTTCTTGTTTGACATTTGTCATTTTGGGGCCTTTTATAGCTCACTGTGTGGTATGAATTTTGCTCATTGTTGAAGGCCGTACAGGGACCTATAGTTGTAAACTTCTATGTCATTTGGTCTCTGGTGGAGAGTTGTCTCAATAGCAATCATACCACATCTTCTTATTTTCGTATAAAAAATAAGTTGACATGAAATGTTATTATCAATTTTTTATTTATTGACAATGAAATGACAAAGATGAATGCAAGATGATGAAACTGACCCTATAATCTACAACCCATTAAATCTGTCAACATCTCTTGATGTCTTATTTCATTATTGTTACATTAAATACATATCAATGTTTGAAAAATGTTACCATGGAAACCTGTCACCTCTCCTATTTATATTACTTGATGAAAGATTTCATGATAACTAATAGATACATTACTGTGGATTCAGCATTATTTGTGGAGTATCAATTATGGAGGATTGTGTGGATATGGATTAACACCAAATCAAAGTATTCAACAAAATATATATATATCCTTAAAGCCTGTTTGCAGATAATGAAATCAAGTATCCATGTAAACTAAATTCCTCACTCAACAAAAATTCCTACATTTTGTACATGTACTAACAAAAAAAAAAGGAATTTACAGACTTCAAATTCACTTTCAGTATATTATAAATAGTCTTAAAAACACATTTTTACAAAAAATAGTGATTTAATATGTCAATGCAGTCCAAGTCAAAAGTTTATTTGTGTTTGTATGGCTTCATGGAGCAATCTATATAGGTGTACTTTAAAGCAATGCATTCATACTAAGCAATAATTCTGATTTCTTAATATGCATGTTCCAGAATAAGCAAAAACCCCTACTTTTGTACAATATCCAAATGATAGATGAAGTGTAAGCCTTACAACATCTTAGCCAATGTTATGTTTTCCCTCAAGATCATGCCTTGCATTGACACTTTAGGAAGTTAGACGTGCAAAATATATTTGAACCAAAAAGACTTTATTATAAAATGCTATGTAATACTTTGTCCAAAAAGAGTACGTTTATATTGAATTACTCAGAACTAACAATTTAGCACGAAACTGAAAAAGGTCACAAAATAATGCTTAAAACTGTACTGTACTTAGTCCTAGCCTTGCTGTCATAAACATTTTGAGCAAGATTATCGTACTCTAGACTTAGAAATCAACCAATCAAAATGGATTTGATGGTTTGAGCACATATTTTGTAGTTTCAGTACTGTCAAAAGTTTATTACCAAAAGACCAGGCCTTTACTCAAAGCAAGTAAAAACCAAAGAATTAAGCATTGCAAAGAGAATTTTAAAAGCTGGTTAAATCATGTAAAGAATTCATCAGGTACTATAATCAGATTAAAAGAACTTTGGTACATAAAAGATAATCGTGATAATATTTGGTCATTGCTAAAACATATAGCAATCATGGAAGTAAAAAATATCAATATATACATAGGTGGGAGCTAAATTGTACCTCAAAAATTTTAATAAAAACATAATAAAAATGTCAGCTCTACCCAATTAACCTTGAAATTAATATATTAAAAGCAGTACTTCTTATATATACAATAATTCAATTAGTTGTTGTTAGATTACAATGGATAAACGTATAATAGGAAGACATCTTTTTTTTCATCTGACATTTAAGAGCTGATACCTGTAAGCATTTCTCATTTCAGTGTCCAAAAACAAGCCACAATAAAATCTCACATAGGTCTTCCAATCCAGGTTAGTGAAATAGTTATCTTATTGATAAAGTTTTAGTAAATTGACAGACTTTTTGTCTGATTTAAAAAAAACGTCTTGTTATTATATCTGAAATAGCTCTCACCGCGATAGAGCCTTTTTGTGCTGATGCAGCGTAAAGCAACCACCAATCAATCAATCTTTCACTTTTCAGCTTAGTAACTTGTCAACATTTTCTCCAAATATAATGGTATTTAAATGAATTAATCCAGATTATTTCCCCTCCCAGCAATACTAAATCACATACTAATTGAATGATATGTAGCGAAAAATTTACAATAAATATGAGAAATAAGCAAATGTGTGCTCATTTAAGCCTTACACAATTATAAGGTACCCACTAAAACAATATACTGTGAAGTTTAGAATTTTTTCCAGGGGTTTATTCATTTCTTTGTTTCAAAACAAATTATTATTATCTCAAAAAAAAAACTAAATTTATTTTGCTTGCAATTGAAAATTCATAAGCACTTATTCTTCATAATGGTATCGGTACATATTTTACAGAAAACAGCAAACCCTTTTACAAATTTATATATGCAAACAGAGTTCTCTTTTTTTTTCCACGGTTGTCCTTCGAGGTAATCTCCTGGTTATCACTATTATTTCTATTGCAAAAAACTAAAATTGTGTTGATTCTTTGCAAAATGTTGGTGGTCAGGACCTTTGGTCCACCATTTATCCAGAACTCTGCGCGGCAAATTTGTTCCCACCA
Source organism: Mytilus californianus (assembly GCF_021869535.1). NCBI lineage: Eukaryota > Metazoa > Mollusca > Bivalvia > Mytilida > Mytilidae > Mytilus > Mytilus californianus. Next base: position 92,033,946 of record NW_026262734.1, on the reverse strand, counting down.
AATAGCAGTTCTTGGTAATCGTAGTTAAATAAATTATTAATCATCAACTTTATTTAAAATACAAATCAGCTGAAATAACCAGTCTAACCAAAATAATTCTTTTTAATTCAGATACTATTTATTACACACTCTTAAATGCTCTCCCCTAAATTCTCTAATAATTTGTACAAAAATTAAAGATATACTATTGGCACTAGCAAAATATAAATAAAGTTGATACTGTATAAATTTTCACCAAATTAATAAAAGTTTATCTAATAACCTACCCATTAAATATGACCTTAGGGTTAAAATGCTTAGAAACTCTCACTCGCCAAAACACTGTGTGTAAGATTTACAGATGACTGCATGTAAGATTTAGTAAAAAATACACGTAAGATTTACAGATGACTGCATGTAAGATTTATAGACCACTGCATGTAAGATTTATAGACCACTGCATGTAAGATTTATAGACCACTGCATGTAAGATTTAGAAAACAATACATGTAAGATTTACAGATCACTGCATGTTACATTTATAAACCACTGCATGTAAGATTTATTATCAAGTTTTCCAAAAAATATTACTTACAAACTGAGAAAAAAAATGAGAAACTCGCATAATTAATGATGATAATTTTTACATCAATGTAAAATGTTCTACAGCTAAAAATATTAACACAACATGTTAACTCTACATGAATATTCATGATAATAATGAATTTACAATATGCAAATGACAAACTTAATATGTATATGACTCTTGCCTTCATTCCCTTTTCTTTATAATACAAACCATGACTGCCTTGTTGAAAGAGTTAACTCCAATAAGTTTAATTTTTAATCCTCAAATGGAAACATTGGGCTTTAAAAAACATCATTAACAGTAACAATTTTGATGCAACCAGATGTTGGACAAATAAATTTGTTTTCCGTGAAAATGTAGTATTTCATTTTCCTGCTATTAGGTTGTTCATTTTGTGTACTAATTCTAAAAGCCAGCCTAAAATAATACGAGAATGCAGACTGTACATCAAGAAAGTTCATGCCTCAAATTTTGCTATGTTTGATGTTTTACTGCAAAATTTACTTTATGGAAACAGTTCACTGTACATAGTTCAAGGCTGTGAGCAAAGATGATGTAACTACCTCTTCAAAGGCACACACAGTGAATGAAACCTGACGCAAAAAACAACAGATATACGAAATTTCTGCAATTCTTGCTGATTTAAGGATCATTTGAAAAGTCCTACATCTGTTACAAGATGTCATCAGAGTAACTCTTCAAAAATGATGGATTGATTGTTAGTAACTTAATGTCCAGTGGCAAATATTTCATGCATGTTCCGGAAGAACTAGAGGCAAATCCTATGTATTATCATGAACACAGGGTATGATTGACACAATGTAAGTGATATGGGGGGGACGGTGATAAACTCCTGTATGGCCTAATTAGGACATACATATATTTACACATTTTTCTCTGGTTCCTATACAGCGGTAGGATCCTGAGCAAAAATCCTAACACAATTTCTGATTCTAATGTCATGCAACATTTTGACAAGATTTTTTTACAATTTGACTTCATTCTTGTTACAGAAACTTTATGTTCAAATAAATTCAGATAAAATGAAAATGGCATTTTTAATAAAAACAAATCCAGATTAATTTTTATTAAAATACGACAAGTAATTGTTAATACGCCATTTGGTTATACTTAACAAGGGATTAAAAAAATACATTTCCTCATTAAAATGTTCATATTGACTAATCAGTCGCTTTATTGAGCGAAATAATGTAGGTTAACTTTTACATTTACACAATGCCTTTGTCTGAAATCCACAGTGAATTGTTTAAAACCTTCTCCCTATTTGAACTTTGACAATTCTTTCAAGTTAACCAATTTCGTTAAGCAAATGTATATTTCTATGATTTTAATAATATTGAGCATAAAAAATATCCCCCCCTTTTTTTTTTATCAAGATGAAACATAGATACAATGCAATTATTCATTTGTTTGACTCCCACATTATAAAGCGTGTTGATGAAATTTTCATACGTATCAATTATTCATAAAGTAAATAAGACTTGTTTCACACAAAATGTTGTTGATGGTGAATAACATTACATTATACAATGTCATATTCTTAGTATTTATTTGAGTTTGGAAGCAGATCTCAAACTATCAGTCTGGAAAAGATTCTTTAATGTGAAAACATAATTTGGCTCAGGTAAACAAACAATCTAAAGAAGAAAACAAATGGTTCAAGTTCACTGGTAAAATGCCTCTCCTCAAATAAATTAACAACTCTCTGAAGAACTTTCATTTTGGTTAAAATTCTTTATGACCAGTCATTTCAAACTCTTCATTTTCATTGGTCACATGTTTCAGAGTCACTATTTCTGATTGGTTAATTCCCTATGATACTAGTTGTTATCAAGGTTGTGATTGGACAGCTTGTTTGACACATGCTGCTAAAAGTTCATCTACTTGGTCACCATCGGCATCAGGGTCAATATCAAAATCCTGAAAGTAAAAGTAATTAATCAACATGAATTTACCATGTTTACTGGCATGAAAATATCACATGTCTATTTTAAATCTGTGTGTAAAATAACAAAAAGTAATACTTTATCTGGTTTATAAAATCTTAAAAACTGCCTGCCACATCATAAATTTATGTAGCCAAATGCTCCAGTTTCAAAAACTTTGTGACCTGCCCGCACCCATACAAACATAATCTTAGTGCCTTCCAACCCGCTCTATATTTTTTTTCTGGATTAGCCCTTATGTATTTCACCTTTAATTATATTTTATGAAATTATAAAGTCATTCCTTGTCAGAATTCATAAAAATTTTCTCCAGTATAAGCAAAGTTATATGATTATTGTTAGCTTTTCCAGTAAACACAAGATTTTGCTTGAAAACCGAAACTGTTACTAAGGTCAATAAATCTGTCTGAAGGCAAAGCAAAAGAAAAATTATACAATGTTCATGAAGTTAATTTTTCATGGATTTTTTTCAAGTCAAAGGGCAGTAATGCTGTACAAATTTGAAAAGTTACTAACTCTGTTATTGACCATTATAAAACTCCAACCTAAAGGTCTGTAGTTCTCTTTTACAGAGATCAATAGATCTGAACCTGTAACTGACCACCTTACAGAGATCAATAGATCTGAACCTGTAACTGACCATCTTAAGACCTCAAAACCCCAATTCTGTTTTATTTCTGACATAGACATAAATAGAACTAAATTTGTGATTGACCATTACAAAAAAATCAGTAGTATTTCTAACAGACATAAATAGAACTAAATGTCCAAGCTACTTTTGGGTGGCTTTTGACCAAATACTGTTTAATCAAAATTCAAAACTTTTCCCTTGATAACATTTTGTTATGAATTGACAATTAACTCCCTTTAATGCAGGTGTTTTGAAGAACTGGTCAATGGACTGGTCCAACAAACAGAACAGAACCATACTGTACATATTGGGTGGTCACTAGATCAACCAACCCTGTAATGTTTTAACATCCATATCAAATTTGTAGACAAGTCGTAAACACCTGTTTGATGAAGCCATAATTGTCTAATTTCCTGTGAGGTACTTGTGACTTGTATAAGCCCCGTTTAAGTTTTCAATATTTTATTGCATACCAAGACTGTCAAATATTTCAACTTTTCCGTTTTATTTCTGTGAAAGTATCGCTGTATTATACACATCTCGGTGTAACTTTAGTAACTCAATACGGTGACAAATTAACACGTCAATTTTATAGTTTCTTTTTAAAATGCATTAAAAGTCACAGGTGAGACAAATAATATACAAATTATGCTTAAATGTAGTTTTCATTTCACTAAGATGAGAAACGTGTGGTTTTTTCATGACAAAAACTTCTGATTACAAGGTCCCTGAAATTGAGATATTTCACAAGTAATTGATGTAGGTGATGTAAAGTAAAGCTCACAGATTTATTCCTATAAACAACATTATGAATCTGATTCTAGAAAAATGACACCACATTAAAACATTTTGATTCATAAAGAATTTGTCATTAATGCCCCTAAATCTGTTTCTTATTTTCACTGTCCATTAAGTATATAGGATTTTGAATGCTACCGAAAAATGAAATAAAACTTCTAATTTTAATTTATTACGAAATTTAGCTCAGACCAGTAATTCTAACTGATAAATCAAAATAAACTGAATTAAATAAGCTGTTAAATAACTGTATTTTCCATTATAATGAATCATTCATACAGAAAATCTATACATTATTCAAGACTCCTAAAATGTGTGTCTTTATGACTAAGGCACAAGACAATCATATAATTTTCTCACAAAACTGCGATAATTTCAAAAGACAACTCCAAAAGAACAATTTATCAACTGAAGTTGCAATCTTTATCCCTCACTCAAACCTAAAATTTAGTAACTATTAAAATGCATTTGTTTAAGCGTAATTTACAATTTTAATTCAAAAACACCTTTTTCGAAAGTTGACACTTAAAGATGATAATAAAATTAAGAATGAAATTAGGTGTGAACAGTTTATCCATACAGGTAAGGTTACTACCTGCTATTCCAGGTGGAATGTAATTTGATATTTTTATGTTTCATCCTCTGACGGTTTTTTATTTACGACTTCACACACCATGAAATTTGACAATTATCAATGCTCGTCCCATATTCACTAGCTAGTTTTGGTTCCTACCAAATGTTTTGACGATTACGACTTGTTGCTAAACACTGGGAATATTTTGACACGTTAGCGCTTCATTTTCGGTGACTGTATCGTCAAATATGTTACAATTCTTGTGGGAAAATCTCTGAATTAGTGTGCAGAAATACAGCAATTAAATTATACAGACATAAAACAATCACACTATAAAATAATTATTAAATATTTATGCAACTGTTCTTAACATGAATTTATGAATATAAATATCAGACCCAAAGAATGATCTATTTAGTCACCTTTTTTAAATTAATTTCTGATAGCACAGTTTTATTGCTTCCTTTAAAATGAATTAAAATGATCATATTTTCAAATTAAAAGAATCAGTGACACTTTACAATTTATATAAACAATGTTATTCCAAGATAAATGGGGAAAGAGGGAAATTGATTGGATTTACAAGAAATAACCAAGATATACTAGAAGTTGGAAATTGTATATTCCAAGTTTTTACTTTTTTTTCCCTTAAATTTCTTAAAATAATAAAAAAGTTAATTCAGTTAAAAACTTGACAAACATCATCATCTCTTTGTTCTTCATCTTGAGAGTTACCGGGATATCTTTAAAGGACTTACAACTGGCTTGGTCCAGAACATATTTTAGTCCCCCAAAACTATTACTGTTATTTTTTCTTAAGACATCTTATTTGTTTACATTTTACAGAGTTGTGGAAGTAACATAAAACCAGCTTGGACTTCATAGAAATTTTGTATCTTTTATGATTTTCAAAATCTTTACGATCTTTGAGTCTGTTTTAATGTTACAGATTTTTTTTTATTTAATTCAAATTACCAATGAAATAACTGCATCCATTATTTTTTTTTTTACCACTACAAAGAAAAAATTAAACTACATTCAAAATTTCAATAATCACTTTGAAACTTTTTCATTTCATTTAACCAATTTGCAATCGATATGAAAATCCAATATTAATCAACTTTCCCTCAATTAAATTGTCAATCATTTAAATAGGTTCCACCTCCATATATCATTTTGCCTGGAGGAAAAAAAATGACTAACAACCATTAAAAATAAGAGATACAACCCTCAGATTTCACTTAAAAGCCTGCAAAAACACAGATCAAATGGTAGTTGTCTTTATTCTTCAATGACATCCCTAGCTGGATATCTATCATTCCCAAAACATCACAGCACATTACCAGCCTTGTAAATGGTGTGAAAATTCATTGGCATACAGCCATATGTACGGCAATTAATTCGATGACCATAGATTAGGTATTGATAACATTTTGCTGGTAATGACAGTTGGTGTATTAATATTGATGATTTCGCATAGAATTTTTCTCATCGGAAGAACTTATCATGAATCTAGTAAATGTCTTTTTCCGATGGAATCCTTGATGTAGTAAAACATAGCTCTCGTTTCAGAAATTCTATACTCTCTTTGATGTTATTTCTTCATGTTGTAAGTTTTTTTTTGAACAAAAACATTGTTTTTCTAAAAAAATTTATATACATTAACCTCTTTGGTATGTGGTATGAAAATATATTTATGAATCATTTTAATACAGCTAATCTTTAAAAAAATCTTTGTTAAAAAATCATATTGTTGAACTTAAGTATTTATTGCATATTTAAAACACGTGTCTGACAAAGGAAAATTACATATATAGAAACTATTTCATTTCAATAAAATTTCACTGAACTGTGAAAACTATGAAATTGAAACACAATTAAATACTTCCGAATGAAAATGTAAGGTTTAAAAATTATAACGCGACACAAATATAAAATCACAGAAAACTAAATTAAAAGAAAATACATAATTGTGTTACCTATACAAGTTAATTAGTTAAGATTTAAAAAAAATCAACTGACTTTAACTTAACTAAACTTATTGAACCAGCTAAGTAAAGGTAACCCAATCTAATTATTCTGACAAAAGAATTCTATTTTTTCAATGCTGGTTTTATTTAAATGTAAAAGTTGCAGTATCTAACAAAGTAATCATTAATGTTATTCAATTAAAACGCATACAATGACTTATCGTTGTTTACATCCATTCCATTGTTTCTGATGGATAATTGTCTTATTGGCAATCATACCACATCTCCATATTTTTATAGAGGAGAGATAGAAGAGAAAATTATTTTTTTCATATGGGATGTGGGTCGTTTATGGTTGTATATAATTTAATTAAACAAAATTAATAAGGGTTGTTCCATTAAAACATACAGTACTGTACATGGTACCCAGGAAAGGCACTTTAAAAATGGGGTAACCATCTATAGAGGCAAACTAAAATTTCCCTTACATTTCCCATACTATGCAAAAACATAGATGACACCCACCCATAGTTGAGATTTAGAAGTGCCTTCCCTGGGTCCCATGTATGTTTTTATGGAACAGCCCTAAGTCTGTTGGTTGTTGGGGGATATAGGTCTCTTCCTAACCTACAACATCCATTCTAATAAAATGGTCTGATTCAGTTGCAATGTTTTTTCCACCACAGATCACCTACCTCGTTTATTGACTTGAGAAGTTTGGCAATAAGTTTCCGCACTGAAGATAATTTTGTGACGGCCTGGTCACTTTCTTGTTTCCTTTGAGATGCTTCTGTCTGGAAGTTACCAACTAACTGTAAAACAAAGGAAACAAACTACATGTATGGACAATTAAGGCCAAATATACAACAACAAAAAATTGTTTCCCACTTACCCATCAAGTTAGAAGAAAAATTGACTCGACCTAAAAAATGTGAGACTCTTTTTTGCTTGCCTATATTTATCAGTTTTGTAACATAAAAGATCAGAGGATTTTTTTTATTGCATGGTTTTTCTAACAAAAAGTGTGTGGTTTAAGTTTAAGGTGATGAGTAAAATTGAAGAACTAAAGATTACAAACCTTTCTTAATCCTTTTTCATAATGGTCAAAGAAATCGTCTAATGGGAAGGCAGCTAATTCTGGTAAAGCCATTGTTGATATGGCATCTTTATCCATGATCCAGTTTGGTGGCAGGAAATAACGTAAACATGTTCTGTAATGAAAAAGTCACGTTTTACGTACAATTATGCAATCTTCAAAATTTGTGTAGTGTTCTGTGGATTCACTATTATTCCTGGGAAACCAATTTTCGTGGGTTTAGCATGTATAGGTTAACCACAAATTTAAATGTTCAACCAAGTACAACTATTTTTATAGGCTTGTATGCAGACGTTAATTATTCACGTAAGCACAATTTTTCCTCTACCCACGAAAATAAATGAATCCTCAGTATTAGTTCAAGAAAATTTTATCTGCAATCTGATACCTTAAATGCAGTACATTCAGTGTATCCCAAACTCTGTCTGACCGACAAAATATCAGACAAAAAATCATGGGTAAGACAGAACTTTTAAGATTTTTTAGTTGAATATAAAGTAGAAAAGTTCAAATTTCTTTTTCGGTCAGACAAACCCTAAACATGCTAAAACAGTTTGGCATAGACTGTACATTCATGCAGTTTAATTTCTTCAGACAAAAAAAAAAAGAGGGAGGCAGAAGACTACCACATTCTTGGAAGTGTAGAACTGCACAGTATTTTGACATGGCAGCATCTACTTGTATGATTGATATCACAAAAGATTCAACTAGATGGAAGCATCATCATGTGTCTATTAGCATTCTTATTAAAGATTTGACAAGATGGCAGCACCTACCTGTATCCTTTGGCTGTATTTGACAACCATTACATTAACTAACAGTGTCAATTTGTATTCGTTGGCAGTTTCAATGGTTATTTAACTAGATCAGTAGATGGCAGCACCTACCTGTATCCATTAGCAATTTCATCTGTAATTTGACTAGATGGTAACTGAGATGTGGTTGATGATGATGGGGCTTCAGTGGCAGAGGACACAGAGACGGGTGAAGGTGGACCTTGAACTGGAGATTCTGGTATAGGCTGACCACTCTAAAAATAAACAAATCATTTCAGAAGCAATGAAAACACAAGATTCTGGAATAGGCTAACCACTTTAAAGATAAACAAACCATATCAGAAACAACCAAAACACAAAAAAAAATATGTATGTGACAATAAAACTTTTTGCTTTGTATAAATTTAAGGAATGCAATTTTCACCAAGGCCTTAATTCTCATTATTCAAATTAAGTTAACTATTCTTTATCATAATGTGAATTCTTTTTATAAAATATACTTGACTTTTCTTTAGAAATAGGGTGAAACAGTTTTGAGCATTTCTCACATTCACTTTTCTAATATTCCATCCCTTTCCAAAATTTCAATTCAATTCAGTTGGAGAACAGTTATATAAAGAATGAACCAATTATTCCACTGTATCATATTAAAATAAAATTACAAACCTTTAATCTCAAATCTTTACTGGACTTTTCATACCTGAAATTTATAAATTTGTATTAAACAACACACCAAAAGAATATGATTTTTTTCTTCAGCAGTCTATCGCTCGGCCACAACCTAACCAGCCCAGGCTTGTAATATAAAGGGCCTGTAAGAATTTCTTCTACAGACCAATAGAAACTATACAAAAAATTTCAGAAAAAAAAGAGAAAATTGTTAAAACTACATTGTACTACCAAATTTTCTATTGGAAGAATTAAAATTCAATTATTTCCAATGTGAATACTAAGACAGTTGATTTTTATACATGTAATGCATAAAAGGGGGGTTAAGGGTATACATCAATAAAACAGCAACCATAAAAAAATATATCTAAATGACATCTAGGGGATAGCAAACTTTAAGGTCTTCATCAATGGAAATTTCTATACAATATGTAAAGCTCTAAATTGCCCAAAATATGAAACCAATTTCCATGTTTTATAAATTATATGCACTGCATTCTAATGTCTGCTGACCCAACTAGTCCTAAATATAGACAGTCAAACGTCGAAGAAATCTTGGACTAGCAAACTTCATGTGCAATTTGAGCTTTCTTGTGAACCAAAAAGGTTAATTATGAGCAGTACAAAATATTTCCTTTTGATCATATATTCTACAGAGAGATGAGAGTTATTTTTTTTATTTGAACATTTCTAGCAACTTGTTACAGAGCAATTTTTGTTTGTTTAAAATTTATCTGGCCAAATTAAAAAAACCTGAATACATGTATTTTAATTATGCAACTAATCAGTAGCTAAATGACCAAAATCATCATGTCAAACAAGTGTAATTTAAAAAATTACATCTGACAGTCGGCTTCCTGTCGGACATCATTTTCCATGTATCTCACGCTTGGACACCGGTTATCACCGGATGATCTAAAGTCCCTTATTTGCAAAACATTTGTAACACCTATTATTAGCTGATTAAATTTATAAAACCTTAATAAATCAACAATTTAAACAAGATTTTGTAACATCCTTGACTATTAGACTTTCGGTCGTGTGCCAGTCTGGTCTCAAGCTGTGTGGGGATAAAAGGCACACTACACCTCTGTTCTTTAGAAGTTGGTAACAGATTTTAACCTACGGCTAGTTAGGAATTATAGGCTTGTGACATTTCTTTTGATATTTCAATTAGTTAGACCAGTTTGTCAGATTTTTATCAAAATATAAAAAATAAATTATTGTAAAGGAAATTTTGTTTATACTCATAATAATATTCCTTAAATAAACCAAAATGTAGTTGCACTGTATTAAAAAACAAAATCCATTTATACAAAAAATTGTTTTTAACATTAGATAAATATAAATTATATATTGATTGGTTTTAAATTATCAATATTTGAAAACTTAAATCTATTCTAAAGTCACAGAATATGTTAAGATATAGATATGTACTATTATCAAATTGTAAATACCGATGAAAGCAGTGTTTAAAAAAAATGTAATATTTTACTTGAAACTGTATAAAAATGGTAACAACTGCTGCAAATAAAACATGTTTAGTTTTGGGTACTTCAATGTATAGTGATCTCAAATTGAATTGACCATGGTTCTGACAAACACAATGCCAGGTTCCAACCAAATATAAATTATTAAAAATTCATATTTTTTCTTGTTTTTTTCCATACTATTACAAATGTACCTACAAATTGTGCTTTTTAACATGTTTAACTAAAATAAAAAATATTCTAATAAGTATGATTACGTAGCAGGTCAAAATTTTAATTTATCAATTTGGGAATATACTAATAGTTGACATGATATTAGTCCATTCTTAACATGTAATCAGGTATCGCTAATTGATCTGATAGCTTAAGTACAACTTGTCAATTTTGTCAACTCTTCAGACCACACATAACCACAAAAGTGTGTCCGGCACACTCCGGACATACGTCTGACAGGGATATTATCAACAAATTAAACAAGATTAAGCCACTAAACCTAACGCAGCGGATACTGATTATATAAATAATTGTCTACTTTTTGTAATATTGATGACAATGTTTGTGTCACATGACTGCTGCCTTGAAAATAATTACATAAATTAGCTTCGTGATTTTTTATTAAATTAATTACGCCTCGGTTTTAATCAGTGTCATCACCTTTATATTCATACAGGTAATATAAATTATTATCCGACAATAATAAACAAGAAATTACAGAAATAAAGCAAAAAGTGTCAATTTTTACAATTAAATATATTAATTAATTAATTGTAAATATTGTACATAAACATGATAAATGTCTTCTCTAAAAACCTATGTATATGGATAATAATAGTATATAACTTATGCAGTACAATTTGATTAAGCATTACCCAAAGGGGGGACATTGTTACAAATTATAAATTAAAAGCCATTTTTGGCTTAAATATAACTTTGACTAATATCTATGCACTTATTGTTTTAAAAGGCAACTATTGACCTCCCGAACTTGGATCAGCACCTACTATTGAAATGCCTGAATTCTGTAAATTTTACTTTGTGCTTGCTTCATTTCATAAATATTTTGGACTTTTGGACAAGTCAAGAGATATTCTTAAAGAAAGAGAATTATATATGTATCAAATCTTATAATTTCTTCAAATTTGTACAGAGTTTAAATTCAAATCAAAGTCCATAATCTTCTAAGACATCTTTAATTAACTTTAAATTTGTACAGGTAAAAAATAAAATTATATTTGACAAAAATACATGTCTGTTTTCCTACATCAATTTTAAAATATACTGCCAATCTTTGGAGGGCATCAGATGCATTGAAAAATGATGCAATATTTTTTTCAATACTTTATGTCTGTAAATTTATTGGCCAAAAAACCTTTATGTTTCTGAGCATTTTTTTAAAACAAAAGTCCAATAAATTACAAAATAATTAAATATCAATTCATATCCTAATAATTTCATTTTATTATAATTACAACTAACAGTCAGTCACTTTCAAGAAACAACATTAAATATCCTTTACTTTCTTATTATTAAATCACCCATCTTAATACAACACACCCAACTTCATGGATATTTAGGCGTGAAAAAAAGACGAATCGTTTCGCTATAATAGCAACGGTAATTATAATTTCATCACTGTCAACAATGCCCATAATTTTATTTGACAAATCGCCGTGGGGCCCTCTCGAGAAGTCAAGTGATATTCCCAAAGAAAGAGAATTTAATTTAGATCTTAAATACTCCTTGGCAATTTAGCCATTATCTCCGTTACATTTAAATGAAATCGTTGTGTAAATAAAGCGATATTTTCCATTAGCCTACAAATCTTCCGAGACCTTCAACATGCCAGATATTTGTTCCGTTAAAACGGACGAACAGCCTGCTTTCTAAGAAACGACCATAAACCTGTCCCACTTGTAATTACAGGATTTTGCAATTTACAAGGGTTTAGTTAATTATTTTGTAATAAAATGTGTTCAAGCAAGACATCTCAATAAAAAGCATATTAACATTTAAGAGATTCTTTGAGTTTTGATGTTTCAGAAGAGAAATGTAGTGGTAGGAAATAGCCCAAAACCATAAAGAAACATGCACTGCAATATACAATATAAATATAAAAATATCGTAATATTTGTGGTAGAAAATTAACATTCAGATCTGTATGACCATGAATAAGCAGTAAAGCTATTTCACTCCTTGCTAGGAACATTCAAATGTATATCATCTTCTGCATTGCAATTTCCCCCCATATGCTGTTGTTATAAAAGTCTCATGTACAAATGCATTACACATTCATGACATTCCTTTTTATTTGCTTATTAGACTAAATATTTCAAAATTTTAAAAATAAAATCAGGAAACTTTTGTAAAAAGACTTTCAAGCATGAAGACATGATAGATATGAATACAGCTTTACACATTTTCAAAGCTATTTCTATATTAAACTGAAAATTATATTTGCGATCATTAGATGTAAATTCACACATTAAACTGCAACTGGAAACTCTTATTATTATTTAGTTCTGACCAAAAAAGTTGAACAAATTTATCATACATTGAAATAAACTGGAAATATGCTTTGCTAAAAATCATAATTATTTCTTGAAAAATGGTACAATAAAACAGTTCTAAGTAAAAAATGTCTCCAAACAATGTTAAATTTAAATATTAATTCAATGATTTGAATCTTTTTCTTCTTAGACAATCAATTTCAAAAACAGAGTGTTACATTTTAAAAGGCAACATGATTGAAAAATGCATTTTGCCTGCTTCTTTTAATTCTGATAACATACAATTTCTATTTAAAACAATTAACGAAGAAGCACTTTATTTTAATTGCACAAAAAATTGTACCAGTGGTAAAACAAGACAAAACAACTGCAGCGATCAACACGATTCTATGTCATGGCTCCCATCAAAGAACAGCAAACTGTAATTGTTTTGTATTTATCTCGTGTGTAGATCCTTATCGACTGCAAAAACAATTTATTTTTACAACTCTTCACTACTTTCAAACTGTGATACATCTTGGTAAAAGCGGACACCTTTTCCGAGAAATTTCACTAGTCGCTGATAACGTCAACTGGTTTACATATTATTAGTATGGCTATATCTGACGAGTTTCCAGCGAGATGTTGTGTATTTTTACAGCGATTGGGCACCTTAGGGATTTTGGAATTTATTTCTTGTTAAGTAATTAAATATTTATGGGTAGGCTACGTCTTCTAGGGTCATAAATTTAAGCATTGAGAACAAACTCTGGTTTATGGTTCTGCTCTTACAGCCAATTCCATACCCAGTGGAGCATTTAAGGTAACTTAATTAGTGTAAGATTGCCAAGAACGTAAATTTCAGTTAGGGTGACATTATCTTCATCAATAACTCCAATTATCTCCTATTTTATTTATCTTATTCTTTGATAGATGAAAGTGTTCCAATATTTCTGGTAGTTATAGGAAATTTATGATTTCTTTTATCTTTGAAATGAAATATCTTCGACGGATTGTAAATGATTGGCAAACTGATTTTTCTCAAATTGTCAATCTGTTGCAAAAATGTGTGCTTCCTTTTATCCAGAACTGAGAAGTTCTTAACTGATAAGAAGATTGTTGAACACACAAAGCTAAAAGAAATTTTCCTCTAACTATTTGCAGGTTTTTCTGTATGACTGAAATCTTTGTGTCAAATTTCAGACATTTCCCGGAAATATTAACATACTTTTTCTACAACTCTTTCCAGAATATACATGTATATGAAATATATATTTGAATTATGGATTACTTGAACAGAATGATACATATCGGTAAATCACAATATCCATATATTATATAAAAGTATAAAAGGTGATGTGGGGGTAAAGGCTAATTAATTTTCCAAAGTTGCTGATTAATAAACTGATAAAGCAGAAAATAGATATTTTCTTCTACTTTTTTTTTAAAAAGTGGGGGGGGGGGGGGGGGGGGGGGGAGAGAAAATTAACTTAGCAAAACATTTAAAATAGCATGTGGAAAACTTCTATGTCCTGCGGTAAATCTTTGCAAATTTGGTAGAATTCTACCCAGCAGTTTTCAAGTAGTTGTGGATTAACAAAGTGAGACACTGATGACAATGTCACCCATGACAAGTAGACAGGAGTAATCCCTGTGTGTCACCACAGTAGAATGCTGAATGGCAACACAATCACCTGATTTTAACTGCACTTTAGAGTAGATAGTTATACTTGTATTACAAAATTTGCTATCTAAGCTATAAGCAAATTCAAAGTGCTCATAAGCACTGAAAATGTGAAGATTGCATCCATTTACTATTTAAGCACAAGTTAAAAAAATCATTGGTTCTAGAATTACTTTTATATAAACTGGATGTTTAATTTTTTTGTCTATTTAAATTGTTGCACAGCTGTCTACTTAATGTTCACCCAACATTTATCTAGTCAAAACTTGGATTCTGAAGGCACTTTTTATCAAAATGTTATTTTAGACAGATAGCCTAAACAATTATATAAACTAATCAATTAAAATATTTATGCATGGCAAAGGGAAAATAAAAAGTGCCTTCTGACCCCACCCATCTTTTACATTTATTTCTGGAACAGTCCAAAGTCAAAATCTTTTCGAAATTAATTTTTTTTTGCCAAAATCTGGAATATTTCTTAATTCAATGATGTTATTGATGTCACATTCCAACTTTGGCCTAAGCTGATATTGACATAATCCTTAAAAATCTATTTAACAAAACAATGATATATACAAATTTCCTCATTTCATGAGTTTTCAGGCCAAAATTTAATTGGTGGTATATGAGAGGATTGCTACAGCAATTAAGTACAACCTTTATTGACATATATGCAAAACTTAGGTGACATGAGTGTGAAATGTATATATCAACTTACTGTCATAAAATTTTCATTTTCAACTTTTTTTTTTTGTCAAAAATTTTACAATCAAAGAGAGATAACCCCAAATTAATTGTGCTTCAAATCCAAGAAAAGTATCTAGTAGCAGGCTGATCCAATTGAAATTAAAGAAAAGATATGGAACTCTTTATTAGAGAAGCATAAAATGGGCAAGTTGGTATATTTGAATTGTTTACATTTGTTTATATAGCCTTAAAAGGTTTACTGTAGGTGCATAATTTAGGAACTTTGACATCTAATTTACGTGTTTTTGCTCAAATTATAGTATGGAGCTTAGAGATATTTGAAAACTTTTAAATTAAAGACAAATTTTCACAAAACACTATATTATGATAGGAATCTTTATAATGCATAAGCATAAATTCCACCGTAAAAAAAAATCAACAGAAAGATAAAAGATTGATCTATTTATAGCATTTATTTGCATCACTGCCACCCCACCCACATGGGACAGTATTTTAGGAAAAAAAACCTACAAATGGGCAATAATCTTATCGAAAAGAGGAAGTCTGATACACCTTTTTACGTGTTGACTGTATGTCTTGAAAACGTATAAAGGTAAAAATATTTGATACATCATCTCGCTTCAAATTCTTTTATCATTATATATTTAGGCTACATGTTGATATAATAACATTAAAAATTTACGGTATCAAAAAAATGAAAAATATGTGTCAAGTGAAATACCTTTCTAATGAGTCTTAACAACAGAGGAGGTGTGTTTGATTAACAAATTTTTACTGAAAGCAATTGACCACAGACTTAACTAGTGGATCTTTTTTCTGCATAACTTAAAAAAAAAAAAATCTGTTTTTTGTGTGTGTTATCGAGGTAATAGTCTTCAACCTCTGAAAATTTTTAGACTGCCCTTCCACAAAATATTTAAATAGAATTGTTTTAGTTTTTTCTTTAACTTTTGAAAATTTTAGTTTTTTCTTTAACTTTTGAAAATTCACCTTACAACCAATCAGACAATAGTTTTTAGTTGACATAAGGCCTAAAAGTACATTAAAAGATGCTCAATAGATACATTTGTCTTTAAAAATACAACTGGCATATAAGGATCGTAATGATGCCATGTTGATAAATTTATAGATTTTCAGGAGCTAAATTAACAGGACATCATCCCTAAAATCGCTTCCATTTTTTCATGATTGAAAAAATTAGTGGTGTCATGGGGATAATTTTGACGAAGTAGAATCCTGACTGGTAGTTTTCGAAATCTAAAAATCTTTGGCAGATGGATAATTGTTCCAGTATTGCATATCTGCATCAAATTCATGCTGAAAAAATTTAACGTATAACAAATAAATTTTTAAAACAATTACCAAGAAAAATATGAACTCACCATTTATCATATTTGTCTTTTGAATTGTGGTCAAACTTAATCTTCCATTTACCATCCTTGTTATTTATTTTGGTTACCATTCCAGAATACCTGCACAGAAAGAAAAAAACACTGTATGTAAATTCTACAATAATCCTGTATGTATCATATGTACATACTTTGTTAATTTGTATTTTCTAGGGTGTTGTAAATTGAGAAATTACTGCAGAAAATCGAAAAGGATCAACATGGCAAGAATTAATAAAATGCTCCGCAGGGCGCAGCTTGATACGACCGCAGAGGTCGAACCCTGAACAGTTGGGGGAGTATGGACACAACATTCAAGCTTGATACAGCTTTGGATTTGGATTGTGATTAAATATTTGACACAGCATAGGTTTCTAACACAGATTGAATGTGGTCTAAGAACTTAAAAATTTTAAATTGGACATTCACCTATTATGGTCCAATATTCAAAATCTAAATATATGGTTAGATTCAGCATATCAAAGAACCCCAAGAATTCAATTTTTGATGAAATCAAACAAAGTTTAATTTTGGACCCTTTTGACCTCAATGTGGACAAAGTTGATAACGGGGCCCAAAAATCAAAAATCTAAATACATGGTTAGATTCAGCATATCAAAGAACCCCATATATTCAATTTTTGTTGAAATCAAACAAAGTTTAATTTTGGACCCCGATTTGGACCAACTTGAAAACTGGGCCCATAATCAAAAATCTAAATACATGTTTAGATTCAGCATATCAAAGAACCCTAAGAATTCAATTTTTGTTAAAATCAAACTAAGTTTAATTTTGGACCCTTTGGACCTTAATGTAGACCAATTTGAAAACGGAACCAAAAATTAAGAATCTAAATACACGGTTAGATTCAGCATATCAAAGAACCCCAATAATTCAATTTTTGATGAAATCAAACAAAGTTTAATTTTGGACCCTTTTGACCTCAATGTGGACAAAGTTGATAACGGGGCCCAAAAATCAAAAATCTAAATACATGGTTAGATTCAGCATATCAAAGAACCCCATATATTCAATTTTTGTTGAAATCAAACAAAGTTTAATTTTGGACCCCGATTTGGACCAACTTGAAAACTGGGCCCATAATCAAAAATCTAAATACATGTTTAGATTCAGCATATCAAAGAACCCTAAGAATTCAATTTTTGTTAAAATCAAACTAAGTTTAATTTTGGACCCTTTGGACCTTAATGTAGACCAATTTGAAAACGGAACCAAAATTTAAGAATCTTAATACACAGTTAGATTCGGCATATCAAAGAACCCCAATAATTCAATTTTTGATGAAATCAAACAAAGTTTAATTTTGGACCCTTTGGACCTCAATGTGGACCAATTTAAAAACGGGGCCCAAAATCCAAAAACTAAATACACGGTTAGATTCAGCATATTAAAGAACCCCATGAAATCAAGAATAAAACCCCATTGAAATTGGTCAAGAAATAAGCAATTTATAGGAAGTATCTTCTTTTGCACAATCCTGTGCTATTAAATATTTCTTGCTATTGCGCAATACTGTACAATTGACAATTTCTTGCTATTGCGCAATATTGTGCTATTGGATATTTCTTGCTATTGCGCAATACTGTGCAATTGAAGATTTCTTGCTATTGCGCAATACTGTGCAATTGAAGATTTCTTGCTATTGTGCAATACTGTGCAATTGAAAATTTCTTGCTATTGCACAATACTTATTATATAATAATTTACACATCCTGTTTGGTGTGTATCTCCTACCATATCATTATTATTTGATTTTAAATATAAATCAGAAATAACCAACTTAAAATGGAAAATTTTAAAAGAAACAAAAAAGGAAAAAAAGAAAAAAAATGAAGAAAAAAATAAATCCCCCCCCCCAAAATTTTTTGAACCCCCATTATGATTCATCACCCCCAAACTCAATCCCAGCCTTCCCTTTGTGGTATGGTACCTTGCAGTACAATTTTAGAGAGATCCATACACTTGAACACAAGTTATTGTCTGGAAACTAGAAAAAAATGTGTTTTTTGGCCCCTTTTTGGCCCCAAATTCCTAAAAGTTTAGGGCAATTACCCCCAAACTCAAAACCCAGCTTTCCCTTTGTGATATGGAACCTTGTAGTACAATTTCAGAAAGATCCATACACTTACACACAAGTTATTGTCATGAAACTAGAAAAATTCTTGTTTTTTGCCCCTTTTTTGGCCCCTAATTCCTAAAATTTGGAGGCAATTACCCCCAAAATCAATCCCAGCATTCCTTTAGTGATATGGAACCTTGTGGTACAATGTCAGAGAGATCCATACACTAACACACAAGTTATGTCTGGAAGTTACAAAAATGCTTATTTTTGGCCCCTTTTTGGCCCCTAATTCCTTTACTGTTATTACCATAACCCCCAAAATCAATCCCAACCTTCCTTTTGTGGTATTGAACCTTGTGGTAAAATTTCATAAAGATCCATTTACTTAAACTAAAGTTAGAGTGCGAAAACCAATGTGTCTTCGGACGACGCAGGACGCCAACGTCATACCAATATACGACCACAAAAATTTTTTTGCGGTCGTATAAAAATGTAATTCTTGCAATTAACTAGTAGCTAGTATTCTTCTATTACAAAATGAACAGGAACCACCATCATATACCTCACTTTAGAATTAAAATCAAATAAAAAGGTAAAATAATTTTTTTTTTAAATCTAATCTTTACTTGATGGAAATAAATAAAAACAACCCAACTCCTTCAAAACAATTTTTGAAAATCCAGACTTTTTATGAGTATATCTCTTTTCTTGTTTTCTGAATTAGTATGGCTTTAAACAACTGATCAGTAGTCATCGTTCAAAGAAATATTGCGCACATTCAATAAATTATTTCTTATAGACATAGCTATTCAAAATTAAATTAAAGTCATAAAATGTTCATATTGAACAGCTACAAACAAAAAAATTACAATCAAGGGGAGATAACCACAAATTAAATATACTTCAAATCAATGATTCCAGTAGTTTTAAAGATATCTAAAAATCTTTGGCAGACAAATACTTAGCCAAAAATTAATTATAAAATGGACCCTGACTGTGTATTTTTATAATTAGCTATGTTTGGTTATTATCACATATCACTACCATTTAAAATGATGCATATATGAAGTACATTCAAATTCTGAAATGTTTGCATTAATTCATTATACTGAAATTGTTGAACAATGCAAACGAATGTCAGATAACTTTTGCAATTTCAGTAAATATTGCATACAACA
This sequence comes from Mytilus californianus, assembly GCF_021869535.1. NCBI lineage: Eukaryota > Metazoa > Mollusca > Bivalvia > Mytilida > Mytilidae > Mytilus > Mytilus californianus. The sequence continues at coordinate 92,013,880 of NW_026262734.1, read as the reverse complement.
AATAATATTTTCTACATTTCATAATATTACAACTATTCAATGACCACTCAGATTACACTTTATCATACATAATATGTCCTATGAAAGGGACATTGATGATTGAACAGGATAAAAAGAGTGCCATGCTTCAAGAATGAGAAAAACACATCTGGAACCTCTCGTAACTAAACTCACTTAGGACCGTTGCAGAGACTAAATTTTTAGACCCTATCTAACTCCCAATATAATTCTTTTGGCAGTCAGAACCACGTTCCTCTTTTTTGCCCAATCCCCTTTTCAAATTCATTTCATGTTAATTTGATATCACCATTTCTATAAATGCATAGACTCAATATAGGCTTTAGTGCTACTGTGGTGTAAAACATCAATAATTAATCATTCTTACATCATCTTGATTACAGTGGAATACAAAACTTACCATTTATCATTAATTCTTGCTTCAATCTTTGTACCCAAGTCACCTTTAAAAAATTATTTATACAATTAGCCTTCTTTTATTTACTGTGGATTCATTCATTTTCGTGGGTAGGCCAAAAAGGGAGTTTAATTGTAGTTTCTTGACACAATTAGCTACATACAGAGTAACAGAAGACACTGTAATGGTGCACAGTGACAAAATCCTGGCAGTGCTGGCACTGGAGGTTGCTATTGTGGTTTAATACGGTAAATACTGGTACCCATGACGAAAAAGGCAGGAATTTCAGAAATTGCTGATAAAAAAAAATTAGGGTGGAGGCAATAAAATGAGTGTTGACCGGAAACACACATATATTTTTTTTTTGGCCGTACCAGTTTTCGTGGATTAAGGAGAAAAGGTATTTTCGTGGATATTTGATTTTATCATGATTTTACAAAAGTCTGCATACACGCCTAACGAAAATTTGTACTTCGTTGAACATTTAAATTCGTGGTTAACCTGTACCAACAAAATCTGGTATCCAACGAATAATTTTGTTCCGCAGTAATGCCCACTTACAAAATAACCTACAAAGGTTAAATGTTTATTTCCAAAGTTAAAACTTGCTGAAATACATTTAAAGGGGCATTAGCTGTCAAAATGAATGGAATCAAACTCTTTAATTTGATTTAAAACACAAACTAAACTATTTACCAGAATTATAAAAGCTCCATAGGAAACAATAAACAAGCATAAAATCTTACAAATGTATTAGAATCTCATGCATATATTACAAATAGACGCCATCTATTTAACTATCAAGATGACCTCTGAGGACTGCTGATGATCATTTGACCCTCATAATCATAAATATAAATATTGATAGACAGGCAAGCAAATGCAATAATGCATTGATGATTTTTCTAGATCTGTTTTATTTTATGTCATATAAAAAAGAAACTATGAAAATCATCTTTTTATCTGTACAAGAAAGTTTTTTGTGGGCCGAATTAGTCAATGAAATGGTTCTTCCTATATGCTTCCTTGTTCCACTTTTTATATTGACACAGTGAAAAAGCTGAACAAATGCCAAAACCTTCTTTATCTAAGATTAAAATCCAAATCAACTAAACGTCCTATAAAAAATTGGTTTAGTTACATTATAAATTGAATTTCAAACTAAGGATGATGTGTTTTCAACGGTCTAAGGGAAATAACTCTTACCTTCATTATCTGTGTCATTAGTTGATACAATTCCCATATCATCATCCTCTGACCTCGTGTCTACCACTGCATCAGAATCGTCACATGATGACTGTAATTTAAAGTGGAAACTGGCTATTTGATATGAACTATATTTTTACTAGGGCTTTAAATATACAATATAAGTTCAATGTCAGAAAAAATTTCAACTTTTTGGTATGAGGCTTAGAAACTGGGGAACGGCAAGGTTTACTAAGCCCTTAGACAATTGTGTCCCAAATACACAAAAGTTGATATTTTTCTGACATTTACCTCATATTGTTTTTAAAACAGAAGCTAAAAATGGCTACAGTTATAGCCATGAAAATGTAAACACAAAACTATTAATTTTCATCCCTAAACAAGCTCCAAATTGTGAAGAAAAGTGATGCGACATGAAATCAACATTGCACAAAACATTACTTTGTTTCTACTTTTGGTGGATAAGGACAACCAGAAGCATTCAAGCTGCAGTATAAATAGATATATGTATGTTTCTTGCCTCCTGCCACAAAAGAATACGGTCGGTAGGTTATAATTTTCCCAAATTTTTTTCTTACGACTAAAACCAGAAAAATTATGTTTCTCTAAGTTTTATCCCAATTCACACTACATATCCAATAATTAGACCCTTTAACATATGCGATTGCTAATGCTATGACTGGCACTGGTTATTAAATCACAATATTGACTAAATAAGTCAGTGGAAATTGGATTCATAGTCTACTTTAACGACACAAAACTCTATTTCTTTGACAATATTTTAAATAAAGCAAAAAAAAATGTTGTATGATGGGTAGAGAGGCAGAAAATGGACATATATATTCTTGGGCTTAGTTTGATTTCATGTTGTTTTAAAACACCACCTTTTTTTTTTTATCTGATGAGAAAATTATTACCTATTTTGATCAAACTTCCTATATTTAATGAAGGATGCTTCACATTTTCACTTTTGCTAAGTTGAAAAGATAATTCAAAACCTCCACAAACCAGCATTTCATTTAAATAACTCTGATCCTCGTATTATATTCTTTTAGTCCTTTTCAATATCGAATATTTTGAAAAATGCTTCAATAAATAATTTTACTTACTTCCACAATATTTCTATTGAGAGCTTTTCTACCTCGTCTAGAGGGTGTTGAATCCACATCAGCTTTCATTTTCTTTGTAGGGACATATCCATCGCTGTCTGAATCAACAGGTGAAGATATTTTAGCCTTCTTTGCTGACGATGTCGGTGTGATCCTTGATGATTGTAGTATAGGAGATGCAGCTCTTTTACTTGCCTGTGTATGAAAGTTAATATCAAAACATGAAAAAATTGTATGTATTAGATAAAGGCATTTTATATCTGAGTGGCATCAGCCAAGAAGATATTAGAAGACTTTATCTATTTTAAATAACAGTAATTTAGTCTGTTAATTTCATTGAAACAATTATCCCAGGTTATGTATGGATTTTTGCAGGATTTAACATTCTTATCTTTTTGATGGGTTTCTGGCAAAAAACCAGCAATTTTTATGTAAAATAAGTTAATGTGTTACTTAAGTTATTATATACTGATGATTGTTGAATAAGGATATAAAATTGAGAATGGAAACAGGGAATGTGTCAAAGAGACAACAACCCACCCAAAGAGCAGAAAACAGCCCAAGGCCCCCAATGGGTCTTAAACACAGCCTGTGGATGAAAATAATATAGAAACATCAAAAATGTCTGCATATTACTGTACAAAAGTTAAGGAATGTTCGATTCTTATACTTTCAAATTTTTGTAATATTTTGTAACCCTCTGACATTTTCCTATCACTGTATCACTGTGTCTGAATCAGTAATGTTCTTGCTAATATGCCTCACTCAGATTTGTAAATTAACTGACAGTGGCCTATTAGTGATTGATTAATTAAAGTCAATTTGTACTTGTTTACCATTTACTTAAAACTCCTACAGCAGATATTATATAATAAAGGGAATGCAAAATATCCTCTTACACTATTTCTTTTCTGTTCTCTTTTCTTCTCTGCCTCTTGTTTCTTCCTTTCTATTTCCTTCTTTCTTTCTGCCTCAGCTTTCTTTTCTGCATCCAATCTACAATATAATATCAGTTAATATACTTTCAATTTTAGTATCGTCCTTGGCTTATCATGGCTTATGCAACAGCATGGAATTTCTCTCAATAAAGTACTGTTAATTTTGAGAATTTGGTGTTGATAGAAACTCTTTGATAGTGTCTGCCTAAATTATAGGCGAAAGACCATTTAGAGTTTGATATATTGTATAAGACACTTGTCTATCGTTGAAGACTAAGTTGACCTCTAGAAGTATTTTGGTTGTTTGTTTCATTGGGTAGCTGTCGCAAGGACATATTCCCTACATTTGTTGTTCATTGCAAGTATTGTGCATTAATTACTGTGAATGTTCATCAATGGACTGGACTAAGAGTTTCTTTCATCATTACTTACAAATATTACTATCAGAAATTTAAATGGAGTAATACATATTATTACTCAGTATGTAAACAAATTGATAAGAAAAAATTTCGAAAGTATAATACCATCACAATCATTTTCCCATGGGTACAGGTATTTTGTACATGTTTCTAATAATGAAATTCATCAATTTTGTAGATATCATTGGCAGATTTTTCAAGTAATCATTAAAATATAGTTTTATTACTTTCATCAGTTACAAAACCTCCAAAACCCCATAGCACTTCAGAAGCAATTTTCTACCATTACATTCAAATGAACCATTTGAATCTTTAGTTTAATAATATTGCTATAGTTTATTGTGTAGTCACAGTATTTTTAGGAAAACAACAAAATTTATTTTTTTAGACATTTCATGAACATGTTCCTTTCATAAAATTAGCAATTTTGATCAACACAACTTTATAACTAATTACTAAGACTCGTCTCCTCCATGCTGTAGATGTGAGTTCAACAGCCAATCACTGTTGGACCTTTAGTCAGTTACAAGATGAAGAATAGCAGTTTAAAGTTCCTTTATTGTCAGGTTATTTCTCAGTACACCTTGATACTGTTAACCCATGTACATAATAAATTATCCCTTCCCTATATTAACCACACAATATTAAAAAGGATCAACATCATTGAAACTATGCAATCTCACCTTTTCTTTTCAGCAGCTTCTTCTCTTTTCCTTTCAGCCTCTTCCCTCTTTTTTCTTTCTGACTCCTCTTTCTTTTTTCTCTCTGATTCCTCTTTCTTCTTTCTTTCCTGTTCTTCCTTTCTTTTTCTTTCAGCATCTAATTTCTTTTTTCTGTCCAATTCTTCTTTCCGTCGTCTTTCAGCATCTTCTTTTCGCTTTTTGTCTGCTTCTTCTCTCATTTTTTTAGCTTGTTCCTTTTTTCTTTCGGCTTCTTCTTTTTCTTTTCTTCGCCTTTCAATTTCTTCTTGTTTCTTTCTATCATCATCTTCCTTTCGTTTTCTTTCCTTTTCCTCTGCTTGTCGAGATGATGACTGTTTCTTCTATTAAAATATTTTGATTTAATCCTATTACACAGTTTTAAATTTTGTTCCCCTAATCTTGAAAAGTTCAGAATATACAGCCTAAATTTACAAAAGTGTATCAGTTATTTTCCTTGTATCAAAACAACATTATCCAAATAGCAAAGTTTTTGCATTTTCATCTTATTATTTTTCTTAGATGCAATATTTTTCAGTTATAGGAAACTGCTTAAAAACCAATTTATAGATTAATTCCTTTTTAAAATAGACCATATCTATTACATACTGGACCCCTTCAATAGTTTTAAAGTTGTTGTTGATGAGGCATTCCAAAAAATTAGGATTCTAGATACCCATTAATGTAAAAACTGAGACAATTTACCTGCATTTTCTCTAACTGTTCTGTTTTCCTCCGTATATCCTAAATAAAAAATAATATGCTTGAATTTCAAAAACACAGAAAGCATTAAATTTTCAAAATTCTTGAACATTCTCTGTGTACAAAAATTTAACATCACACTATCATTCATTCTGACCACACATCATTTCTTGAACATTCTTCAAAAGCAATCGTTTCAGACTAATAATCTTTGTTTTGTATGATTTGTTATGAGGAACACAACAGGCGCCACTAGTAAAGCAGGAAATGCCAACCCCTTCTGGAGCATCTGAATTCATGTTATTTTGTGTGCTTTGTGTTGCAGAATCTTCAGTTTTCACTATTTTGTTCTGTCGATTGTTTTCTTTTCTATGTGTTTTTCTTTATTAATATACATCTTGTTGTTGTCTGATTTTCTTTCCCTTAAATCTGAAGTTACTCTTGATTTTCCTGTAAATTTTTTTTTACTCCATATAAAAACTATTTATATGTACAAACATTATTTGATATTTTTTTCAAACAATTAACAACAAAAGAGTCGAACAATTAATAAAACAATTAACCTATGAAAAATTTTCTTGCAGAAAATAAATGTCATCTAGCAATAATAAAATTTCTTGCTCCTATGAGTTGCAAAACTAGGAAAGGGAGGCAATTAATTAAGGGAAAATTTAGAACTGAAAAATTGTAAAATCTTATGCACAAATATGTCAGACAGATGTCCATAACCATGTTTTGCATTGCATCAGAGCATGGTTTCTACTTTCTATCTGGCTTTATGTCAGTAAGTATGATAATCAGCAAAGATGGAAACCTTCACTAATCTTAAGACTTGCTGTGGTCATGAAAATTTCCTCTAGACTATCTTGATTAGGCTTATTATTAATTACTATGTTGTTGGCTCCCTTTCACATCCTTATATATATAAGGATGTGAAAGGGAGTATAATTTGTCTAAACAACAGCCCAACAATGTTAGATCTGTAAATTTGCGGAAGCAAATTTTTTTATTTTCCCTGGCCGGGATTCGAACTCATATATATAATCAACTATAAGTACTTAGTTACAGCTCTTTTCATAATGCTAGCAAGACAAAGGTTTGTTTGGCTTGCTTGCTTTGTTTGTATCAATGTTTGCAAAAGCATTGTAATTAAGATTGACATCTGCAAACAATATAAGTAGGCAGAGTTAAACCTGTGTAAAGGTAAATTTGATTATTTGATAATGTCCAATCAAATTTAAATACAATATATACAAGTTTAAATCCACCTTTTTATGTTGTTTTCAGATGTCAATCTTAATTACAATGCTTGAGCAAACATTGATACAAACAAAGTAAGCAAGCCAAACAAACCTTTGTCTTGCTAGCATTATGAAAAGAGCTGTAAATAACTAGCTGCAAACCTCTTCTATGTCTTTCTGTTTCTGTTCCTGAGATCTAACAGCTTTTTTTAATTGACCTTCCGGTATATTCATCTTCTGTTCGGCTTGTGTACATCTAAAAATAGAAATACAGCAGATGCATTATTAACTTCCCATGAAATCCGGATTGATTGATTATTGGTGTTTAACACCACTTTCAGTTATCCTATTTCAAGGCAATCAGTTTTTAAATTGTTGGTAGAGCCTGCATAGTGGAGAGAACCACCTACCTTAGTCAGGTATTAACAATCCAAGTCGATCTATAGAAAGAAATGGTAATGAGGAATTGGTAATACCTAATGTACTTATATTTTAGAGAGATGTCCATAACCATGTTGACATGGCAACCAAAGCATGGTTTCTACTTTCTCTCTACTTCAATGTCAACAAGTGAGATAATCAGCAAAGATGGTGACCTTTACCAACAGTTTTCCTTGCTACTAGCAGGTTTGAATTCCCAACTACAGTGTTGACAAGCTAGTGTTTAATGAAGATAAACAACTTAGACCAATCGATCACCAAAGCCCTGACAAATAAAAGATAATACTTACAGTGGATTCATTTATTTTCGTGGATACCAATTTTCGTGGATTGAGGAAAACTTGTATTATTAAGGATATTTGATTATGTGGTTTTGCATAAGTCTGAATACAAGGCTTACAGAATAATGGGACTTTGTTGAAAATCAAATTCGTGGTTTATCTATTCCCACAAAATCCACAAAAAACTGGTATCCAACGAATAATGAATCCACAGTATTGCTATACATACTTATTATGCTGAACATCTGCATTCATGTCACAGATCCAATCATCACTAAAGTCTTTACTTATATTATTAGAAGAGAATGGTATTATTCTCCATTTTAAACAATTATCTACAATAAAATAAGATCAATAGTAAATTATAACAAAATCTGCATAAGTAAATCATTCACAAAGTTTTCATAATAAATCAGTGGAAGAAATCCTTCAAGTTCAATTCCAAGATGTAGAGTGTATTTTGCTGAGGAAATCCTTTGATTGAGATTGAGAGAGAATATAAAAGACCTGGTTCATGTGAACAATTTCGAGATGTTGAGTGTATTTTGCATATATTACAAGACTTTACAACTTATTTAAAACTGTACAAATGGTTCATTGGTTGCAACTTAATTTATTAATAAGTAATTTCAAGGCTCTATGGGCTACAGATTATTCATCTTCATATGTGATGCTGGTAATCTTATTTGCAGTGATTTTGCTAGCGCTCGTCATTTTCGTCATTTACGAAACGGTTTTCAAAATGACGAAAGTATTCCAAATCAATTTCGTCACTTAAATTTGGAAAGAGTAAAAATATTTTCGCATGAAAATACTATAATTCTACCTGTCTTATTGTTTCTGACAAGTTTACGACTCTCAGTTATTTAACATTTACAACAGGTGTTATAAGTTGTGATTACAGATAATCCGCTTATCGCCATCGGATGGGTCACTAATCCGTTAATTATTTATCAACCTCATAATTGATCATCATAATTATTTTCCCCAGTAAAATCAGTCAGTCGGCATTTTAATTTCAATATTTATAAAACGTGCACAATTTGCAGTTCGTTTGTTGTAGTTTCGTCATTTGAGTTTTCCCTCGGACAGTTCGCATTTTAATTTCAATATTTCTCAAACGATTACAATTTGCAGTTCGCTTGTCGTCGTTTCGTCAAATGAACGTATTTTAGTCATATTTGATATAACTTTTAATCAAAAACTTTCGACAATTTCGATTAAAAAGATAGAACTTTATTCATAACATTCAGAAATGTTTTCACGAGTCAAACAGGTGCTTCCTTTACGATGAACTGCGCATACGCGAAAGTATTCTTAATTTAAAGACACTTAACGTAAAATACGACATAATTAAGTATCAAACTAAACTAGAGACACAAATATAGTTCTTATTAAGCAAATTTAATTTAAAAAATTCGTGAGGGTTCCGCGGATCCCAGTGTCTCGCCTACTTTTGCTGTTAATCACAGGCTCGACAAAAATGAGGAAAAAAATTAATAAAAATATTCCTCTCTATAATATATTTTGATTGTAAGTAGCTTCTGTCCAAGTTTAGTAAAAATCCAGGATAGTTTATGAATCTAATAAATGTTTTAAAAACTTAAACTGCAGACTGTACGTAATGTTAACTGGAAGAAAAACTAAGTCCATTTATAAGTAAAATACGGAAAAAATGGAACAAAATTTTAACAAAATTTCCTTCTAGATACTAGCCTTTAATCATAAACAACCATCTGTCCAAGTTTGGTACAAATCCAGGATAGTTTAAGAAAGTTGTTAAAATTTTAAAAACTTTAACCACAGAGTGAATGTAATGTTAACTGGCAGAAAAAACTAAGTCCATTTATAAGTAAAATAAGGAAAAAATGGAATTTTTTTTTACAAAATTTACTTTTGAATATTATCTTATGATCATAAATAAGCTTCTGTCCAAGTTTGGTAGAAATCCAGGATAGTTTAAGAAAGTTATTAATATTTCAAAAACTTTAACCACAGAGTGAATATTTGTGGACGCGGCCGCCGACGACGACAGAATGTAGGATCGCTATGTCTCGCTTTTTCGACAAAAGTCTAAGGCTCGACAAAAATGATAATTTCCTGCCTTTTTCAAACACAAATCAATTAGATGAATCTGGATTCATTCTGAATTTATTATCCACTTGTCACTTCCCGTTTTCATTTCATTTGGAAATCGAAAGTAAACGTGATCTATTCATGATAAATTTACAATTTAAAGTCATTAGAATTGTTCCAATAAGGATTTGTACAAATCCTTGGTTCCAACTTTATAGAATTAATTCTAAATATCGCTTTAAAATGTTTTTAAGGATAATGAGTATGAATAATGCAGTGAAATAGTCCTTACAAGTTCATTTATGCTGTGATTCCTGGTTTTAAAAAAAATGGATCCCAACTTTTGCTGATTAGGAATGTACCCTGAAACTAACTGAAGTGAAATTGTGAACTAGATTTCCAGATCTTATATCCTAATCTTTGTATTAAAGTGCCACATCAGTCAAATCATGCAGTAACTGCCTAGTATGCCTAAGTCCTTCAAAGTCTGACAAAGATGTATAGATAGTAATATACATCATAGGTCCCTTGCTGCTACCCAAAATAAGGTTGATTTTCATCCCGCGCAAAAGTGACTAAAGCCCTCAAAATCCTAGCTTAAACCCTGCATATTTGCAAAGAAAACATTTGCCTACAGATGTTTAATAATAACTTTCTCTTGGTGAATATAAATGTCTATTATTTTTCCTGGCCTTTTATAGCTGACTATGCGGTATGGGTTTTGCTCATTGTTGAAGGCTGTACGGTGACCTATAGTTGTTAATTTCTGTGTCATTTGGTGTCTTGTGGTGAGTTGTCTCGTTGGCAATTATACCACATCTTGCTATTTTTTTATTTTCTGTAAAATATAGTTTCTACCATTACATCCAGTGCGATACAGTATACAGTTTGATATTTCAGCCTTAATTTCCTGGAAAAATCTCTCCCTCATTCATCTGAATATTTTATTCATACCGCATTTTCTTCCATTTATATATGAAATATACGTACCACATTGTAATGTTGTATTAACCTGCATGGCACGTTTTCTCTGGTATTTGATATCACCTGATGGTGGGTCTTTCCATGAATGGCTAACATAACCAAAGTTTTCCCTGCAACATAGTACAAAACATTAAATAAGCAAATGTTTATTAGTAAATTTCAAATAGTAACTTTGCTTCTATTCAAATCTTAATTTCATATTTTGAGTTTATATCATTTTCTATAAGTCTATCTAAACGATATGAAAATTTGGCAACAGACTTATCCTTCTTTCCAAATTCAATCGTAGTCAAAATTTTCAAGTCAAAATTTTTCCACTAAATATTTTTTTGTATTAGACAAATTTTCATTTTCCATATATTCAATTGATGAACAACATTTACATGAATAGATACAAAGAGTTTAGAAGCAGCAGATATCAGATTTACATAGGGTTCAGTGAAAAAATTTGTCAAGATTTAACAAAGATTTCATTCATTGGCTTTCTTATATATAAAACAAATACAATTTCTCTTTTTTTTAGTGAATAAACGGAACCATTTGGTTTTTCTATATTTCAACCAAGCCAAAAAAATATTCTACAAATGCAATTACTTACCAAAATGTTGTGACACCTTGGTTCCCTGTAAAAGAAAATAACGAAGTAATGATAATTCCTATTTTTATTTTTTACAATGCACTTCCTTCTGTGTTATATACTTAAAAAGTATTACTGACATGAAAAAAAAAAATTATCCAGATTTGTCACTCTAGTTTTATAATTATTGCAAACCAAAATGAAACTTTTCCACAGAGTCATCTTCTAATGGTCAATCTATTTAAACTTTTGTCAGTTCTATTGTCCCATTGAATAATTACAATAGCTATTGTTCTATATAGAAGATAATTTTTTTACTCAGGTAAATCAATGAGTGATGGATTTCTCTTAGAAGAAATTTTTAAAGGTCCCAGTGAATAAACTACACAGGGAACAATAGCTATTGTATTAATTCAATGGGAAAACAGAACTGACAAAAGTTTAAATAGATTGACCAATAGGAGATGACTCTGTGGAAAAGTTTCATTTGTTCGCAATAATGTTGCTGACAATTTGTGAAGAATTTGTACTTACACTAAGTATAAGATAAACCAACTATATATTTTTCCCCAGAAAAAAAGCAAAAGCTATAATTAATTGCCATAAAATTGTTTTGAAAGATAAAAAAGGCAAAAAATTAAGAAAGAAAAAATCAGTGAATTATGTTTACAGTATACTTATTGTATAGCATGCTGTCCATGTTACTTCTATTTATTTGCAGAAAAAAATTTCTTAAAAATCCATTTTTTCAAATCAACATTTGTTTTCTTGATAAATAGACATCAATCAGCATTTTCTTTCTTCAATTTCCAAATTTGGTAATAAATTCTAAATATTTCATTTAATGTGTTCTTTGCCATATTTAATGCTCACTTTCTTTGTACAAGAAAAATGATAGGATATCAACAGTGAATAATTTACAAAAAATCACAAGAAAACAGACCTATTCCAATGTCTTTCCAATACTGTTCCATGTGTTCCCCCATAGCTTTCATCATGTGTCGATATTCCCGAGCATCGGCAAAATCCTGTTTGTTGTGTGTGGGTTCTAATACTAAGTATGGTATATCTACTATTCCTACAATACCACTGCAAAATCTGAAATGTACAATGAAAATTACAGATTATAAAACTGACATGTAAAAAATCTGCAGAATACAACATCTAAAAACAAATGTTTATATTCCTTTTCGTAAAAATTACTGAACAAAATCTATTTATAAAGACAATTTTCAGCATCAGTTATCATTAACATCTCAGCATCAAGATTAAGGTGGTACATAACAATACAGGGAGATAACTCTTTAAAAATCAGCTGACCGTTTTAATCACGTTCTATTGTTAAGGAAATATTACGCTTCTCAATGATCAAAATTAGTGTTTGTCAAACTGTTATATATCCAATGAAATTTTTCCGATAAAGTGTGTGGTTCAAGTTTTTTGAAATTTTTATATTTTTGTCAAAATTTCATGAAAATTAAACGAGCCAAATTAATTTTAGTCAAGATGTTTGGTACCACCTTAAGTGCAAATTTCCTTTAAAATCAATTTCAGTTTTACTACATTTATTTTGTATCAAAACAAATAAACAAAAGCAAGTGAGCAGAAACATATCAGGCAACCCATAGACCATTAACAATGTCAGATCTAAAACCTCTGGCAACCTTAATCTTGCAGAAATCTCTTTAACAGAACCAACTATTCCCTCTCAAGACTTCAAGCAAAGTTGACAAACCCATCATGCACCAAAATATAAATTTCATATTTTAATAATTTTAGGATTTACTTGTTTAAATTTTTACAATTTTCCTTATAAAAAATTTATCTGAAAAACTTAGGACAGTTCAATTAGGAGATAACTGTATTGTATTTTAAGCTCGGACTGCATGAATTGGTGATTTGATGCCGTCGGAGCTTAAAATACAATATTGTTATCTCCATTCTAATAAAACTGGCAGAAAACAACGTCAAATCATACATTTTAAATCTGTCATACGTCGTCTGCACTTACGCATGAGTTTTCATAGCATGATCAATTGTGAATTGATGCCATGAAAATTGGTCACGTTATCCAATGAAAACAGACGTTACAAACGATGTTGCATTAGAATGTCATTTATATAATGAAAATCCTGGATACACCAGAAACTTTGTTCTGTTGAAAACTAACTCGAATAATTCAAGCCCTTTCCGTGTCAGATTTTCTCCCACACGAGGGCTTGAACTCCTTATGATCATTGGCCGCGTCGTCTGCTCTCTGTGAGAGAGAGCCAATCGGCGGCGATCAGGATAATGAGTCTGCGCAACTGTCTTGTAATTGTCTTACTAAACACGTGTGTTCAATTAACACAAATCCGATAATAATTAATTAACATCAATTAACATCAGTTTACATCATTTAACATCAATTTACATCCGAAACTCCTCCTTCTTTAGCTGCCAACTTAAATCAAAATTCCCATATTGCATAGCGGTGTGAATTTTCCGGTTGACGGTCTTTATCGAGGAAGACGTTCAGGCGTTAATGTAGCCTTCGTAGATCAGCGGAATATAACGACTGAATTATTCGGGTTAGTTGAAAACATACATGTGCATGATCAACAATTAGTAGGCAAAATATAATATGAAGATCAAAACTGGATAAAATTTGTATAAATCAGGAATTTTGGCATACCAAAGGAAACATTTTACTTTTACATTTGTGGTTAATTTTATATGCTTCATTTCCACTACTGTGGATTCATGATTATTCATGGGATACCAATTTTTGTGGATTTCGTTGATATAAGAGAACCATGAATTTAAATGTTCAACCAAGCACAAATTTTCTAAGGGCTGTTCCATAAAAACATACATCAGACCCAGGAATGGCACTTCCAAATCTCAACTATGGGTGGGTGTCATCTATGTTTTTGCATAGTGGAAATGCAAGTGAAATTTTAAATTGCCTCTATAGATGGTTACCCCATTTTCAAAGTGCCTTCCCTGGGTTCCATGTATGTTTTAATGGAACAGCCCTAAAGGCTTGTTTACAGACTTTGGCAAATCCACAAAAATACAATTTTTCACCAATCCATGAACATTGGTATCCACAGTATTAAATACCCTTTATAAACCTTTAAATTGATGGTTACCTTTTGATAGCTAAAAAAAAATTAATCACAGGAATGACCTGTCCACAGAATCTAGCATGAATTAAGTAAAAGTAGCCTACTTACAACATATCACACTCCCTGAAATAGTCTTTTACAATTAAGCATACTGATATTTGAAAATTTTTATTTAACAAATTTCTGGTCTTTTATGGAAGAAAGATTTATATGTCATGTGATATCAAATTTTGTTTTCCCCATCCTTTCTGCCATGGTAGACTAGCAGTTGGTTGATCTATTCTACATATTTTGAGGTCACAATTAGTAATCAGTTTTACAATGTATTGTAGATTCATTATTTGTTGGAAACCAATTTTTGTGGAGTTCGTGAGTACAGATGACATGGATGGACCACACATTTAAATGTTTAAAAATCACAAAAAATTCTACTTTGACAAAACCATGATAATCAAATATCCAGGAAAATGAAAGTTTTCCTTCACATGAACATTGGTATCCAAGAAAATAAATGAATCCATTTTATTTCAGAGACAATAAAATGCTTCGCTGAGCACAGTCTGATACGACCGCAGAGGTCGATCCCTGAATAGTTGGGGCAAGTTTGGACACAATATTCAAGCTTGATACTGTCTGAATTTGGATTGTGATCAAATTTTTGACATAATATAGGTTTCTGACACAAAATAAATGTGGTCAAAGATCTTCAATATCTATTGCGCAATACTTTCAATTGAAAATTTCTTCTTGAAACTTTGCAAAAAATTTGAAATTTCAAAAATTTTGAAGAAAGAAAATCCCCCCCCCCCCCAATCTTTTTGACCCCCCTTGGAGTAATTACTCCCAAACTCAATCCCAGCCTTTCCTTTGAGGTATGGAACCTTGTAGTACAATTTCAGTGAGATTCATACACTTACACACAAGTTATTGTCCGGAATAGACGTATTTACACTTGTATGCAAATTTGTCCGCCATTACGTAAAATCACAGGTTCCCGTAAACTTTGACATCATAATTCAAAACATTTGACGTCACAATTAAAAAGTGATTGTTGCCTGACGTCAAAAGGTGATTCGGAGTAGATCTAAGGTCATTCCGAGGCAAAATATAGCTAAATACCAAAAGTGTAAATACGTTTATCTACAAAAATGCTTGTTTTTGGCCCCTAATTCCTTAACTGTTGGTACCATAACCCCCAAAATTAATCCCAACCTTCCTTTTGTGGTATTGAACCTTATGGTAAAATTTCATAGAGATCCATTCACTTAAACTAAAGTAATTGTCAGGAAATCACATGACGACGCAGACCACGACGACAACATCATAGCATTTATGAACCCAAACATTTTTTTTGCAGTCGTATAAAAATTGTGCAAAACCTTTTCAATTAAAATGGGGGATGAGAGGCACTCAAATCAATTAATTGTGGGTGGTTGCATTTTTCTTTGAATTTTATGAAAATTATAAGTAAAATGAAAATTGTGTAATATGGGTGGTTGGGGTAAAAAAAAAGAGTGGAAAAAGTGCCTCCCATACATTTAATTCTGGAATAGCCGTTGCATATTTATATTCAAGAAAGAAATTACTGGGTTGGAATTGGTTCAGCAGTTCTAAATTCAGCCAGTGGATTTTAATTTAAGGGCTATTACAGAAAAAAATATATTGGTGGTTGGAAGGCACTTTAATTATTTTTGCATGGGTAGGGGCAAGTCACGAAGTTCAAATTGTGTGGTAATGTATGCAAAGTAAAATAAAATTGTATGGGTGATGGCCATGCAAAAATGTGCCTTCAAACACCCTCATATTGTTTTTTTCTGGAATAGCCCTAAGCAAATTTTAATCTATCTACACGAACCTTTACCCAAAAATCTCAAAAACTCTAATCTATACGGTAAGGCACAATTATCTACCCAAACCTTTACCCAAAAATCTCAAAAACTCTAATCTATACAGTGAAGCACAAATTATCTACACAAACCTTTACCCAAAAATCTCAAAAACTCTATATCTATACAGTGAGGCACAAATTATCTACACAAACCTTTACCCAAAAATCTCAAAAACTCTAATCAATACAGTGAGGCCCAATTTCTACTTACACACCACCATCTGTTTGTGGCCCTACTTTTTCATACATCTTTATAAGACGACTACAATTATATACAAATACACCATCATGACTACGATTATCCAGATTCACACCAAATATAAAATTCAGTGTTTTGGGTTCTTTTAATGACCTGAAAAAGACAAAAAATGAAATTTATTAAGAAATACAGTGTTTCCTTAATTCTCCTGATGATATTTTAATTTATTTAATTCAATTAGTTTTTTTATTTTTGAGAATATTTGTTATATGTATTAATGACATCTGTCAGCTGGCAAAGAACTCGTCTTAAACCAGTATCAGGGCCAATTTTCAACTTACAACTTTTCTATAAAAGCATGAAAAGCAAACCTTTGAATGACTTGCTTGCTATGTTTGCTTGGATGTTTGTAAACAAAAGGGTAGGCGGAGAGTTTCAGTCTGTTTAATATATACTGGTATTTGATTGGACAATAAAAATTGACATACAATGTGAAACTTAACATTTAACTGAAGTTAATGTTTATTGTCCAATCAAATTCCAATATGTAGTGACTGAAATAGACTACCTACCTGTTGTTTACAAACATCCAAACAAACATAGCAAGCAAGTTGATTAAAGGTTTGCTTTGCATGCTTTTATAGAAAAGCTGTAACACAAGTTGTGAGCTTGTCCTTGTGACTTTGTGTGAAGAACAGCAAAAACAAAAGACATTCATTTGTTTCATGTTTGTCAGAAGCATGTTGTGATCTTGTGTCATGTATCAAAACATTATATACATTTTCTATTGATTGTTGGTGCTCAACGCCATTTTTAGCATTCTTGTCTTTATCAAGTCGACCAGTTTTTATTTGTGGAGGAGACTGGAGTGCAAGGGAAGAACCACCAACATGTGTGTGTGCACAGACGAACATAAATAAAATGGCCATTTCAGGATAAACAAATATTAAATAATAGCTGACCTTTTGTTTTTAACCTTGTTTTTAAACAATTAAAATGAAACACAGTGCATAATGAGTTTCAAGCACAAAAACACATGAAATAACAATTGCAAACAAGTTGCACAAAAATAATCCTTTACCACACGAGCAACCCGCTTATCTAGCTAGAGCTAATCATTTGTCAGATACTGATATTTATTTTGCTCTGGTGAAACAGCCTACTTCAAGTGACATTATCTTTGATAATTTGATGAGACTAAAACCTGTCTCAGAGCAATTTTGGTCTCAAACCTTAATATTTTTTAGAACAACCATTCATAAAATAAAATTAGAATTGTAAATTTCCAAGAAATCGGTAAAAACCTTATTGATTTATGTGTAATGCCTCTGAAAAATCATTAATACCTCTCCTTTCGGTCTGCCAACTCTTTTTTTAACTTGGCGTCTCTCCGTAACTCTGCAGCATGCTGTTGTGCTCTCCGCAGCTCAGCCTATAATAAAATTTTGACATTTAACTAGTTAGCAAAATGCATAAGACCTCAACAGTTTGTTCTGATACTAACATAAATTCTTCTTTGTAAAAATCTTAAAGTATTTTAAAATGAATGGACATTTTTTGCAAATACATGATCTTTATTAGACAGTTGAGTGTACTCTGCTCTCCATTTATACTTACATTAACATTGTACTGTATATTTCTTAATCAGATATTTTGTAGAAATTTTAGGGCTGTTACATTAAAATATCCTTGGCACTGATGGAAAGCACTTTGAAAATGGGGTAACCATCTATAGAGGTAATTTTCTTCTTTCTCTTACATTTTCTCTGGACAATACTGTTATCAGTGTTTGACACTCAATTTTTAAGATTTTGATTCTTCTCTGGTTCCCTTGTATGCTTTTATGCAACAGTCCTAAGGTGTTAATGATATATTCTATCTGTCATGAACAAGAAATTTTTTGAATTAATTTGTATAGTGTTTACTATATGTTGACTAGTTTTGTTTTTTGTGGCTTGCTGTCTGACATGGTGTATACCCATCTCCTTTTATCAATACAACCTTACCCTGTGTTCTTTTAACGAACCTCCTTGTTTTGATTCTATGTGTCTACAAAATAAAACATTTCAATATTATTTGTTTGTCTTGATGGTAAAATTGTTCAATAAACAAATTATCCAGGAAAAAGATCTGAAATGTATATGTTACTTTCTAGCACTTACAAACTTATCTGTCAGTATGGGATTCATTGAGAGAAATTACTAGTGACTGGCCCTTGATCAAATGCTCCGCAAACATTATTTCATTCCAACTATATAATAAAATATTATTAAATCTTTGATTAAAACTCAATCACTTTAAATATCTCAATATTTCTTATATATTTATAAAAACTGTACTCATACACCGTTTTTCATAATCTTTAAAGAAAATTTAGGTTTATACTTTGGATTCATTTATTTTAGTTGGCAGGTTGGTACCAATTTTCAATTAAACAAATTGTCACTTATTTTTGTGGATTTTACAAATTCTGCGTACAAAACAGGAAGTTTGTATTTAATTTAAACAATAAAAACCTAAAAAGAAGGTGAACTGTGGTTTATTTTTATCATTAGTACTGCTTAAGTCGACGCTAGGGGCCGTCTTGACCTTGTTGTAGGGTATGAATGATTCTTTCATTGTTGAAGACCCTACATCAACTGTCAAGATGAAGAACAGGAATAAAAGCCCTGTTCATTGATAATCTTCTATGTTTTCTATGTATTGTGTGCGATTTTGTCCCATGTACATTTACTCCATATCCTTTTATTTTCTATTTTCTTAACACTTAAATTTGTAGTCCACATATAACCATGAATTAACATAAACTGTTATCACAGAAATATGTCTCGCCTTTTTGTAATTTTGATAATGCAAATGTTGAAATTAAAATAGCAATACTTTAACATGTAAGTTATGCAAATATTCAAAGTCGATGAACCATGACTGAAGGTACATGGCTAAACAATCTCCATGGAATGAGATGTGCCAATGCTAATACAACTGCATACCAAATACCATTGACTTATTATAAGTCGTTTCCTTTAAACAAACCTAAACACAAACATTAACTTGTAAACTATGTAAAAGTTTCAAAGTCAATGAACCATGATCAGGGGTGGGGCTATATAATCTCCATGGAAACAATACTTGCAAATGCCAATACATTTGCATACCAAATAACATTGACTTAACATTAGCAGTTCATCTTAAACTGATCTAATCACAAACTAATACATGTAAACTAAGCAAATGTTTCAAAGTCAATAGACCATGACTGAGGGGGCGGGGCCAAATATTTTCCATGGAAATGAGATGTGCTAATGCTTATACAACTGAACACCAATTAACATTGGCCTACCACTAATGGTTCCCCTTGAACTGATCTAATCACAAACTAATACATGTTAACTTAGCAAAATTTTCAAAGTCTATAGACCATGACTAAGGGGGCGGCGCCAAATAACCTCCATGGAAATGAGATATGCCAATGCTTATACAACTGCATACCAAATATCATTGACCTACCACTAGTGGTTCCCCATAAATTGACCTAATCACAAACTAATACATGTAAACTATGAAAAGTTTCAAAGTCAATAGACCTTGACTGAGGGGGCGGGGCCAAATAATCTCCATGGTAATGAGATGTGCCAATGCTAATACAACTGCATACCAAATATCATTGACCTACCACTAGTGGTTCACCATGAACTAGACCTAATCACAAACTAATACATTGTTGACGCCGCCGTCGCCGCCGGAAACAGCATACCTATGTCTCGCTTTTTGACTCCGTCAAGGCGAGACAAAAACTGTGCACCCCAAGAATAACTAGAAAATTGACATGACAGCAAGGGCCCCGCATGCACATTTTCATGTGAGGTACTGAGACTGATGCATACAAAGCAATCCACGTACATGGGCTGTCAATTTTAAGAAAACTATTATGATAACAAGGAACAATTTTGAATAGTATATTTAACCTTGTACTGACAGACAGTGGGACAAAGACTTAGTGATTACTTCAGGGCACCAACTGACTAGTCAACAGGGCCCTAATAATTCTAAAGTATTGCTTACAAGGTGTTCTTACCCATACTGTCTTCTAAGCAAATAGTTCATTTTTTTTTTATCAATTTCAAGCAGTTCTCAACTGTTTCAATCAAAATGTCAGAAAATGTGACATTGAAGAATAAGTATTAACCATGACATAATCCAACACAGCAAACATGGTTTCCAACTTGTAAGGCTTTAACACATAACAAAACCATAGGAAAGCACTGGGATATTACGATCAAATTGCAATATTTCAATAAATTTGATGAGATTTAGTAAATTATCTCCCCTGTTTAAATGTTAATGCACTCAATGCCATTTAGTTAAAAATGTATAATATGTTCAGTTTTCATACATTTCTATCATGTTTATACTCTAACTTAAAATAATATAAATTTGCATATTATTTGTAAAGCGGTTTTTTTTTCACTGCATAAGGGAAAAAAATATATTTTAATACATACTTAGCTTTACTTTCTGCTTCTTTTGCTCGATGTTCAGCATTTTTTGCATCTTCTTTTGATTTGGTGACATCCATCTCGGCTCGCGTCTTGAATCGATTCGAAGAATATTTGTACATTTTGGGTTTATATAAGCAGCAAGCTAAACGCTTCGTCCGTACTTTTTTGCCCTGAATATAAATTTTCATACTGGGGTCTACATACACTATAGCTGTGTAGGCTCTGAATGATTTCCTTTCTGGCATTAATCTGGAAAATATAGGAATTTGTAATTCATACTGCAGTCAAAATTAACATTGATTATATAATTGTTATGATATATACAGAAATTATCTGAATGATGCTGAACATTCATAAGTTGCAAGTAAATACATGTATATTATGTCATCTTTTGTTTTATTAAGAATTAGATAGATTGTTTAAGGAGTAATACCACCATTGTTTTTCCCTAATAGTCTTTGTTAAATTGGGACTTTGCAAAAAAATGTGCAGATTTGATCTTTGTTTCAAATAAAGAAATATTTGGCATGAGTAAAATTTTATCCTGTCAGTACTGCAGTGAAAATTTCACATAACATTTCATTGCATATAAGATAATAATCATCACCCCTTTTTTTCCTGTTTACATGCATTAGTAACCCCAATTTTCTAAAATATTTTATAGAAACACCAAATAAAAAAAAAGAATGGTGCTTTGAAATACCCAAGATATACATTGTATGTTTATGACTCACAATTTTTTTTTCTGCAATGAAATGCAGGGTTAATTTCCTACAACTGTCAAATTCAAGGGAATATTTTTTAGACCCTTTTCCGTATGAAAACAGATGTGATGTACTATGACTTGGTGGTATTACACCTTAAATGGGTAGATCATGGTAAAGGGAGATAACTCCCTGAATTAGTAGTGAGTTGGTATAAATAGGCAGTTTCGTCAATGTCTCAAAGCATTCATGTAAAAAAAAAATAATAAAATTAAATTAATCTGTGTCAATAATATAACAGCCCCTATTAATTTATATTCAGAAGTTCTCTTTATCATAGTTGAATGTTCTGCATGAGGTTTATAGTATAATATGATCTTATATATCCCTAATTTAAGCATGGGATTTCAGATTCACTACTGACCATTGTCATGCTCTGAATCAACAACTAATACCATGCAAAATATAATTGTTCACACTGCAAACTGAAACACTATGAAATATAAACAAATCATCAGCAAAATGAGCCAGTAATATACTTTGTGCATGCTTTCATCAAAACAGACATCAAAATCATAATCTTGTAGTATGCCTAACATTTTAATTTAAACTTAATGAATGATGCTATATATATTGTTTAGCAAATGAAAATTTGTGAAATAATCACAAAAATATTGTTTGGTTTTACAATTGATGTGCTGCAAGAAAATTATATTCTATGCTATAATATATATGTGTGTCTAAAAAGCTTCTAAAAATTGTATTTCTAGAAAAATAAAAACTTTACACAAAGGAACTAAATTACAATAATAGCATCACAACATCTAATAAATAAATTAATAAATAAAAACAAAATGATCGTGATTATATCAACCTAAAATAACATGTATTTATGTATTATTTCATAAATCCCGAGACTGAAATGTCAATTGAGCAAATTAAGATTCTTTTATGGATATATTGGTCACATTTTCAAATGAATACCAAATTAAAAGTATATGGGTGGATCATGTACATGATTTACTGAAATATGCCCTCCAAATTTATTTATATTCCAGTTATAACAAAATTCAGAAGCAGGAAAGGTATGGAAGAGAGGATCATTACCATTTGGACTTTGCACGACAAAAAACATAAGAAGAATGATTTATTGATTGATTGATTGTTTGTGTTTAACACCACTATCAGCATTATTACCTATATTGTGACAAGAGTTTTTACTGGCGGAAGAAGCCTGGGTTGCACGCACTTGCCACATGCAAGGTTTGAACTCACACCCTCAGTGTTCACAGGCTAGTGATAAATTAGATGAACTACTTAGACCACTCTGCCATCAAGACCCCCTCTGAAGGATGAAAGTTAAAAGTCACGAACTTATGATGGAAGGATGTGCCCTAACATAAAGCTATAATGCGTAAATGCTTATCAAACACCATATCAAATATTTATGGCCAATCATTAACGAATCTTGACACAATCTGATTAAAATACAAATCTGTGTCAACACCAGGGTTTCCGCTGGCGGTCGCCATATTCCCATTATTGGCGAAAGAATTTGGCAAAAGAAATGTAACGGTTCGACTTCGTCCATCTTGCTCACTTTTTCCCTGATCAGGCAATCCTTGGAATTCACCTTGAACTCATTACGATTTTGATAGAAAATCAATAATCAGCTGATTGCATTTTATAGCTATCGGCAACAATGGACTAATCAATAAAGGTATTGATTGTGTTGTGTAATGAAATGGTATGGTTAAATGGTGTCATATGTCATCTAAAGGATTTATTTACAACTTTGATAGAAATAATTGTTTTGAAGTTCATGTACTTCACAATCGCTTTAGTGACGTACGTGTTTGAAGCATAGTTTTTTAAACGTCTCCTATGGCTAACTTATTATTATATATGTTTTTTTTTTAAAGAGAATTTTTAACGAAAAAAATGTTTATTTTAGTTGACGAAAAAAAAATTGAAAGTAGTGAAAAATATATTGTTTGGGCGAAATGGGTGGCAAGAAAGAAAATTGATCCAGGAGAAACCCTGGTCCACACTTCCCTTACAAGGATCTGACAATGCTCCATTCTACTTTCTGTTTTATAGACCTTTCAGGATCCTCTGGTTTTATCGTTTTGATACACATCCTCAAAAATTTTAAGACAGGAATTTCATTGGCTGGTGTAATAATCATAGGAACAGAAAGTAGAACAGAATGTTGTCAGAATGACAGATAGTTGTAAGCAAAGGGTTGACACAGGATGTGTATTTTAATGACAGAAAAATTTTGATCACTTCAAGATTATGAGGAAGTCTGAGGGAACAGGCCTGGTGTTACACTGTTACTGTATACCAAATATTAATTGCATTCTCCAAATACTTAATTCTCAAACTGACTTAATTAGAAAATTTAATATTTAGCTTATGCAATCAAGATCAGATAAAGTAGCACTTATTCTGGCTGTCTTGATATTTATCATAAAACCTGTCTAAACAAGAGTGCACACGCTGAAATGTCTCGCCTTCTTTACTAATCATTGATATTATGTTGATAGTCCTAAATATAAAGCTTTATTACAACTATCACATAAGCTTAACATTAACCAAGTAAACTAAACATTGACCAATGAACCATGAAAATGAGGTCAAGGTCAGATGAACCATGCTAGGCAGGCATGTACAGCTAACAATTCTTCCATACAACAAATATAGTTGACCTATTGCATATAGTATTAGAAAAAAAGACCAAAACTCAAACACTTAACTTTGACCACTGAACCATGAAAATGAGGTCAAGGTCAGATGACACCTGCCAGCTAGACATGTACACCTTACAATCATTCCATACACCAAATATAGTAGACCTATTGCATACAGTATTAGAAAAAAAGACCTTAACTTTGACCACTGAACCATGAAAATGAGGTCAAGGTCAGATGACACCTGCCAGCTAGACATGTACACCTTACAATCATTCCATACACCAAATATAGTAGACCTATTGCATACAGTATTAGAAAAAAAGACCAAAACTCAAACACTTAACTTTGACCACTGAACCATGAAAATGAGGTCAAGGTCAGATGACACCTGCCAGCTAGACATGTACACCTTACAATCATTCCATACACCAAATATAGTAGACCTATTGCATACAGTATTAGAAAAAAAGACCAAAACTCAAACACTTAACTTTGACCACTGAACCATGAAAATGAGGTCAAGGTCAGATGACACCTGCCAGCTAGACATGTTCACCTTACAATCATTCCATACACCAAATATAGTAGACCTATTGCATACAGTATAAGAAAAACAGACCAAAACACAAAAACTTAACTATAACCACTGAACCATGAAAATGAGGTCAAGGTCAGATGACACCTGCCAGCTAGACATGTACACCTTACAATCATTCCATACACCAAATATAGTAGACCTATTGCATACAGTATAAGAAAAACAGACCAAAACACAAAAACTTAACTATAACCACTGAACCATGAAAATGAGGTCAAGGTCAGATGACACCTGCCAGTTGGACATGTACACCTTACAGTCCTTTCATACACCAAATATACTAGACCTATTGCTTATAGTATCTGAGATATGGACTTGACCACCAAAACTTAACCTTGTTCACTGATCCATGAAATGAGGTCGAGGTCAAGTGAAAACTGTCTGACGGGCATGAGGACCTTGCAAGGTACGCACATACCAAATATAGTTATCCTATTACTTATAATAAGAGAGAATCTAACATTTCAAAAAATCTTAACTTTTTTTTCAAGTAGTCACTGAACCATGAAAATGAGGTCAAGGACATTGGACATGTGACTGACAGAAACTTCGTAACATGAGGCATCCATATACAAAGTATGAAGCATCCAGGTCTTCCACCTTTTAAAATATAAAGCTTTTAAGAAGTTAGCTAACGCCGCCGCCGGATCACTATCCCTATGTCGAGCTTTCTGCGACAAAAGTCGCAGGCTCGACAAAAATTACTTTTCTCCTGAGAAAATTTGGATTTTAATTTATTACTTTAACTGGGTAATAATTTTCAGAGAAATGGAATTAGAAATATTTGTGATAAATCTTTTTGGTGCAAAATTTGGAGGATTGCTGCAGTTTCAATTTCGTAAGCCATTTCAGTCCCTGAGATTTCTAAAGCTAGCACATAGCATGCTCAGGTACAATTAATTTTTACCTTTCTGTACGAAACCTTGACCACGACCTAGTAACATATAAATGTCACACTACATAACTAATTTCTCAAGTATTCAAACATGTCTATTCACCAAGCATAGTGTAGTGTATTATGGGAGACAACTCTTCTCATTATATGGTTGAATATGGGAGATAATTCTGAATTTTAACGATGTGTTGACATTTTAAAATTGTACCATATTTATCTCTTATTCTGTCTGTAAATACAATATCATGAAACTTTATGCCTTTAAATTTGGAGTTTTAAAAGTCATTAAAATTATACACATCTTCGCTTATTTTCTGCTGAATAATGAAAAGCACTAAATTCATTATCTTGTTGAAAAGACATGTGTTTATGTGCCTCCACAAAGACATGTGTTAAAGTGTCTCCACAAAGACATGTGTTTATGTGCCTCCACAAAGACACATTAGCATAGTAGTAAGAGATAAAAAAAAGTTACATTCTAAAAGACAGACTTAATTCAGATGTGATTCATATTTAACCAGTGTTCTCCCCAGTATTTTCAAACAGCACTATTCAATTTGAAATAGCATATGCACATCTTGGTTTGTTGTTTTGTTTGAATTAATTTTTAGTTTAAAGTAAATTATAATGTCTAGTGACTCTAAAGCTATACAATACATTCTATTATAAACTCAGATAGCACCATAGTAAAAAGTACCGTAGTGCTATAAGGCCCTGGGGAGAACACATTTTTACACCACACACATATTATGTAAAATTAAAAAGTTTGTGTACTGTTTGAGTTTTGTGCAATAAGTTATTACCCTTCGTCTGAATCCTCTTCGGCGGAAGGATGTGCCGATATAATGTCCCACGGATCACTTAATACATCCAGTTCTGGTAAACCATTGTCCAATAGCTTCATATTGTATATAATAACAAGTGTCCCTGATTCACTTTCAATTTTATCAAACTGTTCAAAGAATTCAGCCTCATTGTGGAATGGTGAATATTTATAGATAAGTTCCATTTCAATTTCATGCTAAAAATAGAACATGACATAATTATCAGGCTTATAAATTATTATGTATCCTTTAATTTAAAATCAAATGGTAACAAATGAACACACAGTGAACTTGACTTAGAAATCTGATCAGTTATTATCTTTCATTAAAAGTAATTTGTTCTTTTACATAATTCTCTCACAAAACTACATGTATATAAAATTTAAGAAATCATACAATAATAGTTTATCAAAATTATTGACTTTAAGGTTATCCAGAGTTTTCAAAAAGTGGTAGTCCTGACCACCACCACCATTTTGCGAAGGACTGACAAATTGTGTATGTCGCAATAGTAAACATAGTGAGGACCAGCAACTTTTGTTCAAGGACCACTTAGGAAAAAAGATTTTGAGAACTCTGGCTTAGCAATCAAACATGTTGATATTTTTCAGAATTTCATACTCACCTTTTTGCCTTTGCTCATGGGTTTTCTACTGTTTACTTCAAATGATGGCAGTGGAACAATCACCTGTAAAAAAATTCATCTCAAAATCTCTGAACAACAAATTTTAAGACCTGATGCATATGTACATAGTCTCTGAGCTCTCGATATACAATAATTCTAAAGATTATCAAATTTTCAACACAGATATAAAAAATATCAGTCATAAGTCATAACAAGTTTTTATATTTTTGGTGTATTCGTTTATAACTTGACAAAAACGAGGGGTAGGGTCTCTTGCAACACTGCCTAAACGCCTGCTATCTGGACTATAAGTTGTTTGAGTAAAATATTTGTGTTGACAATGGTTGACATGGTCTGTTGTACTGTCCAGTATTTTTTTTTTAAATTCCCATTATCTGTTTAAGTAAATATCAAGCACCTGACATAATCATAATGTTTAAAGAGTAAAGTAATAATCTGTTTACTTAAGAATTGAATGCTTCTTTTTGTAATTTTATTGGGGTGTAAAAGTGTTGACAGATGCACTTTTTGTATGAAGCGCTTCATTCTAGAAATGTGTGCACGATCAACACTTTTACAACCCTATAAAATTACTAAAAGAAGCATTCAATTCTTATAATTACATTTTTATGTTAGGGTCATGAAAAATCGATTTCTATCATTTATTTCTTTAATTAACCTGTGCACTTTATTGTAATGGCACGTGTCATCATGAATGTTACACTTCATTGAAATATGAAGGTTAATTTTAGTATGACGTGCAAGCGTTATCCAATCTAAATAACGGATTCATCTGAAACATACATGTAATGTAATTATTACTTGATGATATCTCTTTTACAAATTATGTAATGTCCAATAAATAATTAACACATTACTTTCTTTCTTTTTCAAAATAAATAAATACACTTAAGTTTAAATAATCATGATTAATTTATTAGGTATTTTTGGCTAAGGACTAGTTTTTAATTGTGGGTACTCTTGGATAAGTGCAATGAGTCTTGTTTTTGTTAAGTTGTTTTGTGCTTCTTGCTTATCAGTTGAGCTTAGCCATTTCCAAATCATATTTACAGTTTGTTCTTGTGTATGTATGTTGTAATGTCACACCAAAGTCCTAGGTTGAGGAGAGAGCCGAATGCTCATAAACATGTTTAACCTCAATACATTCTTTAAGTGCCTGTTATTCAGCAGTAGCTGTTGGTTCAAGACAGACATACCTTCTTCACAATAGACTTTTCAATCTAAAGGCCCGAAGCTGAATTTTTAAAAAATTTTAGTTAGATCATATTGGCCTGTGAAGATGATTTTTACAGGCGCCACAGAAGTTTTAGAAGCCTGGGCTGGTGTGCCTGTGGTTGAGCGCAAAGACTGGACATATTTGTTTTTCTTTAATTTTTGTGTCATAAGTCAGATAATTAATTTTTTCTCGTTTGAATTGTTTCACATTTAACCATATTCAGGCCTTTTATAGATGACTACTGTGAATTCATTATTATTCGTTGGATACCAATTTTCGTAGGTTTCGTTCGTACAGGTGAACCACGAATTCAAATGTTCAGCGAATTACAAATTTTCTATAGGCTTTGTATGCAGAAATTGACAAATCCATGAAATCAAAAATCCACGAAAATGCAAGTTTTCCTCAATCCACGAAAATAAATGAATCCACAGTATACAGTAAAGGTTTTACTAATTGTTGAAAGCCATACAGTGACCTTAAGTTGCTTACATCCATGTCATTTGGGCTCTGGTGGAGAGTTCTCTCCCTTGCAATAATACCACATCTTATTATTCTTATATATACATAAATTTAAATTAATAATGTACCTCATCAATGCCTTCCTCCTCATGAAATGTACGTGACAAAAATAAACATGACATTGCCTTGTCTTTCTTTGTAAATACCATCAAGTCATTACCAATCCTCATTGAGCCTCTAATATAATAAAATGCTTCGCTTGGGCGCAGCTTGATACGACCGCAGAGGTCGAACCCTGAACAGTTGGGGCAAGTATGGACACAACATTCAAGCTTGATACAGCTCTGAATTTGGATTGTTATTAAATATTTGACACAGCATAGGTTTCTGACACAGAAAGAATGTGGTCTAAGAACTTGAATTTTTTTAATTTACCTATTATGGTCCAATGTCCAAAATCAAAATACATGGTTAGATTCAGCATATCAAAGAACCCCATATATTCAATTTTTGTTAAAATCAAACAAAGTTTAATTTTGGACCCCAACTTGGACAAACTTGAAAACTGGGCCCATAATCAAAAATCTAAACACATGTTTAGATTCAGCATATCAAAGAACCCCAAGAATTCAATTTTTGCTAAAATCAAACTAAGTTTAATTTTGGACCCTTTGGACCTTAATGTAGACCAATTTAAAAAACGGGACTTAAAATTAAAAATCTAAATACACGTTTAGATTTGGAATATCAAAGAACCCCAATAATTCAATTTTTGATGAAATCAAACAAAGTTTAATTTTGGACCCTTTTGACCTCAATATGAACCAATTTGATAGCGGGGCCCACAAATAAAAAATCTAAATTCATGGTTAGATTCAGCATATCAAAGAACCCCATATATTCAATTTTTGTTGAAATCAAAAAAAGTTTAATTTTGGACCCCAACTTGGACCAACTTGAAAACTGGGCCCATAATCAAAAATCTAAACACATGTTTAGATTCAGCATATCAAAGAACCCAAAGAATTCAATTTTTGTTAAAATCAAACTAAGTTTAATTTTGGACCCTTTGGACCTCAATGAAGACCAATTTAAAAAACGGGACCCAAATTAAAAATCTAAAAACACGGTTAGATTTGGCATATCAAAGAACCCCAATAATTCAATTTTCGATGAAATCAAACAAAGTTTAATTTTGGACCCTTTTGACCTCAATATGAACCAATTTGATAGCGGGGCCTACAAATAAAAAATCTAAATACATGGTTAGATTCAGCATATCAAAGACCCTCATATATTCAATTTTTGTTGAAATCAAACAAAGTTTAATTTTGGACCCCAATTTGGACCAACTTGAAAACTGGGCCCTAATCAAAAATCTAAATACATGTTTAGATTCAGCATATCAAAGAACCCCATATATTCAATTTTTGTTGAAATCAAACAAAGTTTAAATACTGGACCCTATCTTGGACCAACTTGAAAACTGGGCCCATAATCAAAAATCTAAACACATGTTTAGATTCAGCAAATCAAAGAACCCCAAGAATTCAATTTTTGTCAAAATCAAACTAAGTTTAATTTTGGACCCTTTGGACCTCAATGTAGACCAATTTAAAAAACAGGACCCAAAATTAAAAACCTAAATACACGGTTAGATTTGGAATATCAAAGAACCCCAATAATTCAATTTTAGATGAAATCAAACAAAGTTGAATTTTGGACCCTTTTGACCTCAATATGAACCAATTAGATAAAGGGGTCCACAAATAAAAAATCTAAATACATGGTTAGACTCAGCATATCAAAGAACCCCATATATTCAATTTTTGTTGAAATCAAACAAAGTTTAATTTTGGACCCCAATTTGGACCAACTTGAAAACTGGGCCAAAAATCAAAAATCTAAATACATGTTTAGATTCAGCATATCAAAGAACCTCATATATTCAATTTTTGCTAAAATCAAACAAAGTTTAATTTTGGACCCTTTGGACATTAATGTAGACCAATTTGAAAACTGGACCCAAAATTAAAAATCTAAATACACTGTTAGATTCGGCATAACAAATAAATAAATGTGATCAAAGATTTTACAAATCTAATGCGCCATACTGTGCAATTAAAGATTACTTCTTGAAATTTTTCAATATTTGAAATTTGAAAAAAAAATAATATTTGAAGAATAATTCTTTTTAATTTCTGAAATCTGAAATGAGAAAAAATTGGCCCCCCACAATTTCTTTTTATCCCCCCCCCCCCTTTTCCCCCCAAAAAAATTCTTTCCCTCAAGATATGGTCATAATCTCAATTCAAATTTCCAATGGAGTTGGCAACCATAATTACCCATTTAAATTTACCATAGTGCTAACTTAATCTATTTTATAATAGAATTAATAAAAATATGGTGTCAAATCTTTCATATGGATTTTTTTGTAAAAAAAAAAGATGAAAACATTTGCAGATATTTTTACTGGTCTTCCTTTATAAATATGCATTTCTTTAAACATAATTTAAAAGCAGTGTAAGGGAAGTAACCAAAACGTTGTATTTGGATTACCTCCCTTACACTGTTTTAGATTATCTTTATTGTTCATTAACCATTACTTTATACATAATTTAAAAGCAGTGTAAGGGAGATAATTTCAATGATGTATTTGATTTATCTCCCTTACACTGCTTTAAATTATGTTTTGTACTAAAGTATTTGTCCATTAACCAGGACAACCTTGTTTTTCCCCCTTTTTTGCCCCTAATTCCTAAACGGTTTGAGCCATAACCCCCCAAAGCAAATCCTAACCATCCCTTTGTGGTATGGAAACTTGTAGTATAATTTCAGAGAGATCCATACACCGTTCCACAGTTATTGTCTGGAAACTAGAAAATGCTCATTTTTGGCCCCTTTTTGGCCCCTAATTCCTTAACTGTTGTTACCATAACCCCCAAAATCAATCCCAACCTTCCTTTTGTGGTATTTAACCTTATGGTCAAATTTCAAAAAGATCCATTCACTTAAACTAAAGTTAGAGTGCGAAAACCAATATGTATTCGGACGACGACGCCGGACGACGACGACGACGACGCCAACGTCATACCAATATACGACCACAAAATTTTTTTGCGGTCGTATAACAAAAATATAAAATGTAAAATAAATGATATGCTGTCTTTTGATTTTGAAAATGTAAAATGTAAATAATATATTTAAGGAAATCTTCCTGCTGAAAAAAATTAATATTAAACAGTATTAAGGTTTGACATAGAAAAATGTGTGGTTACCATGGTAACACAAACAGAAAGTTGAAAGTATTGCAATAGTTTACACTTTTTTTATGGGCTATGCAGGAATATACTGTCCAATCCAAAATTTTATGTAATTCAGTAACTTTGTACTGGTAAAAAATAATAAATTAAAATCAAAGTATACATACTTTGCACTTTTAAGCACTTTACTGACGATATCTTTAAAAGAACTGCCAAAAGCCTTGCCAGAAATCTCAGCTTGAATAAATGGAAAGCTAAATGACCTAAATTATTTATTAACAACTTACGATTTGAGACCATTTCCGTACATGCCAATGTGTGAGTTTTCTTCGTCTCTTTTAGTTGACCTTCCAAATGTGATAATATCAGCTGTTTCATCTGAAAATGAAATATTTTTAGTTGAAATTATTTGACAGCTCAAATAACTTTTCCTGACAAAGCTATATCTTTTTCATCAAATGCAATAGAATAACTTGATACATATCATCATAATATTTCCTTAGTAACTAATTAAAAATTAAAATTTTTATCCAATAACTGTAAATAATGCAATATCCATATCATGTCTGTAAATGTTCGTGATCAGTCTGTAAACTTAATTTATACAAAAGGGTTATTCATTAACACTGTTGACTATCATTCTATTTCTATATAAATTGTCAAATGCAATAACCCCTATATTAATTTTCTTTTAAAATGTTTTGTGTGCACTGCATTAAATAAGCAAAAAAAAAAAAAAAAAAATCCATACTTCTGATTTGCTTGACTGATCATTTGATTTCAAAACAATTTTAACTGATCATTTCAAAAATATTCAAACTAAATATTATAAAATTTCGAATTTGTCCATATAAGGTTGGAAACCCAAGCAATTTTTAAATCTTACAGGAAAAGTTTTTCAGATTCTAATTTACCAAGAGTTATAAATGTGTTAGGTCGATACTTCATATAGATTACATTTAATCACTTCAAGCAGCTTTAGACATCTACTTACTTGGGTCCATTCCACTTCCGTCGTCAAGGAAACACAACAGGTAACCTCCCCTAAGAGATTCATCTGGGACTGAAACAGAAAAACATTTACATGCAAAGATAAAAACTAATGTAAGGCTTTCTGATACAAACATACATTATTTTTTTATTCACAACATTTTAACATTAAAAGTAATTGACATATCTTATAGACATGTACATTGTTGTTTGATTATTTGTGTAATTGAGGTTGCTGTCTCATTGATGTCTGACTCCACATCTACTTTATTCACAATCAACATGTTCAAAACAATTATTCAAATACCTCATCAAATCACTTTAATCTCAGTATAGCTTTCTTTCAAAGTTTTGGAAAGATAAAAATACAGATCTGGACTGCATCATATTAGATGACTTGAAGCCACTTTTCAAAAAAACTGAAGTGAAATGGATAGCAGTGTCTTATTTGGATGTGAAAATCTGTTTAATATTGACTTTAACCTTCAGCATTTCTTTGTATTGTTAATCAAACTATGAGAGTCAAAAAACCTGTCAAAATGACATCAAACTAAGTTTTTCTTATATAGGATATCATGTAACAGCTGGAGTAACCTGCTTGTTAACTAATCCAAGTCAATAACCAGATTTTTCTGTCAGAAACCTGGCTTAATTACTGCCATTCTGTGAATCTATTATCCCTCTAACCTGAAGTCATCTTAAAATAAATGTGGATAGTGTCCACATGTGGACACAGATAATGCCCCCGCTTGCATATCATTTAGTTATAAAGGGACATAACTAAAGAACGTTAAAAGAGATGCTACCCAAATTTGAACTTGATCTGAGTTTTGTGGTAATAAGCATTGTGTGTAAGTTTCATAACATTTGGTTGAGGCTAACTTAAGAAGAGAACAGAATCTAAAAATTCAGCAATTTTTCTATTTGTAAACACGCATAACTCTAGAACGGTTGTGTATAAGTTTTATAAAATTTGGTTGAGACAAACTAAAGTTAGAGAACGGAAACGAAAAATTCAGCAATTTGCATGTTTATAAAGGGACATAACTCAAGAATGGTGACAGTGTCGTCACCAAACTTCGTACTTAATCTGTATTATGTAGTAATAAGCACTGTGTATAAGTTTCATAACATTTGGTTGAGGCAAACTAAAGTTAGAAAACAGAAACAAAAAATTTGTACTTGATCTTAGTTTTGTGGTAATGAATATTGTGTATAGGTTTCATAATGTTTGGTTCGGGCAAACTTAAGTTACAGAATGGAAACTAAAAATTTTGCAATCTTTCGATTTATAAAGGGGCATAACTCAATAATGGTTAAAGTGACACTACCCAAATTCAACTTCATCTGTGTTTTATCAGTGGAAGTCAAAATTAAACATTGCATTGTATAAAGCATTGATATAGTTGATTCAACTATAATCATGGACAAAGGAAGATAACTCCCAATTTTAAAAATTACTTGATATTTAGAAGAAAATAAAAATTTTGCAATTTTTCCATTTATAAAGGGGCATTTCTCTTAGAACAATTAAAGAGACGCCACCAAAATTCAAACTTGATCTGTGTTTTATGGTAATAAGCATTGTGTATAAGTTTCATAACATTTGGTTGAAGCAAACTTAAGTTAGAGAACGGAAACTAAAAATTTTGCAATTTTTCCATTTATAAAGGGGCATTACTCTAGAACGGTTAAAGTGATGCCAACAAAATTCAAACTTTATCTGTGTTTTGTGGTAATAAGCATTGTGTATAAGTTTCATAACATTTGGTTGAGGCAAACTTCATTTAGACAACGGAAACTAAAAATTTTGCAATTTTTCCATTTATAAAGGGGCATAACTCTAGAACGGTTAAAGTGACGCCTTCAAAATTCATACTTGATCTGTGTTTTGTGGTAATAAGCATTGTGTATAAGTTTCATAACATTTGGTTGAGGCAAACTCAAGTTGGAATGGAAACCAATTTTGGGACGTACGTACAGACGGACAAGGGTAAAACTTAATGCCCCCTCCGCTACGGCGGGGGCATAAAAATTTAGAAGACGAAAAAACCCTGATGACTTCCTTCTGAAAGTTCTGAACTTACCTGTGAAAATGTTGATTGTTGTTGCATTGGCATCTCTGAAATTAAAGACATAAAATACAAAATAGTCTGGCACCATAAAGTAAAATATCTTAAACAAATGTGAGGAAAGGTTATCACATTTTATTGCAATGCTGAACAAATTACTGACATCCAGTTTTAAACTGGTTTTAAAAATGTATTTCATTGTTGTTTGCTTTTAATCTTTTTTAAGAGTTGTCCTTGCATGTCATGAAACAATTAAAAATTAGCGCATCTGTTACATCCACCTAGTTTTAATTTCAATTACAGTATGGATACTTTCTGCCTCTACAAGCTAGTGGATATATATACAAAATAAATGTACATGAATAGATACAAATAATAGGTCAAAATCTGTTATTAGTTCCAAATTTTTCTTATTTGGAATGTATCCTTTTACCAGACAGTTCTACAGTGGAACGGGTGTCATGACTTCACTTATTCTACCTGTGCTGTGTCTGACATATAATGATTTTAGTGTTATTGCAGTCCAAACAACGAAAAAAAAAAAAAAAATGACAAAAAAACTAAAATTATAATTTTTAACTTTTCCAAAGGATTAAATACATACATGTAGATAAATGGCTGTGCTGATTAGAAAATGACAAGTATGTGTCATGTTCAAGTATTAACCAGCGGTAATTACCAGTATTTACCACCCCAGACAATACTCCTTAAGTGGTAAAAACATAACTGGCAAATACTGTTCAATTGAAATTTTCATGGTGGTTTTTACTATTCTTTGAAGTAAAAACTTGATAAAAAGTAGACTCATGTTTAGCAGACAAAAATTGTGCTTAACACACATGACACAGAAACATAAGGATATATATACACATGATACATGTTAATTAACGTTACATTTGAAGTTCTTACTATTATAGCTCCTCCCAGCTTTGAAATTGACTAACGTGTCACAGTAATGCAATAATTTTACAAAATCCCTGAATTTGCTGAAATATCTTTCGTTTTTTTTCTTTTCTTTAAAGGATAAGGTGTCAAATACACTCTCCCCATTCCTATCCATGTCCCATATTTTTCTTCGTGTGAATTATGAAACTTACCTGCTATTGTCAACCAATTCAGCAAGGGCACCAAACAAAAACTCATGAGTAGTTCTGTAATACAAAATTAAATGATGGAAAAATAATGAGAAAAATTGTTTTTTTGAACCAATTTAAAACACAGAACAATTTTTTAACAAACTACATTTCTACATGAACTACTACTAGCTTATTGTACTGAATAAAATTTAGTTCTATGTTTTTTAATGTCAGTGAACATGCCCTGGAGGTTGTTTCAAAACATATCGTTCACTTCCGAGAGTAACAACAACTTAGTAATTCAATTTTCCAACCAAATTAATATTTTTTGTTCAATGCTGTACAGTGATTGATACATGTAGGTGCTTTAATCCACTTCATTTGGACTCTGGTCTATAAGTGTTTCCTTGGCAACCATACCACAATGGGAATGGCACATCTCCTTACTTTCGTATTTATATTTTTTTCAATTTATTAAAATGTTCTTTTCCTCCTGATATTATGTAAAACAATTATGTAAAGCTTTTTATTGGTTAGATAAGCATGATAACATTTGGACGAAATAAAATGATTAATAGAAATAACTCCACATTATTTCATTTAAAATTTTTTTTGCAAGTTTCATTCTAGTTCCCTCCACCTTTACCAAAATTCTGTTTCATAGTGACTTATTACAAAAAGAATTAAAAACTTAATAGTTTTAATTTGATTAATAAATCACAAGTTTTAAGACAATTTTCATTTTTTTTTTAGCAACTTGAATCGTCATTTAGCCAGTAAGGTTATGTCCTGGCACATGGTTCATATGTAGCCACACATTTTTGTAGCAATTAGATTAATTTATTTTTAACTTAAACATGTTAAACTTAACTGGAAATAAAACTATGTGAAAATCTCGGTCTCACTAATTAGCGACAAGAAGAATTTTAGCGACAAGAAGCTTCAAGAAGCGACAAGAAGAATAATTTAGTGACAAGAAGCGACAAGAAAACATTTTTTTTTAATTAAAATTACTTATTCCAAATAAATATTAAAAGAATATGCAAAAGAAAACAATTTTAGCGACAAGAAAGTTAATATTCCATCAATAAATAGAAAGAAAAATATTTTGAAACATAGATCTAGATATATTTATTTGTGATATTTTATTATTTATTATGTATTACAGCAAGTATTTCGTTACCCTGTCGTATTATGATATTAATTTTACTTGTGTTTTAAAACAATGATACATGTATATTTATCTTATAATTTGTTTTTAAAACTCTCTATGTACACTATATAATAAACTTGCAAAATGCATTATTTGTGCATCATTGTCCAGAAAATACTCTGACACAAATTGTGAAATACAAAGAACTGAAATCAAACAAGAGGAAAACATAATTAAAATGTGAATATTTTTCATCATTTTATTTTGTGTATTGCCTCATTTAACGATATTTATCATGTTTATGCATAGTTTAATGTTGATTGAAGATTATAGGAGTAGACAACTCATGAAAGTATCTGTAATAACACACGCAAGTTATTTTCTATAATAACCCTATAGAGTTATATCTCTGACTGTACACAATCCCTTTCTTCCTTACAAATGTTTAATTTCTTCACAAAAAAAATCAATTTATTTCTGCCCATATATTAAAAAAAAAAAATTAAATGCATATTTTAGAATATTTATTTGGAATAAGTAATCTTAATAAAAAAAAAAATTTCTTGTCGCTAAATAGTCTTCTTGTCGCTTCTTGTCGCTAATTAGTGAGACCCGAAAATCTTGGTACTTTTAAAAAGGAAATGTGTAGATTTCTAAACTATAAATGATATTTAACAACTCTCTAACTCTATCATGTCTTTTTAATGTTTGTGTATAATGTATTATTTTGTTTTTCTTGTTCTACAGACTATCATATAGCATGAAAGTTTAATTATATGATCAAAAATTGTAATATTTGTAATATTCGTTCTGTATGTTTTTTGTGAGGGCCTCAAGGTAGAATAGTGAATGCCAATTGTCACCCTCTTTAAATAAAGTCATTATTATTATTGTATGTATGTATGTACTGGTAAATTCCTCCGTTATCCAAAGAAACCCTTGAGAGCTTCGAGGGTACAGTGGAATCCATGTACACTCCCTATCGGGATTTATGGAGATGTGTTACTAACGTATTTACGACAATTTTTACAAGGACAATCCCCACCCCAACAGAAAGGGAGTGCTAGGACACCTGGAAGTATGTTATTATGGTGGAGGAAGTCGAAGTACTCAGAGAGAACCACCGGGCTACTCGGCAGAAACAGACAAACCGGAGAGATATCAGAAGATTGATCTCCAAGTCAAAGTAGGGGACAACTTTGACCAACCGAGGCCCCCAAAGTACCAATTATAGTTTAAACTCCGGATTGGGTACCAGAGAAGTGTGTGGGAGGGTGAAAATCACCCTTGTGATGTACTGAAATTTCCACAAGGGTGATTTTCGTTAATATTATTATTCTACAATGTATATGGTATACAAAGATGAAGATAAAATAATTGCATCAGTAATAAATTCATGACATACAACTCTCTAAGTATATATGTACTTACGAATTAGTATGCAGATAGTCAAAGCTGAGCTGGGCTCTACTCAAAGACGTATATTCTTCCTGTGACATATTCAACCTGGAGCGTAACTGTTTCTGCTGCTGATGTTGGCGGGACGAAGACAATTCAAGTGTGAAACGGTAACATTTTGATGAAGTCCATATTGCAATATCAGTGAAATGTATTTATATTCGAGGCCCAAACTCTAAAAGTCATTATTTACGTTGATTAATGACATGTAATTCATTGTTTTAGTCGAGTTTTTGGATTTTTTGTCATAAATCGGCCTCATGCAGTTATCGCATTCCAGCTTCCTGTCACATTGCGCAAGCGTACGGCCGTGCTTTCCGTTTTGTTTGTTTACATTTTTAAACTGTTTTCTAGCGGTTTTCTTAGTTCATGTAGCTTATAGACATTGACCAGTTTCCGTAATCATCAAATTTTATATCATTTAATAAATGAATTATGATAAATTAGCGCGATTGCAATTTAAAAAACCAGAATCAATATTTATATAATTTTTATACAACACGAAGGAATAAAACAATACACTAATTTTGTATCAATGCGAAAATTGTTCAATTTATTGTTTCATTAACATTCAAAGTAATTATCAACTACAATGCTAAATATATATTATTTTCATTAAACATTTTAAGCTAAATTTCGTTTTTCTATTTTCTATGAGTTCCTTATTCGGAATGACCTCTACACTTTTGGTTTCTTGAATGATAAAATCAGAGAATGTAAACAGCATGTCCGAATCAGATAGTTCAGAAGAAGATATTGAGGAAAAATCTCGGTTATTAGAGGCTGTAGTAAATGTCATCCCACAATACACATCCAAACATGCACTGATTAACCAAACAGGTATATTTAGCCAACATGACCAGTATCATTAAAAATCCCATTCAGTGATTCACAATTTTCGAGTCAGTAGTCACAGGTCTCTACAATAACTTTTTTTTCAACTTGTCCAGTATGACAAGTACAACCCAAAACTTACTTGTCCGAATGAAATTGTAACTTGTCCAAAACAAATCTTAATAATAAACTTTTTTGCCTTCTAAGTTGATTCAAGGAACAAAGTGAATTAAAACAATAGAACAGAATTTGATTAATATCTTTTGAAATACTTTTCAAAAATATGAGTAGAGAACAACTGAATCTAGTCATGTCACAGGGCTTAGGTTCTAGTTTTCATCAATGGCAAAGTCTCATCAGACTCTGCACACGAGGCACCGTCTGATAGGCCTGTCAATGTACACTCATTGGATTTGTATCCTGGTTATTTAAGTTGAAAAAAGATTATTCAAATGCAATCAATAAAAAAAAGAAGATGATGTATGATTGCCAATGAGACAACTCTCTGCAAGAGACCAAATGACACAGAAATTAACAACTATAGGTCACCGTATTGCAAGTATTGTTTCTTTCTACATATGATCAAATATGATTTTGTGAATATTATGGTAAATAATTTCTTCATTTTTATTGAAAAAATATTTTTGTTAAAAAAATTACCGGTATGGTATTTATTATAATAATATAAAGCAACAGAATAAGGTGGGAAATAGGTACTGATTTGTCTTGGTCCCGAATTGTCTCCTGCGTTGCCAAACTGTCTATTAATCATATCTATTAAATATGTCTCCTACGGTGCCAAACTGTCTATTAATACTTGTTTTTATCTTCTTTTCTTGTTTTTTGTTTATAACTACTTTGTTCATCAAAGTTGGATTAAATTTATTTTCTGCAGAATAATTTTACTTGTCCCGTCGGACAAGCCTGATATAGCTTTTACTTGTCCGACCTTTTTTTCCTCTGGTACCGGACAATCGGACAAGCGTTATTATCGAGGTCTGCGTCATAAGAGGGGGGGGGGGGGGGGGGGGGGTCGGAGGGGTCCTGATCCCGAAATCCCGGGCTTAAAAACATGAAATCCCGAGGTCCCGAATTTGAAGAAATTTAAATCCAGACATCCCGAAATCCTGACCTTAAAAACACCCGATCCCAGAGTCCCGATAAAGGTCCGACCCCCCTCTCATAATTTATGGTCAGATCATATGTTTTCATACGTCATATGAATTTGTACTATGCATGCCTTTTCAATGAAATTGTGACGTCACAATGCATTCTTAATAGCATGAAAACCCATGAGACGAAGATATATTTGTTCTGATCCCAATGGTAGTCCAAATAATTATAACGTCTTGAAAGCCCAGGTCATATTTAGATTTGAATAATGATCAAAGACATGATTACTAAATTTCGACTAAGTGCACATAAATTAGAAATAGAAGCAGGAAGATACAAAAATGTAGATGTGAATGATAGAAAATGCGGAATTTGTTAAAAATAATATGAAATGAAATATACCTTTTACTTCAATGTCCAAAGTATATAGAAGAGCGCAGGCAATTTTTAGCATATAAAGAACAAAGGGTGCCAAATATAAAAACATTAGCTGATGAGTCTATATGTGTTTGGCTTATAAGTACCATAGTCAATCGATAGATTATTTTTTCAAATAAAATTATAGTTATCTTTTATTACAATGATATATAGTTAAACAATGTTAGAAATGGCAGGTAAGTTTGGTCCAGCTTGTCAGTAATATAGAACTACGTCACTATACCTAATATATTATTAGATGTACCAGCTGTTTTTTTATTGCTGGTCTTAATTGAATGGTTTGATTTATTTATTTTTGATTTATTTGTATTGTTTTCCTTGTGTTTTTGTTTTTTTTTCATCTGCAATTGTTTTAAACAATCATTGTCATGATTGTATATAAATTTAATGTAATTATTCAGCTCAGCTTTGGGCGCTGTGATTAGCAATAAAACATTATTCTATTCATAGTCGATCCAATTTAAAAAAATGACCTATTGCATCCATTGTGAAAAAAATTCTATTATTGGAGGACCAGTTACCGTCAGCTACCAGCACTTGCCATTTTATTCAATACCGGAGAGGTTGCTTAAAACCATAGGTGCTTGAGGACAGAACCCTATGTTGAGCCCCATATAATCCCTCCGTTTTTATTGGAAAGTTTGGAACTATTATTCCAAGTCTTTCCTAAGGCACCAGCCTACCAAACAGAAAGTAGCACAGGTTAGCTACTAAATCTGTAAAATGCATACACACTGAAATAAAGTTACTTATAATTCTCATGTCTGTGTACAAATGCATATATGAACTGTGAACAATTTGGGTTATACAAAAAATGTATCTTTGGAGCAACTCATTCAAGTATGCATGTCTTTAAGTTTTGTCAATTTGCAGGCTAGTTTTGTCATTTTGATTAGATAAGAGTAGTGATAGCCCTTAGTTAGAATGTCCCACCTCCTTAAATGCCAATCATCAATTGACCAAATAACTAAACAACATAAGTCTTACATAATTAGACAGACTCTTCATTATACATCTCAATACACAAATGCGTGACCTCATTATTGAATACACAAATGTATATATTAGATGTAATGATAGATTTATTCATTTTCTATTACAGTAATAGGCAATGAATAAATACTTTTAATCGACACTGCATGAAATGATTCTATAAATTATGTCTGAAAGATAAATGATTATGGATTAACTAGATTTTTCTTTCAAAAGAAAACACAAAATATTAAATCTAAATATAAAAAAGTTCTTAAAAGAGGGACGAAAGATACCAGAGGGACAGTCAAACTCACAGATCGAAAACAAACTGACAACGCCATGGCCAAAAATAAAAAGACAATAGACAAATAATAGTACAGATGACACAACATAGAAAACTAAAGACTAAGCAACACGAACCCCACCAAAAACTGGGGGGTGATCTCAGGTGCTCCGGAAGGGTAAGCAGATCCTGCTCCACATGTGGCACCCTTAAAGTAAGTCTATATTTTACTTGATAAATTTTTGAAATAATATTCTGTTATTAATAACTTGTGTTACATTTATCAGTGATTGGCTTGAAACAGTAGGTAAAATTTCAAAACCTTTAATCTGAGCAAACCAAATTATTTTTTTTACTTTATTCCCCATCAAATTTCTTCTAGCAATACTAGTCATTTGAATACAGGAAGTGTATTTTTGCAATGAAGAATGAATCCCAATTTCAATAAAATAAGTTTTTTAATTTGCTTATGTTGAAAAAGTACATTTTCATTGCCCTTTTCTGGAAAATATGAAATTATAAATTGATTTAAAATACACTCTACAACTTTAAATCTTTAGTTTCATATAATCCTGATAATTGTTTTCAAAATCAATAAGCAATTCTTAGAGGAGAAAAATAGTATACCTTTGTTTCAACTTACAAAATGCCCCCAAAACAACTTTTTAACATAATTTTTGGAGACAATAAAGATTATCTGTTGGTCCCATGTCCTACAAGGATAACTGATATTTTACTTTATTAGAGGAATTCTGTTTCTAAAGATAAAGCATAAAAGATGAAACATGTAACAGGGAACATTATTTGGTTAAGATATGAAAATGCAATTTATACTAAATTGTTGTGCAAATTGAGGGACCCACTATCATAAATTTATCAACGTTTAGCTCACTTTATCAACTGAAAAGTGCTTATCCTTCTAAATACTTGCAGTTAATGCAATTTTTCTGCAATAGTGCTATATTAATACCCTTTTTTTGTCCACACCTTAGTGACCATACCTATATATAGTTGAAATTATTCAAACAACTCATCCAATCTTTCCATGAGTGATTTCCATCACTTTGATTATCTTAAATCCAGATTTTCTAATATATATCATTTATTTGTAC
This sequence comes from Mytilus californianus, assembly GCF_021869535.1. Taxonomy (NCBI): domain Eukaryota; kingdom Metazoa; phylum Mollusca; class Bivalvia; order Mytilida; family Mytilidae; genus Mytilus; species Mytilus californianus. The sequence goes on along the minus strand of NW_026262734.1, from coordinate 91,970,289 downwards.
CTCATGCATACCATAAATATACCATGTGCTTACTCTTCGCTCTATAGTGGAGTGGCACATTGATAGTTAACATGTATATCTAGAGTAAACACATGGTATATTGGTATGCATATGGTACAAATAAATGATATATATTAGAAAATCAGGGATTTATGATAAGGGCAAAGTCAAAATAAATGGTTCCTTGCATATAAAGCAATATTTATCAATCATGCTGATCATTTGATTGAATAAATTAATTTCAAATGATGTGGCTTGATGTGTAGAATATTCCTGCAAAACATCTTTGGAAAATCTCAAGTATTAAAAAAATGACGTTAAAAAAAGATGCCAAAATTGTCAGGAGTGCAACACTTTTTTGTGACATTTTGAAAAATTACTTTTTTATTAAGACACAGCAAATTGTTGTAAGGAGGAATGTGCCTTAAATTCTTAGTTATATTACAACTATTATATCTTAGTGATGATTTCAGCTCAGAATGAAGCTTTTCCATTGAACCGTTTTGATACAGATGTGTTCTGAAAAAAAGTTGTGCCATGTCACACGAATTAGTATTACTGAGGAATAGAATGATTTTTGCTTAAATGACTCACACCTAAACATAAACAAAGGTCAATCCTGTAAAACAAATATGTCCTTTCCAGAATAAATAGTTTATTTACCTGATTATTGATATAAATAATGTGTGAGAGTCAAGTATATAAGGCCTCCCTGTAAGTGTCAGGAGTGCAACTTTGAAGTTTAAAGACTCACACTGAAAAAATACAAAAGCCATTTTATGGTTCTGTTTTATTTTTCAAAAGATACTATACTAGATACAAGATTGCACCCAAAGAGTAGCCTGATAGACAAGGAATTTTTCTTTTAGAACCATTTTTTTGATGTCAGGAGTGCAACAGTTTTAAAATAACATGTTCTTGGACTTACATTTTAAGATAATCTCAGCTCCTAGTGACTTATTTGCATCTAAACATGTTTTCTAACTATTAAGGTTACATGTATGAGTTATGATAAATTCTTAAAGGTAAATTTCAAAGCAGGACTTTGATCAAAGAATTATTGTTTGTCACAAGCAAAAATATTTGAATGTTAAATTTTCATATTATTTGCAAATTATGGAAGCTAATTGTCTTAAACTTTGTCTTTTGATTAGGAAATAACCATATTTCAATTTAAAAGTTTTATAATGGTTTCATGTAATACTAATTAAATTATTATAATTGTTATAACAAACAATTAATTTTGTTGCACTCCTGACATGAATTATCCATAACAAGCAGTTTTACACATTTTGAGTTCAACTTTAAGACCCAACCTTTGAATGAATGAAAGATGGGAAAGATGGTTGTGAAACTAAACTTTAGAATAAAATCAGACAGGTTAAGTGCATACAAACACACCATCATAGTCAACAACAACTTCAACTTTGAGGAGTAGAAAATTGAGAAAAACACTGAAATAAGATCCAAATCTGAAGGACAAACTAGACAAATATAAACAAAGAAAGAACAAAGAAAACAAAACAATGTAAAACTAAATTCAAAAGACTTAGAACAGAATTAAAACACATATGAGAAAATGAAAACAAAACAGAGAAAGTGGCAACAGAAGAGAAGAAGAAAATTGACACAAGCTAAAAAAAAGTTGCAAACCAGCAGAAAATTGTCCAGTCAAGTAGCAAAAGTACAGATGCTATACAATACCTAGAGAAATCAGAAAGAGAAGTCAAAGAATAAGACATTATCTTCCTGACCATCCCAAATCTTGGGCTTAAACATTTGAGCACATCATATCCACAGCTACACCAAGGTGGTTGTCAGTGTAAATGAGAACTGATATCAGCTGTGTGCAAGAAATTGATGAGTCTTGAACATGTTGAAGTATAAACAAAGTTGAGGAACCCCTAAAAGATCTGAAAACTGTTGAAAAGAAAATGGCATTTTCAAAGAGTCCCTTAGTTCTAACTTTTTCAGGTAGCCTCTATTCTTTTTGAAAATGCCAGTTTCTTTTCAACAGTTTCCAGATCTATTAAGGGTCTCTCAATTTTTTTTCCACTTCGGCACCCATCAATTTGTAGCACACTTCCATCAGTACTGATTAGTTCTTACAACTGCCTTGGTGTAGCTGTGGATATCATGTATTCAATTGTTTTAGGGCAAGGTTTGGGTTGGTCAGGAAGAATTTTCCCAATACTTTGTCTTCTCTTTCTAATTTCTCCAGATAGTGTATATGAACCTGTACTTTTGCTTCTCGACTGGACATTTTTCTGTGGGTTTGCAACTTTTTTGGCCTGTTTCAATTTTCTTCTTCTTTCATTGTCTTTTCTGTTGCCAAACTCTTTGTTTTGTTTTTTTCATTTTCTCCATCTGTGTTTTTGAATTCAGGTTAAGTCTTTGTAATTAAGTTTTACATTGTTTTGTTTTTTTTGTTCTTTCTTTGCTTATATTTGTCTAGTGTGTCCTTTAGGTGGATCTTCTTTCAGATTTTTTCTCAATTTTCTGCTCATCAAAGTTCTAGTCGATGTTGACTTTGATGGTGTGTTTTGATCCCTTAGTCTGTCTGATTTTCTTATCAAGTTAGTTCAGTTTGATCGAATATCTTTTCCATCTTTCATTCCTTCAAAGGTTGGATCTGCTAGATGAACTCCAAATGTGTGAGACTTTAATAAAATAAAAATATTGAATCTGTGCAAAACTGCTTGTTATGGTAGATTCATGTCAGAAGTTCAACAAAATTAATCGTTTGTTATTACAGTTATAATAATTTAATTAGTATTACATGAAACCATTATAAAACTTTTAAATTGAAATATGGTTATTTCCTAATCAAAAGACACAGTTTATGACAATTAGCTTCCTAAATTCTAAAATTATATAAAAAATCATCATTCAGATATAATTGCTTGTGACAAACAATAATTTTTGGATCGAAGTCCTGCTTTGAAATTTACCTCTAAGAATATATCATACATGTAGCCTAAATAGTAAGAACACATATTTGAGGGCAAATAAGTCATAAGGAGCTGAGATTATCTTAAAATGTAAGTCCAAGAAAATAACATTTTAAAACTGTTGTACTCCTGACATCAAAGAAATGGTTCTTAAAAAAAATCCTTGTCTATCAGGCTACTCTTTGGGTGCAATCTTGTATCTAGTATAGTATCTTTTGAAAAATAAAACAGAACAATTTATTGGCTTTAGTATTTATTAAGTGTGAGTTTTTTAACTTCAAAGTTGCACTCCTGACACTTATAGGGAGGCCTTTTTTACTTGACTATCACACATTTATATCAATAATCAGGTTAATAAAGTATTAATTCTGGAAAGGACATATCTTTTTTACAGGGTTGACTTTTGTTTATGTTTAGGTGTGATTCATATATTCAAAAATCATTCTATTCCACAGCTGTTCTAATTATTGTGTTGCACTCCTGACAGGGCAATACTTTTTTTCAAAACACATCTGTATCAAAACGGTTTAATGGACAAACTTCATTTGTAGCTAAAAGCATCACTAAGACATAATAGTTGTAATATAAATAAGACTCTATGGCACATATCATCATATTACAAGTTGCTGTGTCTTTATAAAAAAAGTATTTTTTCAAAATATCACAAAAAAGTGTTGCACTCCTGACAATTTTTGCATCTTTTTTTATCGTCATTTTTTTTAATACTTGAGATTTTCCAAAGATATTTTGCAGGATTATTCTACACATCAAGCCACAAAATTCAGCCCATTTTAACATTGCAAAGACTGCCATTTAAAAAAAATAGTAGCGAAATGTGATGAGACATGAACTTATGTATACAATTAGTGATATGTATGATATAGTTCAAAAATATTGTTTAAATGAAATTAAAATGTTAAATCTGAAAGGTATATACACTTAATCTAGAAATCATGGGCTTTTTTATGATGTATAACTGTTTTGATATGATATATATTGAATGTCAGGAGTGCAACAAAATAGGAGGAATGAAGTTCCTTATATAGGTAATAATTTAAAAAAATAATAATAGTTCAGAAAAACTTTGAAGAATGCAGATCTCTTTTTAAGTTGTCAAACAACAATTCTACTGAATATTTAATAGAATTTAGTTCATAGTTTGGGAACTTAAAGGGAAAATTCACGATTTTTTACTTATCATCTTATAATGTTCATAATACCATAAAAAACATATTCACCAGGTTTTATCTGGATATGAAAACTAATAAAGAAAAAAATTGGGAATTATTGATTTTATTTATTCGAACTTCCTGACTTCTGTGACGTAGTTTAAGTCTTTTTGCATGCTGGGAGTGGAATTAATCTCATTTAAGTCTTGTTCGTTGATCATCTAATAACGCGATTTAAAGCGCATCGACGACTTTTGGCATAGCTATTAACCAACTAATAATTAAGAAAGTAAAGTGATCAGCCGTGCAACTTTTAAAAATTAAATGTACGATTTATATTTTAAGGATTTCTAATATGATTATAGTCATTATAGTAATAAAAGTAAATCATACAATAGAATATTTTTATGATTTTTTTTTCCGACGGATATTTTCAACAAACATATTTAACTGATAGTGTATTAAAAATGCATGTTTGTATTCTCACCTTTTACTTCAGTCTAGCAAACATTTTCCGCTAGTACCGTGTAAATACAATGTGTATTGTACTGTGACACTTAGTGACTACCTGTTGAATGCGTGGTTAAATTCAAGGTATTTAAAGGTTTGCATTCTGTAATTCTAATCTTTTGATCTTCACTCAGTGAATTTTAGCCGTCACGGTTCACCGTTCCAGGTGTGAACATCATTTCGTATGAATGATAAACGGGAGTGATAGTTTGAGACAGAAAATAAAAAATTATTCCGAGGGAGTAATATGGTGGCACAATAACTGGATAGCCGTGGTATATTTTTATATTTTCCGTAAGCTCAGTTTAAAATGAATTATGACTGCTGAATATTTTTGTAACAATGAAATACTGAATTAATTTAATTGAATAAATAATAATGGCATTCTAAACACGAGTGTATGAACTAAAAATTGTACTATTTCAAATTAGAATCAGTAACCTTGAATATTTGAAATAGATAATTACCAATTGCAATTATATAATTTGGTCCGTCCAAAGCGATCTTTATTTATATATTCAGGAATTAATGTCCTTATCAAAATATTTTAAATCTCACAACCTATAAATACTTCAGCCATTTGAAGAAAGATAATTAAAAAGTTGACAAGAAATTTAAGGTCAACTTTGTCTTATTGGAATGAGATCGAATAATTAAGAACACAAATTATTTTGAGAAATGTGGGTTTGAGACAGAAAAAAATAATTATTTGGGGAGGAATATGGTGGCAAAATACCTGAATCGCCGTTATATATATTTTTTATATTTTGCGTTAGCTCAGTTTTTAAATAGATGGGTGAGTATTTTGTTGTAACATCGGAATTCTGAATAACTTTCAATGAAATAATTTTATAAATAAAAATGGCCCACGAAAACGAGCGTATAAACCAAAAACTGTGCTATTTTGAATTATGATCGGTAACCTTGAATATTTAAATGTGCAGAGAAAATTATCAGTTACATTAATATAATTTGGTCCGTCCAAAGCGATCTACATTTACCTAATCGGGAATGTCCTTATTAAAATATTCTACATCTCACAACAAATACTTTAGCTATTTGACCAACGATGTTTAAAAAATTTTTACAGAATCAATCTAACGTAAACTTGGCTTGCCTTTATTGAATGGAGACAGACCGGCAGAATCAATGTTCAATGTGCTTTATATCTTGTACCTTTGTAAGACTTATCATTCATTCATAAACCATGTCTATACCGCAGACATATATATACATATAATTATATGTCTGTCTTAACTGACAAGAATACTCACTAGTAATTTGTTGGGGCGCTTTATAGCTTAATTGCTGTTCGGTGTGAGCCAAGGCTCATTTTTATAATAATGTGTCAGAAAAATCAATTTAAATATGATCTGAAGTGCATAAGATGCATAAGTTAAAATAGAAATAACATTTAAATGACAGATTTAGGTCTTTATAAACCAGCAATGATTACAAATTTTAAAAAATCATGAGTATTTTGTTCTAGTTTCTGCATTTTTAGTTTGGTTTATAATATGTCAGGAGTGCAACAAAAACAGGGGAAATTGGATGTATTTTCTTTTTGATATATCTTCTTTATTAAAAGATTTATCTATCAAGTTTTTTTCCTCAGTGAATTTGAAAAATGGTTAATTTTAATATGGAGAAGTTTTTTTATCAACTAATTGATGAATTATTTTTTAATCAAAACTTTTTCAATCAACTTTAAATGAATTGATACAAAAAATAGCCAAAAACATAAAAAAAAAATGATAATCAAAGAGAAGATTAATAATCTTTGTATCAAAAGTAATGTTTGGATCTCTGCAATCAATAGGGGTGAAAAAAAATATAAATATTTGATAGTGTTTGTCTGAAATAATATTCCAAAAAGGTATACTTGATTTAAATTTGTTTTATTGGTTTATGTCATTTAAGTTTCAGAACTTTTTTATTTCTTCATACTTTTTTATATCCTTTTGGATTTATTAACTTAAATGTATATGTATCAAGATACAACAAAAGAAAATGCACTAAAACAATGTTGAAATTTGGTAAAAAAAATAAAATTTGGACCATTTATTTTGACTTTGCCCATAATAAAGGGGGAGGGACTATATAGGGCTCAACATAGGGTCCTGTCCTCAAGCACCTTTGTTAAAAACAACATTCTGCTTATATCTTCTGACATGTCACAAATATTTTTACCTCATTTGTAAAAAATCTGTTTTGTTTGATCCAACTTAGATAGGAAAATGCCGAAATTTTCTGTTAATTGAACGTGATGTGGACAGATTCACTAGTGGTCACATGATGTCATCACTGTATGACGTCCCCTATTGAGGAAAACTTACTGTTTTTAGACAAACTAATATCTAACCTTGCTTCAGAATATACAGGTTTTTTCAAAAGAATTTTAAAAGATTAGTTAATTTCAAAATTAAAGTCTATATGTGACTTCAATACAGTGTAAGTGGTTGATTTCAAGTTGCATACAGTTCACATTCTGAACAGGAAGAGGACCATTTATTTATTTGTTCAGTGTATGTTCACTTGTTTTTGTTAATATGTCTTTTGATTGAGTTAAGCCATTTCAATTGATATTTTATAGTGTGTCTTTCTGTGTTGTGATGTTACACTGTTTTTTTCAGGTAGGGTGAAGGTTGGCACCTATTAAAACGCTTAAACCCACTGCATTTGTTTGCACCAGTCCTAAGTCAGGAACCTGATGTTCAGTGGTTGTCGTTTGTTGATGTGGTTCATAAGTGTTTCTTGTTTCTAGTTTTTTATATAGATTAGACGGTAGACCGTTGGTTTTCCCGTTTGAATGGTTTTACACTAGTAATTTTTGGGGCCCTTTATAGCTTGCTGTTTGGTGTGAGCCAAGGCTCTGTGTTGAAGGCTGTACTTTGACCTATAATGGTTTACTTTTACAAATTGTGACTTGGATGGAGAGTTGTCTCATTTGCACTCATACCACATCTTCTTATATCTATGTCTATCTGACATGTTCATTTGACCTTGACATCATTTTGGTCAATGTTAAGTTTTCTGTACTTTGACCTTTAATGGTTTACTTTTACAAATTGTGACTTGGATGGAGAGTTGTCTCATTTGCACTCATACCACATCTTCTTATATCTATGTCTATCTGGCATGTTCATTTGACCTTGACATCATTTTGGTCAATGTTAAGTTTTCCTGTTTAGTACATCATGTACATGTAGTATAAAAATAAGAAAGATGTGGTATGATTGCCAATGAGACAACTCTCCAGTTTGTTTTATTAGATACTATTATATATGTAATTAGCAATAAAACAAATATTGTGGTTCATGGAATAATCGTAAGATGTACATGTCTCTCTGGCTTGTATGATCTGACCTCGACCTCATTTTCATGGTTCACTGGCCAATTTTTTAAGTTTTCATTATTTGGTCTGTTTCTTGGATTCTACATTGTTCTACAAGCAAAACATGTCAACTATATATTTTGATGTATGGAATGATGGAAAGGTATACATGTCTGTCTGACAGGGTTTGTCTCACCTTGACCTCATTGTCATGAATCAGTTACAATACTAGGTCTATGATATATTGTCGTAATACCTTGATCTTTAAGACTTCCAACATAAAATCAATCATCAAACCAGTAAAGCAGGCAAGAAATTTCAGTGTGTGCACTCTTGTTTTGGATAACGTTACTCACTTGTAGTTTGAAGCAATACTAAAATTTTGCTTTTATTTATCTGCAAGAAATTTTCAAGTCAGAAACTACAACAATTGTCTTATGGATTTGATGTTGATGTGAGATCTGTGATGATTTATATTTAATTTATTTACTTCTCTTTATGACTCAGGACAGTTCAGAACATGGACATATTGTATACACACCTGTCTATCATTAAACAAATATGAAGATGTTGTATAATTGCCTATGAGATAGCTATCCAACTGAGACCAAATGAAGTGGTAGAGTTGTATAATTGCCTATGAGATAGCTATCCAACTGAGACCAAATGAAGTGGTAGAGTTGTATAATTGCCTATGACATAGCTATCCAACTGAGACAAAATGAAGTGGTAGAGTTGTATAATTGCCTATGAGATAGCTATCCAACTGAGACCAAAGGAAGTGGTAGAGTTGTATTATTGCCTATGAGATAGCTATCCAACTGAGACCAAATGAAGTGGTAGAGTTGTATAATTGCCTATGAGATAGCTATCCAACTGAGACCAACGGAAGTGGTAGAGTTGTATAATTTTGCCTATGAGATAGCTATCCAACTGAGACCAAATGAAGTGGTAGAGTTGTATAATTGCCTATGAGATAGCTATCCAACTGAGACCAAAGAAAGTGGTAGAGTTGTATAATTGCCTATGAGATAGCTATCCAACTGAGACCAAATGAAGTGGTAGAGTTGTATAATTGCCTATGAGATAGCTATCCAACTGAGACCAAAGGAAGTGGTAGAGTTGTATAATTGCCTATGAGATAGCTATCCAACTGAGACCAAATGAAGTGGTAGAGTTGTATAATTGCCTATGAGATAGCTATCCAACTGAGACCAAATGAAATGGTAGAGTTGTATAATTGCCTATGAGGTAGCTATCCAACTGAGACCAAATGAAGTGGTAGAAAGCCACTGTAGGTCACTGTATGCCTTCAACAATGAGTAAAACCCATACAGAATAGAAAGTTATAAAGAACACCAACATTACAAAATGTAAAACAATTCAAATGAAAAATCAACAATCTGATTTATGATAAAACAATAAATGAAAAACAAATATATATAGATATATATAAATACAAGTTGTAAAAGGCTTAACTCATCATACTAGCACCAAGCACAACATCTGCTAACATGGCTAACAAAAAGACAGTTGTCTAAACAATATGACTGGCTATAGATTGTCATAAGCAAGCCAGCTCTATAAAAGTTCTGAATAAATTTAAAGAGAGACAAAGAAAGATATGCCATCAAGACCAAATTCTCCAAATAAGTTAAAAAATAAAATATAATATAAGTGTGTAAGATTACCACTGGCATGGTTCGTGACTAGGAACATACAGTATTGCAGGTCCTCAATAGAATTTGTCTTTTTATACAGTATGACAGCTGTGCAATTCTCATTCACTCTCACCACATTAGAAGTAATTCCTGATTCTGAATTATTTTTAAGTGAGGCCAGGACCCCAAGTATTTTAGAAAAGTTTGGTAAAAAGTCAGCCTAATAAATAGGTTGGCATGAAAGAATTTAATCAAAACTGTTTTTGAGATTAGAACCTAATATTAAGCCTTTGTATAAATATTTAATTTATATTTATTTTATTAAGAGATTAATTATTATAAAGTAGTATGTTATATATTTTGTAGATGTGACATTACCAGTGAAAGAAAACTTGAAAGAAAGAAGAATCTATAATTTGCCATCTAACAGGTGATGTTGAAATAGATAACAAAAATAGTATTCAAGTCAAAATGTTTTTACTTCGACAATAATGGAGAGCAATCCAATTACAGACAATTATAATGTCAATTCCCACAAAAAAATTAATAACAAAAAGTTCAAGATTAAAAAGATTTTTATCAAACTTATATCAAAGGTTTATATCAGCGATGTCTCGTACAAATTTGAAAATCAGTGCTGATCAACTATTTATAAAATAGTTATGCCCCTTGGAAATATTAATTATATGGACGATTGCATTGTAAAGTCTTTCAAGCCTCCATATCTCTAAGATATTTGTAAAATGTTTCAAATAACAAAAATTTGTTAGTGAATTTTATTCTTGGCAAGTAAACAAACAAAGAAGTGATTGATTTATGTTTGCCTCATGCCACATCAGTTAGCAGCTGTAAAACAAACAAAGAATGTCTGCTCACATTACAGTAAGGACTGTCCCATAATTGATCATGGTGGGAGGGATGGGAGTCATATAACTTAGAATTTCAAAAATGTTATTTATAAGTAAAATGAAAATTTTATTTAATGAGTGGTTTGGGGTCTAAAAACAGTGCTGCCCCTGTCCCATGGGTTTAATCTGGAACAGACCGTATAAACAATGATTACATTGGTTGCAATAAAATACCATGATTTCCTGGTTGAATAATGATAATTTCTCATGTTCAATAAATCCTGTAATTTCACTCCTGTGATGTTATTTAACAAAAGGTGTTTCATCAAAAGGATGTTAAAACTTGCATGTTTCTTTTTAATAAGTGAGGGTCTTTGGGGGGGGGGGTCTTCATTTCTTTATTCTACTGATTTTTAGACCATTATTCTCTATTCTTTATACTTCACCATCCCATTATACTCTGTTCTTTCTTTTTTTTTTTGGCCTATTTTTCTCTATTCATATTTTTTCCCATTATTCTGCACTTTTTGCCTATTATTCTCCATTCTGAAAACCTCCTCCAGACCCTCATAATGATGTTATTTTGAACATTAACACAACATTCAATCTTTTTGTGTAAAGATAACAAAAATATATAACCTTTCTCATGGATGACACATTTGATTTAAGGATGTTCGCTACTCTTGTTTTTTGATGTTTTGTCAGATATTCGGAATCCTCTAGTTTTATCCATGCATTGCCTTTAAAAATTTTGACCACTAACCCCTACTTTTCTTTTTATGATTATATAACATAAAAATTATAGTTTAAAAAGCCATTTTTGAAAATTTTATTAAATCCTTGTTATTTTTTCATAGTTTTTGAAAGAAAAAAGGTGCTAATGTTACATGTATAAAAAATCTAGAGAGAATTATTTCCCACCAAATTTTCAGTTGCTTATATCTCAAAAACAAGGACACTGCTTTTTTAAGTGCAGTTATTTATATACTATCAATTTAAAACAGTCTTTTGAAAAGCTTGTTATTTTGAAACAGAGTAAAGAACATCCTTAAAATTCAATTCAGGCAGCAAACAGGCATGGGGTAATGCAAATTTGTAATTGTAATGCATGGTAATGCATTACATTTTACCAAGTAATTGCATGTAATGTGTAATGCAGCATTTTTTGCATTACATGTAATTGTAATTTAATGCATTACTTTAGCAAAAAGTTATGTAATTTCATGCATTACATTGCATTACATGGCATTACTTTTTTCACATACTATATATCTTTAACAGATTGTTGGAGATTTAACTAAAGCAGAATTTAAGATTTCTTGATTAACTAAGAACATAATCATTTGAATATTGATTCTCTATTTTCTATTTATTTTTCACACTTTACATAACTCACTAGATGGAAAAACACAACACTGTATATCAGATTGAGTTCTTTTTTTTATTTCATTTTATTCATACATTTTCCAGGATAAAAAGATTGATATTTGAAAAGCATTAATGTTAAAGTGTTCCATTGTTGTCAAAAGATCAAAAGATCAATGAATACCTTGTCATGATTAAATAACAGATAATTGAACATTTTCATAAAACACTAATTAGTTTGTTTTAAAATCAATCTTTTCACCATTTTGACATTTGGTCATAGATTAAGCTCTATGTTTATTATATAATTAGGAAAGAAATTCTCAGTAAATATTTTGATTGAAATTAAAAAAAAATGTATATTTATGAAAGTAAAGTTAACATTAAGTTAAAATAAGTATTTAACTTCATCTCTGTAATTTCTTTTTAGAGAAAACACAGAGATGTATACCTTGAAACATGAAAACTAAAGATAGAAGAGCAATCAACTTTGATAGGTTTTGTGAAACAGTCGGGTAGTCAGAAATATCATTTAAAAGTGTTCAGGCCTGATAGAATGTGCATGAAGGATGAAACCTTTCGAAACCCTTATAATGTAAAAATGTAATAGTCGTATTGAATAAACTTTTTCATGTCTACTTAAATTCAATACATGGAACAGTTAATGCTTATGCTAGAATCTTTTGTGACTTTATGTTGTTTTTCAAAATGTTTGATTTTTCTTTTCACTTGATACAAAAATTTACAAAATGTAATGTGTAATTCAATGCATTACTTTGCAAAAGTAATTGTAATTTAATGCATTACTTTGCAAAAGTAATTGTAATTTAATGCATTACTTTGATAAATGCATGTAATTGTAATTGTAATTTAATGCATGGTTTTGTCAAAGTAATTGTAATATAATGCATTACATTGCAATGTAATTCGCCCCATGCCTGGCAGCAAACCAGTGTACCAATACACCAAACAATATATGTGGATTATAAAATCTTTTTTTAATTATTACAGGCCATTAGCTGTTGATAAAGAAGAAGAAAATGGTGCATTTACTCCAGGGGTCAGAAAATTTGTGGCTTCAAAATTATCAGAACAGCTTGATAAGTATGAATCTATACGTATGGAAAGTCCCCAAAAAGTGGGGGGGGGGGGGGGGGGGGGGGGGGGAGGGGAGTTAAGTACTTAAGGGGCATTAATAAATCATACTTCAGAGAGAAACATACAATACAATGGCCAAAAAGATAAACAGCAGTCCATATAAAAACATTGCAGACAAAAAGTAAAGATTGAGCAACACGAACCCACCAAAAAATTGGGACTTCGAAAGGGTAAGCTGTTCCTGTTCCACAAGTTAACTTAGGTGCTCTGGAAGGTTGAGCAGTTCCTGTTCCACAAGTTAACTTAGGTGCTCCAGAAGAGTGAGCAGTTCCTGTTCCACAAGTTAACTTAGGTGCTCTGGAAGGGTGAGCTGTTCCTGTTCCACAAGTTAACTTAGGTGCTCTGGAAGGGTGAGCAGTTCCTGTTCCACAAGTTAACTTAGGTGCTCTGGAAGGGTGAGCAGTTGCTGTTCCACAAGTTAACTTAGGTGCTCCGGAAGGGTGAGCAGTTCCTGTTCCACAAGTCAACTTAGGTGCTCTGGAAGGGTGAGCAGTTCCAGATATATGATGACAGTTCATTTTCAAGATCTTTTTGCGACCACTTATAAATTGAGAAATGATTACACTTTTAAGGACAGATCAGTTTAACCTTTTGTTATCCCTTGCCATCTTTTCATTTTTTTGTCTAAAAAATAATTCTTTCCTGTTATGCTCATTTTAACATGGGTAGGCATTATATTTGTCAATATCTTTATACAATTATAGTGCCTTATCATGTTAAAATGATTAAGTGTCAGAGATTTAATCTAATACAAGGACCCTGTAATCTACAACACAAACTTCTGTTGAAACCAACTTTTGTAGTGTAGAAGTCCATTTGGTTGATATTTCATAAATTATGCACACATATGAGAAGAACTACTCATGTTTGTTTGAATGCTTTAGTGCAACAAAGTTTTATTAGGGTTAGAATGATCATATATTGAAAAAAATCTCTATCATCATAATAAACACTTCATAAGAGCTTGTATTTTTTAAGTAGTTCACAGATAGATAGACATAGAGGTTCTCAGCATAAATCTATAATGTTTTATAAAGTTTTTTGTACTTATACTAGATAAACAAAGGATATGGGGTATCCATCCATGACACAAAATCAGAATATGCACAACAAAAAAACATACAAAAAGCAAAGGAACAGTGCTTTCATTGCTGTTCTTCATCTCAAAGTCACAGTGAGACCTTCAACATGTAGCAAAAAACTCTCACCTCACTGCAAGTTTAAGACGGCCCCTAGCAATGGCCGATACCTTGTATTTATACCTAAGATTATTAAATTTTGTATGTTGTACGTGTAACCATGTCAGAACGTTTCATTTTTTTATGTTTTAGAGAGATAGAATTAACTGATAGTAGATTAAATGGAACAAACGAAGAAATTACAGATACAGGTGAGTTTTAAAATGCAAACATCTTTAACCATTTACCTTTCGGACATTTTAGACCTTTAATAATCGAAAAGACACTACCAAAGTTCAATTGAATACTGCATTCACACCAAAAATTATGTAAAGGCCATATTGGACTCATATGAAAGATAATTGATTGAATATTTCAGAAAATTAAATTTGAAGATGATTTGTCTTATTTAAGGTCAAGTGGTATCCATGGGGGAAAGTCATGTAGAGACATATTGTTGCACTAATATGGTATAGCTTTGGTGAAAAACAATGCCCCAACATACTTGCCAACCTCTGACAATGAGAAATCATGTCATGACATGACATGACATGTCAAAAAGCGTGTGAAAACGTGCGACGTAGATGCAGACTTTTTCACATTATACAAATTTGTTAATATAAAAACAATATTCTACTGTAAACTTTTATTGTTTTCAACAGTGGTCTGTTTTGCTGCTGTTAACATGTTTAAAGCAACACCACTATACACATATTCTAAACAATTACCAGTTTGGTTACATTTACTTGATAACAAGGCACACAATATATCATTGTCAAGTTCTGATCCGAATTCAGTGTACATTTCTTTATAATTGAAAATGCTCTCTCACAGTCAGAATTGATATTTGGTTGAACTATATATATATATATATAATAGCTTTATCAAGCTTTGAAAGAGTCTCATAATGTTTTTTTGCCATCTAAAATGTCATTTATTATCTCTGCCTTTGCTCACAACAAACTATATACATGATATATGTTGCTATTGCCTGGTCAAAACTGGGAAGTTTATCAGAAGACAGCTGGTACTATGAGAACTGATCCAACAGTTCCGTGATATTTCCATCCCCTGTGGCCTGTGGAAATCTGTTGGCCAGATTTGAAACTGAAAAAGAAAAATATTTTATAATTTGATTACCATTCAACATGTTAAATGCTTAATTAAATAGCTACATTGTAGTTCTCCTCTCACATGTATTGTTATGATTGCAACATAGGGTGCACATTATGCATTACTCGTCCATCGATCATTTAAACTTGAATTCCCAAATATAATTTATAAATGTTCAAATTATCTTGGTACGTACACATCGTTTTCGCTTAGCAATCGACTCTTTAGACGACAGTACAGGTCCTGAAAACGACCTCTTTCTGTGGACACTTCCCCTAAGTGAATTTGAAAGAAAGGAAATCTTTCAAAATCGTAAAAACTAATCTAAAAAGGGCTTTTGCTGTTCGTCCATAAGAAAAATAATCAATGGCTTCCAAACAATTGTTTCGAAATTTTCTGTATTTATTTTCAAGTAATGAAAAAACCCGAGAATCGGGATATCACTAATGACCAAAAAATCAAAACAAAGAAAAAGCGTGTAAAGTGGTGAAAAGCGTGTACACGCCATGTGACAAGATCCTCGCGTGTAAACCGTTGAAAAAGCGTGTATTACACGCGAATATCATGTCACTTGGCAACTATGTGCCCCAAGTCTGTTAGAGACAGACATGTTGCCAAATTGGTATAGAAAGAGGAAATATCTGCTATATGCCTTGAAAAATTGATGTCTGCAACATTCAAAATAACCAATTTCAGAAGCTTTTTTGGTCCAAATCCAATTCGGACACAACTTTCTGTCTAGAAAGTATTCAGTAAAACAATGAACAAAATTTGGTCTTTACTAGGGAGAATTCAATGAATTACCAATGATAACTTGATGTTGTGGCGCACCCTGGAGAGAGGCAAATGGAGCAAAGAGGGGAGGGTTTGTGATTGGGCTGCCGCACATAAATTCTTTTAAAGACAATTTTAAATATCAGACTTTTGCATGTATATGGTTTTCATTTTGAAATTGAAAGTAAAGTTAAGTTCTAGGTTACATTTAATATAGGAAATAATTTGTTCAACTCCGTCTATGAGATTCAAACATGCGATCTTCCTGCTATGGGTCAGTTCAGCATAGCTCTGTACCACTGGCATCCTTGGAGAAATTATTGAAATTTAAGTAGTAAAGTCTTCTACTCAAAGATATTTAGATGTTAAAAATTATGTGTTGAGATGATATATACCGTAAATTGGGAAATTTTGGTGTCGGGATATTTTGGTGGTTTTCTCTCGAAAGGCATGTGTTTTATTTTGGTGTGTGTAAATTTGGTGCTTCGTCCAATTGATATGTCTACTTTTGGAACAATAGTAGTGAGCAAGCTCATTCATATTTGCCTTTATTTACCGGTTTATTGACAAAATATCAATGAATTTCTCAAACTAGAAACACGACAAAGTTAACTTAATGAAAAAATCGGATACGGATGCAATTGCAAATAATTTCGTATATCGTGGTCCAAAGCTAAAAAAAATATGAAAAAAAATCTTAAACATTAAAATCATATTTTAAATAGATTATTTACTGTTTTACAAATATCATATGAGATAAATTTTAATCATCTCTACTGCAGTACATATTAATCTAATGATGATCAAGGATTACAATTTTAATCCTTATGCCTCTGGCAGCACATGTTAATTTATTGAAGCTAAAGGATTACAAGGAGTTTTGATATTCTAATTACCAAAAACGGTGTCTTATAATAGCCTGGCATATTTATGACATGTGTGAATAAAAATTCATGTTGTGTTTTCTTAACAATTTCAGAAAATTGACAATTAATGAAAAATTATATAATGTTGTTTAAATTGTCAAATTATACCTGGTATTTATTTGCAGATTTGGCTATGTATTGCATTGTAGGAAATATACGGAAGATATAATAACATAAAATATATTCCCCAACAATTAATATTACGATATTGTCGTACCGGTACGCAATTTTGGTGTTTCAATTTTTAGTGTTTAATTGCTTAAATTTCGTGTTTAATTTTGGCACTTTCATTGGAGGCACCAAATAAACCAAAATAAAACTACAGCCAAAATAACCCAATTTACAGTATTTGTTGCCAAATTCATGATTTAAAGCAAATGTAGGAGGAATCCATAGTTAGTCTGTCATTTTTAGCTCACCAGGCCCGAAGGGCCCCATGTGAGCTTATGCCATCACTTGGGGTCCGTCGTCTGTCGTCGTCTGTCGTCGTAAACTATTTCAAAAATCTTCTCCTCTGAAACTACTGGGCCAAATACCTTCAAACTTTAACTAAATGTTCCTTAGGGTATCTAGTTTATAAATTGTATCCGAAGTTTTGATCCATCGACAAACATGGCCGCCATGGCTAAAAATAGAACATAGGGGTCAAATGCAGTTTTTGGCTTATATCTCAAAAACTAAAGCTTTTAGAGCAAATCTGACATGGGGTGAAATTGTTCAATTGGTCAAGATCTATCAGCTCTGAAATTTTCAGATGAATCAAACATCCCATTGTTGGGTTGCTGCCACCGAATTGGTAGTTTTAACAAAATTTTGCAGTTTTTTCTTATTATTTTGAATATTATTATAGATATATATAAACTGTAAGCAGCAATAATGTTCAGCAAAGTAAGATCTACAAAAAAGTTAATATGACCATAATTGTCAATTGACCCCTTAAGGAGTTATTGCCCTTTAAAGACAATTTTACACAATTTGTTCATCAAGTTTGCTAACATTTAAAAATCTTCTCCTCTGAAACTACTGGGCCAATTACCTTCAAACTTTAATCAAATGTTCCTTAGGGTATCTTGTTTATAAATTGTATCCGAAGTTTGTATCCATCGACAAACATGGCCGCCATGGCTAAAAATAGAACATAAGAGTCAAATGCAGTTTTTGGCTTATATCTCAAAAACTAAATCTTTTAGAGCAAATGTGACATGGGGTAAAATTGTTTAATTGGTCAGGATCTATCGTCCATGAAATTTCCAGACGAATCGAACAACCCATTGTTGGGTTGCTGCCACCGAATTGGTAGATTTAACAAAATTTTGCAGTTTTTTGTTATTATTTTGAATATTATTATAGATATATATAAACTGTAAGCAGCAATAATGTTCAGCAAAGTAAGATCTAAAAAAAAGTTTATATGACCATAATTGTCAATTGACCCCTTAAGGAGTTATTGCCCTTTAAAGACAATTTTACACAATTTGTTCATCACTTTTGCTAACATTTAAAAATCTTCTCCTCTGAAACTACTAGGCCAATTACCTTCAAACTTTAACTAAATGTTCCTTAGGGTATCTTGTTTATAAATTGTATCCCAAGTTTGTTTCCATTTACAAACATGGCCGCCATGGCTAAAAATAGAACATAAGGATCAAATGCAGTTTTTGGCTTATATCTCAAAAACTAAATCTTTTAGAGCAAATGTGACATGGGGTAAAATTGTTTAATTGGTCAAGATCTATCGGCCCTGAAATTATCAGACAAATCGAACAACCCATTGTTGGGTTGCTGCCACCGAATTGGTAGTTTTAACAAAATTTTGCAGTTTTTTGTTATTATTTTGAATATTATTATAGATATACATAAACTGTAAGCAGCAATAATGTTCAGCAAAGTAAGATCTACAAAAAAGTTAATATGACCAAAATTGTCAATTGACCCCTTAAGGAGTTATTGCCCTTTAAAGACAATTTTACACAATTTGTTCATCAAGTTTGCTAACATTTAAAAATCTTCTCTGAAATACAGGTGAGCGATTCAAGCTCTTGAGAGCCTCTTGTTTCTTTGACATATACATGTTCCTTCATTTTAACAAAAGTGTTTTCAACTTTACCATAAGCAGGCACTTAAGAAACAATGTTTTGTTACATATATTTCAACTTCGCTGAAGAAAGTTAGGATATTTTTGGATGTTTTGTATCTTTTTCAATAAATTTTGTAAGAAATGACTACAAATTGTTAGTGCATTTTAAGGTCGTGATTGCGCTGGAACACTAAAAATCACATATTTAACTTGTGTACAAGTAAGAACTATTATTTTAATATTATTTTTCCAAAACATACTGCACAGTTATTAAAAATAGTCACATCTTCCCCAAAATAAACAGTATTCTATACACTCCTATGTGAAAATATTCTGTTAAAATTTAAAAAAAAAAGATGGTTTTTGCAGAAAAAATACTTGTCAGTAAGGGGCAAATCAACATTAAACAGATAATGATAGAAGTTTGATGCACATTGAAGCACATTGCTGGTATTCAGAGTATTAATTTAAGCCCTTAACCATATCTGTATGTCAACAAATATTGAAGAAACAAGACTTAATGCAAACAATGTTGTAAAATTTGCTTCACTGGTACACTGTACGGGTGTGAAAGGGATATTGGTTAAAACAGGATAAATGGACTGTTCCAAAATTTATTGGTTTGGGGGAATGGGAGGCACTCAAGTTGATTAAATATGGGTGGTTAAATTTTCCTTGATTTTTGTAAGAATTATAAGTAAAAAAATTCATTTTATGAGTGGTAGGGGTCTTAATAAAGTGCCTCCCATGACCCCTGTGTGTTTAATTCTGGATCAGCCCTGAGTGCTTATGGATATATTTTGGAATATGTAGGAAAGAGCACAATATCCAAAATTTTTGCTCGTGAGTAAAATGAAAGGTTAAATGTAATTCAAATAATCTTGGATTGGGTCATCACAATAGGTTGCTGTTAGTAGAACGATCTGTCTTGTTGAGTCAGTGGATTATGTTGTTTTTCTCATCCCTTATGCATTTCTTGCAATAATTTAAATTTAATGAAGACAATTATAGTATGAGAATATAACTAAGCATCCAAGAAATTTTGTATTATGTAGATGAGAAAGTACATGAAGCAACAAATTTTCGAAAGTTTTATAGGTTTGCGATCAACAATGATTGAAATGAATCACTGAATGAAACATTATATGTTGATAATACATTATAGATTCGTAATAAATATAAAATTCATGCATACAGGACTTAGTTTAGTATTTATGCATGCATTGGTTCAATAATTTCCATAACATTAAAAATACTAGAAACTCGTTTCATATGACTTTGAGAACTTATATTAAGAAAATTATTTTGAAAAGAGATTTTTACACCGCAATATCTACTTATATGTGTCAATAATAAGCAACACTCATTTATCCAAATGGCAAATAAAAATTTAATGATTTTTAATGAACAGTATAAAGCCTGAAATTTGTCTTGGCAAAGAGCAATTGATTAATTAGATATAAGAAGATGTGGTATGAGTGCCAATGAGACAACTCTCCATCCAAGTCACAATTTGTAAAAGTAAACCATTATAGGTCAAAGTACGGCCTTCAACATGAAGCCTTGGCTCACACCGAACAGCAAGCATCTATTTTTATGGTTATAGAAAATATCATGTTAGAGTCTTTGATACTGTCAACAAACATCACAAAATCCCAAATAAGACATCAACAGATCAAAAAATGTTCTCTAACAATAGACAATATCCCCATGTATGATGAGTGCAACACTCTCTGCATAATAAACAAACCCTTGCAAAAACTATAGTATGATTGTCAATGAGAAAACTATCCATAGACTTATGACAAAGATGTGTACAATTACAGGTTACAAGTCACTAAATGATGTAGATTTAAACAACTATAGTTAAGCGCACAACAATAAGCAAAACCCATATCATATAATTAGCTTTACATGGTCCCAGTATGACGAAATGACCCAAGGTTTTATTTGCCTTTTTTTTATTTTATACAGGAATAAGATTATTTTCATCATCAACAAGAAGTCTAATAACAGACCAAGAAGATAACTTTATCACAAAACAAAAGAAGAAAAGGGCTGTTAGTTCTAGTAGTAATAGGTATGTATAGATAACTATATCACAAAACAAAAGAAGAAAAGGGCTGTCAGTTCTAGTAGTAATAGGTATGTATAGACAGACCAAGAAGATAACTATATCACAAAACAAAAGAAGAAAAGGGTTGTTAGTTCTAGTAGTAATAGATATGTATAGACAGACCAAGAAGATAACTATATCACAAAACAAAAGAAGAAAAGGGCGGTTAGTTCTAGTAGTAATAGGTATGTATAGAAAACTATGCGGTATAATTCTATTTATAGAATCATGTTTGACTTACTTTGCTGAATCTAACAAGTGTAATGGTTTTCCTTGTGAAAAGTAAAATTATATCTGTTATAAAGTTTATGATTTTAAGTTTGCTGGCATCTTTCCATCATCGTTATTGTTTTCATTGTCTTATTTAAGTTTGAACATATGAGAAAAGGAATAAAGAAATAATGTAGGATTCTAAGTGTAGACCTTCATAAAAAATATCAAATTATAAGGCACAATCATTTCCTACTTTGAAGGATAGTTCCCCCCATTCCTTGTTAAATGCTGATCAGTTTGTGTGCATTGCAGCAATGATGTTTTAATTTACTATAGATCATTGTGATCATTATAGGTTCCTATAGTAATCACAACTTCATCTACTCTGAAACTCTTTAACCAATTTTAACTTCAGGTCAGATTCAAAATTTCTCAATTTTTCCATTCTGTTTAAAAACATGGCTGCCAGAGGCAACTTGTGCCTCTGTATTTATTTCCAGATTTGATTTAAAACCTAGGCATACTTTTTTCCAAATTCAGAGACTTACTACTTTCTTTTAGATTAGCCAAATTGAATTTTTTCTTACTATTGTGAACTACAAGGCCAAGTCTTATCAACCCTTAATGAACTGATGATTGGTATGACATAATTTTATACTTTCTGCTTTGAGGTTCTATTCAGGTAAAGGCATAACTGTGGTTGATTTTATTGTCTGTGAATAGTAAATTGTTTTGCAGTAATTTGAAAGGTACTTTTTTTCTTTTACAGTTCAGAAGATGAAAGGCTTGCCGAGGCTGCAGTTTCTCATGATTTTATCATTAAACAAAGTCAGTCTACAAATGGTAACCAGAATGGTGAACCAAATCTGATAGTGAATATTTCATCTGATAAAGACTTAAATGAAATAAAAAAAATAAACGAAAATGGTACAAACAATACTGTGAAAAAGAAGAAGAAGAAGAAAAAGACCAAACATAAGGAAGAAATAAAAGTTTCATAGAATTATAGATACTTTTTATGTCCTATATAGTTGCCTGTAATCTCAGTAGCTTGTCGGATGTTTGGAGGTATAGTTTACCTGCAATGACTTTGGAACTGTTAAACCAATCTTTTTCAAATACTCATTTGTTGTTTCTGATTACAAAATAGAGGTCAAAATGATATTGAAAATTTTCATTTTTCTTTCCAGTAGTTTTGGTCTTTAATTAATTGAAAATGTTGCTTTTTGAAGTTGCTGTGCAAAAAATTGAAACAGTTTCAGATTGAATAATGGAGGGCAAATTTGATTTTGACAATTTGCTCATATGCTGATCAGGAGTTGAGTCCTTTGCTTGCAAATACTAATTAAGAAATTGTTTAGAAACTAAAGTTCTAACCCCCTCAGCTAAATTTTTGATGATATAACTCCTAACATTTTCCGGTATTTATACATCCTTGGCTGGCAAGTTTTTTAATTTGAGCATTCCCGATGAAGGTAAATCCAGAAAAGCTCTACGTATGCACAAAATGTGTAAATGTAATTTTTCTAAATGTTACAAAACAAATCTAGATTGCTGTCACTTTGGCCGTCTCTGGCTGCTACACTAATTTTATATATCAGGATTCTTTTAAAGAAACGTTTATTTTATTATTGTGCTGTATTTTAATCATTAGCTTGGTCTTATTATCTGTAGCACAAATACTCGTTAAATCCGATTGGACAATAAGTACCAAACTTTAAAAAAAATTAAAAAGTAAAATCACAAAAATACTGAACTCCGAGGAAAATTCAAAATGGAAAGTCCCTAATCAAATGGCAAAATCAAATGATAAAACACATCAAACTAATGGACAACAACTGTCATATTCCTGACTTGGTACAGGCATTTTCAAATGTAGAAAATGGTGGATTGAACCTGGTTTTATAGCGCTAAACCTCTCACTTGTATGACAGCCGCTTAAATTCCATTATATTTACAACGATGCGTGAACAAAACAGACATAATAGGTAAAATAGTCAAAATATTGGTACAGCAGTCATCACTGTGTCACAATCTCAAAACAAACAAACATTTAACAAAGAAGCACAAAAAGCATCTATCAAATTTAACAACCACATTCATTGACTTTGTTTAATAGGAACAAGAAAGAGCCATGAATTACCTTATTGGTTGATTGCTGTTTGCTTAACATGCAGTGGCAAACATTTCATTCATGTTCAGGGCAAAGACAAATTAACAATAAATCTCTTTGTAATGAAAGTGGGACTGCCACTGGAAAAGAGGGTATGTTAGATAGATGCAGAAAGTAAGCCTTACAACAATTCACATATACAGATGTCTCAAGAATTGTTTCAATGATTCTTTGATACCCAGAGAGCATGGCAATCGCCTACACTAGGAATTTGATTCAAAGTACCCATTCTGATCTGACATGGCAGCATATCTATACATCCCTTGCAGCCAAACAAACTGCTGCAATCCTCTATCTTTTGTTCTAATGCCTGTTAGGATTAGCAAAGTGAGCACATTTCTATACTCAAGTCAATCTTAATTACACCATTATTCACTGACAATGCCATAGCAAAAAACGAAAAAAACGATGAAATTGCAAAAAAAAGTTTACTAATGATACTCATCATAGATACAGAGATTGAAATTTTGTTCGCCAGACTCTCATCTACAAAACTCTTATCAGTGACGATTAAATCAAAAACGTTCAAAAGGCCAAACAAAATATGAAGTTAAAGAACAATGAGAACCCAAATTCCTAAAGCTTTGCTACAGCTAAGGTAATCTATTCCTGGGGTAGAAAATCCTTAGCATTTAGATAAATTCAAAGTTTGTAAACAGTTAATTTATAATTATGAACATATCCATAATAATTCATGTCAACACAGAATTGCTGTCTACTGGGCTGGTGATAACACAACATAGATAACTAAAACTGGGCTTGATTGCAGTTGATCTGGAAGGATAAGCAGATCCTCCTCCACATGTGACATTCCCATTACCGACGTTGATTTAAAAAGGAATTACATACAGCATTATTTCTTGTCCGTTTGTTATATAGGTATTCATTGGAAGTTCATTAGTTAAATTCACAAAGACTATTTCAGGGTATCAAATTTTCTTATATTGAATATTTGGTTCCATACATGAAAAATTGCTAATTAAACAACAGGTTCCAGAGGCTTGAATTACCAACGTGGTAAAAAAAAAGGGGGGGGGGGCTGCCATTTTGAAAATGAAATTACATGTATTTAAAAATAAGTAATTTAAGAATGAATCATCAGTGACGTCCGAATTAAAGTAGTAAAAGGCCCAATCAAGTACACATTTGAATACATTGAAAACAAAATACTCCAAGAAGTTGTGCCAAAAAGGCAAAGTTTATGTATGCCTAGTGGTTAAAAAGCCTTCATGTTTCCAATCATTCAACTCTTAAACAGTAAATTTACCAAAATGATTGTATCAATGGTGAAAAAAATATATTTGTATTCGGAGGCAGTAACTCTTAATTGATCCACAAATTCAGTTATGTCCACCTATTTGTGAATCTCATCTTGCTGATAATTTAAGCTGTTGTCTTGGTGTTAATATATTTCCCTATTAAAGTTTAATATAATAGTAAAAAAATGCAATAAATCGGTAATTATGGTCATTGTAGGGATATTAATTTACTTTTTCAGTCTTTAAAAAAGTGGGGGTATACTGTTTTACCTCTGTCTGTCCATCCATTCGTCCGTCCATCCATCCGTCCGTCCGTCCCATGAATATTTATTCGTCACATTTTTCTCAGGAACTACAATACAAGGATTTATATAAGTCAGCTATACCGTGTGATGCGTTTTCAGATTCATCACTCAAAAACTTCCTGTTTACCGTCAAGTATTTGGGCGGGGGTATCATCAGTGAGCAGTAGCTCGCAGTTTCACTTGTTCTCTCTGTATCATCGTTTTAACGATAATACTTAGTAGTCAAAAATGCAAAATTTTCAAAATCTACATTTCAGGAAAATAACTTCTTTGAGAAGTTGTTTGACAATTTCAGTTATGATTACTTAAATGTTTTCTTTTTCCTGTTGAGCATATACCAGGGACCAAAGGACGTGGTAAAAATCTTATCAAAGATGCTAAGATTAAAATTTTGTAATCCAGACACGCGTTTCGTCTACAAAAGACTCACCAGTGACGCTCTAATCAAAATATTTAAAAGGCCAAATAAAGAAAGCTACTATAGGTAACCTTACGGCTTTCAACAAGGAGCATGACCAATACTGTGTAGAAAGTTACAAAAGTCACCGACATGACAAAATGTGAAACATTTCAAACCAGAAAACCAATGGCCTGTTTATGCTAAAAAGATAAACGGAAAAGTAATGTGACAGACTGCAACCAACGACAACCACTGAGTCAGAATAGAGACGTTCAATCCGATGTCCCACGCTTTTTTCACGTTTAGAATCATTGCAACAAGTCTTTGAGGGGTCCGTAGGTGGCTTGTTGCAAAGGGGAAAATCTGTCCCTATCCATTATACCCTCAGTTTCCAGTGGCAGTCTAAATTTCCATGACTTGCATTATTTATCATAACTTGGTCGATGCCACTGCTAATGGAGGGTTCCACCCTGAGGGTACCACAAGCCGCGTAGTCAGCACTTATGTGGTGACATGAATTATCATTGATAAGGTCATACATGTCATTATAAATTAGCTGTTGTTTTTTGAATCAATAAGGATTTTCTACCCCAGGAATAGATTACCTCAGTTGTATTTGGCAAAACCTTTCGGAATTTTGGGTCAGCAATGCTCTTTAACTTCCTGCTTTATCTAATCTTTCTAACTTTTTTGATTTGAGCGTCACTGATTAGTTTTTTGAAGACGAAACACGTGTCTGGCGTACAAATTTTAAGCCTGGTATATATGATGAGTCAATGTTCGCATGGTTATAGAAGGTATATAATTGATGAAATATTCTGGATTCATCCATTATGAATTTCATCAAAACCTCTTAGAAACTATTAGCTAAAATATGGCATTTTATTTATATATATAGAAGACTGTTTTTCGAACTTGATATGCACAGATTCAAGCTGTAAAGAAAACTACAAAATAAAAGCGGACACTTTTTTGCGTTTTTTCCCTATTTAGATTTCGCGGAGACCTAGTTTTGCGATCATCTTACTTTGAAAATGTATTCATAAAAGAGAGCAACTATGTTTCCTACATCCCTAACGATTTTTATTCGTGTTGTTTTATAGTCACGTAAGGTAAATAGATCGTTCTAAACAATTAGTCAGTTTACAGTTACTATATTTGTAAATATTGACATTGACGTTTTATTATTTGACAATACTCATTATAATGAGAGAAAAAAATCCTCGAATTAGTAATAATTTGAAGTGTTGAAACATGTTTCAAGAACTTTTAGTTTATTGTAAATAACAATAATTTTGTTATACGACATTACTTATTGATTATTTTTGCTTGTCTTTTTTTTTATATTTTTTACATTTAGGATATACCTGGTTTCTATGAAATTAAATTTAAGGTAAAATGTAAAGAAAGCTGTGAAAATTGCAAAATTTGGTTGAATAGATAGGGATTTCGAATTGGTGGTCTGGCACCTTGAATTAAACGTTTAAAATGATAATAAATAGGATGGGTGAAAAAAGTAAAATAAGAACAAGGATTTTTTAAAGCATTTCAAACTTTATTATCTACTAATTTTTCTTTTTCTTATTCTTCTTGTCTTTCCTGTTTGGGTTGTATCTGTTGTTTTTGTTGTTTTTGTTCCCTTTCTTGTCTTTCTTGTCTTTCCTATTATTTTTGCCTTTTTTACCTTTCTTATCCATCGTTTTAGTAATCCAATCTAAATGAGCAGAAACTTTGCTATAAACATTTGGTACTTTTGAATCGCAACCAATTCCAAGGGATACAAGCCCAACAAGCTTTTCCGTATTTTCATCTTCATCCCTACATACCAATCCTCCACCACTATCAGCCTATATGAATTAAAGCATATTCAAACATACTAAATTGTCCTTATGGACCACTGTACTCTTCAGCAGATCGGTTCAAATGATACCAATCGGAAGCCTTAAATTGGAAAGTTGACATGAATACCCGCATATTGATAATAATATTATCGATATGAAATGACAGAGATAAAATATGGATAGTTTATGGAGCTCCTTTTTGAGATATCTAATTCCAAAAAATTATTGAGAAAATGACTCAGACTTTCACCTTATATTTCATTGATATCATTTGGGTCTCAAATCGAAAGAAAAGAAATCTAGAATCTGCTTAAATTTTGGTAAATGACCTTTAATGAGCTGTTGAAGTCTTATATGAAAAGAAAAAATGGATGTAATTGGGCAAAATATTTTTAGATCTATCGTACATCTATGTTACTTAGTATTTGGTTTCTGATTGAGAGTTGTCTCATTGGCATACCACATCTTCTTATCTTCATGACAATATAAATATGTAACATTATTCGGCATACGAGTCCTAAGTAAAAGGCAGCAGCAGTAAATCGACGTTAAAAACTCGTAATTCCAAATTCGAGAAACAAATCAAAGGAGAAAAACTAAGCGAATCACAAACCCCAAATGGAATGAGACCGAGTACGTTGACATTGGTAGGCGTCTCCTGCTATGCATTCATCAACCGTCATGTGAATCTAAACTAAGACAAAATGTCACGATAGGGAAATTATCATTGGAAGTCGTAGCCTATGGTAAGTGCTAGGAACAAGACAACACCCGTTATACTGTTTGATAACATACAGTGATTATGATGAATATATGGCAACATTGAAATGGTACTATTAGACTGTAAAAATGAGTCCATGCAACAATAAAAATTGTGACACCGACGGCAGAGCTTGTTAATGACTATTTGATACACGATAAATTCAGTAGAATAGTTTATGAGTGTAAGAATATTGGGGTTGTTCCTCTGTCAGAAAAAAATCATGATTGAAAGTAAAAATCTTGAGTATATAAAACGAACATTAATAGGATGCAAGAATTGGAAGTTAAATATTGCGGCTAATGAAAATGAAACATTTAGAAACAATACTTCTTATATGTTTCATGATGTCATCAAATTAAATCAAAATCGACAGTATTGGTAAGAAGGATATTTAAATTCAAAATGTCCCGAAAGAACCGTTTTGACTGATAAGTTGGTTATTGCTTGCTTAACGTCCAATCGCAAATAGATCTTGTCATTTGTTATATCTTTGTATTTCTATTTACGATGTATAGTTCGAAATATCGTCTGACGTATATTTTTTTACGAGAATCATTACTTTTAATTATGATTAAGGTGGTACCAAACTCTTTGACTAATATTAATTTGGCTCGTTTAATTGTCATAAAATTTTGACAAAAATGTTAACTTCAATCCTTTGACAAAAATATAAAAATTTCAAAAAAAATTAACCACTGAAAAATTTCATTGGATACATAGCAGTTTGACAAACACTAATGTTGATCATTGAGCAGCTTATTATTTCCTTAACAATAGAACGTAATTAAAACGTTCATTTGATGTTTACAGAGTTATCTCCCTGCAGTGTTACATACCACCTTAAATGACGATTGTTAAATCATACAAGTTGGGAAATGTACAAACCATAAGATACAGTATAAAGAATTTTTTCTTTTGTTTTAAAGTACTTACTTGTAACGTTTTGTAAAAAACTGATAAACCTCAAATAAACAAAATATTTACATCCTACGATATTACTAGGAGTACTTTCTCACCATAAATAAGGTTATTAATCATATAAACTTGCTGTATTACACACATACATTTTGATTCATAACAGGTAATAAAGAGTAAATTAAATAGAAACATATGACCTAGCAGCATCAATCAGAGTAAGCATGCAACAGTTTGCATCTATTTCCATTCAAACGTTCGGTTCTGAACGTTCAAGAAGATTATTTTAGAAATAAATGAAATGTAGTTTAACATACTTGGCAGGAATCTTTTCCCTCCTCCTGGACACAAACTTTCGTATTTGCAAGCACAGTATAATTGCCTTTATAGTAATTAATACAGGCCTCATTGTTGACAATATGTAAAGACACTTCTTGCAGACGATCTGGATAGTCAAATCCTTGAAACAATGTTGAGAAAAAAATGTAATTAATAGATCAGATGCTGAGAGAAATTTTTATGTGCCACTACACTAGTATATATAAATAATATTGACTAATTTTCTAGTAAGATTCTAAAACGAACACGGTACATTCATGGCTGAAAGGGCATCATAGTACATGCAGTATGACAAACTCGTTTTGAACTCCATTCACAAAACTATTTAAGCAGTGGTATGTCTTACCCGGCTCCTTGTTCATTTGAATGTATTAAAACGAAGACAATTTGTTCGTTTTAGTGAATATATACAATATCACTTGGTTCGACAGAGTGTGTGATCACGATGACACGTGGTTCGTCTTAGTGTATTAATAAATTGCACCTTGTTCGTCTGCGTGTATCAACAGAATAACACCTGGTTCATCTGAGTAGATCAACACAATAACACCTGGTTTGTATGAGTAGATCAACACAATAACACCTGGTTTGTATGAGTAGATCAACACAATAACACCTGGTTTGTATGCGCAGATTAACACAATAACACCTGGTTTATATGAGCAGCTTAATACAATAATACCTGGTTTGTATGAGCAGATTTATACAATAACACCTGGTTTGTATGAGCAGATTAATAAAATAACACCTGGTTCATCTGAGTAGATTAATAAAATAACACCTGCTTTGTATGAGTAGATTAACACAATAACACCTGGTTTGTATGAGCAGATTAATACAATAACACCGGGTTTGTATGAGCAGATTAATACAATACACCTGGTTTGTATGAGTAGATTAATACAATAACACCTGGTTTGTATGAGCAGATTGATACAACAACACCTGGTTCGTCTGAGTGCATTAACAATGATATCTGGTTTGTCTGAGTGTTTCAACACAATGAAACCTTGTATGTTTGGTTGTATTAATACAATTAAACTGGATTCGTCTACGTTGATCAATGCAATGACACGTTTGTCATGAATTATTTACCCACTCAAATTAGTGAAAGTGTTTATTGTGCATGGCATATTTGGTCATTTGTTATTAATTGACACTTTTTTATACTCTTTTTGAAGGCCAATGCCAAGGCGAAATGGAATGGTGATCTTCATTCACTGATGGTCTTAGGGGAGTTTCCAAATACAAATCGTGACAAACTAATAATTTGAAACTTAATTATCATTTTCAACTTGTTGCTTGAATGAAGTATATAATTCGTAAGTTTTCTGGATAGTGTTCGGAGAGTCGTGTTTGTCTTTCGTCAGTTGTTACGACAATTCTGTGGTCAATTCCGTGTTCAGTTTTTGTTCTTTAACATGTGGTTTTTCACTGTCCACTTCATATTTTTTTAATACAATTAATGTCTAAAATAATGTTTTGAAGACAGCTAGGTAAAGAAATTACAATGTGTCCAGCCTAACATGTCTTAGGGTCAAATGCAAGCCAACTATTCTGATGCTTATAAAGAACATAAAACTTCCATTTGTAAATTATGTACAAATAATCGACCCCTTATCTACAATAAAGGCTACCTGAACGCGAGGCAGACAACATATTCTTTTGCAATTTTCACACTCATGACTCATTTCTTGAAATAATTATGTTGTCTGAAATAAATCAGTTCACATAAAATAATAACAATACACATATATCCCCTTGGTGCTTCCCGTCTCTTTTTTTTTTTAAAGAAATGTATAGTCTGTCTACAGTTTTCATATTAATTCTGTAATAAAACATACCCCCTTCTGTTCCATTTGTATTTCCCCATCCAGATACTTTACATAGCTCTCCTGTACGATTTTTACTTGTATCATCGTCCAAGCTTATCTTATTGATTGTAGGACCAAAAGTAAGCGGTTTCGTCAGCTCAATCAGCATAATGTCATTGTCAATTACCCATGGTTTTTGGAAGTTTTCATGCTGAAAAATAACAATGTCGATTTATTAAACATGATATAAACTGTTATCTATGTTGTCTGTATACACGTGTATGCAGGGGCCAGCTGAGGCCCGCCTCCGGGTGCGAGATTTTCTCGTTGCGTTGAAGACCCTTTGGTGGCCTACGGCTGTTTTCTGCACTTTGGTCGGGTTGTTGTCTCTTTGACATATTCCCCATTTCTATTCAAAATTTTATGCATATCGATAATACCTGGTTACGCTTAGATAGTGTCTAGAGTACTTTACCCAAAGTTTTAAGAGATAAATTTCCTGATATATAAAAAGAAGATTGCCAATGAGACAACAATAAGTTACGTGTATTCGGTTAGGGTAAAATTTTATGTTTAAGATAAACTACGTGCTTGTGATTTACTTTTCATTACGGTTGAAAAATATGAATGTTCGACTTCGACTTTATCTTATCAAGCAGAAGGGTTCTGAAACTCATATAAAGCCTCCCTTTGAAATGCTAAAAAGTAAACATACCTGATTCGGTTACTGGAATTGTAAAGAAATTATTAAAGCGGAAAGTTTTCTCCATGACAACATATATGTACGTTTTTGCTAAAATGTTTATGGTCAGGTACGTTGAATCTACTTCCGACCAAGGACACCAATTGCGCCCTTTGTATTTGACAAAACTTTTAGGAATTTCTGGTCCTCAATGCCCTTCAACTTCGTACTTTATTTGGCCTTTTTAATTTTTTTTTATTCGAGCGACACTGATGAGTCTTTTGAAGACGAAACGCGCGTCTGGCAAAAATACAAAATTTCAATCCTGGTATCTAAGATGAGTTTATTTGATAATAGACTTGTACCTGTTTTGCTATGAATCACAGTTTATGGATCGAAATTTACCTCCAAAGGGAAGTAACATATAAATATAAAATATCAACAGCATACTTTGAAAATACTTATTTTAACAGGTTCTAAATTTTAGCAGATTTTTAAATATTGTCTGCAACGGTACTAGCATTGATTTTATTTTGTAACCTCGGGAACTTTTTTATGTCTTTTGTTCTGTTATTTTGTATGCTTCGTTTCGATCTTATTTGTCAAGCCTTTTGAACTGATTTTCACAGTTTATTTAATGGCATGCTGTTACAAAACTGTCCCAAGATAGCAGGAGGATAACGTCCTTACGAACATGTTTAATCCGCCACATCTGTATGTGTCTATCCCAAACCAGGTAATAAACCTGTAGGTTAGTGGTTGTCGTTGATTGCTGCCTGTAATATTTGATTTATGTTTACTCCTTTAGCACAAATCAGGCCGTTGATTTCGTCTATTGAATAGTTCACATTTTGTCGTGCCAGGGCCTCTTATAGCTAACAAATCTGTATGAGTTTTTCTTAATGATTTAAACTATACTATGACATTCAGTTGTTTACATCCTCGTCATTTTGTCTCTGGTGAATAGGTGTATTATTTCCAATCATATAGCCTCCCCTTATTTTTATATTACAAACATTTAAATTCTATGTTATATGATTGAACGTTTATTGTTATATGATTGAACGTTTATTGTTAAATGAAGAAACTGTTTAAATTATTCTGGAGTATTCCTATTTCCTTTATCTTGTTTTTATTGAGGTCTATGAAATCAATAGTTTAGACTCAATGCAATTTGTAGTGCTCGTGTTATGATAATGTAACTATCATATCTATTTAGTTGGCCTAATTTGTTTTGTGTGGCCTAATAATATGTTTACTTAATTTGTACTTGTTTACAAAATGTTATTGTAACTGTGCAGTTAAGAAATCACTGGAACAATCATAGAGACTGATGGAATGATTAGACCTTTATATTTTACGTACATAACGTTTCCAGAATGATCATAATAAAAGATGCGTAATTTAAACGTCAACAATGTTCTAGAAGTTTCCTTTATAACGTTTTCTAGTAGTTTCCTTTCTACAGTGTTCTAGAGATTTCCGTGACAACTATATATATACAGACACTAAAGTTAAACTTTCAGACACAGACATAGACATAGCCATCGATAGATATTAATATTCTCAGCAGTTGGATTGACACTTTTATTTAAAAACTAGATCATTCTAGATTGTGACCTATTGGATTTAATATTCTGCGTGGATTCCCGAGAAGATTTCGGGATAAAGAAAAGACAAAAGATCGGACAATCATATATTTTGACAGTTAAGTTGACATTTCTTTTTGTGTAATACTTCTTGTAAACTTGTGTATGATAGATCATAATAAATCTTGTTAAATTTTATTATTGATTTGTGTCTTTTGTTGGCTACAATTAAAAAGGCGATTTTATGGCCGTAACAGAAATTGGTGGCTCGTCCCGGATAACGTTAATATCTTATTAAAAAACATTCAGTATTTTTATTAGAACTAGCCAACAAAATTCTACAAAATGGCATTTGAAGCCGGTAAATTTTTGAAAACGCCAGACCTGGAGTGGTTTGATAATTTAAAGAAAGAGGAATTAGTGTTGCTTGCTAAACATCTGAAATTAGACTTTAGAGTATCTATGAGAAAACAAATTATAAAAAATTTGGTAATAGACAAATTAGTTGACGCAGAAATTTAAGTGAAGAGGCTCTTGAACTAAATGTCAAAAATGTTGACGCTATCAAATTAAAACAGCTTGAATTAGAACATGAACTCAAAAATAAAACAATTGGAAAAAGAAGAAAGACAGGCAGAACTTGAAATGAAGGAAAGGTTAGAGATGGAGAAAAGAAAAGAAAAAGAAGATGAATTTAAATTAAAACAGGCAGAACTTGAAATGAAGGAAAGGTTAGAGATGGAAAAAAGAAAAGAAAAAGAAGATGAATTTAAATTAAAACAGGCAGAACTTGAAATGAGGGAAAGGTTAGAGATGGAGAAAATAAAAATTGAAATGTCCAAAGAAGATAGCAACACTAAAGTAAAGACAAAATTACAACATTTTGATGCAGCAAAAAATATACGTCTGGTTCCCAGATTTTGTGAAAAACAGTTGATAAATATTTTCCACATTTTGAGAAAGTTGCTCAAAATTTGAAATGGCCAAAGTCTTATTGGACTACAATGCTGCAAAGTGTTTTTGAGGGCAAGGCCGCTGAAATTTACTGAGCACTTTCATCCGAAAGAAGTTCTGATTATGACACGGTAAAACAGGAAGTTTTGAAAGCTTATGAGCATGATGAGCTAGTACCAGAAGCATATAGACAGAACTTTAGATCTTATAAAAAGTTTGATTCACAAACCTATGTTGAATTTGCTAGGGAAAAAGAAGATCTATTTGATAACAATTTTGAAACAGATAACAATTTTGATAACCTAATACAATTGATGTTATTAGAAGAGTTCAAACAATTTGTTAATTTAGATTTAAAACACATTTAGACGACAAAACTGTTGAGACATTACATGATGCAGCTGTTATTTCCGATAATTATACCCTTTCACATTAAAGAAGTTTCAAGGGTCAAAATTTTAATAATACGAATGGAAATTACAAGAATCAAAGCACTGAGCGTAGTTTAGTAAGCCTGTTGCACAGAATAAGAGTCAGTCTCGTTATAATATGTCTAGTCCAAAATTTGATACTTTTGAGAAGAAGTCACTGACTTGTGCTTATTGTCAGAAGAATGGTCACCTGATGGCTGATTGTTTTAGACTCTTGAAGAAGAATGAAAGAGATAATAAGCCCAAGACCAGTGCTTGTACGACACCCCTTGTTACCAATACGTTGGAATGTCCTGCGAGTCAGGCTTTTAAGTCCAGTTTTTGTGATTACATGGAGGATTATAAACCCTTTATGTCGGATGGGTTTGTTTCTATTGTTGATAATACTACTCCTCAGCCTATTAAGATTTTAAGGGACACTGGAGCTTCTCAGACTTTATTGTTAGAAGGTGTGTTGCCTTTGTCCGAAGAGACTTCGGCTGGTGCCTCCGTTTTGTTACAAGGTGTGGAGTTAGGTTGTATAGATGTTCCCCTCCATCGTATTTATCTGAAGTCAGATTTGATAACTGGACCAGTTGTTGTGGTTGTTCGTCCTAATCTCCCTGTTGAGGGTGTTTCATTATTGCTAGGAAATGATCTAGCTAGGAACAAAATGGTTGCTGAACCAATTCTTACCAGTGAACGGGTGGTGGATGTTAAATCACCTGAAGATGATGCTGAACTGTATCAAGCTTGTGTTGTTACTAGGGCGATGGCTAGAAACAACAAAATGAGTTTGATTACATAAACCTTTCTGACACTTTCCTAGCCCACACTGAAGGTCCCGGTAGCTCAGAGAAGGCCATAATAAGACCACCTAGTATTAACAAGAATGTAATTATGCCATGGCTAGACGTGAACAGCCATTCATTAGACCGAAGGAAATTTGTCGAAGAACAAAATAAAGACCTTGAGGTTCTTAAGCTCTGCAAGAGGCTCAACCACAGGAGGAAGCAGACAAAGTGGCCGAATGCTATTACCATCAAGACGGCATTTTAATGAGGAAGTGGAGGCCCCCTGATGCTACCCCAGAGGAGGAATGGAGAGTGGTATACCAAGTGGTGGTGCCTAAAGTTTATAGATAAGACATTATTGGTCTTGCCCATGCCACCCCCTTGGCTGGACACTTAGGTATAAGGAAGACTTGCCTTAAGATCTTGCAGCATTTCTACTGGCCAAGAATTAGAAATGATGTTGCAGAATATTGCAAACCATGCCATATATGCCAGGTTGTTGGTAAGCCTAACCAGAAAATACCACCAGCACCACTTCTGCTTATTCCAGCCTTTGAAAGACCTTTCAGCTGAGTACTAATTGACTGCGTTGGACCTTTACCAAAGACCAAGACTGGAAATGCGTGTTTATTGACGATCATGTGTACATCCACTCGCTTTCCTGAGGCTATTCCGCTAAGGAATATCAAGACACCAACTATTGTCAAAGCTCTTATCAAATTTTTCACGCTAGTAGGACTTCCGAAGTCTATGCAGTCCGACCAGGGTTCAAATTTCATGTCAGGTTTATTTCAGCAAGTCGTGTACCAGTTAGGGATTGCTCAGTATAGGTCAAGTGCTTATCATCCAGAATCTCAAGGTGCCTTAAAACATTTTCATCAAACATTGAAGAACATGATAACAACTTTTTGTTTTTCAATTTGACAGGGACTGGGATGATGGTGTTCACTCTTTACTTTTTGCGGTCCGAGAGGCTGTTCAAGAATCCCTTGGTTTTAGTCCCTTTGAGTTGGTATTTGGTCATACTGTAAGGGGACCTTTAAAATTGGTTAAAGAAAAGTGGCTTACTGAACACACTGACTTGAATCTTCTAGACTATGTATCTAGATTTAAAGAAAAATTGTATACTGATTGTCAAATTGCTCAGAACAATTTAAAAACTGTTCAGAATAAGATGAATATATGGTAGGATAAAGATGCCAGGGACAGAGTTTTTGAGCCTTGTGATAAGTTACTTGTATGTTTGCCAGTCCCTGGCCATCCTTTACAGGCTAAATACTGTGCAGTTTTCAGTTGCATAG
Organism: Mytilus californianus; assembly: GCF_021869535.1. Lineage (NCBI taxonomy): Eukaryota > Metazoa > Mollusca > Bivalvia > Mytilida > Mytilidae > Mytilus > Mytilus californianus. The sequence continues at coordinate 91,933,357 of NW_026262734.1, read as the reverse complement.
AAGATGCGTTTTGACTTAATTTGTGACATAACTGATTATACAAGTGTATTCTATTTCATATAACGTTGCCAGTATTACGAGGATACAATCTGTCCAGTTGAACGAATTAAAATTGATATTAACACGATTTGATGAAATGATTTCGGGTGGAAGTTTTAGGTCCATAAATGAAACTTTTGGAATAGAACTAGGATTGGATCCCCGTTTTCAACAGGAAAAGCTTACATTGAACTAGTTCATTCATTGATAGATTCATTTTTTACTTGAAACTAACAAAATTCACAACATTTTCAACTATAGGAAAAAGACAATATCATACCAGATAAATATTCTTCGCATATCTGATAACGTTCAGCTGACTATAAAAAGAACTACCCGCTAATACCCGGTATCCACTTTTCTACAAAGAAAAGAAGGTAAAAACTTCGGTTGCATGCTAGTTACTTTGTATAAATATGAGACACAACATAATTAACTCTCAATCAAACTTTTATAGATATTGAACTATATTGTGTTTACTTAGGATGCAACCAGATATTGTTTAGATGCTTAATCAATATGAATGGTTATGGAGAAGATAGGCAGGTCCTCTCCCTTGCAACATACGGGTATCTGTCAGAGCCAAACAGATAAAGAACAAGGAACCAGTCTATGGAAAAGATAGATTGATTTTCATATGGAAAATGAATAAGTGCATGATAGTTTAAGCTCACACACAAACACTTTATCATTTGTATATGGTTATTGTATCTATCCTTGCATGTGAATCAGCTTTAAATTTAGCTCGTAATTATTAAAAGAATCAAATAAAATTGAGAATGGAAATGGGGAATGTGTCAAAGAGACAACTACCCAAACATAGAGCAGACAACAGCCGAAGGCCACCAATGGGTCTTCAATGCAGCGAGAAACTCCCGCACCCGGAGGCGTCCTTCAGCTGGCCCCTAAACAAATATGTATACTAGTTCAGTGATAATGGACGTCATACTAAACTCCAAATTATACACAAGAAACTAAAATTAAAAATGATACAAGACTAACAAAGGCCAGAGGCTCCTGACTTGGGACAGGCGCAAAAATGCGGCGGAGTTAAACATGTTTTTTGAGATCTCAACCCTCCTCCTATACCTCTAGCCAATGTAGAAAAAACAAACGCACAACAGTACGCACAGTAAAGAATGTTTTGCACTTTGTACTTTGTAGTTTGTAAAGCATTATTGTCAGCTTCCCTGATCACGCACTAGTTTGATAAAAGTTAAAGAAATTATTTGTCGTTATGTATATCAAAACTGTTGTGTCTATATCTCTTTTGGCAACAAACACAAAAATTTTAGGTTGCATATCCAGTTTATTTGTATTTCATAGAAAATAACCCTCGCACGCAGGTACCAAAAATCAAACTTTAAATGATAGATTGATTGATGGTTGCTTAAAGTCAAGAGGAAAATATTTCATGAATGTTTAGAACGATAAGTTAGAAATATACATATGTATTTTATGGAAAAAAGTGAACGGCGATATCATATCTTGACCTACATCTAGAAGAGATTATTTTCGTATCATCGACTTTTGACTTCTGTTTATTTTATACTTTTGACAAGTTATCAACTCTGGAACTCGGTCAAGTAAGGGCAACTAAAAGAAGGAAAATCTTGCAAATTTGGAGAAAAATTACGCGACAAAATCATCGGAAAGCAGTTATTTTCCCAAAAATTGCACCGATAGATAGCTTAATTTTACTTCTTATAGCTGCTCTTACTTGACCGAGTACCAGAATGTCCTAACTTTACGACAAAACTGATGGTTTCGACTTCACAATTGTGACTCTTTCATTTCTATATAGCAACGTTCTAGCAGCGCCTGCATATGAATAGCGGATATCTGCTATCAAGAAAACTTATAAAATTCCAGTGGTTAAAGTGGAAGATATCCCTTCAAAAGTGGTACGGACAACATCACAATTTAATTTATCGTTATGTAATATCTATGTCATAGATGACTACGTATATGTACCAATAGTCTTGACCACCATCCTGTCCTCTTTGTCCCGGTAGGTTCAGTTTCGCTCAGTCTTTAGGTTTCCATGTAATGTTTTGTGGACTTATTCTCCTTTTTTTTTTCCCATTGCGTTGTCAGTTCTTCTTTGACTTTTGTTCCTTTGATATCTTCCGTCTCTTTTGCAGTTTTGGTGGTGGCTGTTTGAGAAAAACACGTACACTCGCACGGTCAGAGATTGAGTACAAGATGCACCTTTTTACATGGTTGACATATTTAAAATCAATGTAACCCTGCGAAATTGGAGAATGTGGTAGAGAAATACCAACAACATGTAAATCAACAAAGGCTTTAAATATTCAGATTGCCTTTCTTACGAGGAGCTTATATGCTTGTATATGAACCTTTCGTGGGGCGCCTCCGTTAATCAAAAATGGTTGAGAGGCGTTGGTAATTTCCGAAATATTTGTATCGTACCATGGATGAACTCCAAATTCGATTTATATATATATATATACCAAATAGCTTATCATTGATCTGTTCATTATGTTGCCGAGGGATTGTCATGATTAAGCACAATAGTTGTCATAATGACAACACATATATTCCGTTTCTAACTCCGAAACAGCTGTGACATTATTTAGTAAACTTTCAAAGACGTTGTTTACCACTGCTTCGGAATTTGATTCCGTTAATGGCTACTCTAATGTTACTCACTGTTTTTTGTTTAAAGCCAAATTGATTGTCAAACGTAAATTAACAACCTGAATAAGTCCACAGATGTTTGTTTATAAATTGTTAATATTGTAATATATCTTAATCAAGATAATGTATTAAAATGTATAAGTTGTCAGGTTTAAGATGCAAAACGTGAGTTTTATATATATATGATATATCTCACTTACGTTCTGAAGCTAAATAAAGTGCAATGGGCAGCTGTTAAAATCCAGTTTTCGTCAATAATTACTCACCCGCAATGACGCTCCCAATAACCATTATCATTGACCTGAACAGCGACTTGTCATGGATATTGTTCTATGTTAGCAGCATCACCATTAACAATCTTAACGATATTTTCAGCGGCATTAGACACCTAAAAGAGAGTCGAAAGATATCAAATTACCAAAGCATAGATTACGATCTTTTAAACTTATTACAAAAGACAATATAAAACTTTTCGATAAAAAAGAGGAAGTTGTATGTATAATTTCATATTGTTTTTTTTTCCATTTGTATTCTAATATAATTTTTCAGACCGTTTTTACAGCACAAACAATAGTTTCTAGTTATTTGTATCGGATTTGCTCATAATGAAAGATCGAGAAGACACAAACTAAACAGGGATAAACAGAACAATAAAAATATAACTATGCAAAGAGTAAAATAAAAGAAAAGATCTTCAAGGAAAATTCTAAAACGAAAAGTAGCTTTTATCAATGGCAAAATAAACAGCTCAAACACATCAAACGAATAGAAAATCAACTCTCATATTCCTGATTGGAACAGTCAATTCCTTATGTAGAAAATGGTGGATTTAACCTGGTTTGATAGCTAGCCAAACCTCTCACTTATATGACAGTCGCATATAATTTCATTATATTGACAACAATGTGTGTGCAAAAAAAAAAACAGACATAAAAGGTAGAAATGTCAAATATTAGAGTAAAACGAGGAGTAAAAATTCATAGACCGATCTGTCTTAAAGGGGCACTAGCTGTCAAATTCACGTTCACCGATTTGACTCCAATTCTCATATTTATTTATAACATACTAAAACGTATATTCAAATTACAATAAATCTGAAATAAACAGTAAAGAAAGCATGTACTCGATAATATATATCAGAATTTCGTGCGTATTTTAGTATGGACGCCATCTAATTAACTATCGAGATGACCTCCGAATACTGCCGATGGTCACATAACCCGATATAAAATGTTAAACAATTAAGGAAAAACTCGGCTGTTGTCTGCTATATGGTCGGGTTGTTGTCTCTTTGACACATTCCCCATTTCCATTCTCATTTTATTATAAACACATTTACCTGTGTTTAAAGTTATTGCAAATGGCTGATATTTTTGTTCGAGCATATTGTTTTTCTTTAATTGTTTAACATTTCATACCTATATAACATGTTACTTTTATTATTCTTCCCTTAGTTTATTTATTTTGTATTTACATTGTATCATAGGTCAAATTTATTTGTTCAGTGAATGTTCAATGGTGTTAATATGTCCTTTGATTGAGTTAAGCTATTTCAGTTGATATTTTATAGTGTGTCTTTCTATGTTGTGATGTTACACTATTGTTTCAGAAAAAGGGTGAAGGTTTGGTACCATTAAAACGTTTAAACCCACTGCATTTGTTTGCACCTGTCCTAAGTCAGGAATCTGATGTTCAGTAGTTGTCGTTTGTTGATGTGGTTCATAAGTGTTTCTCGTTTCTCGTTTTGTATATAGATTAGACCGTTGGTTTTCCCGTTTGAATGGTTTTACACTAGTAATTTTTGGGGCCCTTTATAGCTTACTGTTCGGTGTGAGCCAAGGCTCCGTGTTGAAGACCGTACTGTGACCTATAATGGTTTACTTTTATAAATTTTGACTTGGATGGAGAGTTGTCTCATTGGCACTCATACCACATCTTCTTATATCTATAAACATAAATACAAATAGATTGCGACCGCGTGCAATTGGATTTTTATTAGTCTGTTTGATTTCATGTAATAGTTTAAAAAAAAAGTTAAGTAACGTTTTTACCTGTATAAGAATGATTTTTTTTGTGGATCGAATCAGTCATCGAAATGGTTCACCTTTGTTTCACTTTCAATGTTGACATTCTTTTCTTTTTAATGGCTGAACACGACTTATGCATACGTAACCAATCTCTAGCTAATGGGTTAAATTGAAGGTCACATGAATACGGATTTAATGAGATCGAATTATTCACTTGTAAGTGAATAATTCATCAGCGATATTTCTTTGCTTATTTTGACAAAATTGTACCAAATTGGCTGCAAAAAACGAATTATTATTTCATTATTTCACTTTTATTAATGATTGAACCAAACGAAATCATATTATTATTTTTTTTCATATCTCGTAGCTAGTGCCCCTTTAAACTGAAGGGTGTTCCTTCTCAAGTATTTGACAAATTACATTCTTAGCTTTCGACGTTTTGGTTTGGAAGTGTAAAAGTGTAATTTATATTTGCAAACAATTATTTGTTAAGCCTTTTGGATCTCCATGACAAAAAAAAATAATCCTATTCAAATTATGGATTTGAAAAAAATTAGCAAATTGTCGCTTTATCTGAAATCATCGAATTATTTTAAATGACAGTGGCATGTCGTTACTCATGTTCTTTTTTAGATAAATGCTTACATCTTGTTGTTAAAAATAGTTTTACTACCAGTTCTATTGATAAATACTTGTTGTTGCAATGCGCTATAAATCAAAGTAAATTAATCATATTTTGTTAGATATTTGGATTTTAACAAAACCGGATGAAAATTATTAAAGAAACACGAGTCTGGCGCAATAAGATTGGTACAATTCGTTAAACTTTTTTTTTTTTTTTAAAGTTATTTGTAACAGTCACATTGAGGATTTTAACTATCCCTTAAAAAGACAATTCCCGATGTTTAAAGCTGTCAAATGTCTTATCAAGAGCATTTGATTTGTGGCCGAATATTTCGACTTTATCAAAATTTGTCAAACATTTATTCCATCACGACAACAATCAGATGTGTTCAGGAAGTCTCCCGATTCAACAGATTTGGGTGAATCTGTCACTGTGGGGACGGATTAGGTAGGTTTTTTTAACATGCGAAGGATACAAATCGGATCAAAATTGTATATGGAACGGGTTTACTGGTACGAGTTCTACCGGCAGCGGCTAAATCGGGTCGTTCATGAACATTATCTGATTATTGTTGCGATTAACTAAATAATTTTAACTTTTTTTTTCCATTTACGCATCACGAGTTTTTGATCAGCTTTTTGACAAATTTTATTCTGGATGGTCTGATCAAGGACGACAGTAAAAATCCTAAATGTGTGACTCAGTCTTGAACGCCGCATAAACAACGGACAAATTCAGAATGGAAATATATTCGTTCTTTTAGAGCAGTCATTTAGTTCTAAAACTATAATACTTTTATGTTTGGAATCAAAAACAATTCATCGGGATAAGACAATTGAATGTGCTAGCCTAGACAAATCAAAAGAAAAATTACAAGATTTTGCTATTGTGTAAAACACACCAACATCGCCATCATCATTGAAACAGTCGGGGGAAATTGTTATGTTACTCTTTGTTTATTGAAATACTGGCAGCTTTAAGGACAGCACTAAATGACAATGAAAAAATTGAAGTAACTCGAAAACACCAGTGCAAAGTATACAATAGTCTACAAAACACTGTAATAAACTAAATACTGAGCAACACGAACAAAAGTCAAATCAAGAGGTTATCTCAGATGCGTCATGCAGAAGGATAAACAGAACCTGCTCCAGATGTGACTCCCGCCATGTTTCTCACGACAAGTACAATTCGATGACAAGTTTCATTCAGTAATGTTAATATCGAGGAAAAGGGGACGGGATTGCAGGTGGCTACTGTGACAGATTCATTCCATAACGGTCAACCAAAATAATAATGGCGTCTTTTATGTTTAGTACTTGATAACGTTAAATGTATGACCAGAACCGATGTATGATAAAACAAGTGAAAATGTTTAACTAGGAAAAGTTGAAAAGAAAAAGATGTAATTGATCCAATTATATAATACCAAAGGAATGTTTATATACGTACTACAGCCATGTAAAACACTACAAACAATAATGAAGACGTTTTGCTAATTAATATTACTACTATTATCATAATTATTATTATTATTATTATTATTATTATTATTATTATTATTATAATTATTATTACTCATTATTATTATACCTTTTATTACTGCTAATGCTTCTACTTCCCAAAGGATCGTGATCATAAAGAATAATGCAACATATAAAATCGGTGAAATCAAAAGGATATGAATAAAAAAAAACATCCAAGACTAAGCGGTTGTATAATATAAACACGAATCATGCATAAAAACTCATCTAAGATATTACTAGATTTATTTCAAGTGCCTGGGCGGGGCTTCAGTTTTCTAAAATACAGATTTTTTTCTATAATAAAAGCGATAATAAAAAATCCTAGAAGTGGTACCGCATTCATGAATTTCTTGAAAATGTCGTTTTGACGGTGTATAGTGATCGTATTTAAGGAAGGAAAAATAGGATGTACCTACATTTTTATAAATCACGCCCAATATTCATCTCACCATTAAAATGGCTTTAAACAGAATAGTGCAATATCCTAAAATTTAAAACACTTTAGCTTTAGCTTTAGCTCAAATACGTGCCTATGAAATTTAGACTATATTATTTTTCCCATATCACACGCTTAGTTCTATTGCATTGCTGTTTGATGACACTTATTGTTATGATTGGAAATCGGTAATAATGATAATAACGACAATCATCCTGATCACACAAATAGACTGTCATTATGAAAATAAAAAGGTAAGTTCCACCCGATCAGTTGAAAAAAATCTGATATACCCAGATTTATAATTTGTTTAGCCAGATTTCGCATTTCGGCATAAACATAAAACCATATAATTGGAAACTAGGAAAATTATTAGAAAGTATTTGAAACCTTATTTAGTAAAATGCAATAGTAACATAAAAGAACAGCTTAAACTTATCTAACAAATATTGACAGATCAGGTAATGGTGTTTTGTGCGTTTCGTCCTTTTTTATTTTACTAAGAATCATCCTCAAAATTTCAATTTACATACTAGTATTCGGCTCGACCAGACACTAGTTGCAAGAGACTACCAGTATTGTTAAGATATATATATAGTAATTCGTTTCACATTATGCTTTACATTCTACAAAAAACAAAATCAGTATTTTTATGTTTGGGTTATCCACAAAAAAATCGTTACGTATTCAACAATAACAAAAAGAAATGATGTATAACAGGTATGTTCCTCCTCAGAATTTATACAAAGGGACAGTTTAAGTCTGTTAAAATTTAATTTCGGTATGGTTGTCAACAAAATATATAATGCTATTAACAAATTTGTGAGTTTATCATAGAAATACGCATGTACAACAAAAACATATATAAGGTTGTCTTTCTGATTGCTTATCTAATAATTACCATACCGACAAATCCATAGAACATAATCAATCTTTACATCTGTATGTTCGCAGAGCGCTGAAATTAAAATAAAAAAACACAAACATCAATACTTTTAAGATGCACTGAACGTTCAACAAACACAAAATCAATCAAGTAATACTTTCATTCACACCACCTTTTCAACCTACCAACAAAAAAAAGAAACGAGACAGATTGAAATAAAATATGATAACTTATGATATCATTTATAAAGGCGACAGTAGCTTACCGATGTTTAAATCTCTTAAACCGATTAAAAAGAGACAAACCAAGGTAACAAACTAAAGCTTAGGGAATCGCATGAACTTCAAAATTAGCGAAACCGAGTGCGTCGACTGGGTATGCATCTCCTTCTATCCACTCAACATACTAATTCACACTCTATTAAAATGTCGAGAATAGGACAAATAGAATACCAAAAGAATTGGTAAAGTTACAGACCAGATGACTATGCTAGTATGTAGATATCTAAACCTGCGACACCATGTCGCTAGTGAGTTGAGAAATCGACACAAGGTGACGGTCAACAAATTGCTAACTGTGACCGTAAAACTGATGTAGTGTCGATTTCAGTCATTTTTCGTTGTAACTCTGTTGGAGCAGTTTTTGTATAAAAAGCACATTAATGAAGTGTTTTATACTGATATATGTTATAAAGACAACTAACTAATAGTTCACCAGCGATATCGGAGTATCTTTTATGTCTTGGAATATGTATAGACTGGTTATGAGTTACATTTCCAGCATATAATATATCTATTTGATAAATGATTTTCATTTTCTATCACTATTTCAATAGCGGTGCTGATAGACTGTTAACCCACAATAGTATCATCTGCTCAGTATTCAGTACTTGGGTACTAACATGATGTATTATATAAAACATCATTAGATAATCCATTCATAAAGTAAGAAATTGTTGCGGAACTAGAGGTCCAAATCCGTCGAGGAAAATTGAGATGAGATTGATTTTGCTTTTAAATATCTTTAGGTCATATTGCTTCTCACGTAATTGTGTGGGTTGGGTGTTTTTGTTGAAGCACTTCAGGTGCATACAATTATAAATTTTGATTTCATTTTCCACTATAAGGTCGATAACACTGCTGGTGAAAAATTAGTCCATAAGAATAGCATTAAGTAAGTAGTATGAGCTTCAGTAACGACATGACTTATAAGTTACCTTTTTTAAATTCGCTTTTGATACGTTTAGAAATTATTGCGAACCTAATGTTCCACGCCTTCAGGCATAGTTGACTTTAGATCGAGTTTTCCTGTATGTACCTTTTGGTCATATAGCTCTGAACGAATTCAAGTACCTATATTTTTTTGCTTTCAACTTGACCTGAACCTCCCTGGTGAAGGTAAATCATGACAAGCGCTTTGGACACATCACATGTATTCAAGTATTATTTTAATTTTTTTTCTATTCTATATTAAGATATTTTTTATAGTCAATAGCTCATAATTGATAACATAAACGGTGCCGATTTTAAGAAAACTGATGCACGCGCGCGACCAAAATATTTGGAAATGCAAATCCAAATTCAAACATTGAAGATCTTATATAACCGAATCTGTAGTAATTCCTTTCATTAATTTTAATAAACCTCTTTTCATATTAAGCATCCACTTAAGCATTTTTTTATAATGAAACTGTTTAATACGCATCTGGTGCAATAACATTGGCACCGTTAACGTTATTGAATAAACAATGTATTAAAATTACAAACCTGTATTAAGATTGCAATGTTAAAATTAAAAGTTGCGTCGTTCTGTGTTCCTCTCTCTTACAAATTGACCAAAATTGATTTACAATCTATTTATACTATCACGAACGACGTGGTATAAAGTTGAAGCTGTTGCAGCTTGTTTTTGAATGTATTTATTTTCAGCATGTCGATTAGAACGTACCAATTGACATTGGTCAAGAAAACTTAATAAAAATAAGAAATAGTCATGTCTTTGCTTTGTAAAAAAAAAAAATCTTTGCTTTGTAAAAAAAAAAAGAAAAAGAAAACAATCATAAAACCAACAACAAAAAGAAAAAAATAGAACAAAGAAACCGAAACCGAAACCCAATAGCAAAGAGGAAAAGACGAAAAGTTGATCAACAGCCAAAAGAAAAAAAATCAAAAACAGAAAACTAAATATTGAGCTACAAGAACCCCGTAAATAATTGGGTTGTTAGCTCGAGTACTCAGGAAGAATTAACAGTCCATGCTCTACTATTGGCACCCTTAAAGTTAAAATAAAATGATGTGTCGAATTCCGTGATATCATAAATAAAGGCAATAGTAGTATACCGCTGTTCGAAATTTATAAATCGATTGAGAAAAAACAAATCCGGGTTACAAACTAAAACTGAGGGAAACACATCAAATATAAGAGGAGAACAAAGACACAACAGAAACACTAAAATGCAACACACACAGAAACGAACTATAAGATAACAATGGCCATTTTCCTGACTTGGTACAGGACATTTTTAGAAAAGATAGTGGGTTGAACCTGGTTTTGTGGCTAGCCAAACATCCCGCTTTAATGGCAATGTTAAATATAACACTAAAATGACAACATTACATGACAGGACTACAATACAAATAAATGGAAGAACATACAGGACAGAGAAACACGCAAATAAACAATACAATAGAACATTACGACAAGCTAATAGTTATCAAAGGTACCAGGCCTAAAGATGAAGAGCATTGATGACCCAAAATTCCAAAAAGTTGTGCCAAATACGGCTAGGTTATCTGCCTGGGATAAGAAAATATTTAGTATTTTAGAATAATTCATATTTTTGCAAACAGTAAATTTATAAAATATAAAAATGACCATATAATTGATATACATGTTAACACCGAAGTGGTGACTAACTACAGAATAAAAACAAATACGTAAAACAACCTAGATCAGCACATAAAAACAGCACAGCCGAACAACGCATTGTATGTCAGCCGAATAGATCGACGCACAAAAGTGACGTCACAGGTAAATTACTAAAAATTTCCAAAAAATAGGATAGAGTTCAAGATTAGGTTTGTAATACTGATATTAAATGTATTTAATAACAATGAACATTACAATACTTATTAAAAAGGGAAAGAGGTCAAATAAACAGATATGTCATTACAGTAAATTAGATCATGATGACGATGGCGTACGTAAAACATCTGCAGAAAGTTTTGTTAGAATCAGATTGCGCCTTAAACAAGTATTATTTTTTATTGTCACTTTAAAAATGTTGGCAATTTTTTTTTTTTATGAAATGAATTTATTCTTTCAATCTGTGTTTAATTACGACTGGTGAATACTTGAATAAAGGTGGATAAGTCAAATGCCTGGCGTTAAAATTTATAAGCCTTGTATCTTTGACGAGTTTGTAGAACTATTGGGTCGATGTCACTGCTGTGTCATGACGTTGACCAGCCCAGTACTCACCACTTTTGTGTTAATATCTTTGATATGTCAGATTTTATGTTAATTTACTCTTTATAAAATGTTAAATTACTAGTATTTGAAACACTAAGGTTTTTAAACATACAGGTATAGGTTTTCTTTGCCTTAATTGGTTCAGAATTCTACGATTTTTGGTAATTAATGATCTTGTATTTGATATATTGCCTTCCAACTGTTTGATTCCAGCGTCATTGATTAAAGCCAGGGATATATAAATACATAGAAACGTTAGAAGCTAAATGACCAAAAAAGAAAAGTCAAATTCATTTAGATCTTATTTCACTGTCCATTTCCTGTAGGCAAGGGGTTCGCTGGCCGAGTGGTTTAAATAATTGAACTACTGGATCACTAGCCTGTTCACACTGATGTTGTTAGTTAGAACTCCGCATGGGGCATGCGTGCTCGACTCCAATCTTAACTGACAAGGATTGTCAGGTTTTTTTTGTCGAAGGTCGGTGGTTCTCTCCCGGCACTACTGCTTCCTCCAACAATAAAAACTGACCTCTCCGAAGTATCCAATAGTGCTGAAAGTGGCATTAAACACCAAACACTCAATTAATCAATCAATCATGTAGGCATAAGAAAGAAATCAAATGGCCGAAAATTTTAAAACGTAGCAAAACAAATTTAAACAATCCAAAAGGTTACCATATGGACACTCATTATTAATCTGAATTATGATAATCTTTCTTGATGAATCACCCTTTAAAAAATACTTGCAGTATCAAACAATTGAAATTTACATACAATGTTTCAATTTGTATATAGATATCTGTTCATTAACCTCACAAACATGAATATACTGTAAAACTTAAAATATAACTTTAACATGCTTATTTTTTATAACGCGTTCGTTAACCGTTAATCCTTGTACTTTGATACTTAATACATGTACTTATATTTTTATATTTTTTAAAAGTAACTGCTTCCGTGTAATATTTTCTTACATACAAGATGTCACATTGATATCTTATTTTTATATCCATATAAAAACATTTAAAAAATATACATGTTAGAATATTAACAAAATGTAATTAAATGATTTGTACATGTGAACAGCGTCGTTAACCATTGTACTTTAAGAGGCAAATCTCCTTGTTATATTTATCAAAATGGCAACTTGTCACATTTGTGTAATATGATAATGCGTTCCCGGACTAACTGTTATGTTTCTACAAAAACCAAATAAAATCATGTGTTTAAAAAAAAATATGACTTTTTTTTACGGTTTGTTCTTATGTTTTTGTTCTAAAACCACTGCAGCTAGTAAGGATAGGATTGAGCGATGGGTGCCTTTCGCAAGTCAGAAGCTCATACCGTATAATAAGGCAGCAGCATGATAAAATGTGAAACAATTAAAAACGAATACTTAATGAAGGAAGTACATTGACTTATATTTGTTACCATTATCTCTCGATATTTCTATCTGTTAACTAACTATATCTCACGTTAGTTCTTTTGATATTTTTCCAACCTTAAAGTTATTTCCTCCAGGAATTGTAATTTTGTCTCCTTGATGGAGATCTATTTATTCATTTTTTTTCAACTTTAAAAATAGAAATGTTGCTAGTCTAGTTTTTAAACGATTAATAGTTAAAATATCATTATATTGTAAATTAAATGATAGCTTGGATTTCATTTTGTGCTGCTTATACATTTAAGGCTTTTCAATTTGTTTGGCTCTCATCGTATTTATTCTAGTTACACAGAAATATTTCTGCTACTATCACAAGGTCATTGCCACTGCTGAGGGACTGCGTATCCAAAAAGACTTATATGTATTAAAATAGATAGTGAGTAATTTAAATATAAATGATTTTGTAAATTTATTTTATGTTTTGCTGTTTAATGGGTACTGTATGCATGTATTGTTTTGAGGGACTCAATGATTGATTGATTGATTGATTGGTGTTTCAGCACTGTTGGCTATTACGTGAGTGCCACGAGAGAACCACAGACCTTCGATAGGAAAACTGACAATCCTAGTCAATTAAGATTGTAGTCAAACGCTCCTGCCACGTGCGGACTCAAACTTACTACCTCAGTGTTAATAGGATGGTGATACAGTAGTTTGACACCTTAGACCACTCAACCACCGCGATAGGGGGCTCAATGAATAAGTTCTAATTGAGTTACCATCTTTAAATAAAGAATGAATTTTTGTTATTTAAATGCGTCAGCTCTCAAGTACGGAATGCATCGATAATTTGACAAGTTCTTCTTTAGAACAAAATATATATTCTTATTTTTATAGGTTCTCATGTTTCCACATAAAGCTGACCTTAAATACTTTTAGTCTTATTAAGACGAAACGCGCACCTGGCGTATCAAATATAAGCCTGATATCTTTGATGAGGTTTTTTTTAAAACTGCCGTATTTGTTTGTGTTGTAAATGAAATACCCGTGCATTTTATGGTCTTTGTTTTCCATATTCGTGACTGAAAGCAATAGAGGTTATGGTGAATAACAAACATACAAAATATTCTTAAAATTATATTTTGAAATATAAATGTCAACTCACACGTTTACTATAGAACCATAAGTCATAGTTTTGGCGGATAAGTGAATGGATTTTTATGTCAAACTGAGTAATATCTCAACCATATTCAGGACTAGTTATTATCATAATGTATTGAATATAACGGGAAAATGTAGCGAAATGTATTTCGAATGATAAAATTCTTGACAAATCCACAATATATTTTTTTTCATATAAGATGGACTTGAGAAATTATTTTATAGTAATGATTTATTCATAATTTATATAATTTAATCATGCATATTTCAGTTTTAGGGTGAAATATTTGACCCGACCACAGTCACCTTTATCCTGAACTTTGCCCCGAACTATAGGAAAATATTTTTATCATTGTTGAAATATCGACAGCAGACATGAAAAAAGGTATCATTTATATTTGAACATAGGAGAAGAAATTATTCAAAACATTTTTTGAACGTAAATAATTGACATGAATACTTAAAACCGTGTCCTGAACAATGTCCTGAGAATTGTTAAAAATTACTTTTAATTGCCTTATTGATTATTGCTCGACTTTAAACTTTTAAATATCCTTATTGTCTTTAACTTTTAAACAAAGCTGTTATGATAAAATCATTTATTTTCAATGTAACTATAATATATTAACATAATTAATTGGAGAATTATTCCGACAACAATAAAGGTATGCTTGTGATACACCATTTTGTAGATAATTGAATGCAAATTTACGAATAAACACGTCTTAGTGGGATAGACAACCGCGTAATAGAAATGTATCAAAAGTTCAGGTCCATTTCTCAAAAATGCGAGATTGCTACACTGTGTTGATATAATTTTTCACTCTGACTAAGTAAAGATTTTGCAATTTACTTAATTGTTTATCCATTCATTTATGTATTGTCAAATATTATGTAAAAAAAAAAAATTCTCGATGCAGGTGCTTTGTTTCGCTTGTAGGAGGAAAACATAAAAATGTATATAGTTATTTTTAAGGGACAAATGCCTGTGTTTTTTCGACTTAATGAGTCTTAGAAATACATTATTATTTACAACAGTAACGACAGACAACTTCGGTAAGAGAGACTCGGGAAGTCCCAATTGGAATAACAATTACTTGACGGTATGTATGGTTGCAAAATATTAATCTGTTAATGTATTCTGTCCATGTTCCTTTAATGCATTTGATGTAATGCTTATTACAAAAGTTACACCCATAAATTTACACCAACATTTATCAAAAGACCAGTTGTTTTAATATGAACATTTATATTTTGACATGATTATGTGGTTTTATAATATAAAGAGACGAGAACATATAAAAAAAAAAACAAAGACAAACTACCATTTACTTCCAAGACTTCCAAAGGATTTTCAACTGTCAAGAAATTGTAGTTAATACCTGTATCTAATAAAAGAGAGGCGAAAGATACCAAAGGGACATTCAAACTCATAAGTCGAAAACAAACTCATAATTTTTGCCGCAGTATAATATACGTTGGATGTAGATATACATATTAACAAAACATTCTAAAGCTTCTTGTGTAATTGAGTCAGCTAGTACACTGTAAATTGATGTAATGTTCAGTAGCAGCTTTCAGATTAGTCGTTGTAGAAGGAATTCAACCGCTCTGTGTCTGACACAATTTATTTTGAATATGGGATACAAAAATTTAGTTCATCTTCATGGCTTGACATTGACGAAAGACGTTTGATGTGTTTGAGCTTTTGATTTTGCCATTTGATAAAGGACTTTCCGTTTGAATTTTCCTTGGAGTTTGGGCTTTTATTTTTTAAACCGCATTCGTGTTCTATCTTAGTATGGTGGTTAACACTAATAATATCCTTCAAGCTGTTTAAAGGTTCTGAGCTAGACACGGTTTTGAACGTACAATAATGTATCATTATCACAATATAAGGCATTCAATACACTTATTTGTGGACCTTGACCCTAGAGAAAGAAAATCAAACCTGATGATTATTCACACATACATTAGATTTATTTTTTTTCTTGGATATCAATTTTCGTTGAGTGAAAAAAATAAAAATGTTCGTGAATATTTGATTTCGTGGTTTTGCCAAAGTTTGCATACAAGCCCAAAGGAAATGTGTACTTCTTTGAACACTTGACTTCGTGGTTCAGCTTTAACAACGAAAACCACACAAATAATAATGAATCTATAGTATTCACTGATAGCTGGTAACACTTCTCTTTTTTTTTGCTAGGCGTTTAATTGTAAAGACGGAGACACATTTGGAGAACATTATTTTTTTGAAATATGTTTGTGGCCTTCATCATGCAAATACATATTATCACTTTATTTGCTACAAACCTTTTAGCAGTAGGCATCAGTTTAATAAGTCAGATCAACATCCTTCCACGCAATTGGTGATAATGTACCGAAGACAACTTAAACAAAGAGATTAACTAACGATTTCTATAAACACAATTATCTTTTGTTTATTGAAGTAACGTGTTTCGCTAACTTCAAGTAATGATACTTCTTTGTTTTTCAAATGTTTGGCTGTGGTCGTTCGAGATGATTGTAAACACTGAAAAGCGCTTTGGACGTTTGATGTTTTAAAGCGTTATTTTCATTCAATACAGTTGTCCTTTGAATTACTGAGTCTGATTATATAAACCAACAATAGCCTACCGGTATTCAAATCACATACATCGACCAGGAAGTCAAATCAAGGTAACAGACGAATTATTGAGGGAATCACATGCACTCCAATAGGAGTTAGACCGGATACGTCGACAGATTAAGCGTCTCTCGCTATGCATACAGCACCTGCCATGGTAATATATATTCAGTCGATATTTCACAATTAGGAATACGACTCAATCAGTAGAATCACAAATGAGACGACTATTTTGGTATCCAATATCTAAGCCCGGAAAACATTTGAGACACAGGCATATCGTATCATTCAACCAATGGTGTTGAAGTCCGTATGATATGAATAATATTAATCATTCAACCAATGGGGATGAAATTTGATAATGTGAATAATATTAACGGTACCAATTTGTCTGCCCCAGATGCGTATTTCGAAAATAAATGTCTCTTCAGTGAAGTTCGAAACCAAAATATTTAAGAATATAACAGTATAAAATGAACGACCGTAACAAATTAATTGTAATATGTAAACGCAATACGATGAGAAGAGGGTATTTTTCTATTGAGAAATGAGAAGCTGACGATTGAAAATTTTAATTCATCACGTTTGTGATACATCCTTGTTTGAAATCGTCCATTTGTGTCAATATCGAGGAAAAGATCAATATATGAAGCAGACTTTCCAGTTTCGGTAGTATCATTAATCTCAAGCTCACTGAGATATATAAAATACAGGCTCTCACTGAATAATGCTGAAATGTGGGTTATTGAGTGAACTGACAGCATCAATATATTTGAAAATGAATTAAAAAACTTTGTAAGATGTTTTTATTTTGTGTTTGACAAGTATGTGTATGAATTCTGTTTCATATGCGAACACATACAAGTCGGCCCGTAGAGATGCAAAATAGGTACCCTTTGGAATACTAACTGCTTGTTGAAATATAAATCCACCAAATAGATATAAAAAAAAAATCTAAAATTTTTATGATATCATACTCGGTGTATTTGTTTTTGGAATCAGTATCCAGTTAGTTTTTGCTGATTTTAAAAAAGTCAGAAGACACCAAAGACATTCAAATCTCATTACTTTAAGGAAAACACGCAAAGCCATAACAAAATACAAAAAACAACAAAAAATCTCCACACAAACTACATAGAAATCTATGACATTTATATGTTTTAAATCTTTTCTTTTTAAAGAAAAACAGTACTGTGTTTTGAGAGTTATCACAGTCAAACCCAAAAGTGACGGTGGAAACTCTTTAAAACAATACTGATTACTTTTCGAAGCAGTACTCGTCAAGATATCAAAATATAACATTTGAAATATTAAAAAAAGGTTTACCGCAATTACGTTATTGCTATTGACTACCCAACTGAGGCATTGAAGGCAGACGGCATTCGATGCAAATAGGATTAACCTATCATTATTGCAATATAACAGCTGTTATATTAGATTTGATTGAAATAAGACAGTTGTCATTTGTTTGAGGCCTTAGTGTTATCTCTTTTTTATTTTGTTGATTTGTTGATTTGTTGAGTAAGTTTAAATATGATGTATTATTGAAAATTAGACGCACAAAATTTATAATTAAAGTGGGTTTTTTTTTCTTCATATAATAAAAAAAAATATAGTACTATAAACAACGAAGTCAAATAGATTTATAAATCCGTCGACTTGAATGATAGGTTACTGTCTGATTAACGTATATCCAAGTATTCATAACAATAACCTGCAATTGAATCGGGCTTATCTTAGGTCACGTGGGAGGTAGAGAAGATCCTGTTCCACTCGCGGCTATCATCTAGGTATAAGGAATAACAAATGCAATAAAACTCAAGGTAAATTCTGGCAAAACATTGTCAATATATACAGGCTATTTTTCGGAAAATCGGTAAATCATTAGCGCTGGATTTTACATCTTTAGAGCAAGATTTTGCATATTCTGTGTTAATATAAAAATAAGAAGATGTGGTATGATTGCCAATGAGACAACTCTCCACACGAGACCAAATGACACAGAAATTAACAACTATAGGTCACCGTACGCCCTTCAACAATGAATAAAACCCATACCGCATAAAAGGCCCCTAATGACAAATGTAAAACAATTCCAACAAGAAAACCTTCGGCCTGATTTATGTACAAAATAATGAACGAAAAACAGATAGGATATACAGCAACAAACGAAAACCACTGAATTACAGGCTCCTGGCTTAGGACAGGCAAATACAGATAGTGGCGGGGTTCAACATGATAGCGGGCGTCCAACCCTCCCCTAACCTGGGACAGTGGTGTAACAGTACAACATATGAACAAACTATAAAAATCAGTTGAAAACGTTAAATAGTACATTACAAGCGCTGGAATTCATTTCATCAGTGCTGAACTTTACATCTACTGCGCTAGTTGTGACATCTAGACAGCTGGAGTTTAGATGTTTAGCGCAGGGTTTTATATCAATAGCACTAGATTTTTAATATATCTCCCGCACTAGACTACATCAGCAGTGCTCGATTTCCTCTATGCGAGCTAAATATTGCATTACCCGAACTAAACTTTATATCTCACGATAACTCTTTCTATGTAAGAGACCAACAGACTTTCATTCTTAAGTAAGTTTTATACTTGATATTGTTTCAAAATTTAAAATGCATGCTGCATTTTCACAAAATCACAATCAAATAAAACTCGTGATTTTTACACCATGTTTACCTTTAGTCATCAATAACAAACCATTGTTTATTTTATCATGAGATTCTTTTAACAAGGTTATGTTGAGTGGCATTTAGGAGAAACACAAATTTCTGGCAATTATATTTTTAGAATATAAATGTCAACTCTCAAGTTTACTATAGAAAAATAAGTCATAGTTTGGCGGATGTAACAAGATGTGTGAATGTTTACGTCAAACTGAGTAATATCTCAACATATTTAGGACTAATCAGAATTAACATTATGTATTTCTTATAACAGAAAAGGGAAGAAATGTATTTCGAATGATAAAATACTTGACAAGACCATGGTATATTTTTTTCTCATATAAGATGGACTTTAGAAATTATTATATTGTAATGATTTATTTATAAATTATATAATTTAATCGTGCACATTTCATTTTTAGGGTACGAACTTGACCCGACCACAGTCACCTGTATCCTGATCTTTATCCTGAACGATAGTAATTTAGAAATATTCTTATCATTGTTGAAATATCGACAGCAAACATGATAAAGGTATCATTTATATTTGAACATAGTAGATGAAATACTTTTTAAACTTTTTGAAGGTAAAACAGTTGACATGAATACTTAAAACCTTGTCTTGACCAATGTACTGAGAAATTTAAAAAAAAGGACTTTTAATTGCCTTATTGATTTTTGGTTGACTATAAACTTTTGAAATCCTTATTGTCTTTTAAGTTGTAAAAAAAATCTGTTATGATAAAATCATTTATTATCAATATCAGCGCTGAAATTTACATCTACTGCGCTAGTTGTTACATCTAGACAGCTGGAGTTTAGATGTTTAGAGCAGGGTTTTATATCAATAGCGCCGGACTTTATACTTTCATCGCTAGATTTTTAATATATCTCCAGCTAGACTACATCAGAAGTGCTCGATTTCCTTTGTGCGAGCTAGATATTGCATTACCCGAACTAAACTTTACATCTCACCATAACTCTTCCTATGTAAGAGACCAACAGACTTTCATTCTTAAGTAAGTTTCATACTTGATATTGTTTCAAAATTTAAAATGCTTGCTGCATTTCCAAACATCACAATCATTAAAGCTCGTGACATTTTGCACCATGTTAACCTTTAGTCATCAATGTGATTCTTTTAAAAAGGTCATGTTGAGTGGCACTTAAAAAAAATTGTTTTAAATATAATGTTTTCCTCTTTTACTGACACAATTGAAAGACTAGACTTCATTTAAAGGTAAAATATTAATTATTCTAAGTTACTCCAACCAACAGACTCTCCAATACGTTTCGTTTTTTCCTGAATTTTTTTTTAAAAGAACATGGTCTTTCCAAAGAGGTGTCAACATGTTGAAATTTACATTCCATCTTTCATTACAAATAAATGAGGTCTGTAGTCGTATATCCATAACGTTTTACATTTTGATTTTCCATTCAGTACCCACTTGACAAATCTAAACCAAATTTGGCAGAAATTGTTATTTAATGGTGCTCCATTAAAATCATACATGTTGATTTGAACAGATTTGATATGGTCATACATTTTCCATTTCTCGCCAGAAACGAGTGTACCTATTGTTGGTCACGAATATTTCTTTATCAATTTCTTCAATATATTGTTCATATATATTTTATCATCAAGTGATTAATATTCTCATTGGACGTGGGAGCATATCTATACGTCCTTGTAGTCAAGAGGAGTTGTCATACTATTAATTTAAACTTAAAAACAAATTTTAGTCTTTTGCACATGAAATTTAATTTTTGTGTTAAAGTTAATTAAACCGTTATTTACGCGAAAAGGTTTCTCAGGCTTATGAAATCTGTACAAGGGCAGAACAATGCTTATATATGAATAAAAAAGGATGATATACAAAATGATATGTTCATGGTCGAAAGTAGCGCTGTGTATCTTAATTCAACGATTTTCTTTATTAAAAAGGAATTTCGTTGATTTTTCTATATTTCACTGACAATCTAGGACCTTCTTGTGTAAAGTATCAAATCTGTATGAAAGATAACTCATTTGGCTGGCAAAATATATCTATTCCTCATAACAAAATGTACAAATGCTACTATAATTGTTTAAATGGACAGTGCACTTCTTATTGAACAGTTTATCTCTTTATTTTTTATAAACGTTTGATTTATGTCATCATAGTGCTCGGTAGGTAAATTGTATTTCTAAAAGAAATTGGAAAGGGTTCGGCGGAATTTAACCCTGTTTCTATCCTGCCGTTGCTGCAGCAAGTGTAACCTTATTTATATTTAGAACATTATCAGTAAGTCTGTAGTTAATTTTTAAACATCTGTAGCTTTGCCAAACTTACATTGAAATTTGCAATGCTTGGACATAAGCTTCTGCGTGATCACCAAACAGTATCCAGAACAAAATGTTGAAAATTATTATTGTTTTTTTTTTCCGTGTTTTATTTGCTGTTAACATTTTATACAGCCTAGGATAAGTTTTAAGACATCAATAACTGTGTCAAACCTCCATAGAAATGTTTGAAATTTTTCTGCAGCAAGTGTACAGAAGTTTTTATGATTAAAAGCTAACGTCTGAAGCAAAATTTTGAAAAAGTTTTTTTTTCTTCATTTACCGTATTTTGCAGATAGATGGACTTGGTTCTTTTTCAGGTTGCATATAGTCTAAGTTAAATTTAGTAGACATCAATACGCCTTTATGGAACGTAACATAACCCAGACAGAAGCTACTTCATCAATAAGAAATATGGTCTGAAGAGATAGTTTTAATAATAATTCAACATTTATTTTTACTTTTCATCTTGAAATTATTATTTTTGTCATTTCTATGGTCACCTTGTCAGTAAAACTGACAATGGAAATGGTTTTTTTTCAACACAACAAGGAAGATTTTTGATACCGGTAAATGAATTCCACAATATATAAATGTTATGTAATGTAATGTTTTTAAATTAATAGAATTCCAAATTGTGCGGACATGGAAATGCATTCAGAAACTGTAACACTAGTCCCAAAAAGGACCACTTCGAGATCAATTCGAAAAAAGTTATATACATTAAGAAAGGTTTGTTAGTTAAATGTTTTTGATAGTCATTGTAAATCAATTTAAGAATAATAAATATGCGAGGCTCGTTTAGGAGGATAGCAAATCTACATATATAGATATATAGGAATAATTTATGTGTATATATATTTTTAACATCTCTGGGTAATGATAATTTAAAAGCCCAAACTTCGTTTGCCTTCAAAACACTGTAGTATATTATAACATGTCAATTCCTATTGTTTCATTTCAAATACTAGTATCTGGTGTTTTTTTTAGATATAAGTGTTTGCAATTTTTTTTAATTTATCCTTAATTGTCTAATACAGTTTCGTAAAGCAGGATTGGGTTCAAACAATTTGAATAAAAAACACTTTCCATCTGATTAGTCAGATTTGAATCCGAAGCAGTTTTTTTTCGGATGGTTCTTCTAGATTGTCAATGTAAATGTTAAATTGTAAGGTCACTTCCATCTGATTAGTCAGATTTGAATCCGAAGCAGTTTTTTTTCGGATGGTTCTTCTAGATTGTCAATGTAAATGTTAAATTGTAAGGTCACGCACGAAATCTGAACTTTAAACATAACAACGCTGGCCTCCATAACTAACTTTATGGACACAACTTTAAAAATAATTATCAGCATTTATTTTACGTCAATCATGAATATGATCAGAATCTAGAAGTCAGTGTGTTGATATTAGCGTGTTTAGATAAAACATATTGTGAATTACGAAAACTAATGTTATAAATCCTTCAGGAAAATTTAACTTAGGTTTTTGCTTTCAGTTTTAATTTGTATTGGCTCAAACGTTTTATAATTTTGACTTTCCAACTCTTATTAAGGCTATTTAAGAAATGCTATTAATACCATATGTATTTTATGTTGCCTAATATCAAAAGATATTGTTTCAGATACACCTTCTTATTGTCGTAACCTTCGTAGCAATGGCTGTGTGCACAGTTTATTCATTGGTGGAAATTCAAAACATGAAAAATGAACGGTAAGACTGTAAAATTAAAATTGTTGAATCATTTACTGCCTTTGTATAATTCATCTAGTGAAAAATTGCTAGGGTTTATACGAATAATAAAAATAACAAATTGCGTAGGGTCTACTTTTTGAAATGTGTAGAGATTTAATTTTATATCCAGCCATCTTTATCATATTACATGTTCACTATTTCAATCATTTTATTGAATATGAATTGATAAAATTTGGCAAAATTTAAAAAAAAAAAACGTCATAAGGACTTAAAGTCATGATGTGTAGAAGTTAAACTTATTCTCGAATTGTTGATTGAATATTGCATGATTGATATTAATATATTCTCTTTTATTCAGGGAATAAAACTTTACTGATGCTCAAGAAGTATGCAAATAAACAAGATGACCGGAGCAATCATTCTTCATCAAAACACATTCCGTCATCTACTGACAAAGATGGTAGGTATAAAAACAATCTCAGGTGATTCGTCAGAATTTATATAATTAAAACAGTTTAACTAGAACACAACGTTCCTATTATTCAATTCAAACAGGTACACGATAGGGTGATTAGAAATAATGACACTAATTTTGTGAGCAAACGAGTAAGAAAATACTAATATATACCCATTTGTGCCTTTCAGATCTTCTTAGTAATGAACATCTTCAGGATTGCCTTGGATCACGGGAAAAACAGACATTTCCTGATATAGACTATACTTTTTTCGGTTACAATATTTCAAAAGGTTATCCGCATGCCATCGGTCATGATCCAGGATTTACTTATCCAATTTTTGAAACAGACTATAGTGAAAAGAGACAGTCCGGAGACTGTAGATACTTTATACCCCGAGGATTGGTTGTTGTTCCTGATGTGTCATGCGCACTTTCATTCTCGTCAAAAACTGTAAAAAATATGCTCGAATTGTCTCAGGCTTTATCTGTATCGACTAGTGTTCATGGCGGAGGTTGGGGTGTCAATTTTTCTGCGAGTGCTGGATATAAAGAATCGTCCAATGAAATGTCTTCAGGCGAATCAATTTACATATTTTCCAAGGCAAAGTGTAGATACTACTTTACTAAAATGCTGACAGAAAATCCTCCTCCATTCACTATCGCTTTTCTTGATTGGGTTTTCAAATTGAACAGTACGAATACTAAAGAGACATATATCGATTTTTTTGAAACATTCGGAACTCACTACACTACATATACGTCATTTGGCTCCAGATTTACTTATCAATATAAAATGAGTTCAAAAAGCTATCAATCAGAAAAAGAAAATGGATTTAATGTTGAGGTTGCAGCAAGTTATTCTGGACTTTTCAGTGCTGGGGCAGATTTTAATATGGACTCATCCCAAAAGGCGGCTGCATCACGCTTTTCGGAATTGGTCGAAACGAAAACCATCACAGTTGGAGCCTCACCACCAGAAGATGGGAAAGCTTCGACCTGGGCATCAACTGTCAAAGATAATCCAGTGCCAATAGAATACAGTCTGGAATCAATCGAAAATCTCTTTACGAAAAATTTCATGAGTCGATTGGATGTAGATTGTGACAGGATTCGGTATAATATAAAAGAATATATATCTCGATTAGAGTATTGTAAACATTTGAAAAACACTGGACAATTAGATACTTGTGAAATTGTAAGACCAGGATTCAGTAAAATAAAAACTTTGAAAAAAACGAGGCTTTATTATCATTACAAAAGGGTGAACTTTTCGACACTTAAAGAATGTGCAGAGATGTGTCTCAAGGAAATTAAATGCAAAGCCATCACACATTGTGTACATTATTGTAATGATGACTATTGTTATATGTATGATCATGGTGGATGGAATACTAAATGGAAATCAGATAAGGCCTATAATCCCTCTGATCCTAATGTACACTGGTTCGATGTTGCAGGCATTGAGAACAAAGAATGGCAAAGTGCAGTATTTTCAACTAAAATTCAACAGCCTATGATATTCAATGCCACCAATATTAAAGGCGTATTTCGTTCATCATTCAGTTTGAAGGAAATGTATACGCAGAGTTCTTGTAATTCTCGGTGTGAGAACGATGATTTTTGTGCGGCATATACATTTAGTTCCTCCGCGGATACAAATATGAAATGTCACCTTTATACAGAAAGTGGAATACAGGGACTTTTCGAAGATTTTGAGACCAACACTTATTTCATAACTAGTGTCAAAATTCCTGACTCTAAACTGAAAGATCGCTAACACTTGCTTTTGATCAACTATGTAGAAAGAATGTTCCATTTCGATACGTTATCGCATATACACTATACCAAAATACACTTTTCCTTTCTCTCAGTTTCTCAAATTTAATTTACCAGTTTATGAAATTTCCAAGTAATGTTCGAACTCTATGTAACGTTTGCATTGTACAAAGACTTTGCAAATATTGACAAACGTTTACTCTGATTTGTTTGTTTTTCTATATTAAAAGTGTTGTAAATACGTTAAAAGCGCGCCTACTTTATTTGTTTGTTATACAATTGGAAGTTTTGATTTGTAAAATCTTGGATTGCAAAAGTTAAGTCACAGCCAAACGAACGCTTTTTAAAGGAGGGGTAAAAAATAATTAAGGTAAAACAAAAATTATTTCGGGGAAAAAAGGGTAGTTTTTGATTGGCTACCAACTGGCACAAACGTCTTGTTTTGAAAAATTTAGATGTTTTGGAAATTTCATCATGATAAAGTACTTATTTCCAAGCACAATAAATCAATAAATTTGAATGAAACTGCAGGTTAAATTCTAAGAAATTAAATTAAGATAGTTCCCGGTCAAAACAAAAATAAATGAGGTAAGAATGACTACCTCTTAAATGCTTTTGTACAGATTCAGTGATATTTAAGTTTAAAATATCAACTATGTCCTTTAACTTTATACGTTTAATGGGGTTTGCCAAGATGCATGGAGATAGTATAACTGGATGAACTATGCAGTCGTATCATATGAGTATAGGCTCATGACGGAAGAGGAGTACAGTGATTTTCATAAGAATGACATTATTTTTATAAACACCAAATATATTGTTTATAAACAATAATCAAGCATCATGACAGTTTCACGTACAGTTCTGTCATTTTCTGAGTTTTTTTTTACAAACTGTCATTTTCCCGTTCCTCAAACAAGATATTTGTATCTAACTTTTTTTTATATAAGTCTTTAAGTTAGTAATGAGAAATACGGATGAACAGGGTTGAGAAATCAAATGTTTGGAACCATTATTACTATATACTAAATAAAATACGTTGAACTTTTTCTCTTTGTTCATAACAGCTTACGTCTTTATTTTTTTATTGCTGTTGCCTCATTGCCTCAATGAAAGCTACGCCACTACCAAAGGGTCAGTAAGGACAACAATTACTTTCAGGGCGATACGTAACAGCTTTGAACTCCCAACAATGAGCTGAGACCTTGACTTCGAGTGTGAAATATGGTCTTATTTGAGCTAACCGAAAATACAAATTTCATGACTTACTGGAAGTCGACTTCAGGTAGACATACTATCTGTTGATGACGTAAATGACTTATATGTTATATAGTGCGTCTGAAGGTTTTAATCCCAAAAAAAATAAAACCATAAATGTAGTAATTAAGACCGTTCTGAAGAATCTTTAGATAAATGTTTGTTGCAGTGCTATGTAAAAAATTATATCTTTTCATATCAACTTGCTTGGTACTTACAATCTGTTCATTTATGACGATTGAGGTTTTGGTTAAGCACATATTGTCTAAGAGGAAACAATAAAAACAGATATAGGGTTAGAACAGACTTGCAAAAATCGTTATCAGACTGATAAGGGAGAAGGAAATGAATGAGAACAAACCCCCAATCATATACACACCTGTAGTGCACTGAATGTGTTTTTTTGTCATGGAAAATAAAAAATCATTATAGTTTAGGGTTTTTGATATTTTCCAAATTGTCGAGATGATTTAGGAAACTTCTTATCACCATATTTACAAAAAATATACTTTCTTTAAAAATGTTCTTTGTTAATAAAAGTTCATTAAATTCTAAACCTAGTACCTTTTGTTAGCTATTATTCGTGTGTTTCTTTGTCCTATATGTTCTCCCATTTATTTGTATTGTAGTCATGTCATGTAATGTTGTCATTTTAATGTTATATTTAACATTGCCATGAAAGCGGGAGGTTTGGCATGCCACAAAACCAGGTTCGACCCACCATTTTTTTCTTAAAATGTCCTGTACCAAGTCAGGAAAATGGCCATTGTTATATTATAGTTCGTTTCTGTGTGTGTTACATATTAATGTTGTGTTTTTGTTGTGTCGTTGTTCTCCTCTTATATTTGATGCGTTTCCCTCAGTTTTAGTTTGTAACCCGGATTTGTTTTTATCTCTATCGATTTATGAGTTTCGAACAGCGGTATACTACTGTTGCCTTTATTCTTCAACTTTGGAAAAAAAAACCGCTCTACTGCCTAATAATCAATACAGCTGTAGATAATAGAATGCATTCGATTTGTCAATCAGTAAAATTTTCACTTGAATAGGCGGAGCTTTGCCTAATTGATGTATGCATCATCAAAGTATTTTTAAAAGGAATAATTGCATTAAAAACTTAGGTAAAAACTTCAAATGTCGTTTCCTTGAAATGAACAATTGTTGTTTTGTTTTTTTTTTTTTTGCTCTATAATTTTGTTATTGATTTGTCCTTCCAATTGTTTTGATTTGAGCTCCACTAATGAGTTATATGTATCAAATTTTAAGTTTTGTATAGTTGATGAGTTTTTTAAATGCCATAGTTTTTTACTGGTTTAGTTACCAGTTGACACTCAGTATGATAATAAGAATAATGTTGCGTTTTCCATTGACTTTGCGAAAAGGTAGCCTCGGATGACGACACAGTGCATCCAACTAATTTAGGGTCATGCACTATGTCTTTAGCTTGGCTGCTTCTTTCGAACAGCCAATGTGTAACTTAACACACATTAATATATTAATAGTATTCATCCGCCCTTGCATGGTGTCATAGACGTTTTCGTTAAATTTTTACTCCTCAGGAGAAAACTCTGTGACGCAACAGTGCAAAGTCAATTAAATTTTATCTCAACTTAAATATTAATGTAATATTTCCCACTGGACGTTTAGCAAGCAGCAATTAAAACAGACGTTTTGGGCAAAAAAATTCAAAGTTTATGAGAAATAAGGAAGTATTAGATTTCATGGAACTGTTTCGATCTGAAATCATCTGTAGCTTTGAAACTAATATATCTATAGGCAGTCTAATACTGTATATGTACTTTTTTTCGCGAGTTCTTATTTTCGCGATTTTGTTGTTGTTGACGAATTCGCGTGTATTTAATTTCGCGGTATTTCCAAAAATACTAGAACATAAATTACAGACTTAAAATTCATAAAATTCTCATTAATTAGGTCTTCATTTATTTAACAATAGAAACAAAATAAACAAAGATAATATTCAATCATAAAATCAGTCCTGTGTTTTGATAAATGTTCAATAACCTGATTAAGTCGTTAATTACTTAATATAGCTGTCATATTTAGCTTGGGATATTTTTTTTTCACCTTTTGTCCTTTTATTCTTAATTAAATTTCTGTAAAAATAACTGGTGTTGTTTTAAAAGTTTCACGGTTCAATTGAGGTTATCTGAAGCCAACAAGGTGAACATGCATATACAGTTGTAAATTCCAGCGATATTTATTCAATGGTTTTTATATGCATGAAATCTGCATTCGAATTCGCGTGTATTTATTTTCACGAAAATATACCTACCGCGAAATTCGTGAAAATAAATACACCGCAAAAATTAGTACATATACAGTATTTTCCCACAATTCAAAAACAAGTTACAAAGGGTAAATCGTACTTTGTAAAAAAATCACTCTGATTCAAACAAAAAATTCTCTGAAACTGATAATATCAATATGCTTGATTTCTTGATTGACAACATATCTGTTACGTTTAGAGGACGCGTTTTTAAACAAACATGGGAACCAACTGTGCTCCTCTCCTTGCCGACTTGTTCCTTTATTCATATAGGCTGCCCTCATACAGGAACTTCTTACTAGGAAGAAAGAAAAGAAGTTAGCATACGGAGTATATATCTCCAAGTTGATACGATATTCCACGGCTTGTATTTCCTATCATGATTTCCTTGATAGGGGTTACTGCTCACAAGGAAGCTATCAAACCAAGAGTTTCAAGAGATGAAGTTGAAATCGTCTCTTCGTAAATTTTACGGACGCAATCACGAGTTGGTTGACCTTTATGTAATATCTGTTTCACAGATGACAACGGATATGTTCCAATTGTCGTAACTACAATCTTGTTTCATTTTCCCCAAATGTGACCTACCGAATTAGACTTATCACCGGGTTTGTACATACATGAGCAACACGACAGGTGCAACATGAGGAGCATGATCTGCTTACCCTTGCGGGACACCTGAGATCACCACAATTTTTGCTCAGTCATTGGTTTTCTATGTTGTGTTTTGTGTACTGTTGTTTGTCTGTTGGTCTGTTTCTATATTAGCCATGGCGTTGTCAGTTTATTTTCGACTTATGAGTTTGAATGTTCCTTTGGTATCTTTCGCCTCTCTTTGAGCAGTATCCTTTAACTTCACTTTCCGCTATATAGAGGATGTTCTTTCACTAAATAGTTCAAAATTTTGTGAATATGTCGAACACATCTATTCCATCGAACATATTACAACAGACACAGTTTAGTCTGCCTCATATCTTGACACATCTAGAAATTGACAATGAGGGTCGTTTGAAAACAAAACTTTACGACAAAAGAGATAATTTCAGCTCCCCATTTGTGAACTTAACATTTCTGTGTAGCAACATTCCAGCAGCGCCTGCATACGGAGTATATATATCCCAGTTGATACGATATTCCTGGGCTTGTATATCCTATCAAGATTTCCTTAATAGAAGGTTGCTGCTCGCAAGAAAGCTATTAAACCAAGAGTTCCAAGAGGTGAAGTTGAATTTATCCCTTCGTAAGTTTTACGGACGCCCTTACGAGTTGGTTGACCGATATGTTGCAATTGTCGTAACTACGATCCCGTTTCCTTTTTCCCGAATATGACCTACCGAATAAGACTTATCACCGGATTTGTACTAACATGAGCAACACGACGGATGTCAAATGTGGAGCAGGATCTGCTTACCCTTCCGGAGCACCTGAGATCATCCCCAGTATTGGTGGGGTTCGTTTTGCTCAGTCTTTAGTTTTCTATGTTGTATTTTGTGTACTGTTATTAGTCTGTTTATCTTTTTCTTTTTTAGCAATGGCGTTGTCAGTTTATTTTCGACTTATGAGTTTGAATGTCCCTTTGGTATCTTTCGCCACTCTTTGTTAAGCCATAATATGCAAAAATAACCACAATTTTTTCGGTTATTCAAACAATCATCATAACCCTTTAAATCATCAAACTTTCATAAGCTATGATATTTTATCTGGATCTTAATTTATTATCTGGAAATAAGTGTCCAAAGACGTTTATTACGAAAACATGCGGTTGTAAAACGACAAAAAGCAATGTAAGAAGCAGTCATATACTTATTTTTAGCTGTACTTTTATGAGTCGATGACTACAAAGATTCCCTCTGTGACCAAAGATATCGAAGACATATACACACATGGAAAAAAATAAATCATCTATGAAACATCAAAATAAATAAACTCATTGTGTAAACTAAATGGTTTTGTTTTTCAGAAAATATGTGATTGTTGTGCTATGATCGTGTATTTACCATTTAAACCCGCATGCTTGCCACCTATATATTTTAATCCATTTAATTTTTTTTTGTCATTTTGATATATCGCAAACTTGTTTTGAAGAGGTTTTGAAAAGTGTCGGAAAATATAATGATAATAATCATATTGCAAACTTGGTTATTATATTGAAGTCCAGATTTTGGTGGGGTTAATGTTGTTCTTTCTATGTTGTGTTTTGTAGACAGTTTTATGTCTTTTAGTCATTTTTCGTTTTTTATCATGACATTGTCAGTTTGACCATACATCTATGCCTATGGTTTGACTATCCCTTTGGTATCTTCCGCCTATCTTTTACAACCACTGGGTCGATATCTCTGCTGGTTGACATTTTGTCCCTGAGGACATCATCCGTTAGGTGGTACACAATGTTTGAAATTACGAAAATCTAACAGAATACTGGCTCGGACGTCGCCCATTATAAAAAAAGTCCGAACGGACGTTATCAGGGACACAATGACATGTGTCCCTTTATCCCCAGATATGACAAATACCTCGACACATTCAGATCATCATACAAATGACAATAGCAATAATGTTTGCACCGGCCGGTCGTGTACAATTCTGCTAGAAGACGTTTTGGCCTTTAAAGACTGTGAATAACACTGTGCCGTTTCTAAATGTATAACCAAAAACATGTAAAATTTTAATAACATATTCTGAATTATATAAAAATAAGGAGATGTGGTATGATTGACAATGAGACAACTATCCATCAAAGTTCAAATGAAGTGGATGTAAGCAACCATAGGCAACCGTACGGCCTTCAACAATGAGAAAAACCCATACCGTATAGCAATTTAACTAAAATATCTTACTATACCAGGAGCTATGATGATCTGAATTGTAAATCATTGATTAGAGTGTAACCTTTGCGGTTCGGTTTATGTCGGTGAACGAAAGGAAGGCTTTATAAACGTATGTGCGCCAATAGATCAGATAAATCAGTCCGATTATTCAATCCTTTCTATGCCTGTTCGCATCATCGAAAAAGTATACCACAGGACTAACAATCCTCATTTTGCAACACCTCTCCGTAGACAAAAGGAAGACTCCTTTTTTACCTTTTAGATTTGAAAATTGGGAACTGCAACTACAGATGGCTGCAATGACAAAATTGACGGGTAGGGTATTCTATGTTGTCCTTCCTGTAGCTAGGTGAATGTGATGAATATTTTCAAGTCTGCTCCTCGACGTCATGGTCATCGTCAATATTAATCACCTACTCTCCATGATGTATTTATTAACGATTTTCTGTCATTTATACAGAAGCCGTTAGGTATTCATCACATTCGCACGAAGCTTAACTCACTTCTTCTTTCAAATCTTTGTTATTTGTACAACTTATGTTTAGAAACCACTGTTACAAATCACCATTCGACCTAAATACAAACCTACAGCTTGCATCTCAGATACTGCCAGTCACAGAATTGTCAGACCAGTTCGCTTTGGAAAAGATGAAACGGAGAAAAGATCCTTTCTTAAACTTTCCTTTGCAAATATCTCGACGCCATCAACTTGGACACTATCTTTCATCATAAATTAGTTCACTAAAAAAATAATTCCCTTCTTTAAAGATCAGTCTGTACCTTCCATCTCTTATGCCTATACCAAACCAATTAAGACTAAAATTTTAATTACAAACATGTGTTTTAGGATCTCAATATTGACAACTTCAAGTCTAAACCTCCTGATTGCACCTGTGCTGGTTCCCCATTCATATATAATTCGATTGCCCACGTTATTACTGGCGATCTGAACATTGGCAATAACAGTTCTCTGCGAATTGTGTTTTCCAAAGGCCTGAAATATCGTGAACTTAAATCCATCAACTGGAAACACAACTTAAAAATACTGATGGATTCATTCGAGGATTATACTGGGTAACGGGCTAAACGCAAAAAAGAAGACGTAGATACTCTTTTTTGAATACGTTATGGCTGTGAGGTCGTTGATACAAATTAGAATTTAAAAACTGAATGGGTCTATGAATACACATGCTACATTGATCTTTAAAGACCCAAATGTTGCAAAGCACCTGTCCTACCTCCATGCCAAATACGTTATTGTCCCCGCAAATAAAGCCCCAAACAACATAGTTTTTGGGTGTTAATCACATTACATAAACTGGTTGATGACGGAATTAGGTATTGACAATTCATTTGGAAACTCAACATATACTCCGACGACACTTTCCAAAGAGGAAATCCTGAATAAGCATATGTTTGTTCTATGTTCAATTGGAATTTCAACCAAAGGTGAAGAACTGGATCTTCCTTCATTGAATTGGATACCTAAACTACACAAGTGTCCTTACAAATAACGTTATAGTACTGGTCTTTCTAGAACTCCACGAAACCTTTGTCTTAATTATTAACATCAATTTTATCCTCAATCAAAGTCTGGCTTTGAAATTGTGAAACTACCTACTCTAAGGGTGGTGTAAATCTGATGTAGATACTGAAAAATTCTAAGGATCTGGTAGATTACATACAATCTTAATCTCTTTTTTCTAGCAATAGTACTACTACATTTGACTTTTCTACCCTTTAAACATGTATTCCCCATTCCAAACTAAAAGACAAATTAAAAAGAATTGGTCTTGCTTTGTTTCATAAAAAAATAATAGCCAACGTAGATACACATGTTTCTTTCAGGGGGTATAAATCGTACTTTGTAAAACAATCAGTCTGACATTATCAACATGCTTGATTTCTTGATTGACATCATATGTGTAATGTTCGGAGGACGTGTTTTTCAACAAACAATCGGCATTCACATAGGAACCAACTGTGATCCTTTTTTTTTTACCGACTTGTTCCTTTATTCATATAGGCAGACTTCATGAGAAGTTTATATGGAAGACTGAAACGACGATAGATTTATCCTTCAACTTCGCGTTCAGCTATAAAGATGATGTCCTCTTATTGAATAATTCAAAGTTTGGTGACTATGTCGAACACATCTATCCCATCGAACTTGAAATAAAGGATACAACAGATACAATTAAGTCTGCTTCATATCTTGACTTACATCTAGAAATTGACAATGAGGGTTGGTTGAGTACAACACTTTACGTCAAAAGAGATGATTTCAGCTTCCCAATTATGGACTTTCCATTTCTATGTAGCAACATTCCAGTAGAGCCTGCATATTGAGTATATATTTACCAGTTGATACTATATTCCATAGCTTGTATTTCCTATCATGATTTCCTTGATAGAGGGTTGCTGCTCACAAGAAAGCTATTACGCCTAGAGTTCCAAGTGGTGAAGTTGAAGTCATCCCTCCTTAAATTTAACGGACGCCATCACGAGTTGGATGACCATTATGGCATATCTGATTAACAGATGACGACGGAAATGTTCCAATTGTCGTAACCATAGTCCCGTCCTTGTTTTCTCGAATTTGATTTGTCACCGGGTTTGAATTACATGAGCAATGCGACGGGTGTCACATGTGGAGCAGAGTCTCCTTACCCCTCCAGGGCACTTAATATCACCCCTAGTTTTTTTTTATTAGGTTCGTATTGCTCGGTCTTTAGTTTTCTATGTTGTGTTTTGTAGTTTGCTTTCGACCATCCCTTTGATATATTTCGCCTCTCTTATTTTAATCATTATTACTAATTATTTTGAATTATTTAGTAGATGATGTTTTGTTTCCTTTTTTATCAACGTGTTAATTTTTATAGCTGACGGTATATAATAATCATAAAGAGCTTTGGAAACGTATTTTCTATATTCAAACATTTTTCTAATTACATATTCAACAAGTGTGTGTCTTATAGTATGCTGAACCTTAAATTTCCAATTATGTAAAACAAAGGACACCAACTGAGACTAGACGTAACTAAACATATATAATGCGAATTTGGTACCATACAATCAAATAGCTTCAGAACTTTTTAAGTATATTATGTTCAAAAAATGCATACGTTCATCGTACACATTAGTTAAAACATTTGCTTTTGATATATCTGCTAAAAGAATAAATAATCAAGAAACAACAGTCAATTTTCAATTTTTACACATGCCATTGAAACACTGGTCATCAAGAATACCAATTTATGCAATATCATTTGGCAAAGAATATATTTACCTGACAACACAATTATTGGTAGAATAAATATGGGGAAGATGTAAATCAACTAACATCCAAAGAAATAATGGAAAAATAGTTGTCTTTCAACAATGGTCACAGAACTAACACAATTGTCGTTTTAAGAAAATCTTAAACACTTAAGCAAGTAATGCACATTTCAACGCACGACCAAGACTTAGCTATCGTCAATTTGAATTCGCATTTTGATATTCGCCAAAAACTGCAGATACATTCCAAGAATTGTAGTTAATCATTTTTTTTTATTACTATATTTATTTTCTTATCTTTATTCGTATACAGTCTTTCCTTTACATTGTTTAATTAAAATCTGTAAAATAAAACAGTTCATGTTCCTATAGAATTAGAATAAGTTTTCAATTTTCTTGTGAAAATCTGTTAAATTAATTCCATTAAATAATTCATTACTGTTTCATTCCTCTTTGGCTCATTTTCCATTGATTTTCATTAGCAGCGTTTAAACGTAACAATATTAAGAAATATTTAGAAATAAGCAAGAAGTTCTAAATTCCGCATATCTTTATCAAACCTAAAGTTTGATCTTGATACAAAATAAAGAGATGTTGTATGATTCCTAATGTGACAACTATACACCAGATGAAGTGGATTTAACTATATGTTACCGTACGGCCTTCATCAATGAGCAAACCCCATACCCTTAAAAGGCCCCGACATGACAAAATGTGAATCAGTTCATACAAAAATCCGACAGCCTGATTTGTGACAGAACAATAAACGAACAGATAATATGAAAGACATCAACCAACAACAACCACTGCATTACAAGTTCCTGACTACGGACAGACACATATAAAATATGGCGGGGTTAAACGAGTTTTATAGCCCATTTATGTTCCCACGTTTTAACCAGTAAAACAAGCATTTCAAGTTATAAAGACGAACCATTTAGTTTGTTACGACCATTTAGTTGGTTACGTAACTGTAGGAGACATCAGTGAACGATGCTGAAAAATCGTTTGAATATGATTCTCTCCGAGTATTAACCAGTCAAGCGAGCAGTTAAAAAACATGCCTATCGATTTGAATGTGCAAGGCGCTTTTTTCTGGAAGAACGTCTAGTAAATAGGCTCACAACCATGTTTGTGTTATCTCTTTCGTCATAAAGTTTTAGTTCCCAACCGACCATTCAGGCATTAAAAAAATTGTAATATATTAGGGCTAATTAAGGGACAACTGCCAACCCGCTATTCTATATCTTATTTCAGATAATAGTTATTGTTATACTTTTTTGTTATAGTTATTGTTACAGCTTACACTTCCGAAGCCAGTTTGTTCATCGTCGGTTTTCAGTGGGTGAGGTTTTTACCTTTCTGTATGAAATATTCATCTATCCATTAATCATGTTTCATACTTCTTTGTCTTATATCATCCCTCAGTATGTTTTTACTTACAGCTTTTGATAAATTCCGTATAAAAGCTCATTAAAATAAAGAGCTGTGCCATGAGTGCATGATACGCACGTCACCAACTGGACAGTTTTCGCCAATTTTTCAACTAATAAAGTACCATAACTCCGCAATGTCATATCAGAAATTTATGAAAAACAAAACGGAGCTTCTTTCAATAGACATAAACAAGTCACCAAAGTTTCATGATAACTGCTAAAAGCGTTTTTGAGTTATTGTCCGAAAAACCGGGAAATCCCCCCTTTTTATGAATAAAGTCCCAATACTCCAAAACGTGAAATCAAAAGTTTAAAAAAAAAATTGAAACGGAACGTATATTAGTATATATACACAATTCACCAAAGCTTGAAAATTGTTCAAAGCATTTTTGAGCTATAATCAGAAAAACTGGAAAATCCCGACTTTTTATGAATAAAATCCCTTAACTCGGAAACATAAAATCTAAATTTATACGGAATGAAGTTACCTGACAGATCCTACCAGTTGGTTATTAGTTTTGGTTTCGCTTTGAAAGAGTATGAAATCTTTTGTAGCGAATGTTAATCAGCCAACTATATATTGGTCTATTCACTGTCTTATTGTATATTACATAAACTATCCAATATTTACTGTGCTGTTAGGCAGTCGGCTAAAATAAACTATTGACCTTAAGACACTGCTAGTATTTTCAATGCAAACATGTACGTTACAGGGATAATTCCGGGTTAATACAAGCTGCAATTGAATCTGGTTTAAATGCTGCATACAACCATTTTGTAATATATCAAAGGACTGTGTGAATGAATAAAACATTCTAATGTCATTTTCTTTTTTAGTTTTTTCAATGTACAACAATCTCTAAGCATGGCGTTATTGTATCAAATAAAATATCACACTATTACTACTGAGCAACATACTTGTATGCATAGGAAACAATAAAACAAATACTGATTACAAATAGCATCTTCATTTGTGCAAAATTTCGAGAATTTTCTTTCCCATTGTCTTGTGATATTGAGCCTGTGTAAAATTTCCTTTACCTTAAAGTGATATGTATTATTTGACTATCTTTGACTTCAATTGTCCTTTGATTCTTGTGTGTTTAAGTGTTATTATAAAGCTGGTGCCTACAGTTACACCTGCTATGGTGAAAACGTTGCAAAATTGTTTTTGAATGGGATCCTGTAGAGCATTTTCTTCAATGTGGGGCCATAATTGTTCAACATCATCAAATTGTGCATTGTCTATTTTCATAATAATATATTGTAATTTACATATTTAATGCATATTTCTTAGACTGGGGCAAATGAGCATTATTGTATTGCATTGCATTCAGAGAAAGTATTTATTTGTCTCTTTGCTATTAATTCTGTTTCAATTGTTGGTTGTTGCATATTGAATAAAATGCTACGCAGGGCGCAGCTTGATACGACCGCAGAGGTCAAACCCTGAACAGTTGGGGCAAGTATGGACACAATATTCAAGCTTGATACAGCTTTGCATTTGGGTTGTGATTAAATATTTGACACAGCATAGGTTTCTGACACAGAATGAATGTGGTCTAAGAACTTAAAAATTTTAAATTGGACATTCACCTATTATGGTCCAATATCCAAAATCTAAATACATGGTTAGATTCAGCATATCAAAGAACCCCAAGAATTCAATTTTTGATGAAATCAAAGTTTAATTTTGGACCCTTTTGACCTCAATGTGGACAAAGTTGATAACGGGGCCCAAAAATCAAAAATCTAAATACATGGTTAGATTCAGCATATCAAAGAACCCCAAATATTCAATTTTTGTTGAAATCAAACAAAGTTTAATTTTGGACCCCGATTTGGACCAACTTGAAAACTGGGCCCATAATCAAAAATCTAAATACATGTTTAGATTCAGCATATCAAAGAACCCTAAGAATTCAATTTTTGTTAAAATCAAACTAAGTTTAATTTTGGACCCTTTGGACCTTAATGTAGACCAATTTGAAAACGGAACCGAAAATTAAGAATCTAAATACACGGTTAGATTCGGCATATCAAAGAACCCCAATAATTCAATTTTTGATGAAATCAAACAAAGTTTAATTTTGGACCCTTTGGACCTCAATGTGGACCAATTTAAAAACGGGGCCCAAAATCCAAAAACTAAATACACGGTTAGATTCAGCATATTAAAGAACCCCAAGAATTCAAGAATAAAACCCCATTGAAATTGGTCAAGAAATAAGCAATTTATACAAAGTATCTTCTTTTGCACAATACTGTGCAATTAAATATTTCTTGCTATTGCGCAATACTGTACAATTGACAATTTTTTGCTATTGTGCAATATTGTGCTATTGGATATTTCTTGCTATTGCGCAACACTGTGCAATTGAAGATTTCTTGCTATTGCGCAATACTGTGCAATTGAAGATTTCTTGCTATTGTGCAATACTGTGCAATTGAAAATTTCTTGCTATTACACAATACTTATTATATAATAATTTACACATCCTGTTTGGTGTGTATCTCCTACCATATCATTATTATTTGCTTTTAAATATAAATCAGAAATAACCAACTTAAAATGGAAAATTTTAAAAGAAAAAAAAATGAAAAAAAGAAAAAAAATGAAAAAAAAAAAATAAAATCCCCCCCCAAATTTTTTGAAACCCCCTTATGATTCATCACCCCCAAACTCAATCCCAGCCTTCCCTTTGTGGTATGGTACCTTGCAGTACAATTTCAGAGAGATCCATACACTTGAACACAAGTTATTGTCTGGAAACTAGAAAAATGTGTTTTTTGGCCCCTTTTTGGCCCCAAATTCCTAAAATATTGAGGCAATTACCCCCATCATCAATCCCAGCCTTCCCTTTGTGGTATGGTACCTTGCAGTACAATTTCAGAGAGATCCATACACTTACACACAAGTTATTGTCCTGAAACTAGAAAAATGCTTGTTTTTTGCCCCTTTTTGGCCCCTAATTCCTAAAATATTGAGGCAATTACCCCCATCATCAATCCCAGCCTTCCCTTTGTGGTATGGTACCTTGCAGTACAATTTCAGAGAGATCCATACACTTGAACACAAGTTATTGTCTGGAAACTAGAAAAATTCTTACTTTTGGCCCCTTTTTGGCCCCCAATTCCTATATGACTCGGCAATTACCCCCAAACTCAATTCCAGCTTTCCCTTTATGATATGGAACCTTGTAGTACAATTTCAGAAAGATCCATACACTTACACACAAGTTATTGTCATGAAACTAGAAAAATGCTTGTTTTTTGCCCCTTTTTGGCCCCTTATTCCTAAAATTTTGAGGCAATTACCCCCAAAATCAATCCCAGCATTCCTTTTGTGATATGGAACCTTGTGGTACAATGTCAGAGAGATGCATACACTAACACACAAGTTATGTCTGAAAGTTACAAAAATGCTTATTTTTGGCCCGTAATTCCTTTACTGTTGGTACCATAACCCCCAAAATCAATTCCATCCTTCCTTTTGTGGTATTGAACCTTGTGGTAAAATTTCATAGAGATCCATTCACTTAAACTAAAGTTAGAGTGCGAAAACCAATGTGTCTTCGGACGACGCCGGACGAAGACGACGCCGCCAACGTCATACGACCACAAAATTTTTTTTGCGGTCGTATAAAAAATGAGTTTTTTGTTATGATGCACATGCTGTAAATTCCTTGTTGATTATTTATGTTAATTTCTAAGGTAATGTTGTAACGGACTATGATGGCAACCTATTCATAAAAAAAACCCCAAAACAACATGAAAAACCTCATCAAATAAACCATAGGTAGAGTTAATTCTGCCATGTTTGCAATAGGGTTAATGTCAGCATGATTGTTTACTAATTCAGATAGGTGAATTTGCCAATTTTTTCTTTGAAAATTACCAGAACATTGTTTTGTCTTTTGAAGTTAACCATAAACTAATCATAGATACCAGGGTTAAAATTGGGTAAGCCAGAAGCGTGTTTCGTCTACAAAAGACTCATCAGTGATGTATGATAATTTCAGTTGTAGCTCATCAGTTAGAGTCATATACTTATTTTGATTTAAATTGATTTTCATGTTTTGTTGGTGGGTAACTTATCACATAATATTCTCACTATCTTTGTTTCAGCTTTTGACAGACTTTTTCACATCCAAATAAATACATTGGGTGAACATATAAAAAGTGTGACGTAATGTATTGGAGCACTTTATTTCAACATTATAAACAAAAATCATGAACAAAATACATTTAACATAATACAAATATGATTGAAAATGAAACCATGATATTAAACAGGCACACAACTGAAATGGCAGTCACAATTTTGTATTATATCACATGACAAAATCATTCTTCTGTTCATTTTATGGAATGATGCAGTCATCTATCAAACTCAAAAGACATTTTAAAATCATGAAATATTTAGTATCAATGAAACAATACGAGTATCATTTCTTTACTAGTAACTATGTCATAACTTTTTTAATTACTTTAAAACAAATATGACGAATAAATGGAATGGTCAGAGGTGACACAGTTAAATCATAATACTTCCAAAGCTCAAAACAAAATTATGTACTAGAAAATTACAATATTACATATTTTGTTAGGATCTGAAATGTTTCTCTGCTAAAAAATGATGATGAACTACTGAAAGCAAACCTATTCATATAAAACATGAATTATTCTGAGCTTAATTATAAATTTTGTCCACTTTAAAATGATTACATCATAAGTCTATTTAAGGAATGCTTATATTGTACAATGAAAACACTTTATAAATTTTATGCTTCAGAAGAGCTTTTCTGGATTTATTTTCATCAATATTTTAAAGCCACAGATTGTTATGACTATTTGGAGATCTTACCACTTTTTGTAAAATGGGTTGGAACATTCCTTACATACTGCCTTTGATCATAAATGTAATAAATAATATGACAACTTTTTTTATTAATGTAATGTACAATAATAAAATAAAGAATGGAAATGAGGAATGTGTCAAAGAGACAACAATACGACCAAAGAGCAAAAAACAGCCCAAGGCCACCAATGGGTCTTCAACACAGCAAGAATATCTAGAAACATTCCAAAACATTGTCATAAGGGAGATAGCAATCACCTTATTTTACCACTACAGTCAAACCTGTTTATTTAAATGTCACCTCTCTTATACAGTAGTTTGCTCTGGTTCCATAGGTGACCTTCATGTACAGGTTTTACTGTATTTCTAGCTTAATTTTTTGTCTGTATTGTGAGATCAGCTACAAGTATTCTTATCTAGTAGTTTTAAATTGGACTAGTTTGGGTAACAGTTATTTCCCTCTGATGCTAACATGTAAACATTTCGTAAATATACCAAATTCATTGTATCAAACTGACAGCTAGACTTTAGAAAAAGTGGTTTCCTCAAAAAAAATTATTTGTTTAAGTCTTGTTTAATTCATCATTTCAAACCTAGAATGAATCTTTTATCAGACTGAGTTGTATCACATGATTAAAGTTGGTTAGTCAAATAACATAATAATCCAGTTTGCCCTCCAACATGGCAAAAAAGGGAAGTAACTGCAACTCAACTATCCATATTTGTCTAATATTCTATTTGAATATGCTACCATTTAAAAAAATCACCATCCTTTAATTAATAATAATATAAATGTGTTTCTTAACAAAACTTATTTAAACTGCTATATCAGAACAACCCTTAATTTTATAAAATAAATACAATATATTTTCCCCTCGTGCAAAATAACCTATACACAATAAACCATAACAAATATAAAAATAAAATAAACTAATTTATCTAACAAATTATCAAAAATAAACCTCTTGCAATATAACAACACTTACAGCACATACATAGTCTGTGTCCAGTTACGAAGGATATCAAGATCAAAGAATAAATGTAATGTTCATATTTCCATAAACAACAGAAATAAGCTTCAAACAAATTAAGGTTTATTTTTCATAGAAAAAAAATGTTTGCTTTTGAAATTCAATATGAAAACATTTTCAAAAATTACATTTTTTTCCCAAAAGTTAAAATGCATCATTCATCAAATTTATAGACAAATTAAGTGCAAAGTTCAAGATACAAGCATCTGATGTTAAATTATCAAAAATAAACATCTTGCAATAAAACAACATTTACAGCACATACAGTCTGTGTCCAGTTATAAAGGATATCAAGATCAAAGAATAAATGTACTATTCATATTTCCATACACAACAGAAATAAGCTTC
Source organism: Mytilus californianus (assembly GCF_021869535.1). Classification (NCBI taxonomy): domain Eukaryota; kingdom Metazoa; phylum Mollusca; class Bivalvia; order Mytilida; family Mytilidae; genus Mytilus; species Mytilus californianus. The sequence continues at coordinate 91,890,251 of NW_026262734.1, read as the reverse complement.
AAACAAAGTTTACTTTTCATATTTTATTTTTGCTTTTAACATTTTCAGAAATTATATTTTTTCAAAAGTTAATGCATCATACATCAAAATTATAGACAAATTAAGTGCAATGTTCATAAGATACAAGCATCTGTCTAAATATTTCATACTAAATATTATAATTTTTATGCTGATTGTCTTTATATTTTTCTTCAAATATTTGGGAACAAATGAATATTTTAGCTATACAAAATATATATATCATAAATGACAAAAATTTCAAAGTACTTTCCAAGAGATGTATCAGTTTTTTTTTTATAATTTGACAAACTATGGTTGTTTGGGAGATTTTTCAATGCACAGCTGAAGAAAATTTAACATCATTAAGTCAAAGCTACATCGTCTCTTGAACCTTTTATACTTTAAAAATGAAAAACATGCAGCAATAAAAAATCTCTTCTTTTGATATATTAAATGTTTTCTTTAATAAATTTCATAGGATTATTTTAGCATATACATCCACAGGAATCCCTTTTTACAAATTAGAATATATACAACAAGAAGAGAAATTAGTCCTACATGCAAATATTTTATAATGAGTTTAACTACTCCAACATATAGTCTAGGCAAAAGTGGCAGTTTGTGTGCATGTAAAACTGGTCCTATATTTTTTGTAGTTCCTGTTATTCTTTTGTTATGTATTACAGCACTATTTGTGTGAGTAGAAAATTTACTTTATTGGTCCTTGGTTAAGTATCTATAACATAATTCTACAAACTTGATCCAAAGTTAAATTTTCATATAGAGGCTCATTTCAATTTAAAGAAAATCATGGCCATGGGAATATTCTATAGACCACATATGCAATGATAATAAAATACTATAATATGTATGCTATAAATATCAGTACTTTTAATAAATATGTTAACAAAGCATGACTATGACCAATGACAAAGGAAATGCCCTTTTCTAACATATAAATTGTCTTAAGATAACATTTCATTAAGGGCTATTCCATTAAAATGTATGTGGGAGGGTAGGAAGGGACTTTCAAAATATCCCTACAACCAAGAACCATTTTTTAGATAATTTTGCATAATGGATAGACGCATACTGAAAAAAGACCCATGACCCACATTCAATAATTAAACTTCCCTTCCTACCCTCCCACATACATTTTAATGGAAAAGCCCTAAATTATGCACAAAACTGTTTGTTAACATACATATAAATGAAGTTAAAATCATTACCGATCAAAACTATGGGCATTTAAAAAATGATTCTGATGGTTTAATGAAAGTTACAAGACATCAAAAATAAATCCCTTTCAAGCACAATTTCTCACTATAAACCATTCAATTTTAATATTTACATACTTGTCCTCACCAATAGGTCAAGTACATATAATTTGGCAGTAATTTGAAATTCTAATAAATGTTTTTAATCATTTAGAACTTGTTGAACTGCAACTGGAAATTGTAAATATGATACAAATAGCATAAATTAAACGAAAAAGATTCATAGCAATAACATGATATTTCTAAAATTATTGGATAGGGGAAAGTCGATATTTTGCTTTTAAGAACTCTTTTTTATCAAGCAGTCTTTTCATTCTATTATTTATTACACTAATTTCAATTGATTGTCCTCTGGATGTATAAATACTACATCTAAAATTTGGTTTTAAAAAAAAATCAGATATAATCGTGTTCCATTAAAACATACATGGTATCCAGGGAAGGCACTTTAAAAATGGGGTAACCATCTATAGAGGCAAATTAAAATTTCACTTACATTTCCACTATGCAAAAACATAGATGACACCCACCCATAGTTGAAATTTTGAAGTGCCTTCCCTGGGTCCCATGTACTTTTCTGTGGAACAGCCAACAGTTCTACATGCATAATGTTCTTTTGTAAAATTTCAAAATATAGCAAAATACCTTTACTTCATGTTAAGCATTATATTGATATCAATCAAACTCCAATAATATTTCTGTTGAATAATAACCTACTAAATATGAACACCATATATATTGAGTATTTTTTCTTCCATTCTTTAGTGCATCCAATATCATGAAATATTTTACATATGAAAACAACGATTTGATAGCCTTGAGGAAAATAATGCATTTTTTAACATCATTCACACAAAATTTTTGAATGCAGATATCTGTGCTTTTTATGCTACTGGGCACTTTTCTGGAATCAAACGATTCAATTTTAATTTTCAATTTTTTGTTGAATTAGGTTTTTTCTGTAAAAAATAACATTTTTTAAATGTGCATCTAGGGAAGTAAAATTGGTACAGTTAGTTTTATTAATCTAAATTATTGTATAACCACATCAAAGAGCACTTACTATCATTTTTCTTATATTTACCACATACTATTCATAGAAAAAGTTCATCAGATATTAGAAACGAATCTAACCCAGTTCTGATTATTAAAAAAAAAAATATGAAATTACGTTATGGATTTTCTAACACTGAAACATATGAAGGAATAATGTTTTATTTTCAATTTACTCAGACAATATCACAACAAACAAATCTGAAAGGACCTAAATAATAACATTATGCAACTCTTTTTCCAGAAATCTTATTATGATTAAAATTGATAGTAACTTTAATATACTGAAATGTTTATTTTTACTAGTAAGATTTTTTGAAAAATAGCTGCTGTAACTGAAATGATATATATATATATATTTTTCATTGTTGAGAAGATCATTTACTAAAGTTTTAACTCAGTAATCCCTTCTTCAACAAGAGTTTTGCCACATTTTTTTTTCAAAGAAAAGCTGGGTACCAACTTATACATAGTTTTAAATCCAATATCATTTAATAAGACCATTGCTTCTATTAATAAGCTCTTAAATCTAGTTAGCTATGTTTAGTAAATTTACAATCTGATTGAAATAATTAACTAATTCTGATGACAAAATAGGTATGATTGTCATGTATTCACAAACTCTCAAAATCTCTATTATTACAAAATAATATGTATAGAATGTACTTCTAAATAAAGATTACAGAACCCTCTTAAGGATGTTCGCTACTCTTGTTTTTGACTTTTTGTCAGATATTCGGAATCCTCTAGTTTTATCCATGTATGTGCCAATAAAAATTTTGCCCGCTAACCCCTAATTTTCTTTTCATAATTTTATTACATATAGTTTAAATAGCCATATTTAAAAATGCTATAAAATCCTTGTTATTTTTTCATAATTTTTTAAAGAAAAAGGGTGCCAATGTTAAATGTATGAAAAGTCTAGAGAGAATTATTTCCCGCCAAATTTTCAATGGCTTATATCTCGAAAACAAGCACACGGACCCTTAATTTTTGTCTGCTTTTTTAGTTCCTTTATTTATATACTATCAATTTATAAGAGTCTTTTAAAAAGCTTGTTATTTTGAAACAGAGTAGCAAACATCCTTAAATTGCTATGATGACTACAAACTACAAAAAAAAATTGACAAATACCATATTACTGACTGATATAATGAAATATGTACACAACCAAATATGTTTATAGTTGAAATTATGTATATATATGTATAATGTGTAAATCAATACAATAAATAAAGAAATGAGTATGAGAAAACTTTGGTAAAATTCTATATATATATATTAACCATACATACATTTATCATTATTTCAAACACAACTTTTTTCTATTTGAAACATTTGCTGAAAAAAATAAACGTTAATTGCAATAAATGAGATCCTGTAGCCTTTTTTTCTACCATTGGCATTTTATCTTTATATTTAAAAGAAGTTACAACTTTTTTCCAGTTTGTTTGATTTTAGGAAGAAGCCACTAAATAAGTAGTATTCTTATCATATCTCTTAGCTGTGCATTTTGTGTAAACTTGTTTTCTTCATTACATTTTACATGGACATAAATTTTATGAAAACAGTGCCAGTGAAAAGGCATATGCACAGAAAAACCAAAACAAAATGTACTTATTATCCAAATTTATAAAACCTGGATTTTTATATCTGCTGACTGAATTTGATTGTCATTTTCAAAATTTATGATTCATGTTTAAAAAAAAAAAAAAATCCCAAATTTATGGCTTCATCTGCTAAATTTCTTTATTAATAGTCCACACACCAAATTATTCATAAACATTAATTTGCTTTTTCTATTAATTCAGTTATTCAACCTGTTTTTCCTGTCTGTCAAAGATTCTTGAAATTAATGAGCATAAAAGTTTCTAACTTCATGACAAACTGAATTATTAAGCAGATTGAAGTATGTTTCAAAGCATTTAAATAAAAACAGCTTCAACTGTTTACAGTTTCATGTGAACTACTGCTTTAATTGGATTTCTTTTTGATGAACATTTCTGTTTGATATCTTCAACAGCTGATCAGATTGCTGTCATAGAATAGTACAATTTTTGATCCTTTGTTGTACTATGTATACTATACTGAAGTCTGAACCTGAAAAATATAAAGAATATTCATAACATTGGCATCAATGAAAAAAAAGAATTTATTTCTCTGGAATAGAATCTTGGAATGCAGCAAACCCTGAAACCTGTGTCAACCCACATAGTCTACTCTGATTGCCTAGCTTGGAAGAAATATCCTTGATGTTGTAATAGTTATTCAAAATTCTTTCAGCATAGAAAACTATAAAGTACCAATCAAACCCATGAAATGCCATAAAAGCACTGGCTATTTAGTTCGCCTTTGTAGTGTTATGCATAAATTCTTATTAGAATTATAAATTTATGAGCAGAGTTTTCCATTCGGCATTTAAGCTGGGTGTGCCGACCACCTTTCCATTTTAGGAGGTGGTCGGCTTTTTTTTCAAATTCCAGATTTTTTTTGGTTCCGTACTGTACAAACTTAAATACTAATCGCGCCTTGCTGATTTATTTTCATTGACAAAAATGTCTGATCGTCAAATTTCAATGTTTTCTTTTATTAATCGGGGGAAGAGAAAGGCAGATGCAATGGTGATAAGGAAAATTCTAGGCCAAATAAGTCAACTAAAATGGATAGTTGTATTGAAATTGTTGAAATTGAAAAAAAAAAGCATCATAACAAAGGGAAAAGGCACACAAGCGAAGATAAATATGAACAGGACTTTAAATGGCTAATCGTCACAGAGAAAGGATATTACTGTTCTGTGTGCCAAAAATACAGCACTAAAGCGAGGAACAGAACAGAAACATGGATCGATAGGCCATGCATTCGCAGGAGGAGGGAGTCCTGCAAAAGCCATCTGCTATCCGAGATGCTAAGAGAAAAAAGGGATTCATTATTGAAAAAAATCAAATCATAGAAGAATATTTGACAGTTTATGTGACTACATCTATTTATTTTTGTTCAATTCCATTAAATGTGAATACAATACTAATCCTTCTTTTTGTGACCCCCACCCACAGTAAAAAAATAAACCCGGTTGGAAATGTTTAAAAAAAACAGAACACCCGGTTGCAAGTGTTTTTTTCAAAACACCCACCTTACCTTAGTGAATAAACTGCTTCGCTGAGCGCAGCTGGATACGCCCGCAGAGGTCCAACCCTGAACAGTTGGGGCAAAAATGGACACAATATTCAAGCTTGATACAGGTCTGAATTTGGATTGTAATTAAATATTTGACATATTATAGGTTTCTGAATAAATGTGGTCAAAGTTCTTGAAATTGGATATAAATTCAATTAAAGATTTCTTGCTGTTGTGCAATACTTAGTAAATCTATTGTCAGACTATAAACAAATAAAGTTCAATTTCTTCTCAATGTCATATTTGAAATTTATGAAAATCAATAAGGAGATTACATCAATAGCTATAAATAATTCACCAAAGTTTCATGAGAACTGCTGAAAGCATTTTTGAGTTATTGTCCAAAAACTGGAAAATTCCCCCTTTTTTAATGAATAAAACCCCATAACTCAAGAAATGTAAAATCTAAAATTTATAAAATTCTAAAAGAAGTTTACATCAACAGATATAAACAATTCACCAAAGTTTCATGAGAACTGCTGAAAGAATTTTTTAGTTATTGTCCGAAAACTGGAAAATCCCCCTTTTTTTATGAATAAGACCCTGTAACTCGGAAACGTAAAATCTAAAATTTATAAAACTCAAAAGGGAGCTCATGTCAATAGATATTAACAATTCACCAAAATTCTTTGCAAGTTGGTGAAAGCATTCTTGAGTTATTGTCGGAAAACTGGAAAATCCCCCCTTTTTTAATGAATAAAACCCCAAAACTCGGAAACGGTAAATCTGAAATTTATAAAAAACAAAAGGGAGCTCATGTCAATAGATATAAACAATTCACCAAAGTTTCATGCATATTGGTTAAAGCTTTTTTAAGTTAATGTCCGACATGTTGACTATGGACGGACAACGGTATACCATAATACGTCCCGTAAACGGGCGTATAAAAAAGGAGAACACTGTTATGAGTATGTATCAATTCAAACACTATTAATCAAAGCTTTACTTTTCAATTTATTGTTTCATTGTCTACAAATCAATTGCCAGTACATTTTTGAATTTTGATGTGACAATGCTGATGTTAATATTTTTTGATGTCACAATGCTTATGTTATTATGTCACAGTTGATGGTTCAATGATATCATATATGCCGACAGACCTCAGGTCAACCAGAGGAACTCAGTCACAAAAAAGAACTAAAATTTGATCTATTTTACATTACTTAATATCCAATCTGACAAAAAATGAAGGCAGTGTATAGGTTACCTGAATAATTATGCAACATTTGTAAAACACCCTCCCTTTCCCCTGGCCAACAAAAAAGAAAATGGCAACCTGTATATAGTTTGAAGGTACAATGCAAATGTTGAAACTAAAATAACAACACTTGTACATGTAAACTACTGTAAATTCAGAAATTATTGCGAGGTTTTTATTAATGCGAATAACGGGACTACTTGAGTGTCGCAATAATAAGAACTCGCATTCTGATATCAAATACATATATCTGTATGTAGCTTTTCCTAAATTTGCAACAGTTCAATTCGGATTTTTGTTAATTTTTCAAAAATCGCAATAATAAATGCACGCAATAATTTCTGAATTTACAGAATGCAAAACTTTCAAAGTCAATGAACCATGACTAAAGGTAAAGGGCCAACAAATAATCACAATATAAAGGAGATGTGCTAATGCTTATACAACTGCATACAAAATATCATAGATTTATCATCAGTGGTTCCCCATAAACTGATCTATTCATGAACTTATGTTAACAATGCATAAATTTCAAAATCTGTAGAACAGAACTAAGGAGGCAGGCCCAATAACCATGATGGAAATGAGATGTGCTAATGCTAATACAACTGCATACAAAATATCATTGCCTAATAATTAGTACTTCTTTTGACACTGCTGATGGTTAAAACAGCACGTCTAAGTCTTGCCTTTCTAAAACATGTAATAGGTTTGAAAGTTATCAAAGACCATTTAATGCTAAACAGATATATGTAACCATACAGATCCGTACAAAGTTCATACACGGCTTAATAATTTACTAAAAATCAGGGAATTGATGACAGATATCATCCAATCAGGAGTAACATATCATACAGCATAAGAATTATGTACATACCTCTGTGTATGGGTGTGATTTTGGTTTTGATGGTTTTCCTCGGATTAAAGCGTAACAAAACAATGTAATGAACATCACAACCAGGAAGTAACTCGTGTGCATCAAATGGAGGTTAATTACAGATCTGTCTTCCTGTAAACAAGATAATATAATCAAATGAAGGTTATTACAGAATATAAAAATCAAATAGAGGAAGTATGATAGGAGCTTTAATGCTGCATATAATCCAAGAAAACAGCTGGCTCCACATGATAAAAGGTTTTTGATAGTAAATCTAATCAAAAATACTACAAGAGTTAACATCATGTTGATGTTTTGACCTCTTGAATGTTTGATATATACTTTCGAAGATAGAATAAATGGTATGAAGGTCTATTTAAGTCACACCACTAATATACTACATAACTAGAGGCTCTCAAGAGCCTGAGTCGCTCACCTGTATTTACTGATGCTTTGGAAATCATGTAAAATAAGGTTAAAATCATAATTAATAGTATTAGATATTAGATATCATAATGATATCTAAGATAACAAAAAACTAAAATTTCTGTAAAATTACTAACTCAGGGGCAGCAACCCAACAACGGGTTGTCGGTTTCGTCTGAAAATTTCAGGGCAGATAAATCGAAATCTGATGAACCTTTTTGCCACCTGTCAGATTTGCTCTAAATGCTTTAGTTTCAGAGATATAAACCAAAAACTGCATTTTACCCCTATGTTCTATTTTTAACCATGTAGGCCATGATGGTTGGAAGGCGGGGTCATCGGACAAATTTTTTAAACTAGATACCCTAATAATGATTATGGCCAAGTATGGTTAAATTTGTCTCAGTAGTTTCAGAGAAGAAGATTTTTGTAAAAGATTACAAAAATTTATGAAAAATTGTTAAAAATTGACTATAAAGGGCAATAACTCCTAAAGGGGTCGACTGACAATTTTGGTCATGACGACTTATTTGTAGATCTTACTTTGCTGAACATTATTGCTGTTTACAGTTTATCCCAATCTATAATAATATTCAAGATAATAACCAAAATAAGGAAAATTTCCTTAAAATTACCAATTCAGGGACAGCAACCCAACAACAGGTTGTCAGATTTGTCTGAGAGTTTCAGGGCAAATAAATCTTGACCTGATAATCAGTTTTAAACGATGTCATATTTACTCTAAATGCTTTGGTTTCAGAGATATAAGCCAAAATCTTCATTTTACCCCTATGTTCTATTTTTAGCCATGGCGGCCATCTTGGTTGGTTGGCGGGGACACATTTTTTAAACTAAATACCCTAATGATGATTGTGGCCATGTTTGATTAAATTTGGCCCTGTGGTTTCAGAGGAGAAGATTTTTGTAAAAAACTAATGACGACGGACAACAGATGCCAAGTGATGAGAAAAGCTCACTTGGCGCTTTGGGCCAGGTGAGCTAAAAACATAGCGACTATAAAACCATTTCCTGTTTTTCGTTCCTGACATACTGCACATTCCTGATCAGGATTTTTCGTGAAGCAGAAAACTATTATCCACAATTTCATGAAATTTGTAACTGAAGTATAAGATTTCCTGAAAATCTGTATATCTGAGTAACCAAAAGTATTAATGATAAATTAAAATCAATAGGCATCAATAAACTTTGGGTGCTCATCAGTACCTGTTTCTTATCAGTTGATCAATATACTTACAAGAGTTAACATCATGTTGATGTTTGGATCTCTGGAATGTTTGATAAGTAGGTGTGGACTTCCAGGACACACCTTTTTTCCACCTGCCTGACTACTTTTATGAATGGCCACCATCTTACTATGGTATTCGGCTCCTGATTCATTCATACCATAACAAACTCCAGGTTGCCTTAAAAGAAAATGTTTTGAAATGGTAATATTACATTATAATAATAATAATCAGCCACACAATGAGCACCTCATATAAAGCCTGATTCCTTCTTCTTCCAGAGCTCCAGATAAGAATTCACAAATTGGGGTTTTTACCCACCATTTTTTTATGTAATTGGGTGATAAAGTTTTTTAATTGCATTATCAATTCCAATTCACCCCTCAAGCAAATATCAAATTGGGTTTTTCACCACCAAGCTCCTTAATGTATTGGGTTTTTTCATCAACACAATATTGAATATTTAGGCATGTTATAATCACATTATATCAACCCCAGATGTGTTTCCATCTTAAATGTGTTTCTTTCTTTGTATATGTGCTTAGCTGTTTTATTTGGTTTATTCACTGACGAGCAATTGTACGTTTAATTTGTGTCCCGTTTTAAACGTTCTGTCAGTTTTGTATTTTCTCAAAACTTATGTAAACTGCAGCTGGTGTCACTAGTTGGACAGTAACTAATTGCCTTTCTAGATCCCATATGATCACCCTACAGTTTATAGTTGGGGTAGGTATGGCTAAGTGTTTAGATTTTTATGTAATATATGTGAAATTTAGGTGCTGTAAGAAAGTTTTGCCAGTCCTTTCACCTATTTGCCAGATCTACTTTTTAATAAAAATAAAAAGTAGTTCCCAGATTTAAGATATACCCCAAAACCTTGAGATTTATAGGGTGGTTTAATGATGGAGACCACATTCAACTTCAATCTACAAATAATTCTGCAACATCAAGTAAATAAATGACAATGTTATACTGCACTTGCCAATAAGACAACTATCTTAAGCATCCAGAACAATTAGACCAAAACAAAGAAAGTGTCAAGCTGCATAATTTGATGTAAAAAACGGATATGTGTATTCATTCATCAACTAAAATGAAAAAAATAATATATAAACTGTTTTTGTTTAATTCAATTTACATAAATCTGGGTTAAGTTGTCCCATATCAGAACTTTTGGTTTCCGATGCTTTCCAACTACATATCATGTCATAATTGATTTGGCCTTTCACTTTTTCCAACTGATTTCGTTTTTGACGAAACCCCATGTTTATCGTTCTATAGCAATGTTCTCGTCAAGGTACGCAAACACGCCCGTGCGTTCAATGGACGCTTCCTAAAATCACTAGCTGAGTCTTGTTATCATCATAACTTACCCTCAGCTATCAAAAAGAAGCCGAAAACATGCTTCTATTCAATATTTTTATCGGACATTTACTTTCGTTTTAATTCATTGTATGTTATGATAAATCCCGAGCAATTCGAAAAAATATGACAGCATGTCACACGCTAACTGGATAACCGCTGAGAAGATCGAAATGTTTTCATAAACACGTGTACCTTTTGAGCAACGGAAAATTCCAACAGGGACCCATTACAGCTACTTGATGCAGGGCTCTATTTTAAGAACGAAAGGACATTTCCAATTATAAACATTATAAAAATAGATTTACGCGACGACTGTAATCAGATAAGGGTAAATAACGCAAACGATAGCGAATAAAAGCGTTAAGAACTCATGGTTTTGGCATATAATTGGGTTTTCCTTTGAATTAATTGGGTTTTTGAACCCTGCAATGGGCAATTGCATTGGGTTTTTAATTATTTGTATTGCGTGATCACGCAAATACGCAGCTTATCTGGAGCTCTGTTCCTCCCTAATTTCAACCAAAAAGATCTCTATTACTCCACAAAAAGTATGATTTAATCAGAAAATGCTTTTTACTAAATATCTGTTTATTCATGGACAACATATGCCAATAGCTTACAAGTCCTAGATCTGTGTGCTAAAAATGAGGCTTCTTGTACATTTCTATAGTCAGTATTTAAGCAACACGACAGGTGCCACATGTGGAGCAGGATCTGCTTACCCTTCCGGAGCACCTGAGATCACCCCAGTTTTTGGTGGGGTTCGTGTTGCTTAGTCTTTGGTTTTCTATGTTGTGTCATCTGTACTATTATTTGTCTGTTTGTCTTTTTATTTTTGGCCATGGCGTTGTCAGTTTGTTTTCGATCTATGAGTTTGACTGTCCCTCTGGTATCTTTCGACCCTCTTTTAAGTTCCCCTATTTCTGCCCATCGTCATTTAACTATTGACTTGTTCTCAAGTCTTTATTACAAACAAAATAACCTACAACAGGAGTTTTAACAAACACTTGCCATAACAAACTCTTTCAAACATATTGAACATATACCTCTCACCTGTTAAAAGTGTTCTAGCTAAGATTGGGGACAGAGTGGCGCAGTTTAAAGGTGAATAGTTTCTTGCTCTGTTTGAAAGACTTTATCATGTTACTTGATTAAGATTTTTAAATAATCAAATAAATAAGTGTATTTTTCTTGATTTATAATAAATTCATAAATTTTTGCAAAGTTTTTATTATTTCCATGTGATAGGTTTTGCAAAACCAAGAACTCCCATTTCAATTTGGATAGCATTATTTGTATGCTGTGTTTCCTGAAATTGAAAAAATGTATTCAACAATCACAATAAGATAGCACACATTGTTGTGCTAAGCATAACCCCCCCCATGTAAACAAGAAGTATGTTTATTAAAGAACCTAAAAGGGATCACACGTAACAACACATCACTTAGACACTGACAAGCTGCTGACAAAATATGAAGTCATTCTGTTTTGTTGTACTTGAGAAAGGTTTATAAAAAATTCTTAAGTTCATTCAACATATTGAAAAAGTAGGTGTCTGACAGATCTGAGAGGTGCTCACACATACTTGTCACTTACAAGCTGCTTACCGAATATGAAGTCAATCTGTTTTGTAGAAGTTGAGAAAAATGTGGCAAAATATTGATTAGACGAACAGACTAATGGACAAACAGATGAACAGAGGGACAAGGTGAATGCAATATTACCTCCAATGCTAGAGAGCATGGAGAGAGGGTATGGTCATGATCATAATAATGCATGCACAAATTTCTGAATCTACAGTATATAGTATTTAGGGGTTTTACAACATATAAAATAATTCATTAGCAAAGAAATTTTTTTTCCTTCAGAAAACAAAAATGCATAGGGCACTAATGTCAGAGAAGGGTGCAGCTTCCCTTTATTTCAGGCTTTACCTTGCACCTGGTATACATTATACATACCTGACACTTGGGAAGAAATAGGCAGGAGCCTGGAAGTTGACACAAGCCAGTACTTTGACAGTTGAACACCTTCCTGTCTTCAAACAACTGATTTGATTCCAAGCAATCGGCAGATATAATGTCAAATTCATCGTGTCTTCTATTTTATGATCTGAAACAAAAAATATTGTCAATGAAATTAAACATCTCATTGTAAAAAAATTAAAAAAAAATTCAGGATCTTCTTTCATGGACTGTAAATTCTTTTGGAATGTGCCTAATTTTTTTTTTGGGGGGTGGGGGTTAAAATTTTGCTAGTCATTGATTGATCCCCCATTACTTTTGAACTTTTGGAGAGTCTTATACTTTGTACAATAAAGGCTCAAATGAATTTTCATTTTTTATTTGACATACATAAAATGTAGATTTTCAACACTACATCATGTACATTGGGACAACTACCCACTAATGTACAAAGACTCCTTTATAACATTTTATAACATGCTCTTTATCGCAAAGATCCACACTGAAAGATCAACTATGAATAGTCTGTTTGACAACGAGATCTCCCAATTTTTTACTGACCTTGGACTATCAAGCCACCAGTTTTACAACTGTTTACTTACTCTGCATTATAAAAAACACTATGTTTGAAAATATATGTACCATTAAAAGTTCATTGACAGATCAACAGAGAATATTTAATTATTGTTCTACAGGTATTATCCGACAATTGAAGTTGTTTGCACAACTAACAAACTTTTTTGGAATAATTTTAATACATCAAATTGACATAAATTCTTAACTGACTCGCAACCAATGTCAAATGAATGTCCAAAAATAAAATTCCATTTCTAACCTTGATCACATTAATTCTATTAGAATAGTCCTTATTGAAGCACATTAAATCTAAATTTGAGAATAGGCAGAGAAACATGTGTTACATAATAATCGATAAATGTAATTTTTTTTTTTGGGGGGGGGGGAATGTGGTGAAACATGTAATTGATATTTTACTATTGTTTCAGATAAGGGTGAAGGTTTGGTACCATTAAAACATTTAAACCTGCTGCAATTGTTTGCACCTGTCCTAAGTCAGGAATCTGATGTTCAGTAGTTGTCGTTTGTTGATGTGGTTCATAAGTGTTTCTCGTATTTTATATAGATTAGACCGTTGGTTTTCCCATTTGAATGGTTTTACACTAGTAATTTTGGGGCCCTTTATAGCTTGCTGTGTGGTGTGAGCCAAGGCTCCGTGTTGAAGAACGTGCTTTGACCTATAATGGTTTACTTTTATAAATTGTGACTTGGATGGAGAGTTGTCTCATTGGCACTCATACCACATCTTTTTATATCTATTGATCTGTGTAACATACCAAGCTTTCAATGTTATTTTTAATCTCTAAGTAACTTACCCCTCAAACCAACCATACTACCATTCAATGAAGCATAAAGGAATGTTATATTGTGAGGCATTTTGATCAATTCTCTTGTTGGGGTTATCTCCACCCACATTGATATAGACGTGTTCCTGTAATGATAAATAATGTACTGTGGATTCATTATTATTCGTTGGATACCAATTTTCATGGATTTCGTGGATAAAGGTGAACCACGAATTCAAATGTTCAACAAATTACAAATTTTCTATAGGAATGTATGCAGGCTTTAGAAAAACCATGCAATTAAAGATCCACGAAAAATGCAAGTTTTCCTCAATCCACGAAAATTGGTACCCACGAAAATAAATGAATCTACAGTATTACCAAAAGTAAAACTAATAGATAAATGTGGAAAGCATATTTTTGTTAATTTTTTGGATCACGTTTTAAGACAAAATGTTTGTGTCATGTTATACTACTTCCTTTTCCTTTATTTTCTTTATCTACATCATGTGACTTTCTACAGATTTCATGACATAGATGTGTTAATCATGTTTTAAGTACAACTGCTGATATTTTAGTGTCTAAAGTCATGTTTTCTATGTATGATATGTTAGAACATATAAATACAATGATACAGAAGGATTTATATATTATATATATATATCTGTCTTTTTGTGACTTTAATTTTTAAGGGTATTTGTTTTGTGTTTGTCACATAGGGTAAGGGTTACATAATTTGTGAATGCAAAATGTGTATGTATACCATGTATACAGGTGATATCTCACAATTTCATTTAAAAAGAGGATTTTTTTTATGATAATAAAGCTTTAAAAATAAAAATTGCATACATTCATGAATCAATGTGTACATTAGTTAAACTGCAATTGTAGAAAAATAGATAATAAACTGCTGACACAGAGATATGTCTCGCCTGTCGGCATAAAATTCAGAAACAGACAATCTGATGGACAGCAACATTGCTAATTAATTTAAAGTTGCAGGACCATGAACTAGTGGGCAGGGCCTCAAAATGGTCGTCAAACTGAGATGTACAGACAGTAATAAAATTCTATAGAAAATATAGTTGGCTATTGTAAGTAGCTCCTATCAAACTAACTTTATAGTAGAAAAATTAATATTGAAATTGGGTAATTAATTGAAAGTCACTGAACTATAACCTATGGGGGCAGGGCCTTGAAATAGTCTTCAAACTGATATGTCCTGATAGTAATGCAACTTTATAGAAAAATATAATTGATCTATCACAAGTACTTCCAATCAAACTGATTTAAACAGAAAACTTAACATTGAAAAATGCTAATTAATTCAAAGTCACTGGACCATGGCCTAGGGTGCAGGCCTCGAAATAGTCGTCAAACTGATATGTACTGATAGTAATGCAACTTTATAGAAAATATAATTGATCTATCACATGTACTTCCTATCAAACCAATTTAAACAGAAAACTTAACATTGAAAAATGCTAATTAATTCAAAGTCACTGGACCATGACCTAGGGTGCAGGGCCTCAAAATAGTTGTCAAACTGATATGTAATGATAGTAATGCAACTTTATAGAAAATATCATTGATTTATCACAAATAGTTCCTGTCAAACTATCAAACTTGAGAAGAAAACTCAACAATTGTTGTCGCCAACAACCACACAGGAAAAGCAATACATATGTCACGCCTTCCGGGACTTTCGTAGCAGGCGAGACAAAAACTGTAAGATTAATTCATGTAATTGATGTCATTAAGCTGTATACAAATAATTGTATAGTTCTAATATGATAGTTACCCTGAATTTTCACTTCATTGAAACCATAGCGAATATTTTTGAAATTACAGTAACTCTTATTTTATTTCTTTTGTCTCAATTAAGTCAATATCCAAAACACGTTATTTATAAATTAGACAGTTTTAAAAACAAATACTTGCTCCCATCCATACATTAAATTTTGAAGAGTAAGTAATTGTTAGTTTTTTCTGATGAAGACTTTTTTTTATTTCCTAATTTGCAGACTGTTTATTTCTATGTCCATGATGACAGACAAACTTGTCTTACACTATTTCGTCATTTGAAGGTCTTAAGAAATGTGACGTTGGTCTGATCTTTGAGTATATATGGTGCAATCTCAATGGAGGTTCAAAATCTCCCATCTGTATATCTGAATCATTATTTGTAATACAAAAGTCAACTTCAGCAAAGTTCTCCAAAAATGCCTGCCATTCCTGAAAAAAAAAAATCGTCAAAATCAACAATGTCTCCTAGTGCAGCTTTCTTTTTCAAAGAAAATAATTTTTTGCAATAGTGTACCTATATATCGCCTAGCTGACTCAGAATGGAAGGAACCGCTTTGGTGGTCTCATGGTAGCATGTTCACCTCGAGTGTGGGAGGAGGTGCAATCGAACCCCAGCCGAAACAAACCAAAGACTTTCAAAAATTGGTATTTGCTGCTTCTCCACTAAGACAATAAAAGGATGCAGCATTAAGGAGTAAGAGCAAAGACTGGTTGGCTCGTAGTCAGAATAATGTGTCTGGGTAAAGTGACATGTCTTCCTGCAGACTGTTACCTTGTGAACTAGCACGTTCAAAATCCAACTCAGCATGTTGGTCTAGTACAAGGCAGGTTTAATATTCATATTACATTAACATGTTCTCGTCCTAAATATGAATATTAATTTGCCGCTGGATGTTAAGCAGCCATCATCATCATCATCATCATCATCAAAATGGAAGGTAGGTCCCCTGCTCTCTCTGTCTTACAGCCCTACCATATGTATTTTGGTTTTCTGGATCATTTTTATTTAATCTTAGCTTGAACACAGTAATATATTTATAATGTACTGTTCACAGTTCAATAACAGTTATTTCAGCAAATGAAAAAAAAATATTCTACTGAAACTGAAATCTAATATTCTTTCTTCTTTTTTATGCTTTCAAACATTTGTGTCAAACATACCATACAATATTTTGGGACAAAGTATAATCCAAAAGATCTTTTCCCAATTACATTCCCTCCTATCAAAATAATGAAAATGGAGGAGATGGAGTATGATTGCCAATGAGACAACTATTCAGCAGAGACCCTATATTTATAGACAAATTGTGCTCCAAGTGATCTTCCCTAAAAACTTTCCACTTGTTTATTGTACTCACCTCTGTTAAATCTGGATTGTAGATGTCATTAGATTTGAAATAATAAGACAGTGAAATCAAAGCTATGGCAAATGCTCCCAGACAGACCATGAACATAACCAGTGGAGGACGGCTGCTGGCAAAACCTTTCAGGTTCTCCCATAATGTCATGTTGTCAGCCAATTAAATCTGAAAACAAAAGGGATAATTAAATATCAAGTAACAAATTCTTGGTCACTAAAAACAAGCATATACTGAGGAATCATTTATTTTGGTGGGTACCAGTTTAGTGGGTGAAATATCAAGAAACAAAATCTTGGTCATTAAATACAGACACATACTGAGGATTCATTTAGTTTGGTCAGTACCAGTTTGGTTGATGGAGGAAAAAATTATTTTCGTAGATACACGAGATATATTTGATTTAAAAAAAATGAAGTGTTGCCAAAGTTGGCAAAGGAGGGACGAAAGATACCAGAGGGACAGTCAAACTCATAGATCGAAAACAAACTGACAACGTCATGGCCAAAAATAAAAAGAAAAACAGACAAATAATAGTACAGATGACACAACATAGAAAACTAAAGACTAAGCAACACGAACCCCACCAAAAACTGGGGGTGATCTCAGGTGCTACGGAAGGGTAAGCAGATCCTGCTCCACATGTGGCACCCGTCGAGTTGCTTATGTTATTACAAATCCGGTAAATAGTCTAATTCGGTAAGTCACATTCGTGAAAAGGGAGGGTATTGTAGTTACAACATAAGGAACATATCCGATATCATCTGTGAAATGGTTATTCCATAACGGTCAACCAACTCGTGATGGCGTCCGTAAATTAGCCTTTAGATAGAAAATTTATACTTCACTGAACATTGATAAATGTATTAGTCATTGTTAGTGGTTCTCATCTATACCCATGAAATCCAACGAAAATTGATATCCCTTGTATAATAATGAATTCACAGTAATGACACTGACATGGAAAATTAAACATGTATGCTACATATAGCATATAAATAAGAAGATGTGGTATGAGTGCCAATGAGACAACTATCCATCCAAGTCACAATTTGTAAAAAGTAAACAATAATAGGTCAAAGTAAGGCCTTCAACATAGAGCCTTGGCTCACGACGAAACAGATGTATTTGTATTTGAACAACCTTTGTGAAAACTAAAAAATAATAAAATAATCAACGTTGATGACATTTTGTTGCTTGTATTCTATTTATTTTCTGATTTTTTTCAAATCAACTGATTATCTGGTGAGTAATTTAAACTGATATTTGTTAAGACTGCTGTCACTTTGTAAATTTAATTTCGTCAAATTTGTTAATGCATGTATAAAAGTTTACTTATGTAAGTCAGAAACATGTTTCATTTTGATTGATATACCATGTTCATGATGTTAACCCCTTCTTTATTCTATATTAATCTACATCATGTCACTTGTATACATGTACATATTATCATATAGATAGGTTTTCTATTGATATAATTGGAAGGAGTTATTTTCTTTTGCTGCCATTGTGGAGTTCAATGTGCAGAATTCCTTAAGAAACCAACAAATTTCAAATTGTTGTACTGACCGCAAGATTTTTTATATATCTATAACCTTGTAAATGTGTATTACATCAATAAGATCAAGTTAGAGTTTTAGAGTTGCTCAATACATACATGTTTAAATTCAGTAAGTCATTCTCAAATAAGAAAATTACCAACATTGACCAGTTTGACCTCCAACATAGGGACAAAGGGAAATAACTCCATCTCAAATTACATCAATGGAAAACTACCCTTTAACCTTTGTACGATACTTCCTTCCTATCATTCTAAAAATTTGTATAATATATCACATGTATCAGTAACCAGTAGTCATAAATGACCTTAAGTATATTCATTGATATTATACAACAGTCAATCTTGTTTTTGTTACAGTTTAAAATCATACACATTATCAGCACGTAAAGCACTAAATTTCCTTCAAATATTCACTTCTTGTTTAGCACCACTGTTAGGAAATAATACCTTGATCAGAGTTTTAAGGCTATGTTTCACTGAATTATGATGCCTTTTATCATTTAACACAATGATGTATCAATGTTTACAAGCAGGAAATGTTACCTGTACACAAAAATTGTGAAGTTGCTGAATGCATTGTGTACAAGGTTTCTATTTATACTGCTGTATATGCCATAACAGATGAATAGAATGATAAAAACAAATTACTGGAAAATATGTTGTATATCATGTAAAGGGAAGAATTAGGAAAATGTTAACAAGAAGCATCCTCTCACTTGGATAATAGTGGGTTTTAAAAACACGACCCATTACTTTTCATTAAAAATTAAAGTATGATACAATGCGTTTAAAAATAAGCACCTCATTAAAATCGTTTCAGCATTTGGTTAGTCACGTCTGTACCTATCATAATATATTTACCATTATTCTGTACATGTTTTCTCGTCTTTTTTGGGGGAAGAGGGGACAAGTTTGTTAGAAATCATCACAAGCAATTCAACAATTAGAAAAATTGCTTTGTTGTTCAAAGTTTTCTCAATATTCAATAATGTTATGATCTGTTTTCATTTTAAATACATGTACTTTATTTACAAATTATATCAATTAAAACTATCAACTGACACATCTAAGTTAATTTTTGATATTCTATTTTTGAAAAACTTTAAATTAAAAACAATGAAGCCATTACCCTGTTTAAGCTGTTGTTTAATCATGAGAAAATTAGAAGCAATAAAATGAAAAACTTTGTGTTTGTATCACTATCATGACTATTGCAATGTCAGACAACAGGTATATATTTTGTTACACAGAAGTTATACCACGACATGAGGTACTAAAGTGTAAAAGGTGTTCAGTTTGGTTGCACTGAATCTGCAAGTTACTGTAATTTCAGAAACTATTGCAAGGTTTTTATTTATGCAAATAATGTGACTCCTTGAGTATCGCAATAATAAGATCTCCAATTCTGATATCTGATAGTGATAATTGAACTCACATTTTTGTTTATTCTTCAAAAAATTGCAACAATAAATGCATGCAATAATTTCTGAATTTACAGTACCGGTATTGATTTTAAATCAATGCAGAATTTCTCAAAACTCATTTCATTTAATGAACAAGAATGTGTCCATAGTACACGGATGCCCCACTCGCACTATCATTTTCTATGTTCAGTGAACCGTGAATTTGGGGTAAAAACTGTAATTTGGCATTCAAATTAGAAAGATCATATCATAGGGAACATGTGTACTAAGTTTAAAGTTGATTGGACTTCAACTTCATCAAAAACTACCTTGAAACAAAAACTTTAACCTGAAGCGGGAAAGACAGACAAACAGACGCACAGACCGAAAAACATAATGCCTCTCTACTATCGAAGGTGTGGCATAAAAATTGCTAACTATTTTACCTATTTAATTTTTATCAAATATGTGCTATAATAGCAGTTACCTAAATATATATAAAATGCTCTCCTGTAAATTATATGTTAATTTTATGTTTGAATATTTATATAATGAAACCTATAATTTTGTGGTGGAATAGTAATTTTTATGTGTAGTTCTAAAGTTTTTTTTTCAAATTTCATTGTAATGCAACTAGTGTATTTTTTGTCATTTATCAATATAAAAACAATTTCTGGAATTAATAAAAAATTAACCAACTGATTTAATCATGTTAATCATATGCAATTAAATTTTCACACCTTAAAATAATAAATTCCTGGATGTAACATTGTGTAATAAAAAGATTAATCAGTTGATTTAATCATGTGATTAAATTTTCACACCTTGTTAAATGGTTTATGTTTATTATTTTTACAGTTATAATAAGCATATTAATCAACCGACATTCTGGAAGCTGTTTGATTGCATTTAAAATTTAAAAAAAAAGGGTTGGAAAAGATGTCATAAATCTTAAATGCGTCAGTGATGTTTGGAACAAAAAAGAGCAAATTTCCCCTTGAGAGACCCCCTAATTATAACTGTGTAACTGGGAATGAGTGAAAAATAGATAAAAAATTGAAAAAGCATAATATATAATTTGTAAAGCATCATGTTAACCATGGGTGCTGAAATAACTATTGAGTATGTTAAAGGTATCAAATTAAATAGGTGCAGATTTGACTAGGTACAAAATCGACAATATCATGTATACAGGATGCTGATTTCACTAGGTGAGGAAGAGGTCTTATTTTAATGTCTGTGCTTGTAAATTTTGTAGTGTAACCATGGCCATATTTGTCAATTCCTTCTGATGAACCTTTATCAGATCTGTTTATAAACACAATTCATAAAAACGATATCCTGGATAGTTGTTGTGTCAATGTGGAGATTGAAAAAGTCGTATCATGTGACATTTTTCTAGTTATTTACACAGGCGAAATAAGCAAATGTAATGATTTAAAAAGATTCCCACTTAAAAAAGACTACCACACTGTTCCAGTTTGACCCCCTCAGCCTGCTGACAACCAACAGTAGGCTGAAATAGCAAATTTGTTGACGTTTTCATGCAGACGCTCTTCTTGTGATCTTATGATATTCCTATCACCTGATCACCGCATACATGTATATATATATATTTCTGAGATATCACATGACTTTTGTGTGTAAAATGAAATCAGACACAGTAAAAGGGACTATCTTGGAACTGAAGTATTGCACATTTTTCCCACTTTATTTCATCTTTAATATGCAGAGCCAGAGGTACAATTGTGAATAATATAAGCAGGCATGGTACAAGCTGACAATGGGCAGAGTTTGCATTAATACAAGTTTTTAATAGCATCCCTCTTCCCATTGATTAGTGTAAGTACTTAGCTACGCATGAATTTTTTTTTGGTTACTATTACTTTATTAATTCACAAAACCCTGATGTAAAAAAAGGAAATCTATATATTCATTTCAGAAGGACCACAGGAATCGGAAATTCTATCAATAAAATTCTGTAAATAATAAAGTAGACTATCAGCATGATTAGTAGAGTTTCTCGTAGATATACATGTATAAAGTCGACTATCAGTAGAGCTTCTCGTATATGAGAAGCTCTACTGATAGTTGACTTTATTATTTACAGAATTTAATTGATAGGATTTCCGATTCCTGTGGAAGGACCATCAAGGCATTTAAATGACTTTTCCTTCCGAGCATCCGAGATCATCCCCCAGTTTTCGGTGGGGTTTGTGTTGCTCAGTTTTTGGTTTTCTATGTTGTTTTTGAACTTTTCTTTGTCTGTCTTATTCTTTTTTAGCCATGGCGTTGTTAGTTTATTTTCGACTCATGAGTTTGAATGTCCCTTTGCCAGGCTTCAAGTGTGACATATAATTTTTGCTGCCCAAATTTTAAATAGTTATGTGCTGACTTCTTGTCCGAAAATTAACATTGGGTATTGTTCCGTAGTTCTGACATACCAGATCAAAGCATTAAATATTTGACCTGGAATCCTGATGAAATAATTCGTGCTTCTATTTTAAATTATTTATGGTTCTAAGGCATGCATGAGATGAGTGGCCACAATATTCTTCCACTGATAGACTAAAATGCATAGACAAGAGTCAATAATAACTCATTTAAGATTTACCAAATATATTACAGTTTATATTCGACTGTAAATTCACGACATTATATCTCCACATTCAGCAGCAACAACTTGTCAAAAATGTTGTCAAATCTGGTGCATCAAACGTCACAACTTCCGGAACCCATTTTGAAAGGTAATATATCACGTGATTTCTATTCCACATGGCTTCTATAATCACCAAGGGGAACCGCCCACTTCTAAAGTAAACGTGGAAATGCTATCATAGTATGTTAAAACTTTGCAATAATTTTAAACATAATGCTATAATATGAATAAAAAAACATTAATGGAATATCGTCAAAAGTAATTCCACAATAAAAATTAAAAGATAAGTCTAGAAAAGGTGAATCTACATGTTGAACTTGATAAATGGAACAGCCAAAACAAAACATGTGATTCTGAAGTTTGTGTATGACGTCAAAATGCTAAAATTTCATTGGACCAGGATGACAGATGCCAATCAAATTCCACGTGGTGTTGTAATATTTTGCACGGCAGCAAGTGTTTTGGTACCGCCGCCCGCCATGTTCTTTTAATATTTGTAAAAATTCAATCAAATATTTGGGGACACATAGTGTGTCCTCATGGATATTTGAGTATTTCGGATGATAAACATTTAATGACATCTACAGAAGAGGGCTTCGGTTCTGGCGATGAGTTTGGAAACTTTGTTGGAAGCTGCGGAATATCTAGAATGGCGTAACAAGCCAAAAACACGTGGTAAGCAAAGCACATGGCAGCAGAAATTGCCTTATAAGATCATGAAAACTACAATTTGTCGTTTGAACTCACAATTTTATTAAAGTATGTGCAATATTCAGTCATGGGATAGATAATCTACGCTTCAATTTTTGTGTTATAGGGAAGATATCCATCTTGAATTTTTGACGGTTCCTGGTCGCTACCTAATTTGCATATATTTATAAGCATGATCAGTCGACACTTCGATTTTTTTCTTTTTTGAAGGTGATAGTACCTCTGAGGATCCACACGGATATTCATCACGAGTTGGCAATGATTCTGACGATTCTCCTGAATCCAGCAACTCTGGAAAGTATGCAGACGGAGATGAAAGAGAAAAGAGGCGAGCCGGAGGGTCTGTTCACGTGACATATTTTGACATGTGTAATTTGCACACACATACTATTGTCGGTCTGATCGACCTTGAACACACGTGCTATTCATTGTTTACAAACAAAATAATAGACGATTATTCAGTGCATTAAATCTTTCATTTAACAATAAAAAAGAAACGAAAAACTGAAATTTGTTACAAAATCTGCACTTATAAATTTTAATGTACGATGGAGTTTCTACACTCAAGATGAGTCCACTCCACAACGGGAAGATAGATAAATAATCGTTTTATATACATTTTTTAATATTTTTTAAGATGAAGTAAACATGAGTGCATTACAGTTGCCATTTAATGACTAAGTTAGTTTTGTAGTATGTTTTTATGATGGAAGCTTCACAATACATACTTTGGCATATGCCTTTCATTAAGAATTTTAATGTTCCATCATGGCATCAAGGAGGGGCGTAAAGGGGGGTATCTGCACGGAAGAACACGAAATAAAATTGCCATTACACGATGAACGAACAATTAAAAATTTCTTGCACGTTGATCTTTTAACCGATTTCACGAAACACGGTGAATAACAAACCTTTTTCACGGCTGCACATGAAATAAAAATGGCAAAACACATTGCACGAAAATAGCCCTTTACCACCCTCATCAAGTGGTATAATTGTCACAGCTCAATGAAGTTCAAAATGAAGTTATGTGTTTTTTAAGTTGATTTTTATGTTAAAGACATGGGAATGACAATTTATCATTATTTGCACATACTAATTAAATTTATGAATTATGGAATGGTAATTATTTATACCCCTGCCCGAAAAAGAGGGGTGGAATATTATCCATGTTAGAATGTAGGACAGAAAGTCACAGCTAGGACAAAAAGTCACAATTCGGTTTTGATATTATTTTTCTTTGAATAAGAAATCACTCATTATTTAAAAATAATTGTTGTGTTTTTTTAAAATATTTTATAGAAAAACAACTTTGTACACAGAAATTATTCTAAAAAAAATCAATAATGAACAAATAATGGTTAAGAAAATAATTTGTCAAAGTGGCTTGGTACTAACATGGCTTCATGGTGCCAAGAATAATATCCTTTGCAATATTACAATTTGATAAATCTTCATAATTTCAAGGCTTATGAACATGATGAACATTTTCCTGAACTGTAAAATTAATAAAAAGTAATTATTTCAAGAACTCTCTCTGTTTTATTCAAATTCAAACAATTATAAGCAAATTATTTGTGACTTTTTGTCCTATTAAATTTATGACTTTTTGTCCTATTAAATTTTGACTTTCTGTCCGCTTACTGTATGTTACTGGTTATGTTCGACTGTCCTGTAAATTTTGGTTACACTTTTCTCAATAACTTTACATATGTCAGACCTTCATTCAATTTTAATTGAAGATTCATGTGAGCGTGCTTAACCTTGTGATTCATTTTCCAATTCATTGCTCATTGGCTTCCTGATAAAGGAATACTTGTATATTCTTACACAAAAATTGACATGTGTAAAATTTTAGTCACATTTAAATTTTTTCTCTGGAACTACAAATCATGGCTTTCTAAAATTTAGAATGAACCTTCATGTGAGCATGCGATACCAGGTGATGTTTTTGTACATCCATCACTCATCATTTTCCTGTTTACCAAATACATGTACAATTATACTTTAATTTTCTAATAGTGGAGTATCAAAAGTGATCAAATAGCTTTCTATTCAACTTGTTCATTGCAGTTCCAAAATAATCAAATGTGTAAATTTTGATTTTTTCCTAGCTCAAGGGATCAGTCAAAATTAACTGTATTTGACCATGTGATCAGAGTGATTACTTTTTAAGCAATATGATGTAATTAGAAGAATTTAAAATATTTTAAATAGAGTTGTTTGCATGTTAAATCATTGACAAATGAAAAACACATTTTAAAATAAAGTTCAATGTGGTTTCGTTAACTAATCGCTTATTACAGTCCAATTCTATCCTTGTTGCATATTATAACTCATCTTTTCTTCTATTTTAGGGCTGGTACAAGAGAAGTTCACAACAAATTGGAGAAAAACAGGTAAACAAATAAATCTACGGAAATATTTGATTTCAGTTCAAATACCATTGTTTCAAGTTTTAACACAGCTAAATTACTTTAAAAAAAAAGTTTTCAACTTCTTATGACCATGATGACCAAATGCTGCTTGATAAAAGTTCATTGATTAGGGCCCTGCCGAATGGCGGACACCCTATAGTGATCAGTCTGTCCGTCCGTCTGTAACAAATTGTGTCCACTCTATATCTAGAGAACCGTTATGATTTCAAAGTTTTTTACTTGACATGTATATTAACCATCACCAGAGGGTGTGTCATAATGTATGTACAAATTCCTAGGTCAAAGGTCAAGGTCAAAAACTTTGGTTTCAGTTGACAACCCCATGTCCTATGGTAAAGATCATGTCTGCTCTATATCTTGAGAACCGTTATGATTTCAAAGTTTATACTAGACATGTATATAAACCAACACCAGAGGGTGTGTCATAATTTATGTACAACTTCGTAGGTCAAAGTTTAAGGTCGAAAACTTTGGTTTCAGTTGACAACCCCATGTCCTATGGTAAAGATACAAAATTTTACCACACAATATTTACAGCAGGGCCCACAGAGATGGCTCCCATCTCAATGATATCTAGTTTTACATGTTTTAAACATTACAATTCCAAAGGGTGTTGTCAGAATCTTTTTGTGGTTTATCACTTCAATATTCTAAGTATCATCTTGACACTGATCTTAACATTCTACACATCTTCTGTAAAATATTTTATGTGTACATATAACATTGCAAAATTACAGGGACATATATATCTATAGGGTCTGAAAATGATTGAACTAGATTCACTTTATTTTTTATTTCAGAGTTATGGAATTTTAATTGTAAAAAAAACTTAGCAATATTTCATGCATCTGAAAATAACAAGTATGTTTGCTTAACATCCAGTGGCAAATATTTGAGATATGTTCAGGATAAAAGACTATTTCAGTGGTTTAATCGTCCTATTGGAACTCTTCACTTTTTAGCTCACCGTTCCGAAGGAACGGTGAGCTTTTGCCATCACTTGGTGTCCATCGACGTCCGTCTGGTGTAAACTATTTCAAACATCTTCTCCTCTGAAACTAATGAACTAATTCCAACCAAACTTAAGCTGAATGATGCTTAGGGTATCTAGATTAAAGTTTGTGTTTTATTCACTTTTTCGTCAAATAACATGGGCGCCATGGCTAAAAATAGAACATAGGGGTAAAATGCAGATTTTGGCTTATATCTCAAAACCTAGCATTTAGAGCAAATCTGACGTGGGGTTAAAGTGTTCACAAGGTCAAGTTATATCAGCCCTGAAATTTTCAGTTGAATCTGATAACCCATTGTTAGGTTGCTGCCAATAAATTGGTAATTTTAAGGAAATTTTGCAGTTTTTATACGACTGCAGAAAAATTTTGCGGTCGTATATTGGTATGACGTTGTCGTCGTCGTCGTCATCGAAGACACATTGGTTTTCGCACTCTAACTTTAGTTTAAGTGAATGGATCTCTATGAAATTTTACCATAAAGTTCAATACCACAAAAGGAAGGTGGGGATTGATTTTGGGGGTTATGGTACCAACAGTTAAGGAATTGGGGGCCAAAAATAAGCATTTTTGTAACTTCCAGACATAACTTGTTTGTTAGTGTATGGATCTCTCTGACATTGTACCACAAGGTTCCATATTACAAAGGGAATGCTGGGATCAATTTTGGGGGTAATTGCTTCCAAATTTTAGAAATTAGGGACCAAAAAGGGGCAAAAAAAACGAGCATTTTTCTAGTTTCATGACAATAACTTGTGTGTAAGTGTATTGATCTCTCTGACATTGTACCACAAGGTTCCATATCACAAAGGAAATGCTGGGATAGATTTTGGGGGTAATTGCCTCAAAATTTTAGTAATTAGGGGCCAAAAAGGGGCAAAAAACAAGCATTTTTCTAGTTTCATGACAATAACTTGTGTGTAAGTGTATTGATCTTTATGAAATTGTACTACAAGGTTCCATATCACAAAGGGAAAGCTGGGTTTGAGTTTGGGGGTAATTGCCCTAAACGTTTAGGAATTTGGGACCAAAAAACAAGCATTTTTCTAGTTTCCAGACCATTACTTGTGTTCAAGTGTATGGATCTCTCTGAAATTGTACTGCAAGGTACCATACCACAAAGGGAAGGCTGGGATTGAGTTTGGGGGTGATGAATCATAAGGGGGTTCAAAAAATTTGGGGGGGAATTTTATTTTCATTTTTTTTCTTTAAAATTTTCCATTTTAAATTGGTTATTTCTGATTTATATATAAAAGCAAATAATAATGATATGGTTTGAATCAGGGCTTCCAAAATTATTTTTAGCCAGCCGGACATTTTATATATTATCCCGATTTTAATCCCTTAAGACTAAATAAACAAAAGGCAATTATGGTAATCAGTTGCCGAGTTGGCCATCCATATGATTGATAATGATATTTATTAAAAAAAATGATATTAAACTTTCTTTGATTCAAATTCGAAGTTCTGACGTAAACTGTTAAATTGGCAGTGCATCATCCGAAGTGTGCAACATCAGCGTACTTATATCTGCCTTAGACTCTTTATTTGTGCAAACGTTGTCAAAAACTTTACTTTCATTTTTAAATCTGAAACCGGATGTTACCTTGACAATGGTAAAACATGGACCAGAGACGGATACGTAAATTCCGTGTACCTTTGCAAAGCATGAATGAGTGTAAGTAGCTCATTCTACGTTATTTCTTCAAGAAAATATTCGAAATAAACGTGAGATAAAGGTATCAATGACAATTTAAGCATTTTTTTTAAGAAATAAGGATGCATAATTAAATTTCACACCTGCGCACATGCACATGCGCATACATGTACTAGTTCTAACAGAGACATTTCTCTGGTGCAAACAACGTTTTTTCATTTTCACCTCTTTAATTTTTTCATCAAATCTTATTTGTAAATGTATTTCTGAATTTAAATCTTTTAGACTAAATTAATTAGATGCAAACCGGTGAAATGTAAGAAAATAACTTTGAATAGACCGATCAATTATGTCCGGTTCAAAATAGTTTACCTGTCACCTGATCAGGTAAAACTCAGCTGTTCGACAACTAATTAGCCTTGATTAAAATGAGAAGGTATTAAAGTAGGGGTTGTTTTGATAGTACTTAATGATCATGTCACTTTTATGACCGGAAATGTGTGGCTGTTAAAGGCAAAAGGTTGGGTCAAAAAGATCGCGAATTATGTTAAAATGACCGTCTCTTAAGAAAGCCTTGAAAAATAAAAAGTAGATGACCGTTTCGTGCTTTGCCCAGCCGGACTTTTACCGGACATTATACAAATGTCCGGAATATATGACCGTTTTGGAAGCCTTGGTTTGAATAGGTAAATTAAAAAAAATTTAAGTTCTTAGACCACATTCATTCTGTGTCAGAAACCTATGCTGTGTCAAATATTTAATTACAATCCAAATTCAGTGCTGTATCAAGCTTGAATGTTGTGTCCATACTTGCCCCAATTGTTCAGAGTTCGACCTCTGTGGTCGTATCAAGCTGCGCCCCAGCGGAGCATTTTATTGGTTATTATCTTGAATATTATTAATGATAATGATAAACTGTGAACAGCAAAAATGTTCAGCAAGATAAGATCTACAAATAAGTTCATATGATCAAAATTGTCAATTGACCCCTTAAGGAGTTATTGCCCTTTAAGGACAATTTTACACAATTTGTTTATCATGTTATCTAACTTTAAAAAATCTTCTTCTCTGAAACCACTAAACTAATTCCAACCAAACTTAAGCTGAATGATTCTAAGGGTATCTAGAATAAAGTTTGTGTTTTATTTTCTGTTTCTAAGAAAAACATGGCCGCCACGGCTATAAATAGAACGTAGGGGTAAAATGCAATTTTTGCTGAAATTTTCAGATGAATCTAACAACCCATTGTTGGATTGCTGCCACTTAATTGGTAATTTTAAGGAAATTTTGCAGATTTTGGTTATTATCTTGAATATTATTAATGATAAAGATAAACTATAAACAGCAAAAATGTTCAGCAAAGTAAGATCTACAAATATGTTCGTATGACCAAAATTGTCAATTGTCCCCTTAAGGAGTTATTGCCCTTTAAAATCAATTTTTCACAATTTGTTCATTTATTTGCTTACTTTAAAAAATCTTCTCCTTTGAAACTGCTGAATCAATTTCAGCCAAACTTGGGCTGAATGAGTTTCAGAGTATCTAGTATAAATTTTGTATTTTATTTTCTTGTACGTCAGGAAACATAGCCACTATGGCTAAAATGAAACATAGGGTTAAAATGCATTTCTTTGATTTTGAAGAAAATATGACAGATACTAAGAACATTTCAATGGAAGTTGTAAGCCATTCATTAATATATATTGAAAAGCAAAAATAATCATTGATGAAAGATTTAAGCAAAAAATACAGGTGAGCGATTCAGGCACTTCAGAGCCTCTCGTTTAAATCATAAAGTTATATTAAAATAAAGTTATATATTAATAAGAGCCCTGTTTAGAATAAAACCATCACAACTGACCATATGTAATAGGATAGCTGAATCAGACTTTTAACATGTTTGTTCACACCAGCGGATTGTAGGAAAACATGTCGCACCGTCCAGACAATAGAAAAGAAAAGAAATGGGCTATCCATCCATGACACAAAATCAGTACATGCACAGCAAAAAGCACAAAAATCATATGACCAGAAACAATATATTCTGACTCATACTGTCTCTCATCTTTGGTATTACTTTTAGTTGTTGGGTTATAAGGGGAGAAGAAGCAACATTAGTTGTAAAGTTAAGTTGTAGAAAAGATCTATAACCTCACCAACCTGCAATACTCAAGACTAGAATAAGACCACCTGGCAGTTTATACATAAAGCCATACTTGCATCCATGAACAGAATTCATTGTTATTTCATTTGTATGTGACTGGCACTTAACAATTAAAAAACAAAAATTATTTAATGAATTTGAAGTAATTACAGGTTAAGAAAAATTGTGTTTGATAAATTATACTTTTACAGGAGAGCTCATTTGAAAGAATGTTTTGATTACTTGAAAAAGCAGATTCCAACATTAGAAGACAAGCGGACATCCAATCTTGGTATTTTGAGAGGCTCCCTTCGTTATATCCAGGTAAAAAGGGAGATAATTTAAGTCAGAAATTCAGACAATTGTATTTTTTTCTCTCACTAATTTCACATTTAAAAAAGATTAGTGGCTTGATGTATCTTTGATCATGTTTAGGAGATCAAAATCAGAGACATAAAAGGTAAAACCTCTCAGACGGGTTTGGTCCTAGAAATCTTGAAATTTAAACTCCAGGAAAATAAAACATTTTACAGTATTAAACATTTCTTTAGTAAAATAAAATGTGCCTATACAAAAAAATCTTTTCCCTCTACCTTATTCATGTTATTTATACCAAATAAACAATAGAAATAAACTCAGAGGCATGTTAAACTGCTGGTTATTGTACTGTGTTGCTGTATTCTGACTCTGTTGGCTATAAATCCAAAAGAAATATGCACAAAGATTTATGAATCAAAATATTGTCACTCAAAGTCCATGTCCCACTGTGAATCACACAACAATATTCAGATCTCATGACCTCAACATACTTTTTTTTTTTTTTATAGAAAAATGAAAGTTCCCCTGCTGATGATCAAATGCTTTTAATTACCTCCGCTATTCTATTATATCTTTTATCCTGTTAAAATTTATAAACCCCACTGATTTAACTACAAAAGGTCAAGGTTATAATTAATTAAAGAAAAATAACAAAAACCACAACAATCCTTTGTTTTAGGAGGGTTACACATTTAGTCATACAACTAATCAACAGTCCTTATACAAAGTGTAAGCTCAAACTTTTTTTGAGAGAAAAAGTGCAAACATGTACATGACTGATTCAAGAAAATCTCAGAGGGCATAGAAGGGAAATCTCTCCCTTTTGATGTTTGGAAAGTGAATATTACTCTTTAATTTGAGGTTAGAAAAATTGAAACCTTTGGTTAAAGTGGCAGATATGGCTGCTCCTTGTTAGTCTCGACCAACGAAGTTGAAGGGGACTATAGGTTTGCATTCAGACGTCTGTATATCCATCCATCAGTCTGGCAAATCAGTTTTCCACACTTTTTTTTCTTCGTGCTTAAAGATATTGATTTGATATTTGGTATATAGTTTGACCATGACAGATCAAGTTTGAATTTTGTTCTGGTCTGATGATTTTGTGCAGAGTAATGTTCCTTGGACTTATAAAATTCATGCAAATAATCAGTTTTACACACTTTTTTTAATATGCTTGAAGATATTGATTTAATATTTGATATAAAGTTTTACCATGACAAGTTACAGATCAAGATTGAATTTTGTTTGGTTCGGATGATTATTTTGCAGAGTTATGGTCCTCAAACTTAGAAAATTCACACAAATAATCAGTTTTCCACACTTTTTTCCATCATGCATGAAGAATTTAATTTGATATTTGTTATATAGTTTACACTATGTCAAGTTATAGATCATGTTAGCATTTTGTTCCTGTACAATGAATTTTTAACCAGAAGGGGACCATGTATTGCCATGCAATACTATTAGAATGCTTGTTTTAACCCAAGTGAATTTTTGTATGTACTGAATAGTAATTTTCTAAAAAATAAAAGGTTTAGAAAATCACTTGTAATTAAGTATAACATAATCTTTACTAATAAGAAGAAAACAGGGCTGATGATGATGATGGGTCAGATTTATTTAATGATTTTTTTATGCCCCCGCCATAGCAGAGGGGGCATTAAGTTTTAACCTTGTCCGTCTGTACGTCTTAAAATTGGTTTCCGTTCTCTATCTTTAGTTTGCCTCAACCAAATGTTACGAAACTTGTACACAATGCTTATTACCACAAAATATAGATCAAGATTGAATTTGGGTGGCATCACTCTTACCTTTCAAGAGTTATCCTCCTTTACAAATGGAAAAATTGCTGAATATTTCGTTTCTGTTCTCTAACATGTCTAACTTAAGTTTGCCTCAACCAAATGTTATGAAACTTATACACAATGCTTATTACCACAAAACACAGATAAAGTTTTAATTGAGGTGGCGTCACTTTTACCGTTCTAGAGTTATGCCCCTATACAAATGGAAAAATTGGTGAATTTTCGTTTCCATTCTCTTACTTAAGTTTGCCTCAACCATATGTTATGAATCTTATACACAATGCTTACTACCACAAAACACAGATCGAATTTGAATTTTGGTGGCATTACTTTTACCATTTTAGAGTTATGCCCTTTACAAATGGAAAAATTGCTGAATTTTTTTTTCCGTTCACTAACTTAAGTTTGCCTCAACCAAATGTTATGAATCTTATACACAATGGGTATTACCACAAAACTTAGATCAAATACGAATTTGGGTAGCGTCACTTTTACCGTTCTTGACTTATGTCCCTTTAAAACATTATATGCAAGCGGGGGCATCGACACAGTCCCCATTTATTTCTAATTATGATAAAAGAGCTTAACCTTTTTAGGCTTTGAGGAGAAAAGAGAAGGAATATGAATTTGAAATGCAGCGTCTGGCAAAAGAAAAGATATTTCTTCAGGAAAGATTGGCTTCTTTAAAAGGAGAATTGTCACGTCTGAATATAGAAGTTGACCTTGACCATTGGAAAGTAGATGCAGAGGAGCAAGACTCTAATTCTACTTCCACTGCTACAGGTGAGAAAGCTTGATAAAATGCATTCACTGTTCATGTTACATATGAATGAGTTCCAAACTTGGGACAATGGAATGCATCAAGTAAAATTAATGATTGAGAAAAAACGTTTAACTCAATTCTATGATATTAAACAGTATTGAATTTATGTTCATGGAAACTCCAGGGAAACTTTTTTGGTGATTGTATTGTCATGAGTCTTTAAAATTTATTTTATTTTATTTATTTCATTCATTTCAACACATTCATCAGGAATAAAAAAAAAAAGAATTTGAAATTCATCAGAAAGACATTTAGAGGTCAACATATAGTCCAAAATAAAGCTGTGAACTAGACTATTAAAGGTTTACCAACAACATAAATCAGATAACAAAACCACATAGATGACTTTTGAACTCGTGCATTTTCCTGAACTTTAAATTACTGTAAAAAAAATTGTTTGTTTGGCATTATGTCATCCTTTTCATATTCATTTGTTAACCCTACCAAAAAATTAGAATGCAATTTCAGTTTTATTCTTTTTTTTAGTCCCCTACAGACAAAATTGAAGGGGACTTTAGGATTGCACTCCGTCCGTCGGTTGTCTGTCCATCCGTCAGTCCTGCAAATCAGTTTTCCACACTTTTTTTCTTCGTGCTTGAATATATTGATTTGATATTTAGTATATATAGGTTTATCATAACCAGATCAAGTCTGAATTTTGTTTTGGTCTAAGGATTTTGTGCAGAGTTATGGTCTTTGAACTTCGAAAATTCACACAAGTAATCAGTTTTCCACACTTCTTATGTCCCCGCCGTATCGGAGGGGGCATTAAGTTTTACCCTTGTCAGTCTGTAGGTCCGTACGTACGTCCCAAAGTTGGTTTCCCTTCTCTAACTTTAGTTTGCCTCAATCAAATGTTATGAAACTTATACACAATGCTTATTACCACAAAACACAGATGAAGTTTGAATATTGGTGGCGTCACTTTAACCGTTATAGAGTTATGCCCCTTTACAAATGGAAAAATTACTGAATTTTTTGTTTCCGTTCTCTAACTTAAGTAAGCCTCAACCAAATGTTTTGAAACTTATACACAATGCTTATTACCACAAAATACAGATCAAGTTTGAATTTTGGTGGCGTTACTCTAACCGTTCTAGAGTTATGCCCCTTTACAAATGGTTTCCCTTCTCTAACTTTAGTTTTCGTCATGCTTGAAGATATTGATTTTATATATTGAATGTAGATTAACCATGAAAAGTTACAGATCATGTTCGAATTTTTTCCGGTCTGATGATTTTGTGCAGAGTAATCATGGTAATGTTTCTTGGACTTGGAAAATTATGGAAATAATCAGTTTTCCATACTTTTTTATGTTATTTTTGAAGATATTGATTTTATATTTGGTGTATAGTATCACTATGACAAGTAATAGATCAAGTTCGAATTTTGTTTGGTTCAGATGATTATTTTGCAGAGTTATGTCCACAGACTTAAATAATTCATGAAAAATAATCAGTTTTCCACACTTTTTTTTCGTCATGCTTGAAGAAAATGATTTGATATTTGTTATATAGTTTACACCATGACAAGTTATAGATCAAGTTAGCATTTTGTTCCAGTACAATGAAATTTTAACCAGTAGGAGACTATGTATTGCCATGCAATATTCTCATAATGCTTGTTTATTATCACTTTTAAATTCTTCAACCAAATATATATCAGTAATATAAATACATCAATATATATATTATTATTAATTTCAAAAATCCCCCACCGCTGCCCACCATGCCCAGCCAGACAAGAAATTGTGTGAGTAGTAGCTGAGCAAAACCTATCATTACTTATTAGAAACAAAAAAGAAATGTTGGGTGTATTGTCAATTGGACAGCAACCCAATGACACATAAACTCAAAAGACATAAAAACCTTAACAAATGGCAAGTGTCAGTGCAGTATATCAATTTGTTATCTTTGACCAAATACATACATGTTTGGAATGTTTATTCAGAACAAGGCAGTCCAATATGTAGTGAGGAGGACAATGAAGAACTCCCCGGAAGGGGCCCCTACAAACTATATACAAGTAAGTATCATAATGACAAAAAATGAATTATTTAATCATTCTTTATGAGTCTAAAAATAAAAAGATGTGGTATGACTGCCAAATGAGACAATTCTCCACCAGAGACCAATTGACG
Organism: Mytilus californianus; assembly: GCF_021869535.1. Taxonomy (NCBI): domain Eukaryota; kingdom Metazoa; phylum Mollusca; class Bivalvia; order Mytilida; family Mytilidae; genus Mytilus; species Mytilus californianus. The sequence continues at coordinate 91,854,480 of NW_026262734.1, read as the reverse complement.
TTAAAGTAAATAACTATTGGTTACGGTACCGCCTCAATGAGCAAAACCCATACTGCAAAGCATGAAATTGAAAGATGTTTGGAAAACCTCAGTCATGTAAAGTAGACCAACATCCAATTACTGTGGACTCATTTATTTTTATGGGTCCCAACTTGCGTGGATGGAGGAGACAATTGTAGTTTCGTGGATGATTTATTTTCGAAGTTTTGACAAGTTCTGCATAAAACGCTTGAATATTTGTACTTTAGTTGAACATTTAGATTTGTGGTTCACTTTTACCTGTATAGCCAGTCAAGGTCGTTAATAAACCCCATCATCATCACTTTGACCTGTATAGCCAGTCAAGGTCGTTAATAACCCCCATCATCATCACTTTTACCTGTATAGCCAGTCAAGGTCGTTAATAACCCCCATCATCATCACTTTTACCTGTATAGCCAGTCAAGGTCGTTAATAACCCCCATCATCATCACTTTTACCTGTATAGCCAGTCAAGGTCGTTAATAACCCCCATCATCATCACTTTGACCTGTATAGCCAGCCAAGGTCGTTAATAACCCCCATCATCATCACTTTTACCTGTATAGCCAGTCAAGGTCGTTAATAACCCCCATCATCATCACTTTTACCTGTATAGCCAGCCAAGGTCGTTAATAACCCCCATCATCATCACTTTTACCTGTATAGCCAGTCAAGGTTGTTAATAACCCCCATCATCATCACTTTTACCTGTATAGCCAGTCAAGGTCGTTAATAACCCCCATCATCATCACTTCTACCTGTATAGCCAGTCAAGGTCGTTAATAACCCCCATCATCATCACTTTTACCTGTATAGCCAGTCAAGGTCGTTAATAACCCCCATCATCAACACTTTTACCTGTATAGCCAGTCAAGGTCGTTAATAACCCCCATCATCATCACTTTGACCTGTATAGCTAGTCAAGGTCGTTTATAACCCCCATCATCATCACTTCTACCTGTATAGCCAGTCAAGGTCGTTAATAACCCCCATCATCATCACTTTTACCCACAAAATCCACAAAAATGTGTACCCCACAAATAATAATGAAAACAACCAGATGTTAATATACAATCTTCAACAATAGACAGAGTCTACCTGTAAATTGTACAAGACTATTAAAAAATGTAAATAAATAATGCATTTACTATCAATTTATAATAAATTGACTAAGAATAGTCAAATGTAAGCAATGACAAACTTTTTATTTCAGCTTTTTCCTTTACAGCAGTATCATGAATATTATAAAATATAAAAGTATTTTTTATGCAAACATGCATCCTTATTATTTCTCTGACCATTTATTTTTTCTACATACTTCTACAATTTTATATTAAATTCTGCCAATTATTTCATATAAATTAGCCAAAGACACCCATTTCTGAACCCAAATTATCCTGACACTTTAATGTCATAAATGTAATTCCAAAATTAGCGTCTACACCTACTTTTTAGTCCCCTACCGACGAAGTCGAAGGGGACTTTAGGTTTGCACTCCGTCTGTCTGTCTGTCCTTCTGTCAGTCCCGCAAATCAGCTTTCCACACTTAATTTCTTCATGCTTGAAGATGTTGATTTGATATTTGGTATATTGTTTTATCATAACAAGTTACAGATCGAGTACTAATTTTGTTCTGGTCTGATAATTTAGTCCAGAGTTATGGACAATAACTCTGGACCATATCTAATGTTAGAGTACTATGTTAAACCATATTTCTGTACAAAGGGAGATAACTCATTTTTAAAAAGACATTCATTGTTAAATTATTTGAAGAATTTTTTAGCAGGTTTGTTTGTTATTTAGTATAAACTTATTTTCTGAATGCTATATATATATATAAAGAAAAATATTATGAAGAGAAATCCTTTAATTACATAATAATCTATATTTATTAATGTATATATTTTAATACATTACATTGTGTAGATAAATGTTGTTGACATTTTATAGATAAGTTACAAATCTATATTAGTTTGTGACAAATGAAAGAAAAAATATTTGGAACTATTAATTATATTTGATTATAATTTGAAAATAGATATACACTGTATTACATCATATCTAATTTTAGAGAACTATTAAACATATCTAATGTTTTTTTCACTCATATAATCAGTTTTCCACACTGTTTTTAGTCATGCTTGAAGATATTTACATGATATTTACTTTTTGTTTACACCATGACAAGTTATAGAACAAGTTAGCATTTTGTTCCAGTAAAATGAATTTTTACCCGGTAGGGGACTATGTATTGCCATGCAATACTCTCAGAATGCTTGTTCATTTTGTAATGAACTTTTATACTGATGAGGAAATGTTATTAACTTTATGAAAAACTGTCAGGGTCAGGTCAAAATAGTTAACCAGGGGTTAACACAGCTAGATTTTCAATGGTAGAGCTTATAACACAATCATATGAACTTTTAGAAAAATAATGAAGATTGAGTGTTGCTTGCTTAATTAACATCAAGTGGAAATTGTTGGATTGGAAGAAATATATACCTTTTTGCAATTATTTGAATAAAATATACATGAAATTTACACATACATGTTTGTGTGTATGTATCTTAATTTAAGTCATACCAAAATCTGAAAAGACTTAACTCTGACACAAAAAATACTTAAGAAATTTTTCAAAAATCTAAAAATTAGAGATTGGTGCCAATAAGTTCAAGGATTGAGCTAAAACTTTAAAATTGAAAGAGTACCACCCTGAAATAGCCTGTGGTGATCCCTGCAGCCCTCAATTTAGGCTATTAAAACAGTTGCCTGGGCGACCTATAAAGCCTCCAGGCGACCTTAATTTCATTGTTGGTTGCCATTTGGCGACTGTTACTCTTTGGACCTGGCGACCATAAAATTCCGGATAATCAACCTGCCTCCGGTCGTATTTTATTAAGTTTTATTCACAGTCATACGAGCGCTTGAATGTATGCTAAATTTTGAATATGATTTCAAGCATTTTTAATCTTAACGGGGTCTATAAAGTGCTTAACTTAACTGGGAATTCAAGCGTCTGATGAAGTGTTTTCGGGGCCAATACATCATGGCAGCCAAACAGATGTTGCTGTCTGGATTCTTCAAAACAACTACCCAAATCAACGATATTTCAACAGCTAAGAAACAAAAAGAAGGGGTGGAGAGTTCCTCTATAGAAACTCCGGCTTCTGATGAGCCAAGTACATCTTCTAATGTTATGATTAAGCCTAAAATCGTTGCAACAACTTGTTCCCTTGTTCCATTATTAAAATTTATTATCAAACCTCAATGAATATTTACTTTTTTGTTAACTTAGTCATGGTTTGGTCATTATGTTTCTTTCATCAATATTGATTTAACAAGTATAGTAAAGAAAATAAGAACAAAAGATATACAAGGGTTAACTATAAGCAATATTTGCTTTGAACTAAGACAAATTATTTTATGTCTACTATTCTATATAATAAAAAATTTATTGATATTCTTTTTTTACTAGTCTTCATTAGCTCTACTGACTAGACTTCTATAACAAATTTCTTAGGCGACCTGAAATTAATTCCTGGCCACTAAAATTTTAAATTGGCCACTGAAATTTTATATCTGGTGGCCAAAAAACAATCTGGTCTTTAAACCTACTTTGAGGGCTGCCCTGTTCTACTGTAGCCTGGTAAACAGGGCTTAAATTAATATATTTGATTTATTTGACCATATTACAAAGATGAGATGTTTAAGCTATAACTGCCGAGTGGTCTAATTATATATAAGTAGTTACTACTGTAATCACTAGCCAGTCAACACTGAGGTTGTGAGTTCGAATCCTACATGGGGCAGGTGCACTCGACTCTAATCTTAATTGACTAGGATTGTCAGTTTTCCTACCGAAGGTCAGTGGTTCTCTCCGGGCACTCTGGCTTCCTCCATCAAATAAAAACTGACCGCCATGAAATAGCACAATAGTGTTGAATGTGGTGTAAAACACCAATCAATCAATCAATCAAGCTATAATTCAATAAAAAGTATCCTTTTTCAAACTAAATGTTACATTACCCCATGTTATGTCGCACTGGTAATTACCTTTGTGTCTTCTGTTTGTGTTACTCATTTATCATGGCTTTGTTTATTTCAGCAGGTCAACTGAAGCGGTCGCCAACCAAAGGAACAATTCATTTAACCCAGCCAGCATCAACAACTATTTCCAGTGATGTTGTCAGGGTTACCAACACAATAGTCCCAGCTCAGCCCAGAGTGGCGCCACCATCCTTTGTCAACTGTAACAAAGTGACGACAACAATCAGTCCGAATCCTTACATACCATTAAGCCAGTTTCCAGCTCGTACACCAGTGACACAATTATTGGCCCACACACTAAACCAAAGACAGATGCTGCAGAGACAACAAAAAGCACAATTAGGTATTAAAATCAAATGACAGAAATTTTTTGTATATTTTGAAAATATGATTATATATGTTGTTTAAAAGTAATATTTTAAGTAGAGCTTTGCCATGTAGCCCTGTGTTTAAAATTTCGTAAAAAAAAATTGCTCAATTTGGACAGGAAAGATCTATAAAATTTATTCTTTAAAAAATAAGAGAAAGTGGTATGATTGCTAATGAGACAACTCTCCACCAGAGACTTAATGATGTGTATGAAAGTATGGTTGATATTTTAGTTATAGGAATTTTCTGAATTATCACAATTGGAAAACTTTGAAGCCAACAGGAACAAAACTTTGTCTAAAGGTTTTGACATCAACTTTCTTTGGTCTCTGATTGGCATACAACATCTCCTTTTTATACGACCGCAAAAATTAAAAAATTTTTGGTCGTATATTGGTATGACGTCGGCGTCGTCCGAAGACACATTGGTTTTCGCACTCTTACTTTAGTTTAAGTGAATGGATCTCCATAAAATTTTACCATAAGGTTCAATACCACGAAAGGAAGGTTGGGATTGATTTTGGGGGTTATGGTACCAACAGTTAAGGAATTAGGGGCCAAAAAGGGGCCAAAAATAAGCATTTTTGTAACTTCCAGACAATAACTTGTGTGTAAGTGTATGGATCTCTCTGACATTGTACCACAAGGTTCCATATCACAAAGGGAAGGCTGTAATTGATTTTGGGGGTAATTGCCTCAAAATTTTAGGAATTAGGGGCCAAAAAAGGGGCAAAGAACAAGCATTTTTCTAGTTTCATGACAATAACTTGTGTTCAAGTGTATGGATCTCTCTGAAATTGTACTGCAAGGTACCATACCACAAAGGGAAGGCTGGGATTGAGTTTGGGGGTGATGAATCATAAGGGGGTTCAAAAAATTTGGGGGGGGGGATTTTTTTTTTTTCTTTTTTTTTCTTTTTTTCATTTTTTTTTTCTTTTAAAATTTTCCATTTTAAGTTGGTTATTTCTGATTTATATTTAAAAGCAAATAATAATGATATGGTAGGAGATACACACCAAACAGGATGTGTAAATTATTATATAATAAGTATTGTGCAATAGCAAGAAATTTTCAATTGCATTGCACAATAGCAAGAAATATCCAATAGCACAGTATTGTGCAATAGCAAGAAATTGTCAATTGTGCAGTTTTGCACAATAGCAAGAAATATTCAATTGCACAGTATTGTGCAAAAGAAGATACTTCGTATAAATTGCTTATTTCTCGATCAATTTCAATGGGGTTTTATTCTTGAATTCTTGGGGTTCTTTAATATGCTGAATCTAACCGTGTATTAAGTTTTTGGATTTTGGGCCCCGTTTTTAAATTGGTCCACATTGAGGTCCAAAGGGTCCAAAATTTAACTTTGTTCGATTTCATCAAAAATTGAATTATTGGGGTTCTTTGATATGCCGAATCTAACCGTGTATTTAGATTCTTAATTTTTGGTTCCGTTTTCAAATTGGTCTACATTAAGGTCCAAAGGGTCCAAAATTAAACTTAGTTTGATTTTAACAAAAATTGAATTTTTAGGGTTCTTTGATATGCTGAATCTAAACATGTATTTAGATTTTTGATTATGGGCCCAGTTTTCAAGTTGGTCCAAATCGGGGTTCAAAATTAAACTTTTGTTTGATTTCAACAAAAATTGAATATATGGGGTTCTTTGATATGCTGAATCTAACCATGTATTTAGATTTTTGATTTTTGGGCCCCGTTATCAACTTTGTCCACATTGAGGTCAAAAGGGTCCAAAATTAAACTTTGTTTGATTTCATCAAAAATTGAATTCTTGGGGTTCTTTGATATGCTGAATCTAACCATGTATTTAGATTTTGGATATTTGACAATAATAGGTGAATGTCCAATTTAAAATTTTTAAGTTCTTAGACCACATTCATTTTGTGTCAGAAACCTATGCTGTGTCAAATATTTAATCACAATCCAAATTCAGAGCTGTATCAAGCTTGAATGTTGTGTCCATACTTGCCCCAACTGTTCAGGGTTCGACCTCTGCGGTCGTATCAAGCTGCGCCCTGCGGAGCATTTTATTATTTAAGTATGATTGTCATGATCTTACACAATACATATAATGCAGGTTATTAGTACAATACAAGATGTGTTTCACACAGTCCTCTTCCTCTTTACTTAGGTGAGCAATACAGGCTCCTTAAACATAATTACAATTTTTAATGGCAACCAATGTAATAATGAAAAAATTAGGATGTGAATTATCATGATTATCATTATCCTCATCAGATGTTTGATTTATAAGTCTATTTCTCATCTGCTATTCTATGAAAAATTGAAATAAAGTGGAAAAACTTCTACCACCTACCCCAACACACACACACACACCAATGAAAAAAAGCACATGACCTAGGGAAGGCACTTCAAAATCTCAAATATGTTTTTGTACAGTAAAAACAAGTGAAATTTTAAATTGCCTCTATTCTTGGTTAGCCCATTTTCAAAGTACCCTCCCTTGGTACCATGTATGTTTTAATGGAATAACCCTGAGTTGTTGTTGTATTTTTATCATCATATTATTTTGTTTTACAGCCACATCTGTGACTTCAAGCATCACTAGACCAGTGACAAATGCCAGACCAACATTTACCTTTACCCCTTTGAATGCACATATGTCCAATCCAAGCGCACAATTACAGGCAATCAGTAAAATGGCTAATGCTGGCCTGTCGATACCCATGACAACATTCCAGGTGCAGCCTGTTGGCAAAGGATTACCAGTCACACAGCATCTCTTAGTGACACCCAATCCAGCTGTAACCAGTATGCACCAGTCCCATGCAGTGGTAACTAGTTTTACACCTACTGTTCAAACTAATCCGGTGACTTATTCCGCAGTGACAGCACCTGTGAAAACAAATGTTGTACCAACAGCTGCTGTTACAAGTGTACAGGCCACTCAGCATGCTAAAAATGTTACACAAATGGCTAATGTGAGACCAATGTTTGCACCTCACCTAATGGCTGGACACATACCATTAAATGCATTATTGGCACAGACAATTCCACGGACATCATTACCATCGGTTTTATCAACCGTAAGTTCTCCATCTCCCGTATTTACTACAACATCTAATCAAGGCTCTTCATCACTCCAGCTTATGTCTCTAGCTCAGATGACACCTGGTACCCAGTTGCTGTCTCCCATGTCCCCAGCTCTTCAGCTTGGAGCAGCAGGACTGACACAGGCCCAGTTAAGTCAGATGTTACTGAAACAGATTCCTATCTTCACACCTGGATTGTTACAAGCAGGACAAGTCCAATCAATGATACCTTCAGTTGTGAAACCGCTTGTTGTTGTTTCTGTACCAAATGTTGTTACGACGACAAATATTAATACTACAACTGCAATTACAAAACCTTCATCTGGTTCATAGCAGTCATATGATATATGTTAGTGTTTTTATTGTGAAGTATTGTCGGTGTTTTTCTTTTTTACTGTGAAACGTTAACTTGAACCTTTTCTACCTTTAACTGATAAAGATTTTGCTTTCTTCGCTGATAAATTGTTTATTATTTTATATTTGATATCATACACATGCCAGTATAACAGTGTAGTACTGCTCATTCATTTGAGAGAAAAAAACTAAATTGGATTGTTTTGCCTCACAGTGACTGATAATATAATGGTATTAAAAATGGAAAATTAAATGGCCTTCGATACTGACGTTTGTAAAGTAGGTCTAAAATAGCACAGTTGATAAATGATAAAGTACCAGTAAGGGATTTTTATTGGACCCAAAATAAAAAAAAAAAAAAATAATATTAAAATACTCGTCATAATTTTTTTTCAATATCTATATAAAAGTAGAACAAAGAAATTTGGTTGTTTTATATAAACTTAGTTTGAATAGAAATCCTTGCATTATTGTTGTAAAGCCAAGCATAACGTAAACTTTGTATGTGCATTGGTTTATACTGCTAATTATTAGTGTTATAGAAATGTACTACTTGCAATTACCCGACCATTATTTATTTTTCAGCAAACTTGATGTGCCTTTCTATTTATTGTATATGTTTAATTTCTTATTTTGCCATCAAATATTTTTTTCACACCTTTATCATTACAAATGTATTCATTATTGACCTGAAGTCGTGCTTGTTGCAAGATTTTTTCACGTGTTTAGAAATTTTCCGTAAGTAAAAGGTATGAACATTTCAATGATAAAAGACGTGAATATTTTAAGTTTGACATTCTAACTAATTATAGATATGTTCTTCCTATTCAGGTTTGCCTAGTGAAATTTTCATGCATCATTGTGGATCTCTTGTCATATATTATTATATTTAATTGTTTGTGATTAAATTAATGTTAGAACAAAATTGGGACGTTTTGTATGCATCAATAATATTATAATTGCATTTTTAAACTGTTGAAAAAGAACATTTTGTGTGGAAGTGGTTATTTTAATAAGGTTTAAAGTTTATCTATCTGACAGAGCATGTGTGTGTACAAGGGTATTGATTGAATGATACTCTGAGTAATTATTGTGTGATAGAGTTATCTCCCATTATGATAGAATGATACCAGTGTAATTATTGTGTGATAGAGTTATCTCCCATTATGATAGAATTATGATAGAACGATACCAGTGTAATTATTGTGTGATGAGTTATCTCCCATATTGATAGAATGATACCTGAGTAATTATTGTGTGATAGAGTTATCTCCCATATTGAGACTTATTGTATGATCGAGTTATCTCCCATATTGATAGATTTATTGTGTGATAGAATTGTCTCCCATATTGATAGAATTATAAGGTTTGATAGAGTTATCTCCCATATTGATAGAATTATAACAGTGTAATTAGTGTGATAGTATCTCCCATATTGACAGAATGATTTCTTGTGGGGTAGAGTTATCTCCCATTATATATTTTAATGTGAAATTGTAGAACCTTTGTTTCATCAACATTATTTCCAAACAAAACTGGCATAGTATAGTCTATTCAAATCTATTTTACTGCTAATTAAGTTCTCTAAACATTTTAAAATATTTTTAATGTGCTATTTGAGGTTAATTTCTAGCATGTTTGATTTTCATCTTTTACTAATGGTTTCTTTGTTTGAAAAGAAGTTTCAGTATAAGTGGTATACTTATTGATTGTAAAAACTGTTCTAATGTTGTCACTGCAATAATGATAAAAAAAAAGATACAATGGGTGAAAAAGAAAACTTTTTGTTTGAAGTAAATATGTAGTAAAGTAAAGACCTTTTGTTTGAAATATTGTACATTTTATATTATGTTGGCACTGCCATCTTTGTGCTACATTTTTGTGAAAACTAACATTTTAATTGAGTTATCCGAGTCCATTATTTAAATGTTGTGAATGCCATCACTATTATGTGCCATAAACAAATGTTCAACCATGTTCAGTGTGATTCATTTCCATGTTTTGAAATAGGAACCCATAAGTTTTTATTCAGGTTATAAATTGAAAAGTTGCAAGATGGTGTATACTATGAAGTAATATTTTGTCTATTCCAATATATACTGTAGGAGGTTGTTTCCTTTGACAAAATTCCTATTATGTAGGAATGGCAACGTCAAAGTTTTGAAATATGATAGATACATTGCCCAAATGTCCTTCTAAAAATAAAAACCTTCTAAATTGAATGTGGTATGAAGAAATTTTGGCAAGTTTTGTTCAATTATAATGTAAACTGTAAACAGTGTTGCGGCATGGGGATGTATTAAGTGAAAATCTTAACTTATTTTATCAACTTTGAACCAATTGTATACAAAGGTGGCAAATATTGAAACATTGTGTGTACATTTTCACAAGAAATGAAAGTCTAGCTGGCAAAATTGCAAAAGAGCCAAAATGGAGAACATTTGGCACATCCACCATCATTTTTACCTGTATACAGTGAATTACAGAATCATTTCTGGAAATATATTTGCATTGTGGGAAAGTCAATGTCACTGCCTGATTGGTATGGAATTCAGTCATATTTTAAGAGGTTGGATATTGCTGATTTGGTCCAATTGTGATAATCTTCAAAGTCTTCTGAACTTAAATCACATTTTACTTTGGAAAGTTTTGAAATTAAATAATTGTTTTACTGGGAGTTGGAAAAAATTTGATTTATACATTTGCTGTCCATGAAAGATTAATTCACATGTCTAAATGAGACAATTATTAAATAAGAATGGAGAAAATGAAAGTGTTACTGTGGATTTTTTTTTTATGGGTGCCAGTTTTCATGTATGGAGGAAAATTAACATTTGTATGGATATTTGATTTCACAATTTTGCCAAATTCTGCATACAAGCCTAAAGAAAAGTCATACTTCATTTAAATTATGGATGTTTGCTACTCTGGTTTTAGACTTTTTTGTCAGATATTCGGAATTGTCTAGTTATATCCAATGTAATACCAATAAAAATTTGCCCGCCAACCCTCACTTTTCTTTGCATAATTTTATTACATATAGTTTAAAAAGTCATATTTGAAAATCTTATAAAATCTTTATTATTTTTTCATTGTTTTTGAAAGAAAAAAAGTACCAATGTTAAATGTATGAAAAATCTAGATAGAATCATTTCAAATTTTCAAAGGCTTATATGTCGAAAACAAGCACATGGACCCTTCATTTTTTTCTGCTTTTTTAGTTCCTTTATTCATATACTATCAATTTATAACAGTCTTTTAAAAAGCTTGTTATTCTGAAACAGAGTAGCAAACATCCTTAAGTGGTTTACCAATTATCACCAAATCTACAAACATTGGTATCCCTTGAATGAAAATGAATCCACTGTAAATTCAACAGTTCAAAGAAATGCTTTCAAAGACTGCAATGTCATCATGGGACACAGGGAAGGCACTTCCAAATCTGATCTATGGGTGTGTGTCATCTATATTTTTGCATAGTGGAAATGCAAGTGAAATTTTAATTTGCCTCTTTAGGTGGTAACCCCATTTTTAAAGTGCCTTCCCTGGGTACCATGTATGTTTTAATGGAACAGCCCTTAACATAATTGTCTTTATATATCAGATGATGAAAATTTGATGATATTTTTAAAAACTCTATACAGTCATATACATTTTATTATCATCAGGAAAAAGCATGTTATATATATATTTGATACTTTTAGAAGTACACTTTGATATGAGCTTTGACAGAAATCATTTTCATTACTCATATAGTATTTTGAAATTGTATGGACAAAGTACATTTACAAATGTTTTTGTTTTCAAACTGCAATGTGATTCAACATCGTTTTAATGCAATCTGTTGTCCATTGGTATCATGGTTACATCAGCTTCTAAGTTACTTCTAAATCCCATGGATTCTTAACAAGTAAATCACATATTACCTTGTATTCATAAACATACATAAACTTTAGGACCCTTCATGAGGGTCTGGATGGGGTTTATAGAATAGAGAATAATGAACAAAAAGTGTAGAAATAATGAACTGAAAAAAAAAAAGAAAAAAAATAGGCAAAACAAATGAAGAATAGAGAATAATGGGGTGCTTAATTATAAAGAATAGAAAATAATGGACAAAAAATAAAATGAAGAATAGAGAAAAATAGTCACAAAATTTTTCAAAAATGAAGACAAGAAGGACCCCCATCCAGACCCTTATTCGATAAACAGCAATGGCTTTCATTAATAATTTATGTAATACAATTAAAATGCTGAAATATATTTAATTCCCATATTTACCACTGACATTTAATGAGGCCAAAAAAGAGAAGATTTTTGGGTTTCCCTACATGCTCCATTTTGTATGTCTCAAAATGCCTACCCTAAAGTTTCATTGGATTTACAGCTATTATTGCAAGGTCCCCCTAAAGACAAAAAACTTCACACAATATAAAATTAATCCTACCTCCCTTTTACCCTAATTTTGGAAAGGAAGAAACCATAAACAAGCATATTTTGTTGGCCTCAAGACATTTTATAGAACTAATAGTTAAATAGATGATAACAAGAATATTGATTTAAAATTAGACCTCTTCTAAAATAGCAGGTCCATCAAATGTTTGGTCAGTTTACTTGCCAAGTTTGTTAGGATGTTTACTCAAATAATACAGTTTGCATTGACATCGATAAAACGGGAATATTTTCAGTATAAAAAAATACAAAAAAGTACTTAGATTTGATTGGACGAATGATTTAATCCATGAGTCATTTAATTGTAGCAATGATCAAACTTAGTAACCCACTTGCCATACTTTTGTTTAACATACACTATTAGAATAGCTGTAATAAATTCAATGCATTTCCTGTTATTATGATTAATGGCTGTTTTCGGTTGTATTTGCCTTAAATGGGATGAACCATCAAAATATATATTGGAGCCTGGGAAGGCACTTTGAAATTGTATGTATGAGTGAATTTTTATACTAGGGAATAATAATAGACTATTTTCATATAACCGACTTTTGACTCCGGAGTTTATATTTTTCGACAGGTTACCTACTCTGTGGTAGGACATCCTGGAACCAAATCAGGTAAGAGCAAAGTAAATAAGAAAAATCAAGCTTTCAATCAGTACAATTTTTGGGGAAAAGTAACTGCTTTATATTTTCTTTACACGACAAAATCATCCGAAAACAGTAAACTTTCCCCTCAAATTACACTGATTATGTTTGATTTTACTTATTTTGGTTGCTCTCACTTGACTGAGTACCAGGAAGTCCTACCTCAGAAAAAGTAACCTGTCGAAAAATTATATAATCCGGAGTCAAAGTCGGTAATATGAAAATTGTCGATTGCGTGCTCCTTAATTTTAAGAATGCCTGAATGAAAGACCATGCATTGTTAAAATGGAGCAGTCCTTGAAGGTATCCCACAGTACAAATAAAACCATATTTGTAGATGCATTGTGGGTAGTTAGTTATCCTGCATACCTGTGATTTTTAAACCTTGATATTAATTATATAATCTCATTCGAATCAAACCATTAAAAGTGCTTTTTGTCATGGTACAATTTGCTCTACAAAATACTCATCTTTATAAGGAAGTTTGTTCAATTAAAATTCTTTGATTTATAATTATTTAGTAATCAAACTTCTTACACTTAAAGTGTCTCCAAGTCAAACTAAACTAAAACTTAACTAAAAAAAAAAGGCATAATCATGTTGATACTTAAAAGCATAGTTTGTTGATAATTTTAAGTTTTTATAAATTTCACATTAAAATTAGTACATTTAAGTATTGGTCAAAAATTTTCTTGAACATTTAAGGACATTGAATAATATTCATATTGTACTAGAATCAAAATACTGGTATAATTTTAAAAAAAGAAAATACATGGCTAAACTAACCTGACCGAAATACTGGAATATTTGACCGTGGATAGGTTCCAATACACATTATGTAACTTATCATGCATCATCAAACCCATTCTCCTGCCAGGGGAGATAACTGGCTTCAAATTATAAAATTTGATTCCGGATTATCATCCATTAAGTAAGATTTCAGAACAGACTGTTTCAGCAAGACACTCTATTTGAACTGACTTAAATATACTTGTTTAATAATATTTTGTGGAGCAAATTATACTATAGTTGTTGTTGTTATGATAATTTGTTGATCATTTTGTAAACATGTAAATAAAGAATATGTAGAACATGTACTTTTCTAGTTTATTGCCAGAATCTTTCTATTTACTTTTTGTTAACTTTTTATCAAGATTCTATATATATTTCAACAAGTTCTTTATTTTGGACAACAACCAGACTGGTTTAATTATTTCCCTTTTTTTTTTTAAAAAACATGCCAGTAATTTGATTGATTGTTAGTGTTAATTGTCACATTTAGCACTCTTCACTATATCATGGCAGCCAGTTTATTGAAGGTGGAAGAAATGGAGAGAACCACAACTTTTGGCAGGAAAATAGAAAAATCCTAGTCATTGGAGATAAAAGTCAAACGCACCTTGCCATGAGCTGAGTTTGAACTCCGACCTCATTGTTGACAGGTTAGTGATCACTGTTGAAGATCTACTTAGACCACCAGTCCACCAACGTTTGTTTTTTCTAACCCATCAGAGCCTCTTAGTTTTTTTCTTGCCTGTGACTAAAGTCGCTGTATGTGAGACAGGGATTACTATCTGGTGGTGTGGTGTAAACTATTTGTATAAGGCTTTTTATTTCAGAAGGTAGAAGACATTGATGCTACATGACTTTATGCAGATACCTTTGAAAAATAATTATACTTATTTTGTCATGTGAATTTATCACTTATTATGAGTAATTTGGTATATGGGTTCCTTGTAACATCTACATGTCTGTCAGACAAGTTCACCTGACCTTGATCTCATCATATGGATCAGTGATCAAGGTTAAAAATGTGTAATTAGGTCAGTTTCTCAGATACTATAAGCAGTAGGTCACACTATATTTGGTGTATGGAATGATTGTAAGGTGTACATGTATGTCTGGCAGGTATAATCTGACCTTGACCTCATTTTCATGGTTCATTGGTCAATGTTAAGGTTTTGTCTGTTTTTCAATTACTGTAAGCAATAGGTCAACTATATTTGATGTTTAGAATAATTGTAAGGTGAACATGTCAGTCAAACAGGATTTATGTGACCTTGACCTCATTGTCATGGATCTTTAAAAATGTTAAGTTTATATTTTACTTATAGTAAAACCTTTATCTTTAAGACTTACAACTTGAAATCAATGGTCAGTAAAACAGGCGAGACATTTCAGCAGGTGCACTCTTGTTATTATTACTCAATTGACTACCATCCCTTCCATAATGTAAGACGTTTTCCTCAGTAAATATTTATGGTTTCTGTTATTGCACATATCTCGCACTAGGTGATTATTCATGTTAGCATTCACAGCAGTGTAAACTGAAGCATCATATATAATAATGTGTACAAAAATGGTGAAGACATATCAAGCAATTGTGAAATAACCATGAAGCATCAAGTACCTTTTCAACAACCATATCCAGCTTAAAATTAATCCTTAGCATTGCTTTGAAGATAAGTTTGCATGTCATTTCTGCAGAGGAAAGAAATTTGGTATATACAAGAGAAGTAGGGCATTATGTTTTCCAGCAGTGCTTCAGTCTATGAAGTTGTGCTCATTACCCTAACACACCTGCCATATCAGGGTCTTGAATCGGATTTCAGAGTTCATGGAAAAGTGAGATGTGACAGTGCAAGTGAGACATGGTGTCTTATCAACACAAACACTTGTTTTAATTATGAGCAAAACAACAGGTGCCACAAATGGAGTAGGAGTTGTTAATCACAGAAATTTACCTCCTTGGTTTTGATTTGTAACCCACATTACTTAAAGGAATAGAATGTTATATACTCTTTTCAGATTCTTTGGAATGACCTTGTATAAACTGAATAAGAGTCAATGGATAAATCATGAAAAATAAGTATTTTTCTGACATCATTCCCAACTGGAAGACTGAACATTATTGTTTAGTGCCAGGGCCAGTTAAAGTCCGCCTATAGGGGCAGGATTTTCTTGTTGTGTTGTAGACCCATTGGTGGCCTTGGGCTGTTTTCTGCTCTTTGGTAAAGTTGTTCTCTTGACACATTCCCCTTTCCATTCTCTATTCTATCCAAGACTATATAAACTTTTGACAAAAGTATAGGTCTGCTTATATAATATATAAACTATGCAAAAGATTTAAAGTCAATGGACCATAGCCAAATAATCTCCATGGAATTGAGATATGCCAATGGTGAGTGAAGTAGGAAAAGTTTGACAAACTAACCCACCTTAATTTGCTTGCATACTGACTTCCACAAAGTGCCAGTTTTTCAAGTTTGGATTATCCTTCATTTTAAGAGATAAAAAAAATTGTTGTGTCTATAGTCATTGAAACTTGACAAGCAGTGACCTACATGTACCACAATGTTTGGTGTTTAAGTACCCACTAAGCATGAAATAAAAGGAACTTTGGGGTTAATGTCAATTAAATGGACGCTAATAGACCAAATAGATATAGGAAGATGTGGTATGAGTGCCAATGAGACAACTCTCCATCAAAGTAACAATTTATAAAAGTAAACCATTATAGGTCAAGGTACAGCCTTCAACACAGAGATTTATAAAAGTAAACCATGCACACATTAAAAACCGTTCTTTGGGTTAAGGAAATGATTTTGTGTCGTGAATTACTGTGGATTCATTATTATTTGAGGTATACCAATTTATGTCAATTTCATGAACAAAGGTCAATCATGGATTTAAATTCTCAACAAAATATAAATTTTCTATACAAAATAATTGTGTTCTGACTTGGCAAAACCTAGAAATCAAACATCAACAAAAATACAAATTTTTTTCTCAAAAATTGGTACCATGAATCCATGTACAGTAATACACAATGCCCTTTTTTTCCTTCACTTGAATCTTGATGACAAACCTCTAACTGTTTTTTGTTAATTGTTTTGTCATAGGTCAGGACGTTGGTTTTTTGTTTGAATTGTTTAACATTTTAACATGTCAGGGTTTTTTATAGCTGACTCCCATTCAGAGTTTTGCCCATTTTTGAATTGCTTTAATTGACGTCATTTGGACTCTGTTGGATAGTTGTCTAATTCAGTAATTGACAATCATACCACATCTCCTTATTTTATGTAGAAATCCTAATACATCATTACGATAACAAGAATAAGCAAAAATATCTGAAACAAGACAACACCAACCACAAACAACTGACTCAAAGAAAACAGACATTTAAACAAAAGACAAACTAACAACAAAAACACTAAATTTTCAAGTAGTTTATTAGCAGCAATATTCCACTTTCACCCACGTATGGAGTATACATTTCTCAGCTCTGAGCAAAAAATTAATGAGCCAGGGTTTTGTCAAAGAAAGTCTTGTCCTTTTTCTCAAAAAGTTCATAGGAAGGTTCCAAGACTTCATAGATAAATATTCAGTGTCTACTTCACAAATAATACATGATGGTCTTGAGTTGTAGATTCTAGGTGCTGAAGTTGTGTATCTTTTTATTTAACTTTAGTTTCCCCTTTATTTGTCTTCGTGCTATTATGTTTCTTTTGGTCATATGACTTTTGATGTGACTCGGTATTTATGCATCCCGCCATCAGGTTTTGACTTTTTAACTTTTGGCATTTCTGGTGCAGGTGGGTCCTGAGGTGCGATTCAAGTGTTTTTACATTGTTGTTTCTATTTTGTTAACCCTTGTACTTCTATTTACTTAATTTTCACTTTATTGAGAAAGTGTTTACTATATACGGTATGTATGGTGACGTCATTGTCTAATTTATGTCACAGATGAGTCTTTTGAAGAGGAAACGCGAGTCTGGCGTACACAATTTTGGTATTGGCTTCTATGATGAGTTATTACTATTTACTAAACCTTTTTTGTTGGTGTCTTTGTTAGTCTGTGATGTATGTTTACAGTTTTGACTGCTGGATCCCAATTATTGTCATAATACCCTAGTATTATGTCTGTATGGGTTGCTCACCCAATTTTGTCAATATAACAGAACTAAAAACAACTGTCATACAATAAGGGAGGTTTAGTTAGCCATACAACCAGGTTTAACCCGTCATTTTATTCGGAAAATGCCTGTACCAACTACCAAGTCAGGAATATGGCAGTTGTTTTTCACTTGTTCTGTTGATTGATAGCATTTGATTTTCTCAGTTTTTATGGACTTCTCCTTTTTTAATTTGTCTTGGAGTACAGTATGTTTGTTATTTTACTTTTTATATCTCATTATACACTATGGGTTTTGCTCATTGATGAAGGCCATTGTGACCTATAATTTCTAAAATCCAAGTCATTTGGACTCTTTTTGAAAGATGTCTCATTTAATTATTTTATCTAAAAACAAAGAAAATGAAAAACAAAAACATTAAATATACATGTATTTTATTTATTTGATGATCTACTCACAGAAAGACACTAACAAATAATTTTAAAATATCTTAACAAAGGCTTAAAGCCTATATACATAAAATTAACAATAACAGTTAAGCATGTTATTGTCTATTGATTTGCATATACAAATTCTCTGAACACATTGTGCTTCTAGGATTAAATCATATTTGGTGCTTTATGCATGCAACACTGGACATTTGACACTGCCTTTGTAAAATGAGTCAAGAAGAAAGCAGTTTATCTCTCATTTCTTATTCAATCCCATCTTAGCCTGGAAGAAAACTCCATCACCTAGAGTAGATTGCTACAAAAGACAAAAATGTAAAATTCACTTTCGAGTTTTGCTCTTTTTGACTTACAAATTTTGATCAAGATATTCGTTTTCTGCACACCACCTGTGTTATGAGATATTACATGTACATACTAAAAAATTGGTCTATTCTAAAACACAAGTGAAAATCATTAGAGATTTTAATTGATGCAAGTACTGGAACCTGTTTATTCAATACTCCCTCCCTGACATTCAAATTTCAACAGAGGCAAAGTTTTTGCAAATTTGACTTTGTACCCTTCATTTTTAAACAGAAAAAAAACAAATTGCCAATAGTTTGTTCAATAACCACTTTGCAATAGTTAGAAGCTATAAATATCAGTGATGTTATGTTTGAGATGACTGATACCATGTAATAATCGTGCATGCATATGTCAGCCTTTCGAGTCCGGTGTGTTAGAAAGAGTAAAATATCAATTAATAGAGAATATGAAATGTGTTTTTTTCATATTACAACCATAACAACAATAAACAGCAAAATAATCCCAAGAACTCTATGGGGTATGATATCAGAAGATGTGATATGAGTGCCAATGAGACAACTCTCCATCCAAGTCACAATTTGTAAAAGTAAACCATTATAGGTCAAAGTACGGCCTTCAACACGAAACCGTGAAGCCGGCTATTTAAAAGTGTGCATCACATTTTTTAGGTTATTCCGAATAGACAGAAATAATATTACAGTCATTCCTTATAATTTAATTCTAAATTCCATTTTTAAGGAGTAAATCATGAAAAAATGTTGATGACGTCACGGTCACATGACAAAATCATGTCTATGAGCTGATAGACAAAAAACATTCAGCCTATCAGAAGATGTGTTACATCCAAAATTATTTTTTTTTTATTATAAACCTAAAACAGATGTTGTTTTTTTTCTGTTGAAGTTGGATAAAGCCTGTCCAACTGTGAGTTTATATCAATATCATCATGGATGGCTGATAAAGAATGATTTCCATTGATTGTCCTCAATGTAAAATTTACTTGTATTTACTACTAAATATTTAACAAATTCAATTAAAATACACTTCTAAAGAGAGGGGAGATAAGCATTTGATATGTAACAATCTAATAAATTGAAATTTATACAACCCTATCTTGGGCTAGAACTTCACTACACAAGTTGATTTAATTTCAATAAGATTATAGGTGATCAGTTGTATGGCAAAATTTCTTCATTCAGTGGCAAGAAAACTGAGATGTTTCTCCCGGTCCATTAAACATGTAGATCCTCCAAATTTGTTATGTGATCTCATTCTATATAAATGAAATAGTTGCCACTGTACCTGGAGCTACCGAGTACATGTATTAACCAATCATATAAACACAAAAATATGTAAATATGAATTTAAATAAGTTTACATAACTGAATATCTGCCTTTCTAAATGAAAATAATAGGCAATATTATACATGAGTTACCTTGTTAATTTCTTTATGTCTGTCTCTGCTAACAATTTCTTCTAAAATTTCACCATCTCCTTTGACCAATCTAGAATAAAAAAATATATAAAAAACTACTAGTCTTTTTGTTTTCATATGATAGTTGTTCTTTGAGCTTTGTATCAATATTCTGAATTAAGTCATTTGCAAATGATTTTTACAGTTTGTTCTTAGTTTGTGCTGTTGCACTATTGTCCAAGGTCAGGGAACTTAGAGCACTCACAAACATGTTTAACCCCACCACATTCTTTATGTACATGTTCCCAGTCAGGAGCCTGTTATATAAAAATAAGAAGATGTGGTATGATTGCCAATGAGACAACTCTCCACAAGAGACCAAATGACACAGAAATTAACAACTATAGGTCACCGTACAGCCTTCAACAATGAGTAAAACCCATACCGCATAGTCAGCTATAAAAGGCCCTGAAATGACAAATGTTATTCAAACGAGAAAACTAACAGCCTAATTTATGTACAAAATAATGAACGAAAAACAAATATGATATACAGCAACAAACGACAACCACTGAATTACAGGCTCCCGACTTGGGACAGGCACATACAGAATGTGGCGAGGTTAAACTAGTTTGAAGGCGCGCCAACCCTCCCCCTAACCAGGGACAGTAGAGTAACATTACAACATAACAACAAACTATAAAAATCAGTTGAAAAGGGCTTAACTCATCAGATTGATACAAAGCAGAAATACATCGAACAAAAACACAGAGTGCTGTCTTTCATATTTGTTTTGTTTATTGGCTTTCTCGTTTGAACTATTTCACATTTTGTCATGTCAGGGCCTTTTATAGCTAATTATACATTTAGGGTTTTACTTATTGTTGAAGGCTTTACATTGACCTATAGTTGCTTTCATCCACATCATTGTGACTCTGATGGATAAATGTCTCATTGGCAACTATACTTCATCTGCTTATTTTTATACTATTTTGATCAGGTCATAACTGTCCCTTCTCACCAGATAAAATTTGTTTCCCAATACTACCTTCACTTGGGTAATTTTAGTTACTCCTATATATCTAATCCTACTTTACCATATAAATGAAGAAAACAAATCAAGGATGCACAGCTACATTGTACAGAAGGCACCAACGTCCATAAATAAATCAATTTTAAATAATGATTTGTTTTAGAAGGTTTGGAAAAGATGCTCACCTCTCAAACATTTCCTAAGTATGCTATTGTATAAATAAGTTTGGTATAGATTTTCTTTTTTTCTTTTTTAATTAGAACCAGGGATATCTCCAGCAAATTATGTTGGAGATATAAGATATTTCTGAAGAAGGAGATCATCCTCTGAGAAAAATTCACTAAATGTATATTTGCCATAGAACCTACTGAAAAGAGGGTGTTTTCATCAATGATTACAAGAGAGGTCATCAGAGGGAGACCAGACATCATTGAGATGGGAGCCATCTCTGTGGGCCCCGCTGTGAATAACGTGTGGTAAGAATTTGTATGGATAAGCTGATACGAAGCACTTTATTAAGTTTTGACCTTGAACTTTGACCTAGGAAGTTGTACAAACATTCTGACACACCCTCTGGTGTTGGTTAATATGCATGTCAAGTATAAAGTATGAATTTATAACGGTTCTCTAGATATAGAGCGGACATAATTTGTTACGGATGGACGGACGGACAGACTGATCACTATAGGGCGGGCCCTAATAATTTTTGTAGATTTGAAACGTTTGAAAGTTGTTTCCTATGCTTGAAGAAAACTTCTGTCTACATCACGGACTTTTTAAGCACACTACATTGTGATATGTCAATGGTTTTCATATATGACTGTTAACATATCCTTTATAGATGATTAATAGTTTTCCTCAACTTGATTAGACAAATTAAAAATTTAGACATACATGTATGTTTATAAGAGAATGGTAACAAAAGAAAGCAAAATGAACTTATATAAATAACTGAACTGCATTTTTAGATTTTTTTGTTTTTTTGTTTTTTGTTTTTTCTATTTTCATAATTATATAAAGGTTACCTCAATAATGTATATGCAACTCATGTTTAAGCAATTAACTTAATATTTTGACAACAAATTTTATTTCTTCAGTGTATTTTTAAAAAAATGTGAACTTTTTTTATAGCTTTCATAAAAATAATCAGCGAATTCTGGAAAGACATAAAGAACTTTTGACAAAATTTGCATACAAATTTTGTATAACAGGTTTACGCACAAGTTTGACTAATTGCAATTGTCAAGATACATTTTTTCGTAGTTTGCAGGTAAATTGTTACCTGTTCCTGCCAGTTTCTGGATCATACACTCTTTTAATTACACTCTGTTGTTTTTCCCATTCTTCTTTTGTCATTGGCTTCATGGTTCTTACTGCTAAAAAAGAAGAGATGATACAATATTTCAATTACAACATGTACAAGTACATTTTGTAATTATAATACCAAGGAGTGGTAAACATGTCCCATTCATGAGTGACTTGATTTATTAATTGCTAAACAAATAGCAAAAATTAAAACTCCATCTAGTCAATGTTAGTGAACCAATGCTGTTGTTCTTAATTTTTGGTAGAGACTCCTGAAGTTGATACCTTTGAATGCAGGGTTGTCAGCAAATATTATTAAATAATTAAAGTACCAATTTGACAACACTTCATGAGAATAATTTTATCAAAATTGCAGTCTCATCAAATGTTGTTGTCAAATTGGTATTTTAAATAGTAAAAATGTACTAATCTGACGGTTAATATAAAATAAGAAGATGTGGTATGATTGACAATAAGACAACTATCCATCAGAGACAGAATGATGTGGATGTAAGAAACTATAGGTCACTGTACCACCTTCAACAGCAAAACCCATACCACATAGCAAGCTATAAAAGGCACTGACATCTTTTATCATGTTTATATAGTTTAATAACTTTAATGCTGCTATAGTTTGATATATGTGTTTATGAGCAATTTGTACATTTTTCCTTTGATCTTGCTGCCTAATATTTATTAAGATTATGGACAGGATTTGAAATGTAAAAATATCAGGCAATGACATCATGTATCATTGCAGCAACATCGCATGTCCATGTTCATCCACGTCAATTTATCAATGAAATGCATGCAACTTCATTCATTAAACAGAACAACTACCACAACATTTTGTACACGCAAAAGTAGTTTTACTAACTAATTCATTTTCTTTCCTATTCTCAACCAAAAAACATTTTGTTAAGACAATTGCTGATAAGAAGAACAATGGCATTTCATTTTTTTATACTGACTTATTCAGCTCGAATATCAACCTAGACATGCTAGAAGGCTGGCTTGATATGCTTGCTGATAATGTCAGAATCAAAAACAAAAAAGCCATTATTTTATATATATCTTATTCAAAATAGACTTATATGCAAGGAAAATCATTTATCTGTAGGAATCTTTCAATGGATGATATGTATTTTCACTTATACATCATTACATGTATTGGTCTACATGTAACTATTTTAATGTTTATCTCATACCATTTTTTGTTTCTTTTTCCTTGCTTTTCAGCTTCACATCTTCATTTTTAATAAGTTTTTCTAATTCTAGTTGTGGCTCTGCTTTATCTTTGGAAGACTTTTTCTTTTTTCGTTTCTTCTTTTTCTTTTTAGATTTTTTTCTTTCCCTAGAGGCACTTGCAGAACTGCTTGAAGATGACCTTGAAGAAATAAAATTTGTTGTCATAATATTAAGTTAATTGCTTAAAGATTTGTGTAGTTGCATATACATTATTTAACATCATCAGTATTTTCAGTAAATCATGGTCAGTCAGGGGTACTACTTGTACAAGTAATCTTTATTTACTTGAAGAAGTAAATCAAATATACTTATATAAGTTAATTATAATGTTTGAATAATCTCCCCTTAATTTTCTCAAAAATTTACTTGTATAAGTAATTTTTTTTTACAATCCCACAAGTATTCTCAAGTTTTGAGATGTAAAAACATGCCTTTAACAATTTTTCTCAGGTTAGCTCATAATTTTTTATTAGAGTTCAATGTTTCATCCCATTAATTCAACAAAGAAACTGATTGCACAAAGATCTTAAGTATTTGCGCAAGGCCTTCAAAAATTGCCCCATTGGGGCTTGTAAATGAGCAGTGTTCTGAAGATAACAGACAAATGAGATTTTCATTGTCCATGAAATTACACTTAAATGATTAGTAAAGACATCTGCAAAGGACAGACAACTAAAAATTTTATTAGAGCAAAGAAGTCCTAAGAATTCAAGAAAAGAAGATAGGATGACTTTTATACTTGTATAAGTAAAAAAAATCTGAATGTCTAAGGGACATAACTAAGCCAAAAAATTATTTATCTATACTACTACTAGTAAATAAAATACACTTGTATAAGTATCCTACAAATTTACTTATATAAGTATATTAATATTTACTTCTTCAAGTAAATAAAAATTACTTGAAGTAGTACCCCTGACTGATGGTTATGTAAACAAATAAAAAAAAAATAAATTGCTCTTTGCTCATTTAATATCTGTTGACGGAGGCTGCAGGGTTGTAAGGCATTCAATTTCCTGGTTATCAATATGTCTAATTACCAAAAAGTATCAAGAAAATGATATGGATTTTATTCTCTTTCACAGGTAACACCAGCTTCATATACATGTAAGCTCATTGTTCAGTGGTAATCGTTTGTTGGTGTGGTTCAACCTTTTAACCTGTCCCACACAACTCCAATTTTAACAGTACATATTTATTTGTGTGATAATGCTCCAGAGGAGCCTGGCACAGTAAAGAAAGAAGAAGAAGAATAAAATGAGTGCTGTGCCTGTGGCAGTGCTGGTAAATGAGACCGTAATACTAGATTCTCACCTATGCTTAGATTTATGTTTCTTCTTTCTTTTATGTTTTTTAGAATCTTTTGATGTCCTTCTCCTTGATGAACTAGAACTTTGGGAATTCGAACTCGAGCTTGATGAACTGGACGAATCTGAACTTGATGAACTATGTCTACGTTTCTTTTTGTTTCTGGACTTAGATCTTGATTTTCTTTTCTTTGAATGCAACGGTGACCTCGACCGTGATCTATTACTCGATTTTCCCATTTAATTTATTTCATCTGATCAATTAAACGCTAAAAATGTGCAGAAACAGTCGGGAATGGTGAAAAATTTCCAAATCTTATGGGCGCAGACATTTTGTTTTTAGATATTTCGGACCAAGATAAAATACTTACAAAACAAAACTACTTTTATTACAAGTAATATGCAGTAAATTGTATTAATTGGTTTATTTTTATTCTTTTTGATGATAATATATATGAATGGTGTATTCTAAAAGAAGACACAAATATATTGTTTAACCCTATTTAAATTCGTTTTTTTAACGATTCTGTTATTTATATTTCCCTAGCAGCGGAAGTAGCACTTGGCGTCAAAATGGACGTTCTGGTTGCCATCCAAAAGTTTTCCACATTTTGAGATTTTATATATGTAAAAATGACAACTGTAGAGCCAAACCGTGCATTTTATGCATTTGAAACACAACTGAGAACGTTGTGTTTGAAAGAATTTCCGTGTGGAGGTGGATCTTGGGTAGGAACAATGTTTAAATGCATTTTTTAACTCTATATGATATTATATGGTTTCAAAAAGAGAGAAGTAGAGATACCAAGGGCAATCATAAACCATAAGACAAAAAAAAAAAACCAGGCAGCACTATGTCCAAAATAAATACTTAAGAAAGACAAGCAGTCAGCAAAACATAACACAGAAAACTGTAGGTTGAGTAAGGCGAGCACATCCAAACTCAGATACTGTAGAAGGGTTGTTTTTTTCTGCTTCTCTAGTGATTTGCTCCTAAAGGGAACACTAATGGAGGAAAGGCCCATTTGGGTCAAAACCGCAATGATGTATAAAGTCCTTAAATAACATGGCTGAGATAAAACATAAAGGAGCACATGATTTCCTCCTAATGCTTGCACTAATTTGTATCTGATTGCCTAAAAGTGTGATGTTAAATAAAACAATATTAATAAGAATTCACCAATAATCTTCTGGATCTCATTACTTAGCACCTGCCTCATATTTATTGATTATAGTCTCTTGTCTAATCCTTGGATTCGCCAAATTCATAAACGATCAGTGCATGCTCATTGCAAGTTCTGTAACCCTTAATAAGATACACTTTACTGAATGTGATAGTTTAAAAGAAAAAGAAAAATTTCCAAATCAAAATATAGCACTAATGACTAACATTAAGAAATAAAAGGCAACACAAATATATTTTGAACAAAACTAGGGATAACTAAGGTTCTCTTGAAGGGTAGGCAGCTCCTGCTCCACTTATGATAAGTCACTTTTGGTGATGCAATTAGATAAAAAGCTCATTGACATTTAAACCTTTCAGAACTTAGTTTGTATTCATTGATACAATACTTTTTAATATTGTTTTCCTTGTCATTGAATTTTGCCAGTTTGGAATACACATGTCCACATATTTTGACCTAGGGCTAAAATTTTTCTGAAGTGATGTTTTTTGTAACTTTTGTAATTCTGCTGACCAAGATATAAAAGTGGGAGAGTTGAGGAATCACAGATCAGTTCAGTCCTGACACATTTTTGTCAATGTCCCCAGATTTCATAAATGTCATTGTATACTATATTTGACCAGTTTAGACTTTGATGTCAGCTAGTGACAGATTTGTATATTGAATTCAATCGCAATTGATTTTTAAGGGACTCTGGGTGGACAGGTTTCTTTTATTGAAGACAGATTGTTTTTTAGGGTTTGTTGTTATTTTTGAACGCATATATTTTATTCATCCACAATAACATCTTTTAATTTTATCAGGTTTAATATTGATGTTCTAATGCTATTTTTGTTCTTTTTCAGAGAGAAACAAAGACTAAAAATCTTAAAAAACTAAAAACAAAAGACGATGTTGAAAGCAAATATTCCATAACACTCAAAGGTATTTATATTTCCTAACTCTACATCTGAGGCAAAATAAAAAATAAATGTCTGTTTCCTGCCTCCAAACATTATAAAAGAAACGGGTCAGTTCATCAGGATTCTACTTTTTTTTGCATATTAACAAAATCTTGAAAACCAGCATGTTTTCTCAGATAGATATCCTGTTTTATACTTATGCACATACTTTGCGCATGCATGTTGTTACGTTTATAATTTTCAATGTTGACAAGTTTTACATTCAATATTCGTCAACCTTCTTACAAATTTAAATCGATAGTACAGTGGAAATAGGATTTGTAGTCAATGACTCATATTACGCTTTTTCTTGAATTATTTTTTGGAAAGGCAATAAGATGTTTTCGGGTCGGAAATTAAACTTAGGGTTGGTCAGGAGACAGAAAATAGGCATATATTTGTTTTTGGTCTGAGGTGAATTTTCTAATTTCCATCAATCCATGGTGGGAATCAGAAGAGAGTTGACAAAACTTTTAAGATGGTCACCTGCACTAATCCTTGGAGGGGACATGCAATTTTCTTTCATCATAAATGTTAGACTTAAACATAAAATACCTATTAAAGAATTATTTAAGCTTTTATATTCAAAATTTTTACAGCCCTATTTTTATTCTGAATGGGCTTTCTATACATCCTCGTCCTTTGGTCTCTGGTGTATAGTTGTCCCATTGGCAATCATAACACTTCTCCTTAACTATATTGACAAGTTGGGGAGGTGGATATGATAAAATACACACCTGAGCTGTAGTGTAAATTAGACTTGTCCCCTGTCCTTTGTCTTTTTGACCCAGATATTATTATGTTTCAAGGGAGTGTACCAGCCTTTAGTGTAAACGAACTGCCACCAATGTAAATGATATGGTCAGTTTTTTCAGTACATTTATTTACTCCAGCTGACTGTTCAGAATTTGGGCCTATAAAATTCCATTTGGGCCTGAGGATTTCAGAATGAACAGATCCCTGGCTTATGCTTTGAAAATTTAGGTGTGAAGACTGCAAGCCTGGAAAAGAATCCTTTGATTGTCATCGTAAACGAAAGAGCACTCAAAGGGGCAATTATGACTCAGTTATTCAGCATTTTTCCATATTTTTCATATTTTATTTTACATTTATAGATTTTGGGGCTGAACATGAAAAGACTGAAACGTTACAAGAATATGTTGGATCAAAGCTATCACCATGGAATTTGGATTACAGCTGGAGTGAGGAAGCAAAGCAGTTGAGAGAAATTGCTGTCAAATCACCATGGCTAATAGATGATAATTTTATACTTAGTCATTTTAAGACTTTAAGAATTGTAGATAAACAAGTAAGTTAGAACAAGACCACAGGTTCTGTGTGTTTGCTGTAAAGATTATAATTCATTTTTTTTAGCTCAATGTAAACTTTTTTGTTTTTGTGTTGATGGGTTGCTGTCTCATTTACAACATATTTTTGTTTTATTTAAAATATTATGTAAAACTATGAATTCATTTATTTTCATTTTTTGGAAAAATCTTATTTCATGGATACTTGATTTTGATGTTTTAATAAATTCTGCAAATTATTTTGGTCACAAAGGTGTGTTTCGATGTGAAATTTGACCAAAGTGGGAAAAAATGAATTATGTTTCTTACTTTTAATTGAATTTTGTTCACTGGAAATCATCTTTTATTAACAAGTTACATATTTTTTACTGGATATGACATATCACACAACTATGGGACCCCTTAACCTTGGTTAGAGAAACTGGATTAAATTTCTATACCCTGGGCTTCTCTTGAAGGTGATATTGTATTGGATTTTGTGTGTCTAATTTTGTGTTAATTTTTGTTTATTTATTTTCTAGGTTGCAGAAGTAGACAAAGAACTATTAAAGTTTAGAAATTTAGAAGAACTGACCTTAAGTGCCAACAAGCTTGTAACAGTAAACACCAAAAATCTTCCTCTGTCTTTACGAGTAAGTAAACAAACTCATAACAATTAACACTTAAAACTTTCATCAAGAAAGAATAGCAACCTCTTTATCTTTTTCTAATTAAATTTTGACTGTATCACCATTTATCCATTTTTCAATCAAATTTAAGAAATTTCTATCATATATGTTGTTAAGTGCCTATCATCCTTTACACAATCAAAGCTTGAAGGTATAATATTTCTGATTGAAAAAAAAAGAAATATTTTACTACTACGATGGTTGATTAAAAAAATTAGAACCATCAAGTCATCAAGTTATTAAATTAAATTTTTTTTACATTACAGGTGAATAAGTCATAAATATGTTAAAATCTGCTACACAAATTTCTCACATGAATACTGTTTCCATGTTTTTTTCAGATTTTTGCCATTTATCATGTTTTCTTTGAGTGAAAATTGTGGCCTTTTTAGAATATGGTCCAAATACCTAAAATGAATAATATTGATTTAGCTCCCCTTTAATCACTTTTGATTTGTGCCTTCCTCCTTATTTGTATAAAAGGTAACTTATAATTTATGGCAAATATCAGGCTTTCATGTATTTTCAAAATTTCTATGAAATATTGGTTTAAGATACATTTTTAAAAGAAAGTTTTAATCTTAGTGTAGCAAAATTGGAGGTGAAATTATATTTTTTTGTGATTTTATAAAAATTGTCAATAAATAAAAAGAAATTGGTTTAAGTGTCAAATTTGTTAAAAGTAACCTTAATTATTTCTATGATTTTTTTTTGTTCATCTTAGGTACTAGAATTATGTGCAAATCAAATCAGCGATTTGTCAGCCCTGTGCGTCAGACCACCATTACTAATTCATCTGGGACTTGGAATGAACAAAATATCCTTTATGGGAGATTATCTGACAGGTGATTATTGGTAAGTTATTCCTGTCTTATGCTTACCAATATAAAAATAAGGAGATGTGGTATGATTGCCAATGAGACAACTATCCACCAAAGTTCAAATGAAGTGAATGTAAGCAATTATAGGCATCCGTACAGCCTTCCAAGTCTGTATTCAAATACACATATTTTATAGATAGGAAAAAATATCCTCTATAGAATTCAATTACTATTGAAAAATCATTTCTCTTATTTATTTACCAATCAATTAAGGTTACCTCCTTTTTTAGCTTGATTGCATCAGCATTTCTCATTTATACATGACTGTGGGTTTGTAGTGCCTTAAATCTTTAATCATATGTGGACTTATTTATAATTCACCTGATTTAAAGCGTGTTATTCCATTTTTGCTAATGCAGTCCATTTAATAATATAAGTGTTTACCTTATTTTAATCCAAAATACACATATTTCAAATTCCTATATTGTATTGTCATGTGATGGTAACCAGGTAACCAAAACAGTTTCCATTTAGCATTTACTTTCACCTATAAAATTTATGTGAAATAAGAAAACTAATATGATCTATTTTAGAATGTGTCTTATTGTTTTTTGGTTTTCTAAAGAATATGCTAGCATACTGTAAAGTCTCAAACATTTTTTGTATTCTATATTTCTGGAATATGACAACAGTTTAGAATAAACAGAAAATGAATAATCATTTAGCAGAAAACTAATCTTAAACATGTCATTATATTTCAGGCCAAATCTTTTGTCTTTGGATCTCAGTCATAACAATTTAAGTGATTTGCTAGATGTTATAAGAAAGCTTGGGACATTACCAAAGTTACGGAATTTGATATTGCAAGGCAATCCATTAGCAGTAAGTTAAAGCTTATATTCCAAGTAACATAAGTGCATAGTACAATTGTAACATAAACTGCTCTATGTATTATTGGAGTTTTACATGTTCCAAATTATGAAATTAAGGAGGTAGACGTAAATGGACATACGGTAACTCTTAAAATTCACTGGACCATTTTTATCAACCATTTTTATAAATACATTATAAGCTACCAATTAACACAGATTATTTTCATTCTGTTTCACAAGAATGCTCATAAGAAAGCTTGGGACACAATGTCATTTGGTCTGTGGTCGATATTGTCTCATTGGCAATCATACTACATCTCCTGATTCATATAATGAAAAGGTTTCATGAATCTGCCTATTACAAGCACATTAATGATTTAAGGAACACATTACTGATTACAGGAACACATTATTGATTTTAAGAACACATTACTGATTTTAAGAAACATTATTGATTTTAAGAACACATTACTGATTTTAAGAACACATTATTGATTTTAAGAACACATTATTGATTTTAAGAACACATTACTGATTTTAAGATAACAATAATGAAATTAAGAACACATTACTGATTTTAAGAACATGTTACTGACTCTAAGAACCCATTACTGATTTTAAGAACACATTATTGTACTGATTTTAAGAACACATTACTGATTTTAAGAACACATCACTTATTATAAGAATACACTACTGATTATAAGAACAAATTACTAATTATAAGAACACATTACTGAATATAAGAACACATTACTGAATATAAGAACACATTACTGATTTTAAGAACACATTACTGATTTTAAGAGTTTTCTTCCCTAAACTGGAGTCTTCTCCCTAAAGAGAACTTCACATTTGTTTAGCATCAGTTTTAAAATCGTTAAGTCTGATCCAAACAACATAACCTTAATCACATTTTTGAGACATAGTAATTTTTTGTAGTAATACACGTGTATGGATATGTGATTATTTTGAAAATAATTTTACTGCAGTTATGGTATTTATGAATTTTAATTTTTTGTTCAATTCAGTTAATAGCTGGTTACCGTGGATATACAATAGATAGTTTGAGAAAGCTGAATATTTTAGATGATATAATGATTTCTGCAGACGAAAAGCATCACTACAAAGGACTGGCGAGACGAAGAGGTGATTTTGTGTTTTTACATATGCAAAGACAATACAATTCAGCTTTGAATATATTATATTCTTACTAATCATAAGATTATAACCTTAGTAGACACACAATTGAATCTAATAACTATGTGTGTATTACCGTTCCTACTCGCTTATTAGTCGGAAAATTGGGAGTAAAATTCATAATCCAGAGAGGGGGGCCGACTAATAGACGAGATCTAGCGACCAGAGGAAAAATCCAAGCTTGAGAAAAGTGGTCAGGAGTGAATTTCCTTGTCAAAACTACGTTTTTGATTGCCAAACCTACATAAATCAATAAATCAAAAGTTTTTGTTGAAAATAAATGACTACAATACTGTCTTTGTGTTTTATTTGTTCTTTGGTAAACATTTTCTGCAAATTCGTGTTGAAATTCTACTGTTTCCGGTTTGTGTATTGATTTTCATGGTCACATGGTTTTCCTATAAACCCAAAAGAAGAGCCAAGAACCAAAAATGAAAAGGAGATAACAATATACCAAATATGTGAAAGGATTTTTTCAGCGGAGTTATTGTGTCATTATTGTGATATCATGATATCAATTCAATGCTTATAAATCATATAATAATCAAAAAATAATTTTAAGATTCATTCCCAAAATCAAAATATTATTCATGAAAGTGTCTCAGGTAAACAAAAATTACAAAATTGATTGACAAACCAATATAATCCATTCATAACCCCAATTAAGAGACAAAGAGTTGTATTTACTAAAGGTGTGAAAACTATCAGTGATAGGTAAACAGATGACACTAATGAGTTGGAGTTAGTTATTTTAATATATTGATTAGCTTCACTTAATTTTTTTAATCCTTTAATCATCACAATATAATAAGAATTATGAAGTGTACATGCTCATTTAACACCGAGTTATGTATTCTGTGAAAAATATTTTCATCAAGTGTTGATTGACTTTAAATTTTTCAGGTTCATATTAGTTTATATTCTCTTTTCTCAAACAATAGGTTGTTAGTCATACCCTACAAAATCATTGATGCATTACGTAAACAACACATGGCTAATCTAACATTTAAACAGTGAACAAAACAAGAGAAATGAATACATCTTTATTATTAACAGCAATATAAATTATCATGATGAGCATCAACTAAATTCAAACCAAACAAACATTAATGCAGAAATGAATATTATTCCTGGATTTGCATTGGTTTTACCGGCGTTCAGTTACTGTCAGCTGAAAAAAAAATGCCCAAATTTTGTCCGACTTATACGAGGGTCAAGACTAAATCCTTAGAATTTGGAGCTGAAAAGGGCCCCCGACTTATAGTAGGATCGACTATTAGGCGAGTTTCTACGGTAGAATATTACATGTTTTTTTTAAAAACTGTATCAAAATGCACTTGCATACATGTACTAGAAAAAAACAGGTCTTAACTACACTTATTATGTTGGCCAACTAAAGTAGACTCAACTCAAAATATGCATTTCACTGTGCAGATAGGCTATATATTTAATTGAATGATGTCTGCAGCTAGAATGGCAACCTAGACCATTTTTTCACATATGGGGAAAAATATTACCATTACAAAAACCTTTCTTCTTCTGCTATACCAAATAATACATTATTGGCCTATACAAATTATGATGGAAACTTTCAGGCAGTATTTTCTGCTGTATTGTAACCACACAAAAAATGTATGTATTTGAATAAAGCTGTCAATTTTGTAAAATTGTCATTATCATGCAAAACAACTCCCCATTCTAACTATTCATTTATGTTTTTGTATTTATAAGGTCTTGTGGACTTCAATGAGGAATATTTATTTATTTGTGACAATTTCATATTTTTTTATTTTTTTTTAAATTCAAATACAATTTATTTCCAATATCCTGTTACAATTACCTTAGTAGCCCAGGAGAGCATAATCAGGGTCCCTGTGTTACATTCTCACTCCTGTCCAGAGAAAACAGGCGTGATAAATGTCCATTTTACTGATAAAATTACATATTGTAGTTTTCTTATATCAAATTAAACCAAGTCAAACACACCCAACATAATGCATTAAATTGATCAAACCAGATCTATAAACAGTGATACCGGTCTACAACAAGGTAAGTTTTTAATTAGGTTATATACATTGCTCTATTTTTTTTATAAACAATGGAAATGTAATAAGAAGGTAAACAAAATCACCTTTTTTTTCTAATGGAATGTATCGATACATTAACTTAAAAAAGTACTTTACTTTTTTAAGACAATTTCATATTTGATCTGTTAATAAAAAAGAAAAAAAGAAAAATATAAAAAATGAGTTTATCTCCCTTTATTTTGATTTTGTTAGATAGAAATTCTCATCCTTACTGATATATTTTTCTTTTGTAGAATATATACTTGATGAAGCCAAAGTAACATTAGAAGTTGGATATATCAAAGGTGTTCCTATGCCAGATGAAATAAAGGTTAGGCTTATGAATGAATAAATACTGTATATTCATAATGATTTGTGATGTTTTTAATATTGTGAAAAATGCGAAAGGGTAAAAATGAAAAGTCTTATTTAATATTTTGATAGCATTATTACATTTACAGTATTTATTGAAATGGCAAAAATAAAAAGCACATTTTTGGTCTTTCCTTCAAAAGTTGCAATAATAAATGCACACACAAAACTTTCTGATTTTACAATAAATTTTTAGATCACTCAGCCACAGTGATACACCAATGGTATTTTACCACTAAATTCTTACTATATTGTCAATCGCAGATCTCTAACAATTGAATTATCATGACTTACATTTGATAATTAGTCAGTTGGATCTGTATATTCTCTTTCCCAAGTATGCATTGCAGCTTTTCTCTCTAGGGTAGTGTGACAACCTGATTTAACAGATGGCCTGAAGTCCCTTTCTTTAGGTACTTACTTACCCAACTTGGCAAACAAAACCAAATAAAAATGCTCTCACGTTTAAATTCAGTGCCAAAACAATTTAAGGGGAATGCTCTTTTCTAGTCATACAATTAGTCCTTTTTGATACTTTACATGAAAAAACATTATATTTTTGTAATCAGGTTGGTCTAACAATTATCTTTTACCATGATTAACTTTTTTTTATTTTAGAATCCAGATGATCAACCAGAATATCCAATAGTAGAAAGAAAATACCTTGTACAGTTTATGTTCCTGGCAGAAACTGTTAGTAAACCTGAAGTTATGCACATACCTCATGATGAATTAGAAATGCCAGGTTTAGGTGGAGAGTCACCCATGCCAAGTGGGGACCAGTCTACTTATTCTGGAATGCCTGTAAGTTAACAAAAAAGAATTACATCTTATCATATTTTTGATAGTATAACAATTATGTCTGTTCACTGTGAATTTATTATTATTCATGGGATACCAATTTTTGTGGATTTTGTGGTTATAGTTAAATGTTCAACAAAGTACATTTTTTCTATAGGCTTTTATGTAAACTTTGGCAAAACCATGACATCAAATATAAAAAAAAACAATGTCAAATTTTCCTAAATCAACAAAACTGGTACCCATGAAAATAAATAAATCCACAGTATGTCAAATGTTTTCATAATCTAGATGAAGATTACAAATCCTTTACCATTTTATATTTTATTTATTCTCCCTTAAGAGTTTTGAATTTAAGTTAAATACAAGCTTCAAAAGCTAAAAAAAAAAAGACAAACTTTGTACGAATAGTCAGACGGACACCAAGTCTTGGCTGTGGATATTATTGTGGTAAATATCTTGAGTTAGATGTATAAGAAAAGATGTGTAGAGTATATGTAAATGAGACAATTATACAAAAAGGGTAGGAAAGTCTTCAAAGTAAGAACTGGAAGCTAAGACACTGCAATCAGATTAAGGTGACTCGTATTAATTAAAACAGTGCTCTATGATATTCATTTACTTTTAATCATCATAACAAAACAAATAAGCAGCTAATTCAAACAGACGATCACAAAGCTATAAACATATAAACAGTCACAAAGCTACATACATATAAACAGTCTCAAAGCTACATACATATAAACAGTCTCAAAGCTACATACATAAAAACAGTCACAAAGCTACATACATATAAACAGTCACAAATCTACATACATATAAACAGTCACAAAGCTACATACATATAAACAGTCTCAAAGCTACATACATAAAAACAGTCACAAAGCTACATACATATAAACAGTCACAAAGCTACATACATATAAACAGTCACAAATCTACATACATATAAACAGTCACAAAGCTACATAGAGATAGACAATCAGTAAGCATCAAACAAGCAACGTTACGATTGAAAAGAATGCTTGGCATCTTGTATTATACTCCATGAATCTATATCATTATTAAGATTTTTTATTAGTATCACTGAAAACCCTTGTGTTTATTTCTTAGGACATAGTCAGTCAGAATATTTTTTGTTTTATTTCTTTGTTCAGAATGGTACAATATTGAAATCTAAGTCTAAAACAAAAAATGGAAAGAAGGTGAATTTTAAGTTTGCATGGTGTTGAGAAGTACATATTTATATCAATTTATTATCATTCATGCATGCAAGCTAATGGTAGAAAGTTCAAATTCAATTTTTTCTGCTCAACCTAAGATATTAGTTGAGTATAATGTTTTCTGATCTGTGTCCATTTGTTTGTCCATCCGAAATTTCATTTGTTCGTCCCAACAGATGTTTAAGTTTTTGGTTAAGATAGTTTACCATAAAGTTGTAGTCACATCAACTTGAAACTCAGTTCAAGTGTTGATTTAGATGTGAACTGTTAAATTTATATGCCAACTTGTGGGTTTAACCCCTAATTTCACAGTTAACTGAACATGGAAATGTAATAGTGTGAAACTAGTATATTCTAAGGATAAATCTTTTGATTAAGGTGGTCATACCTATTTGAAACTTAGTACACATGTTCATTACGATGTGTACTTTGTAAATTTGTATGCCAAATACCTTCATTTCCCTGATTCAAATGTTCACCGAACAAGGAGAAAGATAGTGCAAGTTGGGCAAGGGTCTATGGACACATATTCTTGAGGGATTGGGCAGGGATAAGGGAAACTGAGAATGAGAGGGCAGGTAAAGGGAGTCAGGGGTAGGGCAGCAGGAGTCAGGAGGTGGGAACTTGGGGTAAAGGAGATGGAGTAAAAAATATGGATATATTGGATAAGTTTCACTAATCAATTTTTGTCTGGAATAATTGGGGAGGGAATTAGGAGTAGGGTAGGGGAGGGGGAATCATGGAATAGTTTTACCCTAAGTGTAAATTATTATTAATATTACAGTCAGTTAACATTGTTAATTAACTTTGCACATTATTTGCACTCAAGAAAAATCACACAGTTAAATAATGCTTAACAGCCAACATTATCTGTAAACTATATTGCAACTACATTTCACATACAGTAATATAGGGTTTCTTTGACTAATTAATGAAATGAGATTGTAGCTTTTAAAAACATAATCTTTAGAATTTTTCTGGCATTTTTTATTTTTTTTAAATTTAATAATGTACTTATAGAAATTCACACGGACAAGCAGTTTAAAAAGATTTCTCATTTTTTCTATGACTAAAATTTTCAAGGAAAGTCGTCATTTTGAAGAAATTATGCAAATGCTTTTAAATAATTGTATAAATTTGTATGAAACCACTCTTTTTTCCTTTTTAATTGTTTGATGATAATTTCTTTGTGTCTTTTACGTATTTAGCCTAAATGGTATGTACACATTTTCCATAAAAAAAGTCACATCTAAATGCAATTTAATGTTGGCTGTTTTTACTATATATTATATAAAATGCTATTAGCATTTATGGTTAATTTTATTCATCACTCTTTGCATGTTTAATGACACTCATTGTACATTTTATCAGGGTTTTAAGCAGTGTTGAAAATCAACTGTGCACACCATATGTTTATACTTTTCCATGCACTAAAGTTGAAGTCATGGCTGTATTGATAAATAAAATAAATGTTGATGTTTCCAGTAGTAAGCAATTGATTGTTAAATGTTACATATACATATATATTTTAGATTATTTACACATGTGTAATATTCAAATGAGGACTTCTTTTCGGATTGTGTTTTGAAGGAACTTTACAATTATTTTTTTTATTTACATTTTCATATTATTATATATAATATACTCTTGCGTAGAACTTTCTTATTCTGTGATTTCAAAATTATTTGTAGAAAATTTGGAAAAAATCAAAAGAAAAATAAAGAATTCATTTGGTGAGAATAATATATATTAGTGTAGACAAATACAATAATATTGACCTTCACAAATACAATAATATTGACCTTCACAAATACAATAATATTGACCTTCACAAAATGTTTTTATAAGAATAACACAACCGCTTGACAATGTTTTATTTTGACTATTTATATTGAACTTCAGACAAGTCCAGCCATTGCAGAAATGGAGGAAGAAACTGACATGAGTTTCACAGAGACAGCTAAAAATGTCAATTTCACAGCAGAACCTGAGGTTGTTATAGCCAGAGAACCCACAAGTAATTTTTCCCTAATAAATATTTGGAGTGCTGTATTTTTGTTCTGACAAAATTTAATGACATAAATGAGGGTCTGGATAGAGGATCCCTCATTTCTTTATTGTTTAATTTTTTAGATCATTTTTCTCAATTCTTTATTTTGATCATTATTCTCTTGTCTCGTTTGTCTTTTCTTTTTTTCCCCTTCATTTTGCACTTTTTACTCATTATTCTCTATTATGTAAACTCTACCCAGACCCTCATATATTTTGTGATTGGTTGTGTGAAGTTTTTTATGAATTATGAAGGAGCAAGACTGCAAGAAGAGGAGCACTGTTTGTTCCCAAAGGAATGCTGATGGTTTGCCTAAAATTATGTCCACCAATGTTTATTTTATAGGTTGTTTAGTCTTGTTGATAAAACCCCCCTCGTACAGTCAACTCAGGATATATATTCTCTGGATTTTTGTCCTATTGATTTTTGTCATGAAAATTACTTCAGTATGAATAAAAGATAATGTTGGTATATTTCAACAAGACAGCAACTCAACAATGCAAAAATAAATTAAAGCTTTTTACAGAAAGGTCAAGTATGTTTATTTAAATTATAAAAATTTATAAGAAATTCATGCATCTATAACAAGGATCCGGAAATTAGTACACACAATTTCGGTCATTTTGAGATAACTTAAAAGTTGGTGCCCTTTTACAAAAAAATTTTTCAAATCACACTTCTACTAGATTCATAGCATCAACCAACTTGTTTTGACTGTTTCATCGCATTTACTTCATGAATTTTCTTACCACTTTTTTAAAAACGTTCAAGAACAGTTAAGGGAAGGCAACAGTTAAAAAATGAAACGATTCTAATGACTCAAAATGGTAAATTTCTCAAACATCACTAATGTTTCTTTCGATTTTGAAGACGAAATTAAAACCGGATATTCGGGACAATACTATAAAAGTACGAGTAATTCCGGACTCATTTCCGGTTTTAGCTTTTTGTTTATCAAATTGACAGGAAATAACCGGCTTTTTGATTATTTACCTTTAAAAGTGTTTGAATATTACAGATAATAGTTGCACTTGTTTTTTTAACATGAAATCATTTTGCATTTTACGATAATATGTCTAATCTGCTGAAGCAAATTTCACGCATGTGTATTACATAGTAAATAAAGCATGTGTATTGCTCGTGAAAAATTACTTTTTTCTAAGTAAATTAAATTAAGTTTTAATTTTTAAATCAGAATTGATGATTGTCTTTGCTGAAACGTAATTAAATAATGAAGACAGTTGTCATGGAATTTTAATTTCTTTATAATATTAGTTCTGAGCTTGTGATCAATGTCAGGTGTAAATTAAAAACACAGGTCAAAAGTGATTAGCGATCATTAGCTAGAATTTCCCGAAGGCATTAATATAGTTATTAGGAGGGCCTTCAGGATTATAATACTGTACTGGAGTGGCAGTTTTATAAGAGGAAAGGGATAACAAAACAAAAACAAGTGCAAAATGGCGATTAAGAAACTCGATCTGCATGAAATGACCGAAATTATTTCTGTAAGAAAAGAAAATTTGTCCTAAATCCCAATTTGTCGTTTAGGACAAATAGATTTCAGATTCGGTCATGTGTGGCAAATATGACCATTTCCCGACCCTTGATCTATAAGAAAATTTTTTTTTTTTGAATTACTAATGCAGTTGTATGAATCTAGAAATATTTAATGATGTTTTTCATATTGCAAAAAATTGCAACAGGATAGGTTTCGCAAATATAAAAACTTTAATTTTAATTTTGATAGCATTTTTTGTATAGACCATTTCCTGAAATTGCAGTAATATATCTCAAATTTTGTCAAGATTTCAACAATCCAATAATAATAAATGAACAGTATTTACAGTATTTAAAACACCAAATTAATGATTGTTATTATTTACTTTAGTTTTTAACCCAATAAACCTATTGTATCTTTTCGCAGCTGAATTAGAAAAATTAGAAGAACAAGATCAATCTGTATGTCAGTCAACTCCAGATCCAGGACAGCGTGAAGGAGGTGGTTCTCCTGACAAGGAGCAAAATAAAGAAGAAGCAGATGATGTCATAAAAGAAAGTCCATTGAATTCAGGAATGGGACCATGGTCTGAGGACATCCAATTAAACTGGTCCCAAGTGGTAATAAGGGACGACCTTTTAGGCCTAAGAAACTTTTTCAAACAAGGAATGAATATCATGGTCATGGAAGAAATGGTAAGTCAATAAAAGTCATTATGAAGAAATTGAATTTAATGATGAAGAAAAACTTTCATGTATTAAACTAGTGATGAAGAAATAAAAAAAGATGTCTCAATTTTACAATCTTTCTACTAAGGGAAATGAAAGTGATTTTGGTTTTGATATTGTTGCTAGGGCTGTGACAGCTAATCAGACGGGAGTAAATCATTATCCCCCCTTATAGCTGAAAATTTGTCTTTTTAATACATATTTCTGATTTTAAACCTCTGGTCCCCCATTTTTTTTTTTGTTGTTCTTTTTGAAAATCACATATCACTAAGGAATTATATTTTTCATGTGAAGGAATTAAAAAAAAGTTTCTTCAAATCTAATTCTTCACTAAAACTGAACAAGAACAATAATCGACATTTGTAGTATGGATGATATGAGTTTAATAATGTTTCACAAGAAGATCAAAATTTAAATTACAGAAAGAAAAAACAATTACTAAGCATTTATGCTGTTCATTGTAACTTGATTTTTAAATTCTTTATACCAATGTTTTAAATAGCAGTCTAAAGTCAAGAAAGGATAAGCTCAAGGAGACATTGATTCAAACAAAATCCATTGACTAAAAAAAGGGGGACAATACCATGGCCCAAAAATGAAGACAACCAGACGAACAACAGTCAAACAAACATTAAACAGAACACTAAAATTACACACTTGTTTCGGTTTACTGTAAATTCAGAAATTATTGCGTACATATATTATTGTGATTTTTGAAGAAAGGACAATAATGTGAGATTAATCATTGCAATTTAATAAATATCTTCATACTGTTATATGTATCTGATATCAGAATGCGAGTTCTTATTATTGCGATACTCACCCAGTCGCATTATTTGCATTAATAAAAACCTCGCAATAATTTCTGAATTTACTGTATTCTATATTTATGTTTTTAAAGTTAGATATGAAGACAAATATGATTTTGTTTTGCTGTCAATAGATACTTCATCTTCCTCTTCACACACCACCGAGTATTGATGAAAGATTGACATCTGCATCATCAAAAAGTTCAAAGGTTAAAAAGTAGGACACTGTTAAAATGCTAGATTGATTCACAGGGGCTAGATGAAAATCATAGAAATATATAGTATCTTCGAAATGTGGAAATTGGAGAAGGAAAAAAGTTAGATGAAAAAGACTTGCTTTCATTTCACAGAATTAAACAGACTTTTATTATCTATATATTTTAAAATTTTCCCAAGCTCTGCAATGGCTACATTTAGACCTGAAGGCCTAGTCGATGAAAAAAAATCAATTGATTATTCAGAATTAGCTCAATAAGCTACCAGCTGATTGACTCTCCCATCTAGAGAGCAGCAATCAAAATCATTGATTTGAAATACGTTTTTATCATATAAAATGTTCAGGCCCTCACAAGTGGTAGGGTTGATCACAGGGAGGGACGAATGAATTATTTGGGTTATGAAATAGCATGTAAAGCAAGACAGATTTATAGACTATTGTGTTTTGCCGCTATTACTAAGCTCAAAGATATTATTTAAATTGTATATTTTTAGAGAGTTAAAAATATAAAACATTTTTTTGCTTTCAGTGTTTATGTCAAATGGTAATGATTTCACCAAACAAAATTCCCTTCCAACCTTCCATTTTGTTATAAACTTGTTAACATGTGCTGAAAATTGAAAGCAATATTGTGTTTCTGTTAAATATTAACATCAATTTCTAATCTCTCATTTGATTATGTATGTTTTGAAAATATTGAAAAGTCCAAATTTTGACCAATAACAAAATCTTGACGATTTATTATCTATTCATTTCTAATATGGAAAATTCTTCTAATAGAGTTATCATTTTCAAGCATTTTATCAAAAAGATATTGATTCATTTGGGAAAAAATTATTGGATTGATTTATTTCTGGCATTGACTTTTATTTCTTCATCTTTCATTCCTTGTCAAAAATTATCTTTTTTTTTCATCTCTCATTCGTTCCTTGTCAAAAAATATCTTTTTACTTCATCTTTCATTCCTTGTCAAAAATTATCTATTTTGTTCATCTTTCATTCCTTGTCAAAATTAAGGATTAAGATTGCTCCTCTATAGTAGCTGTTTTCTTATTTTCTAAATTGGAATTAAACCTTAATATTAAAACTCGTTTCTTTTATTTTTATTTATTATTATGATGAAAAATCCACAAATTTCTGTTGGGGTGTCTACAAATTAATATGTTGATGTGAACTTTTCACCTCCAGTGACTACACCAATGTAATTTATATTGCACAATGCACAAATTTTCTAAGCAACAATCATTCACTTGTAGACTAAGTAGCCAAGATATGTCACCATTATTTTTTGCATATTTAAATTTCAAACTTGAGGGATGGCTATAATTCCTATTTAGTAATGTTTTAAATGAAAATATTGATATTTCAAAAAACTAATTTCTTGTGACCATTTTTCATACTGCATGAATGAATGGATGGTGGTTTAATTTTTACTCTTAAATGGAGACATTAAGTTAGACCACTTTTCTTGTTTCTTTAGGAGATATAGTCAGAAATTAAAAGGCCCAAAACTCTGTAAGTTATCTAGTTTCAAATCCCATATTTTCAGACTTTTCAAGTTAACTTTCAGTATTTATATAATGTCTTGTAACAGATACAAAATTGACTAGAACTAGAGCAATAAATTGATTATTAGTTTTCTGCATATAAGTATTATAAAATACCAGCTGCTTCAAACAGTGTAAACCTTTTTGGCTCATTTGCCGTGCTCTTTCACCAAATAGGTTGGCATTGTGTCTAGCAACTAATAAATTTACGATTTCAGTATGCAGAAAACCTGATTATCTATGATTTTCCTTCCTTTTCCGACTAATATGAATATATTCAGCTATACACTTGAATGGCAATGTAAGTTATATATTGCCATGTTGTGATAGTTTCTACTGCCTTTATAAACCAGGTTCACTGCACGCCTGATTCCACTGTTGGATCTGCTGTATCAAAGTCAGCATCAGCCAAAGATAAAAAGGTCAATCTCTTGAATGAATTATGTTTTACAATGGCTGCAAATATTAACAAATCATTAACTAAATTTTGGTGGCTGCTCAACATATATTGTTGAGTTGATAATTAATTTATTATTTAACAAGTTTGTCTTTTTGTAGTCAATTCATATGACATATTTGCATTACAATTTAACTTTTTTCTTAAATGACTTAAATTCCTTTAGAATCCTGAAAAATGTTTTTTGCTTGCCACCTTTACTATCACTTGCTGTGT
This sequence comes from Mytilus californianus, assembly GCF_021869535.1. Classification (NCBI taxonomy): domain Eukaryota; kingdom Metazoa; phylum Mollusca; class Bivalvia; order Mytilida; family Mytilidae; genus Mytilus; species Mytilus californianus. The sequence continues at coordinate 91,810,551 of NW_026262734.1, read as the reverse complement.
TAAACAGAATTCTTCTCTGTTTGAATAACTGCAATTTTCTCAGGTTTTTGTCTTATATGTTAGATTCCAAATGGATAAAACAGTTTTGAATTTCTTATGATTCAAGAAATGAATTTTTGGAAATAACTATCAATATCTTCCCCATACCCCTCCACTGGAAAAAGGTACAATAAAATAAAGTCAAATAAATAAATAAATATAAAAAAAAAGGATTAAATATTTTGAAGGAACTGGTCTAAAGGAGAAATATAGACCTACCAAACATTTATGTGTGTAGCTGTATAATACATGTATATAAACTGCTAGCTCTCATTGTCTATTTGATGCTATAATTTAGTGCTGACGTTTTGCTTGCTGTGTGCATTATAACCCTTTGCTGTTGCAGGTTCTGTGTACACCCGCTGATGAGACACCAGATCTGACTTCTCCGTCCGGACAGAAAAAAGATAAAAAGAAAGACGAAAAGAAAGATGAGAAAAAAGATTTGAAAGTAAGACTATAAGGCAGACTGGGTCCCTGCATCTGTATATGACTCTTAATGCAGGAATCATTAGTCTGTTCACAAGTTTGTGCATATGTTCCAGGTCTATTATAAGAAACCCTTATACTTTAACACGTTTTCTTGTATGTGATTTAGGTCTATCTAAAGAAATTAAATTAAAGACTGGTAACTGTTGATATTGAAATTGGTGAGGCAGACCCAAGTTATAATTACCAATTATCTGATAAGGATATTTGAATAAAGTTGTTCCACTATTTTTTTTCAAATTAAAAGCTACCAATTTTTAAAATCCTGCTGTTATAATCTGAATAAACTTGACTTCTTCCGAAAGAAGCAGAAATTATTGTTGATGTTATTGCCCTTACATGATAACAATAATAATAAGACAGGTAATGTAGCCATTTTTTTAGTAACTTATAGTGAACAGTAGTGTATAAGATAGATTGCAGTGAGTGTTTAATTATATACCAAATTTATAGAAATGCAGCAAGTTTTTAATTAATAATCATGGCAATTAGTGTTTTAGCAAATCTGTGTGTTGGCAGTGTTTTGGCAAATTTATATGTTGGCAGTTTTTTTAGCAATTCTGTATGTTGACAGTGTTTTTTATGTGTATTTATTTGCTGTTTTGTTTTTGTTAATTTGCTGTCATGATTTTTTTTTTAAATAGTAATTAAGAAATATTCCTGAATACTTTTTTTTTAATTTGTTGTAAATAATAAATAAAACAGATGAGTAATTTAGAATGTTTTATATTTGAAAAACATTGCAGTTTACTTCTGATTCCAGACTTTGTAAATCTACTTTTTTGTGAATATTTATCGGTCACACTTTTTAATGAGTACCCCTTTCTACAAGGCTATGAACTATTTTGACCTTGCTAAAAGTTGTGAGCTTTTTGTTACTTTAATACATATTGGAGAAAAGGAGATGTTTACATCAATGGGACAGCACCCCAACAACATAAAAAAAACTAAACAATATCAAGACTTCAATAGCTCATAAAAGGTCATTTACCAAAATTTAAGCAGATTCTAGATTTCTTTTCTTTCGATTGGAGACCCAAATAATACCAATGCAAATATAAGGTTAAAGTCAGAGTCAGCCTTTTCCCACAGTTTTTTAAGAGTTAAATATCTCGAAAGGGAGCTCTATAACCTATCAATATTTTTAGTTTATTTTTTTCCTAAACTAATGGTCTTCTGACTTATAGTATCAATTTTGAATTCTAGATTTTTTTTATTTCACCTAAGTACATCCTTAATCAGACTTCAAAAATAGACAGGTGTCTATGCATTATGTAAAGTTCAACCTCATCTTAAGCAAAAAAAAAAATTGGAAAATAATTTGTAGGAGAACTATCAAAATATCTTCCATAAAATTGGTGATTCCTGAGTATTTCATGAAATTTTGGCTAGTGTAAATTTATGTTTCAAAATGATATTAATTTTGACAAAAGTAGAATTTCAGATAAAAACATTACTTTTTCTGAAGAAATTCTATACTAAAAAAATATGGAATTCAAAATGGCTGCTTACTCAAATTTATACAGACTGGTAAACCTTAGAATTTACTTCCTCAAAGTCAAAATATATGTTGACAACCAATTAAAATCATTGTAACAAATGAATTGCATTAGAATGATATTTTTAAAGTTAAAATTTCCTGTTAAACATTCTCTTTTGGTTGTGTCAATTAAAAAAAAAATTGTTAATTATTAGAACAATTATCTTCTAACTTTCAGTAACATATACTTATTCTTATCTACAGGGTAAAGATGACAAGGGAAAGGGAGGAAAGAAGAAGAAAGAACAAGAGATGGAGTTAAAACGAGGACCACCGTCATATACAACACTAGCTAACTTCCATATCCCTCTGGAAGAATTTTTGGAAGGGGAATATGAATTTAAAACAGTGTTTAAGAAAGATGGCGCTGAACTGGCAGCAGAATTGTCTGGTTCACCAAAAGGGGTAGAAACTGATAAAAAGGTTTGTTTTAGCTCCATGTTATTTTGTTACTAGTTGTGATATTAACCTTTACTCTCTACAAAAACAAAACTTTTTTTTAATACAAGAACGTTGTCAATAATTCTGTTGAAATCAAGCTCATGCATATTTTTTTTTTTATAGAAATCCTGGCCTGTTCCATTATAACTTAAAGCAAGTTAACCCGCTTATCAGTAAGGCTTCAGACTTTAACTTATAGGCTGACTAAAATTTCCAACAATTATCAATTAAAAAAAATCATACTTACCAACTGGTAACATCATTATTTGTAAATGATATTGCAGTGACTGGGCAATATTACTATGAGAAAAATACTGTAAATTATTGCACGGTTTTTATAATTGCGAAAAATGCAACAAGGTTGTAATCGCAATAATTTAAACTCGCATTTGGGATTTTTTCATGTGAATGAAGGGTGATTTTTCTCAGTATCTCAAAGTCATAATCGCATTTTGGTCTAAAATGACAAAATCGCAATAAATAAATGCATGCAATAATTTCTGAATTTACAGTAGTATACACTAACTTTTGGTTTTGTTATTGTTAAATCAACAGTATTGTTCAATCAGCAAATTCACTTAGATTATTTTTTTGTACCAAAATATGAAAAAAAATAGTTGTTATTAAATTTTTAGGATGGAAAGAAAGATAAAGATAAAAAGAATAAACCAGGATCTTCTAAGAAAGACAAAGGAAAAGGTAATTTTAAAATTATTTGCTATAGAAACTAGTACAATCAATACATTTAAAACAGTACTATTTTATAAGGCACATTTTCTTGTTTTGTACTTAATAGATGCTTAATGCAGCAATGTTATATTCATTTCTCATTACTCAACAGATGCAATTTTGCTTCATTCGATATTTATGCTGCTTCATTTTAATTGCAATATTTGTAAGTAATTATAAAGAAATGGAAAAAAAGTTCAGTGTGCTAATTAATCTCATATTCAAAATCAGAATACTTAATTCTCTCAATGAACTTTCTTACAGATGATAGATCAGGTATAAACACATACAACACTATACCCTTAATATAACTTAAACTGCAGAATTATCATCTAAAACAAAACACAGATTTTTCTCCAAGTTGAAGGATTCACTGTGAATTGATACAAAATATCCTTTCTTTTCCATTATATTGCATCTACGATAATCTACATTCATGTTTTTTTTTTTTGTAAATTTTTTTTTCTCACTTTTTGAACCGACTGAGCAAAGGCTTTATATTTATAGCCTGTCAAGGTCGTTAAACACTCATGTAGTAGTACTTTTTAGAAATTAAAATAAAAGTTTGAATACTTATTAAACAGTATTAATATATTTTATGGGTAAAACTTTCTTTCATTTATTATACAAACAAGAAAGGGAGATAATCATAATTTTTGCATGAAAAACTTCAATTTTATTTCTAATTTGTGAATGTACCTGTAACAGTACTTTTTTCTATTTCTATATTTTATTTTTGTAGTCATATAAAACTTTATTTATTTTTATTTTTGTCATAACAATTAAAAAACAAATGAAAATGTGTAAAGTAATTTTTTGAAAATTAGTCATATTTTTTTTTGGTTTAGATATTGACTTTTGAAATTATAATGTATAATTCTTGTGCCTTAGTTGGAGGCCATTTGAAAAATTCAAATCTCTCAGAATTTCTTCGAATGATTGTGCTCCTCTGGTAAATTTTATACATTTAATTGAATTTATAGCTGTATCTGTTAAGTTAAGTAATGTGTAAAAAAGCTTTATTTGGATTCAGATTGTACCAGTAAGTTCTTTGTTCTTGATGATTCTTCTGCAGTGTTAACAAAAAACAATACTCATTGTATGCAACATGATATAAACCTAACCTCTGACCTGTTTTGTGAACTTTGTTTAACCCTGAATGAGTTTCATTTCATTGGCTAATTAATTTTTCTGTCATTTGTATTAATTTAACAATATACAAGACAAGTCAAGACAATAATTCATTTAAGTCTAACCTCTTACAAAACACTTACACATTATTACAACTTCACATATCAAACAAGAGCCACTCTAAAAAGAGTTATGAGAGACTATAAAAATTATATATAAATTCATATATATATATATACACACATAAAATATAAAACATAATAAAAATATACATTTTAAGGATGTTTGCTACTCTGTTTTAAAATAATAAGCTTTTTAAAAGACTGTTATAAATTGAGAGTATATGAATAAAGGAAATAAAAAAGCTGAAAAAAATGAAGGGTCTGTGTGCTTGTTTTCAAGATATAAGCCATAGAAAATTGGCGAGAAATTATTCTCTCTAGACTTTTCATACATTAAACCTTGGCACCATTTTTTATTCAAAAACTATGAAAAAATAACAAGGATTGTATAAGATTTTCAAATATGGTTTTTTAAATCTATAGGTAATAAGATTTTAATGACACTACAAAAAAACTCAAAAACAAGTGGAGCGAACATCCTTAACAATATAATAAACATTTTCTTTTCAATAAAATATCATTATCAGATTATAATGAAAATTCACCATTTCAGAATATAAAACATTTTACAAAAATATGTAAAATCTTGAGAACATCTGTAATATAAAAATAAGAAAAAGTGGTATGATTGCCAATGAGACAACTTTTCACCAGAGACCAAATAATGTAGAAGTTAACAACTGTAGGTCACCGTACAGCCTTCAACAATAAGCAAAACCCATACCGCATAGTAAGCTATAAAAGGCCCAGACATGACAAATCAAGGGTGAAAACTAAAGGCCTGATTTATGTACAAAACAATAAATGAAAAACTAATATGTTATCAGGCCCGTAGCGAGGAATTTCCAAGGGGGGTTACGTGGACTTGCGAAGCTCACTTTAACAGTTACAATTCAAACAGAACGTCGACTTTAACAGTGCTTATTTGTTTTCAAGGAGGGGTTCATATAAACCCCTTGAACCCCCCTGGCTATGGGTGTGATGTTTTAAATGAAGTGTAACTTTAAGAAAAATGTTTAAATTGATAAACCAAAGGAACATATTAAATTATAAAATATATAGTACATGTACATTCAAAATATGTTGATATAAATATGTATGAGAATTAAAAAAAATTCCTACACAATATGGTGTTGAACTGTTGTTGCATTCAGTTTTTCACACTGTTATATTCAGACACAAATCCCTGACAAATATTTCAATTGATTAATTAACAAATCTTTACTAATATTTGCTTCCAAAGAAATAAAATTGAACACATATATTATGAAAAATTTCATATTATATTCTTTGTATTTATACTTCTCATATAATCAGCAATATTAAGTTCTGTGTAGCTGAATATTTAATTTCCTGAATCATATAATGACTTAAAAAGCAAAAGTAAACATGAGTTATTTCCCTTCCCTTGATATAGCACATGTTCATTTTAGTAAAGAGTGAGAGATTACTATTTTTTTTTTATCTGAATGAAAGGGAATGAGGGGTATATGTGATAAGGTCAATGAGACAGCAACCCAATGACCAAAATAAATAAAGACAGCAAGGCATCAATACAGTCTTCAGAAATAGTCATTTATGGCTTCATACTTTTTTCATATGAATCTAAAAACCAGTTTGAAGCTGAAAAGGGTTTAACACTATGTAAATATATTTTTATATACTTCTCAATTAAGCTCCACACTGTGGAGAAATTCTTTCTTTTAAAGGGAAGTAACTGATAACATATTTGATTATACATTCCGATTCAGGTTTCAAAACATGAATTATTGAAATGTTTTGTGATAAAACTTTCCTTTTGTCCATATTGAATACATTTTAGCCCTTAAAGAAGTGATATAACACTTACCAGCATATATCATAATATGGTAGGTAAATTTATGATTCAGTGAATCATTCTGGTTCTCACATTAGATAAAATTGTTAAATTAACAAATAATGTTTCTATTCAATGGTAATCATAACCTGGGTGAAACTTTTTTTCTCAAACCAGTTTTTTTTTGCCTTTTCCTGATTTTTGTAGCAAGAAAAATAATGAGAACACTGAATTATTATTCATTCCACCATTAATACATAAATAAGAAAAAAGTTTTTATCTTTCTGTTTTTAAAGAAATTAGTTCTAGAAATTCCCAGTTGTCAAGTAAACCTTCATCTGCCAAATCATCCGTTGTTCAAAGTAAAACTGTCAAAGGTATGAAAACTTATTACCTTGAAGATTTCTAGTTACTTGTTCAAAGTTGATTTTAGAATTTGTCTTTTATAATGATTACTTTTTTGGTAATTTTTGTTTTAAGAAGGAGAACCTCTCTTGTGTAAACTTCATATCAAGGTTGACATATTATAAAGGACCTTTTGTTTATTTTGAATTTAATTTCCCAGTTGTATATCATAATTAGCATTTGAAATATCCAAATTTACAAAGGTTTATGTTTTAAGATAAATTTACCTCAAACCAAAGGTAAATTAAAATTTTGAGCTAAAAAAAAACAACTAAAAGATAATTAATACATACCTACATACATTAAAATAGACTGATTCAGATATATAAATTAAATTACATCTTTGATCCTTTCTCATCAGTGATCAACCAACTAGTTATGTTCAAAACAATGACATTGTAATTTCAGCATCCAATCATATCAGTTGCAGGTTTTGTTTTCCTCTACATATTTGTTCCGATTTTATTATAGAAGTTTGTATTTCAGGATTTTTACACAGAGTTCAAATTCACTACAGGTTTTAAGTGGTGAAATTGCATGGCATTGTTTAAAAACAATTTTATTTCAGTATTGAATTATTTATTGAATATTTTATTTTCATAATTCCATTGTAACTTTACAGCAGGTCGATCAAGTAGAAACACATCAGCAGGAAGTAAAGGTGACCTGTTAATTGTGTTACCTGTCTATAACACTACTCTATTCATAGTTTTCTAGGTTGATAAAAGCTCATTTTTGGTCTGTTTTAATTGTCTAAATTTTTAAGGTGCAGAATTTAAATTCAGGTTTAGGTTTTTATGTGTTGTATATATTTTGGTGCTTAAATATCTGAAAAAATAGTGATTATACAAAAAAAAAAGAAACTAAATTTTAAGATGAAATCTTACAGTCACATGTACAAAATACAGTGAAATCTGTCTTTGTAATCAATGAACTTGTTTATATAGAATGATTTAATGACTAATTGTTGTTAATTGCTTAATGTCCAGTGGCATATATTTCATGCAAAACTATCCAACCTATACAATGATTATTCCATGGTTATTTAACCGGTGTAAAGTGAACCATTTTCTAAACCTCCAGTACCCAAGGCTTTGATTGGACAGGTGTCATTGGTTTTATTGATTTCAAAGATATGTGAAAATTTAGTAAATTTGACAACCTGGAACTATATCGATTGCTTGTCATAAAATATTTGAAAATGTCCACAAGCAAAAATGAGCTTTTTCACTTTTATCAGTAGGAACTGGATGGAAATTAGCAGCTAATTATATTACTGTTATGATTCATGAAGGCTTCCAAGGTACAAAATTAAACTCTAAAACTGGATCCTTGTTGGCATTTTTTTAAAACAGGAATTGGTTTCCATGCATTTTTTATTTTTGTTTTTTTGCCCTAAGTCCTTTGTTACATCTTGTTCCTGATATATATACATGAGTAAGGCTATTATTTTTATCAGTGGATTCATTATTTGGGGATTGGTCTGAGCTGGGGAGTCCTGAGTATTGACAAATGTTAAAATTTGGGCCTTGGTGGCCTAGTGGTCTCAGTAGTCAAACTACTGTATCACTAGCTTGTCAAAACTGAGGTTGTGAGTTCGAATCCTGTTTATGGCAGGTGCGCTCTTAAAGGATTGTCAATTTTCCTAACGAAGGTCGTGGTAATTTCAGGGCACTCCGACTTCCTCCACGAATAAATATTTATCTACAAGAATATAGCACAATAGCATGAATAGTACTGAGCGTGGCATTAAACAGCAATCAATTAACCAATCAATTAAACAAAAATTTATCAGTGAGATAGCATGTGTTTTTCTTTAATATTATTTTTTTTACAGAATTACAGCCTTTAAAAAAAGGCAGCAGAGTATGGAGTCATGTTTTCCCAAATCAGCTAGTGTCATGATTTCTTTAAATGTGCCCTTACCACTCAGTTTATAAAAAAATGCCATGAATTTATGAGTTTAATTTTGTCCTTGGAAGATGAAGGTCGAGGCTTTGCTAGGTTCTTTCATTTCTGGTGCATTGAATTTTATTTACTAGTTGAAATAGATTTAAATATTGAATTTAACATTTTAATTATAAAAATCATGGAATCTCTTTTTACATTTCAATTTTGTTAATATAGAAATTATCATAATATTTTTGTTACATTTTTGTATTAGAAATAATATGACAGACTGAAAAATTGCAATACTGTAAATTCATTTATTTTGATTGGTACAAATTTTTCTAGATTGAAGAAAAATCTATTTTCGTGGGTAGTTCAATTGTATGGTTTTTACAAGTTTTGTATACAAGAAAGTTTTTAATGATCCATGGTTCACCTGTACCTAGAAAATCTATCTAAAATTAGTATTCAATGAATGATAATGAATTTATAGTAATTAAAACTTGCTTTTAAATTTGCTTGTTATATTCTACTGCATTATATTTACAGTTATCATTACGGCATTAATGTCAATTTTTCAAAGATTTACATTTAGATATTAATGCATAATGTTAATCATTATCATATTGTTTGCTTTTATATTTTACTTATCAAAAAAGGTAGAAAATGAAAAAAATATATAAATTAAGCTTATGTGTACTATTTCTTTGATTGCTGCATTTTGGAAATGCCAGATTTGGCCGATTTCCATTCAAAGGAAACTGACCAACTCCTTGTACGTTTTGTAGAAAGCCGATTGAGTAGACGTGGAAGTTCTATTCAGGGTAGAAGAGGTGAAAACATGTTTGAAGTGTTCCCTTCCATAAAAAAAAAAATCACTGTTTGCCTGCATCAATTTTGTTTGTAAAAGACAAAGTTCACTTTCTTCGAAAATACCCCTTTGTCCTTTTCTAATCTATAATATGCAAATTTGTGTATTTTTTTTCCTTTTGTTTTATGCACATTTTTAAAAGCCTTTGATTAATTGACTATCAATTAATTTTGATATAGTGTAATCATTTTTTAAAGGCCAAAAAAAATAAATCTTTTGCTTTTTTAATTTTTTCAAAAATATTCAAAGTGAGGCAGTGAGGCCCATTGCTTTTTTTACACTAATGATACCGGTATTTGATCCATTCTTTTTTTTTTTTTTTTTGAAAATGGACATAACTCATCATACGTAAATCTCTAAAAAATTACTTTTACCCTGAAATACACTAGTTGTCACTTTTTGAAGTTGAAAATTAAACAGGGTTCCATTTGAAATGTTTTGAATTAGGAAATGTTCCAATTTTATATCACATCTTACTTTTAGTCAGAATTATGGCTAACGAGCAATATTTTTGTTTTTGATAAGAAATTATTCTATATGAAAATTTATATTTCCATCTTTTAAATTAGTTAATAATTGAAATGTGAAAATTATACTATACCAAAATGAATAAAAGATTACACTTTAAATGAACGATTGATTATATTTAACTCTACTACATTGATTGTTCCTAAACTCTACTATATTGATTGTTCCCCTCCCCTTTCTGTTCTCTAGCACAAACATGTGAATAATTGTTAATCCTATCCTGTGTCACCTTTGTTTTGTGGTCACTAACATTATGTGATTTGATTTTTCAAGTAAAGTTTCAGGTACAAAACTGAGATGACCTCTACAGCAATAACCTCTTATAACTGATTTTAGTTAATGTTAAGGCTCAGGCTGAAATTGAAATTTGTTTTCAGTAGTTGTATCTGTAAATGTAATATTTATATGATAGTTACTTATAGAGGGGGCATTAATGTGATATATAGACTACCCAAGGGACAGTTGCACTGATATAAACAATTTGATTATGCTCCAGTCTTGGACGAGGGTATTGTCAAAATTGAATCCAATTTTACTTCCCAAGTGCAGTCTTTTTTTCATGATGATGTCTGCTCTTCATAAGTATTATATGCATATCAATGAAGAAACAAAATATTTTTTATACAAAAATGTAAGTTATGTTAAATCGGGAGTGGGCATTAATGCATGATGAATTTTTATTTATGTAGGTTAACAATGACACATGACCATTTCTACAACAATGAAAAAGTTTGTCTTGATCAGTGATATATGAAATAATTACATATTATATATAACATATTTGATTTTCAGCTAGTGTTAACAGCAACAAAAAGGATAGTGCTAAAAGTTCTACTAAGAGTGTTACATTTAAGAAAGATGTGAAGGGGAAGGAATTAAAAAGATCAGACAGTTCTGACAAAGGCAATAATAGAATGCTGTGAATGCTCTAGGTTTAGGGATCTCTGATAGTGACACATTCATGCTGTTGATACATGCACAAGATTATAGGCACTCTAATCCTTGAATTTTAGTTTTTTTTTAATGAACTAGCTGGTTTTGACCTAATATTTAGTGAGTCAGTAAACCAAGGGAGGGAAGGTTAAAACTTTTTAATTTAGTTTTTTTATGAAGATAAATTCAATGTTCTTGTAGAACACATTGTTTCTTGAATCCTAAAATGAATAGAAAAAAGCCAGTATTTTTACCTTGGAATACCAAACAAACCCTTTTCTGCCACTGGAATTAGATTGGGCAAATAATTCAGTGGCAGATCCAGAACTTTTCATAAAGGGGGGGGGGGGGGGGGGGGCTGCTGACTGACCTAAGGGGGGCCCGCTCAAGTCATGCTTCAGTGATTCCCTATATAATCAACCAAATTTATCCCACAAAAGGGGGACCTGGGCCTCCCAGGGCCCCCCTGAATCAGCCTACGTAATTTAGCAACAACAACAGTTATAAATTTGCATATTTTTGGGGGTCATCAGATGTTCAATTGAACTTTGAAAGGAATACCAAAAAAGATAACTACAATAATAGAATTTACAATTTTTTTCTTTAATTCACCTACTTGTAATGAATTATTTGACAGACCTTGGAGTTTACACATGTTTCCAAATAATTTTCATTGTCCACTTTACAGGGTCAAAACCTATAGTTTTGGTGATTATTTTTGTAATGAGACATAATAGTTGATCTTCTATCGTTTTGAAAAATTAATCCATCTCTCACACATTGATGAAATTCTATTTTGAAGTAAATTAAGGAAATGGTACCATTCATAACTTTAAATTTACTGGATTAATATCAATTTTATTTCAAATGTAAAAATTTATGAATGCCAAGCACGAACTTGTATCAACAGCATTTACACCACTTCTGAGTGACTTTAGGAAGGGAGATCACTCTTGTCAGACATCATTCCTGTAGTATATGGTAACACTTGATTGAACCTTCCAACCTTTAATTCTATACTAGGATAAAGTGTTGACTTTAACTTGTCAACATAGATTCATTGTAGAAAACCCATACCTTAGAATCAAAACCACAAATGTGTGGAATAATTTTCTTGCAATTTATTAGTTAGGTTTGAATTTTAACAAGAAGAAATTGAACTTGTTTAGTTTTGAAATGGACATTTTAACTTCCATTTACTTTACCTTAGAATTAATTGAGCAATTTTGTTTTATGCATATCTTGATGAAATTATTATTGAATTAACTAATTGCAAGCATATTGTTTAACGCATTAGTTGGTTGTTTTTTTCACCCTACTTTTCTATCTTGTTAAGGCCCATTAAATCGTCATCTGTATGTTTTTCTTTTTAATTTTTTCACGTGGAGGTGACAATTACTTTTTGTTAATAAAACAATATTTAAAGAATTTTGTATCTTCTACAAATTTTTTCTTTGGTGGTCGTAATTTCACTTCAAAAATGATACTATATATATTGAACAAAGTTATCATACATTTAAACAGATGATTTGATATCTAACCTGTTATTGACACAGGTTGATAAAACATATAAATTGGTCTATAAAAATTTTGACAACAACATCATTATTAATCTGTTTGATTTATGCCTTTGAGAGACACTCAACATTGAAAAAGTAATACTTAAGAAGTTTATTTTATTGATAAGCATAATTTCATTTAGGTTATATGAACTTTAAAATCCTTTTTATATACACCTAAAACAGTGTATGTGTATATAGTCTTAAACTTTCAAAGCATGTTTAGAACAGGACAAAACTTTCAGAATGCATGCTATAGATTTGTTGAATAATGTGTAATGATAAATATTTTTTTTCAGTTGTTCAGCGGTGAAATAAATATAATGACTATTAGTATGTGTTTAGAAAATTTCAAGTATATGTAATTGATTTTAAACTTGTTTCAAGTTTCATACATACTCAAAAATATATACCTGAAGATCTGTGAAAGCAGTGAAAGGGCTAGTAAAAGTGATGAATTGAAACCGTCATTATCTTATATTAATTTTCTTATATGTTACCAGCATACGTATTCTATTTGACTTTTCTTTATATATACATGGATATATATACATGTATATATATATGTTTTCTTTTGTTAATAAAAATTAATTCTCATAGATTTATTATCTAGCTTTTATCTTGTTTTTGTTCTGACAAATTAATGCATGTTGTAAATTTCTTATTTCATGACATTAATCTCATGTCTACAATTTTGTTTTCAAACAATGATATATTTCATTTTTGTCTTCTTGAATACAAAATGTAAAAGCCATTAATGTAATGATGTTTGAATATTTGTTATTTCATTACAGACAGTCGAAGAGCTAGTGTAGCAGGAAAAGGAAAGGATGGCAAAGATTCAAAGGGTGCTCCTAAAGGTAAAGGAGGAGCTCTGGTAGAAGAAGACATTGAGGAAATACCTCCACCACCTCCTCTTGAAGTTGAGGTCAAGGTCAGGTTACATCACTGGAAAACCGCTATTGATTCATTAAAGGATGAAGAAGAGAAGAATAAAAATATTGAAGAACAACAAATCTAATGTAGGAAAAGCCTGAATTGTAGTTCTTCAAAGACACGAAAGCATGCTATTTAAGATGTGCACTACAACACAAATTGTGGCTGATAATCATACATTTTTGCTCACTCATTGTTTCAAATCTTATTCTTGTGTATAGCAGGATTTAAAGAAACAGCTATTTGGCAACCATTTTACAAATAAATTGCAATGGGGGGAAATTTTTTAAAATTGCAATAAAGCCTTTGGATGCATGAAAAATTCCGTAATTATTGATTTTCTGTAATAAACTATTCAATACCAAATAAAGAAAATGCAGTAGTTAACAAAACAGAAACAAATATGTCTGGTCTCTTAAAGTCATTTCACACCTGTTTTCTTTAAAGGAGAAAATATTGTCATGTGATAAAGAAAACTATTGTCTGTGATATTTTCTAATTATTTTTTTTATCATTTTGAATAATTATTGTACATATATTGAAATCATAATAAATGTTTTGTTATTAATTTTTGTTTATTTTTCTATTTTGTACCCCAATCTACAATGTACCTTTAATATTAAATCATTGTCTGTACATCTGTCTGATGGTTTCTTTATACATTTGAGCATTTCTTGCATTATATTTGCTTCACTTAGACTCATGATTTATTTTTCAAAATGTCTAGACTATTTAAGACCAGACTCCTTTTTATTTTGATGATAGTTTTAAACCTGTCATTTTAGAGTTATGGGACTTCACAAAAAATGACAATCCTTTGCTGTGTTAATATAACTAACTGTCTTTAAGGATCTTTATAAAGGCTTAACACAATATTTAGAAAACTATTATAAATAGGTTGTAACTGTAAGCAGTGAACGTGAGCATCAATACAAGATCTACAAAAAGGCTGATATGACTGAAACCATTAGATGACTCCTTATAGGGTTATTGCCATTAAATGACTATTTTTTTGTCTAGTCTGTGACTTCTGTCGCAGAAAGCGAGACATAGGGATAGTGATCCACCTGCAACTTTAACTAGTGAGCAAGGTTATGTTTTTGTGGTCAAGTCTATATCTCAGATACTATAAGCAATAGGTCTACTATATTTGGTATATGTAATGATTGTAAGTTGTACATGTCTGTCTGGCAGGTGTTGTCTGACCTTGACCTCATTTTCATGGTTCAGTAGTAAATGTTAAGTTTTTGTGGTTCAGTCTATTTCTCAAAATCCATAAGCAGTTGGTCAATTATATTTGGTGTATGAAATAATTGTAAGGTGAACATGTCTGTCTGGAAGGGTTCATATGACCTTTACCTCATTTTCATGGTTCATTGGTCAATGATAAGTTTATGTAGTTTTGTAAGTTTATCAGATACTACAAGTAATAGGTCGAACTATGTTTGGGAATATTTGTCAAATTGTACATCAGAATGTGATGTCTTCACTTCCCAACAAACGATTTTTTAATCAGACAAATTAAAAACCAAGATTTATTATACAGATGTATGAAAATTGGACAGAGGTAGATGTACATAGTTTGTAAAGGCAAGTTATATACTTATTGTGAGTATATTTCCCAGTTCATTCGCCTCTCACATGTCTGCATGTAGTGATGTCTTGATTACAACAGGGTACTCTATGTAATAATGAGATGTCAAGTATACATTGATGAAAGAGAAACAGAACGACACAATGTAATAAGAGTGATGGAGGACATTACAGCCTACTTGGAAAAAAAACAGTTTTTTTGCCATATTTACATATTTATAAATGCTTTGCACAGCAGCAGCATTAAAATATTGATAATGTTTTCTTATTAATCTTCTTGGGGATGAAAAAAATTACTTGCTGTGCTTGAGTGTGAGCATGCCTCTACAAGATCGATTGAACAGTTAGCTGATCTCAGCCGTTTCCAGGTTTATTGATTCTGATTTATTTTTGAGATCAGCTCGTTTTAAATTACTTTTTAAGTTCTATCTGATATCTGTAATCCATTATATGCCTGTAAGTGTTTCTTTGTAAGTTTGATACATCCGTGTAGCATGATTTATATTTCTTAAGCACTTTCTGTGACAAATCACCAGTCATAATCAATTTGTCGTTCTAGAATCTAAATAAATGTAGGCAATATCCATGATATCATTGTACATACTACCCCAAAATTAAAAAAAATAACGCTACCACATAGGTTGAATTTTCACTATTTAGGGTATAGTTAGCCAATCGAAACGTTTTGGTGTACGTTTTGGAAAATATCATGAAAACATTTATTTCTGAAAAGGCGAATCATGCAGACATGATTTCGTTGTGTTAAACTAACATACACTTGATGGATACATTGAAGGTATTGCCATTGGGATGTATGAACTTAATGTATCAGATTGTCTTAGTTAGAGAAATTAAATATCGACGAATTGAATTAATATAAATCAATATGAATACACGGTTATTTTCGTTCTAAAAAGTAAAATAACAAAAATACCGAACTACGAGGAAATTCAAAACGGAAAGTCCGTAATCAAATGGCAAAATCAAAAGCTCAAACACATCAAACGAATGGATAACAACTGTCATATTCCTGACTTGGTACAGACATTTTCTAATGTAGAAAATGGTGGATTAAACCTGGTTTTATACGTTTTACTGAGTCTACAATGAATAAGACAAATTTCAGTCAAATTGACAAATTGATGAAAAAGAATATGGAAAAAATAAATGTGCAGCAATGAACAGCAAATTGCAAATAATATGAAATATTAAAATGTTTCACAGTCACTTTTATTCCTGTTGTTCACGAGTGTTTAGGCTTGACAGTTGCTGGAAACAAAGAAAGAAGAAAACATGCAAGGGCAAGCATAGCCGAAGAACCAAAAAAACATCGGAAATATAAATTAGGCCCACAATCATACAACTGCCCACAAAACAATACAAAGATAAATAATTATCAAGCAACACGAAACGTACCAAATCATCGTGTGAACTGAATTAGTAGTTCCTGGCACCTGTGATCATGACTGAAAAAGTCGCTAACAAATAACACTCGTTGATCAACGAAGAAAAACCCTTCATATGTGATGGATTCTTCCTAAAGGTCTATACCAAGTAGTGATGTTATCCATAAAATAATGTATACTTATTCTGTATCGTTTGTACTATAAAATATTTCAGTACCATTTTTAGCTCACTGGAGCCCGAAGGGCCCCATGTGAGCTTATGCCATCACTTGGCGTCCGTCGTCGTCCGTCGTCTGTCGTCGTCTGTTGTCGTCTGTCGTCGTAAACTATTTAAAAAATCTTCTCCTCTGAAACTACTGTACCAAATACCTTCAAACTTAAACTAACTGTTCCTTAGGGTATCTAGTTTATAAATTGTATCCGAAGTTTTGATCCATCGACAAACATGGCCGCCATGGCTAAAAATAGAACATAGGGGTCAAATGCAGTTTTTTGCTTATATCTCAAAAACTAAAGCTTTTAGAGCAAATCTGACACGAGGTAAAATTGTGCAATTGGTCAAGATCTATCAGCCCTGAAATTTTCAGACGAATCGAACAACTCATTGTTGGGTTGCTGCCACTAAATTGGTAGTTTTAAGGAAATTTTGCAGTTTTTTGTTATTATCTTGAATATTATTATAGATAGATATAAACTGTAAACAGCAATAATGTTCAGCAAAGTAAGATCTACAAAAACGTTTTATATGACCAAAATTGTCAATTGACCCCTTAAGCAGTTATTGTCCTTTAAAGACAATTTTACACAATTTGTTCATCAAGTTTGCTAACATTTAAAAATCTTCTTCTCTGAAACTACTGGGCCAAATACCTTCAAACTTCATCTAAATGTTCCTTAGAATATCTAGTTTATAAATTGTATCCGAAGTTTTAATCCATTGACAAACATGGCCGCCATGGCTAAAAATAGAACAATGGGGGCAAATGCAGTTTTTGGCTTATATCTCCAAAACTAAAGCTTTTAGAGCAAATCTGACATGGGTTAAATTGTTCAATTGGTCAAGATCTATCAGCCCTGAAATTTTCAGACAAATCGAACAACCCATTGTTGGGTTGCTGCCACTAAATTGGTAGTTTTGAGGAAATTTTGCAGTTTTTTGTTATTATCTTGAATAATATTATAGATAGATATAAACTGTAAACAGCAATAATGTTCAGCAAAGTAAGATCTACAGAAAAGTTAAATGACCAAATTTGTCAATTGACCCCTTAAGGAGTTATTGACCTTTAAAGACAATTTTAGGCAATGTGTTTCATCAAATTTGCTAACATTTAAAAATCTTCTCTTCTGAAACTATTGTGCCTAATACTTCTTAACTTTGAACGAATGTTCCTTTAGGAATCTAGTTTATGAATTGTATCCGAAATTTTGATCCATCAACAAACATGGCCGCCATGGCTAAAAATAGAACATAGGGGTCAAATGCAGTTTTTGGCTTATATCTCAGAAACTAAAGCATTTAGAGCAAATCTGACATGCGGTAAAAATGTTGAAAAGGTCAAGATCTATCAGCCGTGAAATTTTCAGACACACCGAACAACCCATTGTTGGGTTGCTGCCACTAAATTGGTTGTTTTAAGGAAATTTTGCAGTTTTTGGTTATTATCTTGAATATTATTGAAGATAAAGATAAACTGTAAACAGCAAAAATGTTCAGCAAAGTAAGATCTACAAAAAAGTTTAATATGACCAAAATTGTCAATTGACCCCTTAAGGAGTTATTGCCCTTTAAGGACAATTTTACACAAGTTGTTTTATGTTTTTTAACTTTAAAAATCTTCTCAAATGAATCTAGTATAAATTTTGTATTTCATTTCCTTGTACGTCAAGAAACACAGACACTATGGCTAAAATGGAACATATGGGTAAAAAGCAAAAATAATCATTGATGAAAGATTTAAGCAAAAAAAATAACAGGTGAGCGATTCAGGCTCTTGAGAGCCTCTTGTTAAAGAAGGACATTTAAAACCCCTTAGAATGGCGATTGGTATATGGCTTGTGATCACTTAAACCACTGGCGTATGCTTATATTTAATGCAATTGTGCTTGTTGAACATAATTTTCAAAAATTATAGAGTTTAACCATTTCATTTCAAAGCACTTTCAGAAATCCTAATAATGTTTTAAAACACAATGTCCACTTCATGTTTCCTTTTTTGTCTAGTCTCAATACATATGATACAACTTGGTCGATTGTATGTATGAGTTTTAACATCATAACGTTTAAATGCGGTGTATTTATTTACCTGTTTAGCATAGCAACTAACATGTGACTAATGTCACGTGACAAGTCGCCCTTGTTATTTTCACTCTTCCTTGTGGATGTTTACTTCACAATTCCATCATCTTAGATTTTCTGACGGTAAGGTACAACTGTTAAAAATCAACACGAAGAAAGTAGTGGCTCTTTTACATTAATTGTATTCAGTACATCCAACTTTATTTTCGAAATTCAAATATTTGAAAACGAAAGTACTGTCAATGGCTCATCAACAATACCAATGACAGATACTCAGAACGAAACACTACTGATTTGCCACATATCAACCATAACTATGGTGTAAGATTGCTTTAGTTAACAGCCAAAATTAATAAACATTAGACAGTTTTAAAAGGATATAAATTGTCAGATTTTTGTCCATAAAAAAAGGAAGTCAAAACTAATGAGACGGTCTTTATAAGATGCAATTCTTATATGTAGGAGTATTCATATGTTTAAGTCTCTTTTGTCTATTTAAATAAAAATCAGTAGATACGGTACGATTGCCAATGAGACAGCTAAAGGAACACGCAACTACTTGTCGTAGTTGTAATCAACGGTATATAGGTCATCGTACTGCTTTAAACAATTAGCAAAACCCATAACGTTTTGTATGTTAATAAAGATCCCGCTTTTAAATTTGCTTCCTAAATAGTCTGTAATAATTCCGTAATAGACCCTGTTATTAGCGATCCATTTTTTGAGTTCTTTTCCGTAGACCCTCTTAGAATGGACATCCATTTTCATCTACAATGACTCATAGAGCTAACAGAAAGAGCATAATTATCTGTGAGAAACGTGTGTATTCTTTATAAAAAAAATCTTTTAAATTACATTTATTCTTTGGTTAAGCTAATTACGTTTGATATTAATATATATATAAATAAGGAGGTTTGATATGATTGCCAATGAGACAACTTTCCACCAAATTTCAAATGAAGTGGATGTAAGCACTTATAGGCAACCGTAAGGCCTCCAACAATGAGAAAAAGCCCATACCGTATAGTAGGCCATAAAAGGCCCCGACATGAAAAATATGAAACAATTCAATTGAGAAAACTAACGGCCGAATTTATAATAAAACAATTTATGAAAAACAAATATGACAGACATGAACCAACGACAACCACTGAACTACAGGCTCCTGACTTGGGTCAGGCGCATAAAGAATGCGGAGGGATAAAACATGTTTGCGAACGCTGAACCCTCCCCTAACCTGGGACAGTGGTGTAACAGCACAACATAAGAACAAACTATAAAAATCAGTTGAAAAAGTCTTAACTCATCAGATCAATACAATGAAAGACATCAAACAAAACCACAGACAGGGCGTGGCAGGGTATATATCCATCCCTCATCCCTAACAACAACAAAGACACTAAGTACAGATCTGAGAGTACTCGCAGTTACTGACATCTTGTTCAAAGCCAATAACAACTAATAAAAAATTAAAAAAGATATTTATTTTTCATAGCAAAACGGTTAAAACACCTACATATCACTTTCAATTTATTATTCTTTGCTTGGTAATTAAGTCATTTTATCACGGTATAGAACCGTTCTGCTTTTGGCAATTTTAAACAATTTGTGTTTATGGTAATACTTGTTTTATGTATTTAAATTTATTAAACAATGTCAAACAATGGCACAGGTCCTGTGTTTCGTAGAGTCTGATTTATCTCATCGATTTTATTTGCAGAGTGCTTGCACTGTTTCAATTGTTTCAATGACAATCGTTTGATTTGACTGTTCCCGTCGTCTGCAAGTATCGGTCAAGATGTTTTTCTTTAGAAAATCGTTCATTAAATTTGTATTTCAAATTTGTTAAGCTTTTATGAGTGTATACTACCTTTTAGATTTAATCATAAGATGGCCACGTCTGACATCCAGTTTTGTAGCGTATGTAAAGAAGATGACGTCAACAATAAAGCAATCACATGGTGCACGGAATGCGATACGTTTCTGTGTCTGGATTGTGACAAACACCATTCAAGAAATAAATCATCAAAACAACACAAAACCCTTCCATCGAACGACTACAAGAAGTTGCCAGATTTTATTATAAAGACGGGTAATAGGTGTCCTGATCATGACCAGAGATATGAACTTTATTGTCCGAATCATTCAGATGCTTGTTGTTTGCAGTGCTTCACAGAGAAACACCAGAACTGCAAGGATTTAAAACGTCTTCCCGATATTTTGACAGATATCAAATCATCAGCGTCAATGACCCGTCTTGAAAACGATTTGAGAGATGCCAAAGAAAACTGTGCAAGTATTGTTATCAATTTGAAAGGCCAATTATCAACGATACTAAAGCAGAAAACGAATGCAATCGAACAAATTCACGTAATACGGACATCATTAAATGTACATTTGGATAAATTAGAACAGAGAATGCTAATGGAATTAGATTCACAGCATACAAAGCTGAAGACAAAAACAGAGAAACTTATTGACCAGATAGAGAATAAACTAATTAATTTAAAACATTTACACGAAGACAATGAGCAGATGAGGAATTATGCAACTGAACTTCAAACTTTTATTGGACTTAAGAAGATTGCGAAAATGACGACTGAAGAAGTTGGATATCTTCAGAAATTAACTCAATCAGGTGAACTTGATGAATTACACATGGAAGTGAAAATTTCGTCCGATATACAGTCTGCTTTACAAAAGCTCACATGTTTTGGAAGTGTTTCTGTTACTTTAGTTCCATGTAGTTTAGAATTGAAAAAGGAAGTAGAATGTCAGGTACCAATATCGGTTACTACAGTGAAAACGATAAATGACATCAGTCCAGTCTTAAGACAAAAAATCAAGCTTCCAAATACCACAACAAACTATAATATAACTGGTTCCCAAATACTGCCGAATGGACACCTTTTATTTGTCGATTGTGATAACAAACAACTAATACAATGTAACAACAAAGGTAATGACATAGAAAGGGTGATGGTATTCGGAGGTAGACCTTATTGTGTTTGCTATATTAAAGATAATATTGTTGCAGTTACTCTACCCTATATTCATCAAATCGTAAAGATTGATTTAGTCAGTGAAGAAATAACCACTACAATTAGACGAGGAGGTGTCTTCAGCTACGGTATTGATTCAAATGGCGAGTGTATTATTGTTGCAGAATCAGTTTGTTTCAAACAAAATTTCTTTTCTATTCTAGATCTTGATGGTAAAGTCATAAGATGTGTAGACATGAAAAAAGGCGGATGGGATTTTGTTGCAATGTTCAGAAACAAATTATACAGCACTAATTGGGAAACAAGTATGGTGTTATGCATGGAAGAAAATGGAAACAAATTATGGGAAATTGACACCAAAAAAATAGAAACACAGATAGGTAACAAAGAATTCAATCAACCAATGGGCATAGCGATAGATAGCAATCAATTTATCTATGTTGCGTGGAAAACAAACAACACTATTATTATAATTTCACCAGATGGTCTTTCAAGTCGGTTGTTATTGTCAGAAGCCGATGGAAGGTACACACTGAAACCCGGACCGGACCGGACTCCGGACCAGGACTTTGGTATGAAACCCGGACCCGGACCGGACGCCGGACCCGGACTGGATGCCGGACCCGGACTGAAAGATTTTGACCTCTTTAATTAACATTTACTGACGGTCAGGTTAAACAATATAAATAAAGAAGAATAAACCAAATTTGTACCAGAAATGAAATGAATAATATACAATAAATAGATAATTAAGTTTAATCAAAGTTTATGATTTAGAAATGTTTATTTAAATTTCTCCAAGAGTATAATATTTGTGTTCAGTCTAAAATAATCCCTTTTATTATCATTGTTTCCTGTTGTGAAAACTTTAATTGGGGCTGTTGTTACATCACTGTGAAATACATGATTTTTTCAAATTTATTTTAGTCAGTCTTTAAAATTATAAGAAGCCACAATCTTTCACCGGGATTTTTTTTACCCCAAGATGGTACAACGAATAAAATCTTGTGCGACTCCTGATTGGATGAATATAGTGTTGGAATCATTCTAAAATTTTCACTTATTTATTTATCATATATTTATGTCGTCGGAAAAATCAATTAAAGATTAGCGATGTAATACACAATCTTGAAAAGGTGTACTATACTAGGGATACCTGTGTGTATTGCATTACGATAGCTATTAAACTGTATATGAACTGTTTATTGTCGTAAAGCTTGTTGACGGAAAACTTGATCAAAGGAAAAGTTTGGACTAAAATCTCCATTTATAAAAGATATTTGTCCGAGATTCAACGAAATAATTTACTGTTGGTCATAATAGACGAGTCCGGGTGGTGACCTGAAATGACCCCGGACTAGGTGTATTTGCAAAACTGACAAAATATGCACATCGACAGAGATATAAAACTGCAGACATTATTTGATGAAAAGAGGTTTTTCATGTTTATTCATTTACCCTTTTGCTTATTTGAATGTCATCGGAAAAAATTGACAAAAGACGTTTATAAGAGAAAGAGCAAAATAATACTAGGTGAGTCCGGGCCTTGACCTGAAGTAACCCCGGACTTATATAAACAGCAATAGAGAAATAAACATAATTAATTGCTAGATTGAAAGATGTGTTGTTTTTTTTTTCTTCTTCATTTATTTCTTCATTCAATTCTTTATATATATGTTTAGGCGATTGTCATCGGAAAATTCAATAAAAGACACTTAATCAGCGATTAACGATGTAATACACAATCTTGGACAGGTGAGTCCGGACTGTGTCCTGACATGACCCCGGACTAGCTTGAAGTTACTATACTAGGGATACCTGTGTGTATTGCATTACGATAGCTATTAAACTGTATATAAACTGTTTATTGTCGTAAAGCTTGTTGACGGAAAACTTGATCAAAGGAAAAGTTTGGACTAAAATCTCCATTTATAAAAGATATTTGTCCGAGATTCAACGAAATAATTTACTGTTGGTCATAATAGACGAGTCCGGGTGGTGACCTGAAATGACCCCGGACTAGGTGTATTTGCAAAACTGACAAAATATGCACATCGACAGAGATATAAAACTGCAGACATTATTTGATGAAAAGAGGTTTTTCATGTTTATTCATTTACCCTTTTGCTTATTTGAATGTCATCGGAAAAAATTGACAAAAGACGTTTATAAGAGAAAGAGCAAAATAATACTAGGTGAGTCCGGGCCTTGACCTGAAGTAACCCCGGACTTATATAAACAGCAATAGAGAAATAAACATAATTAATTGCTAGATTGAAAGATGTGTTGTTTTTTTTTTCTTCTTCATTTATTTCTTCATTCAATTCTTTATATATATGTTTAGGCGATTGTCATCGGAAAATTCAATAAAAGACACTTAATCAGCGATTAACGATGTAATACACAATCTTGGACAGGTGAGTCCGGACTGTGTCCTGACATGACCCCGGACTAGCTTGAAGTTACTATACTAGGGATACCTGTGTGTATTGCATTACGATAGCTATTAAACTGTATATAAACTGTTTATTGTCGTAAAGCTTGTTGACGGAAAACTTGATCAAAGGAAAAGTTTGGACTAAAATCTCCATTTATAAAAGATATTTGTCCGAGATTCAACGAAATAATTTACTGTTGGTCATAATAGACGAGTCCGGGTGGTGACCTGAAATGACCCCGGACTAGGTGTATTTGCAAAACTGACAAAATATGCACATCGACAGAGATATAAAACTGCAGACATTATTTGATGAAAAGAGGTTTTTCATGTTTATTCATTTACCCTTTTGCTTATTTGAATGTCATCGGAAAAAATTGACAAAAGACGTTTATAAGAGAAAGAGCAAAATAATACTAGGTGAGTCCGGGCCTTGACCTGAAGTAACCCCGGACTTATATAAACAGCAATAGAGAAATAAACATAATTAATTGCTAGATTGAAAGATGTGTTGTTTTTTTTTCTTCTTCATTTATTTCTTCATTCAATTCTTTATATATATGTTTAGGCGATTGTCATCGGAAAATTCAATAAAAGACACTTAATCAGCGATTAACGATGTAATACACAATCTTGGACAGGTGAGTCCGGACTGTGTCCTGACATGACCCCGGACTAGCTTGAAGTTACTATACTAGGGATACCTGTGTGTATTGCATTACGATAGCTATTAAACTGTATATGAACTGTTTATTGTCGTAAAGCTTGTTGACGGAAAACTTGATCAAAGGAAAAGTTTGGACTAAAATCTCCATTTATAAAAGATATTTGTCCGAGATTCAACGAAATAATTTACTGTTGGTCATAATAGACGAGTCCGGGTGGTGACCTGAAATGACCCCGGACTAGGTGTATTTGCAAAACTGACAAAATATGCACATCGACAGAGATATAAAACTGCAGACATTATTTGATGAAAAGAGGTTTTTCATGTTTATTCATTTACCCTTTTGCTTATTTGAATGTCATCGGAAAAAATTGACAAAAGACGTTTATAAGAGAAAGAGCAAAATAATACTAGGTGAGTCCGGGCCTTGACCTGAAGTAACCCCGGACTTATATAAACAGCAATAGAGAAATAAACATAATTAATTGCTAGATTGAAAGATGTGTTGTTTTTTTTTTCTTCTTCATTTATTTCTTCATTCAATTCTTTATATATATGTTTAGGCGATTGTCATCGGAAAATTCAATAAAAGACACTTAATCAGCGATTAACGATGTAATACACAATCTTGGACAGGTGAGTCCGGACTGTGTCCTGACATGACCCCGGACTAGCTTGAAGTTACTATACTAGGGATACCTGTGTGTATTGCATTACGATAGCTATTAAACTGTATATAAACTGTTTATTGTCGTAAAGCTTGTTGACGGAAAACTTGATCAAAGGAAAAGTTTGGACTAAAATCTCCATTTATAAAAGATATTTGTCCGAGATTCAACGAAATAATTTACTGTTGGTCATAATAGACGAGTCCGGGTGGTGACCTGAAATGACCCCGGACTAGGTGTATTTGCAAAACTGACAAAATATGCACATCGACAGAGATATAAAACTGCAGACATTATTTGATGAAAAGAGGTTTTTCATGTTTATTCATTTACCCTTTTGCTTATTTGAATGTCATCGGAAAAAATTGACAAAAGACGTTTATAAGAGAAAGAGCAAAATAATACTAGGTGAGTCCGGGCCTTGACCTGAAGTAACCCCGGACTTATATAAACAGCAATAGAGAAATAAACATAATTAATTGCTAGATTGAAAGATGTGTTGTTTTTTTTTTCTTCTTCATTTATTTCTTCATTCAATTCTTTATATATATGTTTAGGCGATTGTCATCGGAAAATTCAATAAAAGACACTTAATCAGCGATTAACGATGTAATACACAATCTTGGACAGGTGAGTCCGGACTGTGTCCTGACATGACCCCGGACTAGCTTGAAGTTACTATACTAGGGATACCTGTGTGTATTGCATTACGATAGCTATTAAACTGTATATAAACTGTTTATTGTCGTAAAGCTTGTTGACGGAAAACTTGATCAAAGGAAAAGTTTGGACTAAAATCTCCATTTATAAAAGATATTTGTCCGAGATTCAACGAAATAATTTACTGTTGGTCATAATAGACGAGTCCGGGTGGTGACCTGAAATGACCCCGGACTAGGTGTATTTGCAAAACTGACAAAATATGCACATCGACAGAGATATAAAACTGCAGACATTATTTGATGAAAAGAGGTTTTTCATGTTTATTCATTTACCCTTTTGCTTATTTGAATGTCATCGGAAAAAATTGACAAAAGACGTTTATAAGAGAAAGAGCAAAATAATACTAGGTGAGTCCGGGCCTTGACCTGAAGTAACCCCGGACTTATATAAACAGCAATAGAGAAATAAACATAATTAATTGCTAGATTGAAAGATGTGTTGTTTTTTTTTCTTCTTCATTTATTTCTTCATTCAATTCTTTATATATATGTTTAGGCGATTGTCATCGGAAAATTCAATAAAAGACACTTAATCAGCGATTAACGATGTAATACACAATCTTGGACAGGTGAGTCCGGACTGTGTCCTGACATGACCCCGGACTAGCTTGAAGTTACTATACTAGGGATACCTGTGTGTATTGCATTACGATAGCTATTAAACTGTATATGAACTGTTTATTGTCGTAAAGCTTGTTGACGGAAAACTTGATCAAAGGAAAAGTTTGGACTAAAATCTCCATTTATAAAAGATATTTGTCCGAGATTCAACGAAATAATTTACTGTTGGTCATAATAGACGAGTCCGGGTGGTGACCTGAAATGACCCCGGACTAGGTGTATTTGCAAAACTGACAAAATATGCACATCGACAGAGATATAAAACTGCAGACATTATTTGATGAAAAGAGGTTTTTCATGTTTATTCATTTACCCTTTTGCTTATTTGAATGTCATCGGAAAAAATTGACAAAAGACGTTTATAAGAGAAAGAGCAAAATAATACTAGGTGAGTCCGGGCCTTGACCTGAAGTAACCCCGGACTTATATAAACAGCAATAGAGAAATAAACATAATTAATTGCTAGATTGAAAGATGTGTTGTTTTTTTTTTCTTCTTCATTTATTTCTTCATTCAATTCTTTATATATATGTTTAGGCGATTGTCATCGGAAAATTCAATAAAAGACACTTAATCAGCGATTAACGATGTAATACACAATCTTGGACAGGTGAGTCCGGACTGTGTCCTGACATGACCCCGGACTAGCTTGAAGTTACTATACTAGGGATACCTGTGTGTATTGCATTACGATAGCTATTAAACTGTATATAAACTGTTTATTGTCGTAAAGCTTGTTGACGGAAAACTTGATCAAAGGAAAAGTTTGGACTAAAATCTCCATTTATAAAAGATATTTGTCCGAGATTCAACGAAATAATTTACTGTTGGTCATAATAGACGAGTCCGGGTGGTGACCTGAAATGACCCCGGACTAGGTGTATTTGCAAAACTGACAAAATATGCACATCGACAGAGATATAAAACTGCAGACATTATTTGATGAAAAGAGGTTTTTCATGTTTATTCATTTACCCTTTTGCTTATTTGAATGTCATCGGAAAAAATTGACAAAAGACGTTTATAAGAGAAAGAGCAAAATAATACTAGGTGAGTCCGGGCCTTGACCTGAAGTAACCCCGGACTTATATAAACAGCAATAGAGAAATAAACATAATTAATTGCTAGATTGAAAGATGTGTTGTTTTTTTTTTCTTCTTCATTTATTTCTTCATTCAATTCTTTATATATATGTTTAGGCGATTGTCATCGGAAAATTCAATAAAAGACACTTAATCAGCGATTAACGATGTAATACACAATCTTGGACAGGTGAGTCCGGACTGTGTCCTGACATGACCCCGGACTAGCTTGAAGTTACTATACTAGGGATACCTGTGTGTATTGCATTACGATAGCTATTAAACTGTATATAAACTGTTTATTGTCGTAAAGCTTGTTGACGGAAAACTTGATCAAAGGAAAAGTTTGGACTAAAATCTCCATTTATAAAAGATATTTGTCCGAGATTCAACGAAATAATTTACTGTTGGTCATAATAGACGAGTCCGGGTGGTGACCTGAAATGACCCCGGACTAGGTGTATTTGCAAAACTGACAAAATATGCACATCGACAGAGATATAAAACTGCAGACATTATTTGATGAAAAGAGGTTTTTCATGTTTATTCATTTACCCTTTTGCTTATTTGAATGTCATCGGAAAAAATTGACAAAAGACGTTTATAAGAGAAAGAGCAAAATAATACTAGGTGAGTCCGGGCCTTGACCTGAAGTAACCCCGGACTTATATAAACAGCAATAGAGAAATAAACATAATTAATTGCTAGATTGAAAGATGTGTTGTTTTTTTTTCTTCTTCATTTATTTCTTCATTCAATTCTTTATATATATGTTTAGGCGATTGTCATCGGAAAATTCAATAAAAGACACTTAATCAGCGATTAACGATGTAATACACAATCTTGGACAGGTGAGTCCGGACTGTGTCCTGACATGACCCCGGACTAGCTTGAAGTTACTATACTAGGGATACCTGTGTGTATTGCATTACGATAGCTATTAAACTGTATATGAACTGTTTATTGTCGTAAAGCTTGTTGACGGAAAACTTGATCAAAGGAAAAGTTTGGACTAAAATCTCCATTTATAAAAGATATTTGTCCGAGATTCAACGAAATAATTTACTGTTGGTCATAATAGACGAGTCCGGGTGGTGACCTGAAATGACCCCGGACTAGGTGTATTTGCAAAACTGACAAAATATGCACATCGACAGAGATATAAAACTGCAGACATTATTTGATGAAAAGAGGTTTTTCATGTTTATTCATTTACCCTTTTGCTTATTTGAATGTCATCGGAAAAAATTGACAAAAGACGTTTATAAGAGAAAGAGCAAAATAATACTAGGTGAGTCCGGGCCTTGACCTGAAGTAACCCCGGACTTATATAAACAGCAATAGAGAAATAAACATAATTAATTGCTAGATTGAAAGATGTGTTGTTTTTTTTTTCTTCTTCATTTATTTCTTCATTCAATTCTTTATATATATGTTTAGGCGATTGTCATCGGAAAATTCAATAAAAGACACTTAATCAGCGATTAACGATGTAATACACAATCTTGGACAGGTGAGTCCGGACTGTGTCCTGACATGACCCCGGACTAGCTTGAAGTTACTATACTAGGGATACCTGTGTGTATTGCATTACGATAGCTATTAAACTGTATATAAACTGTTTATTGTCGTAAAGCTTGTTGACGGAAAACTTGATCAAAGGAAAAGTTTGGACTAAAATCTCCATTTATAAAAGATATTTGTCCGAGATTCAACGAAATAATTTACTGTTGGTCATAATAGACGAGTCCGGGTGGTGACCTGAAATGACCCCGGACTAGGTGTATTTGCAAAACTGACAAAATATGCACATCGACAGAGATATAAAACTGCAGACATTATTTGATGAAAAGAGGTTTTTCATGTTTATTCATTTACCCTTTTGCTTATTTGAATGTCATCGGAAAAAATTGACAAAAGACGTTTATAAGAGAAAGAGCAAAATAATACTAGGTGAGTCCGGGCCTTGACCTGAAGTAACCCCGGACTTATATAAACAGCAATAGAGAAATAAACATAATTAATTGCTAGATTGAAAGATGTGTTGTTTTTTTTTCTTCTTCATTTATTTCTTCATTCAATTCTTTATATATATGTTTAGGCGATTGTCATCGGAAAATTCAATAAAAGACACTTAATCAGCGATTAACGATGTAATACACAATCTTGGACAGGTGAGTCCGGACTGTGTCCTGACATGACCCCGGACTAGCTTGAAGTTACTATACTAGGGATACCTGTGTGTATTGCATTACGATAGCTATTAAACTGTATATGAACTGTTTATTGTCGTAAAGCTTGTTGACGGAAAACTTGATCAAAGGAAAAGTTTGGACTAAAATCTCCATTTATAAAAGATATTTGTCCGAGATTCAACGAAATAATTTACTGTTGGTCATAATAGACGAGTCCGGGTGGTGACCTGAAATGACCCCGGACTAGGTGTATTTGCAAAACTGACAAAATATGCACATCGACAGAGATATAAAACTGCAGACATTATTTGATGAAAAGAGGTTTTTCATGTTTATTCATTTACCCTTTTGCTTATTTGAATGTCATCGGAAAAAATTGACAAAAGACGTTTATAAGAGAAAGAGCAAAATAATACTAGGTGAGTCCGGGCCTTGACCTGAAGTAACCCCGGACTTATATAAACAGCAATAGAGAAATAAACATAATTAATTGCTAGATTGAAAGATGTGTTGTTTTTTTTTTCTTCTTCATTTATTTCTTCATTCAATTCTTTATATATATGTTTAGGCGATTGTCATCGGAAAATTCAATAAAAGACACTTAATCAGCGATTAACGATGTAATACACAATCTTGGACAGGTGAGTCCGGACTGTGTCCTGACATGACCCCGGACTAGCTTGAAGTTACTATACTAGGGATACCTGTGTGTATTGCATTACGATAGCTATTAAACTGTATATAAACTGTTTATTGTCGTAAAGCTTGTTGACGGAAAACTTGATCAAAGGAAAAGTTTGGACTAAAATCTCCATTTATAAAAGATATTTGTCCGAGATTCAACGAAATAATTTACTGTTGGTCATAATAGACGAGTCCGGGTGGTGACCTGAAATGACCCCGGACTAGGTGTATTTGCAAAACTGACAAAATATGCACATCGACAGAGATATAAAACTGCAGACATTATTTGATGAAAAGAGGTTTTTCATGTTTATTCATTTACCCTTTTGCTTATTTGAATGTCATCGGAAAAAATTGACAAAAGACGTTTATAAGAGAAAGAGCAAAATAATACTAGGTGAGTCCGGGCCTTGACCTGAAGTAACCCCGGACTTATATAAACAGCAATAGAGAAATAAACATAATTAATTGCTAGATTGAAAGATGTGTTGTTTTTTTTTTTCTTCTTCATTTATTTCTTCATTCAATTCTTTATATATATGTTTAGGCGATTGTCATCGGAAAATTCAATAAAAGACACTTAATCAGCGATTAACGATGTAATACACAATCTTGGACAGGTGAGTCCGGACTGTGTCCTGACATGACCCCGGACTAGCTTGAAGTTACTATACTAGGGATACCTGTGTGTATTGCATTACGATAGCTATTAAACTGTATATGAACTGTTTATTGTCGTAAAGCTTGTTGACGGAAAACTTGATCAAAGGAAAAGTTTGGACTAAAATCTCCATTTATAAAAGATATTTGTCCGAGATTCAACGAAATAATTTACTGTTGGTCATAATAGACGAGTCCGGGTGGTGACCTGAAATGACCCCGGACTAGGTGTATTTGCAAAACTGACAAAATATGCACATCGACAGAGATATAAAACTGCAGACATTATTTGATGAAAAGAGGTTTTTCATGTTTATTCATTTACCCTTTTGCTTATTTGAATGTCATCGGAAAAAATTGACAAAAGACGTTTATAAGAGAAAGAGCAAAATAATACTAGGTGAGTCCGGGCCTTGACCTGAAGTAACCCCGGACTTATATAAACAGCAATAGAGAAATAAACATAATTAATTGCTAGATTGAAAGATGTGTTGTTTTTTTTTTTCTTCTTCATTTATTTCTTCATTCAATTCTTTATATATATGTTTAGGCGATTGTCATCGGAAAATTCAATAAAAGACACTTAATCAGCGATTAACGATGTAATACACAATCTTGGACAGGTGAGTCCGGACTGTGTCCTGACATGACCCCGGACTAGCTTGAAGTTACTATACTAGGGATACCTGTGTGTATTGCATTACGATAGCTATTAAACTGTATATAAACTGTTTATTGTCGTAAAGCTTGTTGACGGAAAACTTGATCAAAGGAAAAGTTTGGACTAAAATCTCCATTTATAAAAGATATTTGTCCGAGATTCAACGAAATAATTTACTGTTGGTCATAATAGACGAGTCCGGGTGGTGACCTGAAATGACCCCGGACTAGGTGTATTTGCAAAACTGACAAAATATGCACATCGACAGAGATATAAAACTGCAGACATTATTTGATGAAAAGAGGTTTTTCATGTTTATTCATTTACCCTTTTGCTTATTTGAATGTCATCGGAAAAAATTGACAAAAGACGTTTATAAGAGAAAGAGCAAAATAATACTAGGTGAGTCCGGGCCTTGACCTGAAGTAACCCCGGACTTATATAAACAGCAATAGAGAAATAAACATAATTAATTGCTAGATTGAAAGATGTGTTGTTTTTTTTTCTTCTTCATTTATTTCTTCATTCAATTCTTTATATATATGTTTAGGCGATTGTCATCGGAAAATTCAATAAAAGACACTTAATCAGCGATTAACGATGTAATACACAATCTTGGACAGGTGAGTCCGGACTGTGTCCTGACATGACCCCGGACTAGCTTGAAGTTACTATACTAGGGATACCTGTGTGTATTGCATTACGATAGCTATTAAACTGTATATGAACTGTTTATTGTCGTAAAGCTTGTTGACGGAAAACTTGATCAAAGGAAAAGTTTGGACTAAAATCTCCATTTATAAAAGATATTTGTCCGAGATTCAACGAAATAATTTACTGTTGGTCATAATAGACGAGTCCGGGTGGTGACCTGAAATGACCCCGGACTAGGTGTATTTGCAAAACTGACAAAATATGCACATCGACAGAGATATAAAACTGCAGACATTATTTGATGAAAAGAGGTTTTTCATGTTTATTCATTTACCCTTTTGCTTATTTGAATGTCATCGGAAAAAATTGACAAAAGACGTTTATAAGAGAAAGAGCAAAATAATACTAGGTGAGTCCGGGCCTTGACCTGAAGTAACCCCGGACTTATATAAACAGCAATAGAGAAATAAACATAATTAATTGCTAGATTGAAAGATGTGTTGTTTTTTTTTTTCTTCTTCATTTATTTCTTCATTCAATTCTTTATATATATGTTTAGGCGATTGTCATCGGAAAATTCAATAAAAGACACTTAATCAGCGATTAACGATGTAATACACAATCTTGGACAGGTGAGTCCGGACTGTGTCCTGACATGACCCCGGACTAGCTTGAAGTTACTATACTAGGGATACCTGTGTGTATTGCATTACGATAGCTATTAAACTGTATATAAACTGTTTATTGTCGTAAAGCTTGTTGACGGAAAACTTGATCAAAGGAAAAGTTTGGACTAAAATCTCCATTTATAAAAGATATTTGTCCGAGATTCAACGAAATAATTTACTGTTGGTCATAATAGACGAGTCCGGGTGGTGACCTGAAATGACCCCGGACTAGGTGTATTTGCAAAACTGACAAAATATGCACATCGACAGAGATATAAAACTGCAGACATTATTTGATGAAAAGAGGTTTTTCATGTTTATTCATTTACCCTTTTGCTTATTTGAATGTCATCGGAAAAAATTGACAAAAGACGTTTATAAGAGAAAGAGCAAAATAATACTAGGTGAGTCCGGGCCTTGACCTGAAGTAACCCCGGACTTATATAAACAGCAATAGAGAAATAAACATAATTAATTGCTAGATTGAAAGATGTGTTGTTTTTTTTTCTTCTTCATTTATTTCTTCATTCAATTCTTTATATATATGTTTAGGCGATTGTCATCGGAAAATTCAATAAAAGACACTTAATCAGCGATTAACGATGTAATACACAATCTTGGACAGGTGAGTCCGGACTGTGTCCTGACATGACCCCGGACTAGCTTGAAGTTACTATACTAGGGATACCTGTGTGTATTGCATTACGATAGCTATTAAACTGTATATGAACTGTTTATTGTCGTAAAGCTTGTTGACGGAAAACTTGATCAAAGGAAAAGTTTGGACTAAAATCTCCATTTATAAAAGATATTTGTCCGAGATTCAACGAAATAATTTACTGTTGGTCATAATAGACGAGTCCGGGTGGTGACCTGAAATGACCCCGGACTAGGTGTATTTGCAAAACTGACAAAATATGCACATCGACAGAGATATAAAACTGCAGACATTATTTGATGAAAAGAGGTTTTTCATGTTTATTCATTTACCCTTTTGCTTATTTGAATGTCATCGGAAAAAATTGACAAAAGACGTTTATAAGAGAAAAAGCAAAATAATACTAGGTGAGTCCGGGCCTTGACCTGAAGTAACCCCGGACTTATATAAACAGCAATAGAGAAATAAACATAATTAATTGCTAGATTGAAAGATGTGTTGTTTTTTTTTTTCTTCTTCATTTATTTCTTCATTCAATTCTTTATATATATGTTTAGGCGATTGTCATCGGAAAATTCAATAAAAGACACTTAATCAGCGATTAACGATGTAATACACAATCTTGGACAGGTGAGTCCGGACTGTGTCCTGACATGACCCCGGACTAGCTTGAAGTTACTATACTAGGGATACCTGTGTGTATTGCATTACGATAGCTATTAAACTGTATATAAACTGTTTATTGTCGTAAAGCTTGTTGACGGAAAACTTGATCAAAGGAAAAGTTTGGACTAAAATCTCCATTTATAAAAGATATTTGTCCGAGATTCAACGAAATAATTTACTGTTGGTCATAATAGACGAGTCCGGGTGGTGACCTGAAATGACCCCGGACTAGGTGTATTTGCAAAACTGACAAAATATGCACATCGACAGAGATATAAAACTGCAGACATTATTTGATGAAAAGAGGTTTTTCATGTTTATTCATTTACCCTTTTGCTTATTTGAATGTCATCGGAAAAAATTGACAAAAGACGTTTATAAGAGAAAGAGCAAAATAATACTAGGTGAGTCCGGGCCTTGACCTGAAGTAACCCCGGACTTATATAAACAGCAATAGAGAAATAAACATAATTAATTGCTAGATTGAAAGATGTGTTGTTTTTTTTTTCTTCTTCATTTATTTCTTCATTCAATTCTTTATATATATGTTTAGGCGATTGTCATCGGAAAATTCAATAAAAGACACTTAATCAGCGATTAACGATGTAATACACAATCTTGGACAGGTGAGTCCGGACTGTGTCCTGACATGACCCCGGACTAGCTTGAAGTTACTATACTAGGGATACCTGTGTGTATTGCATTACGATAGCTATTAAACTGTATATAAACTGTTTATTGTCGTAAAGCTTGTTGACGGAAAACTTGATCAAAGGAAAAGTTTGGACTAAAATCTCCATTTATAAAAGATATTTGTCCGAGATTCAACGAAATAATTTACTGTTGGTCATAATAGACGAGTCCGGGTGGTGACCTGAAATGACCCCGGACTAGGTGTATTTGCAAAACTGACAAAATATGCACATCGACAGAGATATAAAACTGCAGACATTATTTGATGAAAAGAGGTTTTTCATGTTTATTCATTTACCCTTTTGCTTATTTGAATGTCATCGGAAAAAATTGACAAAAGACGTTTATAAGAGAAAGAGCAAAATAATACTAGGTGAGTCCGGGCCTTGACCTGAAGTAACCCCGGACTTATATAAACAGCAATAGAGAAATAAACATAATTAATTGCTAGATTGAAAGATGTGTTGTTTTTTTTTCTTCTTCATTTATTTCTTCATTCAATTCTTTATATATATGTTTAGGCGATTGTCATCGGAAAATTCAATAAAAGACACTTAATCAGCGATTAACGATGTAATACACAATCTTGGACAGGTGAGTCCGGACTGTGTCCTGACATGACCCCGGACTAGCTTGAAGTTACTATACTAGGGATACCTGTGTGTATTGCATTACGATAGCTATTAAACTGTATATGAACTGTTTATTGTCGTAAAGCTTGTTGACGGAAAACTTGATCAAAGGAAAAGTTTGGACTAAAATCTCCATTTATAAAAGATATTTGTCCGAGATTCAACGAAATAATTTACTGTTGGTCATAATAGACGAGTCCGGGTGGTGACCTGAAATGACCCCGGACTAGGTGTATTTGCAAAACTGACAAAATATGCACATCGACAGAGATATAAAACTGCAGACATTATTTGATGAAAAGAGGTTTTTCATGTTTATTCATTTACCCTTTTGCTTATTTGAATGTCATCGGAAAAAATTGACAAAAGACGTTTATAAGAGAAAGAGCAAAATAATACTAGGTGAGTCCGGGCCTTGACCTGAAGTAACCCCGGACTTATATAAACAGCAATAGAGAAATAAACATAATTAATTGCTAGATTGAAAGATGTGTTGTTTTTTTTTTTCTTCTTCATTTATTTCTTCATTCAATTCTTTATATATATGTTTAGGCGATTGTCATCGGAAAATTCAATAAAAGACACTTAATCAGCGATTAACGATGTAATACACAATCTTGGACAGGTGAGTCCGGACTGTGTCCTGACATGACCCCGGACTAGCTTGAAGTTACTATACTAGGGATACCTGTGTGTATTGCATTACGATAGCTATTAAACTGTATATAAACTGTTTATTGTCGTAAAGCTTGTTGACGGAAAACTTGATCAAAGGAAAAGTTTGGACTAAAATCTCCATTTATAAAAGA
The DNA here is from genome assembly GCF_021869535.1 of Mytilus californianus. Lineage (NCBI taxonomy): Eukaryota > Metazoa > Mollusca > Bivalvia > Mytilida > Mytilidae > Mytilus > Mytilus californianus. Next base: position 91,773,645 of record NW_026262734.1, on the reverse strand, counting down.
TATTTGTCCGAGATTCAACGAAATAATTTACTGTTGGTCATAATAGACGAGTCCGGGTGGTGACCTGAAATGACCCCGGACTAGGTGTATTTGCAAAACTGACAAAATATGCACATCGACAGAGATATAAAACTGCAGACATTATTTGATGAAAAGAGGTTTTTCATGTTTATTCATTTACCCTTTTGCTTATTTGAATGTCATCGGAAAAAATTGACAAAAGACGTTTATAAGAGAAAGAGCAAAATAATACTAGGTGAGTCCGGGCCTTGACCTGAAGTAACCCCGGACTTATATAAACAGCAATAGAGAAATAAACATAATTAATTGCTAGATTGAAAGATGTGTTGTTTTTTTTTCTTCTTCATTTATTTCTTCATTCAATTCTTTATATATATGTTTAGGCGATTGTCATCGGAAAATTCAATAAAAGACACTTAATCAGCGATTAACGATGTAATACACAATCTTGGACAGGTGAGTCCGGACTGTGTCCTGACATGACCCCGGACTAGCTTGAAGTTACTATACTAGGGATACCTGTGTGTATTGCATTACGATAGCTATTAAACTGTATATGAACTGTTTATTGTCGTAAAGCTTGTTGACGGAAAACTTGATCAAAGGAAAAGTTTGGACTAAAATCTCCATTTATAAAAGATATTTGTCCGAGATTCAACGAAATAATTTACTGTTGGTCATAATAGACGAGTCCGGGTGGTGACCTGAAATGACCCCGGACTAGGTGTATTTGCAAAACTGACAAAATATGCACATCGACAGAGATATAAAACTGCAGACATTATTTGATGAAAAGAGGTTTTTCATGTTTATTCATTTACCCTTTTGCTTATTTGAATGTCATCGGAAAAAATTGACAAAAGACGTTTATAAGAGAAAGAGCAAAATAATACTAGGTGAGTCCGGGCCTTGACCTGAAGTAACCCCGGACTTATATAAACAGCAATAGAGAAATAAACATAATTAATTGCTAGATTGAAAGATGTGTTGTTTTTTTTTTCTTCTTCATTTATTTCTTCATTCAATTCTTTATATATATGTTTAGGCGATTGTCATCGGAAAATTCAATAAAAGACACTTAATCAGCGATTAACGATGTAATACACAATCTTGGACAGGTGAGTCCGGACTGTGTCCTGACATGACCCCGGACTAGCTTGAAGTTACTATACTAGGGATACCTGTGTGTATTGCATTACGATAGCTATTAAACTGTATATAAACTGTTTATTGTCGTAAAGCTTGTTGACGGAAAACTTGATCAAAGGAAAAGTTTGGACTAAAATCTCCATTTATAAAAGATATTTGTCCGAGATTCAACGAAATAATTTACTGTTGGTCATAATAGACGAGTCCGGGTGGTGACCTGAAATGACCCCGGACTAGGTGTATTTGCAAAACTGACAAAATATGCACATCGACAGAGATATAAAACTGCAGACATTATTTGATGAAAAGAGGTTTTTCATGTTTATTCATTTACCCTTTTGCTTATTTGAATGTCATCGGAAAAAATTGACAAAAGACGTTTATAAGAGAAAGAGCAAAATAATACTAGGTGAGTCCGGGCCTTGACCTGAAGTAACCCCGGACTTATATAAACAGCAATAGAGAAATAAACATAATTAATTGCTAGATTGAAAGATGTGTTGTTTTTTTTTCTTCTTCATTTATTTCTTCATTCAATTCTTTATATATATGTTTAGGCGATTGTCATCGGAAAATTCAATAAAAGACACTTAATCAGCGATTAACGATGTAATACACAATCTTGGACAGGTGAGTCCGGACTGTGTCCTGACATGACCCCGGACTAGCTTGAAGTTACTATACTAGGGATACCTGTGTGTATTGCATTACGATAGCTATTAAACTGTATATGAACTGTTTATTGTCGTAAAGCTTGTTGACGGAAAACTTGATCAAAGGAAAAGTTTGGACTAAAATCTCCATTTATAAAAGATATTTGTCCGAGATTCAACGAAATAATTTACTGTTGGTCATAATAGACGAGTCCGGGTGGTGACCTGAAATGACCCCGGACTAGGTGTATTTGCAAAACTGACAAAATATGCACATCGACAGAGATATAAAACTGCAGACATTATTTGATGAAAAGAGGTTTTTCATGTTTATTCATTTACCCTTTTGCTTATTTGAATGTCATCGGAAAAAATTGACAAAAGACGTTTATAAGAGAAAGAGCAAAATAATACTAGGTGAGTCCGGGCCTTGACCTGAAGTAACCCCGGACTTATATAAACAGCAATAGAGAAATAAACATAATTAATTGCTAGATTGAAAGATGTGTTGTTTTTTTTTTCTTCTTCATTTATTTCTTCATTCAATTCTTTATATATATGTTTAGGCGATTGTCATCGGAAAATTCAATAAAAGACACTTAATCAGCGATTAACGATGTAATACACAATCTTGGACAGGTGAGTCCGGACTGTGTCCTGACATGACCCCGGACTAGCTTGAAGTTACTATACTAGGGATACCTGTGTGTATTGCATTACGATAGCTATTAAACTGTATATAAACTGTTTATTGTCGTAAAGCTTGTTGACGGAAAACTTGATCAAAGGAAAAGTTTGGACTAAAATCTCCATTTATAAAAGATATTTGTCCGAGATTCAACGAAATAATTTACTGTTGGTCATAATAGACGAGTCCGGGTGGTGACCTGAAATGACCCCGGACTAGGTGTATTTGCAAAACTGACAAAATATGCACATCGACAGAGATATAAAACTGCAGACATTATTTGATGAAAAGAGGTTTTTCATGTTTATTCATTTACCCTTTTGCTTATTTGAATGTCATCGGAAAAAATTGACAAAAGACGTTTATAAGAGAAAGAGCAAAATAATACTAGGTGAGTCCGGGCCTTGACCTGAAGTAACCCCGGACTTATATAAACAGCAATAGAGAAATAAACATAATTAATTGCTAGATTGAAAGATGTGTTGTTTTTTTTTCTTCTTCATTTATTTCTTCATTCAATTCTTTATATATATGTTTAGGCGATTGTCATCGGAAAATTCAATAAAAGACACTTAATCAGCGATTAACGATGTAATACACAATCTTGGACAGGTGAGTCCGGACTGTGTCCTGACATGACCCCGGACTAGCTTGAAGTTACTATACTAGGGATACCTGTGTGTATTGCATTACGATAGCTATTAAACTGTATATGAACTGTTTATTGTCGTAAAGCTTGTTGACGGAAAACTTGATCAAAGGAAAAGTTTGGACTAAAATCTCCATTTATAAAAGATATTTGTCCGAGATTCAACGAAATAATTTACTGTTGGTCATAATAGACGAGTCCGGGTGGTGACCTGAAATGACCCCGGACTAGGTGTATTTGCAAAACTGACAAAATATGCACATCGACAGAGATATAAAACTGCAGACATTATTTGATGAAAAGAGGTTTTTCATGTTTATTCATTTACCCTTTTGCTTATTTGAATGTCATCGGAAAAAATTGACAAAAGACGTTTATAAGAGAAAGAGCAAAATAATACTAGGTGAGTCCGGGCCTTGACCTGAAGTAACCCCGGACTTATATAAACAGCAATAGAGAAATAAACATAATTAATTGCTAGATTGAAAGATGTGTTGTTTTTTTTTTCTTCTTCATTTATTTCTTCATTCAATTCTTTATATATATGTTTAGGCGATTGTCATCGGAAAATTCAATAAAAGACACTTAATCAGCGATTAACGATGTAATACACAATCTTGGACAGGTGAGTCCGGACTGTGTCCTGACATGACCCCGGACTAGCTTGAAGTTACTATACTAGGGATACCTGTGTGTATTGCATTACGATAGCTATTAAACTGTATATAAACTGTTTATTGTCGTAAAGCTTGTTGACGGAAAACTTGATCAAAGGAAAAGTTTGGACTAAAATCTCCATTTATAAAAGATATTTGTCCGAGATTCAACGAAATAATTTACTGTTGGTCATAATAGACGAGTCCGGGTGGTGACCTGAAATGACCCCGGACTAGGTGTATTTGCAAAACTGACAAAATATGCACATCGACAGAGATATAAAACTGCAGACATTATTTGATGAAAAGAGGTTTTTCATGTTTATTCATTTACCCTTTTGCTTATTTGAATGTCATCGGAAAAAATTGACAAAAGACGTTAATAAGAGAAAGAGCAAAATAATACTAGGTGAGTCCGGGCCTTGACCTGAAGTAACCCCGGACTTATATAAACAGCAATAGAGAAATAAACATAATTAATTGCTAGATTGAAAGATGTGTTGTTTTTTTTTCTTCTTCATTTATTTCTTCATTCAATTCTTTATATATATGTTTAGGCGATTGTCATCGGAAAATTCAATAAAAGACACTTAATCAGCGATTAACGATGTAATACACAATCTTGGACAGGTGAGTCCGGACTGTGTCCTGACATGACCCCGGACTAGCTTGAAGTTACTATACTAGGGATACCTGTGTGTATTGCATTACGATAGCTATTAAACTGTATATGAACTGTTTATTGTCGTAAAGCTTGTTGACGGAAAACTTGATCAAAGGAAAAGTTTGGACTAAAATCTCCATTTATAAAAGATATTTGTCCGAGATTCAACGAAATAATTTACTGTTGGTCATAATAGACGAGTCCGGGTGGTGACCTGAAATGACCCCGGACTAGGTGTATTTGCAAAACTGACAAAATATGCACATCGACAGAGATATAAAACTGCAGACATTATTTGATGAAAAGAGGTTTTTCATGTTTATTCATTTACCCTTTTGCTTATTTGAATGTCATCGGAAAAAATTGACAAAAGACGTTTATAAGAGAAAGAGCAAAATAATACTAGGTGAGTCCGGGCCTTGACCTGAAGTAACCCCGGACTTATATAAACAGCAATAGAGAAATAAACATAATTAATTGCTAGATTGAAAGATGTGTTGTTTTTTTTTCTTCTTCATTTATTTCTTCATTCAATTCTTTATATATATGTTTAGGCGATTGTCATCGGAAAATTCAATAAAAGACACTTAATCAGCGATTAACGATGTAATACACAATCTTGGACAGGTGAGTCCGGACTGTGTCCTGACATGACCCCGGACTAGCTTGAAGTTACTATACTAGGGATACCTGTGTGTATTGCATTACGATAGCTATTAAACTGTATATGAACTGTTTATTGTCGTAAAGCTTGTTGACGGAAAACTTGATCAAAGGAAAAGTTTGGACTAAAATCTCCATTTATAAAAGATATTTGTCCGAGATTCAACGAAATAATTTACTGTTGGTCATAATAGACGAGTCCGGGTGGTGACCTGAAATGACCCCGGACTAGGTGTATTTGCAAAACTGACAAAATATGCACATCGACAGAGATATAAAACTGCAGACATTATTTGATGAAAAGAGGTTTTTCATGTTTATTCATTTACCCTTTTGCTTATTTGAATGTCATCGGAAAAAATTGACAAAAGACGTTTATAAGAGAAAGAGCAAAATAATACTAGGTGAGTCCGGGCCTTGACCTGAAGTAACCCCGGACTTATATAAACAGCAATAGAGAAATAAACATAATTAATTGCTAGATTGAAAGATGTGTTGTTTTTTTTTCTTCTTCATTTATTTCTTCATTCAATTCTTTATATATATGTTTAGGCGATTGTCATCGGAAAATTCAATAAAAGACACTTAATCAGCGATTAACGATGTAATACACAATCTTGGACAGGTGAGTCCGGACTGTGTCCTGACATGACCCCGGACTAGCTTGAAGTTACTATACTAGGGATACCTGTGTGTATTGCATTACGATAGCTATTAAACTGTATATAAACTGTTTATTGTCGTAAAGCTTGTTGACGGAAAACTTGATCAAAGGAAAAGTTTGGACTAAAATCTCCATTTATAAAAGATATTTGTCCGAGATTCAACGAAATAATTTACTGTTGGTCATAATAGACGAGTCCGGGTGGTGACCTGAAATGACCCCGGACTAGGTGTATTTGCAAAACTGACAAAATATGCACATCGACAGAGATATAAAACTGCAGACATTATTTGATGAAAAGAGGTTTTTCATGTTTATTCATTTACCCTTTTGCTTATTTGAATGTCATCGGAAAAAATTGACAAAAGACGTTTATAAGAGAAAGAGCAAAATAATACTAGGTGAGTCCGGGCCTTGACCTGAAGTAACCCCGGACTTATATAAACAGCAATAGAGAAATAAACATAATTAATTGCTAGATTGAAAGATGTGTTGTTTTTTTTTTCTTCTTCATTTATTTCTTCATTCAATTCTTTATATATATGTTTAGGCGATTGTCATCGGAAAATTCAATAAAAGACACTTAATCAGCGATTAACGATGTAATACACAATCTTGGACAGGTGAGTCCGGACTGTGTCCTGACATGACCCCGGACTAGCTTGAAGTTACTATACTAGGGATACCTGTGTGTATTGCATTACGATAGCTATTAAACTGTATATAAACTGTTTATTGTCGTAAAGCTTGTTGACGGAAAACTTGATCAAAGGAAAAGTTTGGACTAAAATCTCCATTTATAAAAGATATTTGTCCGAGATTCAACGAAATAATTTACTGTTGGTCATAATAGACGAGTCCGGGTGGTGACCTGAAATGACCCCGGACTAGGTGTATTTGCAAAACTGACAAAATATGCACATCGACAGAGATATAAAACTGCAGACATTATTTGATGAAAAGAGGTTTTTCATGTTTATTCATTTACCCTTTTGCTTATTTGAATGTCATCGGAAAAAATTGACAAAAGACGTTTATAAGAGAAAGAGCAAAATAATACTAGGTGAGTCCGGGCCTTGACCTGAAGTAACCCCGGACTTATATAAACAGCAATAGAGAAATAAACATAATTAATTGCTAGATTGAAAGATGTGTTGTTTTTTTTTCTTCTTCATTTATTTCTTCATTCAATTCTTTATATATATGTTTAGGCGATTGTCATCGGAAAATTCAATAAAAGACACTTAATCAGCGATTAACGATGTAATACACAATCTTGGACAGGTGAGTCCGGACTGTGTCCTGACATGACCCCGGACTAGCTTGAAGTTACTATACTAGGGATACCTGTGTGTATTGCATTACGATAGCTATTAAACTGTATATGAACTGTTTATTGTCGTAAAGCTTGTTGACGGAAAACTTGATCAAAGGAAAAGTTTGGACTAAAATCTCCATTTATAAAAGATATTTGTCCGAGATTCAACGAAATAATTTACTGTTGGTCATAATAGACGAGTCCGGGTGGTGACCTGAAATGACCCCGGACTAGGTGTATTTGCAAAACTGACAAAATATGCACATCGACAGAGATATAAAACTGCAGACATTATTTGATGAAAAGAGGTTTTTCATGTTTATTCATTTACCCTTTTGCTTATTTGAATGTCATCGGAAAAAATTGACAAAAGACGTTTATAAGAGAAAGAGCAAAATAATACTAGGTGAGTCCGGGCCTTGACCTGAAGTAACCCCGGACTTATATAAACAGCAATAGAGAAATAAACATAATTAATTGCTAGATTGAAAGATGTGTTGTTTTTTTTTTCTTCTTCATTTATTTCTTCATTCAATTCTTTATATATATGTTTAGGCGATTGTCATCGGAAAATTCAATAAAAGACACTTAATCAGCGATTAACGATGTAATACACAATCTTGGACAGGTGAGTCCGGACTGTGTCCTGACATGACCCCGGACTAGCTTGAAGTTACTATACTAGGGATACCTGTGTGTATTGCATTACGATAGCTATTAAACTGTATATAAACTGTTTATTGTCGTAAAGCTTGTTGACGGAAAACTTGATCAAAGGAAAAGTTTGGACTAAAATCTCCATTTATAAAAGATATTTGTCCGAGATTCAACGAAATAATTTACTGTTGGTCATAATAGACGAGTCCGGGTGGTGACCTGAAATGACCCCGGACTAGGTGTATTTGCAAAACTGACAAAATATGCACATCGACAGAGATATAAAACTGCAGACATTATTTGATGAAAAGAGGTTTTTCATGTTTATTCATTTACCCTTTTGCTTATTTGAATGTCATCGGAAAAAATTGACAAAAGACGTTTATAAGAGAAAGAGCAAAATAATACTAGGTGAGTCCGGGCCTTGACCTGAAGTAACCCCGGACTTATATAAACAGCAATAGAGAAATAAACATAATTAATTGCTAGATTGAAAGATGTGTTGTTTTTTTTTTTCTTCTTCATTTATTTCTTCATTCAATTCTTTATATATATGTTTAGGCGATTGTCATCGGAAAATTCAATAAAAGACACTTAATCAGCGATTAACGATGTAATACACAATCTTGGACAGGTGAGTCCGGACTGTGTCCTGACATGACCCCGGACTAGCTTGAAGTTACTATACTAGGGATACCTGTGTGTATTGCATTACGATAGCTATTAAACTGTATATAAACTGTTTATTGTCGTAAAGCTTGTTGACGGAAAACTTGATCAAAGGAAAAGTTTGGACTAAAATCTCCATTTATAAAAGATATTTGTCCGAGATTCAACGAAATAATTTACTGTTGGTCATAATAGACGAGTCCGGGTGGTGACCTGAAATGACCCCGGACTAGGTGTATTTGCAAAACTGACAAAATATGCACATCGACAGAGATAAAAAAGAACTCAATAAAATGTACGTGTATATATAAACTTATGAACCAAAGCAGTATTTTAGAAATCCTTTTGAATTGAAATTGGGTATAGGAAATCTTGGTTTTCTTTCAATAACCGGCTAAACAAATTATACCATTTATCTGCACACAATGGCACCTTACAACATTTCGAGAGAAAAAAAAACTTACATGAACTCTCCAATGTCTACAAATATCACTCTTTTTCGTGAATCTAAACAATCGTAATCTAAAATTTGTAGAGATTTTTTGACGTTTTTGAAAACGAAGATATGCGTGTTGATTTTTCTTGAGAAGGAGGATTGCCGATCAACAAAAAGGAACATGAATGCGCACAGCAGTGTGCACTTATAGAGATGTACATTATGGGATAATTCTGAGTTTTACTGGGAAAGGAAAGGAAACGAAAGAAAAAAATAAAGTCACAGAAAAAATAATATATGTGGTATAATTTGACTGAAATGTCACAAAAATGTATAAAATAATAGATTAGTGTGTCTGAGGACACAAATGGCCCCGCTCGAGCTTGCTTATAATATGTGAACATACTTCTGGGACGGACGGAAGGACAGACATCAAGGGTACCACTTTATAACCCCTTCTCCTAGTGTCTGCATGGGTATACAAATGTCATCGAATACAGATTTTCTGAAACTATCACCAGAAGAACCCTGATTATTATTAAACAATCAAAACTTGGTCATTGTAAGTGTCACGTTTTGCAGTGATTAGTATGTTAGGCTAAGTATCTGGCTTCATTTTACTTTCTACTTTTCCGATCGATTGTCTGCAATCTTGACAAAAGAAATAAAATCGTAAAATCATTTGAATACACCACTATGTTGATCTTAAAATCTTGTTTAAACTAGTTCAAGACATTATTGTAATATATTCAAACAATTATGAACCCATTCATTGAGCTACTTTCTGTCTGTTTCAATAAAATTTGATGATTTGTGCCTATAAGAAGCTTCTTGACACAAGTATTTACACAAGCATTTATCACAGTCCAATACTCATCATGCAAAATTCTAAATAATTAGTAGATAGGAAGATAAATACAAGAAAATGGAAACAAACGTGGCATTTTTCATAAATATATTTACTTTTAGAATTTCCGTAGAAATTATTTCTTTCGAAATGTCTAGTCCAATGTAGGAAAAGTCAAGAAAGGTGAGTACGAGCTGTGACCAGGAGTGACTAGGAGAAAACAAGTAGTATACTTCGTACATAGCTTGGCTTTTAATCTCTGGATTTTTATATCAAAATTATAAAAAAGGTCATTATATATATATGATGATAGGTATGCTCTCGAATTTCACTTGTGACCTGAAATGAATCCAGAGTACGATTATAGGATTAAAAATATCGGTAAACGGATAGACATTCACAGGACAAAAAGTCACAAATAATTCGTTGACGATTATTTGAATATATAAGAGAAAGATCTTGAAATATTTTCTTTTTACTACATATATTCATTTTTAAGTTTAAGCAGAGACATATATATGTCTCTGGTTTAAGAAATTGTTCATAAGCCTTGAAAATGAAAAGTAATTAAATTTTAATCATGCAAAGGATATATTTCTTGGCACAATGAAGCAATTTAAGTACCAAGACATTTGACATTTTGTTTTCATAACAATTTTTTGATCATTATTGATATTTATTTCATCGAATCATACACTGCCAATAGAAAAGGGGAGATGGCATAACAATGACAGAAGTGGAAGAAAATGTTTAATATGTACGAATAGAAATATTTGAGACGAATATCATTATATTTTTGTTTGCCCGGCTTTACAAGATGATTCGAAAGAAGAAGATTTATTCCAAATGAAATACTCAGACATAACATTATCAAATTTAACACACTGTTTAATTAAAAAAAAACCAAAGACACTCAGAAACCTCTGCAATTTTATACTATGTATTAATAGTAAACTCACTCCTTCTACACATAATTTATCATATTTTTACACCAAAAATATTTCTTTAAACAATTTTAACTTTTCCATTTGACTGTTTAAGTATATATATATTCTTTTATATGTTATCTCATCCGAAATTTTACGCATTTTTAATGTATTTTTATTTTTATATATATTATTTTTTAACTTCTCTGTAACCTTTGTACCTGCATGGTTTTATGAGAATAAACTCTATCTGTCTATCTATTAACACGGGCCTAAAGACACATGTCCATTGTTTAACACTAGGTGGGGTCCAGCCCTTGTCCCCGTTAATAGAATCATTTGGCTTATACTCATCACAATTATCATATTAGATCATTTCTTAAAACGATGAAAAATCGTTCAGACAAATAATTATTCTAAATTATCCAACCTAATTAAAGAATTTTCCAAAAATATTTCCATATGTTATGAAAGTCATTTTAAAATATTATTATTATTATCATTATCAGTTTAAAAAAGAGGAAAAACAATTCTAGGGAACTTTTACTTTCCCTCTATAATTTTTTACGCAGTCCGGGTCCGGCATCCAGTCCGGGTCCGGCGTCCGGTCCGGGTCCGGTTTTCATACTTAAGTCCGGGTCCGGAGTCCGGTCCGGTCCGGGTTTCAGTGCGTACCCGATGGAATCAAGAACCCGACAGATATCTCCGTTGACAGAGAAACACAGACTCTTCTTGTTAGTAATAGATCCGATGGTTGTGCTTTTGTGTTTAAAATTTAGCGGAATATATATAAGTGCTATATCAACAACAAAATACACAAAACAAAAAATCAAGAAAAAAACCAAAGCATTAAAAGAAACTAGAAAAATCTAACAAAACAAGAAATAAATAAACATAGATATAACGTAAGATAATCTTTGACATTCTACAGATAATATATTTTGTAGCTATTGTTATCATTCGAAAGAGCAATGTAGCAGTTTTTTGTTAATTGAAGAAACGTTCATAACTAGCTGAAAAAAAAATATATATCTATATATACATACAATACCATAGACATCTAGTGTATCCGTCTCTAATTCTTTATTTATGTATTATGTTTTAGCCTTAAAATTTCTAAATATTTGTAACACTGAAATGCAAATTTTTTTTAAACTGTCGAAAGCTACTTTAATCAGATGAAATATCAATCATTGCTAAACATTGCTGTTGACGATTTTTTTTTTCATTTTTCCAATTGTCTACGTTTTATATGTTTTTATAAAATTTGCTTCGAAGGACATCAATAATAAAAATAAATGTATTATTATCCGAAGGAATACATCTCTATACGTCGGACATAGTTTTGATTTCGGTTAAGAATATCCTCCTTATTTATTTCTTAAATACACTCCCGAAATTTGTCAAAATCAATAAAAAAAGGAACTTCTTGCATGATCACATAATATATACAGAAAAATGACCCAATGTTGTACGAATCACAATGTCCACACATGAAGCTGCAAACTCGTACTGTTTTAAACTACTGCAATTATTTCAAATTGTTTGCTTTATAAATAACAGTAATCACATTAATCTCTTGATAACAAATTGAAACAGATCTCTCTGATGAAGTGCATGTATTATAGTATTGTCCCTTTGGATGTTGGAATACACATTCTCTAATTCTTACACAATTTATCCTTTTCCTGACCTGTTGATTATTTCTATTTAATCGTCGTGTGGTACGTTTGATCTCAGTTCTTCATTGGTCAAAATTTGATTATGACGTCAAATGTTCTTGCTTTCCTCTGAATTTCCTATTGTGACGTCATGAAAAAAGGCGACCATGCCTGACTACGTCACATAGAAAGATCATTCGAAAGGAAGGATTGCATTTGTCTACATGTCGTTTACAAATCATTAGAGAAACAAATTCCACCACCAAATCTTGTGCAATAAGATATTTATCAACTCTCGAAAGTTAAATTTTAAATATTTAAAACGCTCGGCATGCCTCGTGTTTTAAATTAGAAAATTTAACTGTTTCGAGCGGATAAATATCGTATAACACTCGATACAGTGGTAGAATCTATATTCTCATCCTAGTAAGGACATTGACTTCAAGATATATAATTACTTGTAATTTATACTGAAATGACTGTAACACAGATGGGAGATTTGATTTAATGTAAAACTTTGTTCCAAAGTGTCGATACTACGATGCAGATTTTTCCAAAACTACCAGTATATATTGATAAATTCTAGTTAATCTTTAACAAACCAAAATTTGCAATAAACAAAGTTTAATATTTATTTTGTTTTATTATAAGACTAAAACTAAAGCTATTTATATGAAAAATCAATCAGCGCATTTATGTCTTCAACACCATGTTAAATAAACATTAAACATAGATTAAACACTTCCACAAAGTTATCAGTTAAATCGCAGTAAAAGCAGATTGCATAAAATTACAAACATGCTTAGTTTCTATTATGTTATCAGGATTGTTCGACTTGATAACACAAATTCGCTAGGTCATATATCTGAAATAGAAATATCAATATTCAAGGTGAGTAATATCGTGGTAATCGACTCGTGTTTTTATAAAGGTTTTTTAATTTTTTATCTGAATAAAAACTGGGCACTGTTGTAAATATCTTTGGATATTACGTCTACGATATTCTTCAAGATTTGAGCGAAAATTCGGAATTTGAATAAATATTTTATTTGCGATTTAGGAAGGCCAATTCTGATATATTTTTCTAAAGAAAAATCCTTATAAATATCAATTTTGTTTTATTTTGAATCAGTATTGTTGTTTAAAAAACAACTTTAACTGATACTCTATTGATTGTGATGAATATCTGAAGTAGTTTACAGATTTCATTAACTGAGAAGTAGGGACTATCTTTATTTTGTACTGTTTAGCTAAATTATTTATCCGAAGAACACATTTAAAACTGTTCTTTAATCAGATTCAGATTCCAAATTTGATTCAAGTCATACCTACATATCTTCATATATAGATATCAGAAGATGTGGTATGAGTGCCAATGAGACAACTCTCCATCCAAGTCACAATTTGTAAAAATCCATTATAGGTCAAAATACGGCCTTCAACACGGAGCCTTGGCTCACACCGAACTGCAAGCTATAAAGGGCCCCAAAAATGACAAGTGTAAAACAACTCAAACAGGAAAACCAACGGTCTAATCTATATATCCATAAAAAGATCAACAGAAGAATCATCATCAATACTGAACAGCTAGCACAACAGACCACACCAATCACCAATAACCGTCTCCTCTGAAAAAAGAAATGTGAAGACATTTTAACAAAGATATGCAATAACAAACAAAACATGCTCAGATAGCTTAACTTGACGCATGCAGAGGCTTCAATGGGATTAAAGCAATTGTTAAGTGCGGAAAACCACGTTTAAACCTATAGCGACCGTATGCAATAGAACAAAAAGACTAAGATCAACCTTAAATTATTCACAGTACGGCTATATCGTGACAAAATAAATTTTGTCTTGCCTAAGACGAAAGTCGCGGAATGCGGGACAAAGGGATAACAATCCAGCGGTGACTAACTACTTGTAAAAAAAACTTATATTTTAGAAGATACAAGACCTGAATGATTAATACCTTGCAAGCAGTTGCCTTATGTACCGAACTTTTTCGGTCATATGTATATTATCCTTGGCCTTATTTTCATGGTTCAGCGACTGCTTGACACCAGTGTACATTTGTGTCATGTGAAATACTCTTATTCATTATGAGTAATAGGATAACTATATTTTGTATATATGGGATTCCTGTAAGGTCTTCATGTCCGTCGGTAACGGTTAATCTGATCTCGACCTTTTCATGGATCAATGATAAAAATTAAGTTTTCGTTGTCATGTTCGTATCTCAGATTCTATAAGCACTAGTACAACTATATTTGGTGTATGGAATCTGTAAGCTAAATTGTAAGCTGTACATGTCAGACTTGTGGATTTCATCTGACCTTGAGCTGATTTTCATGGTTCATTTGTTAATGTTCAGTTTTTCTTATCAGGTTTGTTTCTCGGATACTACAAACAATAGATCACCATTGTTTTGGCGTAGTGTACGATTGTAAGGTACAGGTGCAGGTCGATCTAGCTGGTTTCATTTGAACTTGGTAATTTTTATGATTCATTTGACAATGTTAAATTTTTGTGGTTTGGGTTATTTCTCAGATACTATAAGCAATAGGGCAACTGTATTTGGTGAATACAATTTATTGTAAGGTGTACATGTCTGTCTTGTAGGTTTGATATGGCACTTACCTCATTTTGTTGATAAGTAAGTTTCATAGTTTTGTCAGTTTATCATAGACTGTAAGCCATTGGTCAACTGTATTTAGTGTATGGAAGGATTGTATGGTATAGATGTCTTTCAGTTATGATTCATTTGACCCTGACCTTATTTAATTGTTCACTGGTCAATGTTTAGTTTACACTGTTATGACTGTTTTTCGGAAGAAACTGTTAAAATTTTCCAAGGTCAAATGGCTTGCAACCTAATGCAAAAAGTCCCATGGCTTTATCATGTATACATATGAGGTAAAAGCAAAGGTCAAAATCTAGAACGCCAAATTTACCAATGACCTTGAGCTCAATTTCAAGGTTATAAACGAAGGACCACAAATCAAAAGACCCTACGTCTTAATTATATATGGTTAATGAGTTATATCACCATATGTGTTATTTTAAATATAAGGGGGGAGAAAACTCCTATATAATGTTGGCGTACCCTTTCAACCAAAATGTATATGTTACGACTTGTCGCAACTAACAATTTAGTAAAAATAATTTGTCAATTTCTAATACAATTTTTGAAAAAAGGTAAAAATAAGCCAAAATCAAATTTTAGTATATGACCTTGAGCTTTGACCTTTACCTAATTTTCTTTTTTTTTGGACCAAGGACCTCAAATCAAAAGACCCTAGGTCTCTATTACTGATGGTTTACCAGTTGGAAATGCATATCACTTATATCAAATGCATAAGGGGAAATAACTCTCATATGGAGTCTCTGGGCTGCTTCGGTGAAAACCAAACTCAACATCCTGAAAATATAGCGAGCAATTTGGTAAAATAAATTTGTCGTTATCTTTTATGGTTGTGAAGAAGTAGCAAACACAAGAAAAACAGTGTTTGGGGAGATAACTCTTACAAAGAAAAGTATTCGGTTAAGCAGGGTCAGATTTGAAAGCGCATAAACTGTTCGACATCATATACAAAATATCAAATCGACATCTTGCGAAATAACCAAACAGCGAAAGAAAAAAAAATTAGGCGGAAGAAAAAAATAAAATAATCAGAACAAAATCAATAGGTCTTTCCACGGAAAAGTGGGAAGACATAATAAGAATTGAAATTTAGATAACATACATTCTGTTACTAGATATTTTACGAAAATTTAAAATATACTATCAATAATCATAAAAAGTCTTTACTGATGGACATTTTTTATCAAATCAATCTCTTTTTCAAGTCTAACTTTCCGAATATATTGCTATACAAAATATAAGCAGACTTTTAAAACCAAAACTAAAACGGTATAAAATAGTTAAGATAGGAATTAAAAGATTATTGTAAAATATTAATAACGGTTTTTTTTGTGAGATGCAAGGATTTAAAATCCTGGTGAATTGAAACATATGCAAGCATTTTTTTTTCATTCACTATAGTTTAAATTTTAGATACTAATTTATTTGTGTGCATCCCTGATAATTGGTGCTCTTATGTTGCATATACTTTTCATAAATGTATTCATTGTTTAAACCCGTGGGTCATGCATAATATAACATTAATAATTATATTCTATTAATGATAAATTAAGTTTCAGTTTAAATTTAATAGTTTTAATGAATATTTCCTTGGTCTGTTATTATCTATTAATGAAATAAAATATTTTTGACAGATATATTGTTTTATTTGATTATCTTTCTGCTTTCTGACCACTGTCTTTCCGTATTTTAACAGTTACATCGTTTCTTTGTGCTTTCAAACATTTACTCAGGCTATGATGGAAATACAAAATATCGCGTGAAAAACGTTCAGAAATAATCATTAATTCTTGGACATAATATATTGTCAGTAGAATTATTCCACGAATAGAATAGCACGTTGTACTAAATGCTACACACAACGCATACAGGGACTGTCTCAAAACATAAATTATATAATTGCGTTATCATAATACTTTATATTCAACAAACGTTCACATAAAACGAATATGTATTGTCTAAAGGCAAATAGGCTGAAATATATAAGTGATGTTTTTACTGCATTCTAGTCATTATTGTTTAACTGACTTTCCGATCTACAAATGAACTTTGATTGTTGAAATATGCAATGTCACTTGGTGGTAGCCTATCCATATAGTCGGGGACCTTATCAAAGACATACATAACTACCTGTGTAAATGATCGAATATGTTCGAGACGTTCCGAGAATCTTGTTTCAGAGGGTATCTTAATGGCCCATGGAAGTTTAAAAGCTCACCAATATATGGGTTCACGCAAAACATACTGCCCTTGAATGAAGGTGTTAGGGTGATTAACACACTCGATGAAAAAATTATCACCCGCGACTTCGTCTTGGGTGATAATTTTTCCCCTCGTGTGTTAATCTACCCTAACACCTTCATCCAAGGGCAGTATGTTTTGCTATCAACTTAGTTATAATATTAACAATATTATAAAACAGTGTAAAGAGGAATAACTTGAAAAGCCTTTATATTCCTGTAATAGCTGAAACAATCTTTAAAACAGTCTTTATGAATATGTCATTATATGTATTAAATATTAACTCTCTGTACAGTACTTTTATGACAGTTAACTGTTTTTTATTACTTTACCAATGGTAAAATATATACGACAAGGGAAGCGTACGCTTCATCAGGAATGGTTATGTGCACATGCAGTTGATCCTTGTTTAATTTACTTCACATCAAATATTTGACCTGAATTTCTGACCTTCTATTTTTGAAATTTGGTGTTGAATGCGTTGTAGATATAGACACGTTTTTTCAATTATCACCCGTAGTAATGATAATCGTCGCTTGGCGCGGTACAATACAGTCCGCCATTACAGTAATGATAAAAACGTAAACAAAGCATTCAATCGTAACAAGAACTATATATAAAAGTTAAGTTCATCATGTCTAGTGAAGTTAAAAGTTCAATGCCATAAATTTTCAAGGAGATAAATTTGTATGGAAAATTGTTTTATTTGTTTTAAACCAAAAAAAAAATCCCTTTATTTTTTTTATATGTTGGTTATATATAATTAGCGAGATGTGGTATGATTCCCAGTGTGTGTATTCTTCAAAAAACTTGATTGTTACTTGTGTGGGTATACAATGTATATATATTATGTAAATAGCATCACTTGTTGTGTAAATTAAACATTCCAGTCTTTATACACTTCGATTGATCATTAAAGGAGACCTTTCATAGTGTTGTGATTTTTCAATGTTGCTCTTGATATGCACACTACATGTACAATGTAGGTACATTTATTTTAATTTTATTGTATGGTCAGGTTAAAAATCAGTCTTTCTGCATCTCTTAGGGTAGGATAAATTTACACATATGTGTCTAGTTTGGTTCAGATAATGATAGAAGGGAGCCTTTAGTTGAACTTGTAGCTTGTTTACATTTTTCAATCAGTCATATGTCAATTAATTGCCCTACTGTGTTATAGTAATATTTACACAGTTAATACCATGTTTTGTCTTAATTAACTTACACTGATTATCCACATAGTTGTGTGGTCTTGCATAACACAAAGGACCCTTTGTTATTTTTGAGGACATTTAAATTGCTTGTCAGTTGTAACAATTTCATCCCATTACATCAGTTAAAGAGTAAAAAATCTTAAAAGGTTTTATCATGAAACCACTTATTGATATATAAAGGTGTCCAAGTTAAAAGTTTTATCATAAATCATGAATAAGAGGAGATGTGGGGAACAATGTATATATCAATGTGACAGACATCCAATTACAAAAGAATTAAGTTTTACCAAAAAAAAAACCAAACACCAAGGTAAATTAAAAAGGGGGAATCCGTAAAATAACCAAAAACGTCTAGAAGGAAACACACAGGCTTAAACAATAAACAGATGTCTATTCAATACATGTATATATGTCATCCTGAATATGCATAAACTATTTGCCACTGGACGCAATCAATGGATCTAATACAATTATAATACATTGTACGTCAACCTCTAAATCATTTAGAGTCTATAGCAATTACACACTGTAATGGGTGATCATCAACGACTTACATGTACATGCAGTGGCAGATCCAGGGGGTGGGGGTCCGACGGTTGGAACCCCCAATTTTTTTGGACTATCAATGCTTTAGAATGGGAACATATGGTTGGAACCCCCCCCCCCCCCCCCCCCCCCCCCCCTTTTAATAATTGCTGGATCCGCCCCTGGCATGTACAGTCCTGCTTAAACAAGAAAAAATAAAAAAACAAACAAATTTCACTCATCACTTTCATTAGTATCTCTGATCAGATCTGACCGTAAATTAACTAAAGCAGAGCATACAAGTAAAGTGTCATTAAACAGTTTAAAGGATGATATAGGCGCAGTCCCACTTAGAATTTTGAATACCTTGAGTCCACGAATTAAATATTTTGCAAGCTAAACCACTTGATATACCAAATCTTCTGCATAGATCTTCAAAAATTAAATTTAACTTAAGTCTCATGAGCACAAGGAGTAATTGATCTGCTACCTGTAATTGAAAACTAAATGTATTGAAAGGTGTAATACATTTCACCAGCGTGAAAAAAGACCTCTTTTGCGACCCCTGTATACAATAAAGCGTCATTGTCCATTATTAAATTTTGTGCAGCAGACATAGTTGCTCCATCAGATTTACTTTGAACTCCCTTTTCTTCCGTTAAAACTATATTTGTTTGAGAAAATAGAGTCTGAAAATCGGTCCATTCTTTCTCGTAGGTGTGATTTGTCTGCGGTAAGAAGTCCGATTCAAGATATTGTGTACCAACAGTAGATGAAGCTTCTAAAACATTAATTAATTAAAACTACAAATAACCTCCGGTAGTTTCTCAGACGACGTACTCGTGCCTGGTACACTTTCTAAAGTAGTGTCCAATTCTGTTATTTCCATATCGGAATCGGAATCACCATCTTCTAGTTTTCTTTTTTTCACTGTCAACTGATGCTTAAAAATTTTTCTTCTACCGGGAGTTGTCTTGTTTTCATACCCCATCTTTAACTTAGCAGAAAGATTCCGATCCGTGTAGGTTTTCCGTCAATAAAATGTTCAGAGCATACATATACGTTTTTCGGAAGATCTTTCCGATTTAAAGCTTTTATCCACTCAAGCCTTATCGATTCCTTGGAAGGCATTACATGTAGTCTGTAAGGAATTAAACAGGGACAATGGTCGTGCATTTCACCATGTAATTCACACATTGATTTCTTCCACAAAGTTTTTTTTTCGATTATTGGAACAACCATGAACTGAACATGAGTTCCCACCACCTGTTTTGTATTTATTTTCACTTTCCATCATAAAACGAAAAGGAAAATAGTGAAAAACAAAATGTAAACAAAAGATCGATATTGTTGTGATTAGAGCACGTGCGTTATCTATCATTAGTGCTATGGCTGCGGCACCACGTGATAGATTAATGGCAGCGCACATGATAATTAGGTCAGATCTTGAAAAATGTGTCTATAGAGAGATAAAATATTAAGACTCGAGATCAACTCGTGATTCTTACTTGTCATTGCCTATAGTCGGGAACGTTTTCTGCCTAGTGACATTCTGATAACAGTGGTGCAGTCAGGCATCAAATTAATTGATGGAAGTGGGAGAGTCATTATATATTTGTAAGAGTTATTATGAAAGAGATTACTACATGAGTTTTTCTATTCATATATAAAAAACTTTTACCATATATATTTCGATCATTACTATCATTGTTACTATGTAAGTTACAATTTACTTGTACAAGCTTAAGACACAGAAAAATTTCCCCTTGACATTGTTTTCATCTGTTTCTTAGTGAGTTTTAATTAATCTTAAATTTTCCTACTATATGAATACATATTTTTTATCTTGCAATTAATCTTGCAATTGACTTTTGAAAATTTTCGAATGTTTGTATACATTTAAAGCTCACAGAACGTCATTTGTATGCCAAAAATGATAAAGCAAATAATCATATATGCAGTTATACTGCCAGAAACCAAATCCTTTAAAGGTTTTGAATAGATGTATACATGGACTCAAGTCATTTAAAAGTTGTTTTAACTTTGAATACCGATTTCAAGAACTCAGTCCTAAGAATTTTGTTAAGAAATGAGATAGTTTAACTGTGAATAATTTCATTTTAAAACAAAAGTTCGCTTTTGGGTAAGAAATCCGATCACCTGAACTTATTCAATCAGTTGGACCCATCCTGTGCGGGATGTATAAATATGCAGTAACGTCTGGTCAAAATAAGGACGATACATCATAAGCTTTCTGCAACAAAAGTGCCACTATCTGCCCGTTAACGAATCCCTGCAACAACTCTATGAGGGGTAAGTAGGTGGCTTGTTGTAAAGCAAATATCTATTCAAATCCAAAATGTCCGACTTTATACACCCATTTGGTAGTGGCAGTCTTAAATTTCAAACCTAAACCATGGTCATACCACTTTGCAGAGACTGCCTATAACATTTGGTTAAATTGTTGATTTGTGCTTGTAGTTTAGTTTAGTTTAAACATATTTTATTTGCAAAAGTAGCAAAAGGGATTGGACACAAGTTATAACAGCATTAGTGACGTCCTCTCCCTATATAAATATAAACACAAAGTACATTAGATAATGACGAAAAACATAGTAGGAATGCATGTATAAATACAAACTGCATACAAAAACAAAAAACAAAACAAAAAAAATACAAAAAATACAATATAATATGGAATAATATATAAAACTAGACTGGAGTGAAGAGTTAGAAAGTAGGAATTCAGAATGTTAATTGATTGTTTTAAATCTTTGTGTTATTCTGATATATGATTGTACAGACTCAAAAATTTCTTTGTTTTGCTGAAAAGAAAGGTCACCGTCACCAGCCAATAGAAGCTCAATGGATATAGCATACCTTTCTAATTTTGAAAACAATATTTCTCTTTCTTCGTTGTGAAAAGGGCACTCAAGAAAATAGTGAATACTATCCTCAACAGTGTGGCCACAGCTGCATGCGGGACTGGGTTTAATATTAACACGATGTAAATCTGAATTTAAAGAACTGCACATATTTCTCAAACGTGTATGAATGATATTAAGATTTCTATCACCACAACTGAAATAGGAGGGTGGCTGTATCAATTTAGACTTCATCTTTCGTTTAAAAATATTTATATTTTTGGAGGTACGTATGTCGGGGTTTAGGTTATTCCATTCAATAGTAGTAGATGGAAAAAAGGATTTTCTGGTTATTTCTAGTCTAAAACTTGGTACTACATAATTATTACTGTTTCGCAAATCGTAATTAGATATTTGACCAACAAGTGGGGGCATTAAATCGCAGAGAAAATCAGGGGCAGTCCCATTATGTAAAGAATAAAACATATTGAGCTTTCTGGACTTTCTTCTGTCCACCTTCGATTGCCACCCTGTTTCAAAAATATATAGCTTCCCGACTAGCAAACACGAGCAACCCAGTTACTAATCTTCCTGCTTCCAACTGAACATGTTCTAAATTGTCGGAATCTTGTTGAGTACAACCATCCCATAATTCACATGCATATTCCATAATGGGTCTTATAAAAGTTAAATATATACGAGCAAGATTATTTCTATTCAATACATATTTCAATTTTTTAAGAACATTTAATCTTGTACTTGCACAATTTAAAATGTTTTCTATATGTGTATGGAATTTACCATTGGAATTAAAAGTAAACCCTAAGTGTTTATGACAGGAGACAAATTCTACTGCTTGGTTTTGAAATTCTATTTTAATATCATCTGGGGAAGTATTACAGGAGAATAGTATAGCCTTTGTCTTATTAGGATTAAAATTAATAAGCCAATCTTTAGACCATGCTGAAATTTGTTCTAAATCGCTATTTAAGACATCTTCTATTGTGTAAGGGTTATTACTTGAATAAGAAAGGGATGTGTCATCAGCAAACAATCGAGTAAGACTTATCAAATTATCAGCTATGTCATTTACATAAATGAGGAATAGTAGGGGACCTAATACAGAGCCTTGTGGAACTCCTGCATTTGTATTCTCAAAAGGCAAATATGAATTTGAAACAAAAACGCTTTGTTTTCTATTTGAAATATAACTTTCAAACCATTTATATAGAATTCCATCAATACCATACACTTTTAGCTTTATTAAGAGGCCAGTATGCCAAACCCAAAGAGGAAAGATAGGAGAAAAGAAACGTGGATAATTTAGCACTTTAACGACCACTCCGTAAGCGTCCTTGTGTACTGTTGTTTGTCTGTTGATCTTTTTCTTTTTTAGGCATGGTGTTTGTCAGTTTGTTTCCGACTTATGATTTTGAATGTCACTCTGGTTTCTTTCACCTCTCCTTGTCAGAGTTGGCCATTTAGTACACCACTAGTAGTTTTATTCACAGATTGATTACACTACACGAGTTGATCGATGAAAGTTACACTTAGATCAAATAAAAATTAGCATGTATTTGCAAAAACTACCACTTTAACTTTCTAGTAATTTCAAATATGGATATAATAAGCTAAGATATAAACATTTATTAAACAATAAAAACTGTATAGTAGGATTTTCGCATATACATTTATCCATTATTCGTTCTTCGTTGATTTTAGTTGCATTGTGCATTTTGAAGGAAAATAATGTAAGTTTCTATCCACAAAAATGAGAATGAAATTGGGATTCTTGCAATAAAATTTGATAGTTTACAATTATTTTTAAACATGTAGTATCAAAGTGAATATTCCGAAACACGAGCAAAGCAGGTTGTTTGTTATGTTAGCAGGAAATGCCTTATCTATATATACCATATTTGTGAAATATGATAGATTTCATATCCTTTCATTTTCTATTAACAGGATATCGAAACTAAAAATAATTAAAAAAAAAAAATATTTCCTATAGTGTCATTAATTGTCATACATAGGTGACACATACCAACGCACGAAATAATAAAATAAGGAAATTTAGAACAACGATGTATCCTGGGAAATGCATTTACTTCCCCAAAAATAATTTTTATATTGGCTTCATAAATTATATTCAATGGCGACAGTATTTATTTTTTTCATATTAGTTATTTTTAGAGGTAAGCATATATATCAGTGTCTTTAAGAAATAAATGTCGATGATGAACAAACCTAATTAAACTAGATGAATAGGGTGAGATCAGTAATATATATATATATATATTCTGTTTTTATTAATATTTTTGTGCACATGTGCTTATGGCTCTTGTCTGGCCGTGGCAAACACATATCAGGGTGATTTTTGTATATATGATTGTCAAAATCCTTTGTGTTTTTCTATCATATAAAACATCATGAGCCTATGAATTGAAATACAAATATCTTATCTTATCTTATTTAACCTCTTAATATGACCCAGTTGCTTTTTAAAAACGCCACTCGTCGATGGTTTTGTTTATATATGTATGATATTGTTTTGAATGTCAATCCTTGACAAATACTCCTAATATACATATATAAAGGTACATATAAAACAATTAAAACACGAACTTATCTGTCCTAAAAAGTGTTTTTTAATATGTATAAAAAAGTACATGTGTTGTACATCCAATACAATGTGTTCTTGTATAATCACCCCTGGTGAATTAGCGTCAATAAGGTATAGTTGGGCGGCTTAGTACCGATATTTGACAAAATCATGCAAATGGGGATACAAGTATAGGATTTGGCACATACGTTCTTTATGGTATACTTTAGCATATAAGAGGTAGCCAACATATTTTTGAATTTTTTTCACGGCTGCCATCTTGAATTTAAAATTGACATAAATTTGCTCAAAAGTAGAGATTGAAAACAGATCCACACCTTTTATAACGTAATATAGGTCATGATAACTATTTGAAATACAACATTAATTGTAAAAATAAATCACCACTTCCGGTTAGGGTTGTAAAATTTCATACAATCGAGTGAAATAATGGGGGTAAGGATATGCGATAAACATGTTGGTTTGGTATTTAAATAATTTTTTAAGACATACAGGAAGGTCGATTTATGTATTATTCTACCATATTTTCCGATGTATTTCGTTCTAACAGCTACAGGAACACAATGTTGTACATGTCAAACCAGCTTTATAACACTTGCATCTACCAGAACAAGTTTTCTTGCATCCACATTTGTGTAACTCCTGGCAAGATGCTGAAATGGTTGCTAATTGTGTCCAGTTAGAAATCCACAATCCATTTGCGGTCTCCTTAATCCATCCCCAATCGCCCGGACTCATGTGTGACTGCCTGTCCCTATACATGACCACCTTGATATGCAAAAATGGCAACGCCTCTGATTTAGGACCAAAAGCATGGTTAATTTCGTGAATCGGAAGCCATTGTATGTCTTTTCCTTTTCCAAATGCGACCCAAAGTTTTTCTACTTGTAGTGTCTTGAAAAGAGACACTGCCAAAACCACTACATAATTGTCTGAGCTGATTATCAGTGTCGACTTACATCTCCTTTCAGCTGCACTTTTGATATGAACAAATATCCTTGTGTCTGCTTCCTCGTGATTACAAGGACTGAGATCATCATGGTCATCATAAGAATTTGTCATAACATTTTCGCCTTTTGTTACAAAAATCATTTTGTCAGATGGAATCGAGCAAATTTTATCGGCAAGGAAATGAAACAATTCTGTCTTGTTTTCGTCCACTATAAGGAAGCTCGACCAAGCTTTCGGAGTCTTACTGGTGCCCAAAACTTTCAGCCTGGTTGCAGCACCCCTCGCTTTACGTGTTTGTGCTTCAAGGCTGTTTTCTATGTAAATATCATATATAAGATCTACTCTTGAATGTTTTGAAGTAAGGTGGATAATGTACGGCAAAATCACATCTTTCGCGTACTCATCAAAAGTGTATGTTCCACGCGGTGGTCTCGAATTTACCATAGCCGCACCATCAAGTACTACCATGTCTGTCTGAGGTTCTTCTCTTGGTAAATCATCCTTAGTTTCCAGAATTTCCATAAGCTCTGACTTAACGCCAATATTGATTTCGCCATTTTGAGACAACGAAGGAGGAAATTTCCGATTTTCGTGACTTAAAAACTCTTCCTAGTCGTATTGTCTGCTTTGACAGTTTATGAAAAGCCTTGAAAACAGACTGCAATCTTCTCGGGCGAGGTCAAGCTTGCTTTTTGCTT
This sequence comes from Mytilus californianus, assembly GCF_021869535.1. Classification (NCBI taxonomy): domain Eukaryota; kingdom Metazoa; phylum Mollusca; class Bivalvia; order Mytilida; family Mytilidae; genus Mytilus; species Mytilus californianus. The sequence goes on along the minus strand of NW_026262734.1, from coordinate 91,747,564 downwards.
TTTGTTTCACGGGAACTTTTCTTTGGTTGGCGACTGAACAACAAAAACTTGTTTTTCTTAATAGGTTCATAAATGTTTGCCTTATTTTGCATTCGGGTTCTGAAGTCAGCGTAATGATTGCATTCAGTTTAATTTGCGACAGCTTCCCTGTTCCTGCTTGTACAGTATTTTTACTGTCTATCTTGTAGATATCTCCTGAATCCTCAATAAATGGATTTCAATAATCATTCATGACAGTCTTCAGTCTCTTCACTTTGTCAATGAAATCTCGTTGCATTGACACAGAATTGTCATGATGCCTGTCATCTGCGTTCCTTCTTCCAAACGAACATTCTTCAAACTGGCTTATCAGTCTACTGATTTCTGGTGCAGCTACCATCCAACGTCTCAAGGCAACCGGATCCTCGGTCAGCCCTACAGCACCCCCATCACCTTTAACAACAGCGTTATTCTGTTCACGAGCCTGGTCTTTCGCCATGTTTGAGAAAACACGATTTGATTTTTTCACAGGGAAATGCCCTTTTATGAATTCTCTGTAAATATCTGGAATTTTTGTTTCCAATGAAGCCATATCGCGAAGGTGAATAGGAAGCCATCTAGCATAGTTGATATGATCTAGTAACAAAAGTATGGGATCAAGGAAGACAACGTTTGTTTGTAAAGCTCAAAATCTGCCTCTCTTAATGATCGAATGTACGAAAAAACCAACAGCTGAATTTCAACAACCGAATATCAAAATTCAAAATGAGGTCTACCTACTTTTTTTTCTTCACACCATTGTATAAAATTGTCAAACTCTATTGATTCATCAGAATTTTTGTTATTAAAACTTTCAAAAGCAGACATCAGTAAATCAAACAAAACACATGCGGTTACTTGATGCGCTAATCTAGTTTTATGGGTATTAGAACTTGATAAGAACGATTATGCAGTCCCTGCAGAGGACGCAACATCTGCTTATTACAAAGCCTCGATTCAACCGCTATCCTGCAATACATCACCCAGAACTTTGAAACATGCCATTTCAATATGTAAGCCACCAAACATAACAACGAATTTGTTTTCACCGTATTCATTTGGCAATTCCCACTGAATTTGCTTTGCCAAAACAAATAGCGGTTGGTCTGCTGTAATTACTGGACTTTGTCCAGGATTCAAAAATGACACAACATCTCTGACCTTATCCATCGAATGTTTTATGGTAGCCACTGAGTGAGCCTGTTTTTGAAATAATGGCATTAAGCAGGTAAGACTCACTTCAACAGTTGGTCAACGCTTCTCTGAAGAATGAAATGATGACCATGAAATATTTTCTGATGTTATATCTTCACCCGTCAACCTTACCATATTTAACCACCCATACTCATTCTGTAAACTCATGAATAGATAGTCGTGGTTAAGAATGACAGTTACATCCTCGGGCAGAATGAGGAGTTCTTTTTTTTTTGTAAGCATCAGGAAGTTCAGGTAACTTTTTAGATTTTGGTTTACTTGTAGGTACTAGTAATATTATTTGATCACTTTTAACGCCAACATTTTCTTTCATTGGATGTTGAAAAATAGATATTCCGGTCCCGTGAAAAGATGAGTTTGATGTTGTTGAGCTGGGGTTCTATGTAGTTGACCGCAGCTGTGGTAAACACTTTGCCCTATAATAAATGCGGACAAACCACATCCTCATTCAAATAACGTTCATCTACAGTTTCACCTAGTTGAGTTGATATTTCCAGTACCCGATCATAAGAGATGCATAACCCATGCTGAAATAATGTATCTATAAGCTGTCTCTTCCTGGTTTTTGCAAAGAGTAATAGTCCAAGATTCACACAAAATGGTGTCTCACGATCAGCTGAATGTCTGTGTTGTACTGGAACCTTCTGGGTGTTTGGATGGTAATTAAACATTAATAGTTGGACCAGAGCTAAGTCGGACTTTGTAGAAACGTTGTCTAACTGCGATTTAATAACAGGTCCATGCTCTATAATTTTCGCCAACTGTAACAAAGTATGGAGGTATGCTGTCATCGATATCTTCAGAGACCAAGGATCCAGAAAATGTTGTCTTCTTAGTAGCTAACTGACAGCGAATCATTCAGGCCGTCTTTGCCATATGTATGGTGTCATTGTAATCACAAGCAAATGCGATGGCTGGTCCTATATCTTTTTCAAACATCGAAAGGACATCTCTGCCTTTTGTGTATGCCTCTAGTTCTGGCATCTTCTGCAAAGGCTTGTCCTTCCACTACTGTAACAACAGCCCATGAAAAGGCCTTGAAATGTCTGTGAAATATCACAGGGCCGTGAAAATCCCGTGAAATACCCCGTGACTTTTGTAAAAAAAATATTTCTAAAGACCGTGAAAAATATTTGATGTTAGAAAAAGACCGTGAAATTTCAATATCCCGTGAAAAGGCCGTGATAATTTGTCCTTTAATGCTTAATAAAAAAAAATATCACGGCCTTTTCACTGGTTGTTGAAACCAGTGAATAGGCCGTGATATTTTTTCATGTAAATTTTTTCTTATCCTAATTCAGATTTAAAACATCCCATGTGATTATTGTAATATGGTCTAATTATTTCCACTCACATTTTTCTAAATGTCCTATAAACTTTTCATTATAAATATATGTCTGTTTAAATATTATTATATGCAATACTACTGTACAGGACTGACTTAAAATTGGAACCATTCATTGTTATAATGAATGAATTTGTGCCAATAAATATTTTGTATTTAAAGAAAAGTATTTTGCTTCTCGTCTGTACATTATTATAAACAATGTAAACATTATTTTTAATTGGAACCGAAACATGTAAAAACGAGAACTTCCCGGAATATCAGACCGTATCCGGACTCGTGTTTCTTTTAGAGTAATTGTAACATTTCCGCAAGGTTGGAAATTTGAAAGACGCCGAAGGTTGATTAATATTTACTTTATGGATGCAAGACGAGTGACAGCAAGTTTGAGGTAAGTTAAGTTATTAATATTTTATTCTTTTATGCATCATATCACCAAAATGTTGATGACGTTTGTGAGCATTTCCATTGAACTAATTTTCACTGAATTTGCAGAAACCGCGCAAACATGCATGTGATATATTCACTTATATTTGAGTCTGTTGCACTTGATTCCTTTAATCATTTCGGTTAATGTTTTCTAAGACTTACCGGATCCTTTAAATACGATTAAGGTTTTGTTTTGTTTATGTATTTGGGGAAAAAAAGGGAGGGGGGCATTTTCCCCACACTGGCCACATAAAAAAAATGACATTTATATACAGTACACTACGTAGACATAGACATAGATAATTGGAAATGATTATAATAGCAATAAGTATCTCTGAAATGGAGTTCACTCTGATAATCAGAGGCGTTACTTCCTTTGAATGTGTCGGGAGCTATTTAAGTATTTTCTGACTTGGCCGTCGGGACACAGAGTTCAAAAGGGTTTAATCAGATGCGTAGCAGGGAAAGTATTTAATATTTGTACGGCAAAATGTCCTTTCTAGAAGGGTTTGTGCCATATCATAAGAATAATTGGTATGCCAATGAGGTGTTTTAAAAATAATTGGTATTGCGAATGTGCCTGCAGTAAAAGTTGCTACGCCCCTGGCCCCCTGTAAAATAAATAGCTGTGACTCATTACGGCCACTTAGTCTAGACAAGTTTGGCTTTAGCCATACATATTATTACTTCAAAGAAACATTTAAATTTAATAGTCTGTCTTAAAAGTGTCTTTAGTCTTTAAAAAAATCTAAAAACAATAATATAAGTTGACAATACAGAACTTCGTTAACTAATGATGCCATATTGGATAGGGGGCAGATTTTCTGGAAAATGGTATGAAAATATGGGAAAACCTATGCATGTTTCCAAATGGGTGTTCTGTTTCAATGATGTTTTTAAGTATTTTTCATACCATTTTCACCTCCAGTATGAAAATCTGCCCCCTATTCAATATGGGGTCAATAACCGTAAAGTCCTGTATTGCATGAAATAATATTGTAGCTGTTTTAAGTACATGTATGTACATAAATGCCAAAAATTAATTTGAATATATAAATAGTTTTTTATATACATGTATAATATATGTAATGTTTCTTTATTTATTCTAGGAATGAAGAGCAAAAGGTTATAGCAGTCTTTATATAAAATAGTTTAGGAATCCAGTTGGAAAGAAGAACTTTTCAGTTAAAAGTATTTTCTGGGAATTAACAGGAACTTCTATAAATGTTTTTCTGGAATAGTTATTCAAAAGGGCTGTGGAGTGAAGGATTACATTAGACAAATATTGCTGAAGTGGTAAAATCAGACCCAAGAGATGTACAAAATTTCTACAATACATGTTACAGCTGACTTTAGCTACTTAATCACATTGACATTTGTGTGCTTTTATTTTTTCTTTACATAGTTACTACAGTTCTATTAAAATTAATATTTTTATTCTTTGTCACAATTATTACTAAAAAAAATACAGCATTTTAATATTGTTTTTCATAGTCTCACTTGCATTGTACATAAATAAGTTGTCTGTAGATGTTTACACTAGGTTTTCAGGCATTTCATTTCACTTGATTAAAACAGCATTTAAATTTTTTGTTTAATTATAACCTGAAAAATACATTTAACATTTTACAGGAGTTTTCACAATCAGTGAATGGCTGTTTATCACAGTAGTACATGTACATTTCACGGTCTTTTCACAATGGGCACATAATTTATCACGACTTTTTCACGGTGTACATTTTTGTTTTTCACAGGGTTTCTACGGTCTCTTTACCCAAGTTTTCAGTTGGCACCTGTTCACGGCCTTTTCACGACAAATAAAGGCATATACTGTACTATACCTACATTTCACAGTCTTTTCACAATGGGCACATAATGCATTATCACGACTTTTTCACGGTGTACATTTTTTTTACAGGGTTTCTACGGTCTTTTCACCCAAGTTTTCAGGTGGCACCTCTTCACGGCCTTTTCACAGCCTTTTCACGACAGTCATTCCACGGCATTGTGACGGATAAGTTTCACGGCCTACCGTAAATTAACCGTGACAAACACTGTAAAAATCACCAGCATTTTTACGGAAATTTTCACGGCCAATCTACGGGGCATTGTTCCAGTAGTGTTCAGGGTCGTAGAATGTACCTGTGCAGTAGAAAAACCAAGTTGGGTTGCCAGGTCTGCTTATCGAAACACCACTGACTCCTTAGAATTTCTTTGAGTTTCAAAGATGTATGTTACCAGCTCAGCTAATCATATTTTCCTCCCGAGTACAACTGCTTTCGACCTCTGTTTGCCTCTTCTTTGCTCTCTTTGTTGTATACAGTTGCGAGACAATTTAAGGGTGTGAAATGTTTTTCCGCAGCCGATTCTTTGGTTTGTCAGTATAAAAGGGAATATTGATGGCGTAAATCTGTCTGCCATGGCATTTGATGATTTGACAAGCAAATGACGATGCGACCGTTAACATGTCTCGCAAATAACGTTGCGTCATCAAATATATTTGACGTGGTGTTGTCACAACCTATTGATCTGGTCATCGTGGTTATTAACAAATTCGTTAATACCGTTGTTGTAAGTACAATAAGAAGAGTTTTTGACATTCTCGTGTTCCTGCCAGCAATTTTCTTATGACTGATTCAGATTTTCATTACCAAGTCTAGGCAAAATGGAAATGAAACATTTATTTACTAATATAAGTGTGGATTTGGATTGAAAGAATTATTTCACGAAGAAAAAAGTCTTAAAATCCATTTTTGGTTTTGAAATATAGCTTTGGGACATTCGCGTAATTTACAAAAAAAAAATCACTAAAATGTGTGTTTCTTAAATCATAGTCCGTCAGTATAAATCTTCAACAATAGACATGTGTCTCAGACATAATTTGTCAAGCTCTTAATTGGTCGTATAAAAAAGTATTGAAAACATGGAGCAGAAATATTCCAAGATCTGTCATTAATTCTAAAACCTCAAATAATTAAAAGAACATTCAAATTAAATACGACAACAACTGAGGTGTTTCTTAAATGTTCACTATTACCAAAATATGCCGTATGGTATTCCAAAGTAATGAATTTATAGCGTATGCTACCATTTGTATGTTGAAAAGCATTTTGGATTATTTCTTTTAGACGATTTTTCAATTTCACATGAGGAATGGTGGTAAACAGGGTTGAAAAATCAGAAGTTTTGATAGAACTAATTTCAGAGAAAGATCGAGATTTCAAATTATCCAGAAGTTCTGCAGAGTTTTTTTAGAATCCACATACGGTTAATATCACTACGCGAGTAAACAGTTTCTCAGAATTTCTGAAGACCCTCTTTCACTACGGGCAGAACTTTTGTCAATCTAATGGACAATTCTTTCGTGGAACATAATGTCTAGTTCTCAACCAACCTTAATTATCAAATGCAAGATGAAAGTAAAGACATGGGTCAGATTTACTGTATTTGTGGTATCCTTAATTTTAAGTTTATTGGGATAAGTGCACTCGACATAGTTGTCAACCTTTTAATTATAAAACAAACAGGATTATTCCGGCTTCTTTTTATCTTATTCTTCTGCTAAATCTTCTATATAAAGTCTGCCTCTTAAGAATGATACTGTCTGTTGAAAAACAGGTCCTCAAAGCCTAAAACATATGACAAATATAGAGAATGGGGTTTTATACACATTGATTTTGTAAAATATCAACTGGCAGCCAAGAGCTTCATATTTTGTCGAGCAGGTGATATTTTACGATATTTTCATTCGTAAAATCCGATAATCAGTTTATACATATATGTCTTGTCTTTCTTCATCCATTAGGCAGTTTAACGCTTGACGTTACTTAAGTTATCTTGGTAACGTCTCTTCACCCAATTTGATGATGTCGATGATTTCTCCTGAAACATTGTAACGTCTCTGATAAGTTGTGATCATGTCTTAAAGCCGATATACGAGATTTAAGTAGAAGGGTAATATTAGCGAAGGGAAAAACGATAATCTATCATAAAGGTTTATCCTTCGGTATTTCAAAATATATTCATAAAATGCTATGTCATATTGTTTTTCCATATTTGTCATAAATCATAATTTCTATAAAGAATACAGTTATTTAACAGTATTAAAGGGTTGTCGCAATTTTATTTCCCCCCAGACATTGACTATCGTCCGACGCACCGCAGAAGAATGTAAGTTGTATCGAGGGAACAATAAAACGGATATATAACAACTGTTTTATGATACCAAAATAACCCAATTTCAAAGAGATACAAAACTATATCAGATGTGTCGTCTGATACAATGAATGTAAATCTCTGATACCGAAGTTAATGAAGGTCAAAACTAAAACCCTACCTACATACCTATGCAGTCATGCTCGGTGGCACATAGGGCAAGGGCCAGATCTTTTTACTCATCTCTATTCTGTGCTGTCTTTTCTATCTCACCCCAGATGATTTCGTGGTTTTTCATTTCAGATTCAACTGTTCTTCGCCAAGTTGTGTTGAGGCGTCCATTTTCTTTTTTCTCTCTTGTGTTCACCTTAGGGAAACTCTGGTAATACCCTCAGCTAATCTATACTTAGAATATGACCAATCAAACTCCACCCTTTTGCTTTCGTAAATCTCCATGTTTTTGATCCTGTTGATTAATGGAGATTTGTGTTGGTGATCTTAAGTGGTCAGATTATTCTTAAGATCTTTCTGCGACAGCCGTTGTGAGAACTGGAAAGCTTGCATTATTGACTTCCTTTTTGGTCATTCTCAAGCATTCTCCCCATATAGCAGCACTGCTAATACACAGATTTTATATAGTCCAATTTTGGTTGTACCTACTGATGTTGCTAGACTTCGTAATGTTACGTACCTTTACAAATGCAGTTCTTGCTTTTCCTATCCTGGATTGGATGACTTTGTCTGCTCCTCCATCAGATGTTACTTTGCAGCCTAGGTAAGTGAAAGATGTATGCATTCCAGTCGTGTCCCTTTTGAATCTATAACAAGAGGCTCTGAGATGTAAGATCTAAGAGTCATAACCTCAGATTTGTTGATGTAGATGTTCAGTCCAATCATATTTGTATTGTTTTGTAACTTGGCGGTTCTTGCTTGCATGTGTGTTTCTACATTTGACAATACGGCAAGATCACCTGCATAGTCCAGATCTGCTAGATAGTCAAAGAGAGTCTAACTGATGCCTATGTTGTTACTATTTATGGATAATGGCAATACCAAATCGACGGCTTTTATGAAAAGAATTGATGACATAACACAACCTTGTCTTATATAAAAATAAGAAGTTTGGTATGATTGCCAATGACACAATTCTTCACAAGAGACCAAATGACACAAAAATTACCAACTATAGGTTACCGTGAAACTTTTAACAATGAGCAAAGCCCATACCGCATAGTCAACTATAAAAGGTCCCGAAATTACAGATATAAAACCCTTCAAACGGGAAAATTGACGCCCCAATTTATGTTGAAAATAATGAACGAAAAACAAATATCTTACACAGAAACAAACGAAATCCACTAAATTACAGACTCCTGACTTGGGACAGGCACTCTTTGGTTGCTCTTTTGTGTACCCTACTTACGTCAATGTATATGAACAGTGTGATTGGACAAAAATACAGTATCTTGAGTTGAACATACTTTCCCCAACTGAGGGATTTATGTATTCACAGCATGATAAAAGACATAAAAGCACTAGTGGCCTTAGGTTTATTTAGATAGCAAAAAAAGTAAACGAGCATGATACATATTCAAATTCATTTATGAATATTATAATGAAAGTACTTCAGTTAACTTTGTACATGTTGTATGTAGAATTTTGAGTAGTGTTAGAAAGTAGTGAAAATTCTAAAAAGGCTATTATTATCCCTATGGGCCAGGAAATACTACCGTGCTACCTAAAATAAAACCCCACTACATTATGAAAAATAGATGAATAAAAATTCATAAAGCACATAACGTCAGAAATAAAAGTGATGCTTAAGGAATATGAAAATACAATCATTATTATGAAATCGTCCTTTGACAATATTAGAGCGATAATCGTGTTTCAATATGTCAGAACAAGACTGATTTAGTTTTCTTCTAAATTTATTATCGTTAATGAATTTCTTATTTTTTTTACAGATTTATCTTTATCTCATTGTCGTATATGCATGACATATACAATTAGTGAAGATATTTTGCGATTAAACTGCAAGATAGACAATCTTGAATTTAAAGTTTTATTCAGCGACCCACGCAACAATGAATTAGCGTTCTGTTTGTTGGCATATCCAAGTGTTTGATGATCAATCTCATTGATTTAAAAAAATAAACATACATAAGATGATTTCATCATAATTCTTGATTTTTTGGTCGATAACTACTTTGCTGAGTTTTTTGTATTGATTTTTCTGAAGACAGTCGGTATCGGTATTCCTATATGTACTAGGTATTTATCCTTACTGGTCACCTTGTTATTGCGCGCATGTAAAGTAGAATTCATACAGAACCTTAACAAAGACAAAAAGACAAATCATCTTGTAGAGTTCTTGTATTTCGCTTTCCAGTACATTGACGATGTTCTGTAACTGAATGATCTGTAGTAAGTGCTTACATGTCATATCCCAGTAAGCTTTAAATTAATGATACTATCAAAAGTAGAATGTCTGCTTCATTCCATGATCTTTCCTTCAATATTGACAGATATGGAAGACCTCGAACAACAAATGTAATTATTTTAAATAACAAATTGTCAACCTCCAATTTCTCAGCAGGAAAATACCTTCTGTCCGTCCCCCCCACCCGTTTTACATTTCTCAGATAATATGTAGGTCCCGTGCATTTTTAAGGTATACAAACTGCATAAACAGGGGTGTGATTCTTGCACAAAAACTGCTCTATCAGCTGTATGACTAACAAAGCCAGAAACTACATTCATAATGTTGTTCTCCGCTACTTCAGGCAGGCTTGACAAAATTGAAGATTCGATGTTTATCCTTTGAGAATTAAAATCAAATTGTAATTGTTTGAAATATATGCTCAATCATACAAACACAATATGCCGACGCGCGTTTCGTCTACATAAGACTCATCAGTGACGCTCAGATCAAAATAGTAAGAAAGCCAACAAGTATGAAGTTGAAGAGCATCGAGGACCCAAAGTTCCAAAACGTTGTGCCAAATACGGCTAAGGTAATCTATGCCTGGGATAAGAAAATCCTTAGTATTTCAAATAATTCATACTTTTGCAAACAGTAAATTTATAAAAATTACCATATAATTGATATTCATGTCAACACCGAAGTGCTAAAAGAGATCATTCTTTCATTATCAATTTACGCACGTTTAAGTTGCGCAGCCAATAAAAAATGCTTCCATTACGCTATTCATCTATTTATAGGCATACTTGTCATGTTGATTGGACCATTAATGCCAAGTATGATTCAAATTGTATGCCTATAAATAGATGAATAGCGTAATGGAAGCATTTTTTAAAGCCGTATTTGGCACAACGTTTTGGAATTTTGGGTCCTCGATGCTCTTCAACTTCATACTTGTTGGCTTTCTTACTATTTTGATCTGAGCGTCACTGATGAGTCTTATGTAGACGAAACGCGCGTCGGCGTATACAAATTATAAGCCTGGTAACTTTGATAATTATAAGCACAAACATAATTTATATTGTATGTTTGCATTTTGGAAAAAAAACTACCAATGATGTAGGCTATTTGTCCATACGATAATATATTATCAATTTTGTGCGTTTATTTTAGCATCTCAAAAAAACCGAACGAATTTGCGATTAAGGATACTACTAAAAATTAAAGTATTCACAAAACAACTCACTCCAAACTAAATCAGGAAGGTGATGTCCATAAAACCTGACAAAATTAAGTGCTGGACTATAACAACCAATGGAACAAATTGTTTATAGTTCCGTTATATTTACAAAATAAGCTGAGCAACCCAATTAGATAGAATCGGATAAAGTCAGAGTTAGCTATTCAAATACAAATAAATTTCATATTGTATTTTAAATTTCGGATATACATACTGCTAATGACGAAGTCATTTGTCATGATGTTATTATTTCACTTTGTTCATATAATTTTAAATCTGAACAAGCCAAGTAAACTTGCGATTACGGGTACTGCTATAAAAGTATTTACACAAATATCGAATTCCTAGGGAAATTAAGAAAACAGTTAGTCGTCAAAATAAAGGTTCGACTATATATGAACCAGCGGAACGAATAGAAAACAAGCACGGACATGTTTTAAATTTATTGACATAACTGAGTGAGCAAACCAAACATACCTAAAAAGTTAATGTGACATATAAGGCCTACTTAATATCTTGATTTTGATGGACAAACCAAAATCTATGACCAAAGTTTAAATTTCACTTTGTCAATTGTTAATTTCAATTTTTTTGTTAGAATGCTCCTGACTTAACTATTGCTCTTATATAGCTATGAGGAAGACCGAAGGAAATCGACACGAAATAAGTTTTAAGGAATTGATACGATGTGTCGGTGTCTTAAATAAAAATTATAGATGCGTTTTGATTGCCAAAAAAAAAAAGGAAGTTAGATAACAAAAAATCGAACTCCACGGAAAGTCACAACGAAAAGTCCCCTATCAAATGGTAAATTCAAAGGCTCAAACAAATCAAACGAATGGACTACAACCGTCATATTCCTCACTCGGTACAGGCATTTCCTTATCTAGTACACGGTGGATTAAACCTGGTTTTATAGTTACCAAAACCTCTCACTTGTACGATAGTCGTATAGAATTCCATTATAGTGACACCATTATGTGACAAAACAAACAGACATAATAGACAACTACTCACTATTTTCATAAAATGAAGAGAATAAAACTATAGGTCACCGTATGGTATTAAGGGACACGACCGGTCTCGCTCCTTTTTGGAGTTCATACTAATCCGTCCTTTTTGTAAACTCGATTTTATATTCTTAATCGAATGATGAGATTTAAACATCGGCTAACTTCAATCTGTTGTATAAATTATCTTTAATTGTATTCGTTGCACAAGTCTTTTAGACTTGTATACATATTGAGATATATATATGATCTCTTTGTTACAAGAAAACCTTACATTGATGATTAAATTTGCTAGAACTTAATAATGTGAAGGGCCTTAATATATGTTTAAAAGTACACTTATGTTAATATATAGCTCAAACACACAAGCAAAAAAGACTACTTGAACTTTTCAATTATTTTGGAAGGTAACAATTGCAAGCTATTTAATGTTTTTATGGTGGAAGACCACTAACTATTTTTAGGAATTGCTTTTAGTGTACTTTTAATCATAAAAATACAGAGGCACTTACTAGAATATGACTGTCGTTGTTTTGATTGTTTGTGTTGTAAGATTCTCATTTACTTATTACTTTTATCTATCTTAATTCGTATCTGTTAACGTTGATTTCTTATTTTGAGGACTTTATTTTTTCACCATATACAGACATAAAAGGATTGGACATTACAGCAAACCAAACGCTACCTTTTGCTGATGGTGCTATTGTTGAAATAACTTGTGCAGCTGAGATAACTGGAAGGTTTGCTGAACTTACATGGGATTGTTCTAATGCTACTTCTGCTACAAACAATATCTTAAATTGTTCCACTGTTCTATCTAAAATCTCATATAAGGCTTCTGTCGTTCACAACGGGAGTTTCTATAAATGCATAGCTAGAATTGGAAGATCTGTGACATCTACATCTATCAATCTCAATATTCAATGTAAGCAATATATATCATAGTTTATGTGATTTTATGAACGTGGATTGCCCTGAATGATTAGCACAGCTGTATATTAAGGAGATGTTTAATACATATGTCCATTAGAGAGCAACCGGACAACTGACGATAAAACAGTTACAGGTAACCAATTACCGCACCAAAAACAATAAAAAAAAAGCCTTGAAACAACAGAATGTCACCTTTAGGTTGCTAAAATGATCTTTGATAGAATATTAACAAGTATCTGTGCAATCTGTCAGGCTTGATCCCACAACCGACCAGTTATCGCACAAATAACAGATACAATGGATATAAATTTGTTTTATTTTATATGTATGGTATCCAAATACAGTTTCCTGTTTCTATATTGAACAAACTGCAATGTCAAACTTTTATTTTCAGTCGTTGTTATCAGTCCTTCTATTTCTATAATCGCAACAACACAGAGGAATAGCACGGCGAGCATTGCATTTAGTCCTGTTTTAAAGCATGTACCATTAATTCTATACTTCCGAAAAGGTTAATATATTGTATATTTACAACGCTATAACATTAATGAACGAAATAAAGACTAAGACAACTAAACGTTATCATACATATCCAAAGACTAAAACATCATGAACAGCGTCAGTTGTTTTATTTAGTTATGAATTACTGGGAGTAGATTTGTCAGATTTAATTCATTTTTAAAATATCGTATGTTGACTTCGTGTTGCAGTTTCTATGTTTACGTATATCAACCTTTTTTTATAATTTCAAAATTGAGCAATAATCAAACATGATATTTTAAGGATAATTTTGTTCCGTTGGTTGCATGGTAACAAAAACACAACTACAAATAAATTTAATATAATGATTATTCTTATCCAACCTATTTTTGAGACATTGCCAAGATGCAGGACAGAACGCATCGCCTAGTATTTTAGTTTTTGACCTAAATATTGTGTTGTGTTTCCAATTCGAAAAGATGGCGTTTTTTCATATCGGCTTGTATCATGTATCAACGGCACACACTTTTTCTCTAAAATTATTTGTTTGCAGCAAATCTTGAACTTGATTTGATTGAGCACGTTAGATGTAATTCATCAACTCCAGTTTCCATTTATTGCAAAATAAACAAACACCAGGTTGAAAGCGGATTTGCACCTTGGATACATACATTCAATGGCATATTTATACGATATCTTAAAGGTGATCAGAATAACACATGCTCAATCATTACTATAGACTCATTTGCCTTGGAAGATACAGGACAATATTTTTGCAGGGTGTGGGTAAAGGAACTCAGCCAGATAATATGGAAAAATAAGACAACGAGTCTGAGTATCAACGGTAGGTTCATCAAATAATTTAAATTAGGAATAAAGGGTATTGAAATCAATGAGACAGCAAACCAACGTTAAAATTTGAAAAAAAAATACATTTATTTATCAGCTTGCAGTCTTCATCAAAAGAAATATATTGATATAATACTCATTGCTAAACAGCAAGTTGTATCTGTCTATCGGATAATATCTGAATCACTTGGAATGTATTTGAATTGATAGGGATATAAAAATAGTATTTGTTTTATTAAAACAATTTCGCATTGTTTGAATCATTGCAGATATGCCTCTGATTTGTATTTATCCAATACAATAATTTACGTACCAAATTTTGATTCCATTTTGATAGTTCTGTTTATGTTTAAGCAGGTCCACCATATATAGTAAAAGCCAGCTATAAGTGGGAATCATATCTGACTGTTGTTGTTCGCGTCGTAAGTTTCCCGCCTCCAGACATTCTCGAGTGGTACTCACTAGATACGCTGATAAAAAACCAGACCCTTTTCGAGCCAAAAAAGTCTAAAAAGGTTTTATCTTTGGATTTTTATGGCATTAATGTTGGCGTTGATGGATATTTTGAAACAACCACCCTGAATCCTAAAGGAATTAGCAGTCATGAAAATGCGCATGTCCTGATAAAGAATGAGTTAGGAAATACTACCTACCTCTACAGCTTTCAAAAGGGTATACATAAAAATAGCTTTTAAAGAGAACCATGGAAAACTTAGATAATATTCAACTGTATATATCAACCAAAATTGATTTTAATAAGATAATTTAAAAAAAAAAACAATACACGAAAGCCTTTAGGGAAAGATCAAAAGGTAAAACAAGCGCTACACATATTGATTAATGATTATTTTAACAACTTGAAAAAAGAAAACCAAAAGAACTGAGATAAATACAATCATAAATTTTATATAACTACTGCTTTAAACTAAGGTCAGATAATATCTAAAAATAACATTAATTCGACTTTGAATTAAAGACTGTGCGACGTGAACTCGTATGTTCCACAGGTACAATAATGAAAAAAAAATTGTATAAATTTACAATTAACTGGTATTTTTACAATAATTACTATAATTAGTTCAATGACTGATGAATCTGTAGTCTAATTATCGTTCTTCAGAATTATAAGTACAATAGCAACCATATCAGTTAGTATGTTTTAAAATCATTGTTTCTCTTTTTTCCTTATTATGTTTAAAAACTAAGCATGTCATTGTTTATTTTAAACACCCTGCATATAATATAGAATCTTAATATTTTTAAATAAAATTTTATAACTTATGTAATTTCTTAGAAAAATTTGACATATTTGAATGAAGGGAAAGATTGAATATATTTCAATGACACAGCAACCCAACGACAAAATAACCACTTCATGCACTATGAAATATGTGAAATTCTATGAATATGAATAAATTTATAATAAGTGAATATAGAAATAATCAATTTACACCGTATTTTGTTCACCGCTAGTGTGCTTAGTGCTGATATGATGAATCAGATTATATCTCATTTTGTCTATATGTGGCCTTGTAAAACTTACTATAACTAACGAGTTTTACACGTTGTTGAAAGTTGCAGTTATCTTTTATATGTTTCAATAACTTAGATGAATAAATTCTGATTGGAATAGATTTTAGTCAAAGGAAAGTGATTGTTTTGTTGAATCTCTTTATTTTAACTCACCCCATTTCTTACAATCCGAGGGTCTGAATTTTAGTGGCAGTTGGCAGCTGTCTGTCATGTTGTCATGTTGTTTTTTTGTTTATTGTGTTATCACAAATCAGGCCATTAGTTTTCTTGATTTGAGTGCTTTATAATTTATCACGTGGAATACTTTAGAGTATATTTTACATGTAACAGTTAGGTTTTAGCTTATTGTCGAAGAATGTAATCTATACACTAGTAAATGAGTTGAGGTCTTAAGGTAGCACAATACAAAGATTTTTTTACTTCCAATCTCCAACCTTTAAAATGCTGTTACTTTCTTAAAAATGCATATAAATTAATAAAAGAGGTATATATAGATAGATAAAAGATTAATCTTTTAAATGAATGCAATATTTTTGTTATGCAATCATTATGTAATCAATTATCATGCAATTAATGGCAAAATCTTGGTCAGTTCACTTGAATGAATTTAGCTCATTCATCTCTATAACTATACAGGAAATTTTAACGAAATCTTAATCAACACAGCAGGAGCTACAAAAGGGTGTCTCAAATTATCGCTGTGGTATTCCATTCTCTCATAAATCTGTAATTAGTGTAAACATCCTTACCACATAAAAGTAGATAATGTTTGATAAGGTGTAAAATTTTATCTATACATTCTATCCGAAATCTGAGACACACTTTTGTAGATAATGGCCCTAGGAACAACATATAATAAAATCAACCCTCTAGGGGTAACCATGAAGAAGCTAATTTCAATTGAAGGTGGAAATTTCTTGAAAAATGTAGACACAGTTAACATTATAATTGATTACATAATTGTTGTATAATACTAACATTGCATTAATTTGAAAGAGTAATCTGTTAGCTATCCATAAATACCACTTTTATAAATTTTCAAGCATTATAAAGAAAGTTACAGCATTTTAAAACTGGGGAATTGGAGGTATAAAATCTTTGTATTGTGCTACCTTGAACGGTTATTTTGTTCTTAATACAAAAGAAAAGAACTAAAAACTGTTCTAGTTAAAGAGGATAATATGTGTTCAGATGTTTTTTTTTTAAAATTATTTCTGCACTTATCACAAATCTTGCTTTAGGTCCATCCAGTACTATTAAGTATCCTTTCAAACAATTTGGTGTGTTGTTTTGTACAGGTAACAGACACGACCAATCTGTTTAAAAATTGAATATTCTCAATTGACGAAATGGGTGTTCTAAACTTACAGAAGTGGATAATTCTGAAAACTGCCTAAAGGGCTGAACATGACTTAATAATTTAAAGTTCGGTTTGGCTCATACATGGATAAAAGTTGTTCGATCGTGCAGTCAGATCCGACAACAAATGAACTCACGGGTTTCTAACCCTTAAGAGAAACCCAAGGCTGTGGATGATTTATCGTCGTCTCTCCACGACAAATATGTTGTTGTTCCAACAAACCAAATATCAAACAATATTGTTTTTCTGTAAAAAAGTTTTTATGTACAATGTCTCACCATACAACTTGGAATTCACAGGAAAACTGCATATACCCCTACACCATTGACGAATTCGTTCATCATCATTTGGTACTAACACAAAAAGAGAAAATTTCCCGTTTTATACAAGATACCTTAAATTCACAAAAATCCGTGGAATAAACGATAAATAATTTGGTCCTCAAAATAATCTATTTAACTTCTTTTAAAATTTCTTATTACCATTCAGGCTACAGTAAAAGATGGCCTTCAGAAATATCGTTATATATATTTATTTAACAAATGGTGTCATTAGGATCAAATTATAAAAACATATATTCTTCTCTAACATCATCAATCTCACTCTTCACAATTTTGCAGTAATATCATATTACTTCATTGAAAGATCAACTATTTCGTCTAATTGAAATTTGCCTTTTCTAAAAAAAAAAGTAAAACATTGATACACAGTAACTGTTTAAGGTCAGGAAAATCTTACATTGAAAATAATCGCGCTGATTTTAAAAACATATACACAGGGGATGATACAATCAAAACACTAGACATTTTGATCGCCAACATATTTGTTGAGTTTGGTGAATAGATGTATCATCAGATGGTTTGAATTCCGATCGCTGGTACTGTACACCCCTACTGGCAGACTTGTTTTATACTAATATAAAGAAGAATACTGTTATGTTTTCTAAAATAATCTAGCTGATACTCGATAGAAGGTATGGTTTGTTTGAATGAGATGCACCAAGTGTCCTCGAGAATTGAGTGTAATATATGTTTAGTTTAATGTAATATTTAAAGCATCACTTAAAATGTTTAAACACTGTTTAAATCATTCCAGAAGGTATTTTCTTTCCACGTCAAATACTGCAGTGGTGCTTAATTGTTTTATCCGTCTTCGTCATCAGTACTGTAGGAACTGCCTTATTTATTACAAAGCGATGTACTAAAGGTAAGTGCATAGTAACGTCTACATAGTTTTGAATAACAGTCATCGAAGATACCAGATACTCTGACTTTAAAAACGTTGACAATAAATGTATTAACAACCATCGACGATCTGTCGTCATCAAAAACAATGAGTTCTTCTTTTGATAAAAATAAAATCATTTCAGCTTTTTGAACATGCCACACATTTGTTGCAAAATTCCAACTGCGCCTGCATATCAAATATATATATCCTAGTTCATACAATATTCCAGAGCTTACGATTACTTTCATTTTTTTATATGAAAGACGGTTGATGCTATTAAGGAGACTATTAAACCAATGGTTATAAGGTTGCGTTTCATGGATGATAGCAGATATGTTCCTAATGTCGTAACTACAATCCCATTCCCTTTTCCCGAATTTTCCCTACCAAATTAGACTTATTACCGGATTTTTACTAACATGCACAACACGACGGTTGCCACATGTAGAGGCCAAAACATTTAAAAATCCCAACTAAATACAAACGTTAAAGAGCTGACCAAGACTAACTGACCTAAAATATAGCCAAAATTCCGCACAAAAAATCCAAGTGTTGTACTAGGGAGATCAATACCTTAATAAAAGGTGGATGCAAAATATGACAACATACGATAACAAACCAAATTCTCAGTCTGAACTACACCTGAAAAGTCAGATGTGAGATTTCAGGCCAAAGAAAATGATTTTGTGTACTGCCTCTCATGTACAAAATGATTTGCTAATATGTATAAATATCTCGATCTTGCATACTCTCATAAACTATTTAATTGTAGATGGGCGAGGAGAACCACTCAGTCGAGCAATGTATGTATCACCATACTTTTTTGAAATGGAGATAATATCTAAATGGGGTTATCAAAACTATAAATTGAAAAAAAATTAGCCTAATGTCAACAAAACTGTAGAAAAAAATTTTGAGGTAGAAAAAAAAATCAATCCAAGATAAAACCTTTGTGCTCTTAAAGGGTAAGCTCTTCCTACCAATCTAGTTTAATGCGCCGTATTGCGCGTTTTAAAATATCTCATCACTAACTCTAATTCAGTGATAAAACATTAACTAAGTACAGATCAGTAAATGTCACTGGTCTAACCCTACTATATCACAAAATAAGATCGATCTATCCGATCTATACATAAACCTTTTTGGTGTGTATTGATTTAATTAAAAAGAAATCATCTTTTCAAATTGAAACAAATAAATTTCCAACATAATTTAGACAATTGTTATTTAAAGATAAAGGAAGCCTGAACTTGTTTTCCAGCTAATACTCAAAATTAGAAAAAAACTGTATCTTTTCCTTTTGTGTCATATGTTGAAGTCTTGAAATGTAGCATTTTACGTTACCAAAGTAATTATCCTTCCCTCCTCCTGTAATTGTATTCGATAAATCTAAATATGAGAGAAAAGGTTTCTTCAACAATTTGTCAAATAATTGAAAACAGTAAAAGTCGGAGGAATTTTAAAACAATGAAAGCACATTCACTGAGATGACAGCGACAATTCCGAACACGGAAAGATGATTACGTCATAAATAAAGATCATACTTCACTTTAAGTCTTATTTACATTGACGTTATAAATCGTAAAATGACGTCTTACTCCATAAAAAATTCATCTGTTTACCCTATTTAAATGTGATTTATATTAAAATCAAAATAAGGAGATGTAGTATAAAAGCCAATGAGACAACTATCTACCAAAGTTCAAATGAAGTGGATGTAAGCAACTATAAGCAATCATACAGCTTTCAACAATGAGAAAAACCAATACCGTTCAGTCGGCTATAAAAGGCCCCGACATGAAAAATATGAAGGACCTCAATTGAGAAAACTAACGACCTAATTTATTACAAAACAAATCACGAAAAATAAATTTGACAGACATGATCCAACGACAACCACTGAACTACAGGCTACTGACTTGGAACAGACCTAGTTTGCATTTATTTTTCTTTGCTCTTCTGTTGTAACATTAGATTATACATACGCATGATAAAGTTGGACAATTTTCAAAACATGTTGAAAACATTATTCCATGATAGATATTATGCAGCACCTGGTGCGAATAATCACAACGACAACCACTGAACTACAGGCTACTGACTTGGAACAGACCTAGTTTGCATTTATTTTTCTTTGCTCTTCTGTTGTAACATTAGATTATACATACGCGTGATAAAGTTGGACAATTTTCAAAACATGTTGAAAACATTATTCCATGATAGATATTATGCAGCACCTGGTGCGAATAATCAGCCAAATGTGTACAATAATATACAAATTGCAATGGTAGAAGAACGTCATGATCATCAATATTCGGAAATTGATAATGAACAAATAGAAACAGACAAAGATTCGAGTGAAAGCGGTTGGTCTTTATCACAGGCACATTATATGGAGGTTGAGTCAATGATTTGAATAAGAGAATCATTTAACTACATACAAGGAGCTTAGCGAAAACAAACTTCTTTCATTGATTTATTATTTTGTTGATAAAAACAACACTTGTCGTATTGTAACCTTTATTCTAAGTTATATATAAATATAACGATTGTATATTCATGAAAAATATAACTACAAACTGCTCAGAGTCTGTAAAGACCATATTTTGTACTCGACCAATAAGGTAGAGAACAGATTTTACTTGAAAAGATTCGACATAAACTCAACAGTAATTTACTTAACTATACTCGACTTTGGACTCGACGTTACTTAATGAGTCTGATTGAGTACTTGATAATCTTGGTATAGTCTGAATATGGGCTCAACCAGTCTTGACTTTAAGATTTAGTCTCGAATGGTCTGAATAAGGCCATTTATCTCAATGATATATTGATCTTACAAAAGACCAGGTTAGTTGGTAGTTTATTTTATTGCTGTCAAATTGAAGGATTTAATTTATATGTAAAAAAAGCTATAATTTTCAGTTTGAACTAAATTCAGATAGTCACCTTACCTTTAAAAAAATGCAGCAGTAGTATACCGGTGTTCAAAAGTCATAAATCGATTAAGAGAAAACAAATCTTGGTTACAAACTAAAACCGAGGGAAACACATCAACTATAAGAGGAAAACAAAGGAACAACGGGAACACTGAGGTGCAACAAAAACAAACGCCAACATACATAGAAACGAACTATTTGATAACAACTGCCATATTCCTGACTTGGAACAGGACATTTCAAGAAAAATGGTGGGTTGAACCTGGTTTAATGGCTAGCCAAACCACCCGCTTTATGACAATGTTAAAAAATTATGCTAAAATGACAACACTACGTGACAGAAATACAGCACAAACACACGCAAGAACATTCATTACAGAGAAACGCAAAACAAATGATATAATAGTCGACAAAACATGCAAACCGCAGAACAACAACGAACATATTCCATCAACGACAGACACCACAGGATATCACAAACAATACCGCGCTTACGTAACTAACATGCAATCTCGAACTTTAAACAATTATTTTCACAATACTCGTCCAAACAATTTTCATGACAATGATGGTATTGAAAGGCAATTTTATAATTATTTGAACTACAAACGATAAGATATAACACATTACCCAACCGAAACCATAACAGAAATGTCAAATATAAATACATGAAAGTTTGATGTACAAAATACTGAGACACTTCGTATAGCAATGCAAATTAACACTCGGTATAACAGTCATATTCGGGAATATGACAATGATGGTATTGAAAGGCAATTTTATAATTATTTGGACAACAAATGATAAGACATAACACATTATTCAACCGAAACCATAACAGAAACATCAAAAATGAATACATGAATGTTGGATGTACAAAATACCGAGACACATCTTAAAGCAATGCAAATTCACACTCGGTATAACAGTCATATTCGGGAATAGGCCACGTTCGGTACTTAGGAGACAGACGACATAGATGTTAAATCACAATCAAAGACGTGGTAAAAATGTCACTAGTTAGTTTAGACACAGACACATCGTACAGTTCAACCAATTCGTGATGCTGTCTTTAAAATTTACGGAGTGTCAATTTTAATCTTTCCTCTTCATAACTCTGTTGGAGCAGTTTCAGCGTAAGGAGCACACTCCTGTATACAGTACTACCTGTGACATTATCTGATTAATGGTGGCCATAAAAAATATGGTCACCATGATGGCCCTTAATGTCCATCTTTATACCCCCTGCTGCTTAATTAATACACAAGGTATTAATCAAAAACTAGTCAAGGATAAAGAGAAATCATGACTGCATTGAAGTGTTAAAATTACATAACTTTCAGGTAAAGTGTCTCAGGGAAAATATATGACTTTTTGTGTTTGTCAAATTTAATAACTGTGATTATGACAAGAAAATTCTAAAATAAAATGAAATAATAAAACTAGTTGAACATATAGCTTCCTAACTTCTTTTTTGTAAAAATTTTCTCATGATTGTTTGCAAATGTTTGTTTTGATGTTATAACTTTTAAATAATTCTATCAATTTAAGTTACAATTTACATGTATTTTTTGGCAAGTGAATAATAAATGAATATCATCTTCTAATATAATGCAAACTTTCACAAAGCCTGCCTTTCCCCATTGAAAAGGTGTTTCTCAAATTAATATTCTAAAATCAAAATTGTTTATACCGGTACTTACTGCATTTAACATTGTTTAACAAATGTTTAAGATTATCTTTAGGAATTTTTCTAAATAAAATTTAGGCAATTCATTATTTTATCTATTGAATAAATACATGTATATTCAAAGTATTCATTACAGAAAAATTTGATAATTTTTTTATTGTCATATAAACATATTACAATTTA
The DNA here is from genome assembly GCF_021869535.1 of Mytilus californianus. NCBI lineage: Eukaryota > Metazoa > Mollusca > Bivalvia > Mytilida > Mytilidae > Mytilus > Mytilus californianus. Next base: position 91,724,533 of record NW_026262734.1, on the reverse strand, counting down.
ATCAAGTTTCTGACAAAAAAAAACAAAACAAACATTATAATGTAAAGAAATAACAATTCTATAAGAAATCAAAACACATGGAAAAAAGTTATTAGAATTCTGCCCTCAGTTATAATGACTTTCTTTTATAAAGGAGCCAATATTTTAAACATGTCCCATGTTATAGAGGTTTAGCATTTCTTTTGCTTTTTGTTCTTGGTTAAGATTTTATTCATAAGATTCAAGATTTTATTCATAATCTTGTCAGAGACATTAATATGAGAAGGTAAACAATTTTCAAATAGATTATCTCTAAGTTGTTATGTTAATTTTACAAACAATTCTATCCTTTATAGGAATTTTTATTCACCATTTTCTATTTCTAAATTATGACCACTAATTCTTTACTTAGTGAAGCATTTGAGTTTACTGTTTTTATCATAAGTTTTAATTTTATTTTCAAAAATATTCTTATTTTTTTTTCTTAAAATTCATTTTTAATCAAGGGCTTTAAAGAATCTAATTCATTCAAGCCCCTGCAATTACTAACTTTATCTTAAAGGTCTGAGTTGAATTAAATATTCTTTGCAAATGTATACCAAGAATATGTATCATGCATATGCCAGTCCTGCAGTTTCGACAATATAATACACAGAACAAAAAGTGATTTAATTAATAGACCATAAAAATGTCACAATCTATATAGAAGTGTACTTTATTTTTTCTGGAGACAAATTTTGCCTGTTAACTGACAAAATTAGCCAAACTGAAGATAACATATTTGATAAGTTTACAATTGTTTCAAAAAGCAAGACAATTTTTTCTATAAATAATTTCTTTGTAAGTCTCTTTAGTGATTCTTCATGCAAAACTCGTTTTGAGATTTGAAAAATATCAAAGATAAACAAAAATAGTTTATTCCTATACCATATAATGATATTTGTAGTTTTCCTGAATAATAATCATGATAATAGATTGTACAACTTTGTTAACAAAATTTATTGTAAAAGGATTGATATTCATGATATTGATAATTTAAATTTGTGAATAAACTGGCTTGTTAAATTACTTGCTTCATGGTTCCTTTAAACATATCATTTGCATGATTATAAGTTATAATTAATAATAATTCATTTAATAATGCAAACAAACAATAGAATACCATGTACATCATGTACAATAACTTTTTTTTTACTGAAAAAAAATATTATTTAAAGGATTAATCTCTCTTTTGTTTTCAAATGCTAGTCAATAACTTATCTTTGAATTTTTGTCATTTCTAATCAAGATTCTTTCCAAGAAGAAATTAAAAGAATAAGAAGCAAAAAAAAAAAAAATAATAATAATAACATAAAAAAATAAAAACGTTAGAAAAAAAGGAGAATATGTAAATTTAAAGACAGAAAAATCAACAAATGATATGAATTAACAAAGACTAAAACAAACATTCTATTCTACATTTTCAAGAAAAGGTGAAATGTCAATTTGAGAAGAAACCTGAGTTACATGTACCTGTACAGGTAAATTTTAATGAAACATACAAGCTGAAAACTTCAATGCTGATTGATTTCAACAGGTAACATATAAATTAGATAAAACATCAACCTATGTTTTATGACCCCAACAAATGGCCAACATCTCAAGATTGAATACCCCAATAAATGGCCACCATTTGATGGTGACCATACAAGAGGGTGGACATAACTAAGAGGAAGTCACAGGTTGTACTGTATGAAGTAAGTATAGTGTGAACATGCACGAGCATAACGTATCAATTGAGATATGTAAACACCATACGACGGAGTAGAGGATATGTTACTGCTGCGAAATGGGAAATTGATAATTGGGAAGTTGAAATCATCCTGTTTGTCATAGATTTTAGTGTGAAGTCGTCCATCTGTGTCAATATTGAGGAAAAGATCAAGGTATGAAAAAGTTCTATAATTTTGTCAAATCAACTTGGATTTTCATATAAGTTGACAGCTATCTCAATTATATGTTGATCTTACTAAACACCAGTTTACTTGGTATTTTGTTTTATTGCTGTCAAATTTAAGGATTTAATTTATAAGTAAAAAGCTAGAATTTTCAGTTTATACTAAGTTCAGATAGTCACCTTTAAAAACTCTATATTTTTTTCAAATCAACTTGGATCTTCATACAACTCTACAGCTATCTCAACTCTATATTGATCTTATAAAATTTGAGGTTATTTGGTAGTTTGGTTTATTTCTGTCAAATTCTATGATTTCATTTATAGTAGGTAAAAAAACTAGAATGTTCAGTTCGGATTAATTTTAGATTGTTACCTTTAAATATTCTTATAACCTTTTTTCATATCAAACTAAACTTTCATATTACTATACAGTTATCTCAACTATATATTGATCTTACAAAATGTCAGGTTATTAATAAGTGTGGTTTATTGCTGTAACATCAAGGATTCAACTAATCGGTGTCCAAACTGAACATTTTAGCTTTTTTATGTCTGTTAATTAAATCTATAAATTTGTCGAGACCACGTCGAGTACAGTTAAGTACTGTCAACATTCTGTCGATTCTTGTCAAGTAAAATCTGTGCTCGTCCTTACTGGTCGAGTACAAAATATGGTCTTTTCAGACTCTGAGCACCTTAAGCTTATTGAAACATGCATATGTTTGCCACCTCTAATGCAATCTATGTTAAAAAAAAATGCATTTATTTTCTTCATTTGTACACCATTTGTACAGTAGTTCAACATTTTAGAACATTAAATCCTATTATTGAAAACAGGTATTAGACGTTGCTATTTTCAAATAATCACACATTTGAAATAAATGAATTAATATTTTGTCCAGTTTCCACCATGATTTGCATATCATGACCATCCTATAACATATTTTGTTTTGTTTGTATGTTCTTATGGAAACATCACTTAATAAATTTGCTTCGTTCGTAGAAGTCTCTTTGATTACTTTTCATTAGGAACGCTCAAATCCCAAATGTTGAAATCAAGAAATATAAAAAGAGGGGCGAAAGATACTAGAGATACATTCAAACTCATATGTCAAAATAAACAGACAACGCCATGGATAAAAAAGAAGAAGACCAATAGACAAACAACAGTACACAAAACACAACATAGAAAACTAAAGACCAAAACTGGGGTGATCTCATATGCTCCGGAAAGGTAAGCAGATCCTGCTCCACATATGGCACCCGTCGTGTTGCTCATGCTATTATAAACTCGGTAATAAGTCTAGTTCGGTGGGTCACATTCGGGAAAAGGGTACGGGATTGTAGTTACGACATTAGGAACATATCCGTTATCATCTGTGAAACGCATATTCCATAACGGTCAACCAACTCGTGATGGCGTCCGTAAAACTTACGAAGGGATGACTTCAACTTCACCACTTGGAACTCTTGGTTTAATAATTTCGATTTGAGCAGCAGCCCTCTATCAAGGAAATCATGATAGGAAATACAAGACTGGAATATCGTATCAACTGGGAGATATATACTCCGTATGCAGGCGCTGTTGGAATGTTGCTACATAGAAATGTAAAGTTCACAATTGGATAGCTGAAATCATCTCTTTTGTCGTAAAGTTTTGTTTTCAACTGACCCTCATTGTCAATTTCTAGATGTAAGTCAAGATATGAGACAAACATTATTGTTTCTGTTGTATCCTTTATCTCATGTTCGATGGGATAGATTGGTTCAACATAGTCACCAAATTTTGAATTATTTAGTGAGAAAACATCATCTATAAAGCGAAAAGTAAAGTTAAAGGATACTGCTAACTTCTTTTCTTTCTGCCTAAGAAGTTCCTGTATGAAGGAAAAAGTCCGCAAGAAGAGGGGCACAGTTTGTTCCCATGGGAATGTTGATTCCTTGTTGAAAAACACGTCCTCTAAACGTAACATATATTTTGTCAATCAAGAAATCAATCATCTTGATAATAAAATTGAGAATGGAAATGGGGAATGTGTCAAAGAGACAACAACCCGACCATAGAACAGACAACAGCAGAAGGTCACCAACAGGTCTTCAATGCAGCGAGAAATTCCCGCACCCGGAGGCGTCCTTCAGCTGGCCCCTCAACAAATACATATACTAGTTCAGTGATAATGAACGCCATACTAAACTCCAAATTGTACACAAGAAACTAAAATTAAAAATAATACAAGACTAACAAAGGCTAGAGGCTCCTGACTTGGGACAGGCGCAAAAATGCGGCGGGGTTAAACATGTTTATGAGATCTCAACCCTCCCCCTATACCTCTAGAATGTCAATTTCAGAAAAATTTTCAATATAATAGAATTTAATGCGACTGTCAATATAATAGAATTTGATGCAACTGTCATACAAGTGAGAGGTTTAGCTAGCTATAAAGCCAGGTTCAATCCACCATTTTCTACATAAGAAAATGCCTGTACCAAGTCAGGAATATGACAGTTGTTATCCATTCGTTTAATGTTTTTGTTTTTTTTTTATTTTGCCATTTGATTGGGGACTTTCCTTTTTTAATTTTCCTCGGAGTTCAGTATTTTTGTGATTTTACTTTTTGAGTGATTTTTAACAAAGTAGGATTTTTCCCTCCCTAAGACAAGATACTTGTATCTACGTTGGCCATTTTTTTAATGAAACAAAGCAGGACCAACTCTTTCAATTTGTCTTTTTGTTTGGAACGGGGAATACTTGTGTAAAGTGTAGAAAAGTCAAATGTTTTAATACTATTGCAAGTTGAAAGATACTTAGATTGTATCTACTCTAAAAGATCTTTTGAATTTTTTAGTATCCACATCTGATTCACGCCACCTCCAGAATAGGTAGTTTCACAATAACTTTTAAGTCCGGCTTTGATTGTTGATAAAACTGACGTTAATAATTTAGAATGAGGTTTCGTAGAGCACATGGAAGATCCAGCAATATATCGTTGTTTGTAAGGACACTTGTATAGTTTATGTATGCAATACAGTGATGGAAGATCCCGTTCTTCATCTTTGGTTGATATTCAAAAGGAACATATAACAGATCTATGCTTATCAAGGATTTCCTCTTTAGTAAGTGTCGTGGGGGTATATATTATGTAGTTGATGTATACTGACGATGACCATGGATGTGTCTACGTCGAGGAGTAGAGTTGAAAATGTTCATTACATTCACCGAGCTACAGGAAGGACTAGAAAGAATACCTACACCATCAATTTTGTAATTGTAACCATATGGTGTCAGAGTTCCCAATTGTCGAATCCAGTAGTTCTCTTTTTGTCTACGGAGAGACGTTGCAAGATGAGGATTGTTAGTCCTGTGGTATATTTTTTCTATGTTGCAAACTTGCCTAGAAAGGATTGAATGATCAGGCTGGTTAAAATGCTGGTAAACAATGTCGCCAGCACTGTGGATAATGTCTGATCTCTGGTCGCACATACCTTTATTTAGCCTTCCTTTCGTTTTACCGAAGTATACCAATTCGCAAAGGTTATACTCTAATCCATATACGACATTTCTTGACTTACAATTTATCATCGTGACTTCTGGTAAAATAAGACTTTTTAGTTAAATTGCTGGTAAATTGAGCATCTGTTATTAAAATTCTACAGGTTTTGCAGCCATTGACCTCTTAAGTCAAATGAGACAGTGTTGTTCAGTGTCATCAAAATCAAAATTTGTCTTGTAGACGAATTGAACACGGCTGCGTACGTAGATTATTGCTGTTGTTATAAGTATGATGATCTGAATATGTCATGTTAGGATTGTCATGTCCGGTGATGAGGGGACCTGCCATATCAGACGACACCTTGTCCATGGTGACGTCTGTTTTGAACCTTTTTATACAAACAACAAAACAAAAACGGGATAAAAGCATATCCTATAGCCACAGCTATCTTAGGTCAAACTTGCAAATGGAGGTGGGAACGGTCCGTGTATATTTGCGTCCATTCGTTTTTCATTTTGAAATATCAAAAACAAAAAACAAAAAACGAGAGTGTTTTCATTTTTCGTTTTTGATTTCTCAAAAACCAAAACAAAAAACAAAAGTGTTTTCATTTTTCGTTTTTGATTTCTCAAAAACCAAAACAAAAAACAAAAGTGTTTTCATTTTTCGTTTTTGATTTCTCTAAAACCAAAACAGAAAACGATAGTGTTTTCATTTTTTTGTTTTTGATTTCTCTAAAACCAAAATGAAAATCAAAAGTGTTTCCGTTTCTCGTTTTTGATTTCACTAAACAAGAATTTTGTTTTGTATTCAATTTTAATTATTTCTCGTTTTATAATGTACAATATTTTCCTTTCTTGTTTCACAGTCATTGATAGTAAATAATGCCAATGTAAACACCCCTGTGTTCCTTCAACATAATGTAGACAAAATAGACCGCCTGACTTATGAATTGAACTACGGTGATAAATGAATCAAAGCCTTTCAAATTACCTTGTTTATATCTTTAATAAAAAAATAAATCATTATATTTAAATATTAAACGAATCATAAATTTAAATTGTACAATATAATATTATATAAAGATGGTACAAATAAATAGATTGATTACAACATCAAATTAACAAAGGAGGTTACAGCTACTTTTTAACACTTATAAGAAAACTACCCCGGTCGTTAAAGTATACATGCACAGTCACTGTGGTTATCAGATCTTTAATCGAAGATAATGTCGACGGATGCAAAAGACTTTATCAATCTGAACAATAAGGGTGCGTGATCTTTACTTTTAAATTTAGAAAGGTTGATCTGAGATGATTAGAATTCATAACCAAGGTCCATTATACGAACATTCAGTACGATAATGTGTTTTGCTTGATCAGTTGATTGAAAAACAAATTTCCGCAATTTCACAATTCAAACCGGGATTAGCATTCAATCAATTTGCCATTCGGATCCTACTCGATATTAGTTTTGCTTATTTTTGAAAGCTATATGGTGACCTTAACTAGAGCCTGTGTGTGGATGGGGTTTTACGGAATAGAGAATAGTGGGCAAAAAATATAAATAATAGAGACAATGGACCAAGAAATAAAAAAAAAAGAATAATGAGGTGTTAAAATATAGAAAGAATAGAATAATTGGCAAAAAGTATAAAGAAATAAACATGATAAAGAATAGAGAAAAATGGCCTGAAACACTGATTAAAGAATAGCGAAAAATGGAATAGAATATAAAAGAATACAGAAATGAAGAAATACGCATCCAGACCATCATACTAGTTGCCTAAACCAACGTTATTTTGTCTCCGGTAGAATGTTATTAGTTTTCAAACGTTTTCTTTTTATTTCTATGGCTATCAATTAAGACATGAGCTTTCATAATTTGCCAGCTTATTACATTATAAAAAAAGACTAAGCCGAACATCACTCTGGATTTTTTCTCAAGTAGAGCTCAGCTACCCACCCTACCACACCAAAACCGAAAAGTTAATAAAAAAAATCTACGGCAATACTTTTGTCCGCACTAGGTGCAAAGGGAAGCTGGGTACCTGAGGTCTTCTGGAAAAAAAATCCAGGGTGTAGGATAAAGCAAAACATTGTAATCCACATAGCCAAGTGTGTGGTTGTTGTTTTCAGGGTATGAATGGTTCTTTTCCTCGTTGAAGACCCTCCAGCTACTTTCAAGATAAAGAACAGGAATAAAAGCCCTGTTCATTGATAATTTGTATTTTTTCTATGTATTGTGTGCTATTTTGTCCCATGCACATCTCTTTATTTTCTATTTTAGGGCCTAAACACGGCTCAATGCAAGTTTAGCCCTTCAATTTTAAAGGTCATATGTTACATTATTGTTTTGGATAAGAGTGAATTTGGTACCTATTAAAACGTTTAAACCCGCTGCATTTGTTTGCACCTGTTCTTAGTCAGGAACCTGATGTTCAGTAGTTGCCGTTTGTTGATGTGGTTCGATTCATAAGTGTTCTCGTTTCTTGTTTATTATAGAGATTATACCGTTACATAGTTTTCCCGTTTGAATGGTTTTGCACTGGTGATTTTGGGATCCTTTGTAGCTTGCTGTTCGGTGTGAGCCAAGGCTCCGTGTTGAAGATCGTACTTTGACCTACAATGTTTTTTCTTTTACAAATTGTGACTTGGATGGAGAAATGTCTCATTGGCACTCATACCACATCTTCTTATATCTATATATGGTCTTTTTAAGTGAATTGGGAGATTGGGATTTCTAGCTTTAATCTCTTAATCTCACCCATGTCAGTTTTTTTATTTGTATTTACAGAAAAGAGAGCTAGTTTTGTATTCTTTAATATACTGTAACAATTTAATTTTCCATGAAAAAAGGACAGTTTTTTCTATGTCCGGTAGCATCGTATCATATCTGGACATCGGCTGTTGTCTGCTCTTTGGTCGGGTTGTTGTCTCTTTGAAATATTCCCCATTTCCATTGTCAATGTTATTATCGGTAGGCATGTAAAATTGCCAAACCATACACGACCGTTCATTAGTCATCGTAGATCTATTCCAAGTCTTAATAAGTGTACACAAAGCAGAAAAGGAACTTTTACAACAAGGAATATTACACAACGGAAGATCGATTGACTGATTGGTGTTCCTTTAACGTCGCCGCAGAACATAAAATTATTACCTGATCTTCATTCTCAACATCTTCAATCTCTATTGTTCCTAAGGAAGCAACCATTTGATTCTCTGGGGTGGGGCAGGGATTTGTACCCGAAGTCAATATTTTTTTAACCCGGACTAAAAAGCATGCCTTTATCCATGGCTACACACAAACACAATAATATTTTCAAGATTTATTAAAAAAATTTTTTTTTTACACATTTATATTTTCATGTTGTTTTGAAATATTAATTTGACTTGAATTTATACGAATTTACTAAATATACATGTTTATACCAAGCCAAGTCCGTTTATATCTTGTTTCTCGCCTGACTATACAAAAGGCCAGGAGTGCTTTGGCCATCATTTGTCGTCTTTAATTGATATGGTTGACTGATAAGCTGTCTATATAAAGTAATGGGACAATGGCATTAAGACATCATCAAATCACCATATACAATACACAAAAAGACACCTAGAGCTTACCATATGGTCTTCAACTACCCACCAACAGGCAGTAAGCTCTGGTTGGCCTTAAACACAAATCCTAGGGATCAGCAAAATGAGAAAATATCCAATTAAAACTGGGTGACCTGGGAGGAAAACATTGGAACTTTCCTAAGAAATACAAATTTCACCCCCCTCCCCCCTCAACATTTAAATAAGGAGATGTGGTATGTTTGCCAATGTGACAACTATCCCCAAAGTTCAAATGAAGTGGATGTAAGCAATTATATATAGGCAACCGTACCACCTTCAACAATGAGAAAAAAACCAGTAGGGTATAGTCGGCTATGAAAGGCTCTGACATGAAAAATATGAAACAGTTCAGTTGAGAAAATAACGGCCTAATTTATAACACAATAAAACGAAAAACAAATATAACAGACATCAACAAACGACAACCATTGAACTACAGGCTTCTAACTTGGGACAGGCACATACAGTATGTGGCGGGGTTAAACATGCAAGTGAGCGTTCAACCCTCCCGTTAACCTGGGACGAGTTTTGTTACAGAAGAACATAAGAACAAACTATAAAAATCAGTTGAAAAGGGCTTAACATATCAGATCGATACAAAACAGAAAAAAGCATCTAACAAAAGCACAGACCGGACGTGGCAGGGTATTTATACATCCTTAACAAACAAAAAAGGACACAAAGTACAGATCTGAGAGTAATCGCAGTACTGACAGCTAGTTTAAAGCCAATAACAACTCATACAAAAATCATGTATCTAAGACTAAAATATCAATCAGTACACATCCAACATCCAATGGATTTAGTGTAAAGACGTCATTAACAGTCAGAGAAAGACATGACCTTGTGCAATGCCAAATCATAGGTATCAACAGATCGTAGTACCTTGATGTGTATAACAATAATATATAGTATAATTTTAATTTACTGATAACAAAATTAATATTTATACCAATAAAAACAATATTCAAAGATCTATTTACAGTGTTCAATTGGTAACCTTTTAAAATAAGTTTATTTAAAGGATTGATAAGTTTACCCTGATCGTTTTTAATTTACATGCGTTCAATTTCTATTTATATTATTATTGATAAATACAATATTGCAGAAGTAGTGGAAATAGATCTACAAGTGAGGGAAGTTGTTTGTGACTTCAAGGAATTTTATTTGGATATGCCTGTTATGGTTTAATTGAGATTTACAAGATCTTCATTCAATTTCAGCACATTTTGTGAATGTATGTCCCATCTATAGGCATTATATTTTTCGGTCTGTGCGTCCGTTTGTTCTTCCGTTCATCCGTCTGTTCCGCTTCAAGTTAATGCTTTTGGTCAAAGTAGTTTTTGATGAAGTTGAAGTCCAATCAACTTGAAACTCAGTACACATGTTCCATATGATATGATCTTTCTAATTTTAATGCCATTTACGGTCCACTGGACATAGAAAATGATAGTGCGAGTGGGGCATTCATGTACTATGGACACATTCTTGTTCAAATCCTTTATTAAAGAAGTTAGTAAATTTACTTCAGATAAAAATACTAAATTAGACGAACCAATCTAATTAAAAGATATATCTCTGATTTCGTTATACTTATATAACTTTTTTGTATGAATATTAATAAGATTACTGGACAAACGCGTTCAATCTTCGGACTTAATTCTTAACAATTTTACCGAGCGGAGCGAGGCGAAAAAAAATAACGTCTTTCAAGTCAAATTTTATATGTATGCTATACACACAAATTTATTGTAACAAACTTGGTAATCAATTAATCTAAAATACAGTCCCAGATAATCAAATAATCATGAAATATTTGGTCTAGTAGTTTGGTCAAATAATCACTAAAAAAAAACGGCCAAGTAATCACACAATCAAAAACCCCTTGAGGAATAATTAAAGATGACATATTTTTGTATTAATATTGATTCACTTATAAGGTCTTTGCATCGGAAATAAACTAATTAATTCTAAAACCAGTTGTTGGCATAATACGGGTCATTTTCTTCACATTGACATAATTTACTAAACGTTTATTGAAACCTGTAATGTGAAGACGTGAATGCAAATGCGGAGTTTGTGAGACCAGGTTCAAGCAAGCAGCCACTCGCTAGCAGCCACTTCGCTAGCAGCAAGTTTTCAGATGTTTATATAAACCCGAATTGGGTTATAATTATGAAATTATTTAAATGTTGGAAAAATTGCACTATTGTGTGAAATAGCTTTCCATATTCTCGGCATCCTGTCAAATAGTTCATGAAAAGTAACAATTGTTCTGCATTAGAAGAAAAAAAAGTTTCACTCGTGCTTTAACTTTTTTTTTGCCACACAAAACTGTTTTGACAAAACATTCTACTTCTAAAACAGTGTATTTCGCTTACTTATGATTGGACGAAAGGTTTATTTTTTGTACTCAAAGTATGGTGGGCAAGGAAATTATTTATTAGCTTTAAAAAATAATCCGTGCTATACCCAAACTGGGAATTTTGATCAAGTAGGCGCTAGGTCTCTAGCTTACGTTTGCACCTAGTGCGGAAAAAAGTATTGCCATAGAATTTGTGTTTGTTAACTTTTCGGTAAGGGTTGGGTAGGGTATCTGACCTCAACTTTGGACCTACTTTAGAAGAAAAAAACTAAGCCGAAAAATACCCTGTGTTTTTTCTACTGTAGACCTCAGCTACTAAGCTTCCCTTTGTCTTAGTGCGGACAAAAGTATTGCCTTATAATTTTTTTTTATTAAATTTTCGGTAAGGGTGGGGCTGGGTGTCCGCGGACCCCAACTTTGGACCTACTTAAAAAAAAAAAAAAAAAAATAAGACGAATAACACCCTGAATTTTTTTCTCCAGTAGACCTAAGCTACCCAACTTCCCTTTCCACCTAGTATTGCCGTAGATTTTTTTTATTAACTTTTCGGTAATGGTGTGGAAGGGTGGGTAGCTGAGGTCTACTTGAGAAAAATCCAGAGTGATGTTCGGCTTAGTCTTTTTTTATAATGTAATAAGCTGGCAAATTATGAAAGCTCACGTCTTAATTGATAGGCATAGAAATAAAAAGAAAACGTATGATAACCAATAACAATCTAACGGAGACAAAATAACGTTGATTTAGGCAAATAGGATGATGGTCTGGATACGGGGTTCTTCATTTTTTGTATTCTTTGATATTCTATGCCGATTTTCTCTATTCTTTAATCAGTGTTTCTGGCCATTTTTCTCTATTCTTTATTTCTTTATACTTTTTGCTAATTATTCTGTTCTCTTTATATTTTAACACCTCATTATTCTATTTTTTTTTATTTCTTGGTCCATTGTCTCTATTATTCATACTTTTTGCCCTATATTCTCTATTCCGTAAACCCCCATCCACAGGCTCTAGTTAAGGTCACCATAAAGCTTTCAAAAATAAGCAAAACTAATACCGAGTAGGCTCCGAATGGCAAAATGATTGAATGCTAATCCCGGTTTGAATTGTGAAATTGCGGAAATTTATTTTTCAATCAACTGATCAAGCAAAACACATTATCGTCCTGAATGTTCGTATAATGGACCTTGGTTATGAATTCTAATCATCTGAGATCAACCTTTCTAAATTTAAAAGTAAAGATCACGCACCCTTATTGTTCAGATTGATAAAGTCTTTTGCATCCGTCGACATTATCTTCGATTAAAGATCTGATAACCACAGTGACTGTGCATGTATACTTTAACGACCGGGTTAGTTTTCTTATAAGTGTTAAAAAGTAGCTGTAATCTCCCTTGTTAATGTGATGTTGTAATCAATCTATTTATTTGTACCATCTTTATATAATATTATATTGTACAATTTAAATTAATGATTCGTTTAATATTTAAATATAAAGATATAAACAAGGTAATTTGAAAGGCTTTGATTCATTTATCACCGTAGTTCAATTCATAAGTCAGGCGGTCTATTTTGTCTACATTGTGTTGAAAGAACACAGGGGTGTTTACATTGGCATTATTTACTATCAATGACTGTGAAACAAGAAAGGAAAACATTGTACATTATAAAACGAGAAATAATTAAAATTAAATACAAAATTCTTGTTTAGTGAAATCAAAAACGAAAAACGGAAACACTTTAGATTTTCATTTTGGTATTAGAGAAATCAATGACAAAAAATAAAAATACTTTCGTTTTCCGTTTTGGTTTTAGAGAAATCAAAATTGAAAAATGAAAACACTTTTGTTTTTCGTTTTGGTTTTTGAGAAATCAAAAACGAAAAATGAAAACACTCTCGTTTTTTGTTTTTTGTTTTTGATATTTCAAAATTAAAAACGAATGGACGCAAATATACACGGACCGGGAACCTTAGAATATATAAATGTCTTAGTTTCTCAACGAAATTTTCTGAAAATTCATGTAATACGTATTCCAGTAGTCAGTGTTCTGGTATTTGAATAAACAAAAAAAGGAGGAGGTACCAATCAAACCTAAAGATTATTCTTGTGTGTGCATTTTCTCCATAACCAAAAAAGATATCGACATTTTTTTTCTTAATTATTCGTTATATCCTACGGAAGCTTCTGTTAATTTTAACTGAAGCGATAAACTCTAACCAGTCAGGATTCTTTTTCGTCAAAATTATCTCCCAATTTTTTTTAATCATGAAAACGGAAGCCATTGTAGGGACGACGTGCTGCCAATTTAGCTCTTGAAAACCAATCAATTTATCCACAAAGCTTAATTACACATGTATCTCTATTAAAAGGATGCGAAAAATACCAGAGGGACATTCAAAAGTCGAAAATAAAAAAAACGCCATGGCTAAAAAAGAAAAGGATTAACAGACAAACAGTAGTACACAAAACACATCATAGAATCTTAGGACTGAGCCACATTTTATGCGCTTTTATGCCATTTGTCTTAAAACAATTTCCTGGGCATCTTTCAGGGGGAATTTACTGACAAAATTCTGATTAATTATTTCGTAGAAGGGCAGACTAAAATTTTTCAAAGGTAGAACCCTTGAATCCACACACAATTTTTGTTTCAGCTATGCATTTTTAAGATCAACTTGTAAAGTCTGTAGTCAAGTTGTTCTAGTAAAAAAACCTACACTGTTACTATGACTCATTAGAATGGTTTTTCACTCGACCAATATATTTCATTTTTAATACTGATATTTTTTAATATCATCATATCAACTTGTAGCCTAGATATATAGCAATACTAGAATCTGAAGCGAGATGATGTAACAATTATGTTTGTTTTATACGTTTTTAATACAAAAAAGTCAATTCAAAAACGCCTGAACATAAAAAGGTGTACACGACTTTCTTTTTTCGATTAGATTATTGCCAATTTTTAGGGTTTTTTCACAAATAAACTGTCGACGGGGACAGAGATTTAAATTAATGCTTTAAAAAGTAAAATAACAGAAATACCGAACTCCGAGGTGACACTCAAGAAGGAAAATCCGTAATCAAATGGCAAAATAAAAAAAATGGAAAACAACTGTCATTTTCCTGATTTGGTACAGGCATTTTCTTATGTAGAAAATGGTGGATTAAACCTGGTTTTATAGCAAGCTAAACTTCTCATTTGTATGACAGTCGCATACAATACCATTACATTGACAACGATGTGTGAACAAAACAAACAGACATAATAGGTAAAAATGTCAAAAAATAGGGGTATTATTTTTCTGTGGAATGTTTTTTCGGCGGAATTAATGTTTTTGCACAAAAAAGATCCACATATATCTGTACCTACCACAATCATCTGTTTTGTGAAAATTAGTCTTTAATCTAAAAGTCTACACATATCTCGAAACACCATACTATAATTTAAGTAAAAACACGTATATCAGATGCAAAAAATCCTAAATTAGGCACCTACATTAAACTTTAAAAGCCAATAGAAACAGATGTTAACAGTTCGAATATACAAACTTTTTAAAAAAGAGGTCCATTTCTTTTGGTTAATTTCAACTAGATATCAGCTTGTAACTATAAAAGTTAAGATACGAAAAAATAGTACAAAATGTTAATGAAAAAATGATACATTCAGTCCAAAGCGATTTGGTGATATCTTTTAGGAATTACTGCCCGTGAAATGTATAAATTTAAGGTAATTATTGATTATCACTTTATACAGGCACTTGTATAGCCAAAGGGTCTTTTGCAAAGGGTTAGGTAACACATGACCTCGAACAATATCAATCGAAAGTAACCTTGTGCAAACTGGAAGTAGAAATTTTGCACTAATGCAAGGACAAATACTTAGAAATTATATAGTTTTTTTAAACAGTATACAGTAACCTTTAAGTGACACCGTTAGTCACCTTTGGTTAACCGGAATTGGCTATGTATCTCCTTTTTTAAAAGATAAGTGTAAAGAAACATATATTTTCGGAATGAGTGTGAAGAGCTAGTGTCTTATGCGGGCTTCGGTAAAACGGAAGTGGCTGATTATCTCTCTTATTAAGTGAAGAACAGAAGATTATCTCCCTTGTTTCTCAGAAAAATCAGTATAAATAGCCTTTCAAATGACACCAAAAGTGAAGTTTTCTACAACAGAAGTAGGTAAAATTTCTCTTATTTCAAGTGAAAGAGCATAAAACCCGTATTTATTTGGAATCAGTGTTTAGTTTATCTGTTTTTCATACATTTAGTAGGTTTTTTTTATCCTTTTCTATCTTTCTTAAAAAAAACACTTAGTATTTTATAATGTGGATCATGTGAAATAACCTTTAAAAGTTTTATGAACAATTGGTTTTTAATTAGACCTTAATATCAATTGATTTAGCTCTGATTACTAGAAGGTCTTTCCAATTTTCCGTAGAAAGACTTTTTGCATTTGTTCTGATTATCTTTTTTCTTGTTGCATATTGTTGTTTTAAAAGATGTCGCTTATATTTTTGGTATATGACATCGAACAGTTTATATTACGCTTTTGAAAAATGACCCTACTTAACCGAACATTATACAGTGTAAGAGTTATCTCCCCAAGACTGTTTTTCGTGTGTGCACTTTTTCTTTGCAACCGTAATAGATTACGATAAAATTATTCTACCGAATTGCTCGTTATATCCTGTGGTTTTCAGGAATAAGGTTTAACGAAAACGATTCCATATGAGAGTTATTTCCCTTTGTGTATTCAACATAAGTAAAATGCAATAGTAACTCTTACACTATTAGTTTTAGAGACCTAAGGTATGAGGTACTGGATCCACATAAAGGAAAATGAAATCAGGGTCATAGGTCAAGATCATGTGTTATTTTTTTTTTTATTTTTCCTTAGAAATGGTAAATTATTAGTTGCTATATGTCGGAACAGATATTTTTTTCTACGAAACGGTAAGGTTACATTCCTAGGAGTTTTCTCCCCTATGTTAAAAATAAGATGTATGGTAATATAACTAATAAAAAATTCATGATTGAGACCTTAGGTCTTTGCTTGATGACCTTGAAATCGAGGTCAAGGTCAAAGGTAAATTTGACGTTATAGTTTTTGACCTTTGTTAACACTTCATTTTGATACATGATAAAGGCATAGTGTCTTTTGTATTTGGTAGAAAAACACATGACCTTGAAATTGTCAATCAGAAGTGACATTAAGTTAACAGGAAGTAACAATTTTCGATATTGAATATAAAAGTATCTTAAACCATATATTTCTGGAATCAGTATGACCTATCATATAAAACCGGAAGCGACAATTTTCAAATCGGAAGTAGCAAATAATCTCCCTTATTTTAAGCAAAATTGTATAGAATCCATTCATTTTTGTAATCAGCTTTAAGTAAGCTATCGTTTTACATTAGAATCGTCATTTTAAATCGACTATCAACATTTTCATATCAAAACATGTTTTAGATGGAAAGACCTATAACGGAGAAAAATTGGATTTTAATTTTTTTTCCCCCATTTTTTTTTCATGCTGTGTTTTGCATATTTTCTAACAGTTACTTACATCTCATATATCCCAGTGAACTTGAAAATAAGGATACTACTGATACTAGAAGGACTGCTTCATACCTTGATCTTTTCCTCAATATTGACACAGTTGGACGACTTCACACGAAAATCTATGATAAACGGGACGATTGCAACTTCCCAATTATCAATTTCCCATTTCTCAGCAGTAACATACCCTCTGCCCTTTCGTATGGTGTTTACATATCTCAATTGATACGTTATTCTCGTGCCTGTTCACACTATACGGACTTCATATACAGGAGTGTGCTCCTTACGCAGAAACTGCTCCAACAAAGTTATGAGGAGGACAGATTAAAAATGACACTCCGTAAATTTTACGAACACCATCACCACGTCTTTGTCCAAACTAATTAAGGACATTTTTACCACGTGTTAGAATGTGGTTTGTCATTACGTCGTCTGATCTTTTAATTACCGAACGTGGACTTATTTCCGATTGTGACTGTTTTGCTGAGTGTGAAACCGCATTGCTATAAGACGTGTCACGGTACCTTTCTATCCCAAATTCGTGTATTTAATTTTGATGTTATATTTGTTGTTCTCGTCGGATTTTGTCAAATGTCTTAACGTCTTTTCTGTTATATTCGTGTGTTATGGTAAAGATAATTAATCACCCCTTCATTTATTAGATTTTAGTTTGGTTCAACGAAATTTATACGATATATTTGGTTTACAGTTTGATTCAGAAGAAACACCGACATAGCTAGATAATACAATTAATTATCTAATTACTACCATTTGATATTAATAAGTATTGTAATTTTCATTGTTATTAATAAATGTAATGTCAGTATAACAAATCTAATCTTTAATCAATCCTAATCCTATCTTATTTTTGGGAAATATTTTTACAAATTCAAATGTGACGTCACTTTGTGTGTTTTTTTAGAATTTCAAATGTGACGTCACTTTGTGCGTTGAGGCTTTGGCTAACTCGGCTGTGTATTTTTTATGTGTTGGATTAAGTTGTTTTATGTAATGTATCCGTTTTTATTCTGTAGTTAGTCCCCACTTTGGTTTTATCATGTATATCTATTATATAGTCATTTTATAAAATTTACTGTTTGCAAAATTATAAATTATTCTAAATAATAAGGATGTTCTTGTCCTAGGCAGAAAACCCTGGCCGTGTTAGGCGCAACTTTTTGGAAGTTTTGGTCCTCGGTGCTCTTCAGCTTTGTACTTGATTTGGCTATCAAACTTTTTTCATCTGAGCGTCACTGGTTGGTCTTGTGTGGACGAGACGCACGTCTGGCGTATTGAATTTTAAGCCTGGTACCTTTTGTTAGCTATTATTCGTGTGTTTCTTTGTCCTATATGTTCTCCCATTTATTTGTATTGTGGTCCTGTCATGTGATGTTGTCGTTTTGGTGTTGTGTTTGACGTTGCCATAAAAGCGGGAGGTTTGGCATGCCACACAACCAGGTTCAACCCACCATTTTTTTCTTAAAATGTCCTGTACCAAGTCAGGAAAATGGCCATTGTTATATTATAGTTCGTTTCTGTGTGTGTTACATTTTAATGTTGTGTTTTTGTTGTGTCGTTGTTCTCCTCTTATATTTGATGTGTTTCCTTCAGTTTTAGTTTGTAACCCGGATTTGTTTTTATCTCTATCGATTTATGAGTTTTCGAACAGCGGTATACTACTGTTGCCTTTATTGCGCTTTAAAAACTCACCCTTAATCGAACACTTTTTTTTGTAAGAGTTATCTACTTAAATACTGTTTTGTTTGTGTGCACATATTCACCGTAACCGTAGAAAATCGACAAATCTATTTTTCAAAATTTTTCGTTATATCATCAGGATGTTCTATTCAATTTTTACCGAAGCGATAAATTATGTTTTTTTTTTGGCATATCATGCTGTTAATTTCAACAGCTCGTTTCTCAAAAACGATAACAGTTACCTACTTTTTGTATTTTATTACCTGGTATATTTTTACGAGCAGAATTTATGTGAAATTTACAAAATTCGGTGGATTAGTTAAGTACGTACACTGCGCAGTAAGAATAAGTATCGACAGATAACGAATTGATTCATCTGATATTGAACAGATTTGTTACTTTTAAAATTTGCAATTACATAAAAATGTACTTCTTTTCAAAGACGAAAAAAATTACTTTATACATTTTATTCGGAATAAGGACTTCATTTTTTCTTGTCGAATGAACAACATTTTGGGGTTAAGTGTATGCCATATGAGTTACATTTGTATTTGTACATGAAACCGTTTTGTCCAATTCCCATTTATTGTAAATCTGTTGAAATACGGTCTTTTTTAACTCTATGCATAAAGTCTATATCACAAAATACAGGTTTCAGCAAAATGTAAGTAAAAAACCAAATTCTCCAATATACAATTATTAAGTAAATAAATAAGCTCATTAACATAGAAAAATAAAACCAGAAACATGTATAGACGAATAATTTAATAGTTTCTCAAGATAACAACAAAACTAGTATATATATATTAAATCAACAAATGAATGTCATTTAAAAAATCATCAACACAAATAATTAATCAACAAAGGATTTTTTCCTAAATTATTCAAAAATTACGTTTTTTAATTTAAGCATATTTTATACATGTTTTAATGTATCATCAGCAAGAAGGTGCGTAACTCCTAGTATCTAACTTGCATACTGAACAAATCTGATCACAGTTTGATAAATTTAAACGTTATGAATTTATGCTTGTTTTTATTTGGTCTAAAACCGTCTTAATATTTCTAAATCGGGCGCTAGAACCGTCCGTTTTGTTTAAACTGACATGACTTAACGGACTGAATTGCCTACAGTGACTATCAATCGGAACGGTGTTCTAAAGTCTTAAAGACTCGCTAAAAGAGTCGTAAGTTTTTCTCTTAGGAGTAAATGCAGTCAATTTAGACTTGATCAGACCAAAATGGCCGTTTCACTCTGACATCTTGCAACTAATTGTGTAATCCATAAGTATTCGTTGACATTTCCTAAGACCGCAATAATTGGTCTTGCATTTATGTTCGTTGTTCAACAATCGAAATAATAAATTGACGCTAATTATGTATCAAATATGTGATTTATGCTAAACCTATGTATTAGCTGAAGAAATCTCTTTCAATGATAATTGTACACTGCAGTGGTATATTATAGCCTGCACCGCATTGTTTCAGTTAATGTGGCTTAAACATGCATCAGTTAAAATAAATAATTCAATAATAAGTACCACCATACATATATAAAGCTTAAATAAGTAAATAACTTTGATCTTTCAGAAATTCAATACATCTCCTAACTAATATCTCGAGATATTCAAAAAAACAAATCGATATCATCTTTTTTCTCCAATAGGTTCTGAAAGAAAATAGAAAACTCACTTTGATATAGTTTTTGTATTAGATTATAATTATAATTAAAACAAAAGAAGCACTGAAAAAGCTTATTATTTTCTAACTTATAAGTGACAAGTAAAAATAGACTTGATCTTCCCCACATAAGCCTTAATTATTTATTATTTTGTTTGGAAGAGGGAAATCTTTTAATGAATTTCTTTTTTTTTTTTTTTTTTTTTTTATCCAATTGTAAAATTATCATGTTAAAACAGGAAAAGTTTTAAAATAAGTCAAACGAATACTGCCTTTTCTTCTTATTGTATTTACAAATTCATAAACCAAACTGAAAAGTAACTTAGATAGATTCCCGATATCCTTGATGTTCTATTATCATATCAGCATAATATGTTACCAACCTCTTCTTCTTTAACATAATTTTCAGAACTTTTCTCGGCATTTTTTGTAATTGTCATTTTAAGATATAAACAACTTTTCAAGGTTAGCATAGTCTTTATGTAAGTAGCGATAAAAAGTAAAATGAAATAAATACCGAACTCCAAGAAAAATTCAAAATGAAAAGTCCCTTTTTATCAAATGACAAAATCAAAAGCTCAAACACATAAACAAATGGAAAACAACTGTCTTTATAGGTAGCTAATCATCTCACTTGTATGACAGTCGCATACAATTCTCCATATTTTATTGATAACAATGTGTGAGCAAAAAAAAACAGACATTACAGTTGCATTCATTTCATATAGTGAACATCTCCTTTTAAAAACATGTATTTCAATACTGAATATCGTTGTATTGGGTAAGTTTAATTGAATCTAAAACTAAGCCATTATCTATAAAATACTAGATTTGTGCCATTTAAGGTAGCACAATACAAAAGCAACTAAATTTTATCAAAATTTCATTTTCAGCTGTTTTTGTTACTTCTTAATATTCCAAAACCACAGAAGAAAAATGCATTTACATATCTTGAACTGTTAATGAGTTTTGATAATAATTAGTTTTATAAACAAATGCACGTGTCTGACTGATACAAGATAAGAACATGTGGGCAGTACTTTGTGGTTAATCAATAGAATCATTTGATAGCTTTATGACCACTGACCAGCAATACAAATAACAATTACGAAAAAGAGGTGGATTAGGGATTAATGGAAAAATGAAGATAATGAATTCCAAATAAAAATACATTTCATTAATGGAGCTGCCAGGAGAAAAAAAACAAAGTAGCAATTTGGAGATATAGAGGGAATCAACATATAAATGTACACAAATTAAACAAATGTAATTGTATAACAATTAATGTACTGGAATTTCTTGGGGGAGAATGTTTAGATGTGAATTCTTTTAAAAAGAAAATACAAATTAAATATTTCAAACATTTTCAAACTGCAAAATTGAACAAAATCTACTTTGTGTAAAACACCATATTGTCCTTGTATACAATTACAATTCTAAAAATCCCCCATAAGGATCCCCTAAACTGACCAACTGATCATTTTGTGTACACATGCATAACTTATTTTTTGTAACAATAAAAAAACAAAATATATTATGTTATGTACTAAATGAATAAAATCCATATTGAAAAAAGTAAATGCAATGTGTAATAAAACTTCTGAGATCATTAGTAGTAAAGGTTTATCATGGTGGGCGGAGTTTTGACCATATCAGTAGCAACTGACTTACAACAAGGTCAAAATGATATAACATCTCCCGCAAGATCTGGTTTCTGATGCATAGGGTGTCCATTTTCTCTATATATTTAAAATTGCTGAAATTGAATGCTTTCTTACTGGTCAAAACCTAATTGATTTATGATTTGAGGCCAATCCTGAAGTATCCCAATGGTACATGTGTGAATTATATTGAAGTTAATGGGGTACAAGTAGGAAAATCCTTATTTATTCAATTGTGACACATTCATTTTTGTCATGAAAATGTAGTTTTAAATGAATTTAGCTCCAAGATGGGTGCCCCTACATGTCTGATTTTTACACATGTTGTTTCTTGACCAGTTATCTTCAAAAGGGTGTCTCAGATTTCCAAAAACATTCATAGAACAAATTTTATACCCAATTAAATTTAGTGATCTCTTATGAATTGAGGTTGCAAACTTCACTGAAGGTTTATGAGAGAATGAAATACAATAGGAAAAATCTGAGACACCCTTTTGGAGGTCAAACTGTGTTATACAAGAATCTATAAAATATTTTGGGATGCTATGAATAACAAAGAAGCTATTTTCATTCAAGTGTGGACATCTCAATATAGCAATAATATAATAATTAATTATGTAATAATATTGTCAAATTGACGTTTTCACCATTTGAAAGAATAATCTTTCTTCTTTCTTTTGGTACCTCATTTATAAAATTTAAAGCTGGATGAAAGAAATTATATCAGTTTAAAGTTGTCTGATTGGGGGTGAAAAAATCTTTGTATTATGCTACCATAAGTTTAACCTGCTATCACCATTAACAGAATTGAATGATTAAATGATATGAACATGATATTTAGGTAATGGTCAAACTGAAGGAGGAAATTAGTTGTACTTTAAACTGGTTGAAACAAAACTGTTGTGTCATCAAATAATTTGTTCCTAAAAAAACAAACCGATTTAAACGTTAGTCAGATTTTTTGCCCATTATACGTATTCTTCTGTGATATTTGAACATCGGTAAACAACTGTGATATTTAATCTAATCCGAATTATAAAATTTCAAAGGCTATTGTTTGAATTCATCTAGATATATACATGTGAAGTAAACTTTGAAAGTGCTACATGTACACAAAATATTATAAGTCTTGTCGGAAAGTATGCTACTCAATGTTAAACACAATATACATATATACCTGTTGTTCTTTTGAATTCCGGGTTTTGTTCAATATGTATTTTCACATACCCTGGCTTTTTTCTTGTTTTGGTAATCCCTTTCTCTGGAAAAAAAGTAAAGCTAATATTTCCATTAGTACTTGAAATTTGCAGTTTTTGGCGTGAAGGATGATAATACTTACGCTATCGTTACATTAAACTTATCTAAGTCTAAATTGATAACCTTTTTTATCTTACGATAATGTGAGATTTTATCAGGCTAACAACACAAGTCATAAATGCCTTATCGGATTTTGAGCAAAGTTTTCCGTAGCAAGTTTTTATGTCTCCCGTCAGCTGAATTTGAACCCACGATTCTGTGACAATGTAGCATTATTGTAATGTAGCATTATTGTCTACACTTAGTCCAGCGTCAAGACCACTCAACCAACTAGGCTATGTACAAAACATAATTCTAATATGACGTGCTTCTTTCGCTTTGTAAACAACAGCGTGATAAAATTCTCGATATATCTATACTTAGTGCTGACTCAGTGAAGTACATATTAATGGCTGTTACTATTTACCTCCCAGGTAAATCCACATGTATCGTAACCACTATGTCGATTTCGTTGTGTTCAAATTGAAACAGAAAAAGAAACTACAGAACCGTTATTCCTATTCTAATGCATAACAAAAAGAATTAATGCACAAGAGCTTAAAAAATGTATAAAATCAAAATAAAATAAAATTCCGCGAAATTTCGTGAATGATCTTGGCGCATTAACGTCATGTCAAGCTATTACGTCATACGAATGAAAACTCTCAAGCTTAAGGTTTTCCGTTACATATACGCCCTAAGTTCGGATACTATCGCATTAAAATGGAGTTTTGAGGTAGGTGTTGTTTCATTTTTTATTCTATTGTATTATTCGCACATTTGTGGATTTAAGCAAGTCAACATGACGGCTCACTCCTTAGTTACGACATGTCAACTGTGGATTTGACAGTAAATAGTAGCCAACGAAAAAAACAATGTTTGGGTTAAGAATTATGAGGATTGAACACATTTTGTCTAGTAGTTATTTAAAAAATAATTTATGCAAGACTTAAATTTATTTGAAATTTGTAGCTTTTATCTTACTATGGGTAAAATAGAACAGCCATACACACGGCAATCTTACCTTTGCTTCAGTTTTTAAATTACTGTATTTATCCTATTAGAATCGAAATAATTCATGGAAGCCATAGATTTGTTGGACATTTACACATGGCCTGGGCCGTGAAATTCGTTAATTTTATCCCTCGCTAACGCTCAGGATAAAATTCAAATATCATGGCCCAGGCCATGTGTAAATGTCCAACAAATCTATGGCTTCCATGAATTATTTCTTAATTAGATTCCGATTTCGTCAAATCTGCGATTGTTGTTATGGGTGGTCATATTTTGACTGCAACAACGCTGAAAATAGTTGTCACAGTCATGATAGGACTGATACAACTATTTTAAAGTTTAAGCAGTTGATTTACAACTGTCCCAACTTGAACAACGTTGCAACAGTGAAAAAAATTGTTTAAACGCCAAAATGGTTTTCATAGTTATAATACGACTGCTGCAATCATTTGAAAGTTGTAACAGTTATTTTATAACTGTCCCAACGCAAAAAAAAACCCGTTGAAACAGTCATAAATAAACTGTTTAAACGCCGAAAAGGTTGTTACAGTTAAACTATGTTTGCTACAACCATTATTATAGTAACTGTCATAGCTAATTTATAAGTGCGGTAGCTTCCAAATCATTGATACAGTCATTAAGACAATTAAAAGTCACGGATACAAAATTTCTGACAGTCCGGGATTGGTTAAATCATTTGTAAAACAATTTCACCGTGTGCAATTTAAGAAGGTTGTTACAAAAAGACACATTTGTTACATCAATTTAATACATTGATTTTAATAAAAACCGATTGTAAAAAAAATAGTATAATGAAATATTTGCCACTGAACATTTTGGTATGTGCTGCTAATTTGGTAAATGTGTTAAACTTATTAACTTATTTATTGCTCCCTTGCCTCTCATCTCTTCGAAAAAATTCTGAGCCAGCACTAGATATATACCTGCAATTTCACACGGGACTGTTTAATACGCATTCAATATTGCATGTGAAAAAATCTCACCTTTCAGATTAATTGAAAAAAAGGTTTTCTAATATATATTTGTAACCAAATGTATCTTTAACTGTTAACACTTTTCAAAATTATCAGAATGACAACTTTTGAATTAAGTCAAAGGTGACGTGAAATCATTCATACATGGAAGGTTATCTCTAAAATCCGTCGTTGTACGAATCACATTACATCATAATAACGGTCAATATACTGTAAACCATTTTGATATATAAAGAAAACAATTAAAGCTATGATGAACATTTACACCCAATTTACAATAACCTTGACAAATCTCACTACTAGCCTTGTTAATAGTCTGCTCGACTGTCTTCTCTACTACTTGATTGTCTATTATTGTCCTTTGTATCCTAATGAATTCTTTAGAAAACTATTTAGTAACGCTTCGAATACCAGATAATTAGTTGGCTTGGCCGTATAATCTCGTCAATGAGTTGATAAGTCATTGTTATGTATATGTAAGAGAATGATAATCCCTTTCGTCAAGTACGAGCGTTAGCGAGTACTTATCATGAAGTAAGGGATTATCATTCTCTTACAAACTTAGAATATTGTAAAGTGCTCAAGGCTCAAATGATCTATTCAAGAATTAGTTTCATTGTCAGTGCAATGTTTATAATTGATGCATGACTTCCTTTTTGGGCATGTCATTTATGGATTAGTTTTAGTGATGTAAGGACTTTCATATCATTTGGGAAATATTTTTTTTTTAAAAAAGCGTTATAGATATTAGGTGACACAACAGTAGAAAGAAAAGGTAGGAATTGGATATGTTTCTTGATTGTGAGTATGAATGTAAATCATGTAATATTTTAGTGAGGAATTATCCTTTTTTATTTACAGTTTAAATCAATTAATACATTTGAGTTACAACTAAATTTTATTTCACAGCCAATATTTTGGTCCGGCTTTTTACATCAAGTCATATTTCATTATTTCAGGGAAATGTTCAAAAATAATGCCTTTAAAAGCTTTTAATATGTTCAAAATTAAATTCCTGTTTTTTTTTATATAAATATTGGAAATAACTATTCTTCCCAACCACTGATCAAGTAATCAAAGTTTTTGAAAGCTAAACATTTAGGTTATTTTTTTATCTGAAAGATTTTTTTTCTTTTTTTGCTTTGCTTTGGTATTGTTTAATTTTTTTAGTAATTTGAAGTTATTAATATTTTCGTAATAACATTCACGGTACAAATTTTACTGCACCAGTAAACTTCAACTTATTTTGAGATTTTTGTTTGTTTCACAATTCAACTTTTAGTCAGTTTCAATCACTGTGTGATAAATCCTTCCAATCTGATAAATGTGCTTCGGGGCAGTTGTAACTCATTAATAGAAACTCTTTGTTTTGAACTGTAATTAGACCCAAATAATAGGATAATCCCTTACTAAAAACATGATTTACATTCATTCTTCACAATTTAGAGGCATCCAATCCTACAATTTCATTGGTTGAAAGCACTTTGCTATATTCTAAATTATAAATAGCCTCTGACAAAATTTTTATTTTATCTAACTGGTTGGGACATAGTAGTATTCACCTTATGTCAGATTTATAAATAAGCAATCATATGAGGTTCCTTTTCCCTATTATGCTTTCAATAGATCTCTGTACCATCGCTCTCCCTCTAACAAAATTTACATTTCACAAAAAAATCACATGTACAAATTTCATTGAATTGATAATAATGATATGTATAATATACTAAGTACAGCAAGTCTCCACATCCACGAAATATAGAAATAGACTTCGACGCTGTAACTTGTTCTAGACAGCCATCTCAGTCGATTCACGTGCGTAATTCATATGACTATGCAAATAGGCTCATTACTTTAAAACATACTTCGCATGTATTCAAGTTAGTCTGTGTGATATAGAGGTTGATATGATAAATCTTTATGACGGTGTCCCAAAATAAATATATAAGGGTATTTTCGGCGAATCTACTGTTGTGAAAGCCAAAATTGTTCATGAAAACAGTATCCCCGGGACGTAAGCAATATTTTCAAAATCAATCTAATTCATGTAAAGCATTAGAAAAAAAGTCAACGAGATGAAATCCATTCCCCTACTGTTTAATGTCCGTAAAGTCTATTTCTAGATGAAAACTCCATATCGATGAAAAGAATATGTTAGTCCATTATGAACGTCTGTATACTAGTATCTTTATGCCAAGGTCATATATAAAATAACGTGAAATTAGCATATATAGTTTATTATCTATCCGTACACGTCCGTCATTCGTCATTGTCGTCTTTTTACATAGTGCACTTAATGTAGTATCTTTCATGGATCAGAATAACCTTTGTCCTTTCGATTTTGGTATACTTATATATTTCAATTTGTTGCATTGTTTCTTTGAAAGACATTATAAAATAAGGAGAAGTGGTATGATTACCAATGAGAAAACTGAAGGGACAACCAGTTGCTAGTTTTAGGGGAAGGTGGATTTTTTTCTCAGGAGGGAAATTAATTTTCAACTTTGTACGGTTTTGACGTGCAAACATTACTTTTTACTTTTGTGCATCTTTATTTACTGCATTGTGTTGGGTAAAATGTGCATTTTCATTCTGTTTGGGCGAGGTTATTTATTTTAAGTCCTAACTAGGCCAGACTATTAATTTTCACAATTCTGCACCCCCTCCTCAGAATATCAAGTGGTCGTCCCCTTACATACTGAGTCAAAATAAAGGTGATTACAGCAACTATAGGTAATCATACGGCCTACAACTTTATTAGCAAATCTGATAGCCTGTAGTCAGTTATCAATGCCCCGACATGACAAAATGTGAAACAATTCAAACGAAAAAATCTACGCGAAACAAACATGCCTTCAGAGTTACATGTGATCCGTTAGCAAACGAGACTAGGCAACAAAGAGTAATCAAATAATTGATGTGCTTTATACAACAAACAAACTAATTATCCAGTATTCGAAGCGTTACTAAATAGATTTCTAAAGAATTCATTGGGATACAAAGGACAATCATAGACAATCAAGTAGTAGAGAAGACAGTCGAGTAGACTATTCACAAGGCTAGAAGTGAGATTTGTCAAGGTTATTGTAAATTGAGTGAAACGCATGCTTTGCAGCTATGGATAAATAAAAATATTCGTAAACATATTTCTATTCAATTTATTTTATTTTGCCGTATTTTAGTTTGGAATAGTTTAGTTCAGATTAATATTGACTCGACTTTAGTCTTAGATGTATGATTTATTTTTATTAGTTGTTATTTGCTTTTAACTAGCTGTCAGTAATTGCGAGTACTCTCAGATCTGTACTTGGTGTCTTTTCGTTGTTGGGATGTACAAGTACCCGGCCACGTCCACTCTATGTTTCTGTTCGATGTATTTCTATTTGTATCCATCTAATGAATTAAGCATTTTTCAACTGGTTTTTATAGTTCGTTCTTATGTTGTACTGTTACACCACTGTCCCAGGTAAGAAGGGGGGGGGGGGGGGGGGGGGGGGGTCCGCTAACATGTTTAACCCCGCCACATTCTGTATGTATGTGCTTGTCCCAAGTCAGGAGCATGTAATTCAGTGGTTGTCGTTTGTTGCTGTGTTACATATTTGTTTTTCGTTTAATTTTTTGTACATAAATTAGGCCGTTAGTTTTCTCGTTTGAATTGTTTTACATTTGTCATTTCGTGGCCTTTCATAGCTGACTATGCGGTATGGGCTTTGCTCATTGTTGAAGGCCGTACGGTGACATATAGTTGTTAAAATGTGTCATTTGGTCTCTTGTTAAGAGTTGTCTCATTGGCAATCATACCACATTTTTTTTTTATATCGACTTTGTACTGTTTACCGTACCGAGTGGTCTGTGTAAAGTTCGATTGTCTTAATCAATAAATATCACTTCACATTGCATTATTGAGGCAAAAGACTCGATTTAATTTATATTTTCATCGATTTTTCTCAACCAATTTATCATACATATTTTGTAAAAATGTATTTATAAATGGATGGACATACTGTAATGGACCGACAAAATAGCTCGAGTCAATGAAAGTAAACTTTTCGAAACAAGAAGACTCGCATTGTTTCAGATAAAGAGATCAAATCTTCTTTTATTTATTCACACCACGGTTTAGAGCTTGTTGTATTAATTCTTAAGACCGGTCTTGTTGAATTCTTCTTTTTGTGATTTTTGTCGTTTCAGTTGATGTCATACTGATGTTTACCCAAAACGTTTATCTAATCACATAAATGCTGGTCCGGGTCCGTGAAACACTTATCAATCTAAAATTTCAAAAAGTTTTCAAATTTTAGTTTTTTTGATTTTTTATCAAAAGTTTTAAAATATAAAAATTCCAATTTTTTTGTTTTTTTTAAATTTTGAAAAATTCACCAAATAATTAAATTTTATAAATTTTAAAATCATAAACTTCGTTTTAA
The DNA here is from genome assembly GCF_021869535.1 of Mytilus californianus. Taxonomy (NCBI): domain Eukaryota; kingdom Metazoa; phylum Mollusca; class Bivalvia; order Mytilida; family Mytilidae; genus Mytilus; species Mytilus californianus. The sequence continues at coordinate 91,694,807 of NW_026262734.1, read as the reverse complement.
AACTTATTTGTTTAGATATTTAAGCAAACTTTAAAAATACTAAACTGAACGTACAGTTTTGATCATTTCGCTTTTTGAAAGTTTGAATTGTTTTTTTCTTTTTCAGCCATGGCGTTGTCTGTTTATTTTCGATATATGAGTTTGAATGTCCATCTGTTATCTTTCGCCCCTTTTTTGTTTGATCTACAGGGTGAAAAAGAGAAATTTATGGTTCTTTAAGTCTTTAAAATAATTAGTAAGACCTGATTTTGACACACTTCAATTCTCTTACTAAATGAACAATATGCAGAAATCACTTTTCGGCTTTGTGATTACTACTATTTTTAAATAGCGAATAAAAGGAAACGGGGTATTCGATTTTTCAAATAAGGGATAGTTCCGTATTTGTTATTTGCGCTCTTGTAAGTTATCATGCGACAATCAACTTTGAGTAAATACAAGTACGCAGCCACGTCCAGTCAGAATGGGGCGTGTAGAGAGAGTGCCACCGTTACATCAATTCTTTGAGTGGGTCGTTGATTGCAAAATTTGTCCCTATTCAATATACCCTAATTTTCCAGTAGCGATCTAAATTTACCGACCTTCATCCTGAACGGACTCTATTACATGACCTACCTATTGTATTTATTGTTAATTTGTTATAGTCCTGAGTAGAAAATTTGTTTTTATATTATATTTTTCACTACTATTCCTAAGTTTTCTTATCCCTATTTTTAATTAAAACTCATGAGTTCGCCTCTGTAGTATGTACCAATCATTTTATTATTGACTGTAAATACAAAGTTAGCATGAGATTGATTTGAAAAGACTATGAATCCACTGTACTCGGTGCTAAAGACCGTTTTAAAAGGCAACCAGAGATTTCCTATATATCGTAATACTGCGAGGTTGTTGTAAAATATTTTCAGTACAGAAAATTAACATTAAATCGAAAAAGGTTAAATTTGATTGATATTGAAATATATTTTTTGACTTCATGGGAATATATAAGGTTGCACTTTGTAAATACAGCTGTTTTACAAACCACGCCTCTTTTGGGGAGATATTTAATATTTATAGATAAATTATTTTGTTTATGTACTGGTTCCCTGATATGATCTTTATGTTTCATCTCATAGAGACATAAGTTGGGAATGTTACCAGTATAAATAAAAAAATAAAGCGGCAGCCTTTAATTCTAAGGGAGACCAATAGTGAAGTAGGCGTAGTACAGAATTTAAGTACAAGTTTAAACTCTTATAAGTTCGGGGCATATAAATGTTGAAAATATATGCCGCACAACCCTATATTTTGACCTTTGAAAAAAATAGTAGTGCATATGAGCTATCCATTGTAGGATATAATTTTTTTCGAAACTTCATAGTAAAAGTGGTACAGTTTTAGCCGTAAAAGGAGTTCCTATGGGAAATTGCATTGTCTATATTTACAGAAATGCAACCTATAATATTGTTCTTCACTATAGATAACAATTGAAATCTAGAAAAACAAGTTTTTAATGCAAAGAATGCCTTCTTTTCTTTCGTATTCACATGTTTTCTTTTAAAAAAAACCGGCCCATTTTCGAGAGCATATTTCAAAACGCACTAGTTTTTTAAACAAATGGGCCGGGTTTTTTTAATGAAAAAAATGTGCATACGAAAGAAGGCACTCTCTCTACACGCCCCATTCTGACTGGATGTGGCTTCAGACTTGTATTTTGCTCAAGGTTGATTGTCGCACGATAACTTAAAAACAGGGCAAATAACAAATACGGAACTATCCCTTATTTCAAAAATCGAATATCCCGTTTTCTTTTATTCACTATTTAAAAATAGCAGTTATCACAAAGTCGACAAGTAATTTCAGCATATTGTCCTTTAAGTTAGAGAATCAAAGAGTGTCAAAATCAGTCTTTTTAATTTTTTAACATATTTCTCTTTTTCACCCTATAGATCAAACAAAAGAGGGGCGAAAGACAACAGAGGGACATTCAAACTCATATGTCGAAAATAAGCAGATCTTGCTCCACATTTGGCACCCGTCGAGTTTCTCATGTTATTACAAACCCGGTAATAAGTTCGGTAGATCACAAGTTAGCCTCTTGTTTTATAATTTATATTATATCTAGTTTTTCAGAAAATATTGTTTTCGTTTGATTTGTTTTGGAAAATGTCATTTCTTTTCCTTCCATTCTTATTCCGTTTCGCACTTGTAACAGGTATCCACTATTTAGTCCTTTCCCTCTTTCCTATATTTTATTCAAAAATCAAAAAATTCAAACTTTCAAAAAGCGAAATGATCAAAACTGTACGTTCAGTTTAGTATTTCTTAAGTTTGCTTAAATATCTAAACAATTAAGTTTAAAACGAAGTTATTATTTGGTGAAGTTTTTAAAATTTAAAAAAAATTAAAAATTTGGAATTTTGATATTTCAAAACTTTGATCAAAAATCTAAAATACTGAACTTGAAAACTTTTTTAAATTTTGAATTGATAAGTGTTACACGTACCTGTCTGAAATTTATATATTATTCAACCTGTAGACAGTAAACGAACAATTTTACCTTGTGTTTGAAATTTTAAAATGGTCACATAAATCAGGCAAATGGGTTAATTATACTGATAATATTTATCTTCAATCAGTGATGGAAACAGTATTGTCAGCAGCAATTATTTGGGCGCGCCTTAGATAAAAAATATTTATTTATGAAATCTTCCAAAACAATTTGACTCACTACGCTCGCCAGAAATTTAAGCATTTTGAATAATAACATCCATTTTTGCTACAAAAAGGTGATCTGTATCACAAAAGTTAATTTACGTTAGCATGTTTAGGGGGTACAAAGTTGATTCTGAGGTGGAAGAGGGGGAGGAGGGTAGTGTTTGTGTTAATATAAGGTTGGACTGAAAATAAATATTCTGGCCCTGGTCTGAGTGAAAAAATATATACTGACCGCCTACATGTTGGGAATAAATATTCTGACCTCATCAAATTTGCCAGTTGAGTTGCTAACTTCTATGTCATTTGGTCTCGGGTGAATTATTGGCTTATTTGCAAACAAGTACCACATCTTTTTATTTATAAAGATCTTATTAAAAAAAAATCACTAGTTAAAATCTCCATGACTCTTCTTGTAAAGACATTCGTTTTTTTGTTGAAAGCTATATATATATATGTTGTGTACAAGTTATCATTTTGTACAAATTATAATTTGTACAAAAAAAAAGTGCTAAAATTCACTTATAACTTGTACAATAATTTATAGTATGGATTTTGTTTAAAAAAAGCATTGATACACACTATAGCATTTTTATTCAATGACCACATAATAAACCTTATTTACAAAATACAAAAATACCCATTTGGAGACAGGAAATGTAATTGATACATGTATGCCAGTCTATTCTGATAGTACAATAGAAATTGGCCCCAGTGACAGTTCTGATAGAATAGTAAAATTTGCCTCAGTGACAATTCTGATAGTATAATAGAAATTGGCCTAAGTGACAATTCTGATAGTGTATTAGAAATTGGCCCGAGTGAAAATCAGGATGACACTGACGTTGAAACACCAATTATACGTGCCAGGAAGCGTGCGCTGTCTGGCAAACAGATCCAAGCCGAATATCTAACCAAGAAAACGAAACGGAAATTATCAGAACTTGCTGTGGGGGATAATGTCTTTATACCAATTCCTCAGTATGATTGCGCCCCAACTGATCCTTAATATATCTTGTAATAAGGTGTAATTATTGAATCTGGAGAATTTGGGTACCGAATTGGAACAGTTGTAGGAATTTTAACAGGATATTTGTCGAGAAATCAAATTGAAGCTGTTAAAGACACAGCCTTATTCGCAGGAACTGTTCCTGAGCTTCAACTTTAGCTACGAGAAGCAGTTAAAAAGCTTTTCAAAAACTGGTAGTCAGTGTTTTTCTTTCATGTAAATGCAAAGGGGGTGCAGCACTTCTAAATGTAAATGTACAAAGCAAAAGATGTTGTGCCATTCCCGATGCTATAATTCACTCACGTGCTCAAACAGATGATACAGAACTATTTTTGTATTTTGTAAAAAAAGGTTTATTATGTGGTCTGAATTAAAATTCTATAGTGCGTATCAATGCTTTGTTTATAACAAAATCCATACTATAAATTATTGTACAAGTTATAAGTGAATTTTAGTCAAATTTTGTACAAATTGTAATTTGTACAAGCGCTTTTTGTTCAAATTACAATTTGTACAAAGTCAAAATACAAATTATAATGTGTACAATTTTTTTGTACAAATTATAATTTGTACAAAATGATAACTTGTACACAACATATATATATATATGTTGACCTCTAGATTATGTTTTATGTTGTTGTTTGGTTGATGTTTCATCGTAGCGGTTTACTCAATGTGTATTTCATAAGCTTTTCACACCATCCTATATGGATAGTTGTAACATTGTGTATTCACCATGGATAAGTATGATAGTTTAATTCCAATTGTAGTCACAAAAAGAAAATTCCAATTCTCATCCTCCCTCTTGAACCAACTTTTTATATCATTTTTTTTTATTACTGGTTATTATTTTTCTTTTGCTAGAAGTTTTAGCGAATTAAAACCCCAAAAATATGCTTCCACCCATAAATAAAATTAGAATAAACAGCTCGATCACCAACAGTACATGATAGGGGTCGCCCCGATATTCCGACATTCCACTGGTCCGACGCCCCATTGGTCCGACATCCAAATATTCCGACACCCCATTGGGAGACACCTATTAGTCCGACACCCCAATAGTCCGACACCCCATTAGTCCGACATCCCATTAGTCCGACACTCTGATAGACCGACAAAGGAATGTACATTACTGCCGTAATAGAAAATCTATTCATATAATCGTTGTTGGCGTGGTATTTGAACTACTCTTTCTTATAAGTATGTCAAATAAACCAAAACAGAGGATACCATACCACCCAATCTAATTAAATTCATATCTATATTAACTCTCGTGCTCGTATATATTTATATATATATATGCAACTCGTCTAAACATCAGCCCAACAATGTTAGATCTGAAAATTTGCTTTTGCAAATTTTTTGTTCTTCCCTCGCCGGGATTCGAACTCATGCTACTGAGATATCGTGACAGCAAATCGCCTGCACTGTAACCGACGCGCTAGACCACACGACCACCTAGGCTTCACAAAAATAAAGCTTTCGGTGGCCGGGTGTTACCTTTCCTTGTCAGTTTTAATCTAGCGTCGTAATACAGTACATGATATATTTACAATAGATATTTCAGCTGATCTGTAACAATTCCATCTTCATGCCTTATATATCATGTACTGTATTACGACGCTAGATTAAAACTGACGAGGAAAGGTAACACCCGGCCACAAAAAGCTTTTTGTGAAGCCTTTGTGGTCGTGTGGTATAGCGCGTCGGATACAGTGCAGGCGATTTGGTGTCACGATATCTCAGTAGCATGAGTTCGAATCGCGGCGAGGGAAGAACAAAAAATTTGCGAAAGCAAGTTTACAGATCTAACATTGTTGGGCTGATGTTTAGACGAGTTGTATATACAGAATGTACACAGCCATGTATCACCATTACTGCTGGTGATCCGATGGATAAATCTGTTGTAGAGTTGTCACTAGTTCAGAGGTATTTATATATATATATATATATATATATATATACATATATATAAGCTAATATAAGGATAACGAAATCAGAGATCTATATTTTAATTAGATTGTCATATCAACCATCTAGAATTTAAGAAATACCATGATCTAATGCATATAAAGCAATCGAGAACCTTGCAAGTTTTGGTAAACTAATACACGGTGTGTTCTAAGGGAAAATACACCTCACTTAGAAGAAACAATCCTCAGTAGTGCAGTCTCTTATCGTTCACATAATTTAGTCTCGGAAACGGTCATTACCTAAAGAGTATCGTTTTACATGCGAAGGGAATACTTTTGTTCAAGCATGATGATTTCAGTTCTTCTTCACTGTACACAAACTTATAGATCGGAAACTTTCAAAGCTGAAAGTTGTCTAGTTGTTAATTGATAACATAATCGAAAATCAGAGAGTTTGAAATTTTGTTCGAAACATCGATAGTAAAATTGTTCAATCAAATTGAATGATAACTGGTTCTATATACGAAGACTTTATTTAGGTTGAAACTTCGATAAAACGGATGAAATTTGCTGTCAGAATGAACTTTTATTAAGAATACATGAAATATTTGCCACTGGAAATTACATAAATCAGTTTTAAATGAATAGCCATGGGAATGTACCTTTAATATCAACGATTATATTTAATTTGTAATTGCTTATTCATAAAACAACTAACTCTTTTTCTGTACATTAATTGTTATTTCGATTCGTGTTTTATTTTTCCTCTTTAAAAACTAATCCGTTGTCTTATATTTCCGATTTAATAATAATCGATTACCGGTCAAAATTTTAATCGATTGAACATCACAACCACGTTGCGTGAAAATAACTCTATCAACCCACAACACTTCTCTGACACTGACACAGGAATGCCATGAGAGTAAGGACGCAAGATCAAACAACAAAAACAAGACTTTACATGTACCAATCTATTGTGTATCTTTTTATAAAAGAAAGGTCCACCTATACGACCAGATTATTATGTCTCCATGCTTCGCTTTATCACAAAGTAAAATCTAAAAACACTTTGACCAGCATATGATGAAAGTTTTTGATTCATTTCTTGACAAAAATATTTTTTCTGTGTCAGAGCTGTTTGGGTCCTTCCTGTACAAGTCATTGCAAATTCTATAATTCTATCCTTGATATTCCTTATATATATAAATATATATATATATATATATATATATATATATATATATATATATACAACTCGACTAAACATCAGCCAAACAATGTTAGATCTGTAAATTTGATTTCGCAATTTTTTTGTTCTTTCCTCGCCGGGATTCGAACTCATGCTACTGAGATATCGTGACACCAAATCGCCTGCACTGTATCCGACGCGCTATATCTATTGTAAAGGATCCTACAAATTAATGCAAGATACAGTCACAGAAGTAATTATATTTATAAGTACGTCTGAACCAGTGACAACTCTACAACAGATTTATCCATCGGATCACCAGCAGTGATGGTGATACATGGCTGTGTACATTTTGTATATACATATATATATATACAAGTCTAAATTGAAAACAACGTTCAAACCTATGATTGCGTTGGATAAAAACCGCAATTTTTATACGTGTGCATGCAAAACAAATTTCTTGATAGAGGGGTCTAAATACAGCACAAACAACATATGTTTATAAAAAAAGTCCTGATAATTAAATTTATTTTTCATTTGTCTTTTTTAAAAAATGTCTGTTAACAGTCATTATCAATGTTATCGTTTAGTTTATATAAGTGTTTTTTTCTAAAATTGAAACTGACTTAATTTCTTACTGATTCTCCCCTAAAAATCAAAAGCTTGTTTCAGGATAGATATTTAGTAAAACAAACATTTCTTCGTAAACGATTTTGCATACTAAAAAAGAAACGTAATATCGGCGATATTAAGGTGCATTTCACATTGTATTTCCGACTTTGTTGTTGGAAAAGTAGCAGATACTAATTTTAAAGCATTTTGTTGTTCTCGTTCGTCTTTTTCTCGTGCAGTAATTATCTTTGCGGCAGAATTTTGTTATATTTTTACGACGATTTAATATTTGGCACGTGGATGTATGGCATGTTACAATAACTGATGTATATACAGGCACTTGTTTCTGACAAAAATTACCTATATGCATATAGGTAAAGTTTTGCAGAACAAGTGTCTGTGAATGTATAGCCTTTTACTTTGACATTACAACATATTCTTTTAGAAGATATTCCGGTCTTAAATTCCTTGATTTATTTGCATTCTGCATATCAAAACAAAATTTCTTTGAATTTGCCATAGTGCCCTAATTACAAAAGAGTTAACCTTTGCTTCATTTCGTTTAATTTTTCTATTAGTTGTTTTCTAAACCTGTCTGCTCTAGCTTCATAAATATGGCATAATGACATGTTCTTTTGACATATACAGTCACTAGAAAACACATAGAGGTTGGTCCGCTAGGATCAGAAGTGGTTTATTGCATAGCAACATACGGATTTCATATAAAACTCCATAACCAGATAATCTCCCCGTTTGTTAGATGTCCAGAAAATTATCAAATTATCAAATTGCCGATTACCTAGTTTAAAAGCTGTTTTCATCATTAATATTTACTAGCTCGTATATTGTTGTTGTGAACTCGTATAGTCAAAACAGATTCCTTACGGAAGACGTGTCAAACTTTACAGAGTTCTATTTGGAAGGCATTAGAGCTAGCCTTAACTTTCTTAATTCTCTTTTGGAGAGATACACAGTTACGAATCTGCATGCAAGTAATGAGACAAAACTTCACAAATTATATTCTAGTTTAACAAAATGTGAACTGTAGTTAAGAGATTAATAGTACTCGTTTTTTAGTCACACTGCGATGTTTCTTTACTTATTTTGACAAAACTGAACCAAACTAGCTGCTAAAAGCGAATTATTAGTTCACTTTTTCAATTTCATTAATGATTGAACAAAACAAAATCACATTTTATTTTTTTCTATATCTCGTAGCTAACGCCCCTTTAAGAAATATCTGCAGATTTTTTGTATTTTGTATATATTTTTTTGTTTTAAATGAGCTTCCTTGCTTTAAAATAGTGTGCCAATGTTTTGGAATACCTTTCTTTATTACGAATAATTCTCTCATCAAATCTCGTTTCTATTTCAGTTTAAGTAATATTTTATATTTTGAAATGTAACCCTTTTCATCAAGTATGCCATTTACATGTATACAATAGATACTCTCCATTTGTGTGTATATTATGTTTGCCCAATACAATCTGCTTTTTTATATCTATAAAATTTGTGGCATCTCTGTTTGCCCAGCCTTTACATGAATCCAAGTTTTAATCAGTTGCTAATAGAACTCAGGAAGGGATTTTAATATATTTTGTCTAACATATTAAAATTTTAAATGTTAATTTTGAATATCAAAAGGTTCTTACCAAATCTGTTCTGCGACATTTTGCCAGGGGGATGGGGAAGGGGACTAGTAATTGGTTGAGAGCGCTAAATCGTCCACATAACCTGGAACAAAGATGTAAAATTACAACATAAGAACAGACAGTTAGAAAAAAACCGATTTTTTTTTATGTAAAAGTTAAAGACTGCATATTAATTCATTCAAAGATATCAGGCTTATAATTTGAATATGTATTGTTTGACACCGGATTAACACTGAAAGCGTCTCTCGCAATGCATTCATCCATGCAAATTCACACTCAGACAAAATGTCGCAGAACAGATTTGGTAAGAACCTTTTGATATTCAAAATTAACATTTAAAATTTTAATATGTTAGACAAAATATATTAAAATCCCTTCCTGCGTTCTATTAGCAACTGATTAAAACTTGGATTCATGTAAAGGCTGGGCAAACAGAGATGCCACAAATTTTATAGATATAAAAAAGCAGATTGTATTGGGCAAACATAACATACACACAAATGGAGAGTATCTATTGTATACATGTAAATGGCATACTTGATGAAAAGGGTTATCAAAATATAAAATATTACTTAAACTGAAATATAAACGAGATTTGATGAGAGAATTATTCTTAATAAAGAAAGGTATTCCAAACATTGGCACACTATTTTAAAGCAAGGAAGCTCATTTAAAACAAAAATATATATACAAAATACAAAAAATCTGCAGATATTTCTTAAAGGGGCGTTAGCTACGAGATATAGAAAAAAATAAAATGTGATTTTGTTTTGTTCAATCATTAATGAAATTGAATAAGTGAACTAATAATTCGCTTTTAGCAGCCAGTTTGGTTCAGTTTTGTCAAAATAAGTAAGGAAACATCGCTAATGATTTTTTCACTTGCAAGTGAATAATTCGACCTCATTTAATCCGTATTCATGTGGACTTCAATTGAACCCCTTAGCTAGGGATGGGTTACGCATGGACTAGGCGTGTTCAGCATTAAAAGTAAAACAATGTCAATATTGAAAGTGAAACAAGGGTAATCAATTTGGTTGACTGATCCGATCTACAAAAAACTCATTCTTATACAGGTAAAAACGATTAACATATTGTTTCAACCTAAAATGTGAAATCAAACAGACCTAGAAAAATCCAGTTGCACGAGTTCGCTATCTATTTATATCTAGGTTTATGTTAATATCGGGTTATATGACGTCGGCAGTCTGCGGAAGGTCACCTCGATGGTTAATTAGATGGCGTCTAGACTAAAATGCACACGAAATGCTGATACATATGTTCAGTTATGCATCGTAAATTGTTTATTTTATACTTGTGTAATGTTATAAGTCGAATATGCGAATTTTGGTCAAATCGGGGAACATAAATTTGACAGCTAATACCTCTTTAAAACAATATTAGTCTTGAAATAAGTGATGAAGAAATATATCCAATACTTTTAAACATTCATAAACAAGACACACCTGTTTTCTAAGTGGGAAGGAATTTTTAAAGAAAATTTACCATAAAATTTAAAAACACTCTTAGTTTTATATTTAAAAAGCTAGATAAAACAAATCTAAAATGTTTAAATGGAAATTACTCCATTTTATCCTTTCATGTTATAAATTATTAGTTCAGTGAAAAGTATTCGAAACAATTTCTGCAGAGAAAATGAAAATTATAAACATTGTTCCTAATATGTATTTATAACGCTAAATACTGACAAGAAATACATAAGCTACTACTTTATCTTCAAATAGACAGACACACACTAAGACTAGAAAATTTAATAACTGGCTAAAAAATATCAGATATAATATATTTTAACATAAACAAGTTAATAGTTATATTCTTCTCTTTATATAAGGCATATTTTACTTCCATCAAAAACGAAACAAAGATAGATATATTAAAAATTTCTAGACGGAAATAAACGAAATTATAAAATCATAAAATTAAAAGCAATCAGAAACATTGAAACCGACAAAATGTTATTTAAGACATCAATATATTCTAACTTGTTGTAAGTTATATCTAGATCTGTAGTGTTTATATTTGACAAAGCAACATATGCTACTTTCTGTGTATAAATAGACCACGCGGTGCCGAAAATTTCATCGCCCGAATACAAAACCTGATGATTCGCAATTATATACCATATATTATTATTTATATTTATTACCATTTAGCATGGTCATACAGTAAAGTTTGTAAAATCAATCTTTTATATTTTTCAGAAAAGAACAATATACTCCCAGATACACAGGTATTTTGTGAAGGGCAATCAATTCACACACATATATATTTACTTATATTTTTTAATTATATTAAAATGCATAATACAAACATGTATATAAATTTGATTAGATATTCGCTCGGGTTACCTAATAATTAATGCACATGGAAACATAACATAATGCTTTAACTATGTAAACTGTTAAACAGCATATAGTGCAATAAAGATTATTTAACTGTGTTAAAAAAAAACAATCAAGAACAGGACAAAATCGTTACACTTATTGGACGTATTACTGGCTTCGTACTAACATGAGCAACACGACGGGTGCAACATGTGCAGCAGGGTCAGCTTACCCTTCCACAGCGCCTGAGATCACCCCCAGTTTTTGGTTGGGTTTGTGTTGCTTAGTCTTTAATTTTCTAAGTAGTATTTTGTGTACTAGTGTTTGTCAGTTGGGTTTTATTTTTTTAACCACAGCGTTGTCAGTTTATTTTCGACATTGGTATCTTTCGCCTCTCTTGTACAGTTAGAGATCAGACGACAATGAATGTGCTGTGGGATTGAAATGGTATTTGGACACATCTCGATCCAAATTGATGATTTCTGATGAAATATCTTTCTTTTCGTATTATTTAAGTTTGTCCAAATTGTTTGTTGGTATAAAGGACCTGGGAAACCACATCTTTGCCTTTCTTTCATTTATTACTCTACGTTTTCAGAAGAATTAGATGAATTGATGCATTTTTCGCCAAACCATAGCTTCAAGTTTTAAGCAAGGGTTGTCGTTTCTATCACATCAAAGTAGTTATTTCTAAGCTACGCGAATTATGTGCAAGTGTGCTTGTTGAAATATTGTTACCATGGAATAAAACTAGTTATTGTTTATAAATTATGCTCATGCATATTTGTCAGTGTAATGAACGCGTATCCGTGATCCGCGAAATGTAGGTACTGTCCTGCGCGAAAGACATTTTGTTTTCTAACTTACACAACTTGGTAAGATGAAATTCAACTATCCCAGAGATCGGCTGTTTTTATTCTCCTAACCTGTTCATTTCACGCTTGGCTTTGTGATTTTAATAAGAAGTTAAAGTTAAGCTATTTAAGTATTTATTTACAGATCTTCTAGTAATATTAGTGTACTTGTATAAAGACGGTGAATTCCGTTACACATTTTACTTGACGGTGGTGTTTTTGCCGTGAGATATTTTTAGCCCAACCCTGACCTAAACTTGGAATCGTGCTTGTGTAATTGAAGCATATACTTATTGATGTTTAATTGTTTTGTCACAACACTGATATTAATCCGGTACTTGACTTGGTACAAATTGTGTTAAATACTTGAATTTGAACGTATTGAAATTAATATTCCTGCATACTAAGTTAATTTATTTAGAGCTCTTAGTTCAATTTGCAGCCTTTTCTAATATTCTGCTCAGTAGTGACATTTTTACAATAAATGTATCTAACTATCTAAGACAGCAAAAACATGTCGCTAGTGAGTTGAGACACATTGTATCGGTCCAGCATTTGTGATGATATCAAAATTGATGTTGTAAGTCATCCACCTGGGCCAATATCGAGGAAAAGAGCAAGACGACTGATGTATAGCAGGATCACCAGCATAATTTTTTTAGTTTGTTGGATTAATATGTATATAAACAGCAGGAATTCAAATGTGTATTTATTGTGCTACCCTTCTAATCGACTTGTGTTTGATCTCATATGGGGCAGAATTTAAACAACACCCTAATCATAGACAACAAGAAAAAACATATTGTAGAGTTTGAATTCAGTTAAATTTATGATGTACTGTCTCTCAATAATCCACTTTTGATTGAATTATTAACGTTGCGCCTCCTTTATCCAACTTATAACGGATACTACAGAAATTAGAAGTCCGCTCAATATATTGATCTTACCACTAGATTGACGTCTTCAAACTAGAGTCTATGACAAACTTGATGATTTCAACTTTCAAATTGTCAACTTCAATTTCATAGTCGTCTCACACCCTTTGCCTCATCATTTAGTGTTTGCATATTTCAAGTTATATTTTACGCTCGTGCATGTTCACAATTTTCGGACGTCATAAGCATGATTGTTCTCATCATTTAAAAACGGTTCCACAGTTGTATGAGGAACAACAACTGAAATCGACACTACATAAACAAATAAGTTTGCGGTCGTCATCACAAATTGGTTGACCGAAACGATTTGTCTGTGTCTGGACTCACTTGCGACATGTTTGTTGCAGTTTTAGATATTTAGATATCAATAGCATCGCTTATCCTATAGTTTACTTATCAAGACAAAACATTTACCTCTGTCAATATCGACTGATTCGTCTTGTATAATCTGAATATTTTTTTTCTGTTTTCGCAGACTATCCAATCCAGGGTCCAAATATGTGCATGTTGTTTGTAAATATTCTTCAATTGCAGACGATTCTGAAGAAAAATTTGAAAACAAATCTTTTTTCATTAAAAAAAAGACATCAAATACATCTGATCAAGTTTTATAAAAGGCTTTTTGAACCAGACATGTACGAAGGTCAATGTGACTCCGTTAGACATTTTAGGTAGCGCACACTTTTTATCCTCTTGAAGACGTGACGCTATATATATGAAATTCACTGAAATGTTGTTAATTTCATAAACTTCACTAGTTTAACGTGATTATAAATTTGATGACTTCATTGTATAATCTACTGAAATTTTCTGTTTCCTGCTTTGAGCGAAAATATTAAAGAAGGGTAGATATTTTCAATGGTGTTTCATTTAATCTATTTTCAAAATTGTACTTTGCTAAAAATATCTGAATCTGACATTATCGAGATCCTTTTTTTTCCGACTTGTTCCTTTATTTCTTATGAAGATGACACCAAACAAAAGCTTCATATGAAGAATAAAAACAGGCTAGCATTATCCTGAACTTCACGTTGTGCTATAGATATGATGTCCTCTCACTATATAATTTAAAGTTTGGTAAATATGCTAAACGAATCAACTCTTCGCACTTGAAATAAAGGATACAACAGAGACAGTTGAGTCTGCCTCATAACTTGGCTTACATCTAGAAATTGACAAAAATGATCTTAAAATGACAAACAAGAAAATATATGGTTTTGGGATGGAAATATCTAAACATTCACACGTCACTATCAAAGTCCAATTTTATTTTAAAATAAAAATATATAACCGATCTATCTTTTTCAAGTTCAATTTATTCGTTGAGATCAACCTTTTTTGAGAATCTCCTCCTTTTACGTCTGCCTTATACAAATGACGGAGTTAAGGAGCAAGTAGCCGTGACAGTGGTATAATTCGAAAGTAATAAGACGATACCATGTCTGTGCATTACAATGCTAATATTAATCTCGTACCTTCCGGTGATGAGTTAACATGGAAATTGAAAAGATGAAATGCAAGTGGCTATAAGGATATTCCGTTGATAAGTACAAATATCAAAAATCTTTGAAGAATATACAGTCAAAACGAGGGAATCACATAAACTCCAAAAATCAAGACAGTAAGTACGTGTGTTCAAATTTTAAGAACACAAAATGCAGAAAATAAATAATGCGACCACTTTTAATACCCTGTTTCAATGCCCTAATCACATTAAACATTTTACTATTTTTCTTTTCAGAACATATTATCATTAAATAATTATTTACAGAAAATAAACCTTAACATTTTATTTCAAGTCAAAATGTATATGCTGACTAATGCCGTCACCAATTTTATCTACCTTCCGCTCTGAAAACAGATTGAAAACTGCTGAGCACATCCTAATCAAATAAAATAAAAATTTCATCCATCCTCCGCAACTTCCTGATGGTTAAAATGAAAGCCTCTCTTCTTAAGGTAATAGTAATTAGCTATAAACTAGACAATACTGTGCATTCATTTATTTTCGTGGGTACCTATTTTCGAGGGTTGCAGAAAACGTGCCTTTTCGTGGATATGTGATTTTGTTGTTTTGCCAAAGTCTGCTTACAACCTGATGGACAATTTGTAATTCGTTTAAGATTTAAATTTGTGGTTCACTTGTACCCACGAAAACCACCAAAATTGAATAACAATGATCCACAGTATATGATTAAAAGAGGCAGTCATACCACATATCCTTATACTGGCTAGTTGTACCTCGGACCCGAAACGTCCATCAGCAGTGACATCGATCAAGTAATTTTTACATCTAGTCTTATATTTGGCACGACGGACTGACGTTTTGTCTACATAAGACTCATTATAGGCGGTACTCGATTTAAAACAATTTGAAGAAAATATCAAATACGAGCATTTGAAACTTAAATTTAAAAAAAAAATATTATCTCTTACTGAAATAAAAACGAACCTTCAACGTTGCAAGGGAAATGCTAAAGAAAATCATGTCATGTGCACATGTAAGAGACGTTGTAGCCTTGAGATGAGATAAAATTTAATATTCATAAGAAAGATGATATTTCTAGTATTTGTCCACAGCATCATAAACATCTTTGATTATAAAGAAATAACAGGAAAACAACAAAACCTAAATAAAGCGATAATATTTTAAGGGTTTACAGAACGCATTAGAAAGATAACTCTTACTCATAGTCTGTTTCATTGCAGCATTTTAAAATCACATGCAATATGCAAGAATTTAAAAGATCAAGATGTTAACAGTGTTGCTTATAGCAGACTTACACCTATTGTTATTCGTTTAATCTTTAAATCCATTTAAAGTAACACCTTTTCCATAAATGAATTTTCAAAAAGACGAAACAGGACAATTTAAAACAAAATCATTGTAAAAAGAAAAGCAGGAGGTCAGATATTTTCAAATGGGCAAATGACTGGAAACAGAAGGAACCAGACGTAGTTGGCATCTTTAATGACTACTAAAACTATTTTCATATAAACTGCATTAATATACAATGTAGCAGCAGTACCTATCCAATACAGTAGGGGAAAAGTAATTTGGGTTTAGTGGCGTTTTATTGATCCGTTGGGATCTTTGTAAAATATGTCCATATAGGGAAATGTGGACCAACTGGAAGCTAGGATATAAACACAAAACAACCATTGGTAGCTTTACAAAGTTAATATAATTTTTAACGCAAACTATAAACATACCTGATCAAGTTCGACTCATGCAAGGTAGGTTTATGATATCAAAATTAAGTAATGTTTGCCCTTTTCTATCTTATCTAGGTTGGAAAAGGCCCATATGTAAGAGAAATTATTCATATATTACATGTATCCTTGTATATGGTTTAATGACTTTTTCTAAATTTGTTTGAAAAAATAAAATAAGATAAAAAATATAATTTGCATTTCTATATCTAGCTTTTTCATAAATACTTTGTCAGAGAAGAGGAAAAAAAACATGTTTTAAATATTGCCGTTAACTATAAAAAGAAGATGTGGCATGATCGAAATGAGACAACTTTTCACAAGAGACAAATGATACAGAAATTAACAACTATAGGTCACCATGCGGCCTACAACAATGAGCAACGCCCATTCCGTATAGTCAGCTATAAAAGGCCCCGAAATGACAAATGTAAAACAATTCAAATGAGAAAACTAACGGCCTAATTTATGTACAAAATAATGAACGAAAAACAAATATGTAACATAGCAACAATCGACAACCACTGAAATACAGGCTCCTGACTTGGAACAAGCACATACATACAGAACGTGGCGGTGTTAAACATATTAGCGGGTGCCCAACCCTCCCCTAACCTGGGACAGTGGTGTAACAGTACAACATAAGAACAAACTATAAAAATCAGTTGAAAAAGGCCTAACTCATCAGATGGATACAAATAGAAATACATCTAAGCGTGTTAGCAGTAATTTGAAAATATTCCTTCCCATGAATTAAAAAAGGTTAACTTCTCAAAAGATTTTTTACGAAAAAAGAATAAACCTGGCACAAGGTAGACGAATTTGTTCAAACCCATAATATTTACAGGTTACTGTTTTAACAGTTGTTTAAAGTTGTACCAAAAGGGTCAGATTAAGTTTATATGTATTTCTTGTTCGGTGATTTTTTACACTTATGGTTCTGAGACTTGAAAAATTTACGCAAATAATTAGTTTTATACTCTTTTTTCTGTCATGCTTGAATATATTAGATATATAGTTTTACCATGACAAGTTAATACAGATTAATTTTGTTCCGTTTGGATGATTTACTGTAGATTCGTGGTCCTCACACTTAAACAATTCATGCAAATAATACGTTGTCAGCACGTTTTGCTTTTTTGTCATGCTTGAAATTATTAGCCATAACATTATATAAGGATAAAGTTTCAATTTTGTTCTGGTCTGATGATATTTTCCAGAGTTTGGCCCCATAGCTTTTGATTAGATGGCCCAGTAAATTTTCTTTTGTAATGTGTGTGTACATGTAAATCAATAGAAATCACACTGTATGTTGATCTGTCTATTTATCTTGATACAACTTCTTCAGTGAAACTTTATTCGAAAGTAAAATAAAATACATTTTAGTATAAACAGAGGTGTTCAATATTTGCAACAGGAGATATTTGGACTTATTGCTTTTGAATTTAGAAAATATCAGAAATTTACTGATGAAGTTTGAATTTTGTTCCAGTCAAGTGAATTTTAAGCCACTTCTTGATCTGTATAGCTTTTCTTTGGAATTGCCTTTAAAATTCTTGACTGATACATTTTAATTGTACTTATTTTGCAAGTAGTTTTTCTGAAAACCTTCCTTAAAAGAAACTATGCCTTTTTGAAACTTTATGGAACTACATGTATGTTTTGTCTTGATAACATATATTTGTTTTGTATTTTGTATGCATGGAATTTGTTGATATGTCATAATGTATGTCTTTATTAGTCGAACAACTAAGGATATTCTTAGCCCAGGCATAGATTACCTTAGCCGTATTTGGCACAACTTATTAGAATTTTGGGTCCTCAATGCTCTTCAACTTTGTACTTGTTTGGCTTTCTAACTATTTTGATCCGAGCGTCAATGATGAGTCTTATGTAGACGAAACGCGCGTCTGGCGTATTAAATTATAAACCTGGTACCTTTGATAACTATTTATTGTTGTATGGTCGGTTTGAATAGATCATTACAGCTTGTGTAATATGTATTTGTTTACTAAATATCGACTCTAAATAAAACTTAGATTCAATAATACTTAATCAACAGGCCAAATATATCAGATCTAGTTCAAAAGACAATAAGTCATAGCCTGGTCAAGTGTTTTTTGCAAAAAATACATTTATCGTCCTTTAGGTCAACGTTCAGGGTCACATGATGGTCATAAACGTAAGGTTGCACACCACCTCATAATGATACATCCACATGCCAATGGTGTAAGGCCTAGGCCAAAAAACAAAAAAGTTATGGCCTGGTCGTGTTTCTTGCAAAACATACATTAAGTTGACCATGAGGTAAATTTGAAGGTCACAAGAAAGTTATCATGGAACAAGACAATTAACATCATGATGATACATCCACATTCCAAATATCTAAGGCCTAGATCAAAAGACAAAAAAAGTTATGGCCCAAATGTACTTTCATAATGGAACTGTTATTTATTCAGGGTGGGTGTATATTTCAAACTTAAATAGAAAGCAATCTGGAGGATATATTGTTATACATTGTTGCAAGAATAACAGAATGATATAGCACTAAAAATGATTAGTTTGAAAAAAAGATAAATTAACAACACATTTTGTTCGTAAAATATTTGACCAATCATAGTCAGATAGTCATTTTCGCTATATCTTAGACCCCCCTTTTTATTACTAAAATTTAAAACCAGAATTAAAAACTAACAAGTAAAGGGTATCAATCAACTAAAAATTACATGAACTATCACTATCAACTATGCTATTGTCAATTTAAGCTAAATTTTTAATATAATAACATATACCCATATTTCTGGAACTTCCAAGCTCGCCAAAACTAGCATGTGACCGATACCATATTTGGGTGGTCATATCTTTTTACCAACGGTTCAAATTTTTTAAACTTTTACATGATGTTCAGCTATGCGTGTTTATCAGCTAGATAAAAGCAAGAAAAATTAAACGGCAGGTTTTTGTGGGGTATAGTGTTGGGTACCCGCCTAGATATTGAAAGTTATGGTGTTATAAATTTCCAAATGAAGGTATTTTTTTTATTTTATGTGAAGTACAGAATTTTCCCTTTTTTTAAACAAGATACCAACTCAAAATGTATACACGATATTCAATTTCAAAGTCAAGTACACCAAAACGAAATATTTCGTTAAATAAATAGAATATCACAAAACTGACTGGATGGTAGAGCATATTGTTACCCCGCTTAAACATTGTCGACAGAGACGAAGCTCTAGTTGACATTCGTTTTATCGAGGGGCAACAATTTGCTCTATCACTCTGTCAGTTTTGTGATATTTTATTTATTTCACGAAACAAACAGATCCATCATTATCTGTTTAGGGTAAATTTTACCGTAAGGACGGCCCATGGTGCTTTAACCTGGTTAATCCCAAGGGTCAAATAGACAGATGGCTAGAGGTTTTGTCAACCTGTGATTTTGAACTAAAAAATAGAGCCGGGAAACACCACGGAAATGCAGACGGTCTCTTTAGAAGACCTTCGTCAGAGAGTAACTATTGCTCCAGACAGGAGTCTCAGGACTCTCTGTTGTTCTACTCCGAGCAAAATGTATCTGTCTTACCTACTGTTTCAAACGTTCCTGATAATGACGTTGAAGTTTTTACCTAGTTCCAGAATAAATCCTTATCTGATATAGCTGAGTTTCAAAACAAGGATTATGTACTTTCTGATATAAGAAATTTAAAAGAAATGTTCCCCTCCAGACCAAAATGTTTATGTAAGATTCATAGTGTTTACTTCAGTTCCAGCTTGTCCCTATCGTCTGTTCGCAGCTAACGAATATTGACGTGTCTGATTAAATTTGAAGGTACAGTTTCTCTTAATCAGAAGGTTAAAATTCCTGAATATTATATTATCAATGCAATTTAAATATGTATAGCAGTTCTTCTAAAGGAATCTGGTTGTTCGAGTTTCCAGTTTTCAACGGAGTAAGTATCTTTAATAATTTTCTTGTCTTCTTATACATCTATGTTATGAGAATTAAGTTAAAATAAACTTTAACTTTGAATATGGTAAAGGTGCGTGAAGTCGGCAAAAGTGTCATAAAAAATGTGATTTATTTATTCACGCAGTACTTTTACATGTATTATGCAAAGTTGCCGATGGAACCTGCGTGCTTCCTAAATGTCGCTTTTTGATAGATATATGTATTATTGATACCTGTTCGTCTAAAAGAGGGACAAAAGATACCAGAGGGACAGTCAAACTCATAGATCGAAAACAAACTGACAACGCCATGGCCAAAAATAAAAAGACAAACAGACAAATAATAGTACAGATGACACAACATAGAAAACCAAAGACTAAGCAACACGAACCCCACCAAAAACTGGGGGTGATCTCAGATGCTCCGGAAGGGTTAGCAGATCCTGTTCCACATGTTGCACCCGTCGTGTTGCTTATGCTATGGCAAATCCGGTAAATAGTCTAATTCGGTAAGTCACATTCGTGAAAAGGGAGGGTATTGTAGTTACGACATGAGGAACATATCCGATATCATCTGTGAAACGGTTATTCCATAACGGTCAACTAACTCGTGATGGCGTCCGTAAAATTTACGAAGGGATGATTTCAACTTCACCAACTGGAACTCTTGGTTTAATAGCTTCCTTGTGAGCAGCAATACTCTATCAAGGAAATCGTGATAGGAAACACAAGCCCGGGAATATCGTATCAATTGGGAGACAATTTGCTCTATCACCCTGTCAGTTTTATGATATTTCATTTATTTAACGAAATATTCCGTTTTGCTGTACTTGACTTTGAAATTGAAAATAATGAACTACGACGTAATGTACATAAAAATCTTCAATATTTGATTGAGCGCAACAGTGATCAAGCATCATCGTGAAGGCTAATAAAATATAATCCATGAGGTCCCTCGTATCCACCTTTCAAAATCTGGCCTGAAACGTTAAGGATTATAATATTGAATAATGTACCTTCAGGAGTTATTGGTTTACCGTCATCAATTCCATCCATCGTTAGCTCTGAAAACAGATTGAAAA
Source organism: Mytilus californianus (assembly GCF_021869535.1). Classification (NCBI taxonomy): domain Eukaryota; kingdom Metazoa; phylum Mollusca; class Bivalvia; order Mytilida; family Mytilidae; genus Mytilus; species Mytilus californianus. Next base: position 91,673,355 of record NW_026262734.1, on the reverse strand, counting down.
CAACTGATTGCATCTCAATCAAATAAAACAGAAATTACTGATGATAAAAACTGAAAGTGACTCTTTTTTAGGTTATTTTCATCATTTGTAAAGAAGAAAATGTATTTTTTAAGTGTTGGGATCTGAAACATTTACCGCGATCAACCATAGGGACTCATATTATACGTCAAATAATGCATCTTAATATGTCAACGAAGAAACAATTAAGGTTAAGGGAAGGAAATCTCAGGACTTCTTAGGCAGAAAGAAAACAAGTTACCAATATTCTTCAACTTTACTTTCTGGTATATAAATGATGTTCTTTCACTAAATAACTCGAAATTTGGTGACTATGTTTAACACATCTAACCCATCGAACTTTAGATAAAAGAAACACAAGATACGCTTAAGTCTGCCTCATATCTTGAATTACCATTAGAAATTGACAATGAGGGTCGGTTAAAATCAAAAATTTATGACAAAAAGTATGATTTCAGCTTCCCAATTGTGAACTTTCCATTTCTTTGTAGAGACATACCAGCAGCGCATGCATACGTAGTGTATATCTCCCAGCTGATACGATATTCCAGGGCTTGTATTTCCTATCATAATTTTGTTTATTGAGAGTTGTTGCTCACAAGTAAGCAATTAAACCAAGATTTTCAAGTGGTGAAGTTGAATTAATTCCTTCATAGATTTTACGGACGCCGTCACGAGTTGGTTGACCTGATAATAGCGGATGTGTCCTAATTGTCGTAACTACAATCCCGTCCCCCTTTCCCCGAATGTTACCTACCGAAGTTGACTTATTATCGGATTTGTACTTACATGAGCAACATGGCGGGTGCCACACCTGAAGCAAGATCTGTTTACCCTTCCAGAGCACCTGAAATCACCGCTAGTTTTTGGTGGGTTTCGTGTTGCTCAGTCTTTAGTTTTCTGTGTTGTGTTTTGTGTACTGTTGTTTGTCTTTTTTCCTTTTTTTTAGCCATGGCGTTGTCAGTTTAATTTTGACTTATGAGTTAAATGACCCGTTAGTATCGTTCGCCTCTTATTTGCAAACCTTTTCAAACAAAGATAATTAAAAAAGATGGCATACACATTGCAACAAGGAGTTTCCCTTACTTAGTTTGATTCGGCTTTATATGTTTCAGGTTCTTTTAGGTCATAAAGCTTTTCCAGTATTTGAACATACCCTGCTTTCATTTTTTAGCGTTATTGATAAATGCCACCCATGACATCGCTTTCGATAAACCATTGTTCAATGTTCATATCATTTAAATGAAAAGATCAATAAAATCCTGCCTCAAATCAAAATGCTTGTCATATGTATAAAAATTGGATACTACTAGTATTATCTTTACAGATTTAACTCTTATACTGAATCTTATGCTTGCTATCTTTTTGGTGTGATTTGTTCTTTATTGTAGTGCTCGGATGCTGCCTTGTATTGTTATTTATACATTATAATTACATTAAGGAAAACAAGATGTCAACCTATGAATAATCTTGTTTCTTCGGGAGAAGTTCAATGTTCAATGAACGCATAATTGAGTTTTTTTTTGTGAGTACGTATCACACAATCTGAGCTCAAGACAATATCAAGACTATTAGAACCTTTTGATCTATATATTTAAGATATGTTTTGACAGAAAGTATCCAATAACTATGAAATAAACTGTTTATAAAAAATCAAGATACGCACATAAAAGTGAGTAAAATAAAATTATTGCAAATTATCGTTCAGGCACTGTCACATTCTGGTTGTAAGAATCTGTAATAACTTTGAAACCGCTACATAATATCGAACTTTGTAAACCACATGTTCAAGACATGATATTTTTGTAATAATATCATTTAAATTAATTGCAGCTGTGATTTTCCCTTTATGTCAGAATCGTAGTTTTTTTTGCTAAATTGTCCAATAGTTTAGACTAAAGGCGTTTTTGTCCATAAGAGTTTATAGCTTAAACGGTAGTTACTTGTGGAGTAAATGCAGTAAAACAGTGGACTATTTGCAAATTAAACTTCAAAATGAAAAATGTTTGCGTATTGCACGTGCACTTTATTTAGTAATACTTATGTTCATATCGAGTTATGTGACCGTCGGCAATCTTCGGCTGCCATCTTGATGGATAATTAGATGTTGACTGGTCTAGCATACGTTCGAAATGTTGATACATTATAGCAAGCCTATGCATTGTTAATTGCTTCTTTTGCACTTTTTGTAGTTAGGATAATCATTTTAGTATGTTATAAATAAATTTTAATTGGAAAACTAAAGCCCTTTTTTGACTTAAATAGCAATTATGAAATCTATTACGCACATTACAGTTCAACACAAATCGTACCTTCCGATATGCTGTGACACATAATAGTTTTTTCTTCAGTTCCTGTTTCAACTAATATTGTGTATAATTCTTTTTGTCTGTCTTGCATATGTGCTTCAAGAAGGAACGTTTCTGAAACATGAATACAACTCATTGACATAGCCAAATCCGATGGAAAAACCGAAAATGATGTTTTCTAACAGAATAATTTCTAGCTTAAATTGTATGTATAGAGAACAAAACTAATCATGGAATACTTGTTGTAAGGTAACTGTACATTCTAATGGTGTAATACTACCAAATCATGGTACGTCACATCCGCTTGAATACAAAAAAAAAGGTTCGAATAAAATTTTCCTTTGAATTTGACAGTTGTAGAAAATTAGCCCTGCATTTCATTGCAGTCATAAACATGTATGTTAGGTGTTTGAAAGCATCATTTTTTTTTTTTTGGTCATAAAAATATTTTGGAATCTTAAGGTTACATGGTTACATTAGCTTGTAACAGGAAATAAAAGGGTATAATGTGGGTTGTTTACTTCCGGTGGTGGTTACTTTCCTATATGCAATGAAATAGTATGAAATTTTCACAGAAGTACTGGAAAGGATTAAAGTTTACTCACGCAAAGTTTTTCTTTAGTTGAAACAAATGTAAAAACTGAACATTTTTGGGAAAAATACCAATTTAACAAAGATTGATAGGGGAGAATCAATGATGGTATTACACCTAATGCAATCCGTTTGGAGATAATTTTCATTGAACGTTGAAAAATATTTTGAACGGTTGGATTCCACGATCTGCCAGTCCGTAACTAAGGAAAGCCACCATTTTGAATTCCGAATATTTTTTATATGTTCCTCAAAATATGTTCTTTTTTTAATATCTAAACCAAACAGGAGCGTACGAAAAGTATAAATACGTCTAGTGGTTATGTTTGACATCGGGAGTATACATATGACGTCACACTATTTAGATGCCAAAGACGATGTAACAGTTTCGCGGACTTTTTTATTGATTGCATTAAGGCAAAATATTTACTAAAAAAAGAAAGATATTTCAACGGAATGTCTTTTTATTATTGTCTTTAATTTTTAAGCTGAAAGTATTAACTATGCGCCAGGTACATAAGAACCATATTTAAAATGCGCACAAATGATCAAGTTATAGAAAATAAGCCATTGGATAGCTAGATGTCCCCCTTGTTTTGACCTACCAACATCTGGCATTTAAACGTAATTTTTTATAATATTAAAAAGTGTACCTTCATGAGATGATTGTTTAACGCCATCAATTGCATCCTTCTTCCGGTCTGAAAACAGATTGAAAACTGCTGATCAAATGAATAAAAAATCCTGATATTCAAAATGAAAAAAACTCTTTTTTAGGCAATAATATTTTTTCGTCTGTTCATCACATCAATATCACAGTTCACTTTTTGTTTTGAGTAAATATATGAAACCAATCCGTCTTCGACAATATTTCCGTTGTTTTCATATTGTTATAATATCATCAGTAAAGATGACCGTGAAGTAAATTATGTTACGTTTAACATATGAGTTGATTTGAAAAATACTTTCCTAATACGTCTTTCTCATAAAAATTAGGGATCAAGTAGAAATGACAGAGGTATAATTTGAAAGTAATAAACAGTTATGCATTTCAAAGGTCATATCAACATTGTCAAAACAAATATAATTAAAAAGATGGCACAAAAGTTGCAATTAGGACTTTCCCGTTCATAAGTTAAAAGATTATGAATAAACAAGATTTGAATTTTCTTCAGGCAAATTTGACCATACATTGAGTTGGATATAATTTTAAGGTCCTAAAGATAGAAAACATAAGTATTCGTATTGAAGCAAATTGTCTATTTTTGTCACATATGACAGGCAAATTTAGATAAGGCAGGTCTTTGTTCATCATTGGTAAAAATGATAATGACGTGAACAAATGGTTTGCCTAAAGCGATGTACTGGGTTACATTTTTCAGGACTGTTCGAAAAAAATCACAATTAAAATGAAAAAAGGGAATTTTCAAATACTGGAGAGACTTTATGACCTAAAACAATTAGCTGCCTTATCTTAATTTGCATATCATATGTATACAAAATACCTTTAGAATATTAGCTAGTATACGGAAACCTATGTTTGCTATCAGTGGGAACCTAATGTTGATTTTTGGAAATGACTACAAGCTGTCATTTTTGTTCGGTGTATTTCGTTTTCTTTTATCATTATAGTGTTCTGATGTTTAATTGTTTCCTCATCGGGTTTAATTTAGATTTATTTAAGAAAAACAAAAATGACAACCTATGAATACTCGTGTATCTTCAGGTAAAATAATGAAATAACGTATTCTAATTAACTCATGATAAAGTTTTATGTATGCACATATCTCACAATCTTGGGCTCTAGACAATTCAAGAACATCGAGTTTTTCTCTAGACATTGAGAAAGGTTTTGTCTTAAGACATACAATAACTATAAAATAAACTGTTCATTGAATACATTCTTAATTAGATATAAGAAGATATGATATGAGTGCCAATAAGCCAACTCTCCATCAAAGTCACAATTTGTAAAAGTAAACCATTATAGGTCAAAGTACGGCCTTCAACACGGAGCCCTGGCTCAAACAGAACAGCAAGCTATAAAGGGCCCCAAAAATCCTAAAATTAAGTACATTTAAGTAAGAAGACTTATGAAAACTATCCTCCAAGCTATGTCACATTCTTGTCGTATGTACATTTTTAACATTGGAACATCTTTACAATATCAAATGTAGCCAAACGCATGTTTTCAACATGACATTTTCTAATTATATTATATAAATCCATTACTGCTTTATCTTTCCTAGGCAGTATTGATTCTTAAGCCGAATTCAATCACTCAGACTAAATGAGTTTTGTTACCCGAATTTGTTTTTGCTTAATCGAATTATGACTATTGAACATCGGTATACTACTGTTTGTGTCACTAAGACTTTATCTTTCTTGCTATAAAATTGGTGTAATTAGCACGACTACTTTTAGGACAAAGGCAGTTAAGAAATATGATATTGGACAATTAAACTTCAATTTTTATTTTTTTATTTTTTTTTTTTGTCAAATTTTGAGGCAAATTTGAGGCAACGGTATATTCCTGATTTTCAAATATGTGAATCGATTGAGAAAATAGAAATTGAGATAAAAACACAAGGGTTTAATAGGAACCCAAAAAAGAGCAATGTTGTGGTTTATTCAAATTTTCAAACCCAAAGATGCAGAATAGAAATGCAGATAACAGTTTTTAATGTTCTATTTTAAGTGTTACAATTAGACTATTAAATCTACTCTTTTGTTCTTCAAAACATTGTTCCCCCTTCCCACAAAACATGTGTAAAACAAATTGAGAAATAATTCTTTCATGCCATGTTTTTTGCTCAATTTAACATGGGTAGGCTTTATATTTGTCAATATCCTTATACCGAGCAAGTTTTAAAATATTGACAAATATAATGTCTACCCATGTTGAAATGAGAATAGAGCATAACATGATGTAATTATTTCGATTCTATTAAAAAAATTTAGAACCTTTTTACTTCGCAGCGGACCTATAATACACGTTCGAAGGAAGCTATTTTTATTTGATGAGATTGAAACGTTATAGAAAATCAACCGTTTCACGATGAAAATTGATAAAAACAGATACATGTGAACCTACTTTTAGAAATTTTTTATTAATTTCCTAGCGAGCAACACCAAAACAAACCTCCATTTTGATCTGCAGCGTTCTTTAAAATACAAAAATCCTAAATGACGTATCAATTTCAATTGTGACGTCAATCATGTGCAGTTCATGTTTAATTGGAGTTATAACATGACGAAAGCGAAAGAGGTATGGCTGTTCAATGCTTTTTGGTCGGGTTGTTGTCTCTTTGACACATTCCCCAATTCCATTCTCAATTTTACGTCATATTAGAATTGATGTTTTCACATTCTTAGAACGGGATTGTATTTCAAAATAAGGGTGCTTCTCATAACAGTGAAATAAGGGTTCGATGTTGTATAATGTATTATAGTTAAATTTCTAAATATTTGAGATGAAATAAAGAGTAAAATTATGGGTTACAATAAAAGAAGCATAATTACAATTACATGAATATGTAAAAAGTGGTCGATTTCAGATTACACTATATAAGTATCTAAACATAAACTCCTTGCATACTTACTACTGAAACATTTTAAACACAGAATTGACGAAGCAATTATTGTCATAGCCACAGGGATGCAAATCAAGATCGAGATGTAAACGATTGAGAAATCGCCAGAACCTGAAAGAATATACCATGTCTATTAATGTACGTTTTAACTTTCTTAATTCTGAACTGTAATTTGTTTGTCCCATTGGCCACATAGCTATTCATTTGGTTCGATACTTATACTTCATTTTCTTTCAAAATTTGGCTGTCAGCGTGCCTACTGAAAGTTAATCCAGAAAGCGTTTCAGAGGACGCATAATATAAATATAACTTTATTTGTATTTTTCATGATACTCACGGTTTCTTCATCAATGTGCGATGAACATCGCTGTTAAGGTGAAAATGGTTTAGTAATTTCACAACGGGAAGTGTACACATTTAATATAAGGAACTTTGATAAATGATGTATTTGTGTTAATGTAACGACTGCTAACTGCTAACTATAAGATAGCATATACGATTAAAGCTCTTAAAGGAAAACCATGCCTACACTTTAGCATGCATGGCGCGTGTTATGTATGAATACCTAACAGATACGCTTCAATCAATACAACGAAGAGCAAAATGATTAATGAACAATGATGAAGTTTAAAAGCATAAACAATTTAAAAAAATGCTAAAAAAGAGGTCAAAATCTTGCTCATGTTATTTATGTCTGAGGATACAAAACATGTTCTAAATTGTGACGAATCACTTCATATCGATTCTACTTTCAAAGACTTATAGATAATCGACGTCCATTCCTCAAATCGACGTCCGTTCCTCAAATCGACGTCCGTTCCTCAAATCGACGTCCAATATTTTAACCTTCTAATCGACGTCCATTGTGACGTTATGAATCACAAAAACGACGTCTTAATTATTAAAGTCTCCTCTCATCGTGATGTCTATAAATTTCATTGAATAATATATTTTTAAATTGATCTTTGTTTATATTGTCTGTATGATAATCGTAATGTCTTTTTGTGAAGTAGCTAACATAAACTATAACTGTTTTTTTAAATCGGTATCAAAATAAATAGACAAACATCAGAAAATGACAATAAGACAATCACCGACATCATATTACTAGTACATGTACATACACATTAACATTTTGGTGAAAGATGTTCATTTACCGACTTACGTTGTTGTTTTCCATTCTTGTTCATATAAACAAATACATGTGGGTATACATTGTACGACAATGAGACAACAAACCAAAGACAAAGTTAATCGCAAGACATCTAGAGGGTAGTATACAGACTCAAACAATAGAAAGAATACAAAAGTACGCCCAATTGTTGAAAAGTATAATGATTTGGTCTTAAATGTTTCAACAACGTTTTGAGTTTTAGATTCAACCCACCCGTTAATAAAGATGTGATTTCTCTGCGACAAGTAAATAAAACGGACGTCGATTAGAGAGGCCAAAATTGGACGTCGATTTGAGAACAACAAAAAAGACGTCAATTAGAGGGACATAAAATTGGCCGTCGATTTCGAGTGATATTTTTATTGTGACGTCAGATTTGGACGTCGATTTGAGGACCGGACGTCGATCTGAGTCTTTATACTTATTTACTATCGGGGCCACGAATAAGAAAATAAAAATATTCATTTGTACATGTTTCCACTAATACAAGCATCTGCTTTGTCTAATTACCAATTAAAGAACTTTTTAAGTTAACAAAAGATTCATTACAATGTATCTTTCCTTTTAACTTCTTATTCTATTTATGAGGTTTAAATATTGGCCTTTATTTATTCTTATCAACATACTTTAACTTCTTTCCACTCCATTTTGTACTTAAAATAAAATCAAATCGATTTTACAAATTTGTAGCGTTATTTATACGGCTATTAGTTTGACAACTGTATTTAAAGAAAATGTTTATCATATTTCATTTCTTTCTTAAAGTTATTTTTAAACATTGACATGTTTACCCATGGAAACACGTTTTAAAAAGACTAGTTTTTCTTTTTTTTTTTTAGTAGACAATATATTTTAGTTGATCATCACTTTATGGAGTGTTAAATGTATGAGCTTAAATCTTTGTATTTAAACATGCTTGAGGAGCTTTTTAGTTCAATTTAAATATTTGATAAACTCAAATTTACCACAAAAGTTGAATATGTTTTATATACTTGAAGGACCCATTTTGGATAAGCAGGTGAACACAGACATTCGTTTTAATGAATATTATATAATTTATTCAAATATCTTCAAACTTGTACTGCTATTGAATTATTGTCTTCTCATTATCTAAATGATCGACAGCTTGTCTGTATGCAGTGGCATTAATTATACCATTTCTAGATATAAATTCGGCAACAAAACAACTGAAGTGCTAACTGAAAACTGCAAGGAAGGATAAGGTAAACACACGTGGTAATAAGATAATATCAATCGATTTTAAAAGACAAATTTAAAACACAAAATTATTTATCAACTGTTATCATAAAACCTAAACCAAATAATGATTTACGGATGACTAATCTTACAGGTGACAAGTGTGTTTTGATGGTAGTTTGCAATATATATATAGCGTTATCTATATATATATATATATCATTCGTCTAAATATCAGCCCAGCAATGTTAGATCTGTAAATTTGCGGTTCTTCCCTTGCCGGGATTCGAACTCGTGCTACTAAGATATCTTGGCACCAAATCGCCTTGCACTATGTCCGACGCGCTAGACCACTCGACCACCTAGGCGCTACAAAAATAAAATTTTCGGTGGCCGGGTGTTACCTTTCCTCGTCAGTTTTTATCTAGCGTCGTAACACAGTACATGCTATATAAGGCATGACGATGGAATTTTTACAGATCAGCTGAATTATCTATCGTAGAGGATCTTACAAATCAATGTATAGGATGTCACAGCAATAATTTATCATAAGTACGTCTAAACCAGTGACAACTCTACTACAGATTTTATCCATCGGATCACTAGTGATGGTGATACAAGGCATATATATATATATATATATATAAGAACATCAATTGTTCGACCTGTTAGTCAAATGCGTTTTGTTAAAATATACTTTTTCACGTTTTGGTCTTTTGGAAAATGTTGTTTGTGCTGTATTTAGACCCCTCTACCAAGAAATTTGTTTTGCATGCACACGTATAAGAATTGCGGTTTTTATCCAACGCAATCATAGGTCTGAACGTTGTTTTCAATTTAGAGTTGTTTATATTTTCCTTCGGGTTTATATGATCCGTTCATCCTATTTTGACTCCTCAAAATTCAAGAGTCTATCCTAAATTGAGGTAAATTATATGGCCTTCCAAATACCGTTTCGATTCCTAACATCACTGAAGAGACATTAATTGTCGAAATCCGGATATGGTGTACAAAAATTCTTTGCACCTTTTGTTTGCGGTATACAATCTTTTCCGCAAGTTTATTGTTTTCTGTTTGGTATAAGATTTATAATTAAGATCCATTTTTTTACACCGGGTGATCCGTACATTTGGCAATCGCCAATGGCAGTCAGCAGGGTTTAAGAACATTTGTTGTTCGACCTGTTAGTCAAATGCGTTTTGTTAAAATATACTTTTTCACTTTTTTGATCTTTTGGAAAATGTTGTTTGTGCTGTATTTAGACCCCTCTAACAAGAAATTTGTTTTGCATGCACACGTATAAAAATTGCGGTTTTTATCCAACGCAATCATAGGTTTGAACGTTGTTTTCAATTTAGACTTGTTTATATTTTTTCGTTTGGGCTTGTATTATATTTGCCCTCGGGTTTATATGATCCGTTCATCCTATTTTGACTCCTCAAAATTCAGGAGTCTATCCTAAATTGAGGTAAATTATATGGCCTTCCAAATACCGTTTCGATTCCTAACATCACTGAAGAGACATTAATTGTCGAAATCCGGATATGGTGTACAAAAATTCTTTGCACCTTTTGTTTGCGGTATACCATCTTATCCGCAAATTTATTGTTTTCTGTTTGGTATTAGATTTATAATTAAGATCCATTTTTTTACACCGGGTGATCCGTTTATTTGGCAAACGCCAATGGCAGTCAGCAGGGTTTCAGAACATTTGTTGTTCGACCTGTTAGTCAAATGCGTTTTGTTAAAATATACTTTTTCACTTTTTTGATGTTTTCGAAAATGTTGTTTGTGCTGTATTCAGACCCCTCTAACAAGAAATTTGATTTGCATGCACACGTATAAAAATTGCGGTTTTTATCCAACGCAATCATAGGTTTGAACGTTGTTTTCAATTTAGACTTGTTTATATTTTTTCGTTTGGGCTTGTATTATATTTGCCCTCGGGTTTATATGATCCGTTCATCCTATTTTGACTCCTCAAAATTCAAGAGTCTATCCTAAATTGAGGTAAATTATATGGCCTTCCAAATACCGTTTCGATTCCTAACATCACTGAAGAGACATTAATTGTCGAAATCCGGATATGGTGTACAAAAATTCTTTGCACCTTTTGTTTACGGTATACCATCTTTTCCGGAAGTTTATTGTTTTCTGTTTGGTATTAGATTTATAATTAAGATCCATTTTTTTACACCGGGCGATCCGTTTATTTGGCAATCGCCAATGGCAGTCAGCAGGGTTGAAGAACATTTGTTGTTCGACCTGTTAGTCAAATGCGTTTTGTTAAAATATACTTTTTCACTTTTTTGATCTTTTGGAAAATGTTGTTTGTGCTGTATTTAGACCCCTCTAACAAGAAATTTGTTTTGCATGCGAACGTATAAAAATTGCGGTTTTTATCCAACGCAATCATAGGTTTGAACGTTGTTTTCAATTTAGACTTGTTTATATTTTTCGTTTGGGTTTGTATTATATTTGCCCTCGGGTTTATATGATCCGTTCATCCTATTTTGACTCCTCAAAATTCAAGAGTCTATCCTAAATTGAGGTAAATTATATGGCCTTCCAAATACCGTTTCGATTCCTAACATCACTGAAGAGACATTAATTGTCGAAATCCGGATATGGTGTACAAAAATTCTTTGCACCTTTTGTTTGCGGTATACCATCTTATCCGCAAGTTTATTGTTTTCTGTTTGGTATTAGATTTATAATTAAGATCCAGTTTTTTACACCGGGTGATCCGTTTATTTGGCAATCGCCAATGGCAGTCAGCAGGGTTTAAGAACATTTGTTGTTCGACCTGTTAGTCAAATGCGTTTTGTTAAAATATACTTTTTCACTTTTTTGATCTTTGGAAAATGTTGTTTGTGCTGTATTTAGACCCCTCTAACAAGAAATTTGTTTTGCATGCACACGTATAAGAATTGCGGTTTTTATCCAACGCAATCATAGGTTTGAACGTTGTTTTCAATTTAGACTTGTATATATATATATATATATATTACATTTATAGTTCCTTTTTTTGTTATTGGTGTTGTTGTGTACACTTTTTAGGCGTTTATATATATATATATATATATATATATATATATATATATATATATATATATAGTTCGTCTAAATATCAGCCTAACAAGAGAGAGAGAGAGAGAGAAAGATTGTTGTTTTTTTCAGAATTTAATTAAGCTAAAAATTTAACAGTCGGATTCTACTATTGAAACATGTGAAAGTTGCCATGATTGTCAATTAAAAACAAACATGTGTTACTTGCCCATAGCTGGTATAGTATTGTTGTTACCCTGTGTTGAATCAGACCGAGAGATTGCTATTCGTTGAAGATTTGTTTTTTCTTCGAAGATGGCTGCAATTAAAAAAGTCTAAAGTAATAACATAATATAAACATTATGACGTTTCGATTCATTTAATGGACAACGTTGATTTTGTGTGAAAAAATGTCTTAAGTATATGGACAATCATCAAAAGTCGTAATGCAAATAATGTTTGGTTAATAATGCGTTTATTGTTAGTCTTTTTATCGAAAATACACTGTAAGTGTAACTGAAAATTAAGGGAATAGAAATGATATATTGTGTTTTAATTCTTGATACGAAATCAGTTGATGTATAAAAAAAACAGAACAGACAATCAAAGGAACAGGGCCGATTGCTGTTCCTCAAAGTTATAGCATTAACGGTAATGATGTTACAGTACCAGATGCGAATTTAGATTATTCACGTATCTGTCGTGATGCTCGAGATCACAGTATCTGAATAGTAAACAATCGTTGAATAGCGGTGTTAATCAAAAAGAACAAAAGATAATATTAAACTCTGGACAAAGAAGCAACACATTGTACGAGGAAGTTAAGTTATAATTATTCAAAGTTTTCATAGCAACAATTTGCAATGTACTTTATCGGCATACTCGATCCAAAACTGAAGAACAAGCTACGGGATTGGTGATACCTTCGACAAATAACAGTTCCTGATGTAAGAACAAATTACACACATGGTATACCAGTGTCTAAAAATTTCGCATACGGTCCAGATATACACACCTTTTCAGAATGTTCAGAAAAGATTTTGCTCAGAGACCGACATCTTCGCTAGCTTAAAATGAAATTTACAATGTATGGGTAGCATTAAATCATGTAGAAGGATATGTCAAAGTTTTATATCAGTGATATTCTTAATTGTCATACCTGATCCATTATAAATTTTCGTTTCATAAACCAGTAACTGACTTTTCTGATTCTCCTGCTCAAATCTTAATTGACATGTAAACGACAGCAACTCCGTATCAGATGTTGACAAAAATGAGTAAACGAAGTTATGGCTTGTACAAGAACATTCGTCCTCCATACAGATTCGTCTGGATATATAGCAAACACCATTGCTTGATCTCATATTCGCTGTGGTGATATTATTTATAAGAATCTCAGCTGCTAATCCAAATGGAGGGTACATGCTACTACAGTTCAGTGTAAAATGAACTGTACTGACGTTTTTTTCTAATTGTATTTGCAGGTTAACATATTCAGGCAAATGTTGTTCTGCATACGACAAATTGATAAATAGATATATACCAAATAAGTTTGGCTGCAAACCTTGATTTCTCATCATGTTGGATGTCCAATTCTACAATAAAATATGAAAAATCATAGTTTTCCTGATTCATTAACAAAATAATGCGTTGGGACTTGCATTTTATACTGATTTTACTATAGGTTCTGATGAATATTAAACCTAAGCGATAGTGAGGGGCAAAATACCGGCCTAAATGGCCAACCCGTGGTAACATCAATATATATTAAAGCCATCATAAAGTTTTCTATTCTAATAGGTCAGAGAAGGCAATTCTTTTTGATCTAAGCGTTCTAGATGGAGACAAATATTTGCTGTTCCCGTAGTTAAACACACTATCATTATTGGCGTACAAGACGAGAGAATTGATTTAGTGACATTCTTGGACATTTAACATTACCATTTTAGACAGTTTTCGACGAAGTTTAATGATTATCTTACTTTTATTTAAAACAAAAAATTGTCTTTCAACAAATTCTACTCATCGTTTGTTTATGTTTTTGTGTTTTCAGATCTTTTCATTTCACATTCGTGCAATTTTCCTAAAATGCTTATGTTTTTAGAGCATTATTCAATGACTTCATTAACACCGATTTACTCCGGGTAACCAATTTATAAAAATTGTACTATTGGAACAGCCTAAAAAAATCATGACGTTCCAGAACAGCTGGTACACTATATTGATATAAAGCAAAACAACAAAAGTACCGAACTCAAAGGAAAATTCAAAACGGAAAGTCCCATATAAAATGGCATAATCAAAAGCTCAAACACATTATTTGAATGGAAAACAACTGTAATATTCCTGACTTGGTACATGGATTTCTTTTTGTAGAAAATGGTGGTATTTTACCACGGGTGTATGCTCAAAGTGTTTGAAGAACTTCATATTAGAATGTTGTTTTATTATCATTTATACCATTATTTTAGGAAAGTGATTTTCATTCACTATTTTATCGCATATGTTCAAAATGTTTTCTTCTTAAAGGGATTGGTTTTAATTACAAAACATGAATAGGCATTGATGAATTAACACAGTTTGTCAACGCCATGTTCAATTCATGCCTTAACAAATAGCAAAGACACCTGTCGCTTGTGGAATAAAGACTTTCCAATATCTGTAAGCTTTTTTGTTTTTTGTTTTTGTTTTTGTTTTTGTTTTTGTTTTTTTTCTTTTTCAAAATGGCTGTGAATCATAGGCGCAGCTTTTCTGGCTGCAGTAATAGTTTCGTCATAAATTTGATACAATGCGAATGTAACCTTTTTCTATCATTGACTGCTTATTAGTCCCTTTGTTAGTCGAAAAAAAAACATTCGGATTTAAAAAATTTCTAGATTTTTGGATCTAAAGTTATGTGTCCAATTTATGAAATATAGTATACATTTTAATTTTTGAATCGCCATTCAATAGGTACTTACATGTTTCAGCCAGAAATTCGTCTCAATCCGAACACTCTTAATATTTTTGACTAGCCATTGGTGTTCTCCAAAAGCTAGTCTCCTTAAATCTAACATTATCAGAATGTAGTTTTATCTACAAACTACTAATGAATACTCAGCAAGTGGTCTGTAGAGTTTCACAACTTTCAGAATAAAAGACGAAAACGGGGTAGTCACGTTACATATTTGACCCTTTTCCTCAACTCTCAACGCCAGTAAGATAGCGTGTTAATTACAAATCCACAATTCCAATACAATTTAATGAAATCAAAGCAAACAATTCTTTGGTATGGTTTTTCAGAACTTTTATTCGAAGGAAAGTTTTCACTATAATTGCAAATGATCACACATTTGGAATGTTTGTCACAGAAAGGTAACAAAATCATGTTCATGATGTTTATATTAAATAAAAGTTAGCAGGATTTTACAATTGTTTGGGTTCAGGGGTCGAGAGTGTGACATCAAACCCCTGCATTTTAGGTTGATTTCAAAGTTTTGTTCCAAAAATCCGGTACTTTCATAATGCACCTTTGTCTGATAGCTATTTGTCTGGCAAGAGAAATTGGCAAAGTTTATTTTATTTTAATAGACTTTTTCAGCAAGAAATAAATAAAGATGGTTATTAGATATTTAACACTAAACAGATAATTAAACTTTCAATGTGTTCCATAATAGAATTACATCTTTATTGTATTAAATTGTTCTATGGTTGAAATAAATAAGATAAACATGACATGTTCGTTTCACAACGTTGACTATATAAAAACATGGTAAAAACGATTACCAATGATGAAAAACGATAATTGCAAATAAGACTAACTCTCCAACTAGCTGTTTGGTTAACACATATGAACTAAATAACATTTCTCACCATTATTTTAAAAAATGAATGTATTTGTTCAGAGGAAATTATATTACGATTGCAGTAATGTTTAATCAGTGTCGTTGAATTTTTTGGTGTTAACATAATTTGCACATTTGTAAAATCAGTTGATTAAGTCATGATATTTTACAATGTTTTGGAGGCAGTAAAAGTTTAGAAATTCGATTAAATTTTAACATGTTTAATATTAACAATAACATATACGCTTTAAATATTTAGACCAAAACACGTTATTTCGGAATGAACTTTAAAAGATAAGGCCAACATTTAATATATTATTGAACAATAAAAATGATAGCAAAACGCAGTATCTATACGAATTTAAAGAACAAAATGAACCTTGTAATTTAGTGTTAAAATTCTTTTTGTGGTGAAATTTTTGCTCAAAAAATATAAGTAATCATTACTTAATTGTAAAACAATGTAACACTTATCTTGTTTTTAAAGAATATTGTAAATGTCCATACTTCACATGTATAAAGAAGTAATGTTTGTCGTTTGACAAATTCAACTGTTATGATAAATCAATCTGGTTTTCATTACATTTATCTTGTACCGAGTATTTTCATTGGTCTGACTTGTTTAAACAAGTTGTTGAGGACATATGATAAAGGAGACTGTTTGATATCGTAGGTAGGTTATGAGAAATATTTGAATAATTTATATATCTTTACTGTACATTTTAGAGGGTTTTGTCTCTTCTTTGAATTATAATTTTCGATAGAATTTTAAACTATTTAGCTGTTACATACTTTTAATTTATTTATGTCTAAAACCTAAACGTATAAAATAATTTAAGGAATGCCAGTAACGCAACGAACGTGATAATCTAATGAATATGTGTGTACAGGTAACTGTTCCGGTCTGTCAAGTAAGACGTCTACTACTCGTGCTTTATGTTAGAGAGTGTTTTATTCTCTCAAAAACTAAGATTGTATATACAACCTGTAGTGGGCCCAGAAGTTAGATGCATAAGTGTATCATTATATAAAAATTAGCAAATGTGATATGATTGTTAATGAGGTTTATATTCAATATCGACAAAGGACACATACAGGTTGACTTTTTACTTGATGCATGTGGAAAAATTGAATGATTTGATTTTCCTTTTAAAATACTGATTTATTTTAGCAGCTATCTTGATAATTCCGGATTAACCTTAATTGAAAGTTACATTAAAAGGTTCCAATTTCAAAATAAATTTATCTAGCTAAAATATTCAGAATAAAGAAAGTTTAAATAACAGTCAATCAATGATTATAACTGCATTTGTATAATTGAAAAGTTTAAAACTAAACTATACAGCATTTTTTTCAATCAAAAAGTACTTCGTCACTTTTATTTTCTAATGTGAACATAGAATAGTCATTTTTCCAACACATTAATGGCGTTTGAAATTGTTGTCTGAATGCGGGATTGTTGAAATTGAATTTGAACTTAACGTGTCACCATATGTATAATATTTATTTTAATTAACAGTTGGTAACACTCAATTGCGAATTTTATAAGAGTTACACTACAGGTGCCACATGTTGAGCAGTATTTGCTTTACTTCCTGGACACCTGAAATCACACATATTTATTTTGTTGAGGTTCATATTGCTCAGTCTTTAGTTTTGTATGCTGTGTTTTGTTAGGCTTTTTTGTCGTTTTTCGATTTTTGGCATGACATTGTCAGTTTGGTTTCGTCTTTTGATTTTAGTTATCCTTTTGCAATCGTCTTCCTCTTTTATTCATGTTGTAGACATCTGGCCATGGTCATTTCATCAAATCAAAATCAGACAAAATAAGATTTGTTTAAGAAAGAATGCATTATCAACACTTTTTTTGCTAAACCTTTTTCGTTCACTATATTTGTATCTGCAATTATTTAAAAGGAATATATGAGTTTTGCTTGTGGAAAGTAAGATTCTTTTTATATATTGTTTCCATGCCGTTAAGTTAGTGTAACATGTATAAATACATAATAAAATAAAACAGCGCTTACATGCTTCCATAATGATACAGCAGAATTGTTTGTATAGCTATAAAGTCAACCTTTGCTTTAATTATGCATTGGAATGAATATTTGAGTAAGTCATACTGAACTTTTAATGACAATTATATCGATGTTAGCCCTTGTTTGACATACTCCTGTACTATATAAAGGCATATTCAAACGCTCTTGTGTTTTTTTACATTTAAAACCATACAGACAACTGTGCGATTGTTTGTCAAGTCACGCGTTTAGTTAATGATGAGAACCTAAAATATAGAGTTGCTATACTGTTCATTTTCAAACTTACGAAGTATTCTTTTTTTTTTTACAAATTTGCAATTTTCCTGCGTCTAGTATAACTCAACTAAATATGACGTAAAACTGTAATATATTTAGTCACATACGCTAAGTTGAACATTTTAAAACAAAACAATCTAACAACCTATCTACTACACAAATAACTTTAGGCATGCCGAACAAAGAAGTAGTTATTTAATTTCCCTGTGAACGAAAGGACAAAAGAACCTGGTATATTACTTTGTAAAGAGATATAAAACAATTTTAGATGGCATGCCATAAATATATCGTATGACTGTATGAATGAACTAAAGTTTAAACACGGATTATATTTACCGTCTATGACAAAGAGCATCCGACCTATAACTGATATGAAATAGATTACAGTACAATCAAAGTGAACCGAAGTTAATATTGTATCACAAGTCAAACTAATAAAAATATCTAATGGTCGTTTGGATGCTATAATTTATTTAGCTTACCTCAGTGCAATCGGTTTCTTTTCTGTTGTTTAGTCACTTTTCAACCTAGCTTGATTTTCAATACAGAATTGTAAGTTGTGGTGTCACGGTACAGGCTTGTTATTCTTCACATATCACCTGTAAGCCTAATTGTTTGCTGAATGTTGATAAAAGAAGTGTACTGATATTGTAATTCACGTTGCCATCCTATACAAAAGTATACTATTTTAAGATTAAACACAGATTTTAGAAATGTTAAACAATTGTCACGAAAACAAACTGACATCATAAATAAATATGTGTTGTTTGTATATCACTTATATGTTAACTGTCTTTAAATTTACTGTTTATAAAAGGTTCAATTATCAAAACACTAATGTGTTTTTAATCCAAGGTAAATATTGCCTCTGTCGTATTTTACAAAACTTTTTTGTACTGCTTTTCCGCTTCATAAATGATTTGGCCTTCTAACTGCTATGTTAAAGGACAACTGTTGAGTCTTATTTAGACGAATTGCACTTCTGGAGTACCCAATTATAAGCCTAGTATCTTTGATGAGTTATACTAACCGCTTGGGCAAAGCCATTACTGATGGACGTTTCGCTCTCCGGGTAACACCAGCTAAGTAGTCCTTTAAAATTTAAAAAGAAAGATGTCTCAGATATTTATGTTCGCTCAAACTGAAATCTTTTTTTATCTTTTGTTTAAAATATGGGATAAATAAATCATTGCATATAATTGCTCATGTCACTCACGTTATTAATTATTGAACAATAACATCTCCTAGTCAGGCAGACTTGATAGTGAAGTCGAAATACCCTGTCATAACGATATGTTGAACGTTATGATCGTTTGGATTATTACAGTGTATTTATACATGTTTGCCCTCTTATTTGAATATAACTAACGTTGCATACAAAACACTATAAGCACTTTCGTGATGATAATGATAATGTGATAACTGAAATTACAATTTCAATTTCAATATTTTTTTTTTCATATAAATTTCCAATAAAATCTATAGTGTTATGAAAATGTCAGCGTGCGTGAAATTAAGATCAAATTTGTGGGACAATTTCTTTTTTAATTGGAATACATAAAGTCAAAAGGAAAAAAAAGTAAAATAACAAAAATACCGAACTCCAAGGGAAATTTAAAACGGATAGTCATTTATTAAATGGCAAAATCAAAAGCTCTAACACATCTGAAGAACGGAAATCAACTGTCATATTTCTGACTTGGTACAGACATTTCCTTATGTAAAACATGGTGGATGAAACCTTTTTATTAATAGCTAGCTAAACCTCTCACTTATATGACAGTCTCACTGAATTCTATTACATGTACAACAATGTGTTAGCAAAACAAACAGACGTAATAGGTAAAAACGTCAAATGTTGGGGTACAACAGTCAAAATTGCAATATAATATTAATCACTAAAAAAAGGAATAACTGTTTCAACAAAGAAACACAAATTGGCACAAAGACAAAGTATATAAGCAAAAATGGTAGACAAGAATTCAAAATTGACCATAGCACAATAACCCAATAGCTGCATGTATAATTACAGAGCCACGTCATAAGTATGTTATCAAAACAGTAAAAGTTAAAAATATACAAGAACAAACAAAGGGATTTTAACACGTATTTAAGATGATAAAAACGTCAGTACTTATAATTTTTACCTCAGGACCATCATGCATTATTTATAAAGTTGAAACGGAATATTTATCATCCAGGTCTTGGTATCTTTCGATGAACTTTTTAGAAACAGGACAAGACGTTCTGTGACATAACCTTGGTTCATCAACTTTCTGCTCGTACTCTGGTAACGTTTTATGATAATAAGTAGCAGCTCTTGAATACCAAATGAGTTGGGAAATATATATCCCATACGCAGGTGAAGTTGGTATATTGCTGCTGTGATGAGGGAAAATTATATTTTCGAAATTAAGATCGTCTCGCTTGTCAGAGATTGTGGTATTGAAATGCCTGCTTATTTCAAATTCGAGGTACAAGTCTAAAATGAGACAGAGGAAGCCATATCTGTTGTTTCTTTATTTTCTAGTTCTGGAGGATATATTAATGGAACCCAATAAGAATAGTTTGAATTGTTAATTGAAGGAACATTAAAAATATATATGAAATTAAATGATCGGGCTTTTTTTATTTTCCTGTTGTTTTTTTTTTTTTTTTTTTGACAAAAATGAAAACAACACGTTAATTAATATCATGCGTTCGAAGCGCGTTTCTGGATTCACCTTCATCAGGAACGCTCAAAGCCGAATATTTGAAAGCTGAGAGTATATAAGAACTGAAACAGTTAAAGGGCTATATTACAAAAAAATACCTACAAAATAGCCAAATCCATTTAAGGTCTACTTTGCCTGATCATGCTGACGAAGTTGAAATCTTAGTTCTTTTATAATTCCAAATTTATAAACGGACAGTTTTAGAATAATTTATTATAAGTGTATGAATGAACTCTGACTCATATGGAAATAAGAAGATTTCGGCAAGAAAAATGATGATGTCTTAGTCAAGAAAATACGTTTGATGCTATTCATTATGTCCATACACATGGCTAAATTGATTTATTGCTTATATTGTGTCAGAAACGAGATCACAACAACAACACAATTTTCAAAATATAAGTGTTTCTCCGTGTGAATGACGACTTTATTTAAACTGTTGCTAGTTGTGATGAATTCGTGATCTTACGCTTTGTTTTGTATATTTGTAGTCCGAATATCAAAATTTGATTAAGTTTGTTTATATTGTGTTCGTTATAATTCACAGTTCCTCTTTTTCTTTCAGAGAAAATGCAATTATAAGGAAAAGAATTCAGTATGAAGCATGTATTGTTTATCTTTATAGTTTTAATTCCTTTCAAAAGTGAGTATCTATAACATGTAAAATTCGGAGATTGAGAAATTGTTTTTCACAAAATAGAATAACAAGCCAACGAGACAATTATTTGTTAGATCTTGTGACGTTGATGTTGGTATCTATAGCTCATCACACGGAATTCAACAATAGGAATAATCTATATCGTAAAGAAAGATATATAAGGTTTCTCCATGGCAATCTGAAAAAAAATCAATAAAGTAAGACTACAGCCTGATTCATGCCTAAACAATTATCAAAAATCAAAAAACCAGATACAACATATAAATTATAATAGAGCATTCATTGGTTGATTGAATAATTCCAAAAAGGGATTGGAGACCTATCTGTTCTAGGATATCTGTCACCTAGAAAAAATAAGACTGCTGAACTTTTATCTCTCCTACTATTTTAGCTTTAATAAGTTGCAAATAACAAAACACATAAGAAAAGACAATTCAGTGACTTTTTGTGAATGGTCCGTTTCTTTTTATGACTCCCCAACTGATGGAAATTTGAGACAAAATAATTTTACCTATGTTCATATCTCGTAGATCGATTCAGGAAAGACAAATCAACGTTACAAACAAAAAGTGGGGGAATTAAATGAAATCGAAATAAGAAGGAGATCGGTGCCACGACATGGAAGGCTACTCCTGATATGCATGTTTCACCATCCATGGAAACTGGGTTTTTTGGGGGTGGGGCTGTTTTTGATAAAAGAGATATTGTTATACATAACATTACACTTGAGTCACAAAATCTGCATGAAAGGCTACGAAGGACCTAGGAACCTACATATAATGATACCATGGGGGAGGGGGTTCGTGTCTTCCGCAAACTTCTATGCTGATGGTATTATTAATTATATACAGTGTGTTTCTCTTCAAAACTCAGCAAAGACGTTAGGCTTATTTTTTGTTAAGCATGAAGCGCGTTTCGTCTACATCAAACTCACCAGAAGCGCTCGAAGCTATACAGTTGAACAGCCAAATCAAATGCGAAGCTGAAGTTAATAATTTTACAGTTATGCGAAATGCTACTTAAGCTATATATGCCTGAAACAATCCATCGAATTATATATTATTTATTTATATAAACCCGGAATAAAGATTCGGAACAAACTGTTCTAATTTCCTTTCTTGGTTTTTCATTTCAAAATAGTTTGGTTCCAACCGTGCGTTTGATTCCTCTTGCATGTTAGCGAACTTTTGCCAGCACTTTATCTTTAGGAATACTTGACTTATATTTGAAATTAATCAAACAATTTAAAATCAGAACTTGGATCCTAATCTTAAATGTGATATGTCTCCTTTTTAATCTATTTCAAATTATATCATACTTTTCAACAACAATTACTATACACATGTCTGGATGGTAATACTATATACATTACATAGATAAGTTTAAAATGAAGTCCGTTGGATGAAACATTAAGTCGGGTTAAGCAAACCATCTTTTGAGTCACCTGGAAACAGTTAAAAAGAAGATATGTAACCATACTCTAGCACTTAATGTTAACTACCACCCTACTTAATTGATTTAAATATATGCTAAAAACATTTTGCTCTTCTGTATACTATAAGATTAATGTTCATGTTCAATCAATTCACACGATTTCTTAACGAAGGGTAGCTGAAGTTCGTTTAAGAAAATCCTATAGATCTATTATGGTTTTTTTTTATTTAGTATTTTAGAACTCATTTTGGTACCAGGTCATCTATAACCCTCCATGCTTATTTTATTTTCAAATATTGCATTTATACATTTTTTAACATGATTTTGATTGGTGTATAATTAATACCCTTAATTCCGCGAAAAAAGACCACCAGAGAACATTAGGAATACAAGTTTTATTTTCGTTTTTATTTAATTATACTTTGGATTGCATGTCCTCATTTATTCTCCCAGCAGCTTATATGCCACATTGCTTATATTCAGTATATTCATCTAAGAACAAGCTATCGACTGTTATTACTTTCTTCACGTAATTGTGATGACGGATAGCATATATGATTGTTTACTTATATTTGTGTAATTCACCGTTTCAGAATCTAATGCATTCTGGGTAATTTGTTACAAAAAACGTACACCAAAACGTTGTGATTGGTTTAAAACGTTCTAAACAATGGAAATGCAACCAATGACGTAACGTTATTTTCATTTTGGTGTACAAACAATGCCATTACCCATAGTCCTATTTAGATTCTGAAAAGGCGAATTATGACCTCCATAACACAAGAAAATAACTTGTTTACAATAATATATTTCAGGGAAACCAACTAATATATTTTCCTAAAAATCTTTTTATTCTTCTATTTCTTGTACTTATGCTGCTTGTGTGTATTTTTTTTGTATTAATTTTAATTTTAAGAGAGACAATTTTGTTTCCGTTTAGCGACTCAGTTTGTAATGAATTAGATTCTTTAGTACATACGTTCATATTTATATTATGAGTACAGTTATTCATAAAGCCAGGAAGGAATTCATACATAATAAAACAGAAATGTTTCACAGTCTTCGAATGTATTTGAGTATTTGTATGAGAGTGAGACATACAAATACTATTATAGCATTGCACAATAGAAATAAATATTACAATAGGTTAGTTATTTGAATTTCAGAAAAAAAATCTTTAGATCAATGAGCATTAATGAAAATGATTGTTCAAATTGTTCACTCTCTGTGGGATTTTACCATGTATCCCATTATAATAAACCCGGTGTATATTTTTGAAACATATTTTAATTAGTAATTGAATCAGATTTACTTTTTTTCTTCAAATAAATGATATACGAATAACTGGAATTGAAATGATTGTTCAATTTGAATATTTTAATTTTTAGTTTAATGTAATTGTTGATAGTTAATGATTTGCTTGCCGATATAATTGAAATCTTGAGGATCTGTTTAATCATTAGAAAAAAACATTGATAACGAGATAAACTATAGGAGTTTTAATATGTTTTTAAAATGCTCTTATACAAAAAGACGTTGGTAATAGAGTAATCTTGTTGTTAAGGTATTATAACATATCGTATAGTTGACTGTTGGTTTAATAATAAGATGGTCTATAAGCGCATAAATGGCAGGTGTTATCATAAAATACAGGTAAATATTATCCCGTTCATCTGTTTAATAAGTTGCGGGTCATCGATTTATTATTACGTGGATATGTTATCAATATAGGGCTGTCAATCTATGGTTTCGTGGGAACAAATCTTATCAAAACGCTTACATGTCTACTGGAAATATTTGTTAGTTAAAAATTTGAAAAACCATCAGTTTTCCTTATATGAATTTGGCTATTTCGTAAAGGTGCTTTTTGATCATACGTTTCATAAATTGCGATATATTTGTTCATTTTTTGTCCTTCAGATATTTATGTTTGAAAGTTTCTGTTGAAGGTAAATCCAGAAAAGCGCCTCGAACGAATGAAGTTTATAAACAGCTTTTTAATTACTTGCATTTTGTCAATACCGCTGTTAGTGGTTGTTATTCCCGAGTATATAATCAGCTCAGTAGTCAGTGCTTCGGTGCTAACACAATTTATAACATATAATTATAAATGTATAAATATAGAAATTATTAAGAAACTAAAATTCCTTCAGGCACAGTTGATCTGATATGAATTTAGACTCGAAAGACACTTGTAATAAGTTGCTCTCGAATCAAATCAGTTGAATAAAATCAATCAATTACGAAGTTGAAGAAATTGAAACCATTCAAGATTCAAAGTTTTATTTAGAGTCGATATTCCATAAACTACATAAAACACAAGCTCTAGTGAGTTTTTCAAATCGACTTAATAACAAAATACAATACACACATACAAAAGTCATGAAAACAATACAATTTTAAACATATAATGCATAATAAGATACCACAAATGACATCTATAAGTTAAAAGCATAGTACACTTAAAACATAGCACAAGTTAATAATAAGATTGCACAAATTTGTGCAGCATTATAGCGAAACGATTTTAAGCCATTCTTAGTAGTTCGGACTCTTGGGAGTACTGCTGTTCCCTGTGATCTTAAATCATACTTGTTAATTTTTATATCAATCAAATCATGAAGGTAGCTCGGACTTTTTTTGTGAATTATTTTAAATGTTTCTATTGCAATTGTTTTTATTCTTCTTATTTTTAAAGATGGTAATTTAGATTTTTCTAGCAGTTTTTCGTATGGACTTTCATAATCTTCATAAATGAATCTTAGAGCTCTTTCTTTAATTTTTTTCATTTTAAAAGAATTTTTTTCGCTAAAGTAGTGCCAAATTACTGGACAATAGTTAAAATTCGAAAGAATGAATGAGTAGTATGCTGTTAACCTACCTAGCCTGTTTCAATATTTACCCATACGTTTTAGAATATTTAATTGTGTTGATGCCTTTTTACATATTTCAGATATATGATTGTTAAAGTTTAAGTCCGAATCTATAGTTATTCCAAGAAGTTTAACATTTTCTTCACAAAAAAATTTGTTTCCATTTAAATTAAATATCAAATTATGTTTATTTGTTTTTTTTTTCCAATGGCTATAGCCTTGAATTTGTCAGGATTAGCCTTCATTAAATTTATAGAAAACTAGTTTATTAGATGTAAACTATCAGTTATTAAACTTTCAACAACTTTATCTAAATCATGATCACTATATGATACAGTGTTATCATCAGCATAATTATAAATGGTGCTTTTTTGTACAAAATGAAATATGTCCATGGCTACGGAAAGTCACGCCTGTGAAGGGAAACCCCTCTTTTTGGAAAGTAAATAGCCGGGGATCACTGATTTTTTATCTTTAATCTTTGTAAAAGGTCTATAGTTATCGCTATCTTTTTTTAAACCTTTGATTCAAATTAACACTGAATGTAAAAATTGTAACCATTCACTGTCAATCATTACCATTTAATTATATATTTCGACAACATAGTACCATCGATGCGGTATCGACTACTTTTAAAACTTGAGATATTTAAATAAACCTATACATGCTATACGTGTGTAGCCTTTGCTTCTGATTATCGCCTGCATTATCAAATTAAACTTGCAAGTAAAAAGACAATGCATTCCTTGTAGATATAGCTTTACGCTCAACGTACAATCTTAACATCAATATAGTGATAGCTTGTTCACTTACGTGTAACGACGAAAGACAGCGAGAACGTACACGCATATCCCTTATAATTTACTTGTCGTAAGGACTAGGCAGAATTAACAGTCACCACTTTATTCTTATTGTATTCCATTTAAAGCATACTGAAAGTCGAGAAAATACTTTTTTGATGATGCATATAATGAGGCTTAAGTTACAAAGGGATGAATTATATTTCATCTTGAATTGTGCATACTGCACATAATGCATAACTCGGGAATATTGTCTATTTGTATGAAATTTTTCCTTTTTTCTAAAATAATGTTACAATTGTATTGTATTTGACCGATTTGCATTTGCCTTAAACGTGTTTCCACATTCATCAGAATTGCTATTTAATGTCTTGGAGTGATCATTTTTGGCATTTGAAATGTTTCATAAAACCAAAATCATTCTAACTAAAGGATACTTACACGTTTTAGCATTTTAACATTGACATTTTAATGCTTAATATATTGTCATATTTATTTAAAAAGAATGGCCAAATTCATCAAAGGTCAACGTTGATTACGTGAGTTAGACTTTAGTTTCTTAAGAAGATTTGTTAAGTTGTCCATCAGTTTACATGTCAAAATTCATTGTTCAGCGTCACGTCTGTTACGTGGAACCGCTAGCGGTACGTTAATGGTGTAGAAGAGCATAGTTTTTTTTTATATTGTACCACATTTTAAACCGACTCTATTGAAAAGGCATTTCATATGCAACTCTTACAACTTTCATGTTTTCCTTGCGTTATACTTTTAGTGTTTCAGCAAAAAATTCTTTAGAATTTTTCTCAAATTTCATAAGTAAGCAGAAAAGTATCTCGGCAAACCACTTCATATCATAAACAGTATTTAGGCGAGTGTCATTTTTCAAAAAGACGCTTAGTTAACGACTTTAATGCGCCCATCTAACAAACGGTTATATTATATATCATTCGAAAGCTTATTATCTGTACTTTCTGTTTTACCCGGTCGTCAATCATTCGTATTGTGCATTTTTTGTTAAATCAAGATTAAAGGTCAATAATGAACATTTCTTAATTCGCAATAATTAAACAAAATGATCTTTGCTGGTTCTTGTATGATATTTTTATTTCTAAAAATCACATGAACAGAATAGAATAGAATACCCGAATTCTAAATCAGGTGCACATTAAAGTGTTAATTGTGCAATAATTACAAAAAATTGCAGTATTTGAAAAAACCTTCAGAATAAATAAAATTGCGCTAAAAGCAATCTATTCTTTATGTATCAATATATATATATGTCCAAAATAGAATTAATTTATCTTGTATAGGCGAAGGAAATTTTTAACTAATTTTGGCAACCAATTTATTTACGGGATTTTGTGATTAGATAAATATGCGTTATTAGAATTAACCTCGTTCTTCGTTAGTATGAAAATAAAGTATGAAAATCACAAAAACAATCGCTGTCAGGTCAACAACAGTTGGGTTAAACGCAGCAAAATGAAAAGTGCTATGCTTTGTAAGAGGTTGCCTACTTTTACAAAAGATCTTGGTGATGATTGGTTTAATTCTTGGTGAGATTCATACCTAGTAACTTATTTTCCTAATGTGTTCTATATGTGATAATTAAAACTGTTTAGGAAGTCTTATTATAATTATAATTACTGAGAATTGCTAGAATTTTCAAATCAAAAGAAATAGACTGTAAGTCAATGTTTATAAAAATCTCATAGATACCAGACTTAAAACGTTGTACGCCAGACGTCTACAATAGACTCTTCAGTGAGACTCGAATCAAAAAGTTTTAAAGACCAAACAAACACGATGTTGAAGAGCATTGAGCACCAATCATCTCAAACCTTTTGTCAAATACAGCTAAGGTGATCTACTGCTGGGGGTAGAAACCCCGTAGTATTTGTAAAAATGAAAAGCTTTGTAAACAGATAATTTCTGACCATATCAGTGTATTGCATGTAAACCCCCACCGCCAGTGTCATCCACCAGTGGTTGTAAATAAACTCATAGATACCAGAATAAAGTTATGTACGTCAGACGCGCGTTTTGTCTACAGAAGACACTTTAGTGACGCTAGAATCAAAAAAGATAAAATACCCAAATAAAATACGAAGTTAAAGAGCATATGGGACCCGCAATTCCGAAAGGTTTTGCCAATTTCAACATGCAGCTGCATGTTACTGCAACATGTCATTTTTGTATAAAAAAAATTGCGTTGTTTAATGCAGTTTTCTACTACGGACTGACACAAAGTACATGTTCAGTGTCTAAAATATAATAGTTTTTACTTGTTGCGTCAATGCACGATGCAGTTGCAGCAACCAAGAAAACATTATTTTCATATTTGTTTAAGAGAAGTATTTGAAATTCAACTTTTCATTAATTTACTTTCTAAATATGTAATTATCTATTTATGTATTTAGTTATTTGGATAGTTTAATATTTATATATCAAGTCTTTCATTTCTTTTAATGATTATCATGAAATAACAAACAAAATAGCAAGAAATGACAAAAGAGTTTCTAACTGGCTGACTACTCAACTTCATATTGAAATATCAACGTTTAGCTCCCTAAATTCCCATTTAAGCATGAATCCCGCGTGATTTATTGCCTGTAAATATTTTCGCATTTTTTAATTGTGTTTCTTCAACCTAAAATTGACTACATATTTTTTTCATGTTAAACAGCTAAAGGCGATCAATTTGCAGATGGTTGTTTTCCCCGGGAAACTGTATAGATTGTTATGATTGGTTGTGTAATTAGCAAGAAGCGTGATTGCAGTAATATGATGATGCCAAAAACTTTCTTAGCACTAAATGAAACATGTTATTTAGTTTGATGGTAATTGACAATCCAAGAACAGACAAATATCTTGGTTTTCACATATTGTTATCATTTTCACTGTAATTACTAGAAAAGGGCGCTATAAATTAGATATACGTCATTACTATTTAAAAATGTGTTTGATAATTGACAAATAGTCTCTGTTCCTAAAGTTTTTCACATGTCAATACAGAATTTTATAATTTCAAAGGCATTCCCATGGGAACCAACTTACATCTGAAAATTGACAATGAGGGTCGGTTGAGAACAAAAATTTAATACAAAAGATATGTTTTAAACTTCTCCATTGTGAACTTTCAATTAACATTTCTATATAGCAAAATTCCAGCAGCGCCCGTACATGTAGTATATTTCTTCCAGTTGATACGATATTCAAGAGCTTGAATTTCCTCTCATGATTTCCTTGATAGAGGGTTGCTGCTTACAAGGAAGCTATTAAACCAAGAGTTCCAAATGATGAAGTTGAAAACATCCCTTCGAGTTGGTTAACCGTAATGGAATGTCTGTTTCACAGATGACCACGGATATGTTAAAAAGTCGTAACCTCAATCTCATCCTCATTTCCTCATACGTGAACATCTGAATTAGACTTGTAACCAGATTTGTATTTACATGAGTAAAACGACGGTTGCCAAATATGAAGCCGGATCTGCTTACCCTTCCAGATCATCTGCGATCACCCATCGATTTTGGTGGGTTTCGAGTTGATCTGTTAGTTTTTTGTGTTGTGTTATGTAAACTGTTGTTTGTCTTTTTCCATGGCTTTGTCAGTTTAATTTCGACTTGCGAGTGTGAATATCCCGTTTGTGTCTTTTGCCACTCATTTACACACATGCAGAATGTTTAAACATCTTATTTATCTGAATTTATTGTACGGATTTATTGTATTGATATCCAATTGGTGTTATACTGTACAATTTTCATCTTAAATAATCTTAGGCAGAAACATGCATTTCCTCCATTCATTAGACTGACCTATCCTAAAACGTTGTTAATGCATAGTTTTGCCTTCATCACAAATAATGTGAAGTTCTGTTTCTCAAGGTATCGCTACAAGAACGGACATAACGTGAGATTACTAAATTAATAATGCAAATCGTTTTTGACACCTTTGACATACTATATCCTTCTGATCAGTAATTTTCAAAAATGTTATCCTATTCCCGATTGTACCATTTTAACTAAGTGTACATTCGCATGGCAGTTAACGCATGCATTTCAGTGGAAGCCGTTTGCCCTGTCTCGCTCCTTCTGGAGTTCATGATAATCCCTTAGTTTTGTATATTACTTTGATTTGTTTTTATCATCTTTTTACGAGATTTAAATATCGGTAAACTACTGTCGCCTTTATTTGATACACGCTACATTTTTCACATTTAGGTGAAAGGTTTAAACAAACCATTAGTATAAAATCTTGATTTTTCACCCCAAGACCTTGTTGATGAATATTCAGTATCAACTTCAGAAATAAAACACGATGGTCTTGTAGTACAGATTTTGGGTACTGACGTTGTTTATCATCTTAATAACGTGTTATAGTATTCTTTTATTTGTCTTTTTGAATATTACTTTTACAGTTTAGTTTATTTTTGGTGATATCTATTTGACGTGGCTCGGGACTTATACATCCCGGTATTGTGTTATTTTGCTATGTAAATCTTTGTATTCTTGTCTTTCATATTTGCTTATGTGCTTTGTCTATATGCCTTTTTGTGTTTTTTTGTTACATATTTGTTTGTTTTCACAGTGATTAAGATTATTACACAATGTTGACTGTTATACCCTTATTTTGACATTTTTACCTATCATGTCTGTTTGTTTTGTTCAAACATCGTTGTCAAAATCATGGAATTTTATGCGACTGTCATACAAGTGAGAGGTTTAGCTAGCTATGAAACCAGGTTTAATCCACCATTTTCTACATAAAAAAATGCCTGTACCAAGTCAAGAATATGACAGTTGTTATCCATTCGTTTGATGTGTTTGAGCTTTTGATTTTGCCATTTGATTAAGGACTTTCCGTTTTGAATTTTCATCGGAGTTCGGTATTTTTGTGATTTTTACTTTTCTCACCATATTGGAAATCGTACATTAATTTATGGATGGCCGTTTTGTCGAGTAATATTGTGTTTTTCTTAGTACTATTTCCTGCTTTTAAAAGTTGATAATATAGATAAATTTCTTCTTATGATGAATCCATCGGGCGTGGTTATACCTGAAGGCAAAAACACACATTGTTATCTGATAGCTGACATGGTAGCAAATCATTTCCAAAAAGAATGTTTCTGATTGTATATAAGTAAGAAAATGCACACTACAATGCTGTTATCTGTTTTGTAACACGCCTTAGATTGTAAAGATTCCCTATAGAAAGCTGATCGGTCTTTTATTTGATCAATCCTGCAATTAATTGGAGTGTTATACGACAAGAAAAACATACAAAATCTTGTAACATATGATAATACATAAATACATTTATTCTACATTAGGATCAGAATGTTTGAACATTTGCATGACATGGAAATCCAGACATAGACAGCTTATAATTAACTGCAAGGTTGAACGCCTACATTTTGAAGTATCAATCTTTGGTCCATCAGGTGATCTTCAAGCTCATTGCTTATCGCCAACGCATAATATAAGTTGCACTTCATTTAACAATGATGGACATGTTGAGCAAATTCTGCAAACTAATACAACTATATACACTGTATACGATAGAGATATAAGTAGATTTAATGGAATTTGGACGTGTCAGCATGGTAGCCGTAAAGATGAAATTAGTACTGAAGTAACAATTACAAAAGGTAAAAGTTTAAACTATTATAGTAGCGTTTCGTTTTATTATAGCTTTTAACATTATATTGCAATCTTAGCAAAACATTGTTACCCCAATACGTAAAATCTTTAATTTGTTAGCTTCATTTGCTGCAGCAAACATTTCATGCTACATCCAGATGCTGTAACAAACAATTTAGGTGCAAATATTTGTCGATTTCTTATATAATTTCAAATGATAGGTGATATCATAAAAACTCTGATCTGATGGAATAAGAAGTTGCTTTTTTCAAAAATGAAAGTAAAGGGGGAAAATGTATACTTTTGGTTGAAAGATTCGCGTCTTGCTTATAACACTGATTCCAACAATAAAGGCATTAATATCAAATCAAAATCAATTCCTCTGTAGATCACTTATTTTACACGGATTTTAAGAATTGAATAAAGTTTTGGCATGTTCGTTTGAGATTGCGCGAAAAAATATTATCTGCCGACTTCCGGTTTTCATGATGTCATATACGGTGTCACTCAGAAATTACTGTATACTAAATTCAGTTATATGAAATGAGAGATAATTTTTTATCCGACAAAAAGTAATATTCGGTGTAAAAGAGGGGCGAAAGATACCAGAGGGACATTCAAACTCATAGATCAAAAATAAACTGACAACGCCATTGCTAAAAAAGAAAAAGACAAATAGAAAAACAATAGTACACAATAAACAACATAGAAAACTAAAGACTAAGCAACATTTGTGTAACAAATGTAAAAAGATATGAAAATATATGATAAATATGCCCTTTTTCTTGAATAAATGCAAACAGACATAAACTTCCGATTTGTACAGTAAGCGTTTCATAAGCACGAAATTTATAAAGCGTTATTGTTATTTATTCATACTTCCGCTCACTATTATCACAAGTTTCTTCTCTGATAATTATCTTAGAGAAAGAAAAACAAGTTAAACGAAAATGTGGTACTAGTAAATTAAAAAAACTACAAAATACGATTAGATATGTGACTCAGCTTTAACAAGTGTAATTCAATCACAAGTATAAAAGTAATGAATCCATAAGATCCGTGTACAAAAAAAATATTAAACTTTCCTTTTTGGTGTAGATATTTAATTGTTTTTTTTTTAATGAAACTACACATTCAGTAATGAAATTTCCAAAATTAGAAAAAAACTAACAGCTAGATATATATCCGCCATCAAGTTGTATACATTATGTTTTACCGCAAATCCTAATAGTTTCTGCTCTGTCCCTTAGCTCTTACTAGGAACTTGCAGCAGCAAATATCTATTCAAAAATGATTGATCTGTTCTAGATATATGTTCACCATTGCATGTTTGCTACCTCAAAAACACTGAAGCGGGTTGTTATGACCTGAATAAGTTGTCTAACGTATACTCATAATGCAATGTGGTATTAAGTTATTTTGTTATCTTTCTGTTTTCAGTACTGCAAAATGTAACGAGGGGTAAGAATACATTAATATCTTTTATACACAATATGTATATTTATGACTTTGGACATTCATTCTTTTGGTATATAATTGCAGCTAGCTATTTAGTCAATATCAAGTTGTATCAGACATGTTTTACTTCAAAGCCCAACAGTTCTTGCTCTGCCCTTGAGCTTGTATTACGAACTTGCAGCAGCAAATATCAATTCAAAAAGTGATTGGTCTGAACTTGATATATGTTCACCATTGCCTCTTTGACTATTTATAATAAGTAATGTCTATGTTTATGTTATTTCGAAATGTACGTAAAAAGCGTGCATGCTACCATTAAGTCAGTTAATAGCATCTTGTTGGTCAGATAACAGCTTGGTATAGAATTAATGATAATAATTCAAACCTTTCATTCTCACTCAGCTGACGATTTTACTGCTAAGTAGTATTTATTTAATCTCCAGTCATAATATAAGTTACAATTTCAGAGTTTTTATAACTTTCCAGATGTTATTTAATCATTTAAATTCGTGTTACTGTTAGAGGTAGTTGCGTTAAACTTGATATAATATTCATATACTACAATATAATAATTGCCTACTGATTTAACTGTTAGTTGTCACGCTGCTATCATGAAATTCATATGTCGTAATGTTCACAGACAGTTTAAGGTGGATTTACAACTTCAGAATTTAAACAAATGAAAATACAAAGTCATTTCGCATACAAAGTTTAAGGTGTGTCTATTTATAAATTTGAGTCAAGCAAGTAAGTAAATAAAAAGCAATAATTACTCTATTTTTGCGATAATCTTATGTTGTTGGTGATAGCCAAGCCTGGATTGTTGGTTTATTACCTCAAACTCCTTCAGGTTTTAAAATATTACTATAAAACGTGCGTCAGTCATGCTAGCAACCTTCTGTGTTTAATTGAAAAACCGAAAAGTAATAGGACTATCAATTTTGACATGCTTAAATATGTTAATAAAATTAATAATTATAAATGAAGTTGGGGTAATCTTAGTAATAATAAGTGGGTATTTATCATACGACAGGTATAAAACAAATACAAAAAGTTTAAATGCTAGAATATCACTCATTCCAGATTATTTATAATCGCAACAGCGACATAGCCTACAGCAGCTAGCTATTTGCGTTGTGTCTTCCATTATTATTTGAAAAAGAAATAAACTTTTATAAAATTTTCTTTAAAAGAAATCTTATCAACATGATAGTATCTGTTGATAGATACATTAAGTGCTGGTACCTTCTTCTGGTCTTGTTAACATTAACATATATTGCAAGGTATGGTTAGTGGTTTTATCAAACTAATATACATTGATCCAGGTATAATTCATATCTTCACCTGATTTTGTATAATTAATTGTATTATTTACAAGAACCTTTAATTTTAACATGTGTAAAGCTATGTAATATCTAATCAAATGGATTAAAAATGAAGTTTGTAAAAACCATTGTTATGCAGGATTAACGTTAAAATATCATGATTTTATTTTGTGATCGTTGCTTGTGTTATATGCTTTGTCAATAGAAAAATAGGCTGCTTATTTTACTAGACCATTCAGTTTATATATAATTACTAAGTAAAAAATGGTTAACTTGTCATGTAAGATACCTTATAGCTTAAATATCATTGAAAAGGTAAATGATCATTTGGAAATTGTAAAAATAGTACAAATAAAACAATAAGGATTTTACAAATACATAACTAGCACGTTTATTATGTACAAATCAAGTGCACAGAACTTTTATCATGTTTTTTTTAATTGTCAATTCAACGCCTTACTTTCCTTAATTTTTTTACTAATGTATCATCTTGAAAAAAAAAGTATGGTCTTTTCTGATTTCATGTCGAAATATCTTGAGAGACTGTATATGTGTTTCTTTTCTTTTCGGGCGTATAGTATACTTTATAGATATTGTAGTTATTTACTGTTTACAGTAGATTAAGTTTATACTACTTTTTATCTGATGCTGTATATCCAAAAAATATTATTTTCATATTAATTAATTGCATGTCTTCCAATGTTAACTGTTTGAAGTATGTGTTGCACTTCCTTTCGAAGGTATTCAAAGTATGAATATTTTAAAAGAAATTATAATTATATTCTAATTCTTTACAGTGAAAGCATTATCGGTTTCTATTATATGCCTTTCTTTTATTACAGGGGATTACCTGTGTATGTAATGAAGCAGTTCCATCTAAATATTTTATATCTATTATCATCTAGACAATGATGATAGGTGATGTTTAACGTAGTGTGACACATTAAAAGCATATTCAGACGAAAACATGCCAAAGCAATATTGATATTTACCCTTCGCATTCAAGACAAACGCACGAGACAACCATGACGATATAATCATCTAGAAATGTAAAGATAAATGTGAATGTATCAAATGCTGGAATAATATTTCTAAGGGAGTAAGGGCTATAATGGCCTAAAATGGCCCCAGATTTACAAAATAATAGAAATTAAAACAGAGCAGATTTATCTCCATAAATTATTAGAATATGAGTCAATGATTAAACAAAAATGTTTTTATCTATAAACAAAAAAAATGTTAAATGAAGTCACAATGGTAGGTGCAAATAACGTCATTATCGAGAAAATAGGCAAACATACAGAAATTGGGATGGTTTTCCTATATTCTGACCACAGCACCATGCACCAATTTGAAATTCAGATGTTTTAACAAGTTCATACATATCACACTTCAGATAAAAAATCTTGTTGGTGCAAGGTTGGTGCGATAGTAATTTTATATTTGTTCGTAGCCAAGCGGAGCAATAAAAAGCTGAAATTAAAAATGAGACCTATTCCTCTGACAAAGTTAAATTTATACATATTTATGTCTATATGAACTTTACCTTCTTTTATGAACCAGTAACATGTATTTCTTTTATTATTCACGTTAGTCTACCTAGTTTAACTTTTGAAAAAAAAGCAAGGAACTAAATATTCAACGACTACTTCGAGAAAATTTTGTTTAAATATAAAATTTTAGATAGGCATGCAATATAACTAATATAGTACATTCTTATGTTTCTGCTAATCTCAATTCAAAATTTGGTATTTGAAATGGGTCAACCTTCTCTGGTATTGAATCGGATCCATGGTATGAAGAAGGGGGTGGGGTCATTCAAGAAAACAAAGTAAACCGATAAATTATTCTAAAGATTTTATGCTTAAATTTACATGATTGGTGAGAAACATGAGATTTATTTGGTAAATAAACTCATCATAGATAATGCCAACCGTATGCGAATTTGATATATCATTGGTGGTAATTAGCACTGAGTACACTGAGTACAAGTTCCAATAACATTTGGTTGTGTCAAAGTAAAATAGTGGAAAGGAAACCGCAAAATCGCTGATTTGTTTAACTTATAAAGAGAC
Organism: Mytilus californianus; assembly: GCF_021869535.1. Lineage (NCBI taxonomy): Eukaryota > Metazoa > Mollusca > Bivalvia > Mytilida > Mytilidae > Mytilus > Mytilus californianus. Next base: position 91,636,307 of record NW_026262734.1, on the reverse strand, counting down.
ATTACTCCAGTACAGTGAAAGAGACAACACCAAAATTCTATCTTGATCTGTGTTTGGTGGTAAAAGTGAATAAGTTTCAGAACATTTCGTTGTGGCAAAGTAAAGGAAGAGAACCGAAACCAATTTCGGGACGTACGGATGGAGAGGGGTAAACCGTAATGAATCCTGGTCCTTTCACCCAAAATCATATTTGTTACCATTCACGTTTGCTCCCTTTCACGTTCCCATCGCACATGTTCGCACCCTGGGTTTGCTCTTACCCTACACGTCTGCACTCTTTTTAAATGTTATGTTTTGAATAATTTTATATCATGCTTTAGTAAGTATATTCCTATAAAGTAAAGATAATAAGTCGGGTTTTTTTTTTTTTTTAAAAATAATGTGAAATTCTAAAAATGTGACTAATATTTTTTTCTGTATTATCTTGACATAATTAATAATGAATATTGTCATGATGATCAAAGGCCATGTCATATGTGTCAAAGACTTGTAAACGAAAGGCTGAAGATAACAAACGAATATCAAACTAGTCACAGTGACAACAACGAATAAAACAAATAAAATATATAAAGAAAAAGTATAGAGAACAATTCAAAGAATACAGATATGAAGGACCCAACATCCAGACCCTCTACCATTTTTTGCGTTGTTGCATATCATACTTGTCCAAATTCACAAGAGAATAAGGGGTCAAGCTGTTATGAACAATTAACTTTCATGTTTTCTTTTAAAAATCTTCTTTGTTTTTACACCTTCCAAACTCCTACCAAACTAACTACTTATATTTCACTTTACACCACTACCTTTAACAGCTATCGTGATTTCAAACACTTTACAATAATACCAAGTTAGCTTTGTAAATACAATTTATGGTAATTATAAACAATTAACATTTGGTAATTAATCATCTAATCACCCCCCGAAACATTATTGCATCCAAAAAATCACGAATTATTATTCATGAAAATATAAATATTTTGATATATACATCTAAAAATACAAATGTACATTAAATAATTCAACCTGTATTTCAATAAAATTAGAGTTCGAACGTATAGGTTGCGAACAAACCCATGGATCGAACGTATAGGGTACGCATGTGTTTTGGGAGCAAACGGACCCAATCACAACCGTAATGCCCTCTCCGCGGTCGGTCCACTAATTAGCAACAAGAAAAATGTTAGTGACAAGAAGAATAGAATTAGCGACAAAAAGAAAAAATTGCGACAAGACACTTTATATACGAACAAAACAATAAATAAATAGAAAAAGTAAATTAGTTACAGCTGATAATTTTTTGTTTTAAAAGATTTCAAATTTTGTTCTTGCATGTGCGCGTTTATTATTTCCCGTTGTTAACTGTTTCGCTCATTCAGTACATTAACTGCTGGTTTATACTTTGCGCTGGTAGTTAAGGATTATCCTACAATTGTTTGTGCTGCCTCGGTTGTATTGAAGATGTTAATTTAGGTAAAACAACTTTTGTATAGTAGTATAAGCAGGGCTCTTATGTACGATTGATTCAAAAGAATTCCAAAATGTCTGACAGGGTAGAATATCCCCAGGAAATGTAGGCAAGTCGGAGAAAATTCGGAAAAGGTTGTAACTTTTTCTCGGTGATTTAGAAAAGTGTTTTTGAAATTCATTACGAGTGTTGTGATGTATGTTTCAAGTTGCTTAAAATGATGAAATATGTGTTGCTGGACCTAGATTTAAAAATCACTCACCATAGGTGTAAGTACGCTAGCTCCTGAGTTTGATTATGTTCATTGATTTTTCAATTGTCACTTCCAAATGTAAATTATATTCATCACTGTCCAAAATTTCCTGTTCAATATCTTCAACTTCTGTTCCAATTTTTATCTGTAATTCTAAATTTTGAAGTAAGTTTCTCTTTTTCTTCAAAGTTTCTATGCCTTGTGAAAGTTATAATTTCCAAAATTTTGTCATTTGACCTATTGATTAGACTTGTTAGGGTGCTTCTGTGTCCATAACTTATCATTTTCAGCGTGTTCGTTAGTCACTGCACCAACATTTTAAATGGGTATGGTTAGTACTTTGTTTTGTAGTGAAAAAATAGCGGGAAATCCTTGATAACGAATTATATAGCTTTTAATGATATACTATGTCTTTCATTATAATTTCAGTTTGGTTAGTTCTTGTATTTCCTTCATTGTCATATATTCTTTAATGATTGTATTCACTTGACTTAATTCATTTCACCTGATTCCCTACATTTTACTTTTGACTTATTTTTGTTTTCCTCTTTTTCACAATATACAAATGATTGAAATGGTCAGTTATATATTTATCTGTGAAAGTAAATTTGAATTATTATTGTTCTCAATTTGATCTGATTTATATTTAGCTTATTTATCTCTTCTTCATTAATTTACAGTTTTTCTTACTTAGAAGGAAAAAGTCAGTTCTTGCTGCATTTCCAATGACTGAAAATAGTTCATCATCATGCAAGTGACTTGTACTTTATAACGTTTTATTACCATTCATCTATATATCATGTATTACTCCTTTAATAACTTTTTTTGGTTACAATAGAGAGTGAGAGGGGTTCCGAGAAAAACGACATTAGAAGTCAAGCAAACGAGTGACAGACAAGATGGTCGAAATTGACATGTATCCCTATTGCTGTTGTCCCTGACGGAATTGGATCGAATGGATGATCGATATTATCGAAACATTCAGTATTATAATAAAAGTCAAACTGTCAAATACGAAATCTTTTATTTAAATATTCGATTTAGTTTATATAACACAGGTCATTTTTGTTCTGCACTTGAACGCTTCAAAACGTTTACATACTTTTTTGGTAGCTTGCTTACATAATTAGAGTTCGTTTTAGTCGAATGCAATGTCTTGAAGCTTGTCAATACAAAAGTTTAGTACGTGCTGAACGTTTTTGTATCGGGGGCTATTGAGATCACTTTATAATTAAATCAAATGGTTTCCATATTCCTTATTTGAACGTTTTGTAATGTGTAAGCATTAGGATGTTCTTTGATTTAAGAGATAACTGTATTGTATTTAAAGCTTGGCCTTCTCAATAAACGTAGATTTTACTGTCGCAAATTGAGTTTACCTAGCCATGCGTAGCAGAGCTAGGTAAACGGATATTTGCGACTGTAAAACCAAGTTTTACGAAGGCCAAGTTTAAAAATACAGTACAGTTATCTCCATTCTAATGCCGCATATTGAAATAAATATCATTTAATAAATATTTTGGCTTAGAAATGCCATAAATGAAAAAGTCCGCGAATCTGTTGCATCGTCTTTACTATCTAAAAATTGAGACGTCATATGTATACACTGAATGTCAAACATAAACCCTAGACGTATTCATACTTATCGTACGCTTCTTAATGGTTTCCATATTGACAAAAAGAAGTTTTTGAGGCTCAAAATGTTACTTTCTTGTTTATTTTTTGAAAAATTACATATAGACAAAATCGGTATTCAAAATGGTGGCTTTCTCAGTTACGGACTGGTAAAACGTGGAATCTAACCCTTCAAAATATTTGTCAAAGTCCAATGAAAATTATCGTTACAAACGAATTGCATAAGAATGTATGTTTGTATTTCTTAGATTCTTTTTAAATTAAAAATGTAACTCTATTTTGTATAAAGAACTGTTCTATTTCAGATCAAGTTTGCTATGAAAAGTTTGTGACATGGACGATGATTGGATTTGTTCCTACGTTGATTACTTTTCGGATTCTCGTTTGGAGTGTATCCTTGATTTCAAAGATGAAAGGTAAATATTTATATCACCATTTTAATGAAAACAATGGACTAGAAAAATAGATTTTGGTTTCTTTGGAATATTGCGACTGTCCCTCTTCTTTTGGTTAACATTATCATCGTTGTATGTTAAGCATGTTTAGGAAATCTGATATAACAGTGTATGTCCTGTGTTAGATAGATATTTCATACCAATCATTTAGTATTATGAAGCAAACAATTTATCTATGGAAATATGTTCGCCTTTTTAGACTTATATCAAGCTCAGGTGTTATGTTTTTACTGGTTTTGTTAATTTCTCTTTCCTATTTTTTTTTTCATACGCAAAACATTTGACTGATTTATAATTTGAAGTAAGACAATACTTTTTTTTTTTCTTTTTATTTGGATTTTGAATAAAATATATTTTATTACGTGTTCAACAAGAATGATCCTGAAATGTTCATGATGTTTGTCAATTAATTCTACTTTAAAGTACAGACAACGATATGGGTTAAGGCATAATTTCATTTCAGCTGGTTATGTACTTTGAGATAATATTCAGTACCTGCGACTTTTCATAGAATAGATATGGTTTTGTTTGGGTTTTTGTTCTGTAAATGTATATCTATTATACCGTTTAATAGGCCTAGGATAAATTGGTTTCCTCGTGGTTTTTGTAAGTTCTTACGTGTACTAATTGTTATTATACAGATACTCTTCTGTGCACGTGTCTGCCTCAAATCAGGAACGCCATACAAGACTCATGTTTATATTAGTCATTTAGGGTATTTATTGAAGATGGCAGATCTTTGACAGTTGCTTTTTATACCCCGTTTAAAAAGGGGGTATACTGTTTTATCTCCGTCTGTCCATCCGTCCATCCGTCAGTCAGTCAGTCAGTCCATCCGTCAGTCCATACGTCCATCCGTCAGTCCATACGTCCATCCGTCAGTCCGTCCGTCTGTCCCATGAATATTTTACGTCGCATTTTTCGGAACTACATTACAAGGAATTCTGAAATTTGGTTTCAGGGTTTATATGAGTCAGCTATACCGTGTGATGCTTTTTCAGATTCATCACTCAACAACTTCCTGTTTACCTTATAGCGGGGCGGTGGTATCATTAGTGAGCAGTAGCTCACAGATTCACTTGTTTACACTTTGTTAAACTCGGACGACTAAAGGTTTGACACTTTGTATAGACAGATTTCTATTTTTAAAAACCAATTTCTCACTCTTAATGGTTGCTGTCTAATTGAATTATCCCCTAAAACGCAATTTTATACGCTTTTCGCTGCCAGGTTCATACATAATGTTTTTCTTAATTTGCATGATAAATCTTGAATGTTTCCACTTTCACACGTACACCCAAGATATATCATCAAAATGCTGGACTTTTTTGTTACCACATGTTTGATAAATTTTGTTGATTGATATTACATCAGACACAGGCGGTATTTCAATGGGTACTTATTGTTTATCGTCAACTTTTGTTCGTACTCATATGGAGTAGACTAAGTACATAACCTTTTCACAGAGAAAAGGAAAAAGTCTTGTAAAGTTCTTTCCCTTTTAGATATCTTAATCATGTTAGTGATGTCATATCACTCAATAACTTACAATTCGGTTAGTGCTGTATTTCATATATCACAGTTTACTTGGATACTACAGAAATTATAAGATTTGTTTTGCTTTTCTTCGTAATTGGCACAGATTGACGATGGTTTCACTTAACAGACTTTCCATGTAGACGCAACAGGGTTCGCTCTTTTTTGGTATAGCCGATTCTCTCAATGTGTGATTGCTACCTTGATTGGTATCTTCCTAATAGATTAATGGGATTTGATTATCCGTAATTGACTTTCGTTCATTGATTGCTATCAACAAATACGTTAACTCTACGTTCTTCTTATTTCTTAAATGCGCATCGTGTTGATCTTTTGTTTTAATCATGTGTGATATTACCAGTTTAATACTTCTAACCTGTAATTATCGTTGAATTCATTACGAGCCCGTAATTGCTTGAATTGAAGTCTTATCATACAGATAATTTTGCTATATCCAGATAATGTTTTATTTGTTTACCCCTTGTTATTTTTTTTTACAATTGTTCAAAAAGTCAATAAGCAGATGCATAGTGAAATGTCACATGATAATACACCTTTTTCAACCTCAACATTGAATTAACAACTATTTCGAAACTCCTTTTATTTTTTCTCATTTCAGAACAAGCGACTAAATCTGTATTATCATTGTGCACCTGTATCGGTACAAAACAGATAGTTTCAACTATTGGTAGGTAAAATCTGAATTTATTTTTATTTATCTGTTTCTGTTTGATAACCTATATAAAATATGACATATTTTATCCTGAAAAATATAATTTCTTGATATCATTTTCAAGTATGTATGTGATCATTTGACATTGACATCCAACATGTAAATGATTTGTTCCAATATAAAAAGTTCAGCTTAGGTATTCTCCTTTGAACTGAAATTTGTTAATGACGCACCAATGTGTTCTAATGCTTTTAATTTATGTTTGATAATTAGAGAATATTTATAGCGTTTGAAAAGAAATCTTTGCTATCGATGTACATTGCGATCATGAATATGTGTAAATATTACAGTAAAGGCAGCATTGTTGAAATATTTCCGAAAGCTATATAATAACATCAAAGATCTATCAGATACCAGTATTAATTTATACGGATTTCATTTCAGTATGCAGGAGAGTTGTAGTAATACTGATTAGTTCATATTTCTTTATCATGCCGTTTATAGTTGGATTCATGGAAAAGACTAGATGTAAAGGTAATTATTGTGAAACATATAAATATATCAACAGATATATATAGATTCTACAACTGCATCGAGTGTGATACGATATTTATCCACTCGAGACAGTTAAATTTCAAATTTAAAACGCGAGGCTCGCCGAGCGTTTTAAATATTTAAAGTTTAACTGTCGAGAGTGGATAAATATCGTATTATACGAGATTTGGTGGTGGAATCTGTTTCTCTAATGATTTTCAAACAATATGCAGGCAAACTTATTCCTTCTTTTTGAATGATCTGCAAAAAGATGTGTTCTTTCTATGTGACGTCATCAGGCATGGTCGCCTTTTTTCATGCCGTCACAATAAGAAATTCAGAGGAAAGCAAGAAAATTCTACGTCATAATCGGATTTTAACCAATGAAGAACTGAGATCAAACGAACCACACGTTGATTAAATTTTTTTTATACAATGGGTGCAGAAAGGGATAAATTGACGAAGAATTAGAGAAATAATATATATATAATATAAGCCCTTTGCATAGCAGGAAAAGGCACTGAGTTTCTTTAAAACAAAATATCCTCTGTATTTCTACCACAGAATTTCATCTTTGGTTTTTGCCAAAACAAATACACAGAAATATAGAAAATGTACACATTTTTACACATAATGTAAACATTCTCCTGGAACTTTTAAACCAAAGAGCCTTAATAATACACCGAAAACGGGCAACACAACGGTTTGCCGAAAGCTACACAGAATGTGTAAGCCCTTTCAAACTCCCGAGATAACGGCTCCTTATTTCAGTTTGTTTATGTTTTTCAGTCTTTTAATAACAGTTTATTGTAAAAAATTGAAAACAACACGTTTAATAATTCTATGCGTCCGAAGCGCTTTTCTGGATTTACCTTCATCAGGAACGCTCAAAGCCAAACATTTGAAATCCGAAGATGTATAAGTACCGAAACCGTTGAAGAGCTATATGACAAAAATACCTAAAATAAATAGCCAAATTCATCTAAAGTCATTTTTGCCTGACGGAGTTGAAACCTTAGTTTCTTACTAATTTCAAAATTTATAAACGGACAATTTTAGTAAAGTTTGTTAAATCATGTCAGTACCTAAATACTGACTACTGAGCTGATGATACCCTCGGGGACTGATAATCCACCAGCAGAGGTATCGACCCAGTGATGTAAAAAATTGAAAACAACACGTTTAATAATTCTGTGCGTCCGAAGCGCTTTTCTGGATTTACCTTCATCAGGAACGCTCAAAGCCAAACATTTGAAATCCGAAGATGTATAAGTACCGAAACCGTTGAAGAGCTATATGACAAAAAAACCTAAAATAAATAGCCAAATTCATCTAAAGTCAACTTTGCCTGAGGGAGTTGAAACCTTAGTTTCTTACTAATTTCAAAATTTATAAACGGACAATTTTAGTAAAGTTTGTTAAATCATGTCAGTACCTAAATACTGACTACTGAGCTGATGATACCCTCGGGAACTGATAGTCCACCAGCAGAGGTATTGACCCAGTGATGTAAAAAATTGAAAACAACACGTTTAATAATTCTATGCGTCCGAAGCGCTTTTCTGGATTTACCTTCATCAGGAACGCTCAAAGCCAAACATTTGAAATCCGAAGATGTTTAAGTACCGAAACCGATGAAGAGGTATATGACAAAAATACCTAAAATAAATAGCAAAATTCATCTAAAGTCAACTTTGCCTGAGGTAGTTGAAACCTTAGTTTCTTACTTGTAACATGTGTAACCACTCCAGTTCTATTTTTTGCAATATGAACAACTTTTGATTTCAAATTTCAGTGTTGATCATTCCTTGCGAAGGTATACCCAGAAAAACGCTTAGGATGCACCAAATTTTAAATGAACAATTCCATTCTCTAACACTTGATCGATTGTGTAATTGTAGATCTACTAGTACACGAGTATTTCATCTGCTCGGTAGACAGTGTTTCGGTACTGATATTGATGTAAAACATGATTGTTTTAAGCTTTTGGTTCAATAAAGTGTCAAGTGACATATTTTCTTCGCTTTCAAACATTTGGGTTCGAACATTCCTGATGAAGGGAAATATGAATATCAGAATGGAGTTAATCTTTTTATGAAGTTTTAAAGATCTTCGTAAAACCGCAGAATAAAATGATAACACCAAATTGGTATCGAGTTTTTTTCATTTATTTGTATCGAGTTTTGTACATTTTCCCGAAATATGAGCAAGTTCCAAGGTCTTGGAAAAGCAGGAAGATTCCTCAAAATATCAAAAGAAAGGTGCAAACAGTTTGTGTGCAATCTTTCTTTTAAGTTAACTGAATCATGATTTAAAATTGTAAGATGTGCTGATTAAGATGCATGAGATATGTTATAACTTTTCATCGCCTGAATGACGCCTCCTGTAAGAAATGGCCTTGATTCGTTTAATTTGCAAAAAACTATATGTGTCTGTAAACTGAATAATAGGGAAGAGACTATCGAACGAACAAATGGACAACGAACCTGGTTAAAACTAAAGATAATTAAAATTAAAACTGAGTATTCCTATCATGTGATTTTTGTTGATTTGGAACATCTATAACATTAAACTGCATTTAAACTGTATGACCTGTACCTTGTACTAACATACATAGCGAGACATCACCACTGTTAAAAATTAAAAAAAAAAACATAACCTTTAACTGAAGCAATTCAAACGATAAATATGGGTTAGTTACTGTCCTTTATTTAGAAATTACATATTATATCAAAAGAAAACAGTTCATTTCATGAGGTAACAGACTGAGTAGTTGTTATCTTCCATACCAAAATACTAGAATTCCTTTGATATATGATTTAACTGGTTGTTTCTCATTCCTTATATACCTGTACGGAGTTATTTTTCTTTCAGAACTATAGTTCATTTTTTTAAAGAATCGACCCGGTCGATACCAAGTTTCAATACAATATGCTTCTAGGCAAAAAATAATGATCTTTGTAAATTCGTTATTTTCCCTGAATTAAATGCAAACTTTAATATACTTTATCATTCAATAAGTTTGATAGTTATCGTCTATTGTTGCCAATCGGGGTATTTACTTTTTATAGTTCCATCTTTGATAGGTTTATGACAGAAACAAGCCTTTTCCTCGTTTTTTTTACTGAAATTCAGTGGATTTATTTATTTACCTGGATACCAATTTTTGTGGATTGCAGAAAACTTGCCTTTTCGTGGATATGTGATTTCGTGGTTTTGACAAAGTCTGCATACAACCTGAGAAAACTTTTGTAGTTCGTTGAATATTTACATTCGTGTTTCATTATTTGTACCCACGAAAACCACGAAATTTCGTATCCAACGAATAACCATGAATCCACGGTACCATAAATTGTCCTTGACACATGTTTTGTATTTCGGAACAAATAATGTGAAGTTTTGTTAACTTATCACTACAATAAAGGCACATGATGTGAGATGAATTTTGCAATGCAAAACTTTTCATAACACTTTTAAAACAAGCCAGATTTAACACATTCGTGTGTAGGATTTTCAAAAATATTATTGATCCACACTGTATTTGAATTCATACTTTGACCTACATGTATCAATATTCGTGTTTCCTGTTACCTGTACATGTATCACAATTGCGTGCTCTCTTCGTGCCAGTGCTTAACTTTTTACATTAATGTATACCTTTTATTAAATCAAATGACCAAATATTTATATTTCCTATGCAATAACAGCCACGTACTTTATAATGGGGTGGGGGAGTAGAAACTGTAATCCTGATTCTCAGTTTAAAAAAAATGTATTGCCATTAAAAGGAAAATTATTCTGAATAATTCAATTCGTAAAACATTGATTAAAAAATAATCTGCTTTTCCGCGAAAAAATTTCATGAAAAAATAGAAAGTATCCCCCACCGGCCCTTTCGTATACTAAGTCGGTACAGTGAATTACTTACAAATTGACTTATTCCATTCTCAATTTTATTATATTTTTTCATACACCGTTATCGGGCGGTAAAAATATTCATTTGTGTCTTGCTTCATGCAGTTACTGTAATATTTTATTGTGCCTTGATAATGATTTCTAAAGTTCAAATCTAGATAAATAAGTAAGTTTTTTTTTATTTCCCATTATAACTGAGCCGTAGAACGTATTAAAACCTACATGTAAACGCCTCAGAAAATAATATTCCACTTTGGTCGGTAAAATAGGATTCAAATCTTTGCAGAAAATAATATTTGTTTGCGGTATATAAGCCAGACAATGCATATTTTAAAGGTTTTTTTTTGTCGTATAACAAACCTCTCTACGGTAGATCTTTCATTTGATCAATCCTAACACCCCTCGGCATGTTATACGACAAGAAACATCTTAAAATATGCATTATCTATAACATATTCTAATTATTAATCTGCCAATTATATCATTTGTTTTTGCATTTCAGCACCAACATTGTTCAGTTTAGCTGGGGTGATATGTGGTCTCCTTATTAATTTTGTATGGTCAGAAGAGAAAGGTAAAATAAATGATAATTTTTCAACAGCCGGAATTACCTGTCAAACACTTATAAGATGACACTTTGATTTGATGGAGTTCGTGTTCCTCGTTTTAGGTTTCTTTGTAGTGGTTTGTGGCCTTGCTTCTCTTTTCCTTGTTTCTCGTTTTTAGTGTGACATTGTCAGTTTCTATTCGACTTAACGTTTCTTTGAAATCTTAAGACGTTTTGTCATTGATCTAGTTTAAAGTATCATTGAACAATGAAATGTCTTTCCATGGAAAACCATGAGCGTATTTTAGTGTGCAATATCCTTGTTTTTGATTATGAAATATACTTTAAATGATATACATAATTTTTTAAAATTTAATTCTTTATACATGTTATAGTTTTACAATGGTTTTTACATGGATAAATATATTCCGTAAATTGTTCAACAACACAAACATGTGTTCTAATGTGATCTAAGGGATATAATCATCGGAAAAATCAACACAGTGTCTTTCGTTTTAAACAATAATGATATGCATACTTTCACGTCCTCACAAATGTGCATCAATCCTGTCAGAATGAAACAAATAAGCAAATCATCTTGTATGCTAAATGACATGTTTTGAAATCCCAAATTGCATCATACAAAAACAGATTTGATAAAACCCAAACAATTGTAATTGGATTATACAAAATGAGTGAAATTTATGACAAATTTTATCAAATTGCATTTGTTCCAAAATATTTTTTGTACTAGCTAGATTGATTCAATTTAACACACATGCATACAACTTTATAGAACATTAGGTGAATAAAATTGAATAATGCATATATCGCCATTTTGATAAATTGTCAAAACGCCCGTCTGATGTAATAAATTGGATACTGGTAATGTTTTAATAACAACATGGTCGATGCCTTGGATCGTTGAATGTTAGAAAAAGAAATTATTATGAAATTGGAAATAATATAACTTGAGACATCATTTAGAATTTTGAAAGTAACTTTTCCACCGTATGATGTTATAATATATATATGGTTTAATACTTATGATCTTATCTAATTTAAATTTAATGAAAACTATTCAAAATGTCCGCTTTGAATATTAAGAATAGAAAGAACGAACTCAGGTAGCTGCAGAATGCTGAAATTTACAAAACTGTGAAGCTAATGCTAATAATTAATTTAGCTATCTAAATGTGCTCTTTTGTGGGTTTTATGCTCCTTGAGATTGAAATTGAAAGATAGACAAAGGTACTAATATATATATAAAAGTAAATTAAGAATAAAAGAACCGAACTCAAATGAAACGTCAAAACGAATAGTCAAATGGTAATATCAAAAGCTCAAACACATCAAACAAATGGACCACAGCTGTCATATTCCTGACTTGTAAGGCATTTCCTATGTAGAAAATGGTGGGTTAAATCTGGTTTTATAGCTAGATGAACATCTCACTTGTATGTAGTCGCATAGAATTCCATTATGTTGACAAAAATGTGTGAGCAAAACAAACAGTTTAAAATGGGCTACAGCAGTCCACATCTTGATCACTATATAAAACAATTAACTATGTCAACACAGCAAATCACAATGCTATATGAACACTCTAAAGACAAAGCCCATAAGCAAACATGAAAGACAAGTATACACAAATTTGCCATAACACAATAACGCAATGGCGGGATGTAGAAATACTGAGCCACGCGGAAAGGATATTACCAACAATGGACTAAACTGTAAAGGTTAACAATATGCAAAGACTAATAAAAAACACTATAACACGTCATCAAGATGATAAGCAATGTCAGTTACTAGAATCTTTACTTCAAGACCATCATGTATTATTTGTGAAGTTGATACGAAATATTTATCAACAAGGTCTTGGTATCTTCCGATGAACTTTTTAGAAACGTTCTTTGACATTACCCTGGTTCATCAACTTTCTGATCATACACAGGTGACATTTCATAAAGTCTGAAAAGCAGCTGCAAGCTCTTGAATGCGAGCATATGAGCATGCATGTATATCTTTGATACTTATTAAAGACAGTTTCATGGGTCATTTCAGGAAACAAATACTAGAAATAAAGATAAACGGCACAACTGAACAGATTTTTTTTTAAATATCTCATCACGTATATGACATTCTAAAGGGGACACTTATCATGCTTATACGTGTAAAATTATACAGACTATCTACAGTCCTTACTAAAACCTATACCAGACACCCGCAAATAACTAAATGTCGAAATAACGTTCACAAATATGCAAAACAAGATTTTTTAAAAAGATTTACATATCACATAATTGTTCAAAATATTATCTTCAATTTCTAAATAATATATTCCAGGACTTCAAAACAACAATCATAATGACCACATGCAAGTTGGAGAAGAAGCTACAGAAAGATTACAAGAAGAATCTATATAAAGGTATTTTACGCTAAAAAAATAGAATAATCAAATATGAAGGAGTCCATACAAATAGGAAATACGTTCCTTCTGAACATATGTATACGTTGCTTTGGAAACTACCACAGTACGTTTATAAGAAAATCTAATGTTTAAATATGTAAAATGCTTCGAAATGTACCTTTCATAATGAACGCTGCCTGTAAATCTTAATGACAATGAATCTCAACAGCTTAATGTCACATGTGCAGTCCCCAAGTTAACCATTTTAGGATCTTTGCTATTCTTATACCTGTGTCAAACATATGTCCATATATATGTAAACTATACAACTAGAATAATCTTTCTATGGCGACAGCATAATATTGTTTTCATGTAAGAATCCGATTATATATTATGAAATCAAGAGAAAGACGTGAATTATTTTAGTGGCAATCTGGACGGAAATACACTTCCATGATATTTAGCCGAAAAAAAGTTCCATCGCTGACCCTAAACAGTGATAACAAACCACGAGATTAAATATTGAATTTACGTCGCAACTAATTCTTTAAAAAATGTAAACCTTAACCAATATTTACTTATGGAGAGCACCGTTAATCCCATCATTAAGACTTGTATTTTAAAGAAAATTTGCTATCAAATAAATAACGCTGATTATGTATGGCGTATAATTTTTTATTTACAGGCATCGTAATGCTTTTTGATGAAAAGTTCCCTCAAACATACAGTAAGAGGTATTGGAAGACGTGACACATAAACTCGTAAATGTTTGCAAGATATTAGATTGAAGTCAACAAGTTGTGTTTGGATAGACTGATAAAATTATGCGTGGTTATTTGCTAACGATAAATGAGGAACTTTTGATGAGATACTCTGACATGAAATGATGTACCACACGAAATCAATTTTGAAAAAAAATGCACTGATCGTCTTTGAGGTTTCTCACATTTATGGAATCTGAAATTATTTGAGCAAATATCTATCTATTTATATAAAAGACAAATGCCAGACAATACGTTATGGGCAAGCACATGTCAACAATGATTAAAAATCTTTAATTGTTTGAACATGTATATAAGTCTCATAATATATTCAGTGATCGCTGTGTACTATGTCATTTGCATAACGGTGGTTAGCTTCTTGAAATGGAACCAATATTGCTTCTGTGATTTTAACTTTTAAATGAACATGGAAGGGCAAAAGTGCTCACATTTGAGCCTCAATGTTGTACCTATTTACTAGCGACTTCATTACAACATGTATTTTTCCATAGGGTACATAAACGAATGTTACATTTTTGTGTCACTACTCAATACTTTTTCGTCTTTAATTTAGCAAAAACAATTTGAAAACTGTATTTTGAACTCACAATCTGCACAACAGATTAAAAGGAGAAATACTAATAAAACACGCAGAAAGACAACCAATTAGGATTTACCCTAATTGGGACAGGCACATACGAATATGACCAATTTATAGGCAGCTTTTTCTTCTCTGTACTAAAACCTCTCCTTTTTACATAAACACTACTTAAGGGACAATTAAAGGTTATAAGTTAACGTAGACAAACAAGAGGGCGAGCTATGAAATGTCTTTCTCGCTTTTTTGATAATGATGTCGTCTCATGTCGAAATGTCTTTACATAGAATGTCCTACTAAAGGTATTACAAAATGTGTATGAACTTAACATTATTAACCTTCTATGAATGAGATGAAAAGTTTCAAGCTACATAGTAAACGAAAGACTAAGCAACACACACACCACCAAAACTAGTGTTGGTCTCAGGTGCTCCGGAAGAATTGAAATACGAAAATACCGAACTCTAAGAAAACTTCAAACCAGAAAGTCCCTTATTAAATGGCAAAATTAAAAGTTGAAACTTATCAAGTGAATGGAAAACAACTGTCATATTCCTGTCTTGGAAGGGTGACAATATCCTGCTCCACTATAAACAAATCATTGTAGCTGATATCCTTTGACTGTACTATTAAATTATCCTCTTTTTTTATCATAATGTCAAGACAATTAATATTTACATACTGAATTAGAGCTGTACAATTGTATACAGTTGTCTGTCTTTTTGTCTTTTCTGTTTTGCCACATGGCGTTGTCAATTTATTTTCGACTTTTGAGTTTGGATCTCCCTTAGTAGCTTTCACCTCTTTTTAATTCGATTTAACAAATATGGAATTCCATTACGGCAAGATTCACCAACGTGATAGATTAATAGTGTAAAATTATGCCACATTTAAATTTAAACACTAACGTTTTTGTGTATACCACCAAAATATTAGAACTCCAAAATATTACAATTTACGATTTTCAACTATCTTAAACACAATTTAAATATTAGTGTTTTATCTGATACAGTGAAAAAAACATAAGAGCTTGTATATTTATTCAGTTTGCACTGTTTTTGTTAAAAGGACAAAAAATAATTTTCAAATCAATGTTCAGAACATGGGAACAACTTGTTTTGTAAGTGTGGTAAAAGAAAGGAGGACGATACAAAAGGAAATATTTAAACTCATAGATCGATTGCAATCTGACAATGCCATGGCAAAAAGGGAAAACAATTAAAAGACAACCAACAACATACAAAATACAACATAGGAAATTAAAAACTGAGTAGAGCCGTGGTGTAGTGGTTAGCGCATCGGACTACTAACACAATGGTTCCTGGTTCGATCCCCGTTCCGGGGAGAAAATTTCAGGGACTAAATTTTCGGCTCTTCCTTGACACTATTTGCAAGTATGGTCTTGAGAAACGATGATAGTCCGTCGGGAGGGGACGATAAATGGCTGACCCATGTTAAGAGAGAGCCATATCTCTTGCACGTAAAGGACACCCTTGTAGATTTCGAAAAAGAGCAGGCTAATGCCACTACAAGGCAGCACTCGCACCAGCAAAGAGGAAAGGGATTAATATAAGTTGTAAAAACTTGTTTCCCAATCCACTATAAATAAATATGTTTAAACTAAAAACTGAGTAAAATTAATCAACAAAAAACTAGGAGTAATGGCAGGTGCTTTGGTAGTGTAGGTAGATCCTATTCCATATGTGCTTCCCAAAGAGTGTTTAATCATAACAGCTCATTGTTACATTTGATAAAAAAAATTATTTACTGTAACCGAGTGCACCGATGTCTTTTAATTGTCTTTACATATAGCAACATTAAATGCAGTATGAAACCGATTTCCTGAAACTTGACACGCAGTATATCAATAATCTTCATCACGTTTGTTCTGGAACAGATGTTTCAAAAAAATAAATACAAAACTTTTGAGAGCATAATAGCCGCATTCTATGTGTGCATGTCTCAAGTCAGATACCTGTAATTCCGTGTTTTTCGTAGAATGCTGTCTGTTATGCTTCCTTTCTTTACAGATTTGTCATATTTGAATTGTTTCGCATTTGTCATGCAGGAGCATTTCATAGAACAGAGACATGCGATACCAAAAGTACATCAACACTCATCAGTCAAAATAAACTGGCAACGACACGGTAAGAAAAAAAAGATTCCGATGATGAACAATGTACGGTCTACAAAACACAATTAAGAAAACGTAAGACTGGGTCAAATGAACTCCGGGGTTGACTCATCAGGTGCTCAGGAAATGTAGGACGATCTTGCCCAAAAAGTTGTTTTCATCGTGTCGTGTTGCACATGTATGCCTCAATTGGGTGATAAAATCTTTTCGATGATGTGCTAATTGAGGTTTTATGTTGACAACAAGACAAATATTTCAATCTTCATCTGACATATTTCATAACTGGTAACTACCTCGTGATGTCGTCCGTAAAATATTCAACGGAATGTGGTAAGCTTTACCACTTGTAACTTTTGATTAAATATCAAGTAAATCCTGACAAAAACGCAGGTTTATATCGTATCAACCGCAGATGCATGCTCCATATGCAGATAAGCTCGAATTTGCTGCATAGAAGTAGAAAGTTCGCAATTAGAACGCTGAAATCACCTTACTGTTTCGTACAGTTTTAAACTCAACCGGTCGATTGCTTATTATCAATTTCTAAATGTGAATGAAGATACAAGGCGGACTTAACTGTACTTGTAGTTTCACTATTTTAAGTTCGGTCGAGGAGATAGATGCGTTCAATATAGTCACCAAAAACTTTGAATTTGTTGGTAAGAGTACATTAACTATATAGCCTAATGGATGAAAGAATATTTCTAGCTGCATTTCAGTCTTTCTTGGAATCTCCTGTATAAATGCTGCTGCATATGATAAAGGAAGAAGTCGACAAGAAGAGGAGCACCTTTATTTTTCAATCAGGAAATCAAACGTCTTAATAATGTCATTTTCAGAGACATTTTAGTCCAAATTAGAGTGTTCTTTTCTTCTCTCCAGCATGATTTATCAAATCCTTAAATAATATTTTTTACCTGCGTTGACAATTCGTTTAAATGAATAAAATTCATGAATACAATTCTAAGTTTGATACGGGGGATACTTGTACAAACGGTAGAAAAGTCAAATTATTTTAGACTTTTGCGAGCTGGAGGAAAAATGATGTATGCACTCTTACAGTTCTTTAGATTTATTAGTACCCACATTTGATTCACACCTCTCCTAGAGAAGTTTTTTTTTCAATTAACGCTGACGCACGGCTTTGACTGCTCATACAATTGGTTTATAGTTTAAAAGGGAAGTTCGTGTAGCACTTATCAGACCCAGTAATATAACCATTTTTGGTAAGGACACATATTGTGACTATACGTTATTACTTTTGCTCATTGTTGAAGACCGCACAGTTCCTATACTAGCTTAAATTGGATCAAGTGTCGAATGCGTTTTTGTAGTTTCATCGGTAGTATACCACTTAGGACATGTATGATTTGAGTAAAGTGGTTAAAAAAACAGGCTTACAAGATGGGTTCCTTGAAAAAGAATAGAGACATAATTCAGCTATACTTATTAAATTGCATATTAAAGAATAGATATTTTTCTATCTTGAAAAAAAGTAATGTTATTAAGTGATTCGGTTTTTATCAGATTGAAATTAGATAGGTTTGAAGGTAGAGAAGTCATCAGGTCGACATGTTAACTGGTAGACAGGTCAGTAGGTAGACAGGTCAGTAGGTTGACAGGCCGACAGGTCGATAGGTCTACTGTATTCAGGGTTGGATTTAGTTTAGGATTAGGGTAAGGGGTAAGAAAGTGATAGGGTTAAAGTTAAGGATAGTGATTGGAATGAGGTACGGTGTTATAGTTTGGATTATAGGTAGGGTTAGATGTTTGTCCTGTTTGCCGTAACGTATGGGGTTAATCAAGAAATCAAACATATTGATAGTGTAATTTTCATACAAAAATTTGTTCAAATCAAAGTTCGTTAAGTTTTTTTTTATATATATATAAAATATGATTGATCACACCCTTGAACCTTCGTTAGCCATTTGTTTTAATGAATAAAGTTAACCAATTTTAAGTTAGGAATGGTGGAACTTAGTCTTATGTAAAGGGTATAGACGTCAAATGATTTAAAAAACAAATCATAAGTCTAACGGTGCTTTGGATTTTTTGGTATCAACATATGATTTTCAAAACCTACAGAGTAGTTGTTTCAGAATAAATTTGATGCATGGCTTTGATTGCTGATAAAATTTATGTTTAAAGTTTGGAAAGTGATTTTTTCGAGCACTAATTGGTAAACATATGTCCTTGGTAAAGAAACTTATGTGACTCTACGTTACTGGATTTTGTAATTGGTATGGTACCTATAGTAGCTTAAATCCACGCAATTTGAACTCTGATGGATAGTTGTCTCATTGGCAATCCTACTACATATCTTTATTATACAAATCTTTCCTATTGCCGAACAAAGCATTTAATACTATGCCAGCATTTCGTTGTCGGAATTGATTTCCTTTCCAAACTTAAATCCTTTTGGGATAATCACGGTAATGAAGTTGCAGTACACAACTATTCATGAAATCTTTAAATGTAGTTAAGACAGATTAACGATTTGTTTGCTAAGTTTTTATCAGATAAAATAGATTAAAAAACATGGTCAAATGTTTTACTAATTTAAATGTTTTATGTGACCGAAAAGCAAATTCTGAAATAACAGACACACGTAGTTTGTTCTAAAGATCAAACTTCTGCATCAGTATATGATCGGAATCAACTCTGTTGTGCCATTTTTACACCAGATGCGTTTTTTTTGGTGAAGTAGATGACATTGATGTTCACAATATCTTTTGTATAAATCGGTGAAAGTGTTGGCAACAACCGCAATGGGCATGCTCAACAGAAACAAGCCAAAGGTTGCGCACACTGATGCTAAAATCTGTCCATATTTTGTTTTTGGGTACATATCACCGTAACCTATTGTTGTCATGGTGATGAGAGCCCAATAAAAACTGCTGATTGCATCTGTGAAAAATCCATTCATTCCTACAATGTGTATAGTAATCCCCAAAATTATGGCTGAAATAAGCAAAACCAAAATAAGCAAGTACAGCATCTTCTTACTTTGTTTTATCGACAAAAGCATTATGCGTAAACCTTCTATAACACGCTCAAGACGGAAAAATCTGAAACCGCGCAAAATTACTAAAGCATACGAGAAAATGAAGACTGATTCATTCGAATCAGGAAAGGCACTAACTATGATGTGTGCAAAATATCCAAATACAGACATGGTATCAACAAAGTTTAAAAAACTTCGAAAAAATTCTAATTTACATGGATAGGTTGCTAAACGTTGCGCTGTTTCTAATGTGAAAATAACGTTGCATGCATGGGTTACAACGCCAATCCAGTCATCGTGGTCAGTTAGACGTTCTTTCATGTCTTCCTTTGATGTCACGTTTTTGGTTGCCTTCGTATTCCGTCCAGTTAACTCAAATGATTGTATTACTGATACAAGTATGGCTAGGCATCTACAGTAGTATAGCATCTATTAGAAACAAATTTTATTGCAGCGTTGGTTAATTATTTATCAGAAGAATAATTTTCGCTTATGTTTGGGGTCTGTTACTATTCTCTGCATGGACTAGATATTCCTTGTATCACACTGAATGGAGTGTGCTAAGAAAAATGCGTAAATGATGTTCGCATACGCTATGTATGTGGCAATTTGTTACGAAATTGCGACATTTCCATTGGCTTTTCTTTAGGTCAATGATGACTTTTAAAAGTCATGTTTCCGCCATGGTAACTTTTAATTAATACATGTATATACATGTAATACCTTCACATGATTCACCTGGACATATGTTTTGTCACATCTGATTCTATTCTGAGCGTTAACAAATGTGTTAGCGATTAGAACTTATATTTGAAGTGAAACTTGCAAAATCTTAAATAGTTCACCAAGACAATGATAAATTTTACCATAAGAGAAATAGGTTCAACATCTCGATATTTAATTTCAATAATAATAATAAACTCGACATTCACTAGTTTATTATTATATTTAAATAAAAGAACTCATGTTGATATCAAGTGATATCAAATTCGAGACTCATTATGAAACCTATAATTAATACATTATTTTAGATATTCTTATTTTATAAACAAAATTGTCGATTTCATAGATTAACGTCGGATTTTATTACCATGTGCCTATTTATCAATGTTTTACTTGCACATGATGGCTAAAAAAATTCAGAAAACGGTCAACCCTACACTACAAACCAGTTATGATGTATATATATATATATATAGTGATATCAAATCTATACGAAAATACGGATGTTGTTTTTTAACCGCAACAGTATTTTCTCGATTATATCGTCTCGGTCATTTTGATTCAGACAATGTTTTGCTTATAGTTTGTCACACATTTGAGAGCCTTTATCACTCATCACAACAATACTCGTACACCAATTGAATCGGACCAAATAAAAAAAATGTATCAATAACTTGACATTAGAGGAATTGCTGTAAAAAAACTTTTAAAAAACTTATTTTTCAATTTTTGTGCTGATTTTGCCGTCTTGTTAGGATACAACGTTAAATATCTAAAAACCCAAAAGTTATACTTCACTGACAGTTAGTAACAAATATTTACCTCTCGTCAGTCTCTTCGGTGATCTTTGGGGCCAAAATACTAGAATATTCAAATCGAAATACAAACGTTGAAGAGCTACTCAAACCAAAAAGAACCTTAAAGCATAGTCAAATCCGATCAAGGAATCAGAGTTTTGCATGAGGAAGTTATATTTATTTTAAAAGGATAAAAAAAATTATAACTGCAAATTTCAATCAAACAATATTCGTATAGTCATGCAAGTACCAAAGTACTGGCTACTGGGTTAGTAATACCCTTGGGAACTTACAGTCCACCAGCCTCTTTGATTTTATCGACCAGTAAGCTCTGCATTCTTGAAGAGAGAACATAAAAAGAATTTATTTAGAATCGACTAAAGCTTCCAGTTTCTGGTGTGGTTTTTTTAAAATTTATCCAAAAATGTCTCAAACTTTATTAATATACTACAGTAAAAACTTACTAATGAAAATTTCGATGACCTTGGATTTTCCAGTACATTCAATATTCTGCTTTTGACATTTGTAAGAGAGCTTTTCGAACTGTAACGAAAACACTTGCTTTGGAAAAAGTATTTGTCGATAACATTGCTGGTCTTCAAGTCACTATCAACGGTATAGAAATATTTCCAACAACATGGGCCGAGATCAGTGGTTGGTATTTCCCAAAATTCAAGCTCATCACGAATTTGCTCTACGCAGATGTTAGACAAAAATTGAAGTTTTCCTGTTCGATAATAGTCTAGTACCGACTGGAATATCAATGGATTCCTATCAAAGTAGTACATTTCAGTAGTTTCATCAAAATGTTCGCAGGTTTCAGAGATGTTCGCCAACTTTGTGTCTGGGTATCGTTGAAGAGTGCTCGTTTTAGTTACAAACGTTTGTTCACCTACATTTATTATTACTTTTTCCAACATTCTCGTTACCTTTCTTTCGGTTTGTAAATTTTATAATCTATTCTAAAAATTTTAGTAACTAATGAACGGAAATTATTCACAATAATACTTTCCGATGTCCTCTCCAAAATTATATATCAGTACACTACGTTTTCTGTATGTTCTCATTTTTGAACCGCATGCAATAGATCATGTGACAAGCCAAAGCACAAAAATCGCCAACTACAAATGATTTGGATCGTGCAATATTGATATTCTGGCGGATTAAATTTTTACTACTCATTTCACTGTTAAATGTACCATTCATCTTAATAGTTGGTTTGAAATTCCGTGTTGAACATAACTATATCAGAAAAAATAAGACATTTCATGAAATTCTAATCACCATATAGTACACATTCTCATATATCTAAAATCTAAACTTAAATTTCCATTTTGATATCAATTGTTCCGTTTTAATTTTAACGTTGGGTAAAGCAATACAATACATTACTCCTTGAAATTCATGTGTTACCAATCAATTGATGTCATATTTCCATTATCAATTTGCATCAATATTTGATCATCAACATCCTGTTGATAAACAGCTTACACATTGTGTGATTAGAAAAATCAATTAAAGAGTGCTTTAAATGACGGATGTATTTATTATATTGTAGTGGGATATTGAATGCTTAACATAAACTTTAAGGTAGATGTCTATATTTTTTCTACTTTTTTCTAGAAATTTATTAATTTCATTTGACTTCAAATTTTGGCAATTACAGAAAAAAGAAAAAAAAGTGTAAACGGTCTAGGCAAGCTTTCGTAAATATTTGAATTACCACGGTCGTTGTTCATTTCATATAATATCTAAATTGTAATGACATCCATAATGAGATCAATGACTCTTGTATATCTAATGACCTTATGAAACCATAACCACAGCCATACGAAAGCAAATACAGAACAAACATGACAAGCAGGGTTTCCGCTGGCGGTCGCCATTTTCACATTTTGCAAAAAAAATAAAAATTTGGCGATCAAAATTCCGTATTGGCGAAAGAATTTGGCAAAAGAAATATAACGGTTCGACTTCGTCCATTTTGTTTACTTTTTTCGGGTGTCTCTGACCTTTTCCTTGATTAGACAATATACTGGGAATTTACCTTGACCTCGTAACGATTATGATATACAATCAATAATTAGCTGATTGCATTTTATAGCTATCGGCAACAATGGATTATAATTGATAAAGGTGTTGATTGTATTGTTTAATGAAATGGTGTGGTTAAATGGCATCCCATATCACTTAATGATTTTTTTTTTAAACTCTGATAGAAATTATTGTTTTGAAGTGGGTACTTCACAATCGTTTTAACGATGCACGTGTTTGAAGCATAGTTTTACGTTCCCTCTTATTCTTTTAACGATGGTCCGGAAAGAAAACTGTTGTTTTGACATTATATGTTTAATAGTAAGAAAAATCTCTGACTTTAACTTTATCTTTTAACTTTGACAGAATTAATTGTTTTGAAGTGGGTACTTCACAATTATCGATGCACGTGTTTGAAGCATAGTTTTACCTCTTATTCTTTTAACGATGGTCCAGAAAAGAAAACTGTTGTTATGACGATAAATGTTTAAAAGAAAGAAAAATCTCTGACTTTAACTTTATCTTTTAACTTTGATAGAATTATTGTTTTGAAGTAAGCACTTCACAATCGTTTTAGCAATGCACGTGTTTGAAGCATAGTTTTACTTTATATTCTTTTAACGATGGTCCGGAAAAAAAAACTGTTGTTATGACGAAAAATGTTTAAAAGTAAGAAAAATCTCTGACTTTAATTTTATCCTTTAACTTTGATAGAATTTATTGTTTTGAAGTTGGTCATTTACAATTGTTTTAGCGACGCACTTACACTTTTGAATCATAGTTTTACCCTGATGACAAGTCCTTTTATCTCTAACAAATGAAATGGTGATCCCCCTATCCTAAATATAGACTTCAGAGTTTGTGGAGATGTTTTTTTACCCTGAAATATTTTACAGATTGTTTTGTTAATTTAAATCAGTGTACTTAACAAACATCTAACAGGCAGATTAAAAGAATGTTATTGCATTCACGTGAAATGCAGGTTATTTTGATCCAATATGCGAAACGCGTTACATGTGCAATGTAACGGAAATGGACTACAAATGTGATTTTAACTTGTGACATTTTAAAATAACATAAAAATAAATATTTTATAAAGCCGTTAAAGCCAAAAAGAAAGACCTGGTGAGTCCAACTTTCCTGAAATGAGATTCATTTACAGATACTGGAACTGAACTGTTTGGTACGAAAACGTTATTAACATGTGACAATTAAAACAAATTAATGTTTGTAACAAACAAACATCATTGATATATATATATATATATATATATATATATATAAACAAGTCTAAATTGAAAACAACGTTCAAACCTATGATTGCGTTGGATAAAAACCGCAATTTTTATACGTGTGCATGCAAAACAAATTTCTTGTTAGATGGGTCTAAATACAGCACAAACAACATTTTCCAAGAGACCAAAAAAGTGAAAAAGTATATTTTAACAAAACGCATTTGACTAACAGGTCGAACAACAAATGTTCTTTAATCCTGCTGCCTGCCATTGGCGATTGCCAAATAAACGGATCACAAGGTGTAATAAATGGATCTTAACTATAAATCTAATACCAACAAGAAAACAATAAACTTGCAGCGACGATAGTATACCGCAAACAAAGGTGCAAAGATTTTGTGTACACCATATCCGGATTTCGACAATTAATGTATCTTCAGCGATGTTAGGAATCGAAACGGTTATTAGATAGCCACATAATTTACCTCAATTTAGGATAGATTCTTGAATTTTCAGGAGTCAAAATAGGATGAACGGATCATATAAACCATAAGGCAAATATAATACAAGCCCAAACGAAAAAATATAAACAAGTCTAAATTGAAAACAACGTTCAAACCTATGATTGCGTTGGATAAAAACCGCAATTTTTATACGTGTACATGCAAAACAAATTTCTTGTTAGAGGGGTCTAAATACAGCACAGACAACATTTTCCAAAAGACCAAAAAAGTGAAAAAGTATATTTTAACAAAACGCATTTGACTAACAGGTCGAACAACAAATGTTCTTAAATCCTGCTGCCTGCCATTGGCGATTGCCAAATAAACGGATCACAAGGTGTAATAAATGGATCTTAACTATAAATCTAATACCAAAAAGAAAACAATAAACTTGCAGCGACGATGGTATTCCGCAAACAAAGGTGCAAAGATTTTTTGTACACCATATCCGGATTTCGACAATTAATGTCTCTTCAGTGATGTTAGGAATCGAAACGGTTATTGGAAGGCCACATAATTTACCTCAATTTAGGATAGACTCTTGAATTTTCAGGAGTCAAAATAGGATGAACGGATCATATAAACCATAAGGCAAATATAATACAAGACCAAACGAAAAAATATAAACAAGTCTAAATTGAAAACAACGTTCAAACCTATGATTGCGTTGGATAAAAACCGCAATTTTTATACGTGTGCATGCAAAACAACTTTCTTGTTAGAGGGGTCTAAATACAGTACAAACAACATTTTCCAAAAGACCAAAAAAGTGAAAAAGTATATTTTAACAAAACGCATTTGACTAACAGGTCGAACAACAAATGTTCTAAAATCCTGCTGCCTGCCATTGGCGACTGCCAAATAAACGGATCGCAAGGTGTAATAAATGGATCTGAACTATTAATCTAATACCAAAAAGAAAACAATAAACTTGCAGCGACGATGGCATACCGCAAACAAAGGTGCAAAGATTTTTTGTACACCATTTCCGGATTTCGACAATTAATGTCTCTTCAGTGATGTTAGGAATCGAAACGGTTATTGGAAGGCCACATAATTTACCTCAATTTAGGATAGACTCTTGAATTTTCAGGAGTCAAAATAGGATGAACGGATCATATAAACCATAAGGCAAATATAATACAAGACCAAACGAAAAAATATAAACAAGTCTAAATTGAAAACAACATTCAAACCTATGATTGCGTTGGATAAAAACCGCAATTTTTATACGTGTGCATGCAAAACAACTTTCTTGTTAGAGGGGTCTAAATACAGCACAAACAACATTTTCCAAAAGACCAAAAAAAGTGAAAAAGTATATTTTAACAAAACGCATTTGACTAACAGGTCGAACAACAAATGTTCTTACATCCTGCTGCGTGCCATTGGCGTTTGCCAAATTAACGGATCACAAGGTGTAATAAATAGATCTTAACTATAAATCTAATACCAAAAAGAAAACAATAAACTTGCAGCGACGATTATATATCGCAAACAAAGGTGCAAAGATTTTGTGTACACCATATCTGGATTTCGATAATTAATGTCTCTTCAGTGATGTTAGGAATCGAAACGGTTATTGGAAGGCCACATTATTTACCTCAATTTAGGATAGACTCTTGAATTTTCAGGAGTCAAAATAGGATGAACTGATCATATAAACCATAAGGCAAATATAATACAAGCCCAAACGAAAAAATATAAACAAGTCTAAATTGAAAACAACGTTCAAACTTATGATTGCGTTGGATAAAAACCGCAATTTTTATACGTGTGCATGCAAAACAAATTTCTTGTTAGAGGGGTCTAAATACAGCACAAACAACATTTTCCAAAAGACCAAAAAAGTGAAAAAGTATACTTTAACAAAACGCATTTGACTAACAGGTCGAACAACAAATGTTCTTAAATCCTGCTGCCTGTCATTGGCGATTGCCAAATAAACGGATCACAAGGTGTAATAAATGGATCTGAACTATAAATCTAATACCAAAAAGAAAACAATAAACTTGCAGCGACGATGGTATACCGCAAACAAAGGTGCAAAGATTTTTTGTACACCATATCCGGATTTCGACAATTAATGT
The DNA here is from genome assembly GCF_021869535.1 of Mytilus californianus. Classification (NCBI taxonomy): domain Eukaryota; kingdom Metazoa; phylum Mollusca; class Bivalvia; order Mytilida; family Mytilidae; genus Mytilus; species Mytilus californianus. The sequence goes on along the minus strand of NW_026262734.1, from coordinate 91,609,002 downwards.
CTCTTCAGTGATGTTAGGAATCGAAACGGTTATTGGAAGGCCACATAATTTACCTCAATTTAGGATAGACACTTGAATTTTCAGGAGTCAAAATAGGATGAACAGATCATATAAACCATAAGGCAAATATAATACAAGCCCAAACGAAAAAAATATAAACAAGTCTAAATTGAAAACAACGTTCAAACCTATGATTGCGTTGGATAAAAACTGCAATTTTTATACGTGCGCATGCAAAACAAATTTCTTGTTAGAGGGGTCTAAATACAGCACAAACAACATTTTCCAAAAGACCAAAAAAGTGAAAAAGTATACTTTAACAAAACGCATTTGACTAACAGGTCGAACAATAAATGTTCTTAAATCCTGCTGCCTGTCATTGGCGATTGCCAAATAAACGGATCACAAGGTGTAATAAATCTATAAATCTAATACCAAAAAGAAAACAATAAACTTGCAGCGACGATGGTATACCGCAAACAAAGGTGCAAAGATTTTGTGTACACCATATCCGGATTTCGATAATTAATGTCTCTTCAGTGATGTTAGGAATCGAAACGGTTATTGGAAGGCCACATAATTTACCTCAATTTAGGATAGACTCTTGAATTTTCAGGAGTCAAAATAGGATGAACGGATCATATAAACCATAAGGCAAATATAATACAAGCCCAAACGAAAAAATATAAACAAGTCTAAATTGAAAACAACGTTCAAACCTATGATTGCGTTGGATAAAAACCGCAATTTTTATACGTGTGCATGCAAAACAAATTTCTTGTTAGAGGGGTCTAAATACAGCACAAACAACATTTTCCAAAAGACCAAAAAAGTGAAAAAGTATATTTTAACAAAACGCATTTGACTAACAGGTCGAACAACAAATGTTCTTAAATCCTGCTGCCTGCCATTGGCGATTGCCAAATTAACGGATCACAAGGTGTAATAAATGGATCTGAACTATAAATCTAATACCAAAAAGAAAACAATAAACTTGCAGCGACGATGGTATACCGCAAACAAAGGTGCAAAGATTTTGTGTACACCATATCCGGATTTCGACAATTAATGTCTCTTCAGTGATGTTAGGAATCGAAACGGTTATTGGAAGGCCACATAATTTACCTCAAATTAAGATAGACTCTTGAATTTTCAGGAGTCAAAATAGGATGAACGGATCATATAAACCATAAGGCAAATATAATAAGGGCCCAAACGAAAAAATATAAACAAGTCTAAATTGAAAACAACGTTCAAACCTATGATTGCGTTGGATAAAAACCGCAATTTTTATACGTGTGCATGCAAAACAAATTTCTTGTTAGAGGGGTCTAAATACAGCAAAAACAACATTTTCCAAAAGACCAAAAAAGTGAAAAAGTATATTTTAACGAAACGCATTTGACTAACAGGTCGAACAACAAATGTTCTTAAATCCTGCTGCCTGCCATTGGCGATTGCCAAATAAACGGATCACAAGGTGTAATAAATGGATCTTAACTATAAATCTAATACCAAAAAGAAAACAATAAACTTGTAGCGACGATGGTATACCGCAAACAAAGGGGCAAAGATTTTTTGTAAACCATATCCGGATTTCGACAATTAATGTCTCTTCAGTGATGTTAGGAATCGAAACGGTTATTGGAAAGCCACATAATTTACCTCAATTTAGGATAGACTCTTGAATTTTCAGGAGTCAAAATAGGATGAACGGATCATATAAACCATAAGGCAAATATAATGCAAGCCCAAACGAAAAAATATAAACAAGTCTAAATTGAAAACAACGTTCAAACCTATGATTGCGTTGGATAAAAACCGCAATTTTTATACGTGTGCATGCAAAACAAATTTCTTGCTAGAGGGGTCTAAATACAGCACAAACAACATTTTCCAAAAGACCAAAAAATTGAAAAAGTATATTTTAACAAAACGCATTTGACTAACAGGTCAAACAATAAATGTTCTTAAATCCTGCTGCCTGCCATTGGCGATTGCCAAATAAACGGATCGCAAGGTGTAATAAATGGATCTGAACTATAAATCTAATACCAAAAAAGAAAACAATAAACTTGCAGCGACGATGGTATACCGCAAACAAAGGTGCAAAGATTTTTTGTACACCATATCCGGATTTCGACAATTAATGTCTCTTCAGTGATGTTAGGAATCGAAACGGTTATTTGAAGGCCACATAATTTACCTCAATTTAGGATAGACTCTTGAATTTTCAGGAGTCAAAATAGGATGAACGGATCATATAAACCATAAGGCAAATATAATGCAAGCCCAAACGAAAAAATATAAACAAGTCTAAATTGAAAACAACGTTCAAACCTATGATTGCGTTGGATAAAAACCGCAATTTTTATACGTGTGCATGCAAAACAAATTTCTTGCTAGAGGGGTCTAAATACAGCACAAACAACATTTTCCAAAAGACCAAAAAAGTGAAAAAGTATATTTTAACAAAACGCATTTGACTAACAGGTCGAACAACAAATGTTCTTAAATCCTGCTGCCTGCCATTGGCGATTGCCAAATAAACGGATCACAAGGTGTAATAAATGGATCTTAACTATAAATCAAATACCAAAAAGAAAACAATAAACTTGTAGCGACGATGGTATACCGCAAACAAAGGGGCAAAGATTTTTTGTACACCATATCCGGATTTCGACAATTAATGTCTCTTCAGTGATGTTAGGAATCGAAACGATTATTGGAAAGCCACAAAATTTACCTCAATTTAGGATAGACTCTTGAATTTTCAGGAGTCAAAATAGGATGAACGGATCATATAAACCATAAGGCAAATATAATGCAAGCCCAAACGAAAAAATATAAACAAGTCTAAATTGAAAACAACGTTCAAACCTATGATTGCGTTGGATAAAAACCGCAATATTTTATACGTGTGCATGCAAAACAAATTTCTTGTTAGAGGGGTCTAAATACAGCACAAACAACATTTTCCAAAAGACCAAAAAAGTGAAAAAGTATATTTTAACAAAACGCATTTGACTAACAGGTCGAACAACAAATGTTCTTAAATCCTGCTGCCTGCCATTGGCGATTGCCAAATAAACGGATCACAAGGTGTAATAAATGGATCTGAACTATAAATTTAATACCAAAAAGAAAACAATAAACTTGTAGCGACGATGGTATACCGCAAACAAAGGGGCAAAGATTTTTTGTACACCATATCCGGATTTCGACAATTAATGTCTCTTCAGTGATGTTAGGAATCGAAACGGTTATTGGAAAGCCACAAAATTTACCTCAATTTAGGATAGACTCTTGAATTTTCAGGAGTCAAAATAGGATGAACGGATCATATAAACCATAAGGCAAATATAATGCAAATCCAAACGAAAAAATATAAACAAGTCTAAATTGAAAACAACGTTCAAACCTATGATTGCGTTGGATAAAAACCGCAATTTTTATACGTGTGCATGCAAAACAAATTTCTTGCTAGAGGGGTCTAAATACAGCACAAACAACATTTTCCAAAAGACCAAAAAATTGAAAAAGTATATTTTAACAAAACGCATTTGACTAACAGGTCGAACAATAAATGTTCTTAAATCCTGCTGCCTGCCATTGGCGATTGCCAAATAAACGGATCGCAAGGTGTAATAAATGGATCTGAACTATAAATCTAATACCAAAAAGAAAACAATAAACTTGCAGCGACGATGGTATACCGCAAACAAAGGTGCAAAGATTTTTTGTACACCATATCCGGATTTCGACAATTAATGTCTCTTCAGTGATGTTAGGAATCGAAACGGTTATTGGAAGGCCACATAATTTACCTCAATTTAGGATAGATTCTTGAATTTTCAGGAGTCAAAATAGGATGAACGGATCATATAAACCATAAGGCAAATATAATACAAGCCCAAACGAAAAAATATAAACAAGTCTAAATTGAAAACAACGTTCACACCTATGATTGCATTGGATAAAAACCGCAATTTTTATACGTGTGCATGCAAAACAAATTTCTTGTTAGAGGGGTCTAAATACAGCACAAACAACATTTTCCAAAAGACCAAAAAAATGAAAAAGTATATTTTAACAAAACGCATTTGACTAACAGGTCGAACAACAAATGTTCTTAAATCCTGGTGCCTGCCATTGGCGATTGCCAAATAAACGGATCACAAGGTGTAATAAATGGATCTTAACTATAAATCTAATACCAAAAAGAAAACAATAAACTTGCAGCGACGATGGCATACCGCAAACAAGGGTGCAAAGATTTTGTGTACACCATATCCGGATTTCGACGATTAATGTCTCTTCAGTGATGTTAGGAATCGAAACGGTTATTGGAAGGCCACATAATTTACCTCAATTTAGGATAGACTCTTGAATTTTCAGGAGTCAAAAAAGGATGAACGGATCATATAAACCATAAGGCAAATATAATACAAGCCCAAACGAAAAAATATAAACAAGTCTAAATTGAAAACAACGTTCAAACCTATGATTGCGTTGGATAAAAACCGCAATTTTTATACGTGTGCATGCAAAACAAATTTCTTGTTAGAGGGGTCTAAATACAGCACAAACAACATTTTCCAAAAGACCAAAAAATTGAAAAAGTATATTTTAACAAAACGCATTTGACTAACAGGTCGAACAACAAATGTTCTTAAATCCTGCTGCCTGCCATTGGCGATTGCCAAATAAACGGATCACAAGGTGTAATAAATGGATCTTAACTATAAATCTAATACCAAAAAGAAAACAATAAACTTGCAGCGACGATGGTATACCGCAAACAAAGGTGCAAAGATTTTTTGTACACCATATCCGGATTTCGACAATTAATGTCTCTTCAGTGATTTTAGGAATCGAAACGGTTATTGGAAGGCCACATAATTTACCTCAATTTAGGATAGACTCTTGACTTTTCAGCAGTCAAAATAGGATGAACGGATCATATAAACCATAAGGCAAATATAATACAAGCCCAAACGAAAAAATATGAACAAGTTTAAATTGAAAACAAGGTTCAAACCTATGATTGCGTTGGATAAAAACCGCAATTTTTATACGTGTGCATGCAAAACAAATTTCTTGTTAGAGGGGTCTAAATACAGCACAAACAACATTTTCCAAAAGACCAAAAAAGTGAAAAAGTATATTTTAACAAAACGCATTTGACTAACATGTCGAACAACAAATGTTCTTAAATCCTGCTGCGTGCCATTGGTGATTGCCAAATAAACTGGTCACAAGGTGTAATAAATGGATCTTAACTATAAATCTAATACCAAAAAGAAAACAATAAACTTGCATCGACGAAGGTATACCGCAAACAAAGGTGCAAAGATTTTGTGTACACCATATCCGGATTTCGACAATTAATGTCTCTTCAGTGATGTTAGGAATCGAAACGGTTATTGGAAGGCCACATAATTTACCTCAATTTAGGATAGACTCTTGAAGTTTCAGGAGTCAAAATAGGATGAACGGATCATATAAACCATAAGGCAAATATAATACAAGCCCAAACGAAAAAATATAAACAAGTCTAAATTGAAAACAATGTTCAAACCTATGATTGCGTTGGATAAAAACCGCAATTTTTATACGTGTGCATGCAAAACAAATTTCTTGTTAGAGGGGTCTAAATACAGCACAAACAACATTTTCCAAAAGACCAAAAAAGTGGAAAAGTATTTTTTAACAAAACGCATTTGACTAACAGGTCGAACAACAAATGTTCTTAAATCCTGCTGCGTGCCATTGGCGATTGCCAAATAAACGGATCACAAGGTGTAATAAATGGATCTTAACTATAAATCTAATACCAAAAAGAAAACAATAAACTTGCAGCGACGATGGTATACCGCAAACAAAGGTGCAAAGATTTTGTGTACACCATATCCGGATTTCGACAATTAATGTCTCTTCAGTGATGTTAGGAATCGAAACGGTTATTGGAAGGCCACATAATTTACCTCAATTTAGGATAGATTCTTGAATTTTCAGGAGTCAAAATAGGATGAACGGATCATATAAACCATAAGGCAAATATAATACAAGCCCAAACGAAAAAATATAAACAAGTCTAAATTGAAAACAACGTTCACACCTATGATTGCATTGGATAAAAACCGCAATTTTTATACGTGTGCATGCAAAACAAATTTCTTGTTAGAGGGGTCTAAATACAGCACAAACAACATTTTCCAAAAGACCAAAAAAATGAAAAAGTATATTTTAACAAAACGCATTTGACTAACAGGTCGAACAACAAATGTTCTTCAATCCTGCTGCCTGCCATTGGCGATTGCCAAATAAACGGATCGCAAGGTGTAATAAATGGATCTGAACTATAAATCTAATACCAAAATGAAAACAATAAACTTGCAGCGACGATGGTATACCGCAAACAAAGGTGCAAAGATTTTTTGTACACCATATCCGGATTCCGTCAATTAATGTCTCTTCAGTGATGTTAGGAATCGAAACGGTTATTGGAAGGCCACATAATTTACCTCAATTTAGGATAGACTCTTGAATGTTCAGGAGTCAAAATAGGATGAACGGATCATATAAACCATAAGGCAAATATAATACAAGCCCAAACGAAAAAATATAAACAAGTCTAAATTGAAAACAACGTTCAGACCTATGATTGCGTTTTATAAAAACCACAATTTTTATACGTGTGCATGCAAAACAACTTTCTTGTTAGAGGGGTCTAAATACAGCACAAACAACATTTTCCAAAAGACCAAAAAAGTGAAAAAGTATATTTTAACAAAACGCATTTGACTAACAGGTCGAACAACAAATGTTTTTAAATCCTGCTGCGTGCCATTGGCGATTGCCAAATAAACGGATCACAAGGTGTAATAAATGGATCTTAACTATAAATCTAATACCAAAAAGAAAACAATAAACTTGCAGCGACGATGGTATACCGCAAACAAAGGTGCAAAGATTTTTTGTACACCATATCCGGATTTCGACAATTAATGTCTCTTCAGTGATGTTAGGAATCGAAACGGTTATTGGAAGGCCACATAATTTACCTCAATTTAGGATAGACTCTTGAATTTTCAGGAGTCAAAATAGGATGAACGGATCATATAAACCATAAGGCAAATATAATACAAGCCCAAACGAAAAAATATAAACAAGTCTAAATTGAAAACAACGTTCACACCTATGATTGCGTTGGATAAAAACCGCAATTTTTATACGTGTGCATGCAAAACAAATTTCTTGTTAGAGGGGTTAAAATACAGCACAAACAACATTTTCCAAAAAAATGAAAAAGTATATTTTAACAAAACGCATTTGACTAACAGATCGAACAACAAATGTTCTTAAATCCTGCTGCCTGCCATTGGCGATTGCCAAATAAACGGATCGCAAGGTGTAATAAATGGATCTGAACTATAAATCTAATACCAAAAAGAAAACAATAAACTTCCAGCGACGATGGTATACCGCAAACAAAGGTGCAAAGATTTTTTGTACACCATATCCGGATTTCGACAATTAATGTCTCTTCAGTGATGTTAGGAATCGAACCGGTTATTGGAAGGCCACATAATTTACCTCAATTTAGGATAGACTCTTGAATTTTCAGGAGTCAAAATAGGATGAACGGATCATATAAACCATAAGGCAAATAATTCAAGCCCAAACGAAAAAATATAAACAAGTCTTAATTGAAAACAACGTTCAAACCTGTGATTGCGTTGGATAAAAACCGCAATTTTTATACGTGTGCATGCAAAACAAATTTCTTGTTAGAGGGGTTTAAATACAGCACAAACAACATTTTCCAAAAGAACAAAAAATTGAAAAAGTATATTTTAACAAAACGCATTTGACTAACAGGTCGAACAACAAATGTTCTTAAATCCTGCTGCCTGCCATTGGCGATAACCAAATAAACGGATCACAAGGTGTAATAAATGGATATTAACTATAAATCTAATACCAAAAAGAAAACAATAAACTTGCAGCGACGATGGTATACCGCAAACAAAGGTGCAAAGATTTTGTGTACACCATATCCGGATTTCGACAATTAATGTCTCTTCAGTGATGTTAGGAATCGAAACGGTTATTGGAAGGCCACATAATTTACCTCAATTAGGATAGACTCTTGAATTTTCAGGAGTCAAAATAGGATGAACGGATCATATAAACCATAAGGCAAATATAATACAAGCCCAAACGAAAAAATATAAACAAGTCTAAATTGAAAACAACGTTCAAACCTATGATTGCGTTGGATAAAAACCGCAATTTTTATACGTGTGCATGCAAAACAAATTTCTTGTTAGAGGGGTCTAAATACAGCACAAACAACATTTTCCAAAAGACCAAAAAAGTGAAAAAGTATATTTTAACAAAACGCATTTGACTAACAGGTCGAACAACAAATGTTCTTAAATCCTGCTGCGTGCCATTGGCGATTGCCAAATAAACTGATCAAAAGGTGTAATAAATGGATCTTAACTATAAATCTAATACCAAAAAGAAAACAATAAACTTGCAGCGACGATGGTATACCGCAAACAAAGGTGCAAAGATTTTGTGTACACCATATCCGGATTTCGACAATTAATGTCTCTTCAGTGATGTTAGGAATCGAAACGGTTATTGGAAGGCCACATAATTTACCTCAATTTAGGATAGACTCTTGAATTTTCAGGAGTCAAAATAGGATAAACGGATCATATAAACCATAAGGCAAATATAATACAAGCCCAAACGAAAAAATATAAACAAGTCTAAATTGAAAACAACGTTCAAACCTATGATTGCGTTGGATAAAAACCGCAATTTTTATACGTGTGCATGCAAAACAAATTTCTTGTTAGAGGGGTCTAAATACAGCACAAACAACATTTTCCAAAAGACCAAAAAAGTGAAAAAGTATTTTTTAACAAAACGCATTTGACTAACAGGTCGAACAACAAATGTTCTTAAATCATGCTGCGTGCCATTGGCGATTGCCAAATAAACGGATCACAAGGTGTAATAAATGGATCTTAACTATAAATCTAATACCAAAAAGAAAACAATAAACTTGCAGCGACGATGGTATACCGCAAACAAAGGTGCAAAGATTTTGTGTACACCATATCCGGATTTCGACAATTAATGTCTCTTCAGTGATGTTAGGAATCGAAACGGTTATTGGAAGGCCACATAATTTACCTCAATTTAGGATAGACTCTTGAATTTTCAGGAGTCAAAATAGGATGAACGGATCATATAAACCATAAGGCAAATATAATACAAGCCCAAACGAAAAAATATAAACAAGTCTAAATTGAAAACAAGGTTCAAACCTATGATTGCGTTGGATAAAAACCGCAATTTTTATACGTGTGCATGCAAAACAAATTTCTTGTTAGAGGGGTCTAATTACAGCACAAACAACATTTTCCAAAAGACCAAAAAAGTGAAAAAGTATTTTTTAATAAAACGCATTTGACTAACAGGTCGAACAACAAATGTTCTTAAATCCTGCTGCGTGCCATTGGCGATTGCCAAATAAACGGATCACAAGGTGTAATAAATGGATCTTAACTATAAATCTAATACCAAAAAGAAAACAATAAACTTGCAGCGACGATGGTATACCGCAAACAAAGGTGCAAAGATTTTGTGTACACCATATCCGGATTTCGACAATTAATGTCTCTTCAGTGATGTTAGGAATCGAAACGGTTATTGGAAGGCCACATAATTTACCTCAATTTAGGATAGACTCTTGAATTTCCAGGAGTCAAAATAGGATGAACGGATCATATAAACCATAAGGCAAATATAATACAAGCCCAAACGAAAAAATATAAACAAGTCTAAATTGAAAACAACGTTCAAACCTATGATTGCGTTGGATAAAAACCGCAATTTTTATACGTGTGCATGCAAAACAAATTTCTTGTTAGAGGGGTCTAAATACAGCACAAACAACATTTTCTAAAAGACCAAAAAAGTGAAAAAGTATATTTTAACAAAGAGCAAATGACTAACAGGTCGAACAACAAATGTTCTTAAATCCTGCTGCCTGCCATTGGCGATTGCCAAATAAACGGATCACAAGGTGTAATAAATGCATCTTAACTATAAATCTAATACCAAAAAGAAAACAATAAACTTGCATCGACGATGGTATACCGCAAACAAAGGTGCAAAGATTTTGTGTACACCATATCCGGATTTCGACAATTAATGTCTCTTCAGTGATGTTAGGAATCGAAACGGTTATTGGAAGGCCACATAATTTACCTCAATTTAGGATAGACTCTTGAATTTTCAGGAGTCAAAATAGGATGAACGGATCATATAAACCATAAGGCAAATATAATACAAGCCCAAACGAAAAAATATAAACAAGTCTAAATTGAAAACAACGTTCAAACCTATGATTGCGTTGGATAAAAACCGCAATTTTTATACGTGTGCATGCAAAACAAATTTCTTGTTAGAGGGGTCTAAATACAGCACAAACAACATTTTCCAAAAGACCAAAAAAGTGAAAAAGTATTTTTTAACAAAACGCATTTGACTAACAGGTCGAACAACAAATGTTCTTAAATCCTGCTGCGTGCCATTGGCGATTGCCAAATAAACGGATCACAAGGTGTAATAAATGGATCTTAACTATAAATCTTATACCAAAAAGAAAACAATAAACTTGCATCGACGATGGTATACCGCAAACAAAGGTGCAAAGATTTTGTGTACACCATATCCGGATTTCGACAATTAATGTCTCTTCAGTGATGTTAGGAATCGAAACGGTTATTGGAAGGCCACATAATTTACCTCAATTTAGGATAGACTCTTGAATTTTCAGGAGTCAAAATAGGATGAACGGATCATATAAACCATAAGGCAAATATAATACAAGCCCAAACGAAAAAATATAAACAAGTCTAAATTGAAAACAACGTTCAAACCTATGATTGCGTTGGATAAAAACCGCAATTTTTATATGTGTGCATGCAAAACAAATTTCTTGTTAGAGGGGTCTAAATACAGCACAAACAACATTTTCCAAAAGACCAAAAAAGTGAAAAAGTATTTTTTAACAAAACGCATTTGACTAACAGGTCGAACAACAAATGTTCTTAAATCCTGCTGCGTGCCATTGGCGATTGCCAAATAAACGGATCACAAGGTGTAATAAATGGATCTTAACTATAAATCTAATACCAAAAAGAAAACAATAAACTTGCAGCGACGATGGTATACCGCAAACAAAGGTGCAAAGATTTTGTGTACACCATATCCGGATTTCGACCATTAATGTCTCTTCAGTGATGTTAGGAATCGAAACGGTTATTGGAAGGCCACATAATTTACCTCAATTTAGAATAGACTCTTGAATTTTCAGGAGTCAAAATAGGATGAACGGATCATATAAACCATAAGGCAAATATTATACAAGCCCAAACGAAAAAATATAAACAAGTCTAAATTGAAAACAACGTTCAAACCTATGATTGCGTTGGATAAAAACCGCAATTTTTATACGTGTGCATGCAAAACAAATGTCTTGTTAGAGGGGTCTAAATACAGCACAAACAACATTTTCCAAAAGACCAAAAAAGTGAAAAAGTATTTTTTAACAAAACGCATTTGACTAACAGGTCGAACAACAAATGTTCTTAAATCCTGCTGCGTGCCATTGGCGATTGCCAAATAAACGGATCACAAGGTGTAATAAATGGATCTTAACTATAAATCTAATACCAAAAAGAAAACAATAAACTTGCAGCGACGATGGTATACCGCAAACAAAGGTGCAAAGATTTTGTGTACACCATATCCGGATTTCGACAATTAATGTCTCTTCAGTGATGTTAGGAATCGAAACGGTTATTGGAAGGCCACATAATTTACCTCAAATTAGGATAAGACTCTTGAATTTTCAGGAGTCAAAATAGGATGAACGGATCATATAAACCATAAGGCAAATATAATACAAGCCCAAACGAAAAAATATAAACAAGTCTAAATTGAAAACAACGTTCAAACCTATGATTGCGTTGGATAAAAATCGCAATTTTTATACGTGTGCATGCAAAACAAATTTCTTGTTAGAGGGGTCTAAATACAGCACAAACAACATTTTCCAAAAGACCAAAAAAGTGAAAAAGTATATTTTAACAAAACGCAAATGACTAACAGGTCGAACAACAAATGTTCTTAAATCCTGCTGCGTGCCATTGGCGATTGCCAAATAAACGGATCACAAGGTGTAATAAATGGATCTTAACTATAAATCTAATACCAAAAAGAAAACAATAAACTTGCAGCGACGATGGTATACCGCAAACAAAGGTTCAAAGATTTTGTGTACACCATATCCGGATTTCGACAATTAATGTCTCTTCAGTGATGTTAGGAATCGAAACGGTTATTGGAAGGCCACATAGTTTACCTCAATTTAGGATAGACTCTTGAATTTTCAGGAGTCAAAAAAGGATGAACGGATCATATAAACCATAAGGCAAATATAATACAAGCCCAAACGAAAAAATATAAACAAGTCTAAATTGAAAACAATGTTCAAACCTATGATTGCGTTGGATAAAAACCGCAATTTTTATACGTGTGCATGCAAAACAAATTTCTTCTTAGAGGGGTCTAAATACAGCACAAACAACATTTTCCAAAAGACCAAAAAAGTGAAAAAGTATATTTTAACAAAACGCATTTGACTAACAGGTCGAACAACAAATGTTCTTAAATCCTGCTGCCTGCCATTGGCGATTGCCAAATAAACGGATCACAAGGTGTAATAAATGGATCTTAACTATAAATCTAATACCAAAAAGACAACAATAAACTTGCAGCGACGATGGTATACCGCAAACAAAGGTGCAAAGATTTGTTGTACACCATATCCGGATTTCGACAATTAATGTCTCTTCAGTGATGTTAGGAATCGAAACGGTTATTGGAAGGCCACATAATTTACCTCAATTTAGGATAGACTCTTGAATTTTCAGGAGTCAAAATAGGATGAACGGATCATATAAACCATCAGGCAAATATAATACAAGCCCAAACGAAAAAATATAAACAAGTCTAAATTGAAAACAACGTTCAAACCTATGATTGCGTTGGATAAAAACAGCAATTTTTATACGTGTGCATGCAAAACAAATTTCTTGTTAGAGGTGTCTAAATACAGCACAAACAACATTTTCCAAAAGACCAAAAAAGTGAAAAAGTATATTTTAACAAAACGCATTTGACTAACAGGTCGAACAACAAATGTTCTTAAATCCTGCTGCGTGCCATTGGCGATTGCCAAATAAACGGATCACAAGGTGTAATAAATGAATCTTAACTATAAATCTAATACCAAAAAGAAAACAATAAACTTGCAGCGACGATGGTATACCGCAAACAAAAGGTGCAAAGATTTTGTGTACACCATATCCGGATTTCGACAATTAATGTCTCTTCAGTGATGTTAGGAATCGAAATGGTTATTGGAAGGCCACATAATTTACCTCAATTTAGGATAGACTCTTGAATTTTCAGGAGTCAAAATAGGATGAACGGATCATATAAACCATAAGGCAAATATAATACAAGCCCAAACGAAAAAATATAAACAAGTCTAAATTGAAAACAACGTTCAAACCTATGATTGCGTTGGATAAAAACCGCAATTTTTATACGTGTGCATGCAAAACAAATTTCTTGTTAGAGGGGTCTAAATACAGCACAAACAACATTTTCCAAAAGACCAAAAAATTGAAAAAGTATATTTTAACAAAACGCATTTGACTAACAGGTCGAACAACAAATGTTCTTAAATCCTGCTGCCTGCCATTGGCGATTGCCAAATAAACGGATCACAAGGTGTAATAAATGGATCTTAACTATAAATCTAATACCAAAAAGAAAACAATAAACTTGCAGCGACGATGGTATACCGCAAACAAAGGTGCAAAGATTTTTTGTACACCATATCCGGATTTCGACAATTAATGTCTCTTCAGTGATGTTAGGAATCGAAACGGTTATTGGAAGGCCACATAATTTACCTCAATTTAGGATACACTCTTGACTTTTCAGCAGTCAAAATAGGATGAACGGATCATATAAACCATAAGGCAAATATAATACAAGCCCAAACGAAAAAATATGAACAAGTTTAAATTGAAAACAAGGTTCAAACCTATGATTGCGTTGGATAAAAACCGCAATTTTTATACGTGTGCATGCAAAACAAATTTCTTGTTAGAGGGGTCTAAATACAGCACAAACAACATTTTCCAAAAGACCAAAAAAGTGAAAAAGTATATTTTAACAAAACGCATTTGACTAACATGTCGAACAACAAATGTTCTTAAATCCTGCTGCGTGCCAGTGGTGATTGCCAAATAAACTGGTCACAAGGTGTAATAAATGGATCTTAACTATAAATCTAATACCAAAAAGAAAACAATAAACTTGCATCGACGAAGGTATACCGCAAACAAAGGTGCAAAGATTTTGTGTACACCATATCCGGATTTCGACAATTAATGTCTCTTCAGTGATGTTAGGAATCGAAACGGTTATTGGAAGGCCACATAATTTACCTCAATTTAGGATAGACTCTTGAAGTTTCAGGAGTCAAAATAGGATGAACGGATCATATAAACCATAAGGCAAATATAATACAAGCCCAAACGAAAAAATATAAACAAGTCTAAATTGAAAACAATGTTCAAACCTATGATTGCGTTGGATAAAAACCGCAATTTTTATACGTGTGCATGCAAAACAAATTTCTTGTTAGAGGTGTCTAAATACAGCACAAACAACATTTTCCAAAAGACCAAAAAAGTGAAAAAGTATATTTTAACAAAACGCATTTGACTAACAGGTCGAACAACAAATGTTCTTAAATCCTGCTGCGTGCCATTGGCGATTGCCAAATAAACGGATCACAATGTGTAATAAATGGATCTTAACTATAAATCTAATACCAAAAAGAAAACAATAAACTTGCAGCAACGATGGTATACCGCAAACAAAGGTGCAAAGATTTTGTGTACACCATATCCGGATTTCGACAATTAATGTCTCTTCAGTGATGTTAGGAATCGAAACGGTTATTGGAAGACCACATAATTTACCTCAATTTAGGATAGACTCTTGAATTTTCAGGAGTCAAAATAGGATGAACGGATCATATAAACCATAAGGCAAATATAATACAAGCCCAAACGAAAAAATATAAACAAGTCTAAATTGAAAACAACGTTCAAACCTATGATTGCGTTGGATAAAAACCGCAATTTTTATACGTGTGCATGCAAAACAAATTTCTTGTTAGAGGGGTCTAAATACAGCACAAACAACATTTTCCAAAAGACCAAAAAAGTGAAAAAGTATATTTTAACAAAACGCATTTGACTAACAGGTCGAACAACAAATGTTCTTAAATCCTGCTGCGTGCCATTGGCGATTGCCAAATAAATGGATCACAAGGTGTAATAAATGAATCTTAACTATAAATCTAATACCAAAAAGACAACAATAAACTTGCAGCGACGATGGTATACCGCAAACAAAGGTGCAAAGATTTGTTGTACACCATATCCGGATTTCGACAATTAATGTCTCTTCAGTGATGTTAGGAATCGAAACGGTTATTGGAAGGCCACATAATTTACCTCAATTTAGGATAGACTCTTGAATTTTCAGGAGTCAAAATAGGATGAACGGATCATATAAACCATCAGGCAAATATAATACAAGCCCAAACGAAAAAATATAAACAAGTCTAAATTGAAAACAACGTTCAAACCTATGATTGCGTTGGATAAAAACAGCAATTTTTATACGTGTGCATGCAAAACAAATTTCTTGTTAGAGGTGTCTAAATACAGCACAAACAACATTTTCCAAAAGACCAAAAAAGTGAAAAAGTATATTTTAACAAAACGCATTTGACTAACAGGTCGAACAACAAATGTTCTTAAATCCTGCTGCGTGCCATTGGCGATTGCCAAATAAACGGATCACAAGGTGTAATAAATGAATCTTAACTATAAATCTAATACCAAAAAGAAAACAATAAACTTGCAGCGACGATGGTATACCGCAAACAAAAGGTGCAAAGATTTTGTGTACACCATATCCGGATTTCGACAATTAATGTCTCTTCAGTGATGTTAGGAATCGAAATGGTTATTGGAAGGCCACATAATTTACCTCAATTTAGGATAGACTCTTGAATTTTCAGGAGTCAAAATAGGATGAACGGATCATATAAACCATAAGGCAAATATAATACAAGCCCAAACGAAAAAATATAAACAAGTCTAAATTGAAAACAACGTTCAAACCTATGATTGCGTTGGATAAAAACCGCAATTTTTATACGTGTGCATGCAAAACAAATTTCTTGTTAGAGGTGTCTAAATACAGCACAAACAACATTTTCCAAAAGACCAAAAAAGTGAAAAAGTATATTTTAACAAAACGCATTTGACTAACAGGTCGAACAACAAATGTTCTTAAATCCTGCTGCGTGCCATTGGCGATTGCCAAATAAACGGATCACAATGTGTAATAAATGGATCTTAACTATAAATCTAATACCAAAAAGAAAACAATAAACTTGCAGCAACGATGGTATACCGCAAACAAAGGTGCAAAGATTTTGTGTACACCATATCCGGATTTCGACAATTAATGTCTCTTCAGTGATGTTAGGAATCGAAACGGTTATTGGAAGACCACATAATTTACCTCAATTTAGGATAGACTCTTGAATTTTCAGGAGTCAAAATAGGATGAACGGATCATATAAACCATAAGGCAAATATAATACAAGCCCAAACGTAAAATATAAACAAGTCTAAATTGAAAACAACGTTCAAACCTATGATTGCGTTGGATAAAAACCGCAATTTTTATACGTGTGCATGCAAAACAAATTTCTTGTTAGAGGGGTCTAAATACAGCACAAACAACATTTTCCAAAAGACCAAAAAAGTGAAAAAGTATATTTTAACAAAACGCATTTGACTAACAGGTCGAACAACAAATGTTCTTAAATCCTGCTGCGTGCCATTGGCGATTGCCAAATAAATGGATCACAAGGTGTAATAAATGGATCTTAACTATAAATCTAATACCAAAAAGAAAACAATAAACTTGCAGCGTCGATGGTATACCGCAAACAAAGGTGCAAAGATTTTGTGTACACCATATCCGGATTACGACAATTAATGTCTCTTCAGTGATATTAGGAATCGAAACGGTTATTGGAAGGCCACATAATTTACCTCAATTTAGGATAGACTCTTGAATTTTCAGAAGTCAAAATAGGATGAACGGATCATATAAACCATAAGGCAAATATAATACAAGCCCAAACGAAAAAATATAAACAAGTCTAAATTGAAAACACCGTTCAAACCTATGATTGTGTTGGATAAAAACCGCAATTTTTATACGTGTGCATGCAAAACAAATTTCTTGTTAGAGGGGTCTAAATACAGCACAAACAACATTTTCCAAAAGACCAAAAAAGTGAAAAAGTATATTTTAACAAAACGCATTTGACTAACAGGTCGAACAACAAATGTTCTTAAATCCTGCTGCGTGCCATTGGCGATTGCCAAATAAACGGATCACAATGTGTAATAAATGGATCTTAACTATAAATCTAATACCAAAAAGAAAACAATAAACTTGCAGCAACGATGGTATACCGCAAACAAAGGTGCAAAGATTTTGTGTACACCATATCCGGATTTCGACAATTAATGTCTCTTCAGTGATGTTAGGAATCGAAACGGTTATTGGAAGACCACATAATTTACCTCAATTTAGGATAGACTCTTGAATTTTCAGGAGTCAAAATAGGATGAACGGATCATATAAACCATAAGGCAAATATAATACAAGCCCAAACGTAAAATATAAACAAGTCTAAATTGAAAACAACGTTCAAACCTATGATTGCGTTGGATAAAAACCGCAATTTTTATACGTGTGCATGCAAAACAAATTTCTTGTTAGAGGGGTCTAAATACAGCACAAACAACATTTTCCAAAAGACCAAAAAAGTGAAAAAGTATATTTTAACAAAACGCATTTGACTAACAGGTCGAACAACAAATGTTCTTAAATCCTGCTGCGTGCCATTGGCGATTGCCAAATAAATGGATCACAAGGTGTAATAAATGGATCTTAACTATAAATCTAATACCAAAAAGAAAACAATAAACTTGCAGCGACGATGGTATACCGCAAACAAAGGTGCAAAGATTTTGTGTACACCATATCCGGATTACGACAATTAATGTCTCTTCAGTGATATTAGGAATCGAAACGGTTATTGGAAGGCCACATAATTTACCTCAATTTAGGATAGACTCTTGAATTTTCAGAAGTCAAAATAGGATGAACGGATCATATAAACCATAAGGCAAATATAATACAAGCCCAAACGAAAAAATATAAACAAGTCTAAATTGAAAACACCGTTCAAACCTATGATTGTGTTGGATAAAAACCGCAATTTTTATACGTGTGCATGCAAAACAAATTTCTTGTTAGAGGGGTCTAAATACAGCACAAACAACATTTTCCAAAAGACCAAAAAAGTGAAAAAGTATATTTTAACAAAACGCATTTGACTAACAGGTCGAACAACAAATGTTCTTAAATCCTGCTGCCTGCCATTGGCGATTGCCAAATAAATGGATCACAAGGTGTAATAAATGGATCTTAACTATAAATCTAATACCAAAAAGAAAACAATAAACTTGCAGCGACGATGGTATACCGCAAACAAAGGTGCAAAGATTTTGTGTACACCGTATCCGGATTACGACAATTAATGTCTCTTCAGTGATGTTAGGAATCGAAACGGTTATTGGAAGGCCACATAATTTACCTCAATTTAGGATAGACTCTTGAATTTTCAGAAGTCAAAATAGGATGAACGGATCATATAAACCATAAGGCAAATATAATACAAGCCCAAACGAAAAAATATAAACAAGTCTAAATTGAAAACACCGTTCAAACCTATGATTGTGTTGGATAAAAACCGCAATTTTTATACGTGTGCATGCAAAACAAATTTCTTGTTAGAGGGGTCTAAATACAGCACAAACAACATTTTCCAAAAGACCAAAAAAATGAAAAAGTATATTTTAACAAAACGCATTTGACTAACAGGTCGAACAACAAATGTTCTTAAATCCTGCTGCGTGCCATTGGCGATTGCCAAATAAACGGATCACAAGGTGTAATAAATGGATCTTAACTATAAATCTAATACCAAAAAGAAAACAATAAACTTGCAGCGACTATGGTATACCGCAAACAAAGGTGCAAAGATTTTGTGTACACCATATCCGGATTTCGACAATTAATGTCTCTTCAGTGATGTTACGAATCGAAACGGTTATTGAAAGGCCACATAATTTACCTCAATTTAGGATAGACTCTTGAATTTTCAGGAGTCAAAAAAGGATGAACGGATCATATAAACCATAAGGCAAATATAATACAAGCCCAAACGAAAAAATATAAACAAGTCTAAATTGAAAACAACGTTCAAACCTATGATTGCGTTGGATAAAAACCGCAATTTTTATACGTGTGCATGCAAAACAAATGTCTTGTTAGAGGGGTCTAAATACAGCACAAACAACATTTTCCAAAAGACCAAAAAAGTGAAAAAGTATATTTTAACAAAACGCATTTGACTAACAGGTCGAACAACAAATGTTCTTAAATCCTGCTGCCTGCCATTGGCGATTGCCAAATAAACGGATCACAAGGTGTAATGAATGGATCTGAACTATCAATCTAATACCAAAAAGAAAACAATACACTTGCGGCGACGATGGTATACCGCAAACAAAGGTGCAAAAATTTTTTGTACACCATATCCGGATTTCGACAATTAATGTCTCTTCAGTGATGTTAGGAATCGAAACGGTTATTTGAAGGCCACATAATTTACCTCAATTTAGGATAGACTCTTGAATTTTCAGGAGTCAAAAAAGGATGAACGGATCATATAAACCATAAGGCAAATATAATACAAGCCCAAACGAAAAAAATATAAACAAGTCTAAATTGAAAACAACGTTCAAACCTATGATTGCGTTGGATAAAAACCGCAATTTTTATACGTGTGCATGCAAAACAAATTTCTTGTTAGAGGGGTCTAAATACAGCACAAACAACATTTTCCAAAAGACCAAAAAAGTGAAAAAGTATATTTTAACAAAACGCATTTGACTAACAGGTCGAACAACAAATGTTCTTAAATCCTGCTGCCTGCCATTGGCGATTGCCAAATAAACGGATCACAAGGTGTAATAAATGGATCTTAACTATAAATCTAATACCAAAAAGAAAACAATAAACTTGCAGCGACGATGGTATACCGCAAACAAAGGTGCAAAGATTTTGTGTACACCATATCCGGATTTCGACAATTAATGTCTCTTCAGTGATGTTAGGAATCGAAACGGTTATTGGAAGGCCACATAATTTACCTCAATTTAGGATAGACTCTTGAATTTTCAGGAGTCAAAATAGGATGAACGGATCATATAAACCAT
Organism: Mytilus californianus; assembly: GCF_021869535.1. Classification (NCBI taxonomy): domain Eukaryota; kingdom Metazoa; phylum Mollusca; class Bivalvia; order Mytilida; family Mytilidae; genus Mytilus; species Mytilus californianus. Next base: position 91,588,378 of record NW_026262734.1, on the reverse strand, counting down.
AAGGCAAATATAATACAAGCCCAAACGAAAAAATATAAACAAGTCTAAATTGAAAACAACGTTCAAACCTATGATTGCGTTGGATAAAAACCGCAATTTTTATACGTGTGCATGCAAAACAAATTTCTTGTTAGAGGTGTCTAAATACAGCACAAACAACATTTTCCAAAAGACCAAAAAAGTGAAAAAGTATATTTTAACAAAACGCATTTGACTAACAGGTCGAACAACAAATGTTCTTAAATCCTGCTGCGTGCCATTGGCGATTGCCAAATAAACGGATCACAATGTGTAATAAATGGATCTTAACTATAAATCTAATACCAAAAAGAAAACAATAAACTTGCAGCAACGATGGTATACCGCAAACAAAGGTGCAAAGATTTTGTTTACACCATATCCGGATTTCGACAATTAATGTCTCTTCAGTGATGTTAGGAATCGAAACGGTTATTGGAAGACCACATAATTTACCTCAATTTAGGATAGACTCTTGAATTTTCAGGAGTCAAAATAGGATGAACGGATCATATAAACCATAAGGCAAATATAATACAAGCCCAAACGAAAAAATATAAACAAGTCTAAATTGAAAACAACGTTCAAACCTATGATTGCGTTGGATAAAAACCGCAATTTTTATACGTGTGCATGCAAAACAAATTTCTTGTTAGAGGGGTCTAAATACAGCACAAACAACATTTTCCAAAAGACCAAAAAAGTGAAAAAGTATATTTTAACAAAACGCATTTGACTAACAGGTCGAACAACAAATGTTCTTAAATCCTGCTGCGTGCCATTGGCGATTGCCAAATAAATGGATCACAAGGTGTAATAAATGGATCTTAACTATAAATCTAATACCAAAAAGAAAACAATAAACTTGCAGCGACGATGGTATACCGCAAACAAAGGTGCAAAGATTTTGTGTACACCATATCCGGATTACGACAATTAATGTCTCTTCAGTGATGTTAGGAATCGAAACGGTTATTGGAAGGCCACATAATTTACCTCAATTTAGGATAGACTCTTGAATTTTCAGAAGTCAAAATAGGATGAACGGATCATATAAACCATAAGGCAAATATAATACAAGCCCAAACGAAAAAATATAAACAAGTCTAAATTGAAAACACCGTTCAAACCTATGATTGTGTTGGATAAAAACCGCAATTTTTATACGTGTGCATGCAAAACAAATTTCTTGTTAGAGGGGTCTAAATACAGCACAAACAACATTTTCCAAAAGACAAAAAAAGTGAAAAAGTATATTTTAACAAAACGCATTTGACTAACAGGTCGAACAACAAATGTTCTTAAATCCTGCTGCCTGCCATTGGCGATTGCCAAATAAATGGATCACAAGGTGTAATAAATGGATCTTAACTATAAATCTAATACCAAAAAGAAAACAATAAACTTGCAGCGACGATGGTATACCGCAAACAAAGGTGCAAAGATTTTGTGTACACCATATCCGGATTACGACAATTAATGTCTCTTCAGTGATGTTAGGAATCGAAACGGTTATTGGAAGGCCACATAATTTACCTCAATTTAGGATAGACTCTTGAATTTTCAGAAGTCAAAATAGGATGAACGGATCATATAAACCATAAGGCAAATATAATACAAGCCCAAACGAAAAAATATAAACAAGTCTAAATTGAAAACACCGTTCAAACCTATGATTGTGTTGGATAAAAACCGCAATTTTTATACGTGTGCATGCAAAACAAATTTCTTGTTAGAGGGGTCTAAATACAGCACAAACAACATTTTCCAAAAGACCAAAAAAGTGAAAAAGTATATTTTAACAAAACGCATTTGACTAACAGGTCGAACAACAAATGTTCTTAAATCCTGCTGCGTGCCATTGGCGATTGCCAAATCAACGGATCACAAGGTGTAATAAATGGATCTTAACTATAAATCTAATACCAAAAAGAAAACAATAAACTTGCAGCGACGATGGTATACCGCAAACAAAGGTGCAAAGATTTTGTGTACACCATATCCGGATTACGACAATTAATGTCTCTTCAGTGATGTTAGGAATCGAAACGGTTATTGGAAGGCCACATAATTTACCTCAATTTAGGATAGACTCTTGAATTTTCAGAAGTCAAAATAGGATGAACGGATCATATAAACCATAAGGCAAATATAATACAAGCCCAAACGAAAAAATATAAACAAGTCTAAATTGAAAACACCGTTCAAACCTATGATTGTGTTGGATAAAAACCGCAATTTTTATACGTGTGCATGCAAAACAAATTTCTTGTTAGAGGGGTCTAAATACAGCACAAACAACATTTTCCAAAAGACCAAAAAAGTGAAAAAGTATATTTTAACAAAACGCATTTGACTAACAGGTCGAACAACAAATGTTCTTAAATCCTGCTGCGTGCCATTGGCGATTGCCAAATCAACGGATCACAAGGTGTAATAAATGGATCTTAACTATAAATCTAATACCAAAAAGAAAACAATAAACTTGCAGCGACTATGGTATACCGCAAACAAAGGTGCAAAGATTTTGTGTACACCATATCCGGATTTCGACAATTAATGTCTCTTCAGTGATGTTACGAATCGAAACGGTTATTGAAAGGCCACATAATTTACCTCAATTTAGGATAGACTCTTGAATTTTCAGGAGTCAAAAAAGGATGAACGGATCATATAAACCATAAGGCAAATATAATACAAGCCCAAACGAAAAAATATAAACAAGTCTAAATTGAAAACAACGTTCAAACCTATGATTGCGTTGGATAAAAACCGCAATTTTTATACGTGTGCATGCAAAACAAATTTCTTGTTAGAGGTGTCTAAATACAGCACAAACAACATTTTCCAAAAGACCAAAAAAGTGAAAAAGTATATTTTAACAAAACGCATTTGACTAACAGGTCGAACAACAAATGTTCTTAAATCCTGCTGCCTGCCATTGGCGATTGCCAAATAAACGGATCACAAGGTGTAATGAATGGATCTGAACTATCAATCTAATACCAAAAAGAAAACAATACACTTGCGGCGACGATGGTATACCGCAAACAAAGGTGCAAAGATTTTTTGTACACCATATCCGGATTTCGACAATTAATGTCTCTTCAGTGATGTTAGGAATCGAAACGATTATTTGAAGGCCACATAATTTACCTCAATTTAGGATAGACTCTTGAATTTTCAGGAGTCAAAAAAGGATGAACGGATCATATAAACCATAAGGCAAATATAATACAAGCCCAAACGAAAAAAATATAAACAAGTCTAAATTGAAAACAACGTTCAAACCTATGATTGCGTTGGATAAAAACCGCAATTTTTATACGTGTGCATGCAAAACAAATTTCTTGTTAGAGGGGTCTAAATACAGCACAAACAACATTTTCCAAAAGACCAAAAAAGTGAAAAAGTATATTTTAACAAAACGCATTTGACTAACAGGTCGAACAACAAATGTTCTTAAATCCTGCTGCGTGCCATTGGCGATTGCCAAATAAATGGATCACAAGGTGTAATAAATGGATCTTAACTATAAATCTAATACCAAAAAGAAAACAATAAACTTGCAGCGACGATGGTATACCGCAAACAAAGGTGCAAAGATTTTGTGTACACCATATCCGGATTACGACAATTAATGTCTCTTCAGTGATGTTAGGAATCGAAACGGTTATTGGAAGGCCACATAATTTACCTCAATTTAGGATAGACTCTTGAAATTTCAGAAGTCAAAATAGGATGAACGGATCATATAAACCATAAGGCAAATATAATACAAGCCCAAACGAAAAAATATAAACAAGTCTAAATTGAAAACACCGTTCAAACCTATGATTGTGTTGGATAAAAACCGCAATTTTTATACGTGTGCATGCAAAACAAATTTCTTGTTAGAGGGGTCTAAATACAGCACAAACAACATTTTCCAAAAGACAAAAAAAGTGAAAAAGTATATTTTAACAAAACGCATTTGACTAACAGGTCGAACAACAAATGTTCTTAAATCCTGCTGCCTGCCATTGGCGATTGCCAAATAAATGGATCACAAGGTGTAATAAATGGATCTTAACTATAAATCTAATACCAAAAAGAAAACAATAAACTTGCAGCGACGATGGTATACCGCAAACAAAGGTGCAAAGATTTTGTGTACACCATATCCGGATTACGACAATTAATGTCTCTTCAGTGATGTTAGGAATCGAAACGGTTATTGGAAGGCCACATAATTTACCTCAATTTAGGATAGACTCTTGAATTTTCAGAAGTCAAAATAGGATGAACGGATCATATAAACCATAAGGCAAATATAATACAAGCCCAAACGAAAAAATATAAACAAGTCTAAATTGAAAACACCGTTCAAACCTATGATTGTGTTGGATAAAAACCGCAATTTTTATACGTGTGCATGCAAAACAAATTTCTTGTTAGAGGGGTCTAAATACAGCACAAACAACATTTTCCAAAAGACAAAAAAAGTGAAAAAGTATATTTTAACAAAACGCATTTGACTAACAGGTCGAACAACAAATGTTCTTAAATCCTGCTGCGTGCCATTGGCGATTGCCAAATCAACGGATCACAAGGTGTAATAAATGGATCTTAACTATAAATCTAATACCAAAAAGAAAACAATAAACTTGCAGCGACGATGGTATACCGCAAACAAAGGTGCAAAGATTTTGTGTACACCATATCCGGATTACGACAATTAATGTCTCTTCAGTGATGTTAGGAATCGAAACGGTTATTGGAAGGCCACATAATTTACCTCAATTTAGGATAGACTCTTGAATTTTCAGAAGTCAAAATAGGATGAACGGATCATATAAACCATAAGGCAAATATAATACAAGCCCAAACGAAAAAATATAAACAAGTCTAAATTGAAAACACCGTTCAAACCTATGATTGTGTTGGATAAAAACCGCAATTTTTATACGTGTGCATGCAAAACAAATTTCTTGTTAGAGGGGTCTAAATACAGCACAAACAACATTTTCCAAAAGACAAAAAAAGTGAAAAAGTATATTTTAACAAAACGCATTTGACTAACAGGTCGAACAACAAATGTTCTTAAATCCTGCTGCCTGCCATTGGCGATTGCCAAATAAATGGATCACAAGGTGTAATAAATGGATCTTAACTATAAATCTAATACCAAAAAGAAAACAATAAACTTGCAGCGACGATGGTATACCGCAAACAAAGGTGCAAAGATTTTGTGTACACCATATCCGGATTACGACAATTAATGTCTCTTCAGTGATGTTAGGAATCGAAACGGTTATTGGAAGGCCACATAATTTACCTCAATTTAGGATAGACTCTTGAATTTTCAGGAGTCAAAATAGGATGAACGGATCATATAAACCATAAGGCAAATATAATACAAGCCCAAACGAAAAAATATAAACAAGTCTAAATTGAAAACACCGTTCAAACCTATGATTGTGTTGGATAAAAACCGCAATTTTTATACGTGTGCATGCAAAACAAATTTCTTGTTAGAGGGGTCTAAATACAGCACAAACAACATTTTCCAAAAGACCAAAAAAGTGAAAAAGTATATTTTAACAAAACGCATTTGACTAACAGGTCGAACAACAAATGTTCTTAAATCCTGCTGCGTGCCATTGGCGATTGCCAAATCAACGGATCACAAGGTGTAATAAATGGATCTTAACTATAAATCTAATACCAAAAAGAAAACAATAAACTTGCAGCGACTATGGTATACCGCAAACAAAGGTGCAAAGATTTTGTGTACACCATATCCGGATTTCGACAATTAATGTCTCTTCAGTGATGTTAGGAATCGAAACGGTTATTGAAAGGCCACATAATTTACCTCAATTTAGGATAGACTCTTGAATTTTCAGGAGTCAAAAAAGGATGAACGGATCATATAAACCATAAGGCAAATATAATACAAGCCCAAACGAAAAAATATAAACAAGTCTAAATTGAAAACAACGTTCAAACCTATGATTGCGTTGGATAAAAACCGCAATTTTTATACGTGTGCATTCAAAACAAATTTCTTGTTAGAGGTGTCTAAATACAGCACAAACAACATTTTCCAAAAGACCAAAAAAGTGAAAAAGTATATTTTAACAAAACGCATTTGACTAACAGGTCGAACAACAAATGTTCTTAAATCCTGCTGCCTGCCATTGGCGATTGCCAAATAAACGGATCACAAGGTGTAATGAATGGATCTGAACTATCAATCTAATACCAAAAAGAAAACAATACACTTGCGGCGACGATGGTATACCGCAAACAAAGGTGCAAAGATTTTTTGTACACCATATCCGGATTTCGACAATTAATGTCTCTTCAGTGATGTTAGGAATCGAAACGATTATTTGAAGGCCACATAATTTACCTCAATTTAGGATAGACTCTTGAATTTTCAGGAGTCATAAAAGGATGAACGGATCATATAAACCATAAGGCAAATATAATACAAGCCCAAACGAAAAAAATATAAACAAGTCTAAATTGAAAACAACGTTCAAACCTATGATTGCGTTGGATAAAAACCGCAATTTTTATACGTGTGCATGCAAAACAAATTTCTTGTTAGAGGGGTCTAAATACAGCACAAACAACATTTTCCAAAAGACCAAAAAAGTGAAAAAGTATATTTTAACAAAACGCATTTGACTAACAGGTCGAACAACAAATGTTCTTAAATCCTGCTGCCTGCCATTGGCGATTGCCAAATAAACGGATCACAAGGTGTAATAAATGGATCTTAACTATAAATCTAATACCAAAAAGAAAACAATAAACTTGCAGCGACGATGGTATACCGCAAACAAAGGTGCAAAGATTTTGTGTACACCATATCCGGATTTCGACAATTAATGTCTCTTCAGTGATGTTAGGAATCGAAACGGTTATTGGAAGGCCACATAATTTACCTCAATTTAGGATAGACTCTTGAATTTTCAGGAGTCAAAATAGGATGAACGGATCATATAAACCATAAGGCAAATATAATACAAGCCCAAACGAAAAAATATAAACAAGTCTAAATTGAAAACAACGTTCAAACCTATGATTGCGTTGGATAAAAACGCAATTTTTATACGTGTGCATGCAAAACAAATTTCTTGTTAGATGGGTCTAAATACAGCACAAACAACATTTTCCAAAAGACCAAAAAAGTGAAAAAGTATATTTTAACAAAACGCATTTGACTAACAGGTCGAACAACAAATGTTCTTAAATCCTGTTGCGTGCCATTGGCGATTGCCAAATAAACGGATCACAAGGTCTAATAAATGGATCTTAACTATAAATCTAATACCAAAAAGAAAACAATAAACTTGCAGCGACGATGGTATACCGCAAACAAAGGTGCAAAGATTTTGTGTACACCATATCCGGATTTCGACAATTAATGTCTCTTCAGTGATGTTAGGAATCGAAACGGTTATTGGAAGGCCACATAATTTACCTCAATTTAGGATAGACTCTTGAATTTTCAGGAGTCAAAATAGGATGAACGGATCATATAAACCATAAGGCAAATATAATACAAGCCCAAACGAAAAAATATAAACAAGTCTAAATTGAAAACAACGTTCAAACCTATGATTGCGTTGGATAAAAACCGCAATTTTTATACGTGTGCATGCAAAACAAATTTCTTGTTAGAGGGGTCTAAATACAGCACAAACAACATTTTCCAAAAGACCAAAAAAGTGAAAAAGTATATTTTAACAAAACGCATTTGACTAACAGGTCGAACAACAAATGTTCTTAAATCCTGCTGCCTGCCATTGGCGATTGCCAAATAAACGGATCACAAGGTGTAATAAATGGATCTTAACTATAAATCTAATACCAAAAAGAAAACAATAAACTTGCAGCGACGATGGTATACCGCAAACAAAGGTGCAAAGATTTTGTGTACACCATATCCGGATTTCGACAATTAATGTCTCTTCAGTGATGTTAGGAATCGAAACGGTTATTGGAAGGCCACATAATTTACCTCAATTTAGGATAGACTCTTGAATTTTCAGGAGTCAAAATAGGATGAACGGATCATATAAACCATAAGGCAAATATAATACAAGCCCAAACGAAAAAATATAAACAAGTCTAAATTGAAAACAACGTTCAAACCTATGATTGCGTTGGATAAAAACCGCAATTTTTATACGTGTGCATGCAAAACAAATTTCTTGTTAGAGGGGTCTAAATACAGCACAAACAACATTTTCCGAAAGACCAAAAAAGTGAAAAAGTATATTTTAACAAAATGCATTTGACTAACAGGTCGAACAACAAATGTTCTTAAATCCTGCTGCCTGCCATTGGCGATTGCCAAATAAACGGATCACAAGGTGTAATAAATGGATCTTAACTATAAATCTAATACCAAAAAGAAAACAATAAACTTGCAGCGACGATGGTATACCGCAAACAAAGGTGCAAAGATTTTTTGTACACCATATCCGGATTTCGACAATTAATGTCTCTTCAGTGATGTTAGGAATCGAAACGGTTATTGGAAGGCCACATAATTTACCTCAATTTAGGATAGACTCTTGAATTTTCAGGAGTCAAAATAGGATGAACGGATCATATAAACCATAAGGCAAATATAATACAAGCCCAAACGAAAAAATATAAACAAGTCTAAATTGAAAACAACGTTCAAACCGATGATTGCGTTGGATAAAAACCGCAATTTTTATACGTGTGCATGCAAAACAAATTTCTTGTTAGAGGGGTCTAAATACAGCACAAACAACATTTTCCGAAAGACCAAAAAAGTGAAAAAGTATATTTTAACAAAATGCATTTGACTAACAGGTCGAACAACAAATGTTCTTAAATCCTGCTGCCTGCCATTGGCGATTGCCAAATAAACGGATCACAAGGTGTAATAAATGGATCTTAACTATAAATCTAATACCAAAAAGAAAACAATAAACTTGCAGCGACGATGGTATACCGCAAACAAAGGTGCAAAGATTTTTTGTACACCATATCCGGATTTCGACAATTAATGTCTCTTCAGTGATGTTAGGAATCGAAACGGTTATTGGAAGGCCACATAATTTACCTCAATTTAGGATAGACTCTTGAATTTTCAGGAGTCAAAATAGGATGAACGGATCATATAAACCATAAGGCAAATATAATACAAGCCCAAACGAAAAAATATAAACAAGTCTAAATTGAAAACAACGTTCAAACCGATGATTGCGTTGGATAAAAACCGCAATTTTTATACGTGTGCATGCAAAACAAATTTCTTGTTAGAGGGGTCTAAATACAGCACAAACAACATTTTCCAAAAGACCAAAAAAGTGAAAAAGTATATTTTAACAAAACGCATTTGACTAACAGGTCGAACAACAAATGTTCTTAAATCCTGCTGCGTGCCATTGGCGATTGCCAAATAAACGGATCACAAGGTGTAATAAATGGATCTTAACTATAAATCTAATACCAAAAAGAAAACAATAAACTTGCAGCGACGATGGTATACCGCAAACAAAGGTGCAAAGATTTTGTGTACACCATATCCGGATTTCGACAATTAATGTCTCTTCAGTGATGTTAGGAATCGAAACGGTTATTGGAAGGCCACATAATTTACCTCAATTTAGGATAGACTCTTGAATTTTCAGGAGTCAAAATAGGATGAACGGATCATATAAACCATAAGGCAAATATAATACAAGCCCAAACGAAAAAATATAAACAAGTCTAAATTGAAAACAACGTTCAAACCTATGATTGCGTTGGATAAAAACCGCAATTTTTATACGTGTGCATGCAAAAACAAATTTCTTGTTAGAGGGGTCTAAATACAGCACAAACAACATTTTCCAAAAGACCAAAAAAGTGAAAAAGTATATTTTAACAAAACGCATTTGACTAACAGGTCGAACAACAAATGTTCTTAAATCCTGCTGCGTGCCATTGGCGATTGCCAAATAAACGGATCACAATGTGTAATAAATGGATCTTAACTATAAATCTAATACCAAAAAGAAAACAATAAACTTGCAGCGACGATGGTATACCGCAAACAAAGGTGCAAAGATTTTGTGTACACCATATCCGGATTTCGACAATTAATGTCTCTTCAGTGATGTTAGGAATCGAAACGGTTATTGGAAGGCCACATAATTTACCTCAATTTAGGATAGACTCTTGAATTTTCAGGAGTCAAAATAGGATGAACGGATCATATAAACCATAAGGCCAATATAATACAAGCCCAAACGAAAAAATATAAACAAGTCTAAATTGAAAACAACGTTCAAACCTATGATTGCGTTGGATAAAAACCGCAATTTTTATACGTGTGCATGCAAAACAATTTCTTGTTAGAGGGGTCTAAATACAGCACAAACAACATTTTCCAAAAGACCAAAAAAGTGAAAAAGTATATTTTAACAAAACGCATTTGACTAACAGGTCGAACAACAAATGTTCTTAAATCCTGCTGCCTGCCATTGGCGATTGCCAAATAAACGGATCACAAGGTGTAATAAATGGATCTTAACTATAAATCTAATACCAAAAAGAAAACAATAAACTTGCAGCGACGATGGTATACCGCAAACAAAGGTGCAAAGATTTTTTGTACACCATATCCGGATTTCGACAATTAATGTCTCTTCAGTGATGTTAGGAATCGAAACGGTTATTGGAAGGCCACATAATTTACCTCAATTTAGGATAGACTCTTGAATTTTCAGGAGTCAAAATAGGATGAACGGATCATATAAACCATAAGGCAAATATAATACAAGCCCAAACAAAAAATATAAACAAGTCTAAATTGAAAACAACGTTCAAACCTATGATTGCGTTGGATAAAAACCGCAATTTTTATACGTGTGCATGCAAAACAATTTCTTGTTAGAGGGGTCTAAATACAGCACAAACAACATTTTCCAAAAGACCAAAAAAGTGAAAAAGTATATTTTAACAAAACGCATTTGACTAACAGGTCGAACAACAAATGTTCTTAAATCCTGCTGCCTGCCATTGGCGATTGCCAAATAAACGGATCACAAGGTGTAATAAATGGATCTTAACTATAAATCTAATACCAAAAAGAAAACAATAAACTTGCAGCGACGATGGTATACCGCAAACAAAGGTGCAAAGATTTTTTGTACACCATATCCGGATTTCGACAATTAATGTCTCTTCAGTGATGTTAGGAATCGAAACGGTTATTGGAAGGCCACATAATTTACCTCAATTTAGGATAGACTCTTGAATTTTCAGGAGTCAAAATAGGATGAACGGATCATATAAACCATAAGGCAAATATAATACAAGCCCAAACAAAAAATATAAACAAGTCTAAATTGAAAACAACGTTCAAACCTATGATTGCGTTGGATAAAAACCACAATTTTTATACGTGTGCATGCAAAACAAATTTCTTGTTAGAGGGGTCTAAATACAGCACAAACAACATTTTCCAAAAGACCAAAAAAGTGAAAAAGTATATTTTAACAAAACGCATTTGGCTAACAGGTCGAACAACAAATGTTCTTAAATCCTGCTGCGTGCCATTGGCGATTGCCAAATAAACGGATCACAAGGTGTAATAAATGGATCTTAACTATAAATCAAATACCAAAAAGAAAACAATAAACTTGCAGCGACGATGGTATACCGCAAACAAAGGTGCAAAGATTTTTTGTACACCATATCCGGATTTCGACAATTAATGTCTCTTCAGTGATGTTAGGAATCGAAACGGTTATTGGAAGGCCACATAATTTACCTCAATTTAGGATAGACTCTTGAATTTTCAGGAGTCAAAATAGGATGAACGGATCATATAAACCATAAGGCAAATATAATACAAGACCAAACAAAAAGTATAAACAAGTCTAAATTGAAAACAACGTTCAAACCTATGATTGCGTTGGATAAAAACCACAATTTTTATACGTGTGCATGCAAAACAAATTTCTTGTTAGAGGGGTCTAAATACAGCACAAACAACATTTTCCAAAAGACCAAAAAAGTGAAAAAGTATATTTTAACAAAACGCATTTGACTAACAGGTCGAACAACAAATGTTCTTAAATCCTGCTGCGTGCCATTGGCGATTGCCAAATAAACGGATCACAAGGTGTAATAAATGGATCTTAACTATAAATCAAATACCAAAAAGAAAACAATAAACTTGCAGCGACGATGGTATACCGCAAACAAAGGTGCAAAGATTTTTTGTACACCATATCCGGATTTCGACAATTAATGTCTCTTCAGTGATGTTAGGAATCGAAACGGTTATTGGAAGGCCACATAATTTACCTCAATTTAGGATAGACTCTTGAATTTTCAGGAGTCAAAATAGGATGAACGGATCATATAAACCATAAGGCCAATATAATACAAGCCCAAACGAAAAAATATAAACAAGTCTAAATTGAAAACAACGTTCAAACCTATGATTGCGTTAGATAAAAACCGCAATTTTTATACGTGTGCATGCAAAACAAATTTCTTGTTAGAGGGGTCTAAATACAGCACAAACAACATTTTCCAAAAGACCAAAAAAGTGAAAAAGTATATTTTAACAAAACGCATTTGACTAACAGGTCGAACAACAAATGTTCTTAAATCCTGCTGCCTGCCATTGGCGATTGCCAAATAAACGGATCACAAGGTGTAATAAATGGATCTTAACTATAAATCTAATACCAAAAAGAAAACAATAAACTTGCAGCGACGATGGTATACCGCAAACAAAGGTGCAAAGATTTTTTGTACACCATATCCGGATTTCGACAATTAATGTCTCTTCAGTGATGTTAGGAATCGAAACGGTTATTGGAAGGCCACATAATTTACCTCAATTTAGGATAGACTCTTGAATTTTCAGGAGTCAAAATAGGATGAACGGATCATATAAACCATAAGGCCAATATAATACAAGCCCAAACGAAAAAATATAAACAAGTCTAAATTGAAGACAACGTTCAAACCTATGATTGCGTTGGATACAAACCACATTTTTTATACGTGTGCATGCAAAACAAATTTCTTGTTAGAGGGGTCTAAATACAGCACAAACAATATTTTCCAAAAGACGAAAAAAGTGAAAAAGTATATTTTAACAAAACGCATTTGACTAACAGGTCGAACAACAAATGTTCTTAAATCCTGCTGCGTGCCATTGGCGATTGCCAAATAAACGGATCACAAGGTGTAATAAATGGATCTTAACTATAAATCAAATACCAAAAAGAAAACAATAAACTTGCAGCGACGATGGTATACCGCAAACAAAGGTGCAAAGATTTTTTGTACACCATATCCGGATTTCGACAATTAATGTCTCTTCAGTGATGTTAGGAATCGAAACGGTTATTGGAAGGCCACATAATTTACCTCAATTTAGGATAGACTCTTGAATTTTCAGGAGTCAAAATAGGATGAACGGATCATATAAACCATAAGGCCAATATAATACAAGCCCAAACGAAAAAATATAAACAAGTCTAAATTGAAAACACCGTTCAAACCTATGATTGTGTTGGATAAAAACCGCAATTTTTATACGTGTGCATGCAAAACAAATTTCTTGTTAGAGGGGTCTAAATACAGCACAAACAACATTTTCCAAAAGACCAAAAAAGTGAAAAAGTATATTTTAACAAAACGCATTTGACTAACAGGTCGAACAACAAATGTTCTTAAATCCTGCTGCCTGCCATTGGCGATAACCAAATAAACGGATCACAAGGTGTAATAAATGGATATTAACTATAAATCTAATACCAAAAAGAAAACAATAAACTTGCAGCGACGATGGTATACCGCAAACAAAGGTGCAAAGATTTTGTGTACACCATATCCGGATTTCGACAATTAATGTCTCTTCAGTGATGTTAGGAATCGAAACGGTTATTGGAAGGCCACATAATTTACCTCAATTTAGGATAGACTCTTGAATTTTCAGGAGTCAAAATAGGATGAACGGATCATATAAACCATAAGGCCAATATAATACAAGCCCAAACGAAAAAATATAAACAAGTCTAAATTGAAAACAACGTTCAAACCTATGATTGCGTTGGATAAAAACCGCAATTTTTATACGTGTGCATGCAAAACAATTTCTTGTTAGAGGGGTCTAAATACAGCACAAACAACATTTTCCAAAAGACCAAAAAAGTGAAAAAGTATATTTTAACAAAACGCATTTGACTAACAGGTCGAACAACAAATGTTCTTAAATCCTGCTGCCTGCCATTGGCGATTGCCAAATAAACGGATCACAAGGTGTAATAAATGGATCTTAACTATAAATCTAATACCAAAAAGAAAACAATAAACTTGCAGCGACGATGGTATACCGCAAACAAAGGTGCAAAGATTTTTTGTACACCATATCCGGATTTCGACAATTAATGTCTCTTCAGTGATGTTAGGAATCGAAACGGTTATTGGAAGGCCACATAATTTACCTCAATTTAGGATAGACTCTTGAATTTTCAGGAGTCAAAATAGGATGAACGGATCATATAAACCATAAGGCCAATATAATACAAGCCCAAACGAAAAAATATAAACAAGTCTAAATTGAAAACACCGTTCAAACCTATGATTGTGTTGGATAAAAACCGCAATTTTTATACGTGTGCATGCAAAACAAATTTCTTGTTAGAGGGGTCTAAATACAGCACAAACAACATTTTCCAAAAGACCAAAAAAGTGAAAAAGTATATTTTAACAAAACGCATTTGACTAACAGGTCGAACAACAAATGTTCTTAAATCCTGCTGCCTGCCATTGGCGATTGCCAAATAAACGGATCACAAGGTGTAATAAATGGATCTTAACTATAAATCTAATACCAAAAAGAAAACAATAAACTTGCAGCGACGATGGTATACCGCAAACAAAGGTGCAAAGATTTTGTGTACACCATATCCGGATTTCGACAATTAATGTTTCTTCAGTGATGTTAGGAATCGAAACGGTTATTGGAAGGCCACATAATTTACCTCAATTTAGGATAGACTCTTGAATTTTCAGGAGTCAAAATAGGATGAACGGATCATATAAACCATAAGGCCAATATAATACAAGCCCAAACGAAAAAATATAAACAAGTCTAAATTGAAAACAACGTTCAAACCTATGATTGCGTTGGATAAAAACCACAATTTTTATACGTGTGCATGCAAAACAAATTTCTTGTTAGAGGGGTCTAAATACAGCACAAACAACATTTTCCAAAAGACGAAAAAAGTGAAAAAGTATATTTTAACAAAACGCATTTGACAAACAGGTCGAACAACAAATGTTCTTAAATCCTGCTGCGTGCCATTGGCGATTGCCAAATAAACGGATCACAAGGTGTAATAAATGGATCTTAACTATAAATCAAATACCAAAAAGAAAACAATAAACTTGCAGCGACGATGGTATACCGCAAACAAAGGTGCAAAGATTTTTTGTACACCATATCCGGATTTCGACAATTAATGTCTCTTCAGTGATGTTAGGAATCGAAACGGTTATTGGAAGGCCACATAATTTACCTCAATTTAGGATAGACTCTTGAATTTTCAGGAGTCAAAATAGGATGAACAGATCATATAAACCATAAGGCCAATATAATACAAGCCCAAACGAAAAAATATAAACAAGTCTAAATTGAAAACAACGTTCAAACCTATGATTGCGTTGGATAAAAACCACAATTTTTATACGTGTGCATGCAAAACAAATTTCTTGTTAGAGGGGTCTAAATACAGCACAAACAACATTTTCCAAAAGACCAAAAAAGTGAAAAAGTATATTTTAACAAAACGCATTTGGCTAACAGGTCGAACAACAAACGTTCTTAAATCCTGCTGCGTGCCATTGGCGATTGCCAAATAAACGGATCACAAGGTGTAATAAATGGATCTTAACTATAAATCAAATACCAAAAAGAAAACAATAAACTTGCAGCGACGATGGTATACCGCAAACAAAGGTGCAAAGATTTTTTGTACACCATATCCGGATTTCGACAATTAATGTCTCTTCAGTGATGTTAGGAATCGAAACGGTTATTGGAAGGCCACATAATTTACCTCAATTTAGGATAGACTCTTGAATTTTCAGGAGTCAAAATAGGATGAACGGATCATATAAACCATAAGGCAAATATAATACAAGCCCAAACAAAAAATATAAACAAGTCTAAATTGAAAACAACGTTCAAACCTATGATTGCGTTGGATAAAAACCACAATTTTTATACGTGTGCATGCAAAACAAATTTCTTGTTAGAGGGGTCTAAATACAGCACAAACAACATTTTCCAAAAGACCAAAAAAGTGAAAAAGTATATTTTAACAAAACGCATTTGACTAACAGGTCGAACAACAAATGTTCTTAAATCCTGCTGCGTGCCATTGGCGATTGCCAAATAAACGGATCACAAGGTGTAATAAATGGATCTTAACTATAAATCAAATACCAAAAAGAAAACAATAAACTTGCAGCGACGATGGTATACCGCAAACAAAGGTGCAAAGATTTTTTGTACACCATATCCGGATTTCGACAATTAATGTCTCTTCAGTGATGTTAGGAATCGAAACGGTTATTGGAAGGCCACATAATTTACCTCAATTTAGGATAGACTCTTGAATTTTCAGGAGTCAAAATAGGATGAACGGATCATATAAACCATAAGGCCAATATAATACAAGCCCAAACGAAAAAATATAAACAAGTCTAAATTGAAAACAACGTTCAAACCTATGATTGCGTTAGATAAAAACCGCAATTTTTATACGTGTGCATGCAAAACAAATTTCTTGTTAGAGGGGTCTAAATACAGCACAAACAACATTTTCCAAAAGACCAAAAAAGTGAAAAAGTATATTTTAACAAAACGCATTTGACTAACAGGTCGAACAACAAATGTTCTTAAATCCTGCTGCCTGCCATTGGCGATTGCCAAATAAACGGATCACAAGGTGTAATAAATGGATCTTAACTATAAATCTAATACCAAAAAGAAAACAATAAACTTGCAGCGACGATGGTATACCGCAAACAAAGGTGCAAAGATTTTTTGTACACCATATCCGGATTTCGACAATTAATGTCTCTTCAGTGATGTTAGGAATCGAAACGGTTATTGGAAGGCCACATAATTTACCTCAATTTAGGATAGACTCTTGAATTTTCAGGAGTCAAAATAGGATGAACGGATCATATAAACCATAAGGCCAATATAATACAAGCCCAAACGAAAAAATATAAACAAGTCTAAATTGAAGACAACGTTCAAACCTATGATTGCGTTGGATACAAACCACAATTTTTATACGTGTGCATGCAAAACAAATTTCTTGTTAGAGGGGTCTAAATACAGCACAAACAATATTTTCCAAAAGACGAAAAAAGTGAAAAAGTATATTTTAACAAAACGCATTTGACTAACAGGTCGAACAACAAATGTTCTTAAATCCTGCTGCGTGCCATTGGCGATTGCCAAATAAACGGATCACAAGGTGTAATAAATGGATCTTAACTATAAATCAAATACCAAAAAGAAAACAATAAACTTGCAGCGACGATGGTATACCGCAAACAAAGGTGCAAAGATTTTTTGTACACCATATCCGGATTTCGACAATTAATGTCTCTTCAGTGATGTTAGGAATCGAAACGGTTATTGGAAGGCCACATAATTTACCTCAATTTAGGATAGACTCTTGAATTTTCAGGAGTCAAAATAGGATGAACGGATCATATAAACCATAAGGCCAATATAATACAAGCCCAAACGAAAAAATATAAACAAGTCTAAATTGAAAACACCGTTCAAACCTATGATTGTGTTGGATAAAAACCGCAATTTTTATACGTGTGCATGCAAAACAAATTTCTTGTTAGAGGGGTCTAAATACAGCACAAACAACATTTTCCAAAAGACCAAAAAAGTGAAAAAGTATATTTTAACAAAACGCATTTGACTAACAGGTCGAACAACAAATGTTCTTAAATCCTGCTGCCTGCCATTGGCGATTGCCAAATAAACGGATCACAAGGTGTAATAAATGGATCTTAACTATAAATCTAATACCAAAAAGAAAACAATAAACTTGCAGCGACGATGGTATACCGCAAACAAAGGTGCAAAGATTTTTTGTACACCATATCCGGATTTCGACAATTAATGTCTCTTCAGTGATGTTAGGAATCGAAACGGTTATTGGAAGGCCACATAATTTACCTCAATTTAGGATAGACTCTTGAATTTTCAGGAGTCAAAATAGGATGAACGGATCATATAAACCATAAGGCCAATATAATACAAGCCCAAACGAAAAAATATAAACAAGTCTAAATTGAAAACAACGTTCAAACTTATGATTGCGTTGGATAAAAACCACAATTTTTATACGTGTGCATGCAAAACAAATTTCTTGTTAGAGGGGTCTAAATACAGCACAAACAACATTTTCCAAAAGACGAAAAAAGTGAAAAAGTATATTTTAACAAAACGCATTTGACTAACAGGTTGAACAACAAATGTTCTTAAATCCTGCTGCGTGCCATTGGCGATTGCCAAATAAACGGATCACAAGGTGTAATAAATGGATCTTAACTATAAATCAAATACCAAAAAGAAAACAATAAACTTGCAGCGACGATGGTATACCGCAAACAAAGGTGCAAAGATTTTTTGTACACCATATCCGGATTTCGACAATTAATGTCTCTTCAGTGATGTTAGGAATCGAAACGGTTATTGGAAGGCCACATAATTTACCTCAATTTAGGATAGACTCTTGAATTTTCAGGAGTCAAAATAGGATGAACAGATCATATAAACCATAAGGCCAATATAATACAAGCCCAAACGAAAAAATATAAACAAGTCTAAATTGAAAACAACGTTCAAACCTATGATTGCGTTGGATAAAAACCGCAATTTTTATACGTGTGCATGCAAAACAAATTTCTTGTTAGAGGGGTCTAAATACAGCACAAACAACATTTTCCAAAAGACCAAAAAAGTGAAAAAGTATATTTTAACAAAACGCATTTGACTAACAAGTCGAACAACAAATGTTCTTAAATCCTGCTGCGTGCCATTGGCGATTGCCAAATAAACGGATCACAAGGTGTAGTAAATGGATCTTAACTATAAATCTAATACCAAAAAGAAAACAATAAACTTGCAGCGACGATGGTATACCGCAAACAAAGGTGCAAAGATTTTTTGTACACCATATCCGGATTTCGACAATTAATGTCTCTTCAGTGATGTTAGGAATCGAAACGGTTATTGGAAGGCCACATAATTTACCTCAATTTAGGATAGACTCTTGAATTTTCAGGAGTCAAAATAGGATGAACGGATCATATAAACCATAAGGCCAATATAATACAAGCCCAAACGAAAA
This sequence comes from Mytilus californianus, assembly GCF_021869535.1. Taxonomy (NCBI): domain Eukaryota; kingdom Metazoa; phylum Mollusca; class Bivalvia; order Mytilida; family Mytilidae; genus Mytilus; species Mytilus californianus. Next base: position 91,568,912 of record NW_026262734.1, on the reverse strand, counting down.
AATATAAACAAGTCTAAATTGAAAACAACGTTCAAACCTATGATTGCGTTGGATAAAAACCACAATTTTTATACGTGTGCATGCAAAACAAATTTCTTGTTAGAGGGGTCTAAATACAGCACAAACAACATTTTCCAAAAGACGAAAAAAGTGAAAAAGTATATTTTAACAAAACGCATTTGACTAACAGGTCGAACAACAAATGTTCTTAAATCCTGCTGCGTGCCATTGGCGATTGCCAAATAAACGGATCACAAGGTGTAATAAATGGATCTTAACTATAAATCAAATACCAAAAAGAAAACAATAAACTTGCAGCGACGATGGTATACCGCAAACAAAGATGCAAAGATTTTGTGTACACCATATCCGGATTTCGACAATTAATGTCTCTTCAGTGATGTTAGGAATCGAAACGGTTATTGGAAGGCCACATAATTTACCTCAATTTAGGATAGACTCTTGAATTTTCAGGAGTCAAAATAGGATGAACGGATCATATAAACCATAAGGCCAATATAATACAAGCCCAAACGAAAAAATATAAACAAGTCTAAATTGAAAACAACGTTCAAACCTATGATTGCGTTGGATAAAAACCGCAATTTTTATACGTGTGCATGTAAAACAAATTTCTTGTTAGAGGGGTCTAAATACAGCACAAACAACATTTTCCAAAAGACCAAAAAAGTGAAAAAGTATATTTTAACAAAACGCATTTGACTAACAGGTCGAACAACAAATGTTCTTAAATCCTGCTGCCTGCCATTGGCGATTGCCAAATAAACGGATCACAAGGTGTAATAAATGGATCTTAACTATAAATCTAATACCAAAAAGAAAACAATAAACTTGCATCGACGATGGTATACCGCAAACAAAGGTGCAAAGATTTTTTGTACACCATATCCGGATTTCGACAATTAATGTCTCTTCAGTGATGTTAGGAATCGAAACGGTTATTGGAAGGCCACATAATTTACCTCAATTTAGGATAGACTCTTGAATTTTCAGGAGTCAAAATAGGATGAACGGATCATATAAACCATAAGGCCAATATAATACAAGCCCAAACGAAAAAATATAAACAAGTCTAAATTGAAGACAACGTTCAAACCTATGATTGCGTTGGATAAAAACCACAATTTTTATACGTGTGCATGCAAAACAAATTTCTTGTTAGAGGGGTCTAAATACAGCACAAACAACATTTTCCAAAAGACGAAAAAAGTGAAAAAGTATATTTTAACAAAACGCATTTGACTAACAGGTCGAACAACAAATGTTCTTAAATCCTGCTGCGTGCCATTAGCGATTGCCAAATAAACGGATCACAAGGTGTAATAAATGGATCTTAACTATAAATCAAATACCAAAAAGAAAACAATAAACTTGCAGCGACGATGGTATACCGCAAACAAAGGTGCAAAGATTTTTTGTACACCATATCCGGATTTCGACAATTAATGTCTCTTCAGTGATGTTAGGAATCGAAACGGTTATTGGAAGGCCACATAATTTACCTCAATTTAGGATAGACTCTTGAATTTTCAGGAGTCAAAATAGGATGAACGGATCATATAAACCATAAGGCCAATATAATACAAGCCCAAACGAAAAAATATAAACAGGTCTAAATTGAAAACAACGTTCAAACCTATGATTGCGTTGGATAAAAACCGCAATTTTTATACGTGTGCATGAAAAACAAATTTCTTGTTAGAGGGGTCTAAATACAGCACAAACACCATTTTCCAAAAGACCAAAAAAGTGAAAAAGTATATTTTAACAAAACGCATTTGACTAACAGGTCGAACAACAAATGTTCTTAAATCCTGCTGCCTGCCATTGGCGATTGCCAAATAAACGGATCACAAGGTGTAATAAATGGATCTTAACTATCAATCAAATACCAAAAAGAAAACAATAAACTTGCAGCGACGATGGTATACCGCAAACAAAGGTGCAAAGATTTTTTGTACACCATATCCGGATTTCGACAATTAATGTCTCTTCAGTGATGTTAGGAATCGAAACGGTTATTGGAAGGCCACATAATTTACCTCAATTTAGGATAGACTCTTGAATTTTCAGGAGTCAAAATAGGATGAACGGATCATATAAACCATAAGGCCAATATAATACAAGCCCAAACGAAAAAATATAAACAAGTCTAAATTGAAAACACCGTTCAAACCTATGATTGTGTTGGATAAAAACCGCAATTTTTATACGTGTGCATGCAAAACAAATTTCTTGTTAGAGGGGTCTAAATACAGCACAAACAACATTTTCCAAAAGACCAAAAAAGTGAAAAAGTATATTTTAACAAAACGCATTTGACTAACAGGTCGAACAACAAATGTTCTTAAATCCTGCTGCCTGCCATTGGCGATTGCCAAATAAACGGATCACAAGGTGTAATAAATGGATCTTAACTATAAATCTAATACCAAAAAGAAAACAATAAACTTGCAGCGACGATGGTATACCGCAAACAAAGGTGCAAAGATTTTTTGTACACCATATCCGGATTTCGACAATTAATGTCTCTTCAGTGATGTTAGGAATCGAAACGGTTATTGGAAGGTCACATAATTTACCTCAATTTAGGATAGACTCTTGAATTTTCAGGAGTCAAAATAGGATGAACGGATCATATAAACCATAAGGCCAATATAATACAAGCCCAAACGAAAAAATATAAACAAGTCTAAATTGAAAACAACGTTCAAACCTATGATTGCGTTGGATAAAAACCACAATTTTTATACGTGTGCATGCAAAACAAATTTCTTGTTAGAGGGGTCTAAATACAGCACAAACAACATTTTCCAAAAGACCAAAAAAGTGAAAAAGTATATTTTAACAAAACGCATTTGACTAACAGGTCGAACAACAAATGTTCTTAAATCCTGCTGCGTGCCATTGGCGATTGCCAAATAAACGGATCACAAGGTGTAATAAATGGATCTTAACTGTAAATCAAATACCAAAAAGAAAACAATAAAATTGCAGCGACGATGGTATACCGCAAACAAAGATGCAAAGATTTTGTGTACACCATATCCGGATTTCGACAATTAATGTCTCTTCAGTGATGTTAGGAATCGAAACGGTTATTGGAAGGCCACATAATTTACCTCAATTTAGGATAGACTCTTGAATTTTCAGGAGTCAAAATAGGATGAACGGATCATATAAACCATAAGGAAAATATAATACAAGCCCAAACGAAAAAATATAAACAAGTCTAAATTGAAAACAACGTTCAAACCTATGATTGCGTTGGATAAAAACCGCAATTTTTATACGTGTGCATGCAAAACAAATTTCTTGTTAGAGGGGTCTAAATACAGCACAAACAACATTTTCTAAAAGACCAAAAAAGTGAAAAAGTATATTTTAACAAAACGCAAATGACTAACAGGTCGAACAACAAATGTTCTTAAATCCTGCTGCCTGCCATTGGCGATTGCCAAATAAACGGATCACAAGGTGTAATAAATGGATCTTAACTATAAATCTAATACCAAAAAGAAAACAATAAACTTGCATCGACGATGGTATACCGCAAACAAAGGTGCAAAGATTTTGTGTACACCATATCCGGATTTCGACAATTAATGTCTCTTCAGTGATGTTAGGAATCGAAACGGTTATTGGAAGGCCACATAATTTACCTCAATTTAGGATAGACTCTTGAATTTTCAGGAGTCAAAATAGGATGAACGGATCATATAAACCATAAGGCCAATATAATACAAGCCCAAACGAAAAAATATAAACAAGTCTAAATTGAAAACAACGTTCAAACCTATGATTGCGTTGGATAAAAACCACAATTTTTATACGTGTGCATGCAAAACAAATTTCTTGTTAGAGGGGTCTAAATACAGCACAAACAACATTTTCCAAAAGACCAAAAAAGTGAAAAAGTATATTTTAACAAAACGCATTTGACTAACAGGTCGAACAACAAATGTTCTTAAATCCTGCTGCGTGCCATTGGCGATTGCCAAATAAACGGATCACAAGGTGTAATAAATGGATCTTAACTATAAATCAAATACCAAAAAGAAAACAATAAACTTGCAGCGACGATGGTATACCGCAAACAAAGGTGCGAAGATTTTGTGTACACCATATCCGGATTTCGACAATTAATGTCTCTTCAGTGATGTTAGGAATCGAAACGGTTATTGGAAGGCCACATAATTTACCTCAATTTAGGATAGACTCTTGAATTTTCAGGAGTCAAAATAGGATGAACGGATCATATAAACCATAAGGCAAATATAATACAAGCCCAAACGAAAAAATATAAACAAGTCTAAATTGAAAACAACGTTCAAACCTATGATTGCGTTGGATAAAAACCGCAATTTTTATACGTGTGCATGCAAAACAAATTTCTTGTTAGAGGGGTCTAAATACAGCACAAACAACATTTTCCAAAAGACCAAACAAGTGAAAAAGTATATTTTAACAAAACGCATTTGACTAACAGGTCGAACAACAAATGTTCTTAAATCCTGCTGCGTGCCATTGGCGATTGCCAAATAAACGGATCACAAGGTGTAATAAATGGATCTTAACTATAAATCTAATACCAAAAAGAAAACAATAAACTTGCAGCGACGATGGTATACCGCAAACAAAGGTGCAAAGATTTTGTGTACACCATATCCGGATTTCGACAATTAATGTCTCTTCAGTGATGTTAGGAATCGAAACGGTTATTGGAAGGCCACATAATTTACCTCAATTTAGGATAGACTCTTGAATTTTCAGGAGTCAAAATAGGATGAACGGATCATATAAACCATAAGGCAAATATAATACATTTTTACAAGCCCAAACGAAAAAATATAAACAAGTCTAAATTGAAAATAACGTTCAAACCTATGATTGCGTTGGATAAAAACCACAATTTTTATACGTGTGCATGCAAAACAAATTTCTTGTTAGAGGGGTCTAAATACAGCACAAACAACATTTTCCAAAAGACCAAAAAAGTGAAAAAGTATATTTTAACAAAACGCATTTGACTAACAGGTCGAACAACAAATGTTCCTAAATCCTGCTGCGTGCCATTGGCGATTGCCAAATAAACGGATCACAAGGTGTAATAAATGGATCTGAACTATAAATCTAATACCAAAAAAAAACAATAAACTTGCAGCGACGATGGTATACCGCAAACAAAGGTGCAAAGATTTTGGGTACACCATATCCGGATTTCGACAATTAATGTCTCTCCAGTGATGTTAGGAATCGAAACGGTTATTGGAAGGCCACATAATTTACCTCAATTTAGGATAGACTCTTGAATTTTCAGGAGTCAAAATAGGATGAACGGATCATATAAACCATAAGGCAAATATAATACAAGCCCAAACGAAAAAATATAAACAAGTCTAAATTGAAAACAACGTTCAAACCTATGATTGCGTTGGATAAAAACCGCAATTTTTATACGTGTGCATGCAAAACAAATTTCTTGTTAGAGGGGTCTAAATACAGCACAAACAACATTTTCCAAAAGACCAAAAAAGTGAAAAAGTATATTTTAACAAAACGCATTTGACTAACAGGTCGAACAACAAATGTTCTTAAATCCTGCTGCCTGCCATTGGCGATTGCCAAATAAACGGATCACAAGGTGTAATAAATGGATCTTAACTATAAATCTAATACCAAAAAGAAAACAATAAACTTGCAGCGACGTTGGTATACCGCAAACAAAGGTGCAAAGATGTTGTGTACACCATATCCGGATTTCGACAATTAATGTCTCTTCAGTGATGTTAGGAATCGAAACGGTTATTGGAAGGCCACATAATTTACCTCAATTTAGGATAGACTCTTGAATTTTCAGGAGTCAAAATAGGATGAACGGATCATATACACCATAAGGCAAATATAATACAAGCCCAAACGAAAAAATATAAACAAGTCTAAATTGAAAACAATGTTCAAACCTATTATTGCGTTGGATAAAAACCACAATTTTTATACGTGTGCATGCAAAACAAATTTCTTGTTAGAGGGGTCTAAATACAGCACAAACAACATTTTCCAAAAGACCAAAAAAGTGAAAAAAGTATATTTTAACAAAACGCATTTGACTAACAACTTACTGATTCCAAGTGAAAAGAAAGTAAGTTATGTTATTGAAATAAAGATACAACGTTGGACTATCTTCAATTACAACATGTATAGGGGATACCCGGCTTCGTTTTTGCTTTTTACAGTTCAAAGGCGATACTCATGTGATGGGGTATATAGGGGAGGGGGATTCTGGGAATAAATATTCTGACCTGGTACTTGTAAATATAAGAACTAAAAACTGCTCAAGAAAAGAAAGGATGACATTGAATTTTAGGCCTATTTAAATTATGGAATGAATGTATACAAAAAGGAAAATACATTTGCATTACGAAATAAATAAGCAGGCATAGCAACAAGTGAACATATACATTCCGTCTGCAAACAATTCTCCGTTTGCAGGTACAATAAGGAAGGGATGTCGACACTGTAACCTCAAGATTTTTTTATGTTTACCTAGGTAGGTTATCACCTGGGGTTATTATCTTTAAACTACAAGTATTCATAACCACTGATGATCCTTGTGGCTAACAAACTGTATTATACTTCATGCAAACTTCTTATATTATCCATTCATTTCATTGGATACGCGGCATTTTTTAATTTTCACTAACCTTTCAAAAGCCCCGCCCACCCATAGCAAAATGTGATAATATTAACAACGGGTGGTGATGCCTTAAATTAACACCAGCTGAGCCCGATCTCGAACAATTAACACCCTCTCCGGTCGAGATTTGGCGATTCTTATTTCTACATCATTTTCATCGTTTTGTTGTACTTTATTTTTTTACGATTGTCCTTCCAATAACATAGTGCACACTTGAATCGTAAGGCATGCTTTCTTTAAAAAAAAGAAAAGCAATACGTGAACCCGAGACCGCTGATTGGTCACACCTTTATTGTAAATATGTATTTGTGTGTAGATTCTTTCTAAAGTTAATTAAAGTGACTATTGGGTTTTATTTGTAAATAGAAAAGTGTATACAGCTACATTTGAATTAACCGTTTAAGCCTTGACTATTTTATTTTTTACTTAGGAGTGTACATCATATTTTCTTCTCGTTTAATATAGAAAGTCCTAATCCTGTTGCTAGTCCCAATTTCTCCAAATCGGATGTCTTAAGCAAATTATACAGACTAATATAAATTTCAGCACTCAGTTTGCTTTATAATCTGAATGCATTTGTTTTATCTTTCGTATCTTCATATTTTCTTTCCTGAATGCCTTCAACTATTCTCATATTCATTTTTGAAGCTCTCTGTACTCATTACGAAGTACCGTTAAAGGTGGTATAGAGAGATTGAAATTCCAATTTCCATTTGAAGAGTAAGGTTTCGAATTTATTTTCCTGAGAGTAACACACTATCTTAGGACCTCTTCTATACTAACAATTATTTTAGTCGCAGTAGACATCTCCAATTTTAGGGATTCTCTGAAATTACTTAAATCAATCCAAATATTCGATAGGGAGAAACTTACTTTTGAAGAATATCTTGTTTTCAGAAGTTTTAAGAAACGTCGATAAAATCATCATAGATACCAGAATTCAATTTTTTTACGCCATACGCGCGCGCAAGTCTACAAAAGACTCATCAGTATTGCTCAAATCATAAAAATTTAAAGAGCCAAGAAAAGTTGAAGAGAATTGAAGTATTTCGAAAATTTAAAGTTTATAATATATATAGGGTAGTCACTCAAAAAAAAAAGAAAAAAAAAAAAGAGAAATAACTAAATGTCAGAATACCTTTATGATGACCATGCATCAAAGTCACTTGTCAAGCTCTTACTGCCGTGTCCTGAATTAAGTTAGGAAATGCGAAAATTCAAATAGAATTTATGCATGCACGTAACTTTCTTGCGCAAGAAATAGTGAATGGAAAATGGAAAGCATATGCACTAATATTCTGGATTAGAATATGCATTTGCATCATCACGTATATTCATTCTAGGCTCAAATCTAATGTTAGTTGAATTCGGAGGTCAGACTACCTACCTCAAGTAGTTTGAATCCGGATTCATAGCCATTTAATCCGGAATTTGTGTGAACGCAAACCAATATTGATGTCAAATCGGATTTCAAATCAAATCCTATTTAGTTGTGTCGTGTGAACAGGGTAATGTGAATGAACCAAGACGTTAGTAGGATAGCTGGTCAACACAATGCATACAATTAAAAAAAATTGCACCATAGTGCAAAGATTTAGATTGATTAATTGATTGATTGATGATTGTTGATTGCTTAACGTCCAGTGGCAAATTTATCATGCATGCATAGGACGAAAACAAATTAACAATAAATACAATATGTAGGTCCTGTAATAAGAGGGGTCCGGGACGAATGTCGGGGAAATTTGAACTGCCACTGGAAAAAGAGGGTATATTGGATAGGGACAGAAAGTTTTGCTTGCAACAGGCCACCTTCTGACCCCTTAGAGTTGTTGCAAGGGGTTCTTCGTGTGCAAAGAGCGTGGAACTCTCTCTACACGAGGCATCGGATTTAACGTCCCCATTCTTACTGGAGGAGGCTGAATACATCCCGCACAGATTTACATGTTATAAGGTTGAAATATTTAAAACAAAACAAAAAAAAGCAAAAAAGAATTTAAATTCAAATAACATATACATGTATTCTGTTACTAAATCTTTTACGAAAATTTAAAATATACTATCAATAACCATAAAAAGTATTTTCTGATGGACATTTTTTATCAAATCAATCTTATTAAATCAATCTTTTTTTCAAGTTTAACTTTCCCTAATATATTGCTATATAAAATATAAGCAGACTTTTAAAACCAAAACTAAAACGGTATAAAATAGTTAACATAGTAATTAAAAGATTATTGTAAAATATTAATAACGGGTTTTTTTTTGTGAGATGCAAGGATTTAAAATCCTGGTATACTGAAACATTTGCAAGCATTTTTTTATTCACTATAGTTTAAATCTTAGATACTAATTTATTTGTGTGCATCCCTGATAATTGATGCTCTTATGTTGCATATACTTTTCATAAATGTATTCATTGTTTAAACACGTGGGACATAATATAACAATAATATTCCCTTGGTCTGTTATTATCTATTAATGAAATAAAATATTTTTGACAGAGATATCGTTTTATTTGATTATTTTTCTGCTTTTTGACCACTGTGTTTCCGATATTTAAACAGTAACACCGTTTCTTCGTGCTTTCCAACATTTGCTCAGGCTATGATGGAAATACAAAATATCACGTGATAAACGTTCAGAAATAATCATTAATTCTTGGACATAACATATTGTCAGTAAAATTATTCCCAAGTGCATTGTCACAATGCACAATAGCACGTTGTATCAAATGCTACACACAACGCGTATAGGAACTGTCTCAAAACATAAATGATATAATTGCGTTATCATAATACTTTATATTTAATAAACGTTCACATAAAAACGAATATGTATTGTCAAAAGGCAAATAGGCTGGAATATATAAGTGATGTTTTTACTGCAGTCTAGTCTTTACTGTTTAACTTTCCGATCTACAAATGAACTTTGATTGTTGAAATATACAATTTCACGTGGTAGCCTATCCATATAGCCGGGGACCTTATCAAAGACATAGATAACTACCTGTGTAAATATTCGAATATTTTCGAGACGTTCCGAGAATCTTGTTTCAGAGGGTATCTGAATGGCCCATAGAAGTTCAAAAACTCACCAATATAAGGGTTCACGCAAAAACATACTGCCCTTGAATGAAGGTCTTAGGGTGATTTACACACTCGATGAAAAAATTATCACCCGCGACTTCGTCTTGGGTGATAATTTTTCCCCTCGTGTGTTAATCTACCCTAACACCTTCATCCAAGGGCAGTATGTGTATACTATCAACTTAGTTATAATATTAACAATATCATAAAACAGTTTAAAGAGGAATAACTTGAAAAGCCTTTATATTCCTGTAATAGCTGAAACAATCTTTAAAACAGTCTTTATGCATATGTCATTATGTGTACTAAATATTAACTATTTGTACAGTACTTTTATGACAGTAAACTGTTTTTATTACTTTACCAACAGCTAGTGATGTTCTGTTTATAGTGGTGTAGCTATACAGGTATCAATGGAAGTGGGAGAATCATTATATCCTTTTAAGAGTTATTATGAAAGAGATTACTACATGTGTGTTTCTATTCATATTCCAAAAAATTTTAAAACATATATTTCATTACGAACATTGTTATATAAGTTACAATTTACTTGTACAAGCTTAAGACACAGAAAATCTTAGATTTTCCTATTATATGAATACATAGTTTTATCTTACAAATAATCTTGCAATTGTCTTTTGAAAAGTTTCGAAAGTTTGTATGCATTTAAAGCTCACAGAACGGAATCTGTATGCCAAATCCTTTGAAAGTTTCAGATAGATGCATAAATGTATTCAAGTCAAGTAAAACGTTGTTTTAACTTTGAATACCGATTTATGAACTCAGTCTTAGGAATTTTGTAAAGAAATGAGATATTTTTACTGTTAACATTTTCATTTTAAATAAAAAGTTCGCTTTGGGTTAAGAAATATGATCACCTGAACTTATTTAATCGCAGTTGGACCCATGCTGTGCGGGATGAATAAATATGCAGTAACGTCCGGTTAAAATAAGGGCGATATATTATAAGCTTCCTGCAACAAAAGTACCGCTCTCTGCCCGTTAACGAACCCCTGCAACAACTCTATGAGGGGTAAGTAGGTGACCCGTTGTAAAGCAAGTTTCTTTTCAAATCCAAAATGTCCAACTTACAACCATTTGTTAGTGGCAGTCTTAAGTTTCAAACCTAAACCATGGTCGTACCACTTTACAGAGCCTATCTATAACATCTGGTCAAATCGTTGATTTGTGCTTGTCCTAAATATGCATGAACTATTAGTCACTGGATGTTAATCAAACAACAATCAATTATTAATCAATCAAATCTTTACGTTTAAATGATATGAAATGTATAGGAATCACCGTTTAGTACACCATTAGTAATTTTATTCACTGATTACACTAAACGTGTTGATCGAGGAAAGTAACAATCAGGTGAAATCGACACAATGGTTTTCTCTTGCAAAAAACTCTCTAGTAATTTTATGTATGGATATGATAAGCAAAGATATAAACCTTCATCACATAATAAAAACTGTACAGTAGGATTTTCGCTTATACATTTATCCATTATCCGTTCTTCGTTCTTGTTAGTTGTAAAATGCTATTTGAGGGGATATAGTATAAGTATCTATCCACGAAAAAAATGACAATGAAATTAGGATTCTTGCAATAAAATCTGATAGTTTACAATCATTTTTAAACGTGTTGTATAGAAATGAAAATCCTGAAACACAAACAAAGCTGGTTTTGTGTTATGTTAGCAGGAAATGCCTTATCTATACTATATTTGTAAAACTGATAGATTTAACAGGATATTACACTAAAAATATTTTGTTTTAAAATATTTCCTTTAGTGTCATCAACTGTCATACTTAGGTGACACATACCAACGCACGAAATTATAAAATAAGGAAATTTAGAAAAAAAAACAATGTATCCAGGAAAATGCATTTCCTTCCCAAAACAAATTATATATTGGCTTCGTTGATTATATTCAATGGCGACAGTATCTATTTTGTTCATATTAGTTATTTTTAGAGGTAAGCATATATATCGGTGTCTTTTAAAAATCAATTTCGATGATGAACCTACAAAATTAAACTAGATAAATAGGGTGAGATCAGTATTCTAAATATATAAATGTATATATATAATGTTTTCATTAGTGCTTTTTGTACGTGTACTTATGGCTCTGGTCTAGCAGTGGCAAACAAATATTAGGATGATTATATATGTATTTATTATTGTCAAAATCCTCTGTGTTTTTCTATTATATGAAACATTTTAATGAATTACATTACTCATCATGAGCCCATGAATTGGAATGAAAATACCTTATCTTACCTTATTTAACCTCTGCATATGATCCAATCGCTATTTAAGAACGCCATCCGTGGATGGTTTTGTTTATACATGTATCATATTGTTTTGCATGTCAAGACTTGACAAATACTCCTCGTATTCATATATACAGGTATCTAGAAAACAATTTAAACAAGAACTTTTCGTTCCTAAAAAGTGTTACTTAATATGTATAAAAAGTGGTTTTGTACATCAAATACAATGCGTTCAGGTATCTAAAAAAATCACCCCTTGTTGACTTACTCCGTCAGTATCGTAGGATATCCATCTATGATAACAAAAAAACTATATTTTTTTAACATTTGTTTGCATTGGTTTCACTATATTGTGTTTACTGACTGTTATGAAAGAGTTACTCATGTTTAACTAATAGCGTACTCATTTCCACTGACTACATAATTGAAGTTGCATCTAGGATATTGCAGTTTTACATGTATCTTTAGTATGAATACAAATCACGGTAGTCTATTAGCGCCACATACATTGGTTTCATCTCTGCATAATTTCGTAAACATTCGAAACTATTGTTCGCAAATATTTCAACAATTCTTACGGAAAGTGTCATGCATATCCCGACAGAAACTAGAAAGGTGCATTTTAACAAATGACTGAACCAAGTATATGTAAGAAAACTTACATTTAGTGTAAAATCATAGAGTCGGACAGCAACCCAACGACAAGAATCATTAAAGGACATCCAGAGGCAATCATATACTAACAGAGTTTAATAACGTAAAACTAGATTAATCCTTTTAATTCTAATTTTCAAATATTTAGTTCATGTAATTTAAATGTGTAAACATTCATTTCATTCATTACTTCACTATCTACAAAAAGTTTGCATGTTTTGAGTTCTGTTTTGTAAATTCTGTTTGGCATTTGTCCCACCCTTTACAGTGTCTTTTGGCAATTATGTGGTTAAAATTTTAAGGGCGTGAAATGGTCATTAACAAATTTTGCCAACATGTACCGTTGTTGTAAGGACAGTAAGAGGAATTGTCTAGGAACAGCACGTTCACGTGTTCCTGCTAGCAATTTGCTTATGACTGATTCAGATTTTCATTGCTCAGTCCGACAAACATCAACAATAGTCATATGTCTCAGATATAATTTGTCAAGCTCTTAATTGGTCGGATTAAGAAAGTATTGAAAACATGGAGCAGAAATAATCAAAAATCTGTCATTAATTCTAAAACCTCAAATAACCAAAGGAACCTCTCCCATTTTAAATCTTGATCAGTTAATATAGATCAACAAAAAAAAAAGAAGCAGTACAGGAATTGCAAGAAGCATATATAATGTAAGTCAAACATTTAATTTCTTTCTATAATTCAATCTTTTTCGTTTGCATTGAGTAGCACCATACGAGTTTATAATTAATAAATATATTGAACTATTCCCCTATGAACGATAAAAACTTGATCGAGATATTTAAAACGTCAACGTATAAACGAAGCTTGTAAATTGATCTGAATAGAATAGAATTGGCTTCATCAACAACACAAAATTCGCTATCAATGACATGACCTTGACCTTTGACTTTTATGATCTTTTGTCAAGGTCATTGGTCCCCATGTCATTGCTAAAGTTCCCAATAGGTCTACGACCTTTGGTTTAAGAGTTAAAGCTAACTTTGTCTTTTCAGAAACCGTTAACGGGGGTTATGTCCCTTATTGAAAGGTTAAACTGTAACAAAATTGCGCGTTAATGACTTAAACGTTTTTCACTATTCAAGACTTCTTTAATTATAATGGTTTCTGAGATTATTGCATAGCAAGATGAAAGGTCAAAGGTCAAGTTAAACCTTACAATTTGACCCTAAGGCATTTTCAAGGTCACATGAATTGATGATCATTGGTGAAGATCTTTGGAGGCTACGAGATGCAGTGTCCGAGTTTTAGTAGCCAACCGAGATCGGTTAAGTTTAAAAAAATGACATAACCCTACCAATGAGTCTTTGAATTTTTTCGGTACAGGATACGGTCCTGAACAAATTCCACCCTTCGGTGTTTTTTTCTACCTATTACGGCTACAGTGTTCATCCATAACAAGGTTTTTATGTTTTGAGTAAGGAAAAAGGAAATACCTTAATTATGCAATAATCTGCCAATTAACGCACGGTTAAAAAGGAAAACATAAGGTCCTGGTAAATAAACAAACGGAATAAAGATTATTTGTGTCACCTTGCCTACTATAGCAATACGAGTGAACGCCTTTAAATGACAATACTTACCTTATTATGTATGTATGTAGACAATTTATCATTTTTTTTAATTGACAGTCGTAAATCTTGTGCTTTCTAAAATGATGTTTCATTTCCAATTAAAATGCAATAATTCGCATGCAAACATTAATAGACCGATATCTTTTTAATATATTTTAAGTATAATTTCACTAAATACCAATATCTATATAATGATTTATGATAAACAGAACGACTTTTCCTTTCCTATTGTTCATTGATCGTGATATGCAGTTGGCTCTTTGTTCTCACTTGCAGGAACTTAATGAAATAATTGCATTTCGCATGCATTGTTCGCGATAATAGTGTTTATAAACCTAAGTAGGAGAAGATAGGATAATGTCTTTTTTTGCCCACTTGAATTCGAAAAAAAAAAATGCATGAAAAATCAACCAAATAACAAGACATGTTTAGAGCAAGGCTTTAAATTTTTAGCTTTAGGTGAAAAACTACAAAGATTGCCAAAATAGCCTGATTTACTATCTTGTCATCCATGTTAACAGATATTAGCCAAAGCTTTACCGGAAAAATATTTTAACGTAAGGTGTAGCAGACGTTTATGTATGTAAAATATCTTTTTGGGTTTGACCTTGGCTCATATACATTTTGACCAAAACCTATTTAACAAATTGCCGTTTAATGTCAAAAATCTTAATTTTGTTATTATGACATTCTTCATGATATTAAGTAACTCTTGGTGTTATAACGTCCATATAGTTAGTCCATTGCCGTGACGTCAGCCAAATCATTTACCGTGGTTTCTTTTTCTAGAATCAACGCTTCCTAAGTCTGTCGATGAAATGGACTTACCAAACTATATTCAATACTATATATATTGTAAGACTCAGATCAACGTCCGGTCTCTAATCGACGTCCGTTCCTCAAATCGACGTCCAAAACTGACATCACAATAAAATAAATTTCCAAATATACTGTCCTCTAGATGTCTTTTGATTATCTTTGTTTTTGGGTTGTTGTCTTATTGTCGTACAATGTATACCCACATGTCATTTATTCATATGAAAAAAAAAGGAAAACGACAAGGTAGGTCGAGAATATGAACGTCTCTCGCCAAAATATTAACATGCATGTATATGTAATAGTAATATGATGCTGGTGATATTCTTTTCTGAAAGCTACTACACAAAAAGTCAAAACGATACTGATAATATAAACAGATATCAATTTAGAAATGAATAATTCAATGAATTTAGACATCACGATGAGAATCTCCTCAGCGATCGGACGTCGTTTTGTGATTCATTACGTCACATTGTACGTCGATTAAAGGGTTAAAATATTGGACACTGATTTGAGAACATGACGTTAGATTTGGACGTCGATTTGAGGAACGGACGTCGATCTGAGTCTAACATATATATATAAATATACTCAATATGCAGGGGCTGCTGGAATGTTGCCATACAGAAATGGAAAATTAATAATCATTAAGGAAAAATCAAAATCATCTCTTGTGTGGTAAAGTTTAGTTCTTAACCATTCTTAATTATTAATTTCTAGATTAAAGTAACGACATGGGGCAAATTTACTGTATTTGTGGTATTTTTAATTTTTAGTTCATTGGGATAGCACCGATAGTCGACATAGTTGTCAATCTTTCAATTATAAAATAGAGGTTTATGCCGGCTTCTTTTTATTCTTCTGGTTAAGCTTCTATATAAAGTCTGTTTCCTGATAATGAATCAACAAGGCGGATAGCAGAGGGTTACAGTTGGTTCCCATAGGAATGTTTACTGTCTGTTAAAAAATACGTCCTCAAAACCTAATACATATGACAAATATAGAGAATGGGGTTTTATACACATTGATTTCGTAAAATATCAGCTGCCAGCCAAAAGCTTCATATTTTGTCGAGCGGGTGATATATAATTACGATATCTTTATGCAGAAAATCCAATAATCAGTTTATACTTAATATATGTCTGGTCTTTCTCCATCCATTAGACAGTTTAACGCTTGATGATTCTTAAGTTAGCTTGATAACGTCTCATCACACAATTTGATGTCGTCGAAAATTTCTCCTGAAACATTGTAACGTCTCTGATAAATTGTGCTCATGTACATGTCTTAAAGCCGTGGTACGAGATTTTAGCAGTAGGGTGATATAATTAGCGAAGGTAAAAACAAAATTTATCATTAAGGTTTATCTTTCGGTGTTTTAAAATATATTTATGAAATGCTATGTCATAGTGTTTTCTATATTTGTCATAAATCTTAGTTTCTATAAAGAATACAGTTATTTAACAGTACTAAGGGATATCGCCATTTTATTTTCCCGAGACATTGACTATTGACCGACGCACCGCGGAGGAAAGTAAGTTGTGTCGAAGGTAAATTTAAAACTGCTATATTCCATACTAACTGTTATATAACTGTTTTATTATACCAATAACTCCATTTCAAAGTGATAAAAAACTATATCAGCTGTGTCGGCTGATAAAATGCTTGTAAATCTCTGATTCCGATCTTCTGAGTTGCTGAATGTCAAAACTAAAAGCCTACTTACCTACATATCTACCCAGTCATGCTCGGTGGCACATAGGACAAGGACTTGATCATTTCACTCATCTCTATTCTGTGCTGTCTTTTCTATCTCGCCCCCATTGATCCCGTGGTCTTTCGTTTCAGCTTCAACTGTTCTTCGCCAAGTTGTTTTGGGGCGTCCTCTTTTCCTTTTCCTCTCGAGTGTTCAACTTAGGGAAACTCTGGTCATGCCCTCAGCTGGTCTATACGTAGAACATGACCAATCCATCCCCATCCTTTTGCTTCTGTACAATCTCCATGTTGTTGGTTCCCGTTGATTCATGGAGGTTTTTGTTGGTGATCTTCAGCGGCCAGATTATTCCTAAGATATTTCGTAAGCAGCCGTTGTGAGAACTTGAAGCCTGTTGATTTCCTTTTTGGTCATTCTCCAGCATTCTGCTCTATATAGCAGCACTGCTAGTACACAGCTTTTATATAGTCTAGTTTTGGTTGATCTTACTGATGTTACTAGACTTTCAGTTGTTATGTACCTTTAAAAACGCAGTTCTTGCTTTTCCTATCCTGGTTCGGATGTCTTTGTCTGCTCCTCCTTCAGATGTAATTATGCTACCTAAGTAAGTGAAAGATGAATGCATTTCAGTTGTGTCCCATTTTAATCTATTACAAGAGGATCTATGATGTTAAGAGGCCTAACCTCAGATTTGTTGATGTCGATGTTCAGTCCAATCATACTTGCTTTCTTTTGTAACTTGGTGGTTCTTGCTTGCATGTGTGTTTCTAGATGTGACAATACGACCAGATCATCTACATAGTCCAGATCTGCTAGATAGGTAAAGAGAGTCCAACTGATACCTATGTTGTTACTACTGATGGTAGATTGCATAACCCAATCGACAGCTATTATGAAACGAAGGAATGACATAACACAACCTTGGCTAACTCCTGATTTTACAAAAAAACTGATCTCTGCTGAAGTACCTACAGTGCATCTGAATTCTGTATAAAACATTTAGATAAGTTGTACAATTTTGCTGATATCCCAATGTTTCCTTTCGTTAGCTTTTTCTGTGTATGCTGTTAATGCTTTTTCAAAATCTATGAAGCTTATTATCAGTTATTTGAAACTAGAAACACCCAAAGAATAGTTCGGGAAATCATTTGTTTCCAGTGATCTATCCGTATTTGAACCGTATTTTATTAGATACAGAGGTATAATAAAACCCCACTACATTATGAAAAATAAATGAATTTAAATTCATAAAGCATATAACGTCAGAAAAAAAGGTGATGCTAAAGGAATATATTAACAAAACTACAATCAATATGATGAAATAGTGCCTTGACAATATTAGAGCGACAATCCTGCTCCAATATGAACAAGAATGATTTATTTTCTTTTAAATCTATTCTCTTTAATAAAGTTCTTATATTTGTTTTTGTTTACAGATTTATCTTTATCTCATTGTCGTATATGCATGACATATACAATTAGTGAAGATATTTTGCGATTGAACTGCAAGATAGACAATCTTGAATTTAAAGTCTTATTCAGCGATCCACGCAACAATGAACAGGCATTCTGTTTGTTGTCATATCCAAGTGTTTTGTGTCATCACCATTACAGCAACAGTAGCATTAACCAGAATCTCTATACAAACGAAACAGTCCTTACTATTCGCGGTAAAATAAACGCCAATGTCAATGGAAAATGGCTTTGTCGACATGGCAACAGGTTTGAAAGAGCAACAGTTGATGTTAAATTTGACGCAGTATCAGGTATTCATGTATTTAGAATTTCTGTGATAACGGTCATAGTCGTCCTTATTGGGACAGTCAATCAGTTCTCCAGAATTGTCAAGTAAACTTCTTTGAACACATATCTTTTAAAAAGAAAATATCCAAAACAGAAATAAAGGATAATGACAGAAACATAAACTGTTGACAAGTAGATTTATCTTATAAAAATAAGAAGATGTGGTATAATTGACAATGAGACTGTTCTCCACCAGAGACCAAATGACATAGAAATTACTAGCTATAGGTCACCGTACGGTCTTTAATAATGAGCAAAACCAATATCGCATAGTTAGCTATAAAAGGCACCGAAATGACAAATGTAAAACAATTCAAACGAAGAAAACTAACGGCCTGATTTATGTACAAAATAAAAAAACGAAAAACAAATGATATACAGCAACAAACGACATGTATTTGCCTGTATGTTGTTTTGATAGTTAAATACAAATATGGAAATTAAGAGAGCTTTTCTTTAACATGTGAACTATGCAAAACATGCATATGTTCCATGACTGACGTGTAAGGGCCAAATAATCTCATGGAAAGGGGATATGCTTATGATGAAACGGCTGCATACCAAATAATATAGACTTATTATAAGTGGTTCCCTGAAATTGACCTTATAACAAACTTTAGCATGCAAACTATGCAGCAGTTCCAAATTCAATGAACCATTTTGGGGGAGATAAGGCCATAAAATCTCCATGGATATGAGATGTCCGAATGCTAAAACAACAGCATACCAAATATTATTGACTTACTGTTAGTTCATCTTGAACCGACATTATTTGAAATTGTAACTTGTGCACTATTCAAACGTTTAAAAGTAAAAATACCATGACTGAGGGGCGGGGCCATATAATCTTCATAGAAATGATGTATGCAAATGTTAAAACAACTGTCAATTCACATATCATTGACAATCAAATGAGTGGGTAATCTTACGTTGACCTAAATACAAAGTTTAATATGAAGGATTTGCAACAAATCAAATGTAATAGACAATAACTGAAGGGCGCAGCAAATTAATCACATTGAATAGCAGATGTGCTAATGCTAATACAACTGCATACCAAATATCTTTGACTTACCTTAGATTGTTCCCCTTCCACCGAACTTATCACCTACTTTAACATAAAAATAAGCAAAAAGTTTCAAAGTCATTATATAATTTCTGAGTGCCCAGGCAAAATAATCTCCATCAAAATGAGATATATCAATGCTAATACAAATGCAAACCAAGATAAAAGATAAAGTTAAAGTCAGAGATTTTTCCACATCTGATTGACACTGCTGGTTGAAAATATCTCAAAACAATATTTTTGCATACCATCGACTGTGTAAAGAATGGTGGTAAGAACTTTAGAAATATGGTAAGTCGAACATCTTGACAACCCAGCTATATATGGTTCTTTTTAAGGATTTATTGAAGTGGATATTCAAAAAATCTAAATATCTACTCCAAAAACTTCAATCACAATCTTAAGAATTTTGAAGCTATATGAAAACTTTTGATTTTCTATGCTTTACACTACTATTCCATACGCCCAATTAAAAGATCAACACCATCATTTCAAGAAGAACCACACCGATTAAAAAAACTCATCAACTCTTGACTGTTCGGTCGATAACACTTTTGATGAGTTTTATGGATTGATATTTTTTAAGACAGTTGGTATTCCTATATGTACTAAGTATTCCTACTGGTCGACTTGTTGTTGCACACATGTAAAGTAGAATTCATACAGAAACTTATCAAAGACAAAAAGAAAAAGCTTCTTGTAATGTTCTTTAATTTCGCTTTCAAAATCATTAACGATGTTCTGTCACTGAATAATCTACAATGAGTGCATACATCTCATATCCCACTGAGCTTGAAATCAAGGGTACTCTTGAAAGTAGAATGTCTGCTTCATTTCTTGATCTTTTCTTCAATAATGACAGAAATGGGCGACTTTGAACAACAAACGTGATGATTTTAGCTAACGAATTGTCAACTTCCCATTTCTCAGCAGTAACAAACCATCGTTTTACATTTCTCAGTTCATATGTTAGGCCCGTGTATGTTCACGGTATACAAACAGCATTAACATGGGTGTGCTCCTTGCACAAAAACTGCTCTGCCAGAGGTATGACTACTACAGCCAGAAACATCATACATAATGTTTTACTCCGCCACTTCAGCCGGCGATTCAAAGTTTATCTTTTGAGAATTAAAATAAAGGTGTTATTTTTGAAAATATAAGCTCAACCTATACACAAAATGTTTGGCATATTTCATCCACCGATGTGAAAGTATTCAGGTGATTTAAATATGGAAGAAAATTGAAAATTTAAAAAAAAAGGCTTTAATGAGGCTGGTTTGTTTCATATGAATATGCATTAAATCGTAGGGTCATTTTGCAACTATTTCTATTTTTAATTATTTATTTTTACAAGAAACTAGTTTTTAACTTGCTTGACCAAATGACCCATGTCACTTATACAATCAAATATCGTGCATAATTTTATATCGTTCATTGTAAACTTTATGAAAATTAGCTGTCTCTGAACCCATTAAACCAATTTGAACCAAACTTAGCATTAATAGTCCAACCAACATGACAAGTATGCCGATAAATAGAACAATAGCGTAATGAAAGAATTTGTTTATTGTCTGAGAGTCAAAACAGACTTCTGGTAGGAAGGAGTAAGAGTAATTGTTAAAGTCTGATGTGTTAACACTTTTGTCAGCAAACATGAACAGGGATATCAGATATAAAAGCTGTTATGAATGAATAACAAACTGACACATGCCAGATGGTATTAACATAAACGACTACACAGTTGTAAATTTAGTTTTTGACGATAGAGTGTATGATTACAGATTTAAATACAACCTAACCTGTAAAAAAGTATTAACAAAAATATGACAGTTGTTTAAATCCGTTATATTGGCAAATTTGGTGAGCAACTCAAACGGATGTAATTGGATAATGTAAGAGTGATCTCTTTTAGCACAAATAAAATTCACATATTGTACATGTTGTATGTTTGCATTTCGGAAAAAGACTACCAATGACGAAGGCTATTCGTCAATACGATAATATCTAATTTTGTGCGTATATTTTAAATTTCAAAAATCCAAATGAACTTTTGATTAAGTATCCGTTAGCTAAAATCATCACGTTTGTTGTTCGAAGTCGACCATTTCTGTCAATATTGAAGAAAAGATAAATTACAGTATTCACAAAGCTACCGAATTCGAAGTCGCCCATTTCTGTCAATATTGAAGAAAAGATAAATTACAGTATTCACAAAGCTACCGAATTCCAAATTAAATAAGTATGGCTCAAAATTAAAGCTTGGTTTGAATAGTCGATAAGTTCTAAGTTAATTTCCAGAGGTTTTATTTTGTCTTTTATCATTAAATAATTCTTTCTTCCATATGTTACAATATTTTAAATATAATTTCTTTTTCACCAAATTCTTAATGTTTGTTTTAGATGAGAGAACTTGATACTCTTGTAAATCAAGCAATTTCAGGATAGCATGAGTATAATATGAATTCTTTTCCAATATTTGCTCATTTTTGTTAAAATATCTAACATTAGAGGATAACGACCTAATTAACCAAATATGGCCAAATTTGTTGCGTGCTTATTCACTCGTTATGTAAATCTGCAGAATTTGAGATGCACTTTCTCGTTTTTTAGATCTTTACAAAGTCTGTAGAAATAATTTAGTTCCATGTGCATTAGAGTGGAAATACTAGGTTTATAATAAGTAACATATTTAGTATATTTAAAGAAAGCTTTTAAACCTTTTTTATATAACCTATTTTTGGCTTCTGAAAAGCTATTAAATGCACTAAAAGTTACGCCAAGGTAAGTTTAATGTTGGGTATTTTGGATGTATGTGTCTTAATATGAAAGCTGTGCATCTTTAACACGCCCAAATGTATTAAAAACTATAGATTTCGTTTTTTTCAATAGATTTCAAGCTTATTTAATGCATTTTTGTAAGCCATTTTAGATTCGGAAAGCAGTACAAGATCATCAACATAAAGGAGAAAATTTAATGAAATATAAGATAGCAATACTGGGTCACAGGTTTCATCTGATAAAGATTTAAAATCAGCTATAAATATTTTAAAGAGACTAGGGCTCAGCGTATCTCATTGTCTTACTCCAGTGCATGATCTAAAGTCAGCTGTTAACATGTTTCGTGTTTTTATACATAGTATGTAAGTGACAGTTGTTTATAATTCCGTTATATTTACAAAATAAGGTGAGCAACCCATTCAGATATAATTGAATAATGTCGGAGTTAGCTTTTCTAACACAAATAAAATTCATATGGTATTTTTGAATTTTGGGAATAAAGACTGCTAATGACGAAGGTCATTTGTAATTAAGTTATTATTTCACTTTGTTCTTATATTTTCACATCTCCAAAAACCAAATAAACTTGCGATTATGGATACTTCTATAAAAGTATTTACACAAATATCGAACTCCAAGGTAAATTTAATAATGAGTAAGTTCAAAACCCAACAAAATAAAGGTTCGACTATATCAACCAACGAAATGAATAAAAAAAAAGCAATTGCATTTTCTGAAGAAATTGGCATGTTTAACCTGGTCAACTTAAGTAGCTAAACCTACACTTGTTTATAGGTCAGTTATAAATTTATTGATATAATTGAGTGGGCAACCCAAACAGACCTAATGGTTAACGTGACATATAAGGCCTGCTTAGTTGTGTACAGAAAACCTAAGGGAGTTAACTCTTTAAAAATCAGCTGAACGTTTTAGTCACATACTGTTAGTAAAGAGAAATCAAGCTTCTCAATGATCAAAATTAGTGTCTGTCAAACTGCTATATATCCAATGAAAATTTTCCTGTAAATGGTGTGATTTAAATATCTTTAAAATTTCTATATTTTTGACAATAGGTCAAAGAAAATATTTGCCAAAATTTTATGAAAACTAAACTAACCAACTCTATTTTAGTCAAAGTGTTGGGTACCCCTTAATATCTTGATTTTTTTCTACAATATTGACAGAGATGGACGACTTCAAACAAGAATCTATGACCAACGTTGTGATTTCACTTTGCCAATTGTTAATTTCCAGTTTTTTAGAATGCTCCTAACATGCCTAACTAAACTACTGCTCTTATAAAGCTATGACGAAGATCGAAGGAAATCGACACAAAATAAGTTTTACGGAATTGATTAACTGATTCGATGTGTCGGTAACTTATATAAAAATAAAAGATGTGTTTTGATTGCAAAAAAAACAACAAGTAAAATAACAAAAATATCGAACTCCAAGGAAATTTCAAAACGGAAAATCGCTTATCAAACGGCAAAATCAAAAGCTCAAACACATCAAACGAATGGAAATCAACTGTCATATTCCTGACTTGGTACAGGCAGTTCCTTTTGTAGAAAATGGTGGATTTAACCTGGTTTTATAGTTACCTAAACCTCTTACTTGTCCGAAAGTCGCATAGAATTCTAATATATTGACAACAATGTGTGAGCAAAACAATTTATAAAATATCACTCTACTGGCTTTGCAGACCGACACTGGTACATATTCCATTCTCAATTTTAAACTTAATAGATAAGTAATCACTGTTTTATAAGATGAGGAGGATAGAACTATAGGTCACCGTATGGATAAAGAGGCCACCCGGTCTTGCTCCTTTTTGGAATCATACTAATCTCTAATTTTTGTAACCTTGATTGAGGGGGGATGGAGGGCGTCTCAACCCGAATTCCCAAGTAATTAAATGCCAAATCCCGAATATCGTGAAAATAATAAATCAATCCCGAATTCTCATGAAAATAAAAGTGGATGCTATTCAAAATCGCAATACATAACCAGAGACATTTGAAAAATAGCCGTGGCAATAGAATAAGGATCAATGCGGTTCCGGTTTCCACTTTTTTTTCTTTGTAAATGTGCAAACCCAACATATTATAATACCTTCTTTTGTTCTTTTCTTTTCGTAAAAATAAATGTCTTAATATATATTTGGAGAAAATAAGAGCACTCTACGCACTGCAGAGGCTGACCAAAGCCAGAGTTGGGTTAATGAAATGTATATCTGCCAAAAAATTTACAAGAATATACGGGAATAGAACATTCAATAAAAGTTTCTTTAGTAATATTAGTAATAGTCAAAGAGCCTTTATGATTTAGCCCGTAGTGTCCTTCCTGATCTTGACACATTCCGATTAACTATAAAATGAAGTTCTGTTGAAAAGATGTATTCGTATTGTCAGAAATAGTTGATAAGATCTCCTCGTCTGTCTCATTTTCCGACTCGCTGTCATCCTTTTCATTATCATCATCATCGCCACTTTACTGGCTTTGCAGACCGACTCTTGGTACATATTTTAAAAGGGGAAATGTACCACACTTATATGCTGCATTTCTGAACGAACAGTACGCTAACGAACACATTTTTTAAACGTTTCTCCCACTCATTTCTAGGCCGTATGCTTCCTTCCCGTAAGAATTCCCCTTTAAATTTGGCTTGGGAAAAGCAGGGATCAAATACCAGGGACCGTATAATAAGACGACTCTGATTTAAGTATAATAATATGTTGCCCATGACGTAATGTTGTTACTCTTTCTCTGAAGATTGAACCGATATCTCGACACTATTGTGATTAAATTGGTAATATTTGCTTTAAGTGGTAATGGGATGAAAAAAAACCAACACTGTAAAATTTAATCCAGAATTCCCGCTGAAATATTGTATCCGTTTCCGCATCACGATATAATTAAATCCCGAATTCCCTAAGATTTAACTGGCTATTCCCGAATTCCCGCGAATTAAACGGCTCAATCCCGACGTCCCGAAAAAGGTCCTTCCATCCCTCTTGATTATATATTTGTAATCGGTTGACGGGATTAAAACATTAGTTATCTTCTGTTTTCTAATTTTATCTTTTATCGGTATTGTTGCACAAGTCTTTAGACTCGTATGCAGATTTAAATATATATGATCATTTTGTTACAAGAAGACCTTATATTGATGATTAAAGTATCTATATCTAGATAATTTGAAGGGTTATTAAAATGCGTAAAAGTACATTTAAGTAAATATATAGCTCAAAATACTGGCAAAAATAGGCTATGTGATCTTTCCAATTTTTACTGACTGCTATGGAAGGTGACAAGCCATTTAATGTCTTTATTGTGGAAGACGACTAATTATTATTAGGAGTTAAGTTTCGTGTACTTTTAATCATTGAAATACAGAGGCACTTACTAGCACATGTCGGTCGTTGTTTTGCTTGAATGTGTTGCTAGATTCTTATTTACTTATTACTTTCACCTAGTTTAATTCATATTTGAAAACGTTGATAACCTATTTTGAGGACTGTATTTTTTTCACCATCCACAGCCATAAAAGGACTGGACATTACAGCAAATCAAACGTTACCTTTTGCTGATGGTGCTACTGTTGAGATAACTTGTGCAGCTCAGATAACAGGAAGGTTTGCTGAGATTACATGGGATTGTTCTAACGCTACTTCTGCTAAAACCAGTATCTTAAATTGTTCCACTGTTCTATCTAAAATTTCATATAAGGCTTCTATAGTTCACAACGGGAGTTTCTGTAGATGCATAGCTAAAATTGGAAGATTTGTTACATCTACATCTATCAATCTCAATATTCAAGGTAAGCATTAAACTCATAGAGTATGTAACTGAATTAACTTTGGTTGCCTTGAATGCTTAGCAAAGCTGTATATTAATCTGAGGATATGTGTGATATATATATGTCAATTCGAAAGCAACCGAACGACAAAAACAGTTGAAGGCAACCACTCTTCGCCACAAAACAACAACAATGCCCAAAACAACAGAATGACACCTTCAGATCGATAAATGGTCTTTAATAAAAATATGAACAAGTATCTGTACAATCTGTCAAGCTTTATCCTGCAACCGACCAGTTATTGTACAAATAGCAGAAACAATGGATATATATGGAACGCCAAAACTGTCTTGTTATGACCATGTTCATTATATGATGTGCATTTATCTTTATATGATGTGCATTTGTCATTATATGATGTGCAAACACCTTTATTTGATGTACAAATATCCTAATATGATGTCCAAACATCCTTATATGATGTGCAAATATACTTATATGATGTGCATGTATACTTATATGATGTGAAAATGTACTTATATGATGTGCAAACATACTGATATGATGTGCAAACATTCTTATATGATGTGTAACTATCCTTATATGATGTGCAAATATACTTATATGATGTGCAAATGTACTTATATGATGTGCTAAGATCCTTATATGATGTGCAAATATTCTTATATGATGTGCAAATATACTTTTATGATGTGCAAATATACTTATATGATGTGCATTTTCCCTTATATTATGTACAAACATCTTTATATGATGTGGTTGTGTCATTATATTATGTGCTTGTAACCTTATATGATGTGGTTCGGTTTACTTCATTATATGATGTTGAAACGTCATTATATGATGTGCTTTCATCGTCGTTATGGTCAATGAACATGATTACGATTAGAACGATTACTATCAACGTCATAACTGATTCCGATCTGCTTCTGCGGAATTAGTAAAAACCCGGCTCAAATCTATTGCTATCGTTTGGAAAAGGGTTGAGATTTGAAAAGAGATAAACCTTGGCATGTTAGTACCTCGTTTTAAGATGAAAAAAAATCACGTCTGATATTGTTGGAAAATTGTCAAAATATGAATTGCAAAGTTTAGTTTTAATCGATGGGTCTACAATAATGAACATACGGGGTCTACAATAAAGAACATACGGTTAAAATTATTAAATTTAAGAAATAATTCTGTTATGCCATGCTCTATGCTCATTTTAACAAGGGTAGGCATTATATCTGTCAATACCTTCATACCGAGCGTTAGCGGTTTTTTTTTCTATAAGACGTTGATACATGAGTTTCCAGTATGTTCATTTTTTGTAAATTTTGCCTTGCTGATCATTTTAGCTGTTCAAGTTTCTCTTTATATATTACTTTTCTCAAGATAGACACAAAAAATGGGCAAAAATCGGACATTGATAGGGAAGTGACTCATATAAGGGACCAGTCATTTGTAACCCCAAAAAGAGGGGATAGGAAGAAATTAAGGGGGCCTTTAATTTTTTTATTTTTTTTTTTAATGGAAAGGTGGTATTCAATTTTTTATAGTTATAGATATGCCGCCGTATAATGTTATGGCGATGTCTTCGTCGTCAGTAGATATTTTGTTGCCAGACAATAACTGTTTAGGAATTAGGGGCCAAAACGGGACCAAAACAAGCAATTCTTAGGGTTCTTTGATATGCTGAATCTAACAATATATTTAGATTTTGGATATTGGACCATATAATAGGTAAATGTCCAATTTCAACTTTTTAAAATCTTAGACCACATTCCTTATTTATCACAAACCTATGATGTGTCATATATTTAATCATATCAAAATTCAGAGCTGTATCAAGCTTGAATGGTGTGTTCATACTTGCCCTAACTGTTCAGGGTTCGACCTTCATCGTACACTCCCCCTACAGAAAAGATTAATAGTTTTGACTCGAAAGACATCAATTTTTAAGCTTCGCTCCGCTCGCCTCAATTATTCAAATCTAAATCTTTAGTTTCAATAATTTCTTCTAGCAGAGTATTTTTCATCTGAAACTAATATTGAATGAAAGTGTGGTAAATATCAATGAAACCATAACCGCCATAGATCCAAATTAAGTTCCCTGAAGTCGCAAACAACTTCCACGGTTATAGATCCACTACTGACGCAATATTTTAAACTTATAATGCAATAGAAACTTAATGCGTTTTTTGTTTGTTATTACGAACAAAATTATTGAGAAATGTGTGTGTGTGTTTGTGTGTGATTTTTCGGTGGTGGCTTTTTTTTTGGGGGGGGGGGGGCGGGGGGGGGGGGTGAAATGTTTATGTCTTTGGAAAGGGGGGTCTTCATTGTTTTTTCCTTCTTCAAGGTGTAGACCTGAAAAAATAAATGAAATTCCAATATTTCCTCCCACGTCCCCACCCCCAATGAAAGAAAATGACCATAATTATAATTTATTTAATTTTAAATCTGTTCTTCTCTATATCTTTTTTGCAAGGAAAGGTTTCTATATAGATAAGTTATCAAGATAATAGGCAATAAAACAACACAACTCTTGAGAGCCAAAATTGCCCAAATGGGACATTTACTATAGAATATATTCAGACACATTGCACTATATTTTTTTTTTAATCTATTATATTTTTCAAGATAAACACAAAATATTAAAAGCCGCCGCCGTAAATCTTCAATTAAAAAAAAATTTAAAACACAACTCTCTATCTGTAAGAGACCAACAGGCCTCAGTAAACAATAAATAAATGCATTTGTTTATGTTCATTTAGACCCTAATCTGATTAAGTTACAGATATTTTGTGCTCAAGCTTTGCTTACGCGGATCTGAAAACGCTCCATTCTATTATCTGTTTTAAAGATCATTGGGGTTCTCTGGTTTTGTCGGATTGATAAACACCATCACGTTTTTGAAATTGCATTGGCTGATGTAATATTTACCAGAACAGAAAGGAAAATGAAGTGTTGTCAGATCCTTGTAACCAAAGCTTAGACAGCTGATCTGTACATTGTATTTTAAAATCAGATTGGTTAGGAACCGACTCTTCATCTAGTGTGGGCAGGAGCACGTGTATTGTCTTGTTCTCAGGACAAACATATTTTTCGACTTTAATAAAAAAAAATTTTTCAATAACATGGTTATTTTTTTTTTAATTTCATTATTGTTTTATTTTTTCCCTCATTTTCAATGGAAACAAACTATTTAGATAAAATCTCTTTCAAGAAATTTGGAATCAAACATTTACAAAAAAACATGCCCCCACTCACCAAAAAAAATCAATGGTCGGTACCTTAGCCCTGTTTACTTGAGTCTAGAGGTGTATACATGAGCGGCTTCCCAAGAAACATTTTATATTACGGGTTACTTTCTAGTGGCGGTGCTTTCGTGGTAGCATTTTGCCTCGAGTGCGGGAGGTCGTGGGTTCGAACCCCGGCCGGGTCAAAACCAATGACTTTAAAATTGATATTTCCTGCTTTCCTGCTAAGCACGCGAAATTAAGGAGCAAAGACTGGTCGGCTCGGAATCAGAATAAGGTGTCCGGGTAAGGTGACATGTCTTCCTGTGGACTGATACTTTGTGAACTAGCATGTTAAAAATTCGGCTCAGGGTGTCGGTCTAGTACAAAGCAGGGTTAATACTCATATCACATTAACATGTTCTTGTACGAATATGCATATCAATTTGCCGCATGACGTCAAGCATCCATCCATAATCATCTAGTTGAAGCTGTGAAATAAATGCATGAAAACATAATATAAAGCTGCACGCAAATGTAATGCACCGAGTTGAAGTTCATCCCATATCTTTCTTTAATCCATTGGGGGAGGTGGGGGGGTCTAAGTAGCCGAACTACTATATCACTAGCCTGTCAACACTTAGGTTGTGAGTTCGAATCTCGCACGTGGCAGGTAAGCTCGACTCCAATCTTAATTGACTTGAATTGTCAGTTTTCCTACCGAAGGTCGGTGGTTCTCTCCGGGCACTTCGGCTTCCTCTACCAGTATGAACTCACCGCCACGAAATAGCATGATAGTGTTAAAAGTGGCGATAAACTCCAATTAATCAATCATCCATACCGGTACTGTATAAATATGCATGAGTGATAATTTTATAGCTATTGTTATGAAATATTTTTAAAACTGACTGTGAGTTCATTGGTGTCTTTTGAAATGAATAGAAATAAGAAGATGTGGTATGAGTGCCAATGAGACAACTCTCCATCCAAATCACAATGTGTAAAAAGTAAACAATTATAGGTCAAAGTACGGCCTTCAACACGGAGCATTTGCTTAAACCGAACAGCATGCTATAAAGAGCCCCAAAATATTTGTTTTATCATCTTTTCGCCGCAGCCGGGAAATTCTTCATAGAGCTCCTGTTTTAATTGATCTTAATCTTCCTCCGAAATGTTTGAAACGTTGATTTTTGTTAAATTGCACTGTCTCATTGTTTCTATTAAATGCACTTTCGCTGGCGATAGCTATAGATTTGAGCCGGGTTGATAGTAAATCCGCAGAAGTAGATCGAAGTCAGTTATGACGTAGACAGTAATCATTCTAATCGTAATCATGTTCATTAACCATAACGACGATGAAAGCACATCATATAATGACGTTTCGACATCATATAATGTAGTAAACCAAACCACATCATATAAGATTACAAGCACATAATATAATGACACAACCACATCATATAAAGATGTTTGCACATAATATAAGGGAAAATGCACATCATATAAGGATATTTTCACATCATATAAGTATATTTGCACATCATTTAAGAATCTTTGCATATCACATAAGTACATGTGCACATCATATACGTATATTTGCACATCATATAAGGATATTTGCACATCATATAAGAATGTTTGCACATCATATAAGAATGTTTGCACATCATATAGGTACATTTGTACATCATATTAATTTAGTATATTTGCACATCATATAAGTATATATGCACATCATATAAGTATGTTTGCACATCATATAAGTACATGTGCACATCATATACGTATATTTGCACATCATATAAGGATAGTTGCACATCATATAAGAATGTTTGCACATCATATAAGAATGTTTGCACATCATATAAGTACATTTGTACATCATATTAGTATATTTGTACATCATATAAGTATATATGCACATCATATAAGTATGTTTGCACATCATATAAGTACATGTGCACATCATATACGTATATTTGCACATCATATAAGGATATTTGCACATCATATAAGAATGTTTGCACATCATATAAGAATGTTTGCACATCATATAAGTACATTTGTACATCATATTAGTATATTTGTACATCATATAAGTATATATGCACATCATATAAGTATGTTTGCACATCATATAAGTACATGTGCACATCATATACGTATATTTGCACATCATATAAGTACGTTTGCACATCATATAAGAATGTTTGCACATCATATACGTATATTTGTACATCATATTAGTATATTTGCACATCATATAATGATGTTTGCACATCATATAAGGATATTTGCACATCATATAAGGATATTTGCACATCATATAAAGGTGTTTGCACATCATATAATGACAAGTGCACATCTTATAAAAGTAAATGCACATCATATAATGAAAATGGGCATACCAAGACAGTTTTGGCGTTCCATAGAAATACATAGGTTTTGCCTTATATGTATGGTATCTTAATACAGTTTCCTGTAACTATATTGATCAAACTGCAATGTCAAACTTTTATTTAAAACGTAGTTATCGATCCCTTAATTTTTATAATCGCAACAACACAGAAGAATAGCACGGCGAGCATCGCTTTTTGTCCTGTTTTGAAGCTCGTACTTTTAATTCTATAGTTTCCTACAATGTTAATATATTGTATATTTACAACGCATTAAATTTAATGAATACGACAAAATAAAGAATACGACAACTATACGTTACTGTACCTATCCCAAGACAAAAACATCGTCAGTTGTCTTATTTCGTTATGAATTACATGTACTTAGTTGATATTTTTTATTTTTGAAAACCGTATGTTGACCACTAAATGTTTTTTGGAAGTTCTTTACCTGTTGCGTTTTTTTTTCGTTTACGTAAATACAATTTGTTGTATTCACATTGAGTAAAGATGGAACATAACTTTTGAATGGTTATTTTGTTCAGTTTGTTGCATGGTAGCAAAAATTATAACAAGAAAGAAATCTATAATGATCATTTTTATCTTATTTATTTTTGATTCTTCTTCAGGACAGAAATCATCGCCTGGCATATACCTCTTGATCTATATACTGTTTTGAGGTTCCCATTCGGGAATACGGTTTTCGCCATTTCTGCTTATATTATATATAAACGTCACATACTTTTCCTCTACAATTATTTTTTTTTTTTTTGCAGCAAATTTCGAACTTCATTTAATTGAGCACGTAAGATGTAATTCATCAACTCCGGTTTCCATTTATTGCAAAATAAACAAACGCCAGGCTGAAAGTGGATTTGCACCTTGGATACATTCATTCAATGGCATATTTATACGATATCTTAAAGGTGATCAGAATGACACATGTTCAATCATTTCCATAGACTCATGTGCCTTGGAAGACACAGGACAATATTTTTGCAGGGCGTGGGTGAAGGAACTTAGCCAGATAATATGGAAAAATAAAACGACAAGTCTGATCATCAACGGTAGGTTCATCAAATAAATTTAAGTAGGAATAAAGGGATATTGTAATCAATGAGACAGCGAACCAACGATAAAATTAAAAAAAACACACATTTAGTCATCAGCCTGCAGTCTTCAACAATAGAAAGATGTTGATACAATACTCAGTGCTTAACAGTAAGGTGTATCTGTCGATCTGATAATATCTGAATCAGTTACAATGTATTTGAACTGATAGGGATATAAATTTGTATTTTTTTTTATTCAGAATTAAAACGATTTCGCATTATTTTGAATCTTTACCAGATATGTCCCTGATTTGTACGTAGCCAATATAATAATTTAAGTATCAAATTTGGATTGCATTTGTATAGTTCTATTTATGTCTAAGCAGGTCCACCTTACATAGTAAAAGCCAGCTATAAGTGGGATTCATATCTGACTGTTGTTGTTCGCTTTATAAGTTTCCCACCTCCAGACATTCTCGAGTGGTACACACTAGATACGCTGATACAAAACCAGACCAATTTCGAACCAAAAAAGGTTTTATCTTTGAATTTTTATGGCAATAATGTTGGCGTTGATGGATATGTTGAAACACTCATCCTGCGGAATGTTGAAAAAATAAGCAGTTACAGAAATGCGCATGTCCTGATAAAGAATGAGTTTGGAAATGCGTCCTACCTCTACAGCTTTCAAAAGGGTAAATATAATAAAATAGGATTCAAAGATCACCATGGAAAACTCAGAAAAAGAGGAGAGAAAAAAATAGAAAATATTGAGCAGTGTATACCAACCATAAACAACATATAAATGCTTAGTGTAAACGTGGAAAAATTGCTTCTAATAATCTAATTGAAAAAACAACACACACGAAAGCATTTAAGAGAGGATCAAAATGTACAAAAAGGCCACACATATTGAATATTGGTAATATGAACATACAAACAAAACCAAAGAGACTGAGATAAATAAAATCAGCAACTATCTGTAACTGTAGCTTTAGAATGGAGTCTGATTAGCTATCTAAAAATACATTAAATCGACGTCAAATAGATTACCTTGCAGCGTGGACTTTCATGTTTCAAGGAAACTATAATTTAAAAATGGTTATGTTAATTTACAATTAACTCAATAATAATACCTTTTAATGGAAGATGACTCTGTAGTTTTATTATCGTTCTATAGAGTTGTAAACAGAATGACAACCAGACTAAATAATATGTTACATATTTATTGTTTCTCTTATGATGTTTTAATAATAATCATGTCACTGATTCTTTGAAACACCCTGCATATAATATAGAATCTTAAAATCTTATAACATATGCAAACTCTTTAAGAAATTTAACGTATTTGAATAAAAGGAAAGATGGAATATGTGTTAATGACACAGCAACCCAACAACAAAATAACCACAACATTGACTATACAATACTAATATGTGAAACTCGTAGTCGTCCCGACTCTACGAAAGTGAATAAATCTATAATGAGTGAATATAGAAATAATAAAAGACATGCCATTTACACCAGATTTTGTTCACCGTTAATGTGCTTAGTGCCGATCTGATGAGTTAGATTATATCACAGTTTGTCTATCTAGGGCCTTTTATAACTTTCTATACCTTATGAGTTTTGCACGTTATTAAAATTTGAGGTTAACTTTTAGATATTCCCATAATTTTAAGTTGAATCCAATCTGATTGGATGTGATTTTATTCAAAGGAAAATGATATTTCGTTGAATCTCTTTATTTTGATATTCACACAATTCACCGTATTACCGACTATTTCTACGGTAGATTCAATAAGATCTGTTTCTCAGATATCTATTAAAAACAATCTTATTTGCTGTCGTATTCAGCAATTTGTGTATAAATTCCGACTGCCTTTGCAATACAATGTATGTTACAATAGTATACATTGAATTGAGATCTGTGTTACCTTTTATATCTGCAGTACCTATAGTTGGAATATGTTATCTTTCAGTTCGTTGACCGTTCTTTTTTACGAAACAAAACAGCACTCTTATATCGGAAGAATATTGCGAAATATACACGATGAATGTTTTTCTACACATACGAACTGCAAATTGTGATAATTATTATCAAACCCTTAAACAGTAAAGAAACATAAAAAAAATCCACTAAGCATAAACAATGTTCTTTTGTTGTGCTGTAACATCACTGTTAGGGGAGTGCTAAATGCTCATAAGCATGTGTAACCCAACCACATTATCTATGTGCCTGTCCCAATTTTTTGTTTATAGTGTTATCATATATCAGGCCATTGGTTTTTTCATGTTTGAATGCTTTACATTTTGTCATATGGAAAACTTTTAGAGCTTATTATACAGTATGGTTTTAGCTCATTGTTAAAGAACATACTGTAACCTATACAATAGCAAATGGGTTTAGGTCTTAAATGTTTTTTTTTATCGTAATACAAAAAACCTAAAAACTTTTCTAATTAAAGAGGTTTATTTATTTTCCGATATTTTTTATGTAAATTCTGCACTGTTCACAAATTTTGCATTAGGTCCATTCGGTACTGTTAAGTACCCTTTCACACTATTAGTGTGTTGTTGTTTTGTACAGGTAACAGACACGACCCATCTTTATATAAATGTAAAAGTCTCAATTGACAGAGTGTTGTCCTAACTGACTAAATATACAGTAGTGGATAATTCTGAAAATTGACTGAAAGACTGAACTTGACTTAATAATGTATCGTTTGGTTTGGCTCATAATTAGATGAAAATTGTTCGATCATGCAGTCAGATCTGACGATCAATGGGCACACGGGTTTTTACCCTTTAAAGAAACCCGAGGATGTGGATGATTTATTGTCGTCTCTCCACGACAAATGTGTTGTTGTTCCAACAAACAAAATATCTAACAATTTTGTTTTTTCTGTAAAAAAAGTCAGTATGTGCAATGTCTCACCAAAGAACTTGGAGTTCACAGGAAAACTGCATATACCCCTACGCCATTTACAAATCAGTCCATCATCATTTGTTATTAACAAAAAGAGGGGAAATCTTCTAGTTTAGTTTAAACATATTTTATTGTTCAAAAATGACAAATGGATTAGACACAAGTTTTTCAACTTAGTAACGTCTTCTCCAGGACTGAAATCTCCTGTGTTATACTAGATACCTTAAAATCCAAAAATTCCTTGTAATAAACGATAAATAATTGTGTCCCCAAGATGACCTACTTAAGTTCTTTTTAAATTTCTTATCACCATTCTTGCTACAGTTGAAGATGGTCTTCAGAAATATTGTAATATATATATTTAAACGAATGGTGTCATTCAGATCAAATTCTAAAAAACATATATATTCTTCTCTAGCATCTTCAATCTCAATCTTGTAGTAATATCAAAATGTTTCTTTACTCTATACTGACCATGCTGATATGCCATCACCTTAATTAAAGATCAACTACATCTTTTTATTAAACAGTGCCTTTTCTACAAAAAAGGAAAACGTTGATACAAAGTAACTGTTTTTAGGTCAGGAAAATCTTACATTAAAAAGAACCGTCGCTGTTTTTAAAATATATACACAGGGATGATACAATCAAAACACTAGTCATTTAGATCACAACATATTTGTTAAGTTTGAGGAAGGATATTTCAACGGACGGTAGGTATTCCGATCAGTGGTATTTGTACACCCCACCTAGCCAACTTTTTTTTATACACATATGAATTAGAACACTGCTATATTTTACCTAAAATAATCTAGCTGATACTCGATAGAAGGTATGGTTTGTATTAATGAGATGCAGCAAGTGTCCTCAAGAATTGAGTGTAATGCCAGTGCAGTTTAATGTAATATTCAAAGCATTAATGAAATTGATTAACAATGTTTTAATCATTCCAGACGGTGTTTTCTTTCCACGTCAAATACTACAGTGGTGCTTAATTGTTTTAGCCGTCTTCGTCATCAGTATTGTAGGAACTGCCTTATTTATAACAAAGCGATGTACTAAAAGTAAGTGCATAGTATCGTTCTTATAATTTTGAATAAACACTCATCAAGGATACCAGATACTCTGATTTTGAAAATATTGCCAATAAATGTCTCATTGACTATCAAAGATCTGTCGTCATAAAAAACAATGAGTTTTTTTTTTCATAAAAAAAAAAATCCTTTCAGTTCCCAATTGTGAACTTGCCACACATTAGTTGCAACATTCCAGTAGCGCCTGCATATCAAATACATAAAATACTTCAGAGCTTGCGATTACTATCATGTTTTTCGTGATAGAGGGTTAATGGTCACAAGGAGGCTATCAACCCAAGGGTTATAAGTGGTAAAGTTGTCATCTATGTGAAACATTTTATAGACGACATCACGAGAAATTTGCGTAACAACAGTCGTCTCCTTTTTAGCTCACCTAGCCCGAAGGGCCAAGTGAGCTTTTCTCATCACTTGGCGTCCGTCGTCCGTCGTCGCTGTCGTCGTCGTTAACTTTTTACATTTTGAACTTCTCCTAGAGAACCACTGAATGGAATGAAACCAAACATGGCATGAATGTTTCTTATGAGGTGCTGACCAAGTGTTGTTACTTTGTAGCCGATCCATCACCAAAGATTACCGCAAGTGGTGGACTTCGTTTAACATAGGACCCTATGGGCAATACATACACATGTTTTTTTTTAGAGAACCACTGAATGGAATGAAATCAAACATGGCATGAATGTTCCTTATGAGGTGCCGACCAAGTGTTGTTACTTTGAAGCCGATCCATCATCTAAGATTGCCGCCTGCGGGGGACTTTGTTTAACATAGAACCCTATGGACAATACTTACAAATGTCTTCTTTTAGTAAACAACAGAATAGAATGAAACCAAACATGGCATGAATGTTCCTTATGAGGTTTTGACCAAGTGTTGTTACTTTAAAGCCGATCCATCATCCAAAATAGTCTCCAGCGGGGGTCTTCCTTTAACATAAGAACAAATGGACAATACATACAAATGTTTTCTTTTAGAGAACAACTGAATTGAATGAAATAAAACATGGAATGAATGGTTCTAATGATATGCTGACCAAGTGTTTTAACTTTGTAGGCGATCAATCATCCAATATTGCCGCCAGCAGGGGACTTCATTCAACATTGGACCCTATAGACAATACATACACATGTCTTCTTTTAGAGAACCACTGAATGGAATGAAATCAAACATGGAATGAATGTTCCTTATGAGGTGCCGACCAAGTGTTGTTACTTTGAAGCTGATCCATCATCTAAGATGGCCGCCAGCGGGGACTTCGTTTAACATAGAACCCTAAGGACAATACATGCAAATGTCTTCTTTTAGTAAACCACAGAATGGAATAAAACCAAACATGGCATGAATGTTCCTTATAAGGTGCCGACCAAGTGTTGTTACTTTGAAGCTGATCCATCATCTAAGATGGCCGCCAGCGGGGGACTTCGTTTCACATAGAACCCTATGGACAATACATACAAATGTCTTCTTTTAGTAAACCACAGAATCGAATGAAACCAAACATGGCATGAATGTTCCTTATAAGGTGCTGACCAAGTGTTTTTACTTTAGAGCCGACCCATCATCCAAGATGGCCGCCAGAGAGGGACTAAGTTTAACATAGGACCCTATGGGAAATACATACAAATGTCTTCTTTTAGAGAACCCCTAAATGGAATGAAATAAAACATGGCATTAATGTTCCTTATGAGATGCTGACCAAGTGTTGTAACTTTGTAGGCGATC
This sequence comes from Mytilus californianus, assembly GCF_021869535.1. NCBI lineage: Eukaryota > Metazoa > Mollusca > Bivalvia > Mytilida > Mytilidae > Mytilus > Mytilus californianus. The sequence continues at coordinate 91,530,154 of NW_026262734.1, read as the reverse complement.
AATCGTCCAAGATGGCCGCCAGCGGGGACTTAGTTTAACATAGGACCCTAAGGGAAATACATTCAAATGATTTCATTTAGAGAACAACTGAATGGAATGAAACAGAACATGGCAAGAATGTTCTTAATGAGGTGCTGGCCAAGTGTTGTTACTTTGTATCCAATAAATCATCCAAGATGGCTTCCAGCGGGGAACTCAGTTTAACAAAGGATCCTATGGACAATACATACAAACGTCTTCTTTTAGAGAACCACTGAATGGAATGAAACCACACATAGCATGAATGTTCCTTATGAGGTGCTGACCAAGTGTTGTTACTTTGTAGACAATCAATCATCTAAGATGGCTGCCAGCGGGGAACTTAGTTTAACAAAGGACCCTATGTGAAATACATACAAAAGTATTCTTTTAAAGAACAACTGAATTGAATGTAATAAAACATGGCATGAATGTTCCTTATGAGGTGCTGACCAAGTGTTGTTACTTTGTAACAAATCCATCAACCAGGATGACTACTAACGGGGGACTTAGTTTAACAAAAGACCCTATGGGAAATATATACTTTGTATATAAATGACACCTAACATCCACGCATTCCAACATCTATCCAAATCCCGAATGCAAAAATTAATCTTATTCGGAAGACTCCATATACATAGTATTTAATTGTAATTATATTACAATATAATGATAAAGAAGATGCTAGTATTACTAGACTTGTAATTGCTTACATCAATCCGACACTAATTTAGTGTTTCGGCGGTTTTTGTATTATATGCTAAAGATAAATGTATAACATTTATGAATGGGTTAAAGCATTGTAGGCCCGCCATCATCAGGGATTTACCTATCAATCTATTTTAATTTTGTCGTTGTCAATAGATCTGCTATATTTTTATGCTTTTTATAAGCTATTATTGGTTTGCTTGAAAATATTTCGTTGCAAACCGCATCCTGTTTTAGTAGATCCCAATGTTTACTAATGCATTGTTTTAATTTATGAATGCATGGATTGAATTTCGTTGCCAATACTAAAGGAATTTCCTTTGTGTGTTTTTTGGCCTTTTTTCTGATTAAATCAGATCTATTACATGATAATGCCTCATTTATGTACTTTTCGATTTCAATCTCCTTGTATCCTCTATTTATTAAGTTCAATCTGAACTGTAACAAAATATATTGTAAATCAACATCATTATTTGTTGTTCTAATGTATCTGATAACTTCGCCCTTGATAAACCCTGCAAACACGTGTTGACTGTGACAGCTATTACGATCTAGATAAAGGAAGGCATTTGTCGGTTTAAAGTGTGTTTTCACATCCAAGATATTTTCATTAGAAAACCTAGTTCCTTTGAAAATATTAACATCAAGAAATATTATTTCTTTAGATGAAAATTCTAGTGTGAATTTCAGGAACGGATGATGATTATTTGCTAACTCTAACAAATCCTTTATTTCCTTCCAGTCGCCGTGATATATTAATATAATATCATCACGACACCTTCCATAGAAAAAGATATTTTTTCTATGTTCAAACTTAGAAAGAATTTCTTTCATAATTTTATACATGAGTATATCACAGATTTCCGGGCTTGGCACTGCTCCTATCGCGGCGCCTATTTTTTGCTTATAAAGCTGTCCATTAAAATCAAAAATGTTGTTCTCTAAAATTAATCTGAGGAGATAGATTAAATCATCCGTAGGTGGGCATTTAATTTTGTAATCTGATTTATCAAACTGATCATACGAAATTCTAACTGCCGATAATAATTCATTAATCGGGCAATTAGTGTACATTGATACTACATCAAAGCTACACAGCCAGCAATCTGCATTAGGCTTAATCCTTTCCAACTTGTATATTAGATCCGACGTATCCTTTATATAAGTGTGTTGTTTCTGAACTATAGCTACTAAAAAATAATCGATATAGCGTCCAATAAATTCTGTGACAGTACCAATCTGAGATATGATTGGCCGACATGGCGGCATTATGTTATCAATGTTAAACCCATATTTATTGATTTTTACTAATTCCGATTCATTTAATCGGTGTATTTTAGGCAAGATATGCATATACCCAGGCCCATAAACAATTTGATTACCATTATTGAGGTAATTAAATGTGGAGTAATCTATAACACCTTTGGTGTACATGCCTTTGACATATGTATTGATATTACATCTAAGTGCTTTTAGGTCAAAGTTTTCCAATTTGGTGTAATGTTGTGTTTTTAATTGGCGATCGCCTTCAAGAAGGTAATTGACCTTATCTAAAATAACAACATTATTACTCTTATCGGCTTTCTTAATGATTAATGATTCATCATTTAACAGAGAAGAAATGCCGGACCTCTGTAAAACACTTAAATTGTTTCGAAATTTTCGAATTTGCATTGATGATAGTTCGTGCTTTGTATTAAACAGGTAATTTTCAAGGGTGTTGCAGGTTAATGGTGGCGTGTGTCCAGATTTAACTCTGAAAGGATGAATTTCATCCAAGTTACCATGATATAAGTAACGACATCTCATTTTTCTGGCTAATTCATCGAAATCATGTAATAAGTCCTGCTTTGCCCTTTTGACTGACGGTGAAGGAATGAATTTCAAACCTCTGGATAATACCAAATACTCGTTATCAGTTAATTTTCTATGCGAAAGATTAACAACCTGTTTTCTAGCTTGTGATAGCATAAATTTTAGCTTACTTTGCTGCATTGCAGCTTTATTTTTCAGCCTTCGTTTATGTTTATTTCTTTTAGCATATTTCTTATAATGTCTAGCCATATCTTTGTATATAAATGACACCTAACATCCACGCATTCCAACATCTATCAACCAGGATGACTACTAACAGGGGACTTAGTTTAACAAAAGACCCTATGGGAAATATATACAAATGTCTTCTTCTAGAAAACCGCTTAATGGATCGAAACCAAACATGGCATGAATGTTTCTTTAGAGGTGCTGAACAAGTGTTGTTACTTTGTAGCTAATTTGTCATCCTAGATGGCTGCCAGCAGGGGGAGTAAGTTTAACAATGGACCCTATGGGAAATAAATACAAATGTTTTCTTCTAGAGAACCACTGAATGGAATGAAACCAAACATGGCATGAATGTTCTTAATGAGGTGCTGACCAAGTGTTGTTACTTTGTAGCCGAACCAGCATCCAAAATAACCGCCAGCAAGGGACTTAGTTTAACATAAGACCCTATGGGAAATACATAGAAATGCTTCTTCTAGAGGAGCACTGAATGGAATGAAACCAAACATGGCATAAATGTTCCTCATGAGGTGCATGAAGTGTTGATACTTTGTTGCCGATTTACTCTTCAAGATGGCCACCAGGATTTTTTATTAAATTACGGGGCCAATATTAAACAAAATTTGGCCTCAAGCATTATAAGCTAAGGGTATCTGTTATGATTTTAATCTATTTTTAATTGATTTCCAAAACCAAAGTAGAATAAGGTGAGCGACACAGGCTCTTGAGAGCCTCTAGTTCCTTAATGCAAAATCACCGACTTGTACTTACATGAAAAAACAAGATGAAGCAGCATCTGCTTATCCTTCCAAAGCACCTGCATTTACCTTCGAATTTTGTAAGGTTCTTGTTGCTCACTATTTGGTTTTTCTATTTTATGTTTTGTACTTATGTGTTACATGTGGAACAAAAGCACCGAATTAAAAAAGGGGAAGACCATAAAACCTGACAGACAAAATCAAACACTCGAACATATAAGCCAACAGCATGAATGAAAACTACTGTCATATTCCTGCCAAGGTATAAGAAAAGTATTTGTCTTTTCGCCGTTTTTCGGTTTTTCGAATTTTTCCATGTTGTTGTCAGTTTGTCGACTTATAATTATTTTACTCGTTTGTGGATGACAATAACTCATTAGTATCTATGAATATGAAGAGACTATAAGATGTCATTTAATTGATTGTGTCTAAAGAGGGGAAGTTCTATCTGTTTATCTACAATATAACAAGCATTGTTGAAACATTAAAATAAAAAAAAATGGTTTGGTGTACATTGTGTAACATTACAGATTCGTGTCCGGTCCAGAAAATGGTACATATTTAAAACAAAGTTGCATAGATGTAACTTTCAAAATACGTAGAATAATTTATCCATTTTTTGTATCAAATGAAAACAAAATGACTGATGATCATTGCGGAATACTTTTTGAGTAATTATTTGAATAATAAAAACATTGCATGAAATTTTAAAAAGAGAGTATATTTGGCCTGTTTCTCTGATCTGAAATACCTGTTTCGGTTCCGGGAACCAGTATGCTCGCCCGTGCAATCAAAGGTTTGTGATTTTTCAACGCAAAACAAGTCAAGGTAGTGCTTTAATACTGAATGGCTGTCAATTTATTTTAACTGAAAACAAAAGAGCTACGAATGCTATATATTTAAGAATTTAACATAGAAAGCTATGCTGTCAATAATTAGTGGTGTGCCTCCTTTTGTAAAAAAGAAGATTCTAATGCTATTGACAGCTATAATTTTATGGTGGTCGAAGTTACCATCACAAGAACGATATCAGAGAAAAAATACAGAAAATTTATAAAAATCATATGTAATAACATTAACGGTACCAATGTAACTCCTCCAGATGCGCATTTTGACATTTATTGTCTCTTCAGTGATGCTCGAAGCCGAATTATTTGAAAATCCAAACTTAATACAAACCTGAACAGCTGACAAAACCAAACTGACCTACAATATAGCCAGAATTCTGCACAATAAATCCAACTGTTGTACTAGGAAGAATTATTCCTTAATAAAAGTCGAAGGCAGAATATGGTAACATGCAAAAACAAACTAAATAATCAGTCTAAAAAACCCTGAAAAGTCTGATTCGAGACGACAGATCAAAGACCGTATCACACAATTGTGTACTGCTTCCCATGTAAAAATTCCTTGATAAGATGTCAAATAATCTGGATCGTGCATACTCATATAAACTATTGAATTGTAGATGGGAGAGAAGAACCACTTGGTCGAGCAATGTATGTAGAATTCGTTTTTAAAATGAAGATAATATAGCAAGGGGGTTATCAAAACTATAGATTGAAAAAAAAAACTTGGACTAAAAGTCAACAAAAGTGTAGAAAAAAATAATCCCAGATTAAATCTTGGTGTTCCAAAAGGGTAAGCATGATCCTAGTGAAAAGGTGAAATGTGCCGTATTGCGTGTTTTGAAATATCTTCATGACTGACTCCAAATCAGTGATCTAACATAAACAAAGTACAGCTTTATAAATGTCACTGGTCTAACCCTACTATTTCACAAAAAACGTTAATCTATTAGTTCTTAACCTTCATCAAAAGTGAAACATTGAAACATAACCCATTTAGTTCAAATAACAGACAAATCTGAAACCAGTAATAGCAAAAAAAAATTGATAATAGTATAGTACAAAGTACAACTCGGAAAATTCATAATAAAGTGAGAACTATAACTATAACAATCTAGAACAAAACTGACAGAGAACTCTCTCTCTCTCTCTCTCTCTCTCTCTCTCTCTCTCTCTCTCTCTCTCTCTCTCTCTTTCTTTCTTCATCAAGAGGATAATCCCATTAGTTAAAACTTATCTTTCTGAGAGTCCTCAAAATAATAATAACATATTTATAAAGTACATACAATATTATAATGATATATACACAATATACTAGAAAATGCATATTAATCTGCCCTCTTCATGAAAAATTTGTAACATTTTTTTTTTAAAAATACAAGTGTATAACTCATCTTCATTTCATTTGGTAGACTGTTCCATATTTATCTTTCTATCTATCTATATATTTGTCGGTCTATCTATTTAGTTCAGATAATTAATTTATATTGTGTGTATTGATTTTATTGAAAACAAATTATTTCTACAAATTGGTCCATTAAATGTTCCTAAATAATAAGGGCAATTGTCATTAAAAAAAAAAAAGAAATATGAACTTGTTTTCCGGCTAAAACTTAAAATTAGAGAAAACATCTTTTCCCATTGTGTCATAAGTTGACTTCTTGAAATTTACGTTTTTACGTTACCAACGTAATTATGCTTCCCTCCTCCTGTAACTGTATTCGATAAATCCGAATATGAGAGGAAAGGTTTCTTCAAAAATTTGTCTAATAATTGAAAATAGTAAAAGTCAGAGGAATTAAAAATAATGAAAGCAAATTCAATGAGATGACCAGCGACAATCCGGAACACGGAAAGATGATTACGTCATTGATTAAGATGATACTTCACTTTAAGTCCTATTTACATCAGAAGGACGTTATAAATCGTAAAATAAGTCTGAATTGTTGAAAAGGTAAATATATTTACCCTATTCAAATGTGATTCATATTGCTCAGTATGATTGTTTTTTTAATACTTTGCTGTTCTGTTGTAACATTATATTATATATAAAAATGATAAAGTTTGACAATTTTCATTACATATTAAAAATTTAATTCCATGATAGATATTATGCAGCACCTGGATCGAGTAATCAGCCGAATGTGTACAATGATATACAAATTCCTGTGGTAGAAGAAAGTCATGATCATCAATATTCGGAAATTGAAAATGAACAGATAGAAACAGACAAAGATTCGAGTGAAAGCGGTTGGTCTTTATCACAGGCACATTATATGGAGGTTGATTCAATGATTTGAATAAGAAAATCCCTCAACTACATACAAGGAGCTCAGCGAAAAAGCAAGAGATCCTTATTTCATTTATTAATGAAAATAACACTTGGCGTATTGTCACCTTTATAATAAGTTATATATAAAAATACCGACTGCATATTCATGAAAAATATGTTTCACTCTGGCGATTGACCAATGTCATAATTACCACAATGAAACGCTTACTGAAACATGCAAATGTTTGCCACATCTAATGCAATCAATGTTGAAAAATATGCCTTTTGTTTCTTCATTTGTACAGTAGTTACACATTTTGAACATAAAATCCTATAATTGATAACAGATGTTTGAAGTTGCTTTTTTTTTCATTTATCACACATTTGAAATGAGCGAATCAATATATTGTCCAGTTTTTACCATGATTTACGTATCAGGACCAGCCTATAAAATTTTTGATTTGTTTGTATATTCTTATTGAAATAAATTTGATGAGTTCGTAAAACTCTCTTTGGTTAACTTTTATTAGGAACGCTCAAGTCCCTAATGTTGAAATCAAGAAATGTGAAAAAATATTGACAATCAACATTAACAAACGGGGTAAAAACATATCCGATAGCCAAAACTATCGTAGGTTAACCTTGCTAGAGGAGATGAGAACCTTAGAATATAGAAATGTCTTAGTTTATTAACGAAATTTTCAGAAAATACATGTAATATGGTACCAGTAGTCAGTGTTCCGGTATTTAAATGATTTATAACAGACTTTTTCTTTTATTCCTTTTTGAAATATTAAGAAATTATTTAAAAAAATATTGTTCCAACTCCCTAAGACAAAGTTGAATTTATATAAATGTCGCTATTTTTATAATGTCTCTTTTAGTTATAACGCTCCGTAGGCAGGGATGTATACATTCTAATCTTTCAACTGTTGAGATTTGAGTGTTCCTGATGAAGGATGATTAGTAAATATAAAAAAGTTCTAGGACGCACATAATTTATAAAGAGATATAGACCATGACAATAACGATGCAAAGATTATTTGGATGATGATACTCCCGGGGACTAACAGTTCGTCAACAGCAGGTGGAAGATACCAGAAGGGAGAATCAAAACTCACAAGTCTCATGAGAGAGAACCAACAAAATCATTACAATAAACGAATAACGACAAATTTGCCCTCCCCCCTCCATGAGATTATACACAAGAACATGGGATGTTCAAAAGCCTCAAAGACTTTTGTCAAAGGTATATCATCGCAATATATCCTTTCTGTACCGAGGCGACGTATAGCAAACATTAGTCAATCAATCAACATAAACAACTAAGAGTTAAGAGTTATAATTAAATTCGCGAATTTTAGAATTAACACACATTATTTTCGAGACAATATATCTGCAAGGTGAATTTTTCTGATAAAACTTTGGAAATCATTTGAAATTAAGACATGTGTCCTCCTTATAAAAAAATAACTTCTTCTCCGACATGTTTTTGCAGTTAGATCTTTAATTCAAAGAAAAAATCGTCTGATTTGTAAATAAACCGATTGTGTCATATTTTAAATTGTGACATTTTGACTGGATATGGATTTGCATGACGGATGGTGCATACAAAGCGGGAAGTTGATACGATTCTCTAAATAATTGTTTTGCTTTGTATGTTTATTCCTAATGAATCAATGAGAAAACCACTATTCACAATCTACTATATGTTTTTTTAGTTAAACTAAACATTTGTACTGTTGCAATTTTAAAGTATATTTCCTTTAAAAAAACATTGGGCACACCCTTCGAAAAACTTAGTGTATACCGCGGGTTAGATATAACAACGCAAAATGATGAACAATGCATGTTGCTTAGGTCTTCTAAAGAATAAAATCTCAACTTAGTTAGATAATAGTAAAATTTACGATTTTCATCGTAAGAGTGTACAAGTATGACGTCATATTTGACATTATTATTGTTGTTATATGTAAGACTTTGTTAGTTTTGCTTTACTGCCTCTCGGTCGATAGATGTACTGACGGACTGTTAGTCCCTTTGGAAATCATTCGTCTAGTAGCTAAGTATAAAAGTTCTGGTATGAAAATACAGATATTGTTTTATGAAATTTGTCTTATTAAACTTTATGATGTAATATTTCTGAAATCTAGGAATGTATCTGCTTCATGCAAGTATCACAATTGGTGTGTTGTTTTGGATTGCTCTTTACACTCATTAAAAAAAGCTGGTTGAAATCTCCAGCCATTTAAGTTTTGGTGGATCCGTAATTTGGTTATATGTCCTCATACATCATAATCTTCAAGCTGAGGTATTGTACATTTTGGGTTCTTAAGCATGTTTAATCACAACATTTCTCAAAAATCTCAACGTTTTCAATTTTTTTTTCTTATCTGATCGTGCGACTTGTCGTCTCGCTTTTTTGTTTTGGTAAACCATCCAGAAAGCAGCTTCGAATGTTTTAAAAGAGTATATGAGGTGAAGGATATATCTGGCCCCGAATATTAAGACCGTTGTTTTAAGATGAAACATGTTTCAAGTTAATGGGAAGACACGTAAGAAAGTGAAATAGAATTATTTTTGAAACAGCTTTGTTATAAAACATTCAAATATACAACCCAGACGACCATAAGTAGAGATTTTGGTGAAACTTGACATTATCGTTTGGAGTTGAACTAAATTAGTTCTATGAAACATAAAGCGCAGGCAACGACAAACAAAACATGCAAGACAGATATGTCAAATGTTATGACAAACATTATGTTTAAATACCTTTTTCTGTCGACGCAGGCCTTCTGTATTTCTCACCTTTTTTTTTAGTGCTTCGAAATTTAGCTTTTCTCAAACTTTATGATCCTTTTTTTTTAATATCTAAGTTTGGCAAGTTCTTTGAAAAATAAATGAGCGCTGAGTTCCCTCTCGTCAAAGAGTATGTTTGCATCTATACATATATATTGGTGAACGAATGGACTGAATGCGGGATTCAATAGAACAGGTGACCTTTTTACGCTAACAGTAAAAAACATAGAAGTTTCTGTGCCTACTTTTTTTTGGCGGTATTTTGATTTCGATAGAATGCTTGTTTGAGTATGTATTCTTTTTCCAAAGTGACGAGTAATACTTTGGTGGCAACACTTACATGTATTCTTGGATTTGCAATCGACTACTTTTTGCGTACCTAAACAATTAAAACATAACCTCTTTTCTTTTATGATTGCGACTCTTTTATCGTTATCTATAACTTCTTAATATTCGTTTGGACAGTGGTTTCCATCACAATATGTGCATCGTTTCGTACGATTCGAGTAAAAGGATTTGTCTGTTGTCTTTATCGGACGGATGTACATATATTTACTCGTCTGTGAAGAATATGGTTTCAAAGTTCACACTTTTCCCATTCGAAAATCGGCATAGCCAGGGCAAAAAATGAAAAACACAAACAACAGTACACAAAACACAACAAAGAAAACTAAAGACGAACCTAACCAAAACTAGAAGTTATATCAGGTGTTACGTAAGGATGAGCAGATCCTGTTTCAATGTTACACGCACAGTGATGCTCATATAAGTACGAATCCGAAGATAAATATATTTCGTTAGGTCACATTCGAGAAAAAGAGGACGGAATTGTGGTTATTTCAGTTGGAACAGATACTCCATAAAGGTCAGTCAACTCGTGTTTGCCTCCGTAAAATTTCCGAAGGGATGATTTTTACTTTCCCACACTGAGTTCTTGGTATAAAAGCCTCTCGGAGCAGCAACCTTTTGTCAAGGAAATCATTATAGAAATGCAAGCCATGGAAAACGTATCAACTGTGAGATATATACTCCATATGCAGGTGCTGCCCGATTGTTTTTTACATAGAAATGGAAAGTTCACAATTGGGAAGCTAAAATCCTGAATTTGTCGTAAAGTTTTGTTTCATCTTACCCGCTTTGTCAATTTATAGATGTAAGTCAAGATCTGAGGTAGACTTTATTTAAAGTTCAATGAAAACTTTGAATTGTTTACTGAGAGGACATCTCTATATAGTGGAGTGACAAATCAAGAAAAATCGCTTATTTTAAAAGTTTAATGGACCGACATACATCACGGTTGATAATACACATGATGATAGAGTAAACATTATACTATCATTTTAACCCTGTCGAAGAGTTTTCCCACGGTGCAGTTTTTTGTAAAATCGCGATAAAGCGTGATTTTCCGATTTCTTTCTTTTTCATTATCAAACACGGGAACGCTTATAGTTAATTCCTAAATGAAGATATCAGCAACTATTTGCTATAAAATGAAAGAGTAATGTATGAGCTTTCATTTAATATCAAAACTAAATATCATATTAAAATGCATATGGTGTGAATTTGAAGAATTTCAATTGCATATGACATTTTTTTTCAATCTTACCGTCTGTCAAAGTATATTAAAATTCTAACTTACATCACCCGTAGTCGATTTTGACAAAAAAAAGTTGAACAACCAATAATTAAGAAGTTTTAATATATCAAAGTTTGTCATTTGGTCAACGTGCATTGAATATATATTTCAATAAATATTAAATTCTTTAAGTCGTATATACATTTACATGTATTTTAAATAAAATGTTATAAGTTCTGGTCTGTTTTAAAATGTAGCATTAATCTTATAAACTTGGTTATTAGATAAAATCGATAACATTGGCAATAACGCATAGTACTTATATTGTATAAAATACTCACGATAAATGAAGCAATATTGGAACACAATGACTACAAAATTTTGTCTGCATCAATTTAGAGTCCCAGCATATCCTCTTGTTATTCAAAATATTGACTCATACTAAAATTCAGTAGTTTTGATACCTCAGGCTGGCTCATATAACAAAATTATTTGACCGCATCAACCAAAACTGACCATATTTGCACTTTATTATGTAAATTCATATGGCTGCAAAATAAATCAGTAATTTTTTTTTGTCAGGATGGATTGTATAATAAAAATGACAGCAATATTGGAACACAATGACTATAAAATTTTGACCGTATCAATTTAGAGTGCCGGCATGTCCTCTTTTTATTCAACATGTTAAAAATATTGACTCGCCACAAAAAATCAGTAGTTTTGATATCTCAGGTTGCCTCGTATCACAAAATTATTTGACCGAATCAACCAAAACTGACCATGTTTGCACTCCATTATCTAAATTTACATAGCCGCATAATTAATCAGTAATTTTGTTTTATGTCAGGATGGATTGTATAATACAGATGACAGCAATATTGGAACACAATGACTACAAAATTTTGCCCGCATAAATTAAGAGTTCCAGCATGTCCTCTTCTTATTCAAAATATTGACTCGTAACAAAAATTCAGTAGCTTTGATACCTCAAGCTGGCTCTTATAACACAATGTTTTGACCGCAACAACCAAAACCGACCATATTTGCACTTTATTATGTAAATTTATATGGCTGCATAAGAAATCAGTTATTTTTTTTTTGTCAGGATGGATTGTATAATAGAAATGACAGCAATATTGGAACACAAACAAAGCAGTGTAACCAATATCGTTTCCAATTTATAAAAAGGCAGATCACGGAGAAATTTGTATAACAAGCAGAGTTTTATGCTAACTTAAAACTTATAAATCTATTTAATTTTTAATGTTTATATCACGAAACAAAGACATTTAAAATATTTTATAAAAAATCGATGTAGAGCGATCCATGTTACAAGTTAACTTAGTGTTGAGCAGACCAGCCAAAAGTTAACTTGAGATCAGGTCTGGTTCTATCGGAGTTGTCAAAATCAAAGTTAACTTATTGCAGGACTGGTTTCGAAGTTAACTTATACTAGTGGCGGACCTGTATCAAAGTTAACTTTTTCGGCAGTCATAAAAACAGTCCTAGGACCAAGTCCGCTTTTTAAGTTAACTTGATTGTGGTCCTAGGACTGGTCAGAGCACACCTTAATCCTGTCACAGGTTAACTTTGACCAGTCAAAATGACTGGTTAGCAAGTTAACCTGCTGTACAGGTTAGGACTGCACCCATCTGTACCTCTTCCTTTCCGAATTCGGCATAACCTTTTGAACAGTCAACATATCTTTGATCTGATTTTTTTTTTAATTTTCGGTCTATGTATTTTGAGGGATTGTGTTAGTGATTAATTATCGAGATGATGGACTTTTGAGTAAAAGAGCGCTGAGGAAAGCAACATTTAAAAAACTCTCAGTGATATTAACGTTGAATCAGAAAAATATGATACTACATTTTGTAGTTGTTTTCTTTTGGGTTCGGTAGCATTTATATTTTTAACAGATGATTACTGATTTACCTTTGGTGTAAACTCCAATACCATGCTTGCACTGAAAAACACAACATTTATGATATTCAAATAGTGTATTTGTACATCCAAACAGGGTTTTGAATTGTAATCACAAAAGTCTTTGTTCTAATGAGGACGGAAATGGTTTCAAAGTTCACACTTTTCCAAATGAAATAAGTTAATTGAATCTGAATTACATTTCAAAAGGGAGGTCTTAAAACGTAAAATATAATTTACTATGTCAAGAGAATGAAGATTCCGGTCGTCATCGTTTCATTTTCGTTAAAAAGAAGGACAGAAAAAGTATTTAAATGCCAATTATGTCTTGAATTTTTGCGGATTAAATATTTTGATATAAAAAAAAAATGGAATCATCTGGTCCAAGACTTATTTATACAATTTTTGAAATTTGTTTTGAAAGAAGAGAAGCACAATATTTAAATTCAATAAAATTCAATAAAGTATTTAATTTGTGACACACGCCAAAAACATCTTTCGACCAATGGTAATGCATCATCCAATGGCTTACTTATACTTTTTTGTCTAATCTTTAGACACCATCGAATTCATACAAAATGGTACATTAAACCTAGCTGTCAAAATATACTAGGAAACAAAAGTCGATAATTAACGATTAAAACCATTCATGATAGAAACGGAGAAAAAAATAACATGATACGTAATACTACACATAGATTAGAGATTACACAACAATAATTATACTTACTATACGAGGTAAATTGAAGTTTTTCGATGATGTCACAATCATTAAAAAATGACAGAATTGTAGTTATGACAATTAGAGCATTCGTAGTGGTCATCTGTGACATAGAAATTCTATAACGGTCAATTAAAAAAATGATGGCGTCTATAAAACAAGAAACGAAAGATACTTAGACGATATTCAAATCTCACAAGTTTTCGCAGAAAGGCCTGAACTAAATGTTAGAACTGTAAGTGCAATGGCTCCTTTTAAGCAACAACCCACTGCTTTCGGGAACGCAAACCATTATAAATCGTATTTTATAACTTAAGGTGATACATACTCAATATGAAAGTGATGCTTGAATGAAAGCATTAAAAAGTAAAATAAATGTAAAAGTCATCGCTGTTGTCGTATGTTTAGTTCATAAACTACCTCATTTCATATTTTAGGTTTTCTATTCATGTTTATCTAGAAAAAAGTAAAATAATAAAATTACCGAACTCCAATGGAAATTCAAAACGGAAAGTCCTTTACAAAATGGCAAAAGCAAAAGCTCAAACACTTCTAACGAATGGAAAACAACTGTAATATTCCTGACTTGGTACAGGCATTTCCTTATATAGAAAATGGTCTCACTTGAATGACAGTCGCATAGAATTTCATTATATTGAAAACAATGTGTAAGCAAAACAAACAGAAATAATAGGTAAAAACTTAGTTTAGATTAATATAAAATTATGTTGAAATATTAGTTCACCAAACTCATCAAAAAGGTTGTCCATAAAAAGTTCCTGTTATGAGTTTATCCTCTGTGTATTCATTATTGGAATCATAATTCAGTAAGGGTCTTCCAAAGTTGAGATTTTCGAATGACCTCAAACAACAAATGTGTAACAACGATACACTTTTTGTAGAAAAACACTGTTAAAAGAGTAGTATTCGATCTTTCAGTTAAGTAAAAGCAGAAGTGTAGAGCGTAAAAACATTTTAAGTTTTGATATTACTGGAAAGGTTTAAAGATTTGGATTACAGATTTTAGATTCGAAACGGAGACAAATCATAGAGTGTCTGCAAAATTAGTTTTTTTGACAATACTTTCATGATATTTACTGTAGAACAAAGTGTATTGCAATAAAAATAACATTGATAATCGACCTATCTATATATATATAACACATAAATGTAATTTCTAATTTGTTCATACCTTCAGACTACAATAGTTGCTTCATATAAAAATAAATCTGCCGTAGAAATAGTTACATAAAGGTACATTTTAAACATTTGAAATGAATCAGATTTAGTCAAGCTGTATTTTAAAATTAAATTTAGACTAATTTTTCATGTTATATCCTTCAGTTTCCATATGATTGAACTTTATCTTAATTTCAATATTTTATAATCATTTATATATGTGTCTATGTTTCCACTAATCAGAAGTATGTGTTCACAGTTTGTGATCTTCAAATAGTAGAGAATTCGTCCGATCTGTAAATTGATCAACTATGTTGGACTCTCTATCACGATATGTTACTCTGTCTTTGGATTCGCATCATCTGTGATGCATGCACATTATAAGACGCTAACCCTGTCGACACTCTCGATCTCACTCTATTTTTTAATTTAATCTATTATCTCCTCTTTTGTGTATTTAAATTGAATTCAAGAGCTTTGAATATCCCAAGGGAAGATGGTAAACTTAAGTTATCCCTTTGTTTAGCCTTTATTAAGTGACCAGATGATTAAATTTGCATAGACCTTAGTAAACCCATTTTTGGTCTCATATTTCTTTTTATTGTTGTTATCGGAACATAGCCTTGGGACCCTGTTTGACATTTGGACGAACATAATAATCAACCAGGACCATTTTAAAATAGCTTATAGCATTCATGGTAACTATTTTACTGCCCAAGCTGCGCATTTTGACAATAAATGTCTCTTCAGTAATGATCGAGGTCAACATTTTCGATAATCCAAAATTTAATTAAAAATTGAAGAGCTAATAAAACCAAAAGAGACAACAAGTATAGCTGATAGCCGGGGAAGAAATCAGAGCTCTGCTTGAATGAGATATATTACTGAATTTAGAATATCTGAAATCATCATCTTATCAACCTTTTTCTTTCATATCACTTTCCCCTGTTTCGTGATTGGCAAACGTCTGGACTGCATCTTTAGAAACTCACCATAGATAAGTAGTGCGCCTCTGACTGCATAATCGAACAGCTTTAATTTTATTCAGATATGAATCAAATTTGGGTTCATCAGGCTCCCGTATGTAGAAGAACAACGGAAACCGAATGAAATTTTAAGATCATTATTACAAATTGGTTGATCAGTGCGATATGTCTATGTTTACACTCAATAGAAACAATATTCATAGTGTTTAATATTACGATATAGTGGAGCTGGTGCCATCATGCCTTCTATCAACGTCAAAGGTGATCACTAAACAATTTCCTATTTTCTATCTATAGAAACAAACAACTTATTTTTTTTCGAAACTAATAATCCATTCAATAACTTATACAAGTAGTATTGTGTATCAATGCTTAAGTTCCGACTAAGATGTGTTTCATATTTGCACATGATGTCAGAATAACGTATCATTTAACTTGTTCGAAGGTAACACTTTTTTTTGAAAATTTCAAAGCCTAATAAATAACTGTTACAGAATGACCTTGATCTTTGGTCTCGATAAATAGCATTTCTGGACAAGATATATAGATATATATACATTTTAGAATGATAGGTATCAAAAGAGTATCCAAAATACGTTGTTGATAAAAATGAGTTTTCTAGAAATCAATTCCCACTGTAAGTCTCAATACACGATAATTTTTCAGATGATGCTATTAGCGTGACTTGTTGTAAGGAATGCAAGCAGGTTCTATGGCAAATTAAGAAAGTAAGTTATGACCGTTTGCATTTAAAATGAAACATAGAAAAAATTATAGCAAGTTCAAATTCAGATGCGAACTGACGGTACGAGTCTTGTATTACAACTCCAGTTTCCGGTGCATGGAGTGAAATAAAATAGTCCATTTTTTTCTGAATGTTTTTCTGGACTCAATTTTTTCTGTTTGATTAAAAGTTTATGCTGAATTGAAACATGTATTTAGATCAAAAATACATATTGCATCTTTTTTGGGGATATCAAACCAGGAAAACGGAAGGATATCATGTTTACTGAAAGTGGTGCGGCCTAGTAAAAACAGCAAACAGAAAGTACAAAATGGAGTTTTCACTTCAAGATTTCATAACATTTTATTTTTCGTGGCATGGCCCACTTTTTTCCCATTAAATCACAATTTCACATTACTACATACATAATATGTACATGAAAAAAAATTTCTATGAAGCATTTTAATTTATATAAAGCACAACAGTTTGGGGTAGAATGAGATTCTGGTAGAATTTCATATGTAATTCTCAATAAACAAGAACATAGAAAGATTTTTTTCTCCATGAAAACTTCTTCTTGTGATGAAAATTTTAGTTAAGCAATTTCATTGAAAATCAGTGAAAATTTCAATAGACAGCTACATACAAAACTAAATTTTTTCTTAAGGGTTATTTTTTTTATGGCTCAATTGTTTATATTTAGGTAGATTATATATAAAATGAACTTTTGGTGAAAAAAAATTCACAAAAGTTTCACTTAACAAGAGACTATGACTTCTTTTCCTGTATGCGGCACTGCAATGTTAAATGAAAATTCCATATTTGGGTTAAAAATTTGTTTAAAAAGTAGACATTTTCTTATAATATCCATGCTGACAAGGATTTTTGTGCTAAGGTGTTACAAGTAATCAATATTCTTACCAAAAACACCAACTTGAGTATTCATTTTGTTTATTCTAGGATTTTATTGCAAATTTGATATGCATGGGTGTGTGTGAAATACAGCCAAAAAACCATGATGTAGTAGGCATGTATGAGCACATGTGTAGTCAAAAAAGAGAAAGGTATATTCTTTCTTGTCTTTATAAAGCAGTAATGCAACACATTTTTCATTATGAAACAGTTTTTTTGGCAGTTTTTCAATTTGACTAAAACAAGAGGCCCACTTGGATAGATTTCATGGAAAAAAGGGAAAGAGTTAAAATGTTATAAATGGTTTGATCAAAGCGAAGGAAAATGAAAAAAATAAATAAACAAGCATTCTTCCCTAGCTTCAAAGTATCTAAATAATTAGTAAACATTTACAAAATTAAACAAGTATGAGATTTACAGATCATTTGATAGGCATGACTTATTTCCAAATTTTGCTTTGTTTCAGAAAAGGGTACTCTTATAACAATGGGATTATATTTATTAATACAACTAAACAATTCTTTTAATGGCATTTTTTATGTTCAATTATGGCTACCAAATGAAAAAAAAGTAAAATATTTATTGTTTTAAGGCATGTCATTACAGTTATAGGTACAAGTCTTGTATTACAACTCCAGTTTCCGGTGCATATAAAAAAACATGGAGTGAAATAAAATATTTCATTTTTTCTGGACTCATTTTTTTCTGTTTGATTAAAAGTTTATGCTGAATTGAAACATGTATTTAGATTAAAAAATTATGCATCTTTTTGGGGATATCAAACCAGGAAAATGGAAGGATATCATGTTTACTGGAAGTGGTGCGGCCTAGTAAAACAGCAAACAGAAAGTAGAAAAATGTACTTCAGGATTTCATAACTTTTTATTCTTCGTGGTATGACCCTCTTTTTTTCCCATTAAATCACAATTTCACATGACTACATACATAATATGTACATGAAAAAAATGTTCTATGTAGCATTTTATTTTTAAAACATTTCAAAGATCAGCTGTTTTGCATGTAAACCTATGGAGCAGTCAATTACAAGACTGCAACCTGAACTAGGAACACCCCTACATTTTGCCCTATGCAGTTATAAAATATTTTAAATAAATCATGATCATGGTATTTCATCAGCTATGTCGGCTGATACGGCCTGGACAATGTTGAAACTACCTACATTTTGACAAAAACATAAATCCATGCAAGAAAGATTTTTGGTACTTACAAACGCATGCTGCTTGGTATTCTCTCTCCCCTTACACGAAATATAAGGTCTTTTTGAAAGACTGATGCCATTTGTTCTTCAAAGAATACTGGCTCTCACTTGTCATTTTACTCAACTTGCCGACCAAACTCATATGACGTGCCATTATTTGGGTTGGCAACATTTGCTTACATCAAAACTTTGCTTTGCCACATTGCACGTAGTACATGTTGATTAAACACTAAATCACATGACAGAAGCTTTATAAGGCTTTTATATTTTATAGCCAACTGTTGTCTTAGCAAACTTACATTGTTGTGTGATTTCTTAAACTTGTGTTTTAAGTCGTAAAACGGAGTAACAAACACCCTAGCTGCATTTAAAGCAATACTAACACCAGATTGTGGTAATACTACAATATTTCTGAAGCGGCTTGGTTTTGTCATAAGGAGGGTAAATACCAACTTTGTACTTATTTCAAAAAAACTTGAAGTGAAATCACATGCACTCAAGGCATGAGCAACCGGCAAAATTTCAGTGACAACTTGGTCAAGAGACGAAACAACTGGCGTGAACTAGGATAAATCGTCTATTTTCCTTCAAAATGTCAACTCAATTAGTTTTAACCCATACTTCTTTGTATTTTTGAAGCTTCAGGTAGAAATGTACAGCCAGAACAAATACATCAATATCATTTGATTTGATAGCAACTCTACCCTTGAGTTTTTTTTCTATCAAACTTTGCAAAAAAAATCGACAATTTATCTTATCCTTGTTGAGTAAAAAATACTATGGCTTCCCTGTAGAAATAAAGTAGGTCTTACTAATGTTATTTGGTAAGAAAGACTGGTATATTATAAAAATTGGTTACCTTACCATGCCTAGCTGTATTTGAAAAAAACTTTTCGGAATTTTGGGTTCTCAATGCTCTTCAACTTCGTTCTTTATTAGGCCTTTTTAACTTTTTCTATTCGAGCATCACTGATGAATCTTTTGTAGACGATACGCGCGTCTGGCGTACAAAATTTTAATCCTGGCATCTTTGAAGAGTTTATTACAATAACATTACAAGGTACCTTTTGTCACGAATAAGGTCTTTGCCTTTAAATTCAACTACCCTTTCGAACGTCAAATCATATGCAGATTTATCAGTGAAATTTGATCTATATGCCAAGTATCTTGTGATACATGCAGCACGATAAACTGCATTATTGAGCAAATTCTCTTGCTCTATTCGGTATATCGTTTCTGCGTCGCCTGTTCTATCATCAAGAACATAAGATTGGCTTTTCTTTAGCAGACGAAATGGTATGTATATTTTTACTGTTTATTAGGCATTTTACTAGTTAATTAAACACTTTGATATTTCGAGAGGGTCAATATTACTTCCAACCAACAAAGAATGGTATAAATCTGGCTTCTAATCAGGTGCTTCCTTTTCAGCCGAAGAATGTGCTTCTGTTTTCAAATTCTGTTTACTTCTGTAGCTTTTAAAGCAAGACCTACAATACCTAAGTATGATGGAATCATATTCTGTATCTTAACAGAATTCATTCAAATAAATAAATAAATCATCCCATCTCATTGCTGCAGAATTAAGCAAACTTTTCCGATCAGATAATGTTGTTAAATTTCCTCAAATACAGAGTTGGAGACAATGCATTTCCACTAACCGTCCAAATTTCCCAACATTCATCATTAGGGGAACTACCTTGAATGTATTGTTATTTTTTTCTCGTCCTGAACATTCATGTAATATTTACCAGTCTACGTTAAGCAATCAACCTTTTCTTGATTATTTGTTCCATATAAGTTTCCTTTTGACCAGGACATTCAAATTTTTTTCACTGTCAATACATCATATTGACCAATAAATATCAGTTGAAGAGGTCGTTCATTGAGATTTTCCCCCGTGAATATAAGTACTGGTGGTTAATATTTTGCTTTGCTTTTGCTGGAACTCAACCATTGTGGATGAGTAAAGGGTTTTCCATTAAACCCCTAATTTGAGACTGTGGCAATACATCACAAAATAAGAACAAACTGTCAAAATTAAAAAGGAAAATAATTAACAAATGGACAAAAGCCACAAAATACCGATCTATCTCACCCCTTATTTTATTGATTTTGTATTTACATTGTGTCATAGATCAAATTTATTCGTTCAGTGTATGTTCAATTGTTTGTGTTAATATGTCTTTTGATAGAGTTAAGCCATTTCAATTGATATTTTATAGTGTGTCTTTCTAGTTTGTGATGTAACACTATTGTTTTAGGTAAGGGTGAAGGTTGGTACCTATTAAAACGTTTCAATCCGCTGCATTTGTTTGAATCTGTCCTAAGTCAGGAACTCGATGTTCAGTGGTTGTCGTTTGTTGATATGGTTCATAAGTGTTTCTCGTTTTTTTAATATAGATTAGACCGTTGGTTTTCCTGTTTGAATGGTTTTACATTAGTCATTTTTGGGGCCCTTTATAGCTTGCTGTTCGGTGTGAGCAAAGGCTCTGTGT
The DNA here is from genome assembly GCF_021869535.1 of Mytilus californianus. Taxonomy (NCBI): domain Eukaryota; kingdom Metazoa; phylum Mollusca; class Bivalvia; order Mytilida; family Mytilidae; genus Mytilus; species Mytilus californianus. Next base: position 91,508,967 of record NW_026262734.1, on the reverse strand, counting down.
TGAAGACCGTACTTTGACCTATAATGGTTTACTTTTACAAATTGTGACTTGGATAGAGAGTTGTCTCATTGGTACCCATACCACATCTTCTTATATCTATTGAAGTCACTGAAAGCTAATTCCAATCCAATTGCACCTAATAAACTGAAAATTTGTAATTCATCATTTCTCTTTTTTGGTCCTAAAATCATATAAATTAGTACATAGTTATAATTGACCAGGATGTGTTTTATCAATCTGGCTATTAATTTGATTAATAAATAAATACATTGGTCATGTTGGTGTAAGTGTAATAAATAAAGTTGCCCTTTACTAAGATCAAGTTGGATTGTTGTTGTGACTCTTTAACTGCAAAAGTTTGTGCTTCACTTCAGTTTACCTTGGCTAATTGTTTTTGAATTTTGCAGTGGTTTTTTTTTACTTCAATACACACTTTGACAGGTTAAAATTTGTTTTTGTTATTTGTTGATAAAACAAATGACCATTTTGAGAGGTTCATGTTTTTATTTTTCCTTGGCCCAAACAAAGTAAAACTATTACAAAATGCTCAAGGCCACCCTAATGGATCCTGTTTTATTACCCTTAATTAGATAACATTTTGTGTTACGTACTTAATGCTATTCAGACCATCATGTTGTCTATGGTTGTTTAATTAGACTACCAAATGCATGTAAGGTCATACATGTACACAATTCATAACCAGATCAATTCCGCTAAAACCGGTGCCAGGAGCCGTCTTAAACTTGCAGTGATGAGAAAAATTTTGCTCTGTGTTGAAGGCCTCACTGTGACTTTGAGATGGAGAACAGCAATTAAAGCTCTGTTCCTTTGGTTTTTTTTGTGTTTTTGGCTGTGCATTTACTGATTTTGTGTCATGGATGGATACCCCATATCCTGTCTTTTCTATTCTATACTGGATCTGTACAATTATATAATGTTTTTATGGTAGCAATTATTTAAGTTTCAATGACTTTTGCATATACTTCCTTTCCATGCTACATGCCAGGTCTTTCTTCTAGAAGGCATACCTTTTCCAGTTTTAGCAAATGTATGCTGATGTATGAAGCAGTCACTGCACAAATCTAAGCCTTAATTTAACTTTAGTTGGAATGGGAGGTATCAGTGTCATATGGGCACCTTCTCTGTTTTCTTTTCATAGTTTTAAGAATAATTAGGTGGAACTGTTTCATGAACTAAAACTCACTTCAATAAAGAAAAGGCAAAAACACACATTCTAGTATAAGGCCATGACAACTCCCCTCATTCCCAATTACCAAGGGCAAGATATATGGTCATAGCAGATGGCAGTTTAGAATATATATGGTTTACGGATTGAGGATCTAATCAATTTTTTTTTACGGGATGAAGGGCATGGGCATTTACCCAAGCGGACAAAATCTATGGCGTCTGAAACAGTGTTGTCAAAAGGCAAAAAAGGCATGTTTTAGATAGATTACGTGCATTTGATGGTCCTTGTGATTCGGTTGACAGTTTAGGTTTTCCCACTCTTTATACTACACTTCCAAACAATCTTATTAAACAAAAGTTTTTCCTATCTAATTAAATGGTCGTTTGATAAATCTGGTTGCAAATGTATTTGCTGCAACTCATATAAAGGCTTTTTCTCTAATGAGAAAGGTAAATATGCTAGATATACTTACTGGAGGTGTGATGAGATGATTAAAGCACTAAATTATCTCCTTTATAACATTTATGTATGTTTCGGCAATACAGTTTATCGACAGATTGTAGGTATTCCTATTGGCACCAATTGTGCCCCTTTAATAGCAGACTTGTTCATTTACTGTGATGGATCACAGTTTATGGCCAAACTCAGTAAAGAACCGTCTAAATTCCATTTAATTGATAAATTCACTAACCGTTATCTTGATGACGTTTTTTCGTTAAGTAATCAAGAATTCTCTAACTATACTGCTGACATTTACCAAAAGGAACTTACTTTAAATAAATCTAATATCAACAGCAATAACTGTCCTTTCCTAGATTTAGATATTGCAGTATTACACCCGAAACTCTACACAAAAATTTACGACGAAAGGGATGATTTTTCTTTCCCTATTGTTAATTTTCCATTTTTGGACGGTAATGTTCCTTTGGCACCGTCATACGGTGTTTATATGTCCCAACTCGTTCGCTATGCTCGTGTTTGTAGTGACGTTTTGGATTTTAATGAGCGTAATCTATGTTTTACAAGTTAATTATTAAGTCAGGGATTTCGTTACCACAAATTACTTAAAACCTCTACTAAATTCTTTCATAGATACAAAGATTTGATCTGCAAGTTTGGCTGTACCTGTAGAAAACTTATTTCAAACGGAATAGCACATCCTAAATTTTACGGTGATGTTGTAAACCGAGACCGGAAATTTATATACGATCCGGGTAAACTTATCAATCCTTTAAATAAACTTATCCTAAAAGGTTACCTATTCAACACTGTAATTAAATCTTTGAATATTGTTTTTATTGGTGTAAATATTGATGTTGTTATCAGTAAATTAAAACCCTACTAAATATTACACATACATATGTACTTTCACGGTACTACAATCTGTCGATACTTATAGTTTGGCATTGCACAAGGTCATGTTTTTCTCTGACTGTTAATGACGTCTTTACACTAAATCCATTGGATGTTGGATGTGTACTGATTGATATTTTAGTCTTAGATACATGATTTTTTTCATTAGTTGTTATTGGCTTTGAACTAGCTGTCAGTAACTGCGAGTACTCTCAGATCTGTACTTTTTGTTTTTGGGATGCATAAGTACCCGTCCAAGTCCGCTTTGTGTTTTTGTTAGATGTATTTCTATTTGTATCCATCTGATGAGTTAAGCCTTTTTCAACTGATTTTTATAGTTTGTTCTTATGTTGTACTGTTACACAACTGTCCCAGGTTAGGGGAGGGTTGAGCGCTCACAAACATGTTTAACCCCGCCACATTTTTTATGTGCCTGTCCCAAGTCAGGAGCCTGTAGTTCAGTGGTTGTCGTTGGTTCATGTCTGTCATATTTGTTTTTCGTAAACTGTTTTGTTATAAATTAGGCCGTTAGTTTTCTCAATTGAATTGTTTCATATTTTTCATGTCGAGGCCTTTCATAGCCGACAATACGGTATGGGTTTTTCTCATTGTTGAAGGACGTACGCTTTCCTATAATTGCTTACATCCACTTCATTTGAACCTTAGTGGATAGTTGTCTCATTGGCACTCATACCACATCTCCTTATTTTTATATTATCATGACAATTAAGAATATATACAGCTTAGAGCTGAAGATGTGAATAGTTTTCAAGGTTTTAAAACAATATATGATATGGAGGGAGCGTGGCATGTAACCCAGGAACAAGAAAATATTGTGAAATCAGAAACGTCTTTTCAAGGCAATTAAGACTATAAATGGTTGAGTGGTTGAAATCTGTATCATTGTTGAGATTTTATTGATTTGTGTTCAGTCAGGGTGGGCATGATCCGAAGGTACACATTTTTATTTGCATTGAAAAGGTCTTGCAAGCAAGAATAAACTGTTAATTCAGAAAAATGGTTTCCTTTCTTTTTTGGCGAAAGTTGCGACAAAATATATATATAGGTGTCACAAAAATAAAAATATTATAAATTGTGACAGCTTTATTTGTATGCAGCATTTCCTGGAATCGCAATAATCAAATACGCGTATTTGTGTGGATTGTCAAACTATTGCAATGATGAATTAACGCAATAATTTCTGAATTAACAGAACATGGTTTTGGAGTAGATATATACAAATCAAGTATTTGACCTTGAAGGGTAAATGAGAAGGTCAGAGGTCATCTTTGATGGGACGCAAAATATTGTCTTACCGTGATGCACCTATGTGCCAAATATCAAGGGTAACCACAAAGGTAAACAGGTTATGTTCAAGACACAAAAGTGCAGGAACATCAAGTTATTTTACCTTGAGGTCAAAGGTCAAGATAATATGCAGATCAAAGGGGACACATGACCTACTGGCCAACTAATTGAGAATCTTCTCTCATTTTCTAGATAAGTACTATCATGGTGAAGATATGACAGAAACAAACAGTATTTGAAAAATATGCATAGTTATGGTTGCTATGGCAACCAACTGAAAATAATGGAGAAGAGATTACATTTTTTTTTATCTATCTCTTTAATAAAATAAATGTTCAAAATAAATGGTATTTTGCAGTTAAATTCATATAATATCATTTCGGTTTGCCAAAGCATAGTTTTTCTCATTTTTTACAATTTTTAACGTTTTTTGATTTTTAACGGAATCAAACAAAAATGATTTGACATCGATGTAAATTTTAAAAAATTAACAGGTGCTCTTAAAGTAGAACGGTACTGTATTTATCAGTTTTTTAGCTATCGATCTGCCATTGTTTTTATCCAATAGAACAAAATGTTTTTGATATCTTAAATCGTTCAAAACGGTTGAATAATAATTTTTTTAGAAAAAAAATATTCTAACTGTGGTATAACCAAATACAAAATTAAGAGTTTACTTTTGTAATAAAGAATGGAAGTTTACATTATTCGAAGGGGTTAGATTTGACATTTCCTCAATTCTATGTCTCGACTGTACATGACAAATAAAATTGTAAAGGTAAGTGTAATTGTATATGTGTTAAGTTCGGCTGGAATATTTTAATCATTAATTTTTCAGTGCAAGAACACGTTTGTGATTTGTAGTAGAATGACAAATCGGGGAAAAAGTATTTTCAACGTGCTGTGTATTTTGTACGGTATATGTCATTTGTAAGATGTGTGATTCACGTTCTTCAGGTTGACACATTATTCCCACTGTAATCAGACAAGAATATTCATTAATTGTAGTGAGTTATTGTTTATTGTTTATATTTATTCCTTTTTGTAATCAAAGTATTTTAGTAAGGTAATCATATATTGAGTCTGCAATCAAACAATTTATACCCCCCCCCCCCCTTTCCCCTTATAAAGGAGAAGAAATGAACGGTAAGTCACATCAAATTCAAATATTGCATCGTAGTCAATTAGAGACATACATGTAGATATGTCTCCGCGTTAACCTATGGAAATTATAAGGATTAAAACTTGAAATAGATTTATGGTATGTACTATGCAACTGAGATACATACAAATACGTTCTATGGAGTTGAATAACCCCTTCTAATCACAGTGTACATACACATTTTTCAATTACTCCGTCCGTTATTAAGAAAACAAGAATGAAAATAATATATGAAATGCTATATTAAATGAGAATGTATTTTCTATCAGATGTGTGACTTTTTCTTATATATACCAAATGTTTATCTTTTGTGAATTCGTCCATTTATGCGTTCCCTTTATGTTTATAAATATGCTTAAGGGTGCACCTTAAAATATTTTTTTTCCTCTTAATACTCTCCCTTTTGCTTAAGTCAAATTCCTAGAATTTTCATTCCTCAAAAGGATAATTGAATAAGTTAATCAATTAACCTTGAAAGTATACCTGAAAAAAAAAAAAAACATCTGTCAACCCTTTAGCGAATTAGACGTTAATAAACAATTATCAGTTAATCCAAATTAAAGTTTCTTCATTTCTTCAAATATGTTTTGGTGGATCCCTGGTTATTTGATGAACTGTGTGGGTCATAGTGAGCTGGTAAATTCACTGGTCACACATGCAAAATACGGATCATTTGACAAGTATGGAAATTTACAATGATATAATTATTTCTATGCTATAAACATAAAAATATATATAGAGTGTACACAAACTGCTTCCAGCTTCAATTAAAGTTGTATACCATATTGTCAACAAAATTCAACAGAGAAAAAACGCGAAACGCACGGATTTTGTACTGTGCATAGTCATTTAAATTTTTTCACTTTTATTTTTTCTGAAATATAACTAATTGAATTCTTTCAAAATAGGTGAACATTTGTATAGGAAGCACCTTAATTCGGTGAAAACACGTTCTAAAATATGTCTTAAAAGCATCTAATCTCCAATTTCAAGTCCATTATTTTTTCTAAAAAACAGATGTTGTTGATTTATAAATTTCCATTCTAATGATATGTCAAAAAATAATAGGGTGATCGACCTCGTTTTTACCGTATACATCATGTAAAGTGGCGGTGTAGGTGAAAGAATACAACAAAACAACGAAATAAGCTTAACGTCATCGCGTTGTTTGTCGTAAAACGTCGATTTTTTTACGTTTTTCACTTCCATCTTGGAAACAGATTGGCTAACACATTGTGATTTAATTCTGTTCTTTCCGAGAAGATAATGTGTTACACAAAATCAAATGAATTTCGATTTTTGAGGTTTAGATATAATCAGTCCAACAGATGAGAAAATGGTTAAAGGTCGGACGATACCCGTATTCTTACATCTACGTTACTTGGTCTCTGATAGATAGTTGTCTCATAGGTAATCAATCATACCTTATTATACTTGTACAGTGTTTTAAATAATTTATGGTAACGAAACCTCTGATTTACTAATTTATCAACGTCACATAGTTTACGTTCATTGAAATATAAAACGTCACTCCAGGTTGTACTTTGTAATTACATCTGTTTCTCAATCCACTCCTCTTTTGGGGAGAAATTTAATATTAATAGATATTTTGTTTTGTTTACCTACTGGTTCCCAGATATGATCTCTATGCTTAATCTCGTAGAGACACAACTTGAGAATGTTACCAGTATAAATACTAATGGATAGCAGCCAAATTGAATTCTTAGGAAAACCCAAAGTGAAGGGAGTGGTATTACAGAATTTTAGTATAAGTTTAAACTCTTAGAAGTTCGAGCCATATAAATATTGAAAATATGACGTACAGCCCTATGTTTTTTAACCTTTAACCTTTAAAAAATATAGTAGTGCATATAAACTTTCCATTCTACAAAATATTTTTTAACGAAACTTCATAGTAAAAGTAGCACAGTTTTAGCCGTAAAAGGAGTTCCTATGGGAAATTGCATGTCTATATTTATAGAAGTGCAATCTATATTGGGTGAAAAAAGAGAACATGTGAATTTCAACAAATCTGGTTTATTTTCAGAGATTTTAATGAAATTAATTCAAATATAAAGTTTTATTAATATTTGACAAAGATTGAGAAAAATCTTGGGCCTTAAATATGATGACTCAGCAAAGACTCACCATTTACAGTATGCATAGTATACCTTAAGCGCTGTAAGCAAAGTAAAATTATAATATATGCATATATGTAATTTAAATTTTGAAGAAGTGCTTATATTTACTCTTCGCAGTCATTGGAACTCATAGATCCTTACTAAACATTGTTAGGGTGTTTTTGTCCTGTCGAAAACCCATATGTAAGCCATAACAAATGACTGCTTTTTTGTGACCGCGGCATAAAAATACAAGCTAGAGATACAAAAATGCCTCTATAAAACTAACAGTAGTGTGTTCTGTCCTAAAAATATACTGAATATTCCATATTAACAGAAACTGCAGAATAATTTATGAAATTTGAGGCCCCAGTGGCAAACAACAGAGAAAAATCCCTAGCCCCTTGGTCATTAAACAGATAATTTAACCTGTAAAGGCTTTGATTTTATTATTGTAAGGGTCTTTTGTACAGAAAACAACAACCTTACTTGGAAGTTATGCAAATAACAGATTTTAGAGGTCAGTTCAATAAAACTTTTACTTAATTTATATATCAAACTGGTAACTTCATGCATACAATTTTTGCAAATATGGCTTTGTTTAAACACTTCTAGTTCATATATTATCCAAATTATGTTAGATATATGGTTAGAGATGATAACATTATGACAAGATTTCTGAACTGCCCTTTGAGCCAGAAGTTTTGAATTTTAATAGATAAATGGGCTTACAGTAAGATGTGTACTGGATACATAAGCAGGATTAGATACTTTATATTATTTTGAATGTTGGAATGATTAACTAATACAAGTTTACATTTATAATATTCTGAAAAGCTTTCAATTTGTTATCAGAGTATTTTCATACAGGTTCTAGGCATTTCAAGTCAGAAAACAAGTACATAGGGTAAGCTGACAAAAATTAAAGTATTGTTTTCAAATTCTTTAAAAATTGAAACAGGGGTGGAAGTATAAGATGTACTGTAAAAGAAAATTTAGAGTAAATGCAGTGGTTTTTTTGGGCTATGATTCTGATAAATAAGTTTTATTGTGAGAAAAAAGTGTTTTTCAAAAATTTTGTATTTGAATAAATGTTAGTATAGGTTTCACTTTGTTAATACAGCTGTTTCACAAACCTCGCCTCTTTTGGGGAGAAATTTAATATTCATAGGTTGTTTGTGTTGTTTACCTACTAGTACCCAGATATGATCTCTATGCTTCATCTCGTAGAGACACAACTTGGGAATGTAACAGTTTAAATACTAATTGATAGCAGCCAAATTGAATTCTTAGGAAAACCCAAAGTGAAGGGAGGGGTAGTACAGAATTTTAGTATAAGTTTAAACTCTTAGAAGTTCGAGGCATATAAATGTAGAAAATTCGCTGCACAAACCAGACCTTTAAAAGAAATGGTAGTGCATATTAACTTTCTACTCTGCAATATATTTTTTACAAAACTTCATAGTAAAAGTAGCACAGTCTTAGCCGTAAAAAGAGTTCCTATAGGAAATTGCATTGTCTATATTTACAAAAGTGCAACGAGTTGTGAGATATATACACCACCAGAAGGCGCTAAAGGAACATCATCGTCCCAAATGGGAAAATTAACCGTATCGAACGAAAAATCGTCTCACTTGTCGTAAATAGAAGTACATATATATAAAATGACAAATATAGTAGTGTTTTTAAACAAACGCTTTAAAACCCAATAAACATTAAATAATGTTCAATGTTAACAAATGATACTTTGTCTTCCGTTTATTGTTATTCACATTTTCCCCGTCAACTTTCAGCGAATATTATTCTTTATTCTGATGGTATTTTTCAATCTACATAAGCGACATTGTATCACTTGACTAAAGTGAACTTTTTATATTAGTGTTATTAAATATGTGAAATTGTGAACAACATTTTTAAGGTAAGATATATACACTTTGTACTCTTCATATTCAATTTCCAGTATGATTTGACAATTCTTAGATTTTTGATCCTGTGAGTGAAAAAAATCAGGGGAAATAGGCACTACTCCTTTGTCTGTTTACCTTTTCAATTATGAAAGTATATGGTTTTTCATTAGATGTGGACTTAGCGAACTTAGTGAGTCCTTATTTGCGACATGGCATACTTTAGACTAGAATTTTATGAATTTTTTACATTATATCCATTCAAAATTTGTATCATTTACTAACCTTTGTTGATCGAGTCCTTATTTGCGACATGCGTGTATGGCATACTTTAGACTAGAATTTTATGAATTTTTTACATTATATCCATTAAAAATTTGTATTATTTACTAACCTTTGTTGATCGAAACTGCTTTTGTGTAAAACTTGTAAAGAACGAACTTAAACTTGATACTATATATGCCCTTGAATTTTTACTAGATAACATTTTTGTTCGCTTTGGAGATTCCGTATATCGTCAGGTTATCGGAATTCCAATGGGGACTAACTGTGCACCACTTATTGCGGACCTTTTTTTGTATTGCTATGAGTTACAATTTATGACAAAAATCAGCAAAGACCCATCAAAACAACATCTGATACACAGATTTAATAATACTTTTAGATATTTGGATGATATTTTGGCTCTCAATAATGACGACTTCAGTATGTATACTAAAGAAATTTATCCTGTTGAACTTACTTTAAATAAAGCTAATACTAACAATGACCACTGCCCTTTCCTCGATCTTGATATCTATATCATTAATGGAAAGCTTAATACTAAAATAAATGATAAAAGAGATGATTTTTCATTTCCTATCGTTAATTATCCATTTTTAGATGGTGACGTTCCCTTGTCACCATCTTACGGTGTTTATATATCTCAACTTGTACAATTCGCTCGTGTATGTAACAATGTTTTAGATTTTAACGAGAGAAATTTATGTATTACTGAAAAATTATTACACCAGGGTTTTCGATATCACAAACTAGTCAAAACATTTACTAAATTTTATCATCGGTATAAGGACATCATTCGTAAATATAGCTCAACATGCAGACTTCTTATACGTTCAGGTATTTCACATCCAATTTTTTATTGAAATATTCTTTATAAAGGACAAAAATGTCAGTATTCACCTCTGAAGCTAACAAAACCTTTAAATAGACTTATTAAGAAGGGATATAGTTACGATACTGTTGTCAGGTCATTAAAGATTGCATATTTTGGCGTTAATATTGATTCACTTATAGGGTCTTTGCATCGGCACTAAACACATTTATTTAAAAACCAGTTGTTGGCATGACACGGGTTATGTTCTTCTCATATATGTTATGATGGTATGATACTAAACACCTAACGGGAAGGATTGAGCCTGATATTCATATGATGAAGACATAATCTTTCAATCAGTTTAATTGAAGTCTGGAGCTGGCATGTCAGTTAACTGCTAGTAGTCTGTTGTTATTTATGTATTATTGTCATTTTGTTTATTTTCTTTGGTTACATCTTCTGACATCAGACTCGGACTTCTCTTGAACTGAATTTTAATGTGCGTATTGTTATGCGTTTACTTTTATACATTGGCTAGAGGTATAGGGGGAGGGTTGAGATCTCATAAACATGTTTAACCCTGCCGCATTTTTGCGCCTGTCCCAAGTCAGGAGCCTCTAGCCTTTGTTAGTCTTGTATTATTTTTAATTTTAGTTTCTTGTGTACAATTTGGAGATTAGTATGGCGTTCATTATCACTGAACTAGTATATATATTTGTTTAGGGGCCAGCTGAAGGAAGCCTCCGGGTGCGGGAATTTCTCGCTGCATTGAAGACCTGTTGGTGACCTTCTGCTGTTGTCTGTTCTATGGTCGGGTTGTTGTCTCTTTGACACATTCCCCATTTCCATTCTCAATTGTATTACGTAGTATCTTTGTAAGCTGGTCAAATTTCACTTCCACTTTCTCTTCCAATTCTTTTCTTGCTTTTATTTTTATTTTTTTTTTAAAGTTTCATCAACAAGAATGGGCAGTAGCTTCTAGTATCAGACTTGCAAACTGAACGCGGTCTGACAAATTTGAACGTTATTTATTGATGCTTGTTTTGATTTCGTCTTAAACCGTCATAACAGATCTGAATCGGACGCTAGAGTCTTCCTACTTGTTAATCTTGACATGACTGAACGAACTTATACGGTAGAGCAGACTATACGGTATGGATTTTTCTCACTGTTGAAGGCCGTAAAGTGGCCTATAAGTGCTTACATCCACTTCATTTTAGCTTTGGTGGATATAGTTGTCTCATTGGCAATCATATCACATTTCCAAATTTTATATTGGTTTGGCGAAGTGACTATCGATCGGAACGCGTCCGAAAGTCTGAAAAGTCTTAATTATTTTCTCGTGGGGGTAAATGCAGTCGTTAAAGACACGATCAGATCAAAATGACAGTTTCAGACTGAGATCTTTCTACTAGTGCTGCAATCTAGTAATTTTCGTTGGTCGCTTTCTATTATAATTATATGTTGTTTTCTAATGAGAACATGTAGGTTTGGACATTGATTTTCTCATATGCATTTTTTCTTTTTTTTGCCATACCGGGGTCTTTTTGACATCCTATACGATATGTGTATAGCTGTTTGTTGTAGGAAGTACGATGACTTGAAAGTAATATTCTCCTTTGATATATAGATATATCTCCAGTTGGCAGTCATACCACATTAACTAACTGGTGCAGGAAAAATGCGCATCTGGTGCAGAAAAAAAAGGTACCGTTTATGTGATTACTAATCACTGGGTCGATGCATCAGCTGGTGGACTAATAGTCCCCGAGGGTATCACCAGCACAATAGCCAGTACTTCGGTACTGGCATGCAAATACGGATTTTGTGTTTTTATAATTTGCTGTTATAAAATTTTGGAAATTATTTTAAATTAAGGAATATATCTCCTTCATGCAAAGCTCTGATTCCTTGCCAGGCTTTGGCTATACCTTTTTTGTCCTTTTGGTTTATAGCTCTTCATCTTTTTAACAACCATTGGATTTTCAAATATTTTGGCCTCGAGCATCACTGAAGAGACATTGATTGTCAAAATGCGCATCTGGTGCAGAAAAAATTGATACCGTTTATGTATATACTGTATATTCAAACTCTTTGGAGTGTTGATATTGTTGCCAGCATTGAGATGCGAAAGGCTTCGCTGTAAAAAAAGTTTTTGAAAAGGCATTAATTGTAACCGCAATAAATAATCTCGCATTTTTGTCCATTTTTCATCAATTGCAGTAATAAATGGACGCACATTATCTATTATATTTATATATTAGGTATATAATTCAATCTAAACCTTTGTATAAGCTTACTAAATCACTTTCGATGATAATTGTACACTGCAATGGTAGATAATGGCCTAAACCGCAAAGCATCAGTCAGAGTGCTCAAACATGCATCAGTTTAAATGAATTATCCAATAATAATTACCAACATATATATATATGCTTAAGGTGTAATACCACCAAATCATAGTACGTCACATCCGGTTGCATACGAAAATAGGTCGAAAAAAAATATTCCCTTGAATTTGACAGTTGTAGGTAATTCATCCTACATTTCATTGCAGTAAAACATTTCTGGGTCATAAACATATATCTTGGGTATTTAAAAGCACCATTATTTTTTTATTTGAGGTTTTTATAGAATATTTTGGAAACTTGAGGCTACAAGGTTACTAAAGCTTGTACACAGGTTAATAAAAAGGGAAAATTTGATTGGTTAACTTCCAGTGATGGTTATTTTCTTATATGCAATGAAATGTTATGTTAAATTTTTTCTTTAGTACTGGACAGGATAAAACTTTACTCATGCCAAGTATTTCTTTATTTGAAACAAGGATAAATTCTGCACATTTTTTTGAAAAGTGCAAATTTAACAACGACTAATAGGGGAAAATCAATGGTGGTATTACACCTAATATGGGAAGCTTTACATGCACCTTTGACCTTGTGAGTACTTTCATGTGTTTAAATGTCTTGCTATTAAAGTTAAATATTACAAAATATGAAATATTCTGAGTGGATTGAGTCTCCAAAACACATTTTATGAGAACATTTCCTTGAAATAGGACTCTACCATGAATATTAGTTGATAACACAAGCCATACTTAGTGTTTTTGGGGAGCTTTTTCTCCTTATTTCTTATATTCTGCTATAATAGAAAATTTTTCCTTAGAAATACTTTAATAAATATATAGTAATAAGTAAATGAAATTATTTTTAAAGCAGTAACAACAAATTATTCACAAGAAGAGAAGCTTTGTATGTCCCTCTCTGGAACGCGGCGTAAATTTAAGTTTTACGTAAGGACTTATTGAAACCTCCTTGGAGACTGTAAACTTTTATATTGATAGTTCATTCAGCTTGAATACTTCAATTACTCATTTATTATAACATTTCTATCATAAATGAGTGAAAGTTACCCCAAAATTTTTATTTATTGGCCTTGAAATTTTGAGGAAATGAGAGGTAGAAATGGACAAAAACAGACCTTAGAAGGAAGACAAAGAGGTCCATTAGTGGTATTTATCATCCTAAAGTCATCTTTTGTATCATATTCAACTGTTTGTAGGTAGATGAGATAAATATTTGATCATTTATTGGTCCACACTATATTCTATCATGATGCGGCTTGGTTTGGATCTTTCGAAGAAATTTTGCTCGAATCACTGTAGATGTCATCTTACATTATACAAGATTTTTCTCAAACTATTGAACTGATTATGACAAAACTTGACAGGAATGCTTGAAATAACCAGTATTACAAAGGAAAAAAGTCACATTCAGTTTATTCAACAAAAAAGTCTTCTTTAAATGATTAACTTTCATCTGTCAGAATTTCAATCTATATCAAGAATAATATCCAAAATAAATTAACCATGTTCAAAAGTACAAAGCGATGTCATCTTCTTTCTCCTATAGATTCTAAAAAAATAGAAAACTGACTTTGATATAATTTTCGTATAAAAATATAATAATAACACAAAGGAAGCAGTATAACAGCTACTAGATAATGAAAATAACACACTATAAATTGATTGTATTCGCCGAGCGTTACTTGATTTGTCTTCATATGGAACTTTAAAATCAAACAAGGACTATCTTTAAAAAAAGATATCTGACGTTTTCAAATGTGAGCATAAAGATTAAAACAAACCATGAATCTTTATCATTTTTTTTTTATTATAGTTGAACAAAATTGCATACAATTTGACGGCAGAAGGCTGACGATTCTGAAAGTTCATAATATGTGCTTTTCTATGTTATGATGTTACACTATTGTTTCAGATAAGGCTGAAGGTTTGGCACCATTAAAACGTTTAAACCCGCTGCAATTGTTTGCACCTGTCATAAGTCAGGAATCTGGTGTTCAGTAGTTGTCGTTTGTTGATGTGGTTCATAAGTGTTTCTCGTTTCTCGTTGTTTAATATTGATTTCACCGCTAGTTTTCCCGTTTGAATGGGTTTATAGATTAAACACCTCTGGAAAACCAAAGTTCTCGGCACAAGTTGTTGGTGTTAACAAACTTTCAACATATATAAAAACAATGTTTGATTTAGCAAGTATAGACCACACTGACCGTAACATTTCAAACCACTCTGGGAAGGTTACTTGTGTGACAACCTTGTATGACAAGGGTTTTGACAATGCCGCGGTAACATCAAGAAGTGGCCACAGAAGCAATGCTGTCGAAACTTACAAAAGACAGAGTGTAGAAATGAATGATAGGATAAGCAAATCTTTGCAACCACCTTTACCGCTCAGTGAAGTGAAAGTTGAAGAAAATAAGGAGAACGAACAGTCCTGTGTTAATACGAAAGTACATGTAGCTCCTATAACAGAAAAACGTGACACCCTTGATGATGAACTTGTGATACACGTTCCAAAGAGCGTAAAACGCATCAAAATTGTCCACAATAATGGCAAAGTCATGTCTCTTGAGTTGTAGTACATTTACGTTAAATATAGTATCTGGTCATTGTGTTGTCGTGGTCGTGTGATGTTTTTACATAAATGCATATATATATAGACACCAAGAAGATAAAGTACGGATGTAGTACATGTGCATTGTTTTGTTATTAAATATGTATTGAAACTCAAGCCAATATAAATCTTTCTTTTCTTCAATTATGTTAATTTATCAAACTATAGATGCATATGGTTACTGCGATCCATGATTCAAATTCTTTTGTATGTTTAAGCAAGTATAAGCTATAGTATTTTATTTCCATATATTAACTCATGATTCTTAGCTTCATTGTACATATTGAATTGATGACCGCAAGTATAAGATTACATTGTATTGTAATAAGGAATTACATCTCCCTTTTTTATACATTTAGATTAAAATTAATATTTTCATAACTAATATTTCAGCATAGTGACACTATTGACATTTTGTGTGTCCTTTTAATTCATCAAAAAATAAAAAGATATCGAAAATATATCCTTAAATATTCCCCCAAAAGATGAAATGTGAGACATTGAATTCCTTCCAAAATGCCCATGGCTGTTAATGTTCTACAAACAATTCCTTAATTACAATACAATATAATCTGGCTATCGTGGTCATTCATGCATAGTTACTTAGTACACGGAAAAACTATGTACTATGAAACTTAGATGACAAATTCAAGGAATATGATTGGACGAGAAGTTGTTAATATGTGCTAAAACATAAAATCACGCTTGATTCGTTTTGTCGAGCACTTTCCTTTGAAACTCAGATTATATAAACGCAAGTGATTAGGTACCTGTTCTCATTTGTTTTATAAGATAATGACGAGTACTCATAACATTTTAACCATCTCATGTAGCTACTTGTAATAATTTAACTATTATTGAATAGTCGTTTAATTTTACTTCAAACTTCCACATAAAAGGAAATTTTTTTGATTTGTAGTAGCTTCCATTCAAAATATTACTCTGCATATAAATTGTATTGGGATTAAAAAAAAGTGGAACATATATAATTGGAAAGGCCAATATGGTAATTGTAAAAGGGTTACAATTTTCTATTTGTGTGTGGCCATTTTTACCCCTGGAAAGA
Organism: Mytilus californianus; assembly: GCF_021869535.1. Classification (NCBI taxonomy): domain Eukaryota; kingdom Metazoa; phylum Mollusca; class Bivalvia; order Mytilida; family Mytilidae; genus Mytilus; species Mytilus californianus. The sequence continues at coordinate 91,492,796 of NW_026262734.1, read as the reverse complement.
GCTTAGTTTCTAAATCACTAACATATGTTTTTATCTGTACTAATTTTGGTAAACTTTTTTAATGAACAAATTTTTTGAAAGACATGTTCTTGATTTATTCTCAGTTAATAGATAACTTTCGAGTTCGTTGCTTTTCTGTCAAAAACTTTGGTTTTAGTGGACATCATTCGTGCCTTTAGGGGCGTCGTCACTTCCGTTCCTATGTTGAGCGATTGGTTGAAAAAATGATAATAGTACATTGAACAAATTGTTCGGCAAATTAAATTCTTATAATTGATATTCAGCACTGCTTTCATTAGGGAATTTTGATTAAGTACTTCCGGAATAAATATTATTTCAAGTTTATCCTGCATAATGATGATCACAAAGACGCTTGATGAACTCTAATAGAGCAGGGATACAGGCGATCACCTCTATCTGTTAAATGACGTCATAACGGCGCACACAATTGAACTTTTCTGATGAAGAACATCACTCGAACGTGGTCTATTTGTTTATGATTGAGAAAAAAAGTGTGATAAATATCTTTCATTAATTGTCCCGTGGGATAAATCAACCAAAAACGATTAAGAGTCAAATGAATCTTTATTATGCCTGAATTAATTGTCCCTATATTCTACTTGAGCATGCTCTATTAGTTTGTAAGGGTACATAGTTCCTGCGAAAAATATTTGAAGAGTTAATCGGTTTCAAGTCGGTTATTTAGGTCTTCTTGTTATTTATTTTTTTTTAGCTTTATATCAAACTAATGAATCAACCACTTTTCAACTAGTTTTTACTTCTTACATAATAGAAAAGAAAAGATAAGGGGTATCTATCAATGACAAAAAGTCAGCTCATGCACAGCAAAAACACAAAAAGCGCTTTTATTGATGAATGTTCCGCTTTAACACCAAAGTCTTAGATTGGGCTCCAGCAAACATGGTTATGTATGTGCCCCATTCTATATGTTCCTGTCAGGAGCCTGTAATTCAGTGGTTGTCGTGTGTTGCTGTGTAACATATTTGTTTTCGGTTAATTATTTTGTGCACACATTAGACCGTTAGTTTTCTCGTTTGAATTGTTTTACATTAGTCATTTCGGGGCTTTTATAGTTGACAATGTGGTATGGGCTTTACTCATTGTTGAAGACCGAACGGTGACCTATAGTTTTTAATTTCTGTGTTATTTGGTATCTTGTGGAGAGTTGTCTCATTGGCAATCATGCCACATCTTCTTATTATTATATTAACCCCGACATGTAGGATATTAGGCTGTAGTAAAATCATAAGCCTGGATTTAATTGTTTGTCGTTTGTTGTATTGTATTATATTTGTTTTTTTAATTGTTTTGTACATAAGTCAATGACATGCCGTTTGTTTTGTTGTTTAACATTTTTTACATTTGTCATGTCGGATCCTTGTATAGCTTGCAATGCTGTATGGGCTTTTCACATTGTTAAATGCCGTAGGTTGACGTATATTTTATAACATCTACATCATTTTGTCTCTGGTGGATATTTATCTCAAAATATTTTGTGAGATGTATGTCCAATGCCGCTACAAGTTATACACAGCCATTATAACACTAAAAAAAACGTTTGCCCCTCTTGCAGACATTTGTTGATTTCGATTGTTTTCTGAGTTAAGAACTTTGATTATGTTCCTCTGAAGCTCTCTGAACTTGTCCATCGCCTGTTTTACTTTCATCTGAAAGTTTCATGTGATTCCATTTCAAGACACCCTAGAATTTTTAGAATATGTTTGAATAAGCTTCTTTCTAATGAAAAAACCACCAGTAAGTAAGTGTTTCATCTCGGTCTTCGTGATCATCTAAATATAACCTTCACAACACTTTCAATGTTGTAAGCCTTTTAAGTGATTGGCATTCACAAGACCACTAACAGCTCTTTAAAATTCCAGTTTGAGTGAGATATTGCTTTCTAAAGGGCTAGTTAGACCCAACTAAATCTTGTTTCACGATGGAAATAGATTTAACACCACTTCGTGACTGAACTTTTGAAGATAGGTCTTCGAAAAAAGCAATTTCAGCATAAGATTTAGTCTAACTTGTTGGATTCATTACTGCATCCGCTATATTCTGTAACAGCAGTACAAAATTTACCAGTTTTTACGATAACTAACTTTATTCTGCATTTCAAATTGCACTGAATTACCGTTCAATCCCGTGAAAAATGTATAATGAAGTTACAGCCGATTTCAATGAGTGTGTAGGCAAAGGTAATATCTTTGGTTAGCTTGCTTGCTAGCTGAACCGTGAAGTCATTGTTAGGTTAGGTAAACTACCCTCCTTTACGATTAGACTAGTCCGACAGATAACCAATATATCTGTCTGTAGGACTAGGCTACTTCGAACAATGACTTCACGGTTCAACTAGCAAGCAAGCTAACCAAAGATATTACCTTTAGCTACACACTCGTTGAAATCGGCTGTAATAATAAATCGAAATTAAAAAAAATACCACAATATTATTAGCAATGATTAGTAGTTATTTTTCGGAGAGCTCTGCCTATCGTAGTTAGGACAAAGGCGCATTCGTATGTCAGTCCAAAGTCTTTGTTTTGCATCGTTTTATCGCTTCTTTTGTTGAGAGGTTTGCTTGTTTACAAGTATTTATTTATTTAATCAAAATAATAGAATTAGCATGCTCCAGTGTGTCATTTATTAACTAATCAAATATAATAACTCTAGTATATCGAAAAGGGACTTGTTTAAAATGATTGCTTAAATACAAAACATTACAAGTAAAGATACAACTTTTTCTCCATTTCTTAAGGCATAAACATGGGGTTTATTCCTGCATTTTGTTTTGTTTGAAAATTAAAGCTGCGACAAGTATTCTGTGATAGGTTATTAAAGTTGAATTATCTAATAATGTATTGAACCATTTGATAATTCAATATTAATAGCCCATCACACAATAATTTTACATGATCAAAATAAAAATGTGGAGATTTGGTATGATTGCAAATGAGACAACTCTCCACCAGAGTTTACATAAAATGGTATCAAGAAATTTTAGGACACCGTATGGCCTTCAACTGCATGTATATGTTAAGTCGGCTATAAAAAATGCTTTATCATGAAATATGTGAAATAATTTAAACGAGAAAACAAACGGTCTAATCTAAAACAAACAATTGACGAAAAACTAATGTGACAGACATGAACCAACGAAAACCATTGTGCTATAGGCTCCTGACTTGGGACAGGCACCTACATAATGTGGCGGTGTTAAACATATTTGTGAGAGCCAAACCTTCCCCTAACCTGGGAGAGTGGTGGTGAAAAAGACGTCGAAGAAAACTGTAAAAATCAATTGCAGTTGACTTAACACCAACAATTGATACGTGGCACAACAACCACTTAAATCAAAATTTTTGACACAAAACACTTACATTAGAGCACTCACAGTCACTGAAAGCTATTTCAAAGCCAATAACAAGTAATTAAAAAAAGTGTGTTCACATGGCCAGTCTAAGGTATCAATCAGTATACATCCAACGAATGAAGCATCGTTTCGGTATAAATCTTTGTTCATTGTACGAAGGCCACTTTCGTAAAAATGTCATGACACTGTATACCAAATTAAAAAAGAGATATTAAACAACTTTAGTTTATATTGCTTCTTTGCCTTGTGTTTCACAAATCTCTTTTTGTCATAACTTCATCTACATCTGAGAGTCCCTCTCCAATGCAACAATATAAAAGAACATTTCACTACTCTATTTTTCACGCTAACATACTTCATTCTAAATTAAAAATTGAGTGATAGCTCCAACTTTGTTTCATAAATTTGAACAAACATTCTCTCAAACATAATACTAGCAAATTAACGGTACCAAATTTACTGCACCAAATCTGCGTTTCGAAAATCCAAAACCTATTACAAGTAAAGAAGGTCCGATATAAAAGAGGAAACAGGAAAAAAAATTACAGCCGCAACCGGACAAGGAAGGATAGGTATGCACGAGGTATATACATTCCTTAATTTGAAATAAAATCCAAAAATTATTCGATTACCTAATTCGCTGCAAAAATACTGCTGCAAAAAATTGAAAGTTCACTATAAGAAAATTTGAATTATCTCATGTCTTGTGAAGTTTAGTTTTTATTGTCAATATATTGATGTAAGTCAAGATAAGAGACATATTAAACGACGACTGCCACATGTACAATGTGCAACCGGAACTCCTTACCATCCCGGAGCACATGAGTTAATACTCTGGTTTCTTTTTAAATGTACTTTTTTGTTAGTTCTTTTTTTTTTGTATGTTTTTCGTTTTTACCATAATGCTGAATGTATTTTTTTATCCATGACTTTCTTTTATCGTAATTATAAAAATTATTATTATAAATATTCTAACGCCAGGTAGTTTTTAATCATAAGAAATCCGATGGACAAGGTATGATTGCAGTTGTCACTACACATAGGGAGACATAGGGAGACATAAAAATATATAACATGTATAAAGTGCCTAGAAAATCAACCTTACAATGTTAGAGTATATTACTTCCTCCACTTCCTCCCCGACCTTCTCCTTTTACTTCTACGGCAATACTGCCTAGCATTGCACAGACGCCTTTTCCCTCATTTGACTATAGCCTATAAAATTCAGCGTTTTTTTTCGAGAGGTGTTTCCTTCTCGTGGGTATTAAACAAAGACTAATAATCACAAATCACGAAGCATTTTTTTCACATACATCTAGAATTTCAGAGTTCAAAGGTAAAGTAATTACAACAGATACTGTTTAGTTATACAAACCAAATTAATAACACTGTGGGATAAGAACCATATATGTATACAAATTAACGCTTAATAGTATAACCAAACAACTACATAGTCCGCCCTTAATATCATCTGTACACACAGATGTGATCATTTTTAAGTTATCTCCCGAGAGACGAACTTCAAACGTTTTAATACCTCCTTCGACGACCATGCGCCGAGCATGTAAAGACAGAGGTTCTAAATGCTTCACCAGACCCAATCCTCAAAAGAAGAAGTTTCAGTAGAGGTGTGTTACCATTGCTTGTCACGAAAGCGTTAGTTATTACCTGTCTGTTACTCACAGTCTTTGATGCGGTCAGAAGCTTTACTTACTAGTAGTTATATGTGATGGAATGAACCCCGTTGGAGGTGGACATTGGACGCCAATTGTGCCATACCTTACTGTTGGACCATTCGACCCTCGAAACTGGACAAGAAACACGGGCACCATACCCTAGTGCTGGACTATTCGACCCTCGAAAATTGACACGGGACACGGAAGCCATACCTATCTGTTGGACCATTCGACCCTCGAAAGCTTAAGTGGACACGGGGTGCGGAAGCCAACACATTTCCTCCTAAAAGTGGATAAAAAGACGCGATTAATGACAGCATACTCTATAGTTAGACAATTCTACCCCCAAATGTGGACGCAAATAATCACAGCATACCCTATATTTGGACAAGTCTATCGTCCATACCCTTGAAAATGGACGGCACACACTTGAAAACGGACGTGAACCTTTCTTTGCTAAATGCTAAACCATTAACACCTTTATATCCCTGAACCATAAGCCTGTTGTGGTTCTTAAAAGGAATAGTTTGTGATGCAATCATGTAGTATTCTTTTTTAAAGGTTTAGAAGCCCTTTATATGATCGTTGTGTAATTCCCTTCTATGGTGGGGAAATCGTACAAATTGTCACATAGTGGGCGTCTATCTGCACATAGTAAGATACTTGGTTGGTTGAAATCCAGTGACGATCTTTCCAAGTTATTCCAACCAAGTGATCAAATTTTAACGCTAGTTTTTTTAAATTCACAAACTTCCTGACTGGTTGACAAGCACATCATCTCTTCGTTCACTCGCGTAATCCCCATCTCCTTAGTGTCTTCGTCAAGGAACAAAGACTTGTATGAAAACAGTCAAGGGTGGACTTCAACATGACAAGTAAAAATATGGCGTCTTGCATTGTATTACTGCATTTTGGAAATAAGCAACTTTAGTTTAAAAAAATAGCATTTTGAAATATATATCACCCGCTAAAAATATAAAAGGTTCCAGCAAAACACAGAAGACGTGGCTTCATTGTTCTAAATAGATTTTATGCTGAAACTATGTTGACAGCATTACAATTGCTACCTCATAGAACTTAAGTAAACAAAATCTAAACATCTGGAAAATTATTAATATTAGTAGAAGTTCATGAAATATATATTTTTAATTATGCTGATATATAAACACTAGTTAACTTAAATAAGCAATGAGAGGAGTCTGTTTGTTTATCTCTTTTATAATTAGTGTAAATAATCTTAAACATTCCACATTATTGCTTTTCGACTCCTTTGAACCACTTATAAATACGAGTCATATGGTCAAATACAGAATTAAAATTCATCCCAAAAAAAGAATAAAGCACATCTGGTGATTAAAAATAAGATGTCATTACAGACTGTTTTCAATTACATGTATGCAGATGTACAAATTTATCTTGTGATATTTTACAAACATATGCAATTTTTAAACAAATGACACGAATGATCTGACAGGGGGTGGGCAAAATTTAATCTAAATTGAAGAAACTTTCATTCAATAAAACTCAAGAGGCCTATTAGTAACGGAAGTAGTTGCACAATTAGATAAAAAAATTATGTAAAATAAGTGAATGAATGAATAAATTTAATAAATGAATGGAAAATCAAAATCAAAACAAAACAAAATATTTCAAAACGAAATGGATTGAAACAAAATATAAATGAATGTAATAAAGTAAAAACTGATTCCGGAATAACATGTCGCTTATTTTCAAACATTACTTTGTATCCGAAATTGATTTTGGAATTCAGTTAAGTTTTCACTAAACAAAACAAAACACCGAATAGGTTAATCTGAACAGTTGGAATGATAGCACTCTACTGATAAGTTTCTCTATTTTAGTAAAACACATGTTAATAACCAAAATAAAAGTACCTACAATAACAACGAACTAAAAACCAAGAGGCCATATCTATAGTGATTGTTAATAATATGCGTATCCCCATTCACCTTGTGCCTTCACAGTACACTTTATATTAATTATATGTTCGGATTCATTTTAATATTCAAGGGGCGATAAAACTAGTCGTGCTTCCCATTTAACATATATATTTGACAAGTTTGCGATCGAAATTGATTTTTATCTTAAAAAATGAACAGGTAATTTATTTCATCAATTTATATTTATATAGGAGGGTGTAGGAGAGGTTTACAGAATAGAGAATATTGGGCAAAGAAATTAACAAAAAAGAGAAATATGGGCAAAAAATAGGAGGGGGGGGGGGGGGGGGCTGAAATATAAAGAATAACAGCAAAAACTACAGAATAGGGTTCACATAAATAAAGATAGAAATGCTATAATGGTGCAGAACTTCATGTTTCAACTTTCTTCGTAGAAATTTATATATTTCTAAAAGCAGTATAAATAAACATTGTTTGATTTTGTATATAATATAGCAAAAAAAGCCAATGTCCAGTGAATAAAATTGTGAATGGAAATGAGGAATGTGTCAAAGAGACAAAAACCCGACCAAAGTGCAGAAAACAGACGAAGGCCACCAAATTTTTCTTAATTTTTTTATCAGTGTTTAGAAATTCAGTTGATCTAAAAATAAAACAACCATTTTACCTCTTACACACTTACACAAGTTTTCACTAAACAAAACAAAACACCGAATAGGTTAATCTGAACAGTTGGAATGATAGCACTCTACTGATAAGTTTCTCTATTTTAGTAAAACACATGTTAATAACCAAAATAAAAGTACCTACAATAACAACGAACTAAAAACCAAGAGGCCATATCTATAGTGATTGTTAATAATATGCGTATCCCCATTCACCTTGTGCCTTCACAGTACACTTTATATTAATTATATGTTCGGATTCATTTTAATATTCAAGGGGCGATAAAACTAGTCGTGCTTCCCATTTAACATATATATTTGACAAGTTTGCGATCAAAATTGATTTTTATCTTAAAAAATGAACAGGTAATTTATTTCATCAATTTATATTTATATAGGAGGGTGTAGGAGAGGTTTACAGAATAGAGAATATTGGGCAAAGAAATTAACAAAAAAGAGAAATATGGGCAAAAAATAGGAGGGGGGGGGGGGCTGAAATATAAAGAATAACAGCAAAAACTACAGAATAGGGTTCACATAAATAAAGATAGAAATGCTATAATGGTGCAGAACTTCATGTTTCAACTTTCTTCGTAGAAATTTATATATTTCTAAAAGCAGTATAAATAAACATTGTTTGATTTTGTATGTAATATAGCAAAAAAAGCCAATGTCCAGTGAATAAAATTGTGAATGGAAATGAGGAATGTGTCAAAGAGACAAAAACCCGACCAAAGTGCAGAAAACAGACGAAGGCCACCAAATTTTTCTTAATTTTTTTATCAGTGTTTAGAAATTCAGTTGATCTAAAAATAAAACAACCATTTTACCTCTTACACACTCTCTATTTATCAAAGGAAAAATAACTTTTTCTAGAACGTCTTGATTTACAATCTTCCAGTTAGAAAGCAGAAAAGTTTAGTATATGACAATATTTTTTCCCAAAAAAATATAGAAAAACATAAGATTACTGAGCAATTCTACATTTTTGATGTCGATTACCAAAATGAAATATGTTTGTGTAAAAATAAACGGTCTTTAAAAATATTCATTTCAGATTATTATGTAAAACATATTAAAACTAATATTTTATCACAGCTTTTATATATATCACAGATATTTGAAAATCATAAAAATAAAAGAATAAAGTACACATTGTCATCATAGTCACTTTCACTCATCATACAATTGCCGTATGATGACACTGATAGGTGATTAGAAATTAGTAATGATAATTATAACGGCAATCACACCCGTCTTCAAATAGACTGTTCTTATTCAGATTGAAACGTTAGCTCCTCCCGATTAGTTGAAAAACAATTGATAACACATACTAGACGTGGAAATCTGTTTGTTGAATTTCTCTTTTTTCATTAACCCTATAAGGCTCCTTTAATCAATGAATATACTGTGTTTATAGAGTGTCTATATGCCCTTTATTTTCTTTGTTGATAGAGTTCTTTTTTTTTATAGTGATTAAGATTATAACACAATGTTGACTGTTGTACTACAATTTTTTACATTTTTACATAGTATGTCTATTTGTTTTGCACGCGGTCAATAAAATGGAATTCTATATGACTGTCATACAAGTCAGAGGTTTAGCTAACTATAAAATCAGGTTTAATCCACCATTTCAACATAAAGAAATGGAAATGCATGTACCAAGACAGGAATATGACAGTTGTTTCAATTCGTATGATATGCTTGAGCTTTTTATTTTGCCATTTGATAAAGGACGTTCCGTTTTGAATTTTCTTGTAGTTCAGTATTTTTTGTTATTTTACATTATATATAGTATTTTACAAACAATGTCATGATACGATGGCAGTGGAATATGAAGCTGTAATTCCCCTATGTACCTTTATGTGGTGTCGGTGTGCCTTCACTCTCTTCCCAGCAACCTTCCTTCCTGTTAATAGATAATTTGTGATTATAATGTGAGTACTGTCAGACATATTATTTACCTTCCGAAATCAGAAGCTTTCATAAATTGTTCATTAAAGTACAAATTTAGCCCCATCTTTTGCAACAATAAAAACATAGGGTCATGCGGAATTTGTGGGCCATCTAAATGGCCTTGTTTACAAACACTGTGTAATCGCGCTCAATTCCTACATTAATCCCCATTATTTTTCAACACTGAAGTAAAAATAATTAAGTGCATTCAGCATTCCTTTTTCAATTTTTTCAACCCTAGTTTTGATCCATCTATCCAAAAAAAATATTTTTTACAAACACTAAAATTGAGAATGGAAATGGGGAATATGTCCAAAAGACAACAACCCGACCCAAAGAGCAGAAAACAGCCGAAGGCCACCAATGGGTCTCCAACACAGGAAGGAAAATCCTGTACCCGGATGAAGGCTTCAGCTGGCACCTAAATAAAAAAATTGTACTAGTTCAGTGAAAATGGACGTCATACTAAATTCCAAAACATATAAATAAACTAAAATTAAAAAAACATACAAGACTAGCAAAGGCCAGAGGCTCCTGACTTGGAACAGGCGCAAAACTGCGGCGGGGTTAAACATGTTTTGTGAGATCTCAACCCTCCCCTATACCAAGAAACTAAGCAAAATGACAATGATACACAAATTAACAAATGACTACAAGCAGTTACGGACAAGCCAGCTTCAGACCTCAATTAAACTGATTGAAAGATTATGTCTTCATCATATGACAATCAAGCACAATCCCTCCCGTTAATTGTTTAGTATCATACCATCATAAAATATATGAGAAGAACATAACCCGTATCATGCCAACAACTGGTTTTAGAACAAATGTGTTTATTTCCGATGCAAATACCCAAAAACAGTATTTACCAATCAGAAGAGTACATGACTTCAGTGTTATACATAATACAGAAAGCTCTCTTCAAATGGGCTGTCCTTGATCATGTTGGTGACGTATATTTATTTACTGGATTTATCATTGTTAGGGACCCGTTTTTCCTCATTTTCAAATTTTGTGTATTGATCATGTAATTTAGCCGATTTCAGTTTCAATACAAGATTTATAAATGCTGGATATGTAAAGATAGAGGAAGATTCATAAAATAGCCCGTACAGCGGCCAATGTGTACTTTTACAAATTGTGACTTGGATGGAGAGTTGTCTCATTGGCACATCTATCTATATCTATTTGTATATAAAGCTGCATATTGGCTGTTTTTTAAAGAATAATGTAAAATAATATTCTCTCTGAATGTGAATTGTTTTCTGTCATTGCTTTGACCAGTATTGCAAGTAAATGTAACTAAAGTCTTGGTGTACTTTTAATTAAATGCCTTATATGAAAGTTTCTGGTAATATACCCTGAAAATACCCCAAAAAAAAGATTTTCTAAACCTTTAAAGGAGTTTCACACGAAAAAGAAAACAAATAATTATGTTTCATTTTTCTGTGTTCTAATTACTTGTGAAGTCCAACATGTGTCAATGAAGAGCACTCTGCAGAAAATCCTGTTAAATTATCATCATGGTGGTTTCTTCGCCAAAACTTGACAGCCAAAACTAAAGAAGAAAAATATGCCAAATATTACAAAAAAAAGGCTGGGTATGACAAAACCTTTCTTTTGAAAGATTAAAGTAACAATTTAGAATATATAAAAGCAATCAAAATACACAAACATTCCACACCAGTTTAATAGATGAAAGGTATCAAATTCTGAAAAGTTGTCTAGAATATTTTAGTTAAAGAAACGCAATGAAATATGTAGAAAAATTAATATCTTCATACGGTCAGATCATTCAGGTATTAGAATACTTTACGACTCGATCTGCAACTTAACATGGGATACACTGCTAAAAAAATACACCATGTAAAAGTTAAGTAATTTTTCACAGTCCTTCCTTGCAGGGGCAGTAAAACATAGAATTGTGTATGAAAATTATTCACTGTTTGTAAAAAAAGCTTTCATTGCATTAATATTTACAGAAAATAATAACGTGGCCTTGATTAATGCACAGTAACAGATTTCATATTTGACTATAGGGTAAATTCAGTAAAAAAATCTACCATTGACTTCAATGAAAACCTATGTCTTTAATCAAATTTAAACCTGATTTACCTTAAAAAATCAGAAGCTTTCATATATCATTCATTTAAGAACAAATGTAGCTCCATATTTTGCAACAATAAATATATAGGGTCATGGGGCTTTTTTCGGCCATTCAAACCGCCTTGTTTACAAACACTGTAGATTCACATATCATTCCATTTCTTTTCAATTCTGTAGTATAAACATTAAGTGCATTCAGCATTCAGTATTTGAGGTTTTTTTTTAACCCCACCTATCAAAAAATATTTATTACAAAGATTGTCTACCAATCAGAAGAACACATGAATTCAGTGTTATATAAAGAAAGCTCTCCCCCAAATTAGCAGTGCTTTACTGAATTTACCCCCAGAAAAAATATCATATATATTGAAAAGAAAATAGTTAAGGTTACAGGTTTGTGTTGTATTGATAACCTCTTCAACTGCTGGAGTTTTTGATGTTTTTGGTAAAATTAAGGAATTAAGTAGATTTCTAGAGGTCTCTGTTGAATTCAATCTTATCTCTTATTTGTGAAAGGCTTTAAGTTGTACATAATTAAAACAAATCAATTACTAAAGTACAAATCTGAGAGAATCCCTTGAACTTCAAAAGATCGAGACCGAGTGCATATTGAATACCTATGATTAACTTTGTACCATCGAACTTTTCATTTGCAGAAAAGAGGTTTTATTTTTTAGATGTTTTTTTTTTTTTTTATTTTTCGGTAAGGAGAAATTCTTATTCGTTTAATTTCACTTGTATATTAGGAGAAAAACTCAAGAAATCAATTCTTTGTTTTCATTTAAATGTATTATATGTTTATGTTTTTTTTTCAATTTTCGACAGCACTATTTGTTAGGTAATTAATTTCAAATGCAATTTCAAATGTATAAATTTGACAGTTTTGAGATTAGCAGGTAAGTACATTCAGTGGAACGGTTACCGTATACATTTTTTTCGCATTGCAATTTTTTGCAGGTTATAATTTTTCAAAGCTTCTTCATAGGAAACAAACCAACAACTAAAACGAATATACAGGTGATTTACCCACAATTTACAAAAATTATATCGGTAAATGCATAATAGAATTTGTTTTCATTCGTAATTGTTGCTGTAATGATTTAAGCTGGGTTAATGTGTTAATGCGTCTTTATAGTATGTACGATATAGTTTTACAGTTTCATTAACATTCATTCATAATCAGCAGTTAATAATTTGTGTATCCTGGCAATACTTCATCACTGTGATATTTGCATTAATTCTTTTATTTTTGTTTACTCGATTTCAGCTAGATATTTAAAAAATCTAGGACGTAAAAAAAAAGAAGATACTTTATTACATAACCATATCTAAATAGATCAATAAACCCGCTTTTACGTGGATCACATTTCCACCCCCAGCAGTTGAAGAGTGTCAATGATAATTGCTTTCGTATATTTTATTGCAATTTTAATTTAATAAGGAATCTATTGACGATAGAAATGTCCGATTAGGTAAATTTGATGTAATGCAATTTTAAAAAATAAAAATAAAATTCGGGAAATAATGGCATAATAATATTCACAATTAACAATATTTAAAGGTTTCACAATTAATTTTTAGATATCACTATTTATTTTGATGATTGACCATACACACCTTTGATCTTCTTCAAACATACAATGAATGAGGTAATAATTATCAATGGAACCAAAATGTATATAGGTAAGAACTTCATGGAACCTAATAGAAAATAAAATGTATTATTAGTGTACAGTTTAAAAAAACTTATTGCTTGGTTAATGATTTTTGAAAATGCATATTGTTAAACCTAATTTGCATGATGAATAATATATATTTTGTTGTTTGTAAAAGTTTTAGTAATTTTACAATATTTCAGGAATGAAATGGATTAATGTTTGCATAATTGTTATTGTATATGCAACGATAGAATAATGAGATGTTCCAAGATCAAGTCTACGTGAAAATAAGAGTATTCAAATTTGTTGCCCACAAATAAAGAAAGGGAGAAATGATATATTTGTACAAGTCGTAAAAAGCAGTTTAACAGATGATGTAACACATTTTTATATATTTGACGTTTTCACTTATACAATGTAAGTATAAATCAGGATGGTAATCGAAATGAATTAATAGATTATACTTTTTGGAGTGTAAAACTGTTTTTGAATATTTAAGATACATGTAAGTAAGGTGCTTTTGATTGTTCTTAAGATTCGACTGATAGCTAAGATTCGTCGACTCTCCTCACTACACTTCAACCCAAGCTTGTCAGCACACAGTGTTCTTATTTAATCATGCAAATAGTCCACCTAAAACAATAATGGCAAATTTATTTTCTGCAACTCATGTATAGCAATCTTCTGTGAAGAAAAGAGTATTTACACTAGATATTTTTACTAGAAGCGTGATGAGATGATTCAAGCTTGAACAGTATGTCCAATGATGAAAGTTTTATATTGGTCCCGAACCCAGTAAAGATCTGTCTAAATTACATTTCATCGATATAGTCAACAACTCCTAACGTGACATTCACAACCTATTTGCGTTAAATAATCATGAATTGTCTAAATATACTGCCGAAATTTGCCCATGGAAATGGACTCCAAATGAATACAAGATAAACAACAATAACTATTCTTTCCAAGATTAACATATTTCAGTTTCACACGTTAAACTCTATATCAAACATTTACGTCAGAATGGACGATTTTTCGTTCTCAATTGGTAACTTTCCTTCTGTGGCGGTGATGTTTCTTTTGTCCCATCATACGATGTTTATGTATACACACTTGTACTCTATATAAATAAGAAGATGTGGTATGAGTGTCAATGAAACAACTCTCCATCCAAGTCACAATGTATAAAAAGTTAACAATTATAGGTCAAAGTACGGCCTTCAACACGGAACCTAAGTCAACACCGAACACCAAGTAATATAGGGCCACAAAATGACTAGTGTAAAACAATTCCGACAGGAAAACTAACGGCATGATCAATAAAAAAACAAGAAACGAGAAAAACCTATGAACCACATCGACAAACAACAACCACTAAACAATAGGCTTCTGACTCCAAATAAATATATCCTATTCCCGTATCTGTTGTGACGTTAAATATTTCATTAACGTAATCAATGTATTACTAGTGAATTATAAGGTTGAGAAAAATTGTGATGTTGACAATTGCAAAGTTGAAATCATCAGGTTTGTCATAGATTCGTGTATGATTGTAAGCTAGTTTAGAGTTTCACTTCATGGAACAGTATGATAAATTTTGATGCAACTTTTGTATTGCAATATAGAATATAATTAGTTTAACATTTAAAACAACGGAGGATGAAAACGGATGCTATGTATTGACATAAGATCACCCGCCAAAAAATAGTCAGGTGAGCTTCATGGTAGAAATCTTCATTACTTGAATTACATAAACTTGCCTGATTGAGTACTTCTTTCGTCTTGTGTTGTGTTAGAAATTGAGATAGGTATCTTGTTTATACTTGTGTTTTCATCATAAAAAACTGAAATGAAAATTGTTTCACTTTTAGTGCATATGCTACTACTTGATATCACGACTGTCATACAAGTGAGAGGTATGGCTAGCTATAAAACCAAGTTTAATCCACCATTTTCTACATACGAAAATGCCTGTACCAAATCAGCAACATGACACCTTATTTTCATTCGTTTGATGTGTTTGCGCTTGAAATTTTGCCATTTGTGAAGGGCCGTATTGAATTGTCCCTGGAGTTCGGTATTGATTTTTCACTTTCGGATTGGGTTATAATCATGATAATAGTAATTTTTCGATAGGAACACTTATTGTGAAACTATGAATTTTGTTATATACGTCGCACAAGTTTATACAAAGTATTTAAAGACTTTTAAGATCATACGCTGCAATTTTCTTCCATATTTAGTGGTCTTCACGTGATGGAAAATGAAATTATGTTTTATTTATGTATCACGTGGTTTTCCAGATTCTGCTTAATTTTTCACAAACATAAGATCACGTACAGACACGTAGCCATACCTATCAGACAAACAATTTCAATTATCTTTAATGGTTTTGATAATGATGATAATGTTTTCAATATACTTTGCAGATAAACGCTCCAATGTTCTATATATATTACATGCCTACAATTCATTAATCCTCAGGGGTGTTTTGTGTTGTTTTGGTTAATGAAATGATGGTTTTAAAAGCTAAGACATAATCAGGTAAAATATTTAATATTCTTTAAACTAAATTGAAAGAGGTGTGAAATTTTTGTTCAACGAATGGACTTAGATTCTTATATTTGAATTATTACATCTAAAAGTATTCCCAAACGACAAAAATCAAAATAAAAAAAAATAATTATGCATTGAGTCGATAATATGTATCAACATTTTGTGTGTATTTTTCATTCTAGGCGTCAACTAATTAACCATCAAGATGACCATCGAAGACTTCAGATGGTCATATAACCCAATAAAAACAGAACTATAAGTATAAATAAATAGACAGAGACCACGTGCAATGTATTTATCTAGGTCTGATTGTTTTTAGATTGTACGTTAAAAATTATTTTCTATTTGTATGGAAATATTTTTTTTGGGGATCAAATTAGTGAACCAAATGATTCATAGGGTTGTGCGGCATTTTCAACATTTATATGCCCCGAATTATATATCCTCTTCATGCAAAGCTCTGATTCCTGGCCCGGCTTTGGCTATACCTTTTTGTCCTTTTTTGTTTATGGTTCTACATATTTGTGATAACCTTTAGATGTTCAAATATTTTGGCTCGAAGAATCACTGAAAAGGCATTGATTATCGAAATGCGCATCTGGTGCAGAAAAATAAGTTCCGTTTATGTTATTCTAAGAGTCAAAACTTATACTAAAATTCTGTTCTGCCCCTTCCTTCACTTTGGGTTTTTCTCAGAATTCAGTTGACCGGTTTCCATGTGTTTTTATACTGGTAACATTCCAAGGTAAAGTCTCTATGAGATGTAACATAGAGATCATAAACGGGAAACAGTACGTTTAAAAAAAAAACAATATCTAAAAATATTATATAACCACAAAAGAGGCTTGGTTTGTCAAACAGTTGTATTTACAAAGTGCAACCTGTAACTTATAGTATTTTATCAATTTTATTGATAAACAATTTATTTTTGAAGGATTGATAAGTTTACCCGGATTGTACCTAAATTTCCTTCAAATATATAAATTTAGAAAA
Organism: Mytilus californianus; assembly: GCF_021869535.1. Taxonomy (NCBI): domain Eukaryota; kingdom Metazoa; phylum Mollusca; class Bivalvia; order Mytilida; family Mytilidae; genus Mytilus; species Mytilus californianus. The sequence goes on along the minus strand of NW_026262734.1, from coordinate 91,475,870 downwards.
GGACGTGTATTGGTGTTAATATTTTATTTATTTAAAGTTAGTTGATTTTGGATAAAATTTCGGCAGTCAATTTAGAGAATTCCTGATCATTTAACGAAAACAATATCATCAAGGTAACAATAAGTGTTGTTAAATTGCTTATTTAACAATTTTTCACAATTTGTTAAAATGTTTATATTTTGATCGAATTTATTTTAAAACATGTTGATTTATTTAATAATGTTTGATTCACATAGATTTAATTTCACTTACATTAAGAGTATTGTATCATTATCTGATTGTTGAAGTATTAAGTAATCAGAAATGGATTCAATTTACACTTCATTGTGCAGATTATTATGGAGCGTTACATTATCTATAGTGGTTTGGGATAACAACATCCAAAACGTTCTTTTTGAAATAATTTTCCTGTTATGTGTATAAAAGAGGGACGAAAGATACCAGAGGGACAGTCAAACTCATAGATCGAAAACAAACTGACAACGCCATGGCCAAAAATAAAAAGACAAACAGACAAATAATAGTACAGATGACACAACATAGAAAACCAAAGACTAAGTATAGTGGCGCACTTTCTAAGCTGCATTCGGACCGGTAAACTTGATTTATAAACCTATTACTGCTCAATTTAGTACATTAAAAAGTCAAACATCAAAATACCGAACTTCATTAACATCCCTGTAAATCTCATTTCCAACTAAAACGTATTTTTTTCTTGTTGATTTAGTCATGTGTTGCCATATTTCAATTCAGAGCAATTATTTCATAATTTCATTTCATTTAATGTTATTTGAATTTTGTGTTTTCATTATCTAAATTATTTGAATAATTTTATTTGCATTTTGAAATTACTGTTAACAAAATATTCTCTGTGCATGGGTTGGTAACGACATGAGCCATCATCTTACTTCGACAATAATTTTTGTTTCTTTAATTATGGCTTATCTCTTTAAACTACATAAAGATATATACAGTTATGAACCAGATATTTCATGTAAAAGTAAATACTTTACAATTTAGACGTAAATAACAAACAAGATGTTGATGGTCTAGAAAGCTTCTTTTGCATAAGGTTGATGATATATAACAAGTTTATATAATCTTATATCACCCCGATTTAGAGTACTTGGCATAGCTTACGTTTAACCGTTAAGTATGATCAATCTTTTCGATCTTGTATCGTCTTAAGATTTTCATTACTTAAATGTTCTTGATAGAAAGTGCAAAGCAATCGCTTTGTTATTCTTCATGTCTTTTTTTAATGAATTTAATTCGTGTAAGACTGGAAAAGATATATATCCTTGCCCTTATTGCTAACTAATTTGCTGATTTTGTTTTTTTTTTAAATGAGGTTAATAGTCATACCTGATCCATTATAAAGTTTCGTTTTATAAACTTGTACATGGCTGTTGATATTCCTCTCCTTGAAACGAAGTTGACAGGTTAATGTATGAAACTGCTTACTAACTTTACTCACCGGGAAAGTCCATGTGAACATTCTGCTTGTACATGAGCATTCTGTAGCGGTGCAAACTCGTCGCAATATATAGCAAACACCATGGCTTGCTCGTATGTTTGCTTTTGTAATATTATCTATGATGAACTCTGCAGAATTACCAAACGTTGGCTGCATACTAGTACAATTTAATGTAATACGATCTCCATTCAGACTTTTTTCAGTACTTATTTGAAGGTTAACATATTTAGACATGTTTTGCGACGCTACGTCACTGAGATAGCAGGATAGAAATGTGAAAATAAGATGTTTCATTCTATTAAAACTTCGAGTTACAGTTCACTTCTACAAAAAAAAATTTAGATATCACATAAACATATAGAGTTCCTATACTATATGATAAATCATTGTAAATACCAGTACATCTAATGGATTGAAACAGTTTACTATTTGTTGCTTACTTAATTTTAAAAGTGTTTAATTTTTCTGTTATTTCCATTTTTTCCACGAAATTCCCTTAAGTAAATAGATATTTGAAAAACAATAAGGATGATGATTGGTCAAAGATGTATGTATCTTTATTTTCCTAACGCATTGCATGCATTTTCTAAATAATTGAAGGTTGAATACAGCAATAGTTCTTTGTTGAATCTTAACAAGAAAGGCCATTAATGTCCTGGTGAGAAATTTTTGTAGATCCTGAAGTGATATATTCAAATATGTAGGACTGAGATGTTCGATGGACACGCTAAAGTGTGATGGTCTTCGCCTAAGTGTGATAAACCTTTCGCTAATGTGTGATGGTCTTTATGAAACGTGATTGCTAGTTTAAAATCTGCAGATGTGCAATTATTATGAGAAGTCGTTTTTTTTTTGTTAGTAAGTATAACGTCACAGTACCCAATTGCACCGAGGACCCAAATTGCACGTATTTAGCAAAAGTTTTCAGAGGGACTACACAATTTGATTTTTTTCATTATTTTACATTATGCACGTCTTTCAAATAGGTAAATATATTTAGATATTCACAGATGACGCATTCACTGGAAAAAGTAAAATCAACAGAAATGTCGCCATGCGACGTCCACAAAAAGTCATCTTTTAAAAATGTGCAAATAAAATATGTTACGAGCATCCATTTTTTTTTAAATGATTAGTAAGCATGGAATGATGTCAAATTATTTCAAATATTTGAATAAATAAAACCAAACATCTGTTATTCGATCTTTAAGGATGTGAATATAAGCATGAATGCAATTTTTGTACTCCTCATTACAGACTCATGGATCGTTTAGAGGTCGGTTCAAACCCATTTTTCTATGATTCAATATGCATTCAAAATGAATTTGGTGGAAATATGTAGTAAATAAGGATACATCTACAAAATAAACATAGAATGAAACGTTTGTCTGGATCATAAATAAACGTAGGTGAGGAAACTGTCAAAATAAGTGCAATTTGGATATCCTCGCGTTATCGATTGCATTCATTATTGTCCATAAAAACGTATGGCATTTCGGTATTCATCATATGTTTGTGTATGGTTTATTTTAAAATATATACATTAAAAAAATGTTCTACTGGGATAAGCCTGTTTACTAAACAAATTAGGATCATGTGATAATCGTACACTGTTTTAATATCATCTGTAAGTACCTTGCTTATATGATAGTTTCATCTATAACACATTTATTGTACATCTCTTTAGTCGGTGTTTAAAACATTTGAAATAAAAGCAATAATTTTCATATTATGTTTGTCCCTAGTTACAACTTCATATTAAATGAGATAGCGTCCTATTTAGCTTAGATTTAAATAAATATCTGAAAAGCTGCTCCTAACAAACATATTGACCTCTGCATTGACATGTGACCACTAGAATAGTTGAATACATAGTGTATATAATACACCGCACTTTAGCGTTACAAAAATTGCACTATATAATAACTTTCAAACAAGACAGCGTCGCAATGCACCATTGCACTTCGGTGGGACCAAAAAAGCCATGCTACGTCAAACTATCGCACGTTAGCGTGACCATCGATTGAAGTACCATGGCGAAATATACTGGAAAGCTATCATTACATTTCGTTTTCATTTTTAAACTCTATCAGCTAAGCTACAACTATATTTCATTGGTTTCAAAAGGATCAACCTTGATATATAAAACAGTGCTATTTGCTTTTTTTAATTCTCATGCTATTTTTGTCTTTAATTTTTTTTTTTTTTTTGCAAATGCTACAAACGAGTCCAATTACTGCATATGATCACAAACTAAACAATGTAAAAGGACCGTAACTCACGAGGCTAAACAGACGCTAATTGTATTCAGGCATTGTATTAGCATTACCATAAATGAATTTCCTCTGATATTCTGATATATAAAAATCAAAGTATGGCTATGTATATCTTACATAGAATTCCAATTTTGAAAGAGTCTATCAATTTACTTTTTATTGAAATCCTTTCAATTTCTATTGTTCTGTTATGCCTTGTGTGTCTTGGCATAAGGAACAAAATGCAAAGCCTACTGGTGGATTCCATTGCAAATGATAATATTTTGAATAGTGAAAACATGTATAAAACTTACAAGACAAAACAAACCGCTTAATTTATTCATGGCATTTTCAGTATCACTCCAATATGTTTTCACAGATTTTCAGACTTAAACATTTTTATACAAATAAAAAATTCCCTTTGCCCTTTGTCCCTTGGTGTTAGAAAATTTTTAAGGTGTGGTTAATTAAAGCGGCGAATTTCTAGTACAACGATTCTGACAATCGTTAAATTCTGCCTTCTATCGCGAAAACAAAATCATATTTGACCAGCGTGTTTTTGTAAGCAGCTATGCACGCCTTGAGATCCTTGGATATAATTGATTGGATCATCAAATGTTTGTTTCAATTACGCTGTGGAATTGAGTATAAAGCATAACACTGTTTTCTGGATTGTGATGTCAACGTTCGTCTCACTACAAAATGTTTTATTAAATGATTAACAGTGAATTTTAAATAAAAAACTTAGATTGTCATATAAATGATAAAAATTGATAACATTCGCAAATACACATGCTTCCAGTTATCCAATTTTGAAGTTTCCGATCAGCATAAATAATATATCAGTCAGACATTGTGGGGAGAGTTTTAAACGATAACTTTTGAAATAAATCTGTGATTTTCGGTTTGGTAGATTAATTTTCACTATATTTCATGAAAAGTCATCGCAAATCCTTACCCCTTAATCGAATATTTGTATTGACTGTACTGCAGATAAAAAAAAATCTTGTAAATTGATATGATTATATTCAATTTTCTTTTCAACTGCTTTTATCAAACACAAAAAATACTAATACACAGTAAATTGTTTGAAATACAAATCAAACAGCATCTTCTGTTTTAATTCGGATTAAAAACATTACAGTACGACGTGTTTGTTCTATTCAATTTCAGATGCAAATACACTGTGTTATTCTGTTGATTTTGTTACCCAAATCCTAATACAACTATTCAATGATCCAGATAAAAAATAGAAATAAACTTCGCATGCTTATACAATACTAATAATTATCCTTTTTTTCTGATTATTATATTTCCATATATAAAAACGTTTAAACGTCAAAGGTAGTGATTCCTAAATGTGTACGATATACCTTTAATAAACTAAATCAGCAATATCATTGGTTGTTATTTATGTTTTTTTAGGGTTTTCCTCTAACATTCTTGACAATGGTTTATAACATGACGTGAATTCTTAGGACGGTAAGTTACAAATTCGTCTTATACCATTATAGATTAAAAACAAGTTCATCAGTGAAACATGTTTTTCTAGTATTTGCATTAGTTATCAATTACTGTTTTGTTTTTTTGTTTTTTATCAAACTATTTTTTTTGTATATATTGATATTCTAGACAGATCCTTTAGAAATGTACCTGTCGTATCATGTACAAGTTCAATCGATAATCCTTTGGATACTAATATTAGGTTTTTGGCACAGGTAATTTTGGATATGCACTTTTTGGTTTAAGGTTGTCTCTGCTCTTTGGTCGTGTTGTTGTCTCGTTGACATATTCCCCATTTCCATTCTCAATTTTATTTAACAAAATCAAACCCATATAAATATTAATACTATTTTTCTGAACATTATCATTAATCATTTATTGTTCCGTCGCTGTTGATATTTTGTTTAAATGTATTTTTATCTATAGATATTTGAAACTGTTCATTTAAGTAATATGCCAACCGTTACAGCGACAAGTTCAATTGATAACCGTTTTAAAAACATCATGAATCATGAACATAATACGGTTTTTGATAAAGGTACGGTTTTTTTTTACTTTGCGGTTGAATGTTAACTACGTGATATATACTTAACAAACATCATAAGTAGAAAAAGGTTAAAGACAAAACTTTAACAACACGTCCGTGTGAGTATTCATTTGATAGCCATGAAAATAAGTCAACCTAATGAATAAAGTTGAAAACGCAATACACAGAACATTTTTTCATGATATCTGTTGGCAACCTGTATCAAAGTCATGCTGCAGTTTTTCCATTTTTAACTCATTTTATCGTATTTTCATACTTTCATTAAGCCCTGTCTGCTGATTTGTGAATTGTCCAAATTTACGCATCAAAGCATAGTCAGTAGGTTGGCGTTTTCTACCTCAGCTCTATGTGATTGAACATTGCCGTCCATCAGAACGAGGTGCCTGATCATTGGTTTCTATACCCTATTCAAGTAAATGACCTTATTAAGAAACCAAGGTTTCAACAGCCTCATGCAAAGATGACCTTATATATATTTGACTATCATTTGTAGGTCCTCTTTGGTCATATAATTTTTCAGTCCTTATACATCCTTGGCTTTCGATTATTTCCCTTTGAGTGATCCTGTTGAATGTTACTCGCGAAAAATGCTTCTGATGCATGAAATATATGAAATTTCGTTATTTATGTTTTACAGCACTGGGTCAATGCCCCGGCTGCTGGACTATCAGTCCCCGAGGGTAAGATCAACTCAGTAGTCATTACTTCGGTACTGACATAAATTATGATAAATCAATCATCATGATCATATCGTACTATTTGAGATCTGTTTCTGACCTGTTTATGACACCAATCGCATCCTATTTTTTGAGATCTGTTTTTAAATAACAACTAATAATAAAATCATGTATCTAAGACTAAATAGGTTCTGCTATCAAACTGATAGTTCCAAGAGGTGATTTTGAAGTCTTCCTTTCAAAATGTTTACACCGTTATCAGTTGGTTGACCATTATGGAATATCTGCTTGATAGATGACGACGGATATGGTCCTATTGTCGTAACAACAAACCCTTTATATTTTCCCCGAAAGTGACCGAGTTTATACTTCCACAAGCCACTGATCAGCTTACTTTTTTGGAGTACCTTAGATCACTCACGGATTTTGGTGAGGTTCGTGTAGCTCAGTTTTTAGTTTTTCTAAGGTAGGTTTTAAAGATTGTTCGTTTTTAAGCGTTTTTAGGAATTTTGGCATGGCATTGTAAGTTTGTTGTCGACTTTGATATTAACTAATTGGTGTTTTCTAAAAAAGTATTTGTCAAATATTCCATTTGTTTCATAATAAATAAATAAGAACAAAAAGGTGAGGTAAATCAGAGCGGCGATTATCAAGTTCAAAGATCAGCAAATTTTGTGTTCTTCCATCAGCGTGATTCGAACCCTTGCTTCTATGTCATCGTGGCAACACCGATTGCACCATGTCCACCCTAGAACACTCGACCACCGAGGCTACATAAAAATATAGCTTTCAGTGGTTGATTTAATTCTTTTTCTTGTCGGCTTTATCCAGGGTTGTAACACAGTACATGATGCAGGCGGTGTTGCCAAGATGTCACAGAAGCAAGGGTTCGAATCTTGCTTAGGATAGAATACAAATTTGTTAACACACATTTGAAGATCTAATATTGTTGGACTAAATTTGAGACGTATTATATATATATCATGGTGTTAGCCCTGTACAAGCACGTGTTGTCCAATGTAGAATGTCTGTCATAAAGTTGTCACATTTTAAGACGTGTATTATGAAATTTAGATTTGTGATGGCGGCATGCATATGTTAATTAACTATATCATCCTTAACGACAGACAAATAGATGATCTAAATTGTACACCATCTACTGTCCACTATACATCATGTTACAACCCTAGATAAAGCCGACGAGGGAAGGCATTAAATCGACCAACGAAAGCTTTATTGTCATGTAGCCTAGGTGTTCGAGTGGTCTAGGCATGATGTCACAGAAGCAAGGGTTCGAATCCCGCTGAAGGGAAGAACAATTTTGCAAATATTTGAAGATCTAACATTGTTGGAATGAATTTATATATATATATATTGATTTGCATTTTATCAAGTCATAAATATAAATGACATTTGTATAGCTGTATAACATAAGATGAGAATAGCCGAATACATGCATTTTGTTGAAAATTTTGTACAATAAAATCATTATTGATTTGAAAATATTATGTTTAAGATTATCTTTTCAATTGGAGATATGTAATGATTGAAGCAAAGAAACGTAACTCAATTTAAAATAAGTGCAGAATTTATATCAGTTAACAGTAAGTTTGAATTTAAAAAAAGGTAGAGGTTACTTGTTCAAGTATGTTAAGACTGGTTGAATTTGGTTCTGCCCTTTGATCGAGTATGGTTCAGACTGAAAAACATAGGTCAGGAACTGGTCGAGTATAAGTTAAGTACAGGTCGAGAATAGTGTAAGACTTTTTTTTAGAATGGTTGAGTAATATTTCAGACTTTTCAAGGCAAAGATAAAGGTCCAGTACAAATCAGTAAATTCGAGTATTGTTAAGATGTAGGTCGAGTAAAAGCGTGTACGATTCTGACCAATTCAGAAAAAATCGTTACATTCGAGCACAGATGTAGGCAATTTCAGATTTTGACTGGTTTGTAGTGCAATATTAAGAAATAATAAAAATTGATTGCATACGCAAAAAAAACAGTTAATCGGATTTTGTAATTTACATTCCCGATCAGTTGGAATCAGTCGGGTTGTCGAGTCGTTTTTTAAGTGAACATTTGAACTAAATTTGTGATTTTCCCCTTTGGTATACTTGTATTGATATTCACCTTAATCCGTGTCTAGTGATCGCAAAGCTTTACCCTTTAATTAATGGGCATCATACACAAATAATAACTATCAACTGTAAGTTGTTTTAATTTATTAATACAACTTCTTCGTTAATTCGTTTTAATACTAATTAATATATGTAATACGTCGTCTTTATTCTAATTAAGTCCACATAAAAGAGCATTGTGTTATCTTTTTGATTTCCCTAATATAACAGTCAAACTATTTAATGAATCAGTTAAAATCAATTAAAAATGATATATTCTGAATGATTACACAAAAGTGATAACTAACCTACCTTTAATGAATATTATATTTCCTTACACAACAGAACCAAGACTAAATGATAGTGTGATGAATTGGTTTATATATCTATGATAGTGTTAATCATTGGTAGTTATTTATATTTGTGGTTTTTACCTACCATTCTCGTTAAAAGCTAATCACGTGACATTGTTTATATACTTTTTGATTTTGTAATTCCGTTATTTTGTTTAAATGTTATCTATCGATAGATATTCAAAACTGTTTATTTAGAAATATGCCCATATAATAGACCTTTTCAACAACTCATGACACCGACTTTTGACACCTACAGTTTACAGGAGAAATAGAGAGTTCGTATAGAAGATAAAAATCATTCAGATAGAACATGCATGTAACATAAACGGAGTACTACATATTCGATTTAAACGGTATTATTTGTTAAAAGAAAAGAACGCATATTGTGCAAATAACTATTCTGGATTTCCTGTGTTTCACACCTTTCTTTCGTATAATACTTATCATATATATAAAAATATATTCATAAACCATTTCTCTTTCAATTCTATAAATCTAAAAAAAAAAAAGAAACGGCAATCTTTTCACATCCGAATCTATTGCTTTTTTGGTAATAAGATTGTTGATGTCTAGTTGTACGAATGTTTATGGAAGACTGCTTTGCCTGCCAATATCCGTTAACTCGTTTCTGGAATGTTATTTTATGATTATACATTTTATCCTCTCCATTGTAACAAGTTACGGATAGGACATTGCAACGGGACTATCTGTCTGTCCCTAACGCGTCTAAAACATACTTGTGGACATTGTAGAGGTTACGTTTCAGCAGATCTTCACTATACTTGTTGTACATATTGAATATAATTGACCGTTATACGTTCCCGAATGAATCAGACCTTGTCCCTTTGTTTTTTTTATACTTTTTCTCCGTTCCCGGTTATAATCATCACGGGAAACACGTCTATAGATATAGGAAGATGTGGTATGAGTGCCAATGAGACAACTCTCCATCTAAGTTACAATTTATAAAAGTAAACCAAAATAGGTCAAGGTACGGCCTTCAACACGGAGCATTGGCTCACACCGAACAGCAAGCTATAAAGGGCCCCAAAAAATTAGCATGTTTTAAGAAGCTAGAACTGCTTACCTTGTCGGAGCACTTGCGTTGATCCAAATTTTACGGAGTCAGTGTTTTCTCATATAATTTTGGTCTTCTATGAGAAAATTGCCCATTTCTCTTGACCCCCAATTTTTTATTTTCCCTTTTGTTGATCTACGCTTCAGTTTTCTTCACTATGCGTCCCAATGGTCTTTTTTATTTCACCTCTGACTGAACATAGAGAGAGGTTTTGGATCCGTTAATATATAAAACCCCCGCCGCATAAGTTTTGCCCCTTTTCAAACCTTGGAATATGTTGGTCAATAGTATATTCTTTTTTCGTTAGAATTTTTAGTTTACAATATTATGCTGCGGCCTTGGATTTGATCTCTTTGTTTTGTCGGAGCCGTCAGATCTCGCTGCTTGGTACTGAATTCGAAAATCACGCGTTAACTCTAGATGTCAGTTTTATGTGTTGCATTGTGTGATTTTAAGCTGTTTTGATGCCGTATCCTTTGTCAAAGTCTGTTTTGTGTTATTTGAATTGAAAAAAATATAATCAAAATATGAAATAGGACATTCGCATTATTTAAATGTTCTGTACAAATTGTCATTGAATACACATTTAAGTTGAAAATATAGCATGAGTGAATTAAAAAATTCTACTAAGTAAAAATTACATTGTGAAGGCATCCGAGGCAAAAAATAACGGACTTTGTATAGACGTGTGCCGCCCTTGTCAATAGACATGAAATTATTGTCTGTTTACATATTTACAACTTTTTTTTTTCATTTTGCTACCTTAAAGTAGCTAGATTCTAATCTTCTAAAAATATAGAGTTTAATATTAAAGATTTCCCTTTTATTTATTCATGAGGGTCTGGATGGGGGTTTCTCTACTCTGTATTCTGTTTTTCTTAAGCATTTTTCTTTATTATCTTTTTTTCCCCCATTATTCTCTATTCTTTATTATAATTTAGCACCCCAGTATTCTCTATTCTCTATTTTTTGGGCATATTTTTCTCTTTCCTTTTTTTCCCATGATTCTGTAGTATTGATCTATTTATGTCTGTCGTGTATACGGCATCCAAACCCTTAATCATACTCAATTTAAATATAAAATTAAAGAATTTAAATCATTAAATAGTTATCAAAGATACCAGGTTTATAATTTGATACGACAGACGCGCGTTTCGTCTACACAAGACTCATCAGTGACGCTCATATCAAAATAGTTAAAAAACCAAACAAGTATAAAGTTGAAGAGCATTGAGGACCCAAAATTCCAAAAAAAGTTGTGCCAAATACGGCTGAGTTAATCTATGCCTGGGATAAGAAAATCCTTAGTATTTTGAATAATTCATACTTTTGCAAACAGTAAATTTATAAAAATTACCATATAATTGATATTCATGTCAACACCGAAGTGCTGACTACTGGGCTGGTGATACCCTCGGTGACGAAACGTCCACCAGCAGTGGCATTGACCTAGTGGTGTATGGTTTATAACCAAAAACAAGAAAAATATCGTTGTGGTCAATACAAATACGCAAACATTTTTCCTTTCCATTCAGTTACCGATAACAATTATATCCAACCATTACTACTTTGAGACGACCACTTACATCATACCTGTCGTACTCGTTGTCAACTGTAGGTGTAGATAATTGTTGAAAAGGTCTATTAATAGGGACAGTTCATTCGATAACCCTTTAATAATATAAAAAGATTTTTAGCACAGGTAAGTTTGTGTTTTTACCTTTGGTTTAAATTTGGTATAACGTTATATATCCTGAACCAAATATAAAATGTAGAAAAAATGTCCATGTGAAGTATCGTTTGATAGCCATTAGAAAAAATCAATCTATTAAATAAAGTGGAAATCTATTGGCAACCTATATTGGAGTTATGTAACAGTTTATTTTCGTCTTTGACTCATTTAACCGTCTTTGCATACTTCATATACCTGTATATACAATGTCAGTTAATTTGTGAAATATCCCAATTTATGCATCAACGTATAGTCAGTTGGAAATCGTTTTCTAATGCAGTTCTATCTGGTTGAGCATTGTCGTCCGTTAGATGGATCATTGAATACGTATTTTCATTGATAAATTTCATAACGATTCTAGTTAGATGTGCAATAACGTGTTTTCGATAAAATTTGACTGTTCTTATATAGAAAACGTTTGGAAAGTTCTTTCTTACGGTCCAGTTACAGTAAATGGGCTGTGTCACAGATTTTGCTTAAATTTTGCTTACAACTTTGGCTATTTGAACTATAACTGAAATCAAAACAAAAATGCATTTATCTTTTATCATTTTCAAAAACTATATGTTGTTGATGCAGAGATTTTCTTTTTTATGATGTAAAATAATGAAAGGGTCAACGACTTCAGTTTTAAGGTATCCATCGTTCAAAATGGTTTTGTATGTGAAAACAAATACCACAAAACTTCGAAATAATCGTATCTTGTTGCTGGCTGTAAACTGTTAATATTTGACGTTTTTCATTACGAACTAGGTAAAAAGTAAAATCACAAAAATACAGAACTCCGAGAAAAATTCAAAACGGAAAATCCCCAATCAAATGGCAAAATCAAAAGCTCAAACACATCAAACGACTGGATAACAACTGTCATATTCCTAACAGATTGATTATTAGACAAACCAAAAGTCGGTGACCATATGATTATTTTATATCATTAAAACCGAAATTTATGTATCAAAATCATATACTGTGGATACATTTTTATTCGTAGGATACCAATTTTCGTGGGTTTCGTTGATGAACCACCAATTAAAGTTCAACGAATGACAAGTTTTCAAAAGGCTTGTAGTCAGACTTCGGTTAAACTACGAAATTAGTTATCCTTTTTCCACGAAAATTGGTACCAGGTGTCAGAGTCACATCATAAGAGATCTTATTGCACTAAATTGACACTTTTATTTTTCCTGGTTATTTTATCAACTAAATAGACACAAATTTAAAACTCGTGCAAAACTTTTGATATTACAGGGGCAAATGTCCAAATACTCATATGGTTCGAAACATATACACATTTGGTGCACAAGAGTTCACCCCCGGTTGTTTTTTTCCAATTTCAGCATAAAAAAATAAAATTCAAAAACTTGGAATTCAAGTATCGATGACCCTTTTTTGTGTCATAAAAATGAAGATGCGAAAGTATTGACGAGACTGAACTTAGCAAAATGCTTTCACAACATTGACCAGATATAAAGTGGCAGTTATACCACTGATTAAATGAATTTGCCTCTAAAATTTCTTACCACCCAGATGACATACGGCAGTATTGCGTTTGTCATGTTTTGATTCATTTGATCTCTCTAAAACATTACAAAATAGTGAGAAAAATTAATAAAAATTTAAAACTTTTATTAGTTTTTCTCTGTTCTCATTGCAGACATTTTGTCGCGTAATTTACCCTACGCAAATATTTTACTGCTAATCTAAACATTCAAGGCCAAGACATGCGAAAAAATGAAAACAAGGAACATATAACTGTCATATCGATGACCAAAAAGAGCAAACCAAACCCAAAGCAAAGATTACCCAATATACGGTATTATAAATACAGCGTTATAAGTGCGTACAAATGTCCTTATGAAGTCTTCAGTGTCTTTTTCTGTCGTCTTCAATTTAACGGTATAATCGCATATACAACAGTATAAATTAATGATATACATATTGTTCATATCAATTTTAAATGATATAACATACCACATATATAAGAACTAGTTTTGAAAAACAAACATAACATTAAACATGTTATATGATTATTTAAGATTAAAAGATACAGTATTTTTTCTTTCTAAGGCAAACCATTCAAACGTCTCCCTTGAGTGTCTTATTCAGTTCCACAAATATTGAAAGGAAAAATGTTTCCTTAAAGATTTAAATCAAACAATTTGCAATTGTGTTTGTGTTAACTCATGAATAATATATCTAGTGGTTTGTTATATTGATATTTATAAAATTCACATGTACACGGAAGATATTCAAATTTAAAAGTAGAATAATATCAGTAGTTCAACGAGAATCAATGCCATAACCTTGAATAGTACACACTTTACTGATGTAATCTCATTGCAATTTATACCATAAATCTCAATATAATACATAATATTAATACAATAAACAAATATATATTTGCCGACTGCCCAACGTAATATAGAGGACACCGAATTTATTACGAATAAATAAACATGATAGCATGTGAAAAATAACAGCATGTGTGATATAACCATAAAACATAAATTATTTTGGTGTAATAGATAATAAATTATCAACATTTCTCCATCTTTAACGATCCCGCCGGCCAGGAAAAACCAACAAATGTCGGAAACCTGTGTCCAAATCCTTTGCTCGAAAGACCGTTTCCGGAGTCATACTTGGACAGTATACTTTAAGATATGACATATGACAACAACAAAAATTCATACATGAGCAAATGCATTGCACAAACATAATAAAAACCTAATAAAAAACGAGCTCTGGAATGTTATAAAGAAACGATATATATAAATATCGTTAAGAAACTTGACTGTATCAGTGTTGGGTAGAGAGTGATTACTACACGGGAAAATTTCCCGCTCATTATTACATGTACATGTAAACATGTGATTAATCACATGATTAATCAGACGGAACGTTAGTACAATAATCTTAACATCCCTACATGTAATATAACTTAATTCATCATAGCGCAAAAAACCAGCATAGTCTATCAAAATCATAGTCAAATCTCTAACAATAAGCAAGTCATTTTCAAATTCATTAATCTCACAGAGTTCAAGTATTATATCTGAGCTAACAGGGTCTTTCTTTACGACTGGTTTTCCATTTAATCTTTTACATGATTGAGATAACGAATGAATGTAAGAGTTATTTGTAGGATCAACGTAACCATGAAGTTCATGTACCCACTTTAAAGCATAAATTATCGAATCTAAAGAACAAGGCGATGACTTCTTGTCAATCAAAAATGTTAAAAACAATGAAACGTGAATCGGATCAGCTGGTAATTCGGTAAAACCGTGTCCTTGAGCAAAAGATCTCCAACGATTGTAACTAGCAAAGTACTTTTTTGCGGTATTGTCACTTCTAGACTGAATTAGATAAACTGACATCTTTTCTGCTAAATTTCCAAGTTCACCGGAACATCCTACACCACTCCTCTCTACAATATCCACAACATGTTGCCTCAGTCCTAAACCTGAAAATTGCAAATATGGATCATTAGAATATAATATTCAAAGCGATCAACCTAAATTTAAGTGGCCATTTTCCGAAAATGCCGTTTTTCCCCGCACCCTTTACTATAACTTTGTCATTTGTGAGATAAATTGCATCTGAAACAAAACTCTTGAAAATTTCTTGTGCACAAAGTAAAGGCCAGAATGCCGCCGATTTCCATTCTGGTATAATCAAAATACCATTAGCACGCTCATTGCACATTTTGTTTACAGTTTTTGCAATCAAAGAAGGTGGGGGTACCAACCAATTGTTGTCATTTCCCCAAAATTGACTAAAACTGTCAACTGCTTCAGTTCCTGGGCACCATGCACATGAATTGAAACGCGAACAATGTGTATTGTAATGAGTGGCAAATCTGTCTATGCTACACGGACCCCAAATGTTGTTTAAAAAACTGAATGTTTCATCGTTTAAAGACCAGTCATCGTGATCTGTATAAGACTAAGTTGATCTGCGTACACATTCTGAGCCCGAGGGACCCAGCGAGTCTGAATATAAATGTTTTTCTGTTCACAAGATTCTAAAATATTAATCGCAGTTTTTTGCAGTGACAAATTTCTGCTCCCAACCGTCAAAATACGTGCAACATTTTGATTGTCACTGAACTAATTTGTTCTCCAACAACGAATCTTGAGTATGCAAAACTCTCTTGACGCTTTCAAGTTCACGCCAAGTTGAACTGTCAAAAGGTTCATTTCCTACCCAGTTACCGAATACTTCGGTACTATCATATGTAGAACAAAAAACCACCAAAGCCTACATCTGAGGCGTCACAAAACAAATCGACATCAACATTGTCGTGAAAATCAACTGTGCTTATATTCACACCTTTACTATTCCTTGCTCTGCAAGAAAATCTCCAAAATTCTAACTCATCAATAGCTTCTAATGTGATTTTCACAGAAGCATCCCAGCTTGCTCTACCGTTAACACAAGCATATAAAAATCTTGTTCTCAATCTCACCAGATCACCTTATACTATTTGCATTGATATAAGTTGACCAACTATGCCCGCTTAAATTCGAGCCTTTAACAAAACTTAACCTTTTCCAATCTCAGAAAGTATATAGTTTACAGTTTGCTCTGCTTTATCAATTCTCTCAGAACTGACGAATATTTTACCAGTTTCAGTGTTCCAAATGTAACCTAACCATTTCAATTTTTGACATGGATCCCAAACACATTTTTCATGTGCAATTAAGAAACCTAGCTTTTCAAGTTGAATTTTAACAAACTGACTACTTTTTTGACAAGATTCAAAATCTTTGCCACCTCCCAAACCATCATCTAAAAACATAATAATTTGTGTGCCTTTAGATCTGAGATACTTTACAACTTCTCTAAGAACTTTGGTAAATATGTAACCAGCTGTAGCCAATCCGAATGGCAAGACATTAAAAATGAAATATCTGTTTGCACCATCTATCTCCCATGCAAAACCTAAATATTCTCTGTGCAATTCAACAATCTCTATATGGTGATAAGCACTCTTAAAATCATAACCATATAGAAAAATCATGTTGGTGAAAAATTTCCCTTGCTAACCTTGTGTCTTCATATTTAAATCTAAATGTAAATAAATGAGGATTGATATGTCTACAATCTAATACCAACCTGGGTTCGCTCGATTTGTTAAAAGCAACAGTCAAAGGATTAACTACACAAGGTAATTCATTTAGTTCTGATATACAACCTTTTGAAAGTAAAGTTTTAATTTCTGACTTAACAAAACTTGCATTATCAAGAGATGATCTGTTATTTCTAATAATTTTATGTTCTGGTTCTGTTTTGAAAGGTATCTTATACCCGTTTTGTAATACATCAATTATATGTGTATTATCTGTGATAAATCTCCATTCATCGATAGCATTTTTCAATCTACCTACTGGACTAACCAGCTTTTCCACATTAGTAACAAGATCAACAGGTTGTATACAATCAATTGTAATTGAAACCGTCTCATTGGCGTTTCTTATTTTTGAATTATTGCAATAAAAATTAGCATCTGAGCTACAAAATAAGCTTGAACTATCCAAGTTTGATAAATAGAAAGAATTACTTATCTTTTGTTTCTTATCAGGACAATTATCTGCCCAGTGCCCCCTTTTTCTGCAACTGAAACATTTTCCTGGCTTAACGGAATCATCTTTCTCTGCATTCCTGGCATAAGGAACTTGTCTAGATTTGATGTTTTTCTTGGTTTTCTCTGCTTTACTCTTGCGCTCTGCTCTAGATTGAGCTCTTAACATTTTTCTCTCATCTTCGGAGTCTTCTGCTATTGGCTTGGCAACATACTCATTTACCACTTTACATCCGAGTTGAGAAGAATCTGCAAGTTTAATCAACTTTTGTCTCTCTTGCACAATGTCAATACCTTCTGAAATCCTGGATTTAGCGTTTTGTACGGTCGCTCTCGTCAAATCTTGAACTTCTAAGCTTGACTTCGCCTCCTTCAGTTTTTTTAGAACCTTCACACCATACTTCAATTGGTTGTCATTGCCTTTCCTCTGAAAAGTATAGTTATCGGTCAGAGTTTCCTCCATTTTGGAACGTTAGTACAATAATTTTCCTCTATACTGCCAAACGCGTAAAATTATAAATATTACAGAGTCGATCAATTCATTCAAATCGGCATTCACAAGTATTTAAAAATAATCAGTATCTGATTATTTTTACATGATAGTTAATGCTAATTTAACGCATAGTAATTCAAATAAATGCATATCAATGCATCTTGCGCGGTATATTAATCTGATATAAAAATTGAATTTTTCCTACAATATTTATTGAAAACGTCTTCTCGGTGTACGATCGTATAATGTGCTATTCTAATTGTTACATTATCGTCACCTTTTTTAATGTAAACACCGGAACGCGTTCTGGAATATTATTTTCATGTGGCCTTTTTCTTAACCAAAGAATTATTTTCAACAATATTTTAAATGTTATATCAGCGAAAGTTTTTCCACGTAATTGTAATTATGAGCAGCATGATAGGTGGAGCAATAAGACAGGATCTACTTCCCCTTCCGAGGCACATGAAATCAACAAAAGTGTATTGTGGGATTTGTATTCTTAATTTTTCTGTGTAGTTTTTTTAAAACTTCCTTGTATTTTTTTTACTGTATTGGCTTTGTCAGTTTCTCTAAATTTATGCGTCTTTTAAATAAAATTGAGAATGGAAATGGGGAATGTGTCAAAGAGACAACGACCCGACCATAGAGCAGACAACAGCCGAAGGCCACCAATGGGTCTTCAATGCAGCGAGAAACTCCCGCACCCGGAGGCGTCCTTCAGCTGGCCCCTAAACAAATATGTATACTAGTTCAGTGATAATGGACGTCATACTAAACTCCAAATCATACACAGGAAACTAAAATTAAAAATGATACAAGACTAACAAAGGCCAGAGGCTCCTGACTTGGGACAGGCGCAAAAATGCGGCGGGGTTAAACATGTTTTTTGAGATCTCAACCCTCCCCCTATACCTCTAGCCAATGTAGTAAAAACAAACGCACAACAGTACGCACAGTAAAACTCAGTATATGAGAAGTCCGAGTCCGATGTCAGAATAGGAAACAAAAGAAAATAAACAAAATGACAATAATACATAAATAACAACAGACTACTAGCAGTTACTGACATGCCAGCTCCAGACCTCAATTAAACTGATTGAAAGATTATGTCTTCATCATATGAATATCAGGCACAATCCCTCCTGTTAGGGGTTTAGTATTATACCGTCATAAAATATATGAGAAGAACATAACCCGTGTCATGCCAACAACTGGTTTTAGAATAAATGTGTTTAATTCCGATGCAAAGACCCTATAAGTGAATCAATATTAAAGCCAAAATATGCAATCTTTAATGACCTGACAACAGTATCGTAACTATATTCCTTCTTAATAAGTCTGTTTAAAGGTTTTGTTAGCTTTAGAGGTGAATACTGACATTTTTGTGCTTTGTAAAGAATATTACCATAAAAGATTGGATGTGAAATACCCGAACGTATAAGATGTCTGCATGTTGAGTTATATTTACGAATGAAGTCCTTGTACCTATGATAAAATTTAGTAAATGTTTTGACTAGTTTATGATATCGAAAACCCTGGTGTAATAATTTTTTCAGTAATACATAAATTTCTCTCGCTAAAATCTAATACGTTGTTACATACACGAGCGAATCGTACAAGTTGAGATATATAAACACCATAAGATGGTGACAAGGGAACGTCACCATCTAAAAATGGATAATTAACGATAGGAAATGAAAAATCATCTCTTTTATCATAAATTTTTGTATTAAGCTTCCCGTTAATGATATAGATATCAAGATCGAGGAAGGGACAGTGGTCATTGTCTATTAGTAACCAGAATATTTTTGTTCTGTTTCAATTTTCTCAAAATTATAAAATAAATTCATATCAAATAATCTGACCTTCAAGTAATTTAAATATGTCCGTGAAACATTTCATCTATGTTCATTTGAAATATTAGACGATAATTTTGGTATTGAGGTGTATAAATAACAATATCTTTCATTGGAATTCTCTGTCAACTTGATTATTTTAAGCCAGTATTTAACATTATCTAGAATTTGATCAAAGACTTTCTAGCTGAAATATTCATGAAAAGGTACATTGGAAGCAGATCTATACCAATACCAAGATCATTTTAATCCACTGAAGATCAAACCTACGACACCTGCACTGCTGACAAAGCAGTTCTTAATCTATTAGGCTAGATCAATGCAAATGTCTGACATCTTGTAATTATCATTCTTTCATTGTTTGTTTATGGTAAACCACAATTAAGATTGTATTGGTTTAATTATGTAACTGGTTTAATTACAATGCTTTTTTTTTAAAACAAAAACATACATGTATTGGTATGTTCTTCAAAAAGATCAATTCAATACTCCATTGAAACTGAAGACAATTTAAACAACATGACCGATAATAATTGCATTTAGATAACTTGTAAGGAGAAAGGGATGGTTGAAGTTTCAAACTAATTTTCACACTTTTTAACTGGCTCTGTATCTTTGTTGCTGCAAAATGTCATAAATTCCAGTAATTGCTGTTTGCATATATATATTCAACTGCACATACTTTTGTGGGGCAATGATGGATTATGTTATGCATGTACATACATGTATATTATTGAATAAATTTACAAGATATTTTCATTTCAATTGATGTTCAGTCATCTGATCAAACAAAACCTTGCATTAAAGTATTGTCATTTATGATAAGTTTGTCACAAAGATATAAAAGGTAGAAAACAAGGTTATCCATATAAACTTTACATGGAATCCTGGTACAGAAAAAAGATATATATATATATAAAGAGCTGGTTTTCTCTGGATTTGTTTAACAGGTGAGATCATGATCAAGAGTTTGATAAAGTGTGTATTCAATCTTTATATAAGAGTTGAAATAATGTCTTTGTAAGACATTTCAACAATTTTGTGTTGTTAATGATTGTTATTACCCATAAAAAAATTCACAAAAATTGTTTCTACTATGTCTCAAATATAATGAAACATAAGCAAACAAATATTTATCTTTGTATACATCATGTATATTTTATACTTCTACATACATTGCATGTTCATTCAAAACATTAAATAAGTTTTTCAACTTTTAAAGAAAATTTAAATCCAGAAATGATATAAATATTCTGATAAAATGATGAGGTCAGCATTCTTTCTAACACCTATATACTTGCATTTTTTCATAGGTAAATATTTCTCTATCACAAACCCTCCCTTTAAATCAGATCATCAAAATGTTTAGTTTATTAAATAGACTTGTGGATTTATTTTAGCAGATAGTTTTATCTTCCCGAAATATATGTATGCAATAAATATTGACATTGGGGTCGAATGTAAAAATAATAAAAACTTTTAGGATAGATAACATTCTCTATGACTGTGTCAGTCTGAAATGGTCATCTCTTATTAATTGATAAATTATATATTTGACCAGGAAAAGATAGTTTTTAGAAGCGGGGTAAAATATCAAAATTCAAAAAGGACCTTTTACATAAGGGGGAATACAATTGTATATTACATGTACATGTACAGACACTAAATGCAGTTTTCAACAATAGTAGTCATGGCCACCAATGGGTCTTCAATGCAGTGAGAAACTCCCGCACCCGGAGGCGTCCTTCAGCTGGCCCCTAAACAAATATGTATACTAGTTCAGTGATAATGGACGTCATACTAAACTCCAAATTATACACAGGAAACTAAAAATAAAAATGATACAAGACTAACAAAGGCCAGAGGCTCCTGACTTGGGACAGGCGCAAAAATGCGGCGGTTTTAAACATGTTTTTTGAGATCTCAACCCTCCCCCTATACCTCTAGCCAATGTAGTAAAAACAAACGCACAACAGTACGCACAGTAAAACTCAGTATATGTGAGGTCCGAGTCCGATGTCAGAATAGGAAACAAAAGAAAATAAACAAAATGACAATAATACATAAATAACAACAGACTACTAGCAGTTACTGACATGCCAGCTCCAGAACTCAATTAAACTGATTGAAAGATTATGTCTTCATCATATGAATATCAGGCACAATCCCTCCTGTTAGGGGTTTAGTATTATACCGTCATAAAATATATGAGAAGAACATAACCCGTGTCATGCCAACAACTGGTTTTAGAATAAATGTGTTTAATTCCGATGCAAAGACCCTATAAGTGAATCAATATTAAAGCCAAAATATGCAATCTTTAATGACCTGACAACAGTATCGTGACTATATCCCTTCTTAATAAGTCTGTTTAAAGGTTTTGTTAGCTTTAGAGGTGAATACTGAAATGTTTGTGCTTTGTAAAGAATATTACCATGAAAGATTGGATGTGAAATACCCGAACGTACAAGATGTCTGCATGTTGAGTTATATTTACGAATGATGTCCTTGTACCGATGATAAAATTTAGTAAATGTTTTGACTAGTTAATGATATCGAAAACCCTGGTGTAATAATTTTTCAGTAATACATAAATTGACAAGGGAACGTCACCATCTAAAAATGGATAATTAACGATAGGAAATGAAAAATCATCTCTTTTATCATAAATTTTTGTATTAAGCTTCCCGTTAATGATATAGATATCAAGATCGAGGAAGGGACAGTGGTCATTGTCTATTAGTAACCAGAATATTTTGTTCTGTTTCAATTTTCTCAAATTTATAAAATAAATTCATATCAAATAATCTGACCTTTAAGTTATTTGAATATGTCCATGAAACATTTCATCTATGTTCATTTGAAATATTAGACGATAATTTTGGTATTGAGGTGTATAAATAACAATATCTTTCATTGGAATTCTTTGTCAACTTACTTGTTTTAAGCCAGTATTTAACATTATCTAGAATTTGATCAAAGACTTTCTAGCTGAAATATTCATGAAAAGGTACATTGGAAGCAGATCTATACCAATACCAAGATCATTTTAATCCACTGAAGATCAAACCTACGACACCTGCACTGTTGACAAAGCAGTTCTTAATCTATTAGGCTAGATCAATGCAAATGTCTGACATCTTGTAATTATCATTCTTTCATTGTTTGTTTATGGTAAACCACAATTAAGATTGTATTGGTTTAATTATGTAACTGGTTTAATTACAATGCTTTTTTTTAAAACAAAAACATACATGTATTGGTATGTTCTTCAAAAAGATCAATTCAATACTCCATTGAAACTGAAGACAATTTAAACAACATGACCGATAATAATTGCATTTAGATAACTTGTAAGGAGAAAGGGATGGTTGAAGTTTCAAACTAATTTTCACACTTTTTAACTGGCTCTGTATCTTTGTTGCTGCAAAATGTCATAAATTCCAGTAATTGCTGTTTGCATATATATATTCAACTGCACATACTTTTGTGGGGCGATGATGGATTATGTTGTGCATGTACATACATGCATATATTTGAATAAATTTACAAGATATTTTCATTTCAATTGATATTCAGTCATCTGATCAAACAAAACCTTGCATAAAAGTATTGTCATTTATGATAAGTTTGTCACAAAGATATAAAAGGTAGAAAACAAGGTTATCCATATAAACTTTACATGGAATCCTGGCACAGAAAAAAGATATATATATATATAAAGAGCTGGTTTTCTCTGGATTTGTTTAACAGGTGAGATCATGATCAAGAGTTTGATAAAGTGTGTATTCAATCTTTATATAAGAGTTGAAATAATGTCTTTGTAAGACATTTCAACAATTTTGTGTTGTTAATGATTGTTATTACCCATAAAAAAATTCACACAAATTGTTTCTACTATGTCTCAAATATAATGAAACATAAGCACACAATGATTTATCTTTGTATATATCATGTATATTTTATACTTCTACATACATTGCATGTTCATTCAAAACATTAAATAAGTTTTTTCAACTTTTAAAGAAAATTTAAATCCAGAAATGAAATAAATATTCTGATAAAATGATGAGGTCAGCATTCTTTCTAACACCTATATACTTGCATTTTTTCATAGGTAAATATTTCTCTATCACAAACCCTCCCTTTAAATCAGATCATCAAAATGTTTAGTTTATTAAATAGACTTGTGGATTTATTTTAGCAGATAGTTTTATCTTCCCGAAATATATGTATGCAATAAATATTGACATTGGGGTCGAATGTAAAAATAATAAAAACTTTTAGGATAGATAAAATTCTCTATGACTGTGTCAGTCTGAAATGGTCATCTCTTATTAATTGATAAATGATATATTTGACCAGGAAAAGATAGTTTTTAGAAGCGGGGTAAAATATCAAAATTCAAAAAGGACCTTTTACATAAGGGAGAATACAATTGTATATTACATGTAAATGTACAGACACTAAATGCAGTTTTCAACAATAGTAGTCATGGCCACCAATGGGTCTTCAATGCAGCGAGAAACTCCCGCACCCGGAGGCGTCCTTCAGCTGGCCCCTAAACAAATATGTATACTAGTTCAGTGATAATGGACGTCATACTAAACTCCAAATTATACACAGGAAACTAAAATTAAAAATGATACAAGACTAACAAAGGCCAGAGTCTCCTGACTTGGGACAGGCGCAAAAATGCGGTGGGGTTTAAAATGTTTTTTGAGATCTCAACCCTCCCCCTATACCTCTAGCCAATGTAGTAAAAACAAATGCACAACAGTACGCACAGTAAAACTCAGTATATGAGAAGTCCGAGTCCGATGTCAGAATAGGAAACAAAAGAAAATAAACAAAATGACAATAATACATAAATAACAACAGACTACTAGCAGTTACTGACATGCCAGCTCCAGAACTCAATTAAACTGATTGAAAGATTATGTCTTCATCATATGAATATCAGGCACAATCCCTCCTGTTAGGGGTTTAGTATTATACCGTCATAAAATATATGAGAAGAACATAACCCGTGTCATGCCAACAACTGGTTTTAGAATAAATGTGTTTAATTCCGATGCAAAGACCCTATAAGTGAATCAATATTAAAGCCAAAATATGCAATCTTTAATGACCTGACAACAGTATCGTAACTATATCCCTTCTTAATAAGTCTGTTTAAAGGTTTTGTTAGCTTTAGAGGTGAATACTGACATTTTTGTGCTTTGTAAAGAATATTACCATAAAAGATTGGATGTGAAATACCCGAACGTACAAGATGTCTGCATGTTGAGTTATATTTACGAATGATGTCCTTGTACCGATGATAAAATTTAGTAAATGTTTTGACTAGTTTATGATATCGAAAACCCTGGTGTAATAATTTTTCAGTAATACATAAATTGACAAGGGAACGTCACCATCTAAAAATGGATAATTAACGATAGGAAATGAAAAATCATCTCTTTTATCATAAATTTTTGTATTAAGCTTCCCGTTAATGATATAGATATCAAGATCGAGGAAGGGACAGTGGTCATTGTCTATTAGTAACCAGAATATTTTGTTCTGTTTCAATTTTCTCAAATTTATAAAATAAATTCATATCAAATAATCTGACCTTTAAGTTATTTAAATATGTCCATGAAACATTTCATCTATGTTCATTTGAAATATTAGACGATAATTTTGGTATTGAGGTGTATAAATAACAATATCTTTCATTGGAATTCTTTGTCAACTTACTTGTTTTAAGCCAGTATTTAACATTATCTAGAATTTGATCAAAGACTTTCTAGCTGAAATATTCATGAAAAGGTACATTGGAAGCAGATCTATACCAATACCAAGATCATTTTAATCCACTGAAGATCAAACCTACGACACCTGCACTGTTGACAAAGCAGTTCTTAATCTATTAGGCTAGATCAATGCAAATGTCTGACATCTTGTAATTATCATTCTTTCATTGTTTGTTTATGGTAAACCACAATTAAGATTTTATTGGTTTAATTATGTAACTGGTTTAATTACAATGCTTTTTTTTAAAACAAAAACATACATGTATTGGTATGTTCTTCAAAAAGATCAATTCAATACTCCATTGAAACTGAAGACAATTTAAACAACATGACCGATAATAATTGCATTTAGATAACTTGTAAGGAGAAAGGGATGGTTGAAGTTTCAAACTAATTTTCACACTTTTTAACTGGCTCTGTATCTTTGTTGCTGCAAAATGTCATAAATTCCAGTAATTGCTGTTTGAATATACATATTCAACTGCACATACTTTTGTGGGGCGATGATGGATTATGTTGTGCATGTACATACATGCATATATTTGAATAAATTTACAAGATATTTTCATTTCAATTGATATTCAGTCATCTGATCAAACAAAACCTTGCATAAAAGTATTGTCATTTATGATAAGTTTGTCACAAAGATATAAAAGGTAGAAAACAAGGTTATCCATATAAACTTTACATGGAATCCTGGTACAGAAAAAAGATATATATATATATAAAGAGCTGGTTTTCTCTGGATTTGTTTAACAGGTGAGATCATGATCAAGAGTTTGATAAAGTGTGTATTCAATCTTTATATAAGAGTTGAAATAATGTCTTTGTAAGACATTTCAACAATTTTGTGTTGTTAATGATTGTTATTACCCATAAAAAAATTCACAAAAATTGTTTCTACTATGTCTCAAATATAATGAAACATAAGCACACAATGTCTTTGTATATATCATGTATATTTTATACTTCTACATACATTGCATGTTCATTCAAAACATTAAATAAGTTTTTTCAACTTTTAAAGAAAATTTAAATCCAGAAATGAAATAAATATTCTGATAAAATGATGAGGTCAGCATTCTTTCTAACACCTATATACTTGCATTTTTTCATAGGTAAATATTTCTCTATCACAAACCTTCCCTTTAAATCAAATCATCAAAATGTTTAGTTTATTAAATAGACTTGTGGATTTATTTTAGCAGATAGTTTTATCTTCCCGAAATATATGTATGCAATAAATATTGACATTGGGGTCGAATGTAAAAATAATAAAAACTTTTAGGATAGATAAAATTCTCTATGACTGTGTCAGTCTGAAATGGTCATCTCTTATTAATTG
Source organism: Mytilus californianus (assembly GCF_021869535.1). NCBI lineage: Eukaryota > Metazoa > Mollusca > Bivalvia > Mytilida > Mytilidae > Mytilus > Mytilus californianus. The sequence goes on along the minus strand of NW_026262734.1, from coordinate 91,449,046 downwards.
ATAAATGATATGTTTGACCAGGGAGAGATAGTTTTTAGAAGCGGGGGTAAAATATCAAAATTCAAAAAGGACCTTTCACATAAGGGGGAATACAATTGTATATTACATGTACATGTACAGACACTAAATGCAGTTTTCAACAATAGTAGTCATGGCCACCAATGGGTCTTCAATGCAGTGAGAAACTCCCGCTACCGGAGGCGTCCTTCAGCTGGCCCCTAAACAAATATGTATACTAGTTCAGTGATAATGGACGTCATACTAAACTCCAAATTATTCACAGGAAACTAAAATTAAAAATGATACAAGACTAACAAAGGCCAGAGGCTCCTGACTTGGGACAGACTCAAAAATGCGGCGGTTTTAAACATGTTTTTTGAGATCTCAACCCTCCCCCTATACCTCTAGCCAATGTAGTAAAAACAAACGCACAACAGTACGCACAGTAAAACTCAGTATATGTGAGGTCCGAGTCCGATGTCAGAATAGGAAACAAAAGAAAATAAACAAAATGACAATAATACATAAATAACAACAGACTACTAGCAGTTACTGACATGCCAGCTCCAGAACTAAATTAAACTGATTGAAAGATTATGTCTTCATCATATGAATATCAGGCACAATCCCTCCTGTTAGGGGTTTAGTATTATACCGTCATAAAATATATGAGAAGAACATAACCCGTGTCATGCCAACAACAGGTTTTAGAATAAATGTGTTTAATTCCGATGCAAAGACCCTATAAGTGAATCAATATTAAAGCCAAAATATGCAATCTTTAATGACCTGACAACAGTATCGTAACTATATCCCTTCTTAATAAGTCTGTTTAAAGGTTTTGTTAGCTTTAGAGGTGAATACTGACATTTTTGTGCTTTGTAAAGAATATTACCATAAAAGATTGGATGTGAAATACCCAAACGTACAAGATGTCTGCATGTTGAGTTATATTTACGAATGATGTCCTTGTACCGATGATAAAATGTAGTAACTGTTTTGACTAGTTTATGATATCGAAAACCCTGGTGTAATTATTTTTCAGTAATACATAAATTTATCTCGCTAAAATCTAAAACGTTGTTACATACACGAGCGAATCGTACAAGTTGAGATATATAAACACCATCTAAAAATGGATAATTAACGATAGGAAATGAAAAATCATCATTTTATCCTAAATTTTTGTATTAAGCTTCCCGTTAATGATATAGATATCAAGATCGAGGAAGGGACAGTGGTCATTGTCTATTAGTTACCAGAATATTTTGTTCTGTTTCAATTTTCTCAAATTTATAAAATAAATTCATATCAAATAATCTGACCTTTAAGTTATTTAAATATGTCCATGAAACATTTCATCTATGTTCATTTGAAATATTAGACGATAATTTTGGTATTGAGGTGTATAAATAACAATATCTTTCATTGGAATTCTTTGTCAACTTACTTGTTTTAAGCCAGTATTTAACATTATCTAGAATTTGATCAAAGACTTTCTAGCTGAAATATTCATGAAAAGGTACATTGGAAGCAGATCTATACCAATACCAAGATCATTTTAATCCACTGAAGATCAAACCTACGACACCTGCACTGTTGACAAAGCAGTTCTTAATCTACTAGGCTAGATCAATGCAAATGTCTGACATCTTGTAATTATCATTCTTTCATTGTTTGTTTATGGTAAACCACAATTAAGATTGTATTGGTTTAATTAAGTAACTGGTTTAATTACAATGCTTTTTTTTTAAACAAAAACATACATGTATTGTTATGTTCTTCAAAAAGATCAATTCAATACTCCATTGAAACTGAAGACAATTTAAACAACATGACTGATAATAATTGCATTTAGATAACTTGTAAGGAGAAAGGGATGGTTGAAGTATCAAAGTAATTTTCAGCCTTTTTAACTGGCTCTGTATCTTTGTTGCTGCAAAATGTCATAAATTCCAGTAATTGCTGTTTGCATATATATATTCAACTGCACATACTTTTGTGGGGCAATGATGGATTATGTTGTGCATGTACATACATGTATATTATTGAATAAATTTACAAGATATTTTCATTTCAATTGATATTCAGTCATCTGATCAAACAAAACCTTGCATTAAAGTATTGTCATTTATGATAAGTTTGTCACAAAGATATAAAAGGTAGAAAACAAGGTTATCCATATAAACTTTACATGGAATCCTGGTACAGAAAAAAGATATATATATATATAAAGAGCTGGTTTTCTCTGGATTTGTTTAACAGGTGAGATCATGATCAAGAGTTTGATAAAGTGTGTATTCAATCTTTATATAAGAGTTGAAATAATGTCTTTGTAAGACATTTCAACAATTTTGTGTTGTTAATGATTGTTATTACCCATAAAAAAATTCACAAAAATTGTTTCTACTATGTCTCAAATATAATGAAACATAAGCACACAATGATTTATCTTTGTATATATCATGTATATTTTATACTTGTACATACATTGCATGTTCATTCAAAACATTAAATAAGTTTTTTCAACTTTTAAAGAAAATTTAAATCCAGAAATGAAATAAATATTCTGATAAAATGATGAGGTCAGCATTCTTTCTAACACCTATATACTTGCATTTTTTCATAGGTAAATATTTCTCTATCACACACCCTCCCTTTAAATCAGATCATCAAAATGTTTAGTTTATTAAATAGACTTGTGGATTTATTTTAGCAGATAGTTTTATCTTCCCGAAATATATGTATGCAATAAATATTGACATTGGGGTCGAATGTAAAAATAATAAAAACTTTTAGGATAGATAAAATTCTCTATGACTGTGTCAGTCTGAAATGGTCATCTCTTATTAATTGATAAATGATATATTTGACCAGGAAAAGATAGTTTTTAGAAGCGGGGTAAAATATCAAAATTCAAAAAGGACCTTTTACATAAGGGGGAATACAATTGTATATTACATATAAATGTACAGACACTAAATGCAGTTTTCAACAATAGTAGTCATGGCCACCAATGGGTCTTCAATGCAGCGAGAAACTCCCGCACCCGGAGGCGTCCTTCAGCTGGCCCCTAAACAAATATGTATACTAGTTCAGTGATAATGGACGTCATACTAAACTCCAAATTATACACAGGAAACTAAAATTAAAAATGATACAAGACTAACAAAGGCCAGAGTCTCCTGACTTGGGACAGGCGCAAAAATGCGGTGGGGTTTAAAATGTTTTTGGAGATCTCAACCCTCCCCCTATACCTCTAGCCAATGTAGTAAAAACAAATGCACAACAGTACGCACAGTAAAACTCAGTATATGAGAAGTCCGAGTCCGATGTCAGAATAGGAAACAAAAGAAAATAAACAAAATGACAATAATACATAAATAACAACAGACTACTAGCAGTTACTGACATGCCAGCTCCAGAACTCAATTAAACTGATTGAAAGATTATGTCTTCATCATATGAATATCAGGCACAATCCCTCCTGTTAGGGGTTTAGTATTATACCGTCATAAAATATATGAGAAGAACATAACCCGTGTCATGCCAACAACTGGTTTTAGAATAAATGTGTTTAATTCCGATGCAAAGACCCTATAAGTGAATCAATATTAAAGCCAAAATATGCAATCTTTAATGACCTGACAACAGTATCGTAACTATATCCCTTCTTAATAAGTCTGTTTAAAGGTTTTGTTAGCTTTAGAGGTGAATACTGACATTTTTGTGCTTTGTAAAGAATATTACCATAAAAGATTGGATGTGAAATACCCGAACGTACAAGATGTCTGCATGTTGAGTTATATTTACGAATGATGTCCTTGTACCGATGATAAAATTTAGTAAATGTTTTGACTAGTTTATGATATCGAAAACCCTGGTGTAATAATTTTTCAGTAATACATAAATTTCTCTCGCTAAAATCTAAAACGTTGTTACATACACGAGCGAATCGTACAAGTTGAGATATATAAACACCATAAGATGGTGACAAGGGAACGTCACCATCTAAAAATGGATAATTAACGATAGGAAATGAAAAATCATCATTTTATCCTAAATATTTGTATTAAGATTCCCGTTAATGATATAGATATCAAGATCGAGGAAGGGAGAGTGGTCATTGTCTATTAGTAACCAGAATATTTTGTTCTGTTTCAATTTTCTCAAATTTATAAAATAAATTCATATCAAATAATCTGACCTTTAAGTTATTTAAATATGTCCATGAAACATTTCATCTATGTTCATTTGAAATATTAGACGATAATTTTGGTATTGAGGTGTATAAATAACAATATCTTTCATTGGAATTCTTTGTCAACTTACTTGTTTTAAGCCAGTATTTAACATTATCTAGAATTTGATCAAAGACTTTCTAGCTGAAATATTCATGAAAAAGTACATTGGAAGCAGATCTATACCAATACCAAGATCATTTTAATCCACTGAAGATCAAACCTACGACACCTGCACTGTTGACAAAGCAGTTCTTAATCTACTAGGCTAGATAAATGCAAATGTCTGACATCTTGTAATTATCATTCTTTCATTGTTTGTTTATGGTAAACCACAATTAAGATTGTATTGGTTTAATTATGTAACTGGTTTAATTACAATGCTTTTTTTTAAACAAAAACATACATGTATTGTTATGTTCTTCAAAAAGATCAATTCAATACTCCATTGAAACTAAAGACAATTTAAACAACATGACTGATAATAATTGCATTTAGATAACTTGTAAGGAGAAAGGGATGGTTGAAGTATCAAAGTAATGTTCAGCCTTTTTAACTGGCTCTGTATCTTTATTGCTGCAAAATGTCATAAATTCCAGTAATTGCTGTTTGCATATATATATTCAACTGCACATACTTTTGTGGGGCAATGATGGATTATGTTGTGCATGTACATACATGTATATTATTGAATAAATTTACAAGATATTTTCATTTCAATTGATATTCAGTCATCTGATCAAACAAAACCTTGCATTAAAGTATTGTCATTTATGATAAGTTTGTCACAAAGATATAAAAGGTAGAAAACAAGGTTATCCATATAAACTTTACATGGAATCCTGGTACAGAAAAAAGATATATATATATATAAAGAGCTGGTTTTCTCTGGATTTGTTTAACAGGTGAGATCATGATCAAGAGTTTGATAAAGTGTGTATTCAATCTTTATATAAGAGTTGAAATAATGTCTTTGTAAGACATTTCAACAATTTTGTGTTGTTAATGATTGTTATTACCCATAAAAAAATTCACGAAAATTGTTTCTACTATGTCTCAAATATAATTTGACCTGCATTGTTATTCTTAAAATCTGACAGACTATTCAAATGTTTAAAATGCAATTGTTTGTAATAGTGTAACATGCATAGGAATTATGTCATTGTTGAAGATTAGCATTTATATAAAAAATAACATGAAGTAACTAAAATCCTCTTTTTTTATTATAAAAATGGGAAAGGATAAATATGTTCAGAAGTCCATATACTAAACTTCTGTGGTGTAGTTTTCCATAACAAATGTTCCTCAAATTTGAAATTAAAGAAAAAAAAACAAAGTCATGAAACAGTGTTTTTTGTGTGTTCTACACCTTTTAATCACAACATGACCTTCAACATCATTCAGGATAAAGACAGTCGGAGTCCCAATGCTAATTTGAATTTTTTGATTCCAGTAGATAATTTAAAAAAAGATATTTGCCATGGTATTAGATATATTAATTGAGTAACTGTAACATGTGTAAGTCATTCCCATGCAACCCCATTTCTCATAAAGTATTTACTTTTTTAAAGTTCAGTAGTTTTTCAAGTGTTTATTTATTACTTCTAAATCACTCTCTGCTATTTGAAAACCGAAACCCTTATATATATTTTGACTTCAAACAGGTGCATAAACTTCACAATCCAGTTGAATCAGTTTTAAAACAAATTGAAAGCATTAATTGGTTACAGCCCTTGGATTCCATTGGACTAAGAATCAATAGCACTGATGACCTAGTTTTATGATTTGGGGATCACTACCCTGCTGATTTTTATCTTCTGTCTATTGGTGTATTTAGGTAGCTTATAAGGTCCCAACTCACTCCTACGCCCAAAATACAGGTATTCATTACCAAATAAGGTACAAATCAACCACAGTTTGTTGTTTACTTACAAGGTGAGTGATTTCACACTACATAAATCTGATGATTTAATGACAATCGGTTAATACACAATCATACATACTTCGTTAACTGTCATTCATAGTGATTAAATCATACAATCATGTGATTATATCAAAATAATTTAACATTCATCATTAAAATTAGGTAATAGTTTTGTTCTTTCTATGTACGAATTATCACCTATTGTAGTTGTCACAAGTCGTTACTTTCAATTCATTTCATTAACCAGTAAAAACTTCTTAGAAAGCCAAAAGGACATTTAATATAAACATCTGATTTATAATGTACATGTACTTGTTAAATTACTTATGGTTTAAATCTACAGGAAACTCAAATGTAAATAAAAAACCCTTTAAAACTGCCTACTATTATCATGATGCATGTATAAATTTGATTTTTTTTTTTACATTTCACAGAATTACCAGAAAGGTAGTTTTATTTACAAGGAACGTTTTTAATCTGAAACTATTAGATAATTATCACAAAACCTTACCCATAAATATTTCTGGAAATGCAGTTTTCAACAATAGTAGTCATGGCAAATAACTTGGTTACATTGCAAATAACGGATGTAAAGGTCATGTTTGTTTTCCTAAATGTTTTGAGTCAAGTCAACTTTTCAGAAAAATTATCAGGCAGACAGAAAGAAAAACAAAATATACAAACTAATCAATTTAACCCCATTTAACAACATAATTATTCTTTTTCAATAAATACATATTGATATATAAATAGAATGTTATTATTTTGAAGCAAATACAAATTTAGGAGATACATATTTAACTCAAGTTCAAATATTCAATTAAGAAACCATATTTTTCTGTTCGTTCTTAGATCATCGAAAACCTGCAGAACTAAATACAGAGCAAGCAGATCTAGTAGACAAAAAAAAACAAAACAATTGGCCTATTATGATAAACACAAATTATCAAATTGGTCCCTCATCGTTTTACAGTAATAAAATCAAAAGAAGACATACATCATGTACATGAACAACTAAATAAAACTAAAAAAATATATTGAAATTGTAGTAAATAAATGACCTTGACAAAAATTTATCATGCAGCTATTGTAAGGCATAGAAATATTTGTTGTTTTAGTTTATTTACATTTGACTGATAAATCAGACTCTTCTATAGAGTTTGAAAGATTTATCATTACCATTTTAAAACATTCTAGTTCATGTGGTGCACCTTTATAAAATTCAGAGTTCTTCTAGTACACTCTTTGTGAATTTTTTTTTGAAATTCAGAGTGCCTTAACAAGTGTTTTCCTTTGAACATTAGCATAAGGATATCCTAATACTAAAATGCTTACCTCGGTCATAACAGACATTTTTATCATTTTTATTTTATAATAAAATCTGATTTATTTTCATATTTAGCCACAGCCAGATGATATACCGTAAATTCATCAAACAATTATATCTGTAGATTTTCTTTATGAAAAGACATGATCAGAAATTTTAAAAGAGAAAAATGGTTAGCATGAGATATACAATCTAAAGCTGACATCCTCATATTTGCCAAATTCAAAATACAGTTATCATGTGTTGTGATATACAAGTTGTAAACAACATACTGTAAAGTCAGAAATTTTAAGGATGTTTTATAATGAAGATAAATGGGGAATGTGTCCATGGGACACAGATGATGCCTCTGCTTGCATATCATAAAAAAGTTATAAAAGGACATAACTGAAAAACGGTAAAAGTGACGCTACCAAAATTTGTACTTGATCTGAGTTTTGTGGTAGTAAGTATGTTTATAAGTTTTATAACATTTGGTTGAAGCAAACTTAAGTTAGAGAACGGAAACGAAAAATTCAGCAATTTTTCCATTTGTAAAGGGGCATAACTCTAGAAGAGTAAAGTGACACCACCAAAATCCAAACTAGATCTGTATTTTGTGGTAATAAGCATTGTGTATAAGTTTCATAACATTTTGTTGAGGCTAACTTAAGTTAGAGAACGGAAACGAAAAATTCAGCGATTTTTCTATCTGTTAACGGGCATAACTCTAGAACGGTAAAAGTGAAACCACCAAAATTCAAACTTGATCTGTATTTTGTGGTAGTAAGCATTGAGTATAAGTTGCATAACAATTGGTTAAGGCAAACTAAAGTAAGAGAACGGAAACGAAAAATTAAGCAATTTTTCCATTTGTAAAGGGACATAACTCTAGAACGGTTGAAATGACGCCACCAAAATTCAAACTTGATCTGTGTTTTGTGGTTATAAGCATTGTGTGTAAGTTTCATAAAATTTGGTTGAGGCAAACTTAAGTTAGAGAACGGAAACCAAATTTGGGACGTACTGACGGACAAGGGTAAAACTTAATGCCCCTTCCGCAACGGCGGGGGAATAAAAAGAATTTAACTTTTTGCGGTTGTGCCCAAGTTTGGGTCAATATGTCATTAGTCTACAAGGATAAATATTCTAATTGATACCATACGAATATTATACATGTATGATGCAAGTAATATTTGAATTCCCATTTTGGACTTCGCAAGATTTGTGTAAATATGTATTATTTTTGTTGTTGATATGCCATCTCATTGAAGTGTACTCAAATCAGGTTTTATTAAACAAAAAATAATGTTATTTCGAAAAGAGGTACGCATTTCAACGAGGTGAAATAAAAAAATATATTATATATTCATCATGTTCATATTTTAGGTATTCGTTTGATAAGATAGATACGTTTCAAAAACACCAAAACGCATACCTAACGTACCTATATATAGTGAACGTCACAAACGTCAAATTAGCGATGCTGTGACATTTTAGTAGACCACCATGCCTGTGACCGCTTTATTTTGATGATTTGTACATTACTCTTTATTTTATATATATCAAAATGTTCGTTTTGCAAAGGAATTTGATTTTATAGTTATTATTTTTTTTCGAACAACTGATGTTGTTTTCACTCTTTTTGAAGATTTGTAACAACTTGTCCCTACATGTAATAATTCAAAGAAAAATTGAGGACGCTAACATTGCGACATTTTGGTTTGACACCCTTTCAACGCATCGTTTTTCGATACTAGTCGATAAAAATATTATTGAAAGAGTAGAATATTTTCTTTTTTATTTGGAATTTATAATACTGGCTTCATTTCTCCGTTCTTAAATGCAGAACACATTATTTTTCATTGTTTTCTATAACCAACTCTTGAATTACAAACGTATAACTTTGGTTAAAAGTTTTGTGACGGGAGACCTTTGGGGATTTATATACTTAGTCTTTTTTGTTCAATGCTATAAATGAGATTGCTGTCCGAATGAATGCCGTTCAAATGTCATAGATTACGACGCTTGTTACATTTTCTGAATAGATGAAATGTTTTGCACAGTTTTACTCAATATTGATAATTTCTTTATAGAACAGGTTTTTTTAAACGTTGTTGTGACAGTGTACTTTGGGCTAGATTTTTTGGAAATGATGTCGAAGTTTTCATGCGATTCGCTCGTTTACGTTGGATTTCTTTGATTTCAAAGAGCTTTTCAAGCTTGTTTTACATAAGGATATGCGCTACCATCAATTTGAGAACATAATTCTCTCGCTATAAATGCACTCTGAACTGTTGTGCCATAAGGGAGTGATATTTATCCTTAGTGTCTACAATCAATAATGACTTCTTTCAAGGCCTACTCAGTCCGCGTTATTTTGCGTTATTTACGTCTTACACACATGTCGTTCTAAAGTCCTAACGCTCCTCTTCCAGATGGTATAGCATTGTTAAATTTTATATACTTGTAAGTACAGTAAAATAAAAGGAATAATCGAAGAACAACATTAGTATGTTACCCGTCTACACGAAAAATATAAGATTTTTCTTGTTTTTATTCGGACAAAACTGAATAAAAACCGATAAGCCATCTGTAATTTCTTCAGAGCTTTAAAGATTTTGGACACAAAATAACACTTGATATTTCCTGTATTTTTCTTATTTAAAGGCGATTTATCGTGTCAGGTAAGTGAAATCAGAAAACGTCACCAACATTGTGCGTAACGTCAAAAGAATTCATTTATGTTGGGTCTTTCACATTTTATGATTCTTTTTCGTATATGCTGTTTTACAAATTGCTTTTTGTTTCGTCTTCCTCAAGGTTTAGATGTATGCTGTGGTTAAAGATTTTTAGACATCAGTTGTTAAACCTTTAACATGTTTAAACCTTAATGAAATTTTGCAACACTTGTACAGACTTTTTTCAAGAAGTATTTTTATTCTTTTCTTTTCATTATTTTATTGATCAATTGTCTTTTTTCACGAACATTAAGATGCAATCTGAGTGGAAATCATAGAAATTAATAACTATGGCAAACCTTTATGACATACTTGTATAGAATCTTTTTCATTACAAGAAAGACACCATTCAGAGCAAAATTTTGATTTAATTTTCATCGTTCTGTATTTTATTGATTAATGATCTTTTGAAGTTCACATTAAGGTGTAATACCACCAAATCATAGTACGTCACATCCGGTTGCATACGAAAATAGGTCGAAAAAAAATATTCCCTTGAATTTGACAGTTGCAGGTAATTGATCCTACATTTCATTGCAGTAAAACATTTCTGAGTCATAAACATATATCTTGGGTATTTCAAAGCACCATTATTTCTTTATTTGGGGTTTCTATAGAATATTTTGGAAACTTGAGGTTACATGGTTACTAAAGCTTGTACACAGGTTAAAAAAGGGGGGAAATTTGATTGGTTAACTTCCAGTGACGGTTATTTTCTTATATGCAATGAAATGTTATGTGAAATTTTTTCTATAGTACTGGACAGGATAAATCTTTACTCATGCCAAGTATTTCTTTATTTGAAACAAAGATAAATTCTGCACAATTTTTTGAAAAGTGCAAATTTAACAAAGACTAATAGGGGAAAATCAATGGTGGTATTACACCTAATATGGGAAGCTGTACATGCACCTTTGACCTTGTGAGTACTCTCATGTGTTAAAATTTCTTGCTATTTAAGTGAAATATTACAAATAATGAAATATTCTGAGTGGATTGAGTCTCCAAAATACATTTTATGAGAAAATTTCCTTGAAATAGGACTTTACCATGATTATTAGTTGACAGAACAAGCCATACTTAGAGTTTTGGGGAGCTTTTTCTCCTTATTTCTTATATTCTGCTGTACTAGAAAATTTTTCCTAAGAAATACTTTAATAAATATATAGTTTTAAGTAAATGAAATTATTTTTAAAGCAGTAACAACAAATTATTCACCAAAAAAGAAGTTTTTTATGTCCCTCTCTGGAACGCGGCGTAAATTTAATTTTTACGTAAGGACTTATTGAAACCTCCTTGGAGACAGTAAACTTTTATACGGATAGTTCATTCAGCTTGAATACTTCAATTAATCATTTATAATAACATTTCTATCATAAATGAGTGAAAGTTACCCCAAATTGTTTATTTATTGGCCTAAAAAGTAGAAATTTTGAGGAAATGAGAGGTATAAATGGACCAAAAGAGACCGTATAAAGAAGACAAAGAGGTCCATTAGTAGTATTTATCATCCTAAAGTCATCTTTTGTATCATATTCAACTGTTTGTAGGCAGATGAGATAAATATTTGATCATTTATTGGTCCACACTATATTCTATCATGATGCGGCTTGGTTTGGATTTTTCGAAGAAATTTTGCTCGAATCGCTGTAGATGTCGTCTTACATTATACTAGATTTTTCTCAAACTATTGAACTGATTATGACAAAACTTGACAGGAATGCTTGAAATAACCAGTATTACAAAGGAAAAAAGTCACATTCAGTTTATTTAACAAAAAAGTCTTCTTTAGGTGTAATACCACCAAATCATAGTACGTCACATCCGGTTGCATACGAAAATAGGTCGAAAAAAAATATTCCCTTGAATTTGACAGTTGCAGGTAATTGATCCTACATTTCATTGCAGTAAAACATTTCTGAGTCATAAACATATATCTTGGGTATTTCAAAGCACCATTATTTCTTTATTTGGGGTTTCTATAGAATATTTTGGAAACTTGAGGTTACATGGTTACTAAAGCTTGTACACAGGTTAAAAAAGGGGGGAAATTTGATTGGTTAACTTCCAGTGACGGTTATATTCTTATATGCAATGAAATGTTATGTGAAATTTTTTCTATAGTACTGGACAGGATAAATCTTTACTCATGCCAAGTATTTCTTTATTTGAAACAAAGATAAATTCTGCACAATTTTTTGAAAAGTGCAAATTTAACAAAGACTAATAGGGGAAAATCAATGGTGGTATTACACCTAATATGGGAAGCTGTACATGCACCTTTGACCTTGTGAGTACTCTCATGTGTTAAAATTTCTTGCTATTTAAGTGAAATATTACAAATAATGAAATATTCTGAGTGGATTGAGTCTCCAAAATACATTTTATGAGAAAATTTCCTTGAAATAGGACTTTACCATGAATATTAGTTGACAGAACAAGCCATACTTAGAGTTTTGGGGAGCTTTTTCTCCTTATTTCTTATATTCTGCTGTACTAGAAAATTTTTCCTAAGAAATACTTTAATAAATATATAGTTTTAAGTAAATGAAATTATTTTTAAAGCAGTAACAACAAATTATTCACCAAAAAAGAAGTTTTTTATGTCCCTCTCTGGAACGCGGCGTAAATTTAATTTTTACGTAAGGACTTATTGAAACCTCCTTGGAGACAGTAAACTTTTATACGGATAGTTCATTCAGCTTGAATACTTCAATTAATCATTTATAATAACATTTCTATCATAAATGAGTGAAAGTTACCCCAAATTTTTTATTTATTGGCCTAAAAAGTAGAAATTTTGAGGAAATGAGAGGTATAAATGGACCAAAAGAGACCGTATAAAGAAGACAAAGAGGTCCATTAGTAGTATTTATCATCCTAAAGTCATCTTTTGTATCATATTCAACTGTTTGTAGGCAGATGAGATAAATATTTGATCATTTATTGGTCCACACTATATTCTATCATGATGCGGCTTGGTTTGGATTTTTCGAAGAAATTTTGCTCGAATCGCTGTAGATGTCGTCTTACATTATACTAGATTTTTCTCAAACTATTGAACTGATTATGACAAAACTTGACAGGAATGCTTGAAATAACCAGTATTACAAAGGAAAAAAGTCACATTCAGTTTATTTAACAAAAAAGTCTTCTTTAGGTGTAATACCACCAAATCATAGTACGTCACATCCGGTTGCATACGAAAATAGGTCGAAAAAAAATATTCCCTTGAATTTGACAGTTGCAGGTAATTGATCCTACATTTCATTGCAGTAAAACATTTCTGAGTCATAAACATATATCTTGGGTATTTCAAAGCACCATTATTTCTTTATTTGGGGTTTCTATAGAATATTTTGGAAACTTGAGGTTACATGGTTACTAAAGCTTGTACACAGGTTAAAAAAGGGGGGAAATTTGATTGGTTAACTTCCAGTGACGGTTATATTCTTATATGCAATGAAATGTTATGTGAAATTTTTTCTATAGTACTGGACAGGATAAATCTTTACTCATGCCAAGTATTTCTTTATTTGAAACAAAGATAAATTCTGCACAATTTTTTGAAAAGTGCAAATTTAACAAAGACTAATAGGGGAAAATCAATGGTGGTATTACACCTATTAGGTGTAATACCACCATTGATTTTCCCCTATTAGTCTTTGTTAAATTTGCACTTTTCAAAAAATTGTGCAGAATTTATCTTTGTTTCAAATAAAGAAATACTTGGCATGAGTAAAGATTTATCCTGTCCAGTACTATAGAAAAAATTTCACATAACATTTCATTGCATATAAGAAAATAACCGTCACTGGAAGTTAACCAATCAAATTTCCCCCCTTTTTTAACCTGTGTACAAGCTTTAGTAACCATGTAACCTCAAGTTTCCAAAATATTCTATAGAAACCCCAAATAAAGAAATAATGGTGCTTTGAAATACCCAAGATATATGTTTATGACTCAGAAATGTTTTACTGCAATGAAATGTAGGATCAATTACCTGCAACTGTCAAATTCAAGGGAATTTTTTTTTTCGACCTATTTTCGTATGCAACCGGATGTGACGTACTATGATTTGGTGGTATTACACCTAAAGAAGACTTTTTTGTTAAATAAACTGAATGTGACTTTTTTCCTTTGTAATACTGGTTATTTCAAGCATTCCTGTCAAGTTTTGTCATAATCAGTTCAATAGTTTGAGAAAAATCTAGTATAATGTAAGACGACATCTACAGCGATTCGAGCAAAATTTCTTCGAAAAATCCAAACCAAGCCGCATCATGATAGAATATAGTGTGGACCAATAAATGATCAAATATTTATCTCATCTGCCTACAAACAGTTGAATATGATACAAAAGATGACTTTAGGATGATAAATACTACTAATGGACCTCTTTGTCTTCTTTATAAGGTCTCTTTTGGTCCATTTATACCTCTCATTTCCTCAAAATTTCTACTTTTTAGGCCAATAAATAAAAAATTTGGGGTAACTTTCACTCATTTATGATAGAAATGTTATTATAAATGATTAATTGAAGTATTCAAGCTGAATGAACTATCCGTATAAAAGTTTACTGTCTCCAAGGAGGTTTCAATAAGTCCTTACGTAAAAATTAAATTTACGCCGCGTTCCAGAGAGGGACATAAAAAACTTCTTTTTTGGTGAATAATTTGTTGTTACTGCTTTAAAAATAATTTCATTTACTTAAAACTATATATTTATTAAAGTATTTCTTAGGAAAAATTTTCTAGTACAGCAGAATATAAGAAATAAGGAGAAAAAGCTCCCCAAAACTCTAAGTATGGCTTGTTCTGTCAACTAATATTCATGGTAAAGTCCTATTTCAAGGAAATTTTCTCATAAAATGTATTTTGGAGACTCAATCCACTCAGAATATTTCATTATTTGTAATATTTCACTTAAATAGCAAGAAATTTTAACACATGAGAGTACTCACAAGGTCAAAGGTGCATGTACAGCTTCCCATATTATGGGAAGCTGTACATGCACCTTTGACCTTGTGAGTACTCTCATGTGTTAAAATTTCTTGCTATTTAAGTGAAATATTACAAATAATGAAATATTCTGAGTGGATTGAGTCTCCAAAATACATTTTATGAGAAAATTTCCTTGAAATAGGACTTTACCATGAATATTAGTTGACAGAACAAGCCATACTTAGAGTTTTGGGGAGCTTTTTCTCCTTATTTCTTATATTCTGCTGTACTAGAAAATTTTTCCTAAGAAATACTTTAATAAATATATAGTTTTAAGTAAATGAAATTATTTTTAAAGCAGTAACAACAAATTATTCACCAAAAAAAGAAGTTTTTTATGTCCCTCTCTGGAACGCGGCGTAAATTTAATTTTTACGTAAGGACTTATTGAAACCTCCTTGGAGACAGTAAACTTTTATACGGATAGTTCATTCAGCTTGAATACTTCAATTAATCATTTATAATAACATTTCTATCATAAATGAGTGAAAGTTACCCCAAATTTTTTATTTATTGGCCTAAAAAGTAGAAATTTTGAGGAAATGAGAGGTATAAATGGACCAAAAGAGACCTTATAAAGAAGACAAAGAGGTCCATTAGTAGTATTTATCATCCTAAAGTCATCTTTTGTATCATATTCAACTGTTTGTAGGCAGATGAGATAAATATTTGATCATTTATTGGTCCACACTATATTCTATCATGATGCGGCTTGGTTTGGATTTTTCGAAGAAATTTTGCTCGAATCGCTGTAGATGTCGTCTTACATTATACTAGATTTTTCTCAAACTATTGAACTGATTATGACAAAACTTGACAGGAATGCTTGAAATAACCAGTATTACAAAGGAAAAAAGTCACATTCAGTTTATTTAACAAAAAAGTCTTCTTTAGGTGTAATACCACCAAATCATAGTACGTCACATCCGGTTGCATACGAAAATAGGTCGAAAAAAAATATTCCCTTGAATTTGACAGTTGCAGGTAATTGATCCTACATTTCATTGCAGTAAAACATTTCTGAGTCATAAACATATATCTTGGGTATTTCAAAGCACCATTATTTCTTTATTTGGGGTTTCTATAGAATATTTTGGAAACTTGAGGTTACATGGTTACTAAAGCTTGTACACAGGTTAAAAAAGGGGGGAAATTTGATTGGTTAACTTCCAGTGACGGTTATTTTCTTATATGCAATGAAATGTTATGTGAAATTTTTTCTATAGTACTGGACAGGATAAATCTTTACTCATGCCAAGTATTTCTTTATTTGAAACAAAGATAAATTCTGCACAATTTTTTGAAAAGTGCAAATTTAACAAAGACTAATAGGGGAAAATCAATGGTGGTATTACACCTAATATGGGAAGCTGTACATGCACCTTTGACCTTGTGAGTACTCTCATGTGTTAAAATTTCTTGCTATTTAAGTGAAATATTACAAATAATGAAATATTCTGAGTGGATTGAGTCTCCAAAATACATTTTATGAGAAAATTTCCTTGAAATAGGACTTTACCATGAATATTAGTTGACAGAACAAGCCATACTTAGAGTTTTGGGGAGCTTTTTCTCCTTATTTCTTATATTCTGCTGTACTAGAAAATTTTTCCTAAGAAATACTTTAATAAATATATAGTTTTAAGTAAATGAAATTATTTTTAAAGCAGTAACAACAAATTATTCACCAAAAAAGAAGTTTTTTATGTCCCTCTCTGGAACGCGGCGTAAATTTAATTTTTACGTAAGGACTTATTGAAACCTCCTTGGAGACAGTAAACTTTTATACGGATAGTTCATTCAGCTTGAATACTTCAATTAATCATTTATGATAACATTTCTATCATAAATGAGTGAAAGTTACCCCAAATTTTTTATTTATTGGCCTAAAAAGTAGAAATTTTGAGGAAATGAGAGGTATAAATGGACCAAAAGAGACCTTATAAAGAAGACAAAGAGGTCCATTAGTAGTATTTATCATCCTAAAGTCATCTTTTGTATCATATTCAACTGTTTGTAGGCAGATGAGATAAATATTTGATCATTTATTGGTCCACACTATATTCTATCATGATGCGGCTTGGTTTGGATTTTTCGAAGAAATTTTGCTCGAATCGCTGTAGATGTCGTCTTACATTATACTAGATTTTTCTCAAACTATTGAACTGATTATGACAAAACTTGACAGAAATGCTTGAAATAACCAGTATTACAAAGGAAAAAAGTCACATTCAGTTTATTTAACAAAAAAGTCTTCTTTAGGTGTAATACCACCAAATCATAGTACGTCACATCCGGTTGCATACGAAAATAGGTCGAAAAAAAATATTCCCTTGAATTTGACAGTTGCAGGTAATTGATCCTACATTTCATTGCAGTAAAACATTTCTGAGTCATAAACATATATCTTGGGTATTTCAAAGCACCATTATTTCTTTATTTGGGGTTTCTATAGAATATTTTGGAAACTTGAGGTTACATGGTTACTAAAGCTTGTACACAGGTTAAAAAAGGGGGGAAATTTGATTGGTTAACTTCCAGTGACGGTTATTTTCTTATATGCAATGAAATGTTATGTGAAATTTTTTCTATAGTACTGGACAGGATAAATCTTTACTCATGCCAAGTATTTCTTTATTTGAAACAAAGATAAATTCTGCACAATTTTTTGAAAAGTGCAAATTTAACAAAGACTAATAGGGGAAAATCAATGGTGGTATTACACCTAATATGGGAAGCTGTACATGCACCTTTGACCTTGTGAGTACTCTCATGTGTTAAAATTTCTTGCTATTTAAGTGAAATATTACAAATAATGAAATATTCTGAGTGGATTGAGTCTCCAAAATACATTTTATGAGAAAATTTCCTTGAAATAGGACTTTACCATGAATATTAGTTGACAGAACAAGCCATACTTAGAGTTTTGGGGAGCTTTTTCTCCTTATTTCTTATATTCTGCTGTACTAGAAAATTTTTCCTAAGAAATACTTTAATAAATATATAGTTTTAAGTAAATGAAATTATTTTTAAAGCAGTAACAACAAATTATTCACCAAAAAAGAAGTTTTTTATGTCCCTCTCTGGAACGCGGCGTAAATTTAATTTTTACGTAAGGACTTATTGAAACCTCCTTGGAGACAGTAAACTTTTATACGGATAGTTCATTCAGCTTGAATACTTCAATTAATCATTTATAATAACATTTCTATCATAAATGAGTGAAAGTTACCCCAAATTTTTTATTTATTGGCCTAAAAAGTAGAAATTTTGAGGAAATGAGAGGTATAAATGGACCAAAAGAGACCGTATAAAGAAGACAAAGAGGTCCATTAGTAGTATTTATCATCCTAAAGTCATCTTTTGTATCATATTCAACTGTTTGTAGGCAGATGAGATAAATATTTGATCATTTATTGGTCCACACTATATTCTATCATGATGCGGCTTGGTTTGGATTTTTCGAAGAAATTTTGCTCGAATCGCTGTAGATGTCGTCTTACATTATACTAGATTTTTCTCAAACTATTGAACTGATTATGACAAAACTTGACAGGAATGCTTGAAATAACCAGTATTACAAAGGAAAAAAGTCACATTCAGTTTATTTAACAAAAAAGTCTTCTTTAGGTGTAATACCACCAAATCATAGTACGTCACATCCGGTTGCATACGAAAATAGGTCGAAAAAAAATATTCCCTTGAATTTGACAGTTGCAGGTAATTGATCCTACATTTCATTGCAGTAAAACATTTCTGAGTCATAAACATATATCTTGGGTATTTCAAAGCACCATTATTTCTTTATTTGGGGTTTCTATAGAATATTTTGGAAACTTGAGGTTACATGGTTACTAAAGCTTGTACACAGGTTAAAAAAGGGGGGAAATTTGATTGGTTAACTTCCAGTGACGGTTATATTCTTATATGCAATGAAATGTTATGTGAAATTTTTTCTATAGTACTGGACAGGATAAATCTTTACTCATGCCAAGTATTTCTTTATTTGAAACAAAGATAAATTCTGCACAATTTTTTGAAAAGTGCAAATTTAACAAAGACTAATAGGGGAAAATCAATGGTGGTATTACACCTAATATGGGAAGCTGTACATGCACCTTTGACCTTGTGAGTACTCTCATGTGTTAAAATTTCTTGCTATTTAAGTGAAATATTACAAATAATGAAATATTCTGAGTGGATTGAGTCTCCAAAATACATTTTATGAGAAAATTTCCTTGAAATAGGACTTTACCATGAATATTAGTTGACAGAACAAGCCATACTTAGAGTTTTGGGGAGCTTTTTCTCCTTATTTCTTATATTCTGCTGTACTAGAAAATTTTTCCTAAGAAATACTTTAATAAATATATAGTTTTAAGTAAATGAAATTATTTTTAAAGCAGTAACAACAAATTATTCACCAAAAAAGAAGTTTTTTATGTCCCTCTCTGGAACGCGGCGTAAATTTAATTTTTACGTAAGGACTTATTGAAACCTCCTTGGAGACAGTAAACTTTTATACGGATAGTTCATTCAGCTTGAATACTTCAATTAATCATTTATAATAACATTTCTATCATAAATGAGTGAAAGTTACCCCAAATTTTTTATTTATTGGCCTAAAAAGTAGAAATTTTGAGGAAATGAGAGGTATAAATGGACCAAAAGAGACCTTATAAAGAAGACAAAGAGGTCCATTAGTAGTATTTATCATCCTAAAGTCATCTTTTGTATCATATTCAACTGTTTGTAGGCAGATGAGATAAATATTTGATCATTTATTGGTCCACACTATATTCTATCATGATGCGGCTTGGTTTGGATTTTTCGAAGAAATTTTGCTCGAATCGCTGTAGATGTCGTCTTACATTATACTAGATTTTTCTCAAACTATTGAACTGATTATGACAAAACTTGACAGGAATGCTTGAAATAACCAGTATTACAAAGGAAAAAAGTCACATTCAGTTTATTTAACAAAAAAGTCTTCTTTATGGGAAGCTGTACATGCACCTTTGACCTTGTGAGTACTCTCATGTGTTAAAATTTCTTGCTATTTAAGTGAAATATTACAAATAATGAAATATTCTGAGTGGATTGAGTCTCCAAAATACATTTTATGAGAAAATTTCCTTGAAATAGGACTTTACCATGAATATTAGTTGACAGAACAAGCCATACTTAGAGTTTTGGGGAGCTTTTTCTCCTTATTTCTTATATTCTGCTGTACTAGAAAATTTTTCCTAAGAAATACTTTAATAAATATATAGTTTTAAGTAAATGAAATTATTTTTAAAGCAGTAACAACAAATTATTCACCAAAAAAGAAGTTTTTTATGTCCCTCTCTGGAACGCGGCGTAAATTTAATTTTTACGTAAGGACTTATTGAAACCTCCTTGGAGACAGTAAACTTTTATACGGATAGTTCATTCAGCTTGAATACTTCAATTAATCATTTATGATAACATTTCTATCATAAATGAGTGAAAGTTACCCCAAATTTTTTATTTATTGGCCTAAAAAGTAGAAATTTTGAGGAAATGAGAGGTATAAATGGACCAAAAGAGACCTTATAAAGAAGACAAAGAGGTCCATTAGTAGTATTTATCATCCTAAAGTCATCTTTTGTATCATATTCAACTGTTTGTAGGCAGATGAGATAAATATTTGATCATTTATTGGTCCACACTATATTCTATCATGATGCGGCTTGGTTTGGATTTTTCGAAGAAATTTTGCTCGAATCGCTGTAGATGTCGTCTTACATTATACTAGATTTTTCTCAAACTATTGAACTGATTATGACAAAACTTGACAGGAATGCTTGAAATAACCAGTATTACAAAGGAAAAAAGTCACATTCAGTTTATTTAACAAAAAAGTCTTCTTTAGGTGTAATACCACCAAATCATAGTACGTCACATCCGGTTGCATACGAAAATAGGTCGAAAAAAAATATTCCCTTGAATTTGACAGTTGCAGGTAATTGATCCTACATTTCATTGCAGTAAAACATTTCTGAGTCATAAACATATATCTTGGGTATTTCAAAGCACCATTATTTCTTTATTTGGGGTTTCTATAGAATATTTTGGAAACTTGAGGTTACATGGTTACTAAAGCTTGTACACAGGTTAAAAAAGGGGGGAAATTTGATTGGTTAACTTCCAGTGACGGTTATTTTCTTATATGCAATGAAATGTTATGTGAAATTTTTTCTATAGTACTGGACAGGATAAATCTTTACTCATGCCAAGTATTTCTTTATTTGAAACAAAGATAAATTCTGCACAATTTTTTGAAAAGTGCAAATTTAACAAAGACTAATAGGGGAAAATCAATGGTGGTATTACACCTAATATGGGAAGCTGTACATGCACCTTTGACCTTGTGAGTACTCTCATGTGTTAAAATTTCTTGCTATTTAAGTGAAATATTACAAATAATGAAATATTCTGAGTGGATTGAGTCTCCAAAATACATTTTATGAGAAAATTTCCTTGAAATAGGACTTTACCATGAATATTAGTTGACAGAACAAGCCATACTTAGAGTTTTGGGGAGCTTTTTCTCCTTATTTCTTATATTCTGCTGTACTAGAAAATTTTTCCTAAGAAATACTTTAATAAATATATAGTTTTAAGTTAATGAAATTATTTTTAAAGCAGTAACAACAAATTATTCACCAAAAAAGAAGTTTTTTATGTCCCTCTCTGGAACGCGGCGTAAATTTAATTTTTACGTAAGGACTTATTGAAACCTCCTTGGAGACAGTAAACTTTTATACGGATAGTTCATTCAGCTTGAATACTTCAATTAATCATTTATAATAACATTTCTATCATAAATGAGTGAAAGTTACCCCAAATTTTTTATTTATTGGCCTAAAAAGTAGAAATTTTGAGGAAATGAGAGGTATAAATGGACCAAAAGAGACCGTATAAAGAAGACAAAGAGGTCCATTAGTAGTATTTATCATCCTAAAGTCATCTTTTGTATCATATTCAACTGTTTGTAGGCAGATGAGATAAATATTTGATCATTTATTGGTCCACACTATATTCTATCATGATGCGGCTTGGTTTGGATTTTTCGAAGAAATTTTGCTCGAATCGCTGTAGATGTCGTCTTACATTATACTAGATTTTTCTCAAACTATTGAACTGATTATGACAAAACTTGACAGGAATGCTTGAAATAACCAGTATTACAAAGGAAAAAAGTCACATTCAGTTTATTTAACAAAAAAGTCTTCTTTAGGTGTAATACCACCAAATCATAGTACGTCACATCCGGTTGCATACGAAAATAGGTCGAAAAAAAATATTCCCTTGAATTTGACAGTTGCAGGTAATTGATCCTACATTTCATTGCAGTAAAACATTTCTGAGTCATAAACATATATCTTGGGTATTTCAAAGCACCATTATTTCTTTATTTGGGGTTTCTATAGAATATTTTGGAAACTTGAGGTTACATGGTTACTAAAGCTTGTACACAGGTTAAAAAAGGGGGGAAATTTGATTGGTTAACTTCCAGTGACGGTTATATTCTTATATGCAATGAAATGTTATGTGAAATTTTTTCTATAGTACTGGACAGGATAAATCTTTACTCATGCCAAGTATTTCTTTATTTGAAACAAAGATAAATTCTGCACAATTTTTTGAAAAGTGCAAATTTAACAAAGACTAATAGGGGAAAATCAATGGTGGTATTACACCTAATATGGGAAGCTGTACATGCACCTTTGACCTTGTGAGTACTCTCATGTGTTAAAATTTCTTGCTATTTAAGTGAAATATTACAAATAATGAAATATTCTGAGTGGATTGAGTCTCCAAAATACATTTTATGAGAAAATTTCCTTGAAATAGGACTTTACCATGAATATTAGTTGACAGAACAAGCCATACTTAGAGTTTTGGGGAGCTTTTTCTCCTTATTTCTTATATTCTGCTGTACTAGAAAATTTTTCCTAAGAAATACTTTAATAAATATATAGTTTTAAGTAAATGAAATTATTTTTAAAGCAGTAACAACAAATTATTCACCAAAAAAGAAGTTTTTTATGTCCCTCTCTGGAACGCGGCGTAAATTTAATTTTTACGTAAGGACTTATTGAAACCTCCTTGGAGACAGTAAACTTTTATACGGATAGTTCATTCAGCTTGAATACTTCAATTAATCATTTATAATAACATTTCTATCATAAATGAGTGAAAGTTACCCCAAATTTTTTATTTATTGGCCTAAAAAGTAGAAATTTTGAGGAAATGAGAGGTATAAATGGACCAAAAGAGACCTTATAAAGAAGACAAAGAGGTCCATTAGTAGTATTTATCATCCTAAAGTCATCTTTTGTATCATATTCAACTGTTTGTAGGCAGATGAGATAAATATTTGATCATTTATTGGTCCACACTATATTCTATCATGATGCGGCTTGGTTTGGATTTTTCGAAGAAATTTTGCTCGAATCGCTGTAGATGTCGTCTTACATTATACTAGATTTTTCTCAAACTATTGAACTGATTATGACAAAACTTGACAGGAATGCTTGAAATAACCAGTATTACAAAGGAAAAAAGTCACATTCAGTTTATTTAACAAAAAAGTCTTCTTTATGGGAAGCTGTACATGCACCTTTGACCTTGTGAGTACTCTCATGTGTTAAAATTTCTTGCTATTTAAGTGAAATATTACAAATAATGAAATATTCTGAGTGGATTGAGTCTCCAAAATACATTTTATGAGAAAATTTCCTTGAAATAGGACTTTACCATGAATATTAGTTGACAGAACAAGCCATACTTAGAGTTTTGGGGAGCTTTTTCTCCTTATTTCTTATATTCTGCTGTACTAGAAAATTTTTCCTAAGAAATACTTTAATAAATATATAGTTTTAAGTAAATGAAATTATTTTTAAAGCAGTAACAACAAATTATTCACCAAAAAAGAAGTTTTTTATGTCCCTCTCTGGAACGCGGCGTAAATTTAATTTTTACGTAAGGACTTATTGAAACCTCCTTGGAGACAGTAAACTTTTATACGGATAGTTCATTCAGCTTGAATACTTCAATTAATCATTTATAATAACATTTCTATCATAAATGAGTGAAAGTTACCCCAAATTTTTTATTTATTGGCCTAAAAAGTAGAAATTTTGAGGAAATGAGAGGTATAAATGGACCAAAAGAGACCGTATAAAGAAGACAAAGAGGTCCATTAGTAGTATTTATCATCCTAAAGTCATCTTTTGTATCATATTCAACTGTTTGTAGGCAGATGAGATAAATATTTGATCATTTATTGGTCCACACTATATTCTATCATGATGCGGCTTGGTTTGGATTTTTCGAAGAAATTTTGCTCGAATCGCTGTAGATGTCGTCTTACATTATACTAGATTTTTCTCAAACTATTGAACTGATTATGACAAAACTTGACAGGAATGCTTGAAATAACCAGTATTACAAAGGAAAAAAGTCACATTCAGTTTATTTAACAAAAAAGTCTTCTTTATGGGAAGCTGTACATGCACCTTTGACCTTGTGAGTACTCTCATGTGTTAAAATTTCTTGCTATTTAAGTGAAATATTACAAATAATGAAATATTCTGAGTGGATTGAGTCTCCAAAATACATTTTATGAGAAAATTTCCTTGAAATAGGACTTTACCATGAATATTAGTTGACAGAACAAGCCATACTTAGAGTTTTGGGGAGCTTTTTCTCCTTATTTCTTATATTCTGCTGTACTAGAAAATTTTTCCTAAGAAATACTTTAATAAATATATAGTTTTAAGTAAATGAAATTATTTTTAAAGCAGTAACAACAAATTATTCACCAAAAAAGAAGTTTTTTATGTCCCTCTCTGGAACGCGGCGTAAATTTAATTTTTACGTAAGGACTTATTGAAACCTCCTTGGAGACAGTAAACTTTTATACGGATAGTTCATTCAGCTTGAATACTTCAATTAATCATTTATAATAACATTTCTATCATAAATGAGTGAAAGTTACCCCAAATTTTTTATTTATTGGCCTAAAAAGTAGAAATTTTGAGGAAATGAGAGGTATAAATGGACCAAAAGAGACCGTATAAAGAAGACAAAGAGGTCCATTAGTAGTATTTATCATCCTAAAGTCATCTTTTGTATCATATTCAACTGTTTGTAGGCAGATGAGATAAATATTTGATCATTTATTGGTCCACACTATATTCTATCATGATGCGGCTTGGTTTGGATTTTTCGAAGAAATTTTGCTCGAATCGCTGTAGATGTCGTCTTACATTATACTAGATTTTTCTCAAACTATTGAACTGATTATGACAAAACTTGACAGGAATGCTTGAAATAACCAGTATTACAAAGGAAAAAAGTCACATTCAGTTTATTTAACAAAAAAGTCTTCTTTAGGTGTAATACCACCAAATCATAGTACGTCACATCCGGTTGCATACGAAAATAGGTCGAAAAAAAATATTCCCTTGAATTTGACAGTTGCAGGTAATTGATCCTACATTTCATTGCAGTAAAACATTTCTGAGTCATAAACATATATCTTGGGTATTTCAAAGCACCATTATTTCTTTATTTGGGGTTTCTATAGAATATTTTGGAAACTTGAGGTTACATGGTTACTAAAGCTTGTACACAGGTTAAAAAAGGGGGGAAATTTGATTGGTTAACTTCCAGTGACGGTTATTTTCTTATATGCAATGAAATGTTATGTGAAATTTTTTCTATAGTACTGGACAGGATAAATCTTTACTCATGCCAAGTATTTCTTTATTTGAAACAAAGATAAATTCTGCACAATTTTTTGAAAAGTGCAAATTTAACAAAGACTAATAGGGGAAAATCAATGGTGGTATTACACCTAATATGGGAAGCTGTACATGCACCTTTGACCTTGTGAGTACTCTCATGTGTTAAAATTTCTTGCTATTTAAGTGAAATATTACAAATAATGAAATATTCTGAGTGGATTGAGTCTCCAAAATACATTTTATGAGAAAATTTCCTTGAAATAGGACTTTACCATGAATATTAGTTGACAGAACAAGCCATACTTAGAGTTTTGGGGAGCTTTTTCTCCTTATTTCTTATATTCTGCTGTACTAGAAAATTTTTCCTAAGAAATACTTTAATAAATATATAGTTTTAAGTAAATGAAATTATTTTTAAAGCAGTAACAACAAATTATTCACCAAAAAAGAAGTTTTTTATGTCCCTCTCTGGAACGCGGCGTAAATTTAATTTTTACGTAAGGACTTATTGAAACCTCCTTGGAGACAGTAAACTTTTATACGGATAGTTCATTCAGCTTGAATACTTCAATTAATCATTTATAATAACATTTCTATCATAAATGAGTGAAAGTTACCCCAAATTTTTTATTTATTGGCCTAAAAAGTAGAAATTTTGAGGAAATGAGAGGTATAAATGGACCAAAAGAGACCGTATAAAGAAGACAAAGAGGTCCATTAGTAGTATTTATCATCCTAAAGTCATCTTTTGTATCATATTCAACTGTTTGTAGGCAGATGAGATAAATATTTGATCATTTATTGGTCCACACTATATTCTATCATGATGCGGCTTGGTTTGGATTTTTCGAAGAAATTTTGCTCGAATCGCTGTAGATGTCGTCTTACATTATACTAGATTTTTCTCAAACTATTGAACTGATTATGACAAAACTTGACAGGAATGCTTGAAATAACCAGTATTACAAAGGAAAAAAGTCACATTCAGTTTATTTAACAAAAAAGTCTTCTTTAGGTGTAATACCACCAAATCATAGTACGTCACATCCGGTTGCATACGAAAATAGGTCGAAAAAAAATATTCCCTTGAATTTGACAGTTGCAGGTAATTGATCCTACATTTCATTGCAGTAAAACATTTCTGAGTCATAAACATATATCTTGGGTATTTCAAAGCACCATTATTTCTTTATTTGGGGTTTCTATAGAATATTTTGGAAACTTGAGGTTACATGGTTACTAAAGCTTGTACACAGGTTAAAAAAGGGGGGAAATTTGATTGGTTAACTTCCAGTGACGGTTATATTCTTATATGCAATGAAATGTTATGTGAAATTTTTTCTATAGTACTGGACAGGATAAATCTTTACTCATGCCAAGTATTTCTTTATTTGAAACAAAGATAAATTCTGCACAATTTTTTGAAAAGTGCAAATTTAACAAAGACTAATAGGGGAAAATCAATGGTGGTATTACACCTAATATGGGAAGCTGTACATGCACCTTTGACCTTGTGAGTACTCTCATGTGTTAAAATTTCTTGCTATTTAAGTGAAATATTACAAATAATGAAATATTCTGAGTGGATTGAGTCTCCAAAATACATTTTATGAGAAAATTTCCTTGAAATAGGACTTTACCATGAATATTAGTTGACAGAACAAGCCATACTTAGAGTTTTGGGGAGCTTTTTCTCCTTATTTCTTATATTCTGCTGTACTAGAAAATTTTTCCTAAGAAATACTTTAATAAATATATAGTTTTAAGTAAATGAAATTATTTTTAAAGCAGTAACAACAAATTATTCACCAAAAAAGAAGTTTTTTATGTCCCTCTCTGGAACGCGGCGTAAATTTAATTTTTACGTAAGGACTTATTGAAACCTCCTTGGAGACAGTAAACTTTTATACGGATAGTTCATTCAGCTTGAATACTTCAATTAATCATTTATAATAACATTTCTATCATAAATGAGTGAAAGTTACCCCAAATTTTTTATTTATTGGCCTAAAAAGTAGAAATTTTGAGGAAATGAGAGGTATAAATGGACCAAAAGAGACCTTATAAAGAAGACAAAGAGGTCCATTAGTAGTATTTATCATCCTAAAGTCATCTTTTGTATCATATTCAACTGTTTGTAGGCAGATGAGATAAATATTTGATCATTTATTGGTCCACACTATATTCTATCATGATGCGGCTTGGTTTGGATTTTTCGAAGAAATTTTGCTCGAATCGCTGTAGATGTCGTCTTACATTATACTAGATTTTTCTCAAACTATTGAACTGATTATGACAAAACTTGACAGGAATGCTTGAAATAACCAGTATTACAAAGGAAAAAAGTCACATTCAGTTTATTTAACAAAAAAGTCTTCTTTATGGGAAGCTGTACATGCACCTTTGACCTTGTGAGTACTCTCATGTGTTAAAATTTCTTGCTATTTAAGTGAAATATTACAAATAATGAAATATTCTGAGTGGATTGAGTCTCCAAAATACATTTTATGAGAAAATTTCCTTGAAATAGGACTTTACCATGAATATTAGTTGACAGAACAAGCCATACTTAGAGTTTTGGGGAGCTTTTTCTCCTTATTTCTTATATTCTGCTGTACTAGAAAATTTTTCCTAAGAAATACTTTAATAAATATATAGTTTTAAGTAAATGAAATTATTTTTAAAGCAGTAACAACAAATTATTCACCAAAAAAGAAGTTTTTTATGTCCCTCTCTGGAACGCGGCGTAAATTTAATTTTTACGTAAGGACTTATTGAAACCTCCTTGGAGACAGTAAACTTTTATACGGATAGTTCATTCAGCTTGAATACTTCAATTAATCATTTATGATAACATTTCTATCATAAATGAGTGAAAGTTACCCCAAATTTTTTATTTATTGGCCTAAAAAGTAGAAATTTTGAGGAAATGAGAGGTATAAATGGACCAAAAGAGACCTTATAAAGAAGACAAAGAGGTCCATTAGTAGTATTTATCATCCTAAAGTCATCTTTTGTATCATATTCAACTGTTTGTAGGCAGATGAGATAAATATTTGATCATTTATTGGTCCACACTATATTCTATCATGATGCGGCTTGGTTTGGATTTTTCGAAGAAATTTTGCTCGAATCGCTGTAGATGTCGTCTTACATTATACTAGATTTTTCTCAAACTATTGAACTGATTATGACAAAACTTGACAGGAATGCTTGAAATAACCAGTATTACAAAGGAAAAAAGTCACATTCAGTTTATTTAACAAAAAAGTCTTCTTTAGGTGTAATACCACCAAATCATAGTACGTCACATCCGGTTGCATACGAAAATAGGTCGAAAAAAAATATTCCCTTGAATTTGACAGTTGCAGGTAATTGATCCTACATTTCATTGCAGTAAAACATTTCTGAGTCATAAACATATATCTTGGGTATTTCAAAGCACCATTATTTCTTTATTTGGGGTTTCTATAGAATATTTTGGAAACTTGAGGTTACATGGTTACTAAAGCTTGTACACAGGTTAAAAAAGGGGGGAAATTTGATTGGTTAACTTCCAGTGACGGTTATTTTCTTATATGCAATGAAATGTTATGTGAAATTTTTTCTATAGTACTGGACAGGATAAATCTTTACTCATGCCAAGTATTTCTTTATTTGAAACAAAGATAAATTCTGCACAATTTTTTGAAAAGTGCAAATTTAACAAAGACTAATAGGGGAAAATCAATGGTGGTATTACACCTAATATGGGAAGCTGTACATGCACCTTTGACCTTGTGAGTACTCTCATGTGTTAAAATTTCTTGCTATTTAAGTGAAATATTACAAATAATGAAATATTCTGAGTGGATTGAGTCTCCAAAATACATTTTATGAGAAAATTTCCTTGAAATAGGACTTTACCATGAATATTAGTTGACAGAACAAGCCATACTTAGAGTTTTGGGGAGCTTTTTCTCCTTATTTCTTATATTCTGCTGTACTAGAAAATTTTTCCTAAGAAATACTTTAATAAATATATAGTTTTAAGTTAATGAAATTATTTTTAAAGCAGTAACAACAAATTATTCACCAAAAAAGAAGTTTTTTATGTCCCTCTCTGGAACGCGGCGTAAATTTAATTTTTACGTAAGGACTTATTGAAACCTCCTTGGAGACAGTAAACTTTTATACGGATAGTTCATTCAGCTTGAATACTTCAATTAATCATTTATAATAACATTTCTATCATAAATGAGTGAAAGTTACCCCAAATTTTTTATTTATTGGCCTAAAAAGTAGAAATTTTGAGGAAATGAGAGGTATAAATGGACCAAAAGAGACCGTATAAAGAAGACAAAGAGGTCCATTAGTAGTATTTATCATCCTAAAGTCATCTTTTGTATCATATTCAACTGTTTGTAGGCAGATGAGATAAATATTTGATCATTTATTGGTCCACACTATATTCTATCATGATGCGGCTTGGTTTGGATTTTTCGAAGAAATTTTGCTCGAATCGCTGTAGATGTCGTCTTACATTATACTAGATTTTTCTCAAACTATTGAACTGATTATGACAAAACTTGACAGGAATGCTTGAAATAACCAGTATTACAAAGGAAAAAAGTCACATTCAGTTTATTTAACAAAAAAGTCTTCTTTAGGTGTAATACCACCAAATCATAGTACGTCACATCCGGTTGCATACGAAAATAGGTCGAAAAAAAATATTCCCTTGAATTTGACAGTTGCAGGTAATTGATCCTACATTTCATTGCAGTAAAACATTTCTGAGTCATAAACATATATCTTGGGTATTTCAAAGCACCATTATTTCTTTATTTGGGGTTTCTATAGAATATTTTGGAAACTTGAGGTTACATGGTTACTAAAGCTTGTACACAGGTTAAAAAAGGGGGGAAATTTGATTGGTTAACTTCCAGTGACGGTTATATTCTTATATGCAATGAAATGTTATGTGAAATTTTTTCTATAGTACTGGACAGGATAAATCTTTACTCATGCCAAGTATTTCTTTATTTGAAACAAAGATAAATTCTGCACAATTTTTTGAAAAGTGCAAATTTAACAAAGACTAATAGGGGAAAATCAATGGTGGTATTACACCTAATATGGGAAGCTGTACATGCACCTTTGACCTTGTGAGTACTCTCATGTGTTAAAATTTCTTGCTATTTAAGTGAAATATTACAAATAATGAAATATTCTGAGTGGATTGAGTCTCCAAAATACATTTTATGAGAAAATTTCCTTGAAATAGGACTTTACCATGAATATTAGTTGACAGAACAAGCCATACTTAGAGTTTTGGGGAGCTTTTTCTCCTTATTTCTTATATTCTGCTGTACTAGAAAATTTTTCCTAAGAAATACTTTAATAAATATATAGTTTTAAGTAAATGAAATTATTTTTAAAGCAGTAACAACAAATTATTCACCAAAAAAGAAGTTTTTTATGTCCCTCTCTGGAACGCGGCGTAAATTTAATTTTTACGTAAGGACTTATTGAAACCTCCTTGGAGACAGTAAACTTTTATACGGATAGTTCATTCAGCTTGAATACTTCAATTAATCATTTATAATAACATTTCTATCATAAATGAGTGAAAGTTACCCCAAATTTTTTATTTATTGGCCTAAAAAGTAGAAATTTTGAGGAAATGAGAGGTATAAATGGACCAAAAGAGACCTTATAAAGAAGACAAAGAGGTCCATTAGTAGTATTTATCATCCTAAAGTCATCTTTTGTATCATATTCAACTGTTTGTAGGCAGATGAGATAAATATTTGATCATTTATTGGTCCACACTATATTCTATCATGATGCGGCTTGGTTTGGATTTTTCGAAGAAATTTTGCTCGAATCGCTGTAGATGTCGTCTTACATTATACTAGATTTTTCTCAAACTATTGAACTGATTATGACAAAACTTGACAGGAATGCTTGAAATAACCAGTATTACAAAGGAAAAAAGTCACATTCAGTTTATTTAACAAAAAAGTCTTCTTTATGGGAAGCTGTACATGCACCTTTGACCTTGTGAGTACTCTCATGTGTTAAAATTTCTTGCTATTTAAGTGAAATATTACAAATAATGAAATATTCTGAGTGGATTGAGTCTCCAAAATACATTTTATGAGAAAATTTCCTTGAAATAGGACTTTACCATGAATATTAGTTGACAGAACAAGCCATACTTAGAGTTTTGGGGAGCTTTTTCTCCTTATTTCTTATATTCTGCTGTACTAGAAAATTTTTCCTAAGAAATACTTTAATAAATATATAGTTTTAAGTAAATGAAATTATTTTTAAAGCAGTAACAACAAATTATTCACCAAAAAAGAAGTTTTTTATGTCCCTCTCTGGAACGCGGCGTAAATTTAATTTTTACGTAAGGACTTATTGAAACCTCCTTGGAGACAGTAAACTTTTATACGGATAGTTCATTCAGCTTGAATACTTCAATTAATCATTTATGATAACATTTCTATCATAAATGAGTGAAAGTTACCCCAAATTTTTTATTTATTGGCCTAAAAAGTAGAAATTTTGAGGAAATGAGAGGTATAAATGGACCAAAAGAGACCTTATAAAGAAGACAAAGAGGTCCATTAGTAGTATTTATCATCCTAAAGTCATCTTTTGTATCATATTCAACTGTTTGTAGGCAGATGAGATAAATATTTGATCATTTATTGGTCCACACTATATTCTATCATGATGCGGCTTGGTTTGGATTTTTCGAAGAAATTTTGCTCGAATCGCTGTAGATGTCGTCTTACATTATACTAGATTTTTCTCAAACTATTGAACTGATTATGACAAAACTTGACAGGAATGCTTGAAATAACCAGTATTACAAAGGAAAAAAGTCACATTCAGTTTATTTAACAAAAAAGTCTTCTTTAGGTGTAATACCACCAAATCATAGTACGTCACATCCGGTTGCATACGAAAATAGGTCGAAAAAAAATATTCCCTTGAATTTGACAGTTGCAGGTAATTGATCCTACATTTCATTGCAGTAAAACATTTCTGAGTCATAAACATATATCTTGGGTATTTCAAAGCACCATTATTTCTTTATTTGGGGTTTCTATAGAATATTTTGGAAACTTGAGGTTACATGGTTACTAAAGCTTGTACACAGGTTAAAAAAGGGGGGAAATTTGATTGGTTAACTTCCAGTGACGGTTATTTTCTTATATGCAATGAAATGTTATGTGAAATTTTTTCTATAGTACTGGACAGGATAAATCTTTACTCATGCCAAGTATTTCTTTATTTGAAACAAAGATAAATTCTGCACAATTTTTTGAAAAGTGCAAATTTAACAAAGACTAATAGGGGAAAATCAATGGTGGTATTACACCTTAAGATAAACACACGAAGAATGTGTCTTTAAACAGCAATAATTTTCAAAACTGTATGTAATATAAAGAAAATTAGGAAGAAGCTTCTTCATGATCTAGAAATAGCATCTGAAGAAAAAAAGTTTTTCTTTTAATATTTCAATATTTTACTGATGCATGGACTTAATTTTGAGCCTCTGTTATATATAAGATAAAAGTCTTCAATAGCCTTCCTTAAACCATCATGGAATATCAGGAAACTTTTATATATAAGCTTCTTCAAAATTATTGGATACCTTGTGACGTTAGTGAATTTTTATCCATCATACTTCCATAATTTACCAGTTAATTGACAAATGACACATGGACAAGAGCTCCTTCAGTGATAAAAGATTTCCCTGAGAAACATTTAAAAAAAAAAATGCGTTTAGTCTGTTGGCAGTCGGCAAACATGGTTTTCGGGGGACCCTTTCTGATTCCATAACAAATCAAATAATATTTGATTAATTGGCAGTTCAAACTTATTTAAAACACACCACGAATTTTTAAAAGAATCCTTATTTTCAAGAACAGTTTCTAGAAATTTAAAAAAAAAATAGAAAGAAAAAGGGGGTGGTAATTACCCAGACATGACAAAGTACATTGCTTAAACTTGTTTTGTATTCTTATAACAAAGATATATAAAGAAAGAAACTTCTAATTTCTAAAGTTTCACAGAATCATACTTCATGTATTTTTGTGTCACTTTCAGTTATTCATTTCAGAACTTTAACTAATTATTTGAAATAAGTGTTTCTCCTTAAAATCGGGTATCTGAATCCTAATTATATTCCAAATTCCTGGCACAAATTTCACTCAATACCGATCTCCAAAATAGTGTTCTTATACAATTTTGAATGATACACGTGTCTGCTTTAATCTATTTATATCTATGGTCAATAGTCCAATTACCACGGTAACAGATAAAACTGTCATTCCAAGTCATCAAACTTTCTTATCTCTAACAGCAGAAATGCTTACAAGCGGTTATAATATATTGAATGAATTAATTAACAAGAACAGATTGTTTGATCTGATATCTGATAAATTTTAGGATGAAATCTGGGGTTTGTCCCAGCTTGGAAGTATTATATTATCATTTTACTTCCATAGTGACCGTCTCAGCCTATGACAGTTTAACTTCGATCTAGTTGAAATGTCTTCTTCTCCTTTATGCATCTGCATCAATCTGCAATAAATGCCATTGTTTTATGATTGTTTTTTTTTATATATAACTTTACGTTTATACATAATTGCATGAGTTATATTTTGATATTAAAACTAAAGGAATATGTTGTTTTTCTTCATGTTCTTTATTGCAAATTATGAACGAAAATCAAATAATAACTAAAACGTTAAACAGATTAACGTAAATAGTTTTATGTAAGATATGCATACAAATATTTTGGCGAAAGTGAAAAAGAGTTCTAGCACAATTAAGAAATTAAGATACGTGTTCCGGCGAAAATGATATCTTTTGAAGATAAAACTATGCGCAAATGCTAAATCTTAAAAAAAGGCAATCGGCACAATAGGACTGCAGTCATTAA
This sequence comes from Mytilus californianus, assembly GCF_021869535.1. Taxonomy (NCBI): domain Eukaryota; kingdom Metazoa; phylum Mollusca; class Bivalvia; order Mytilida; family Mytilidae; genus Mytilus; species Mytilus californianus. The sequence continues at coordinate 91,414,103 of NW_026262734.1, read as the reverse complement.
AAACGTAAAACAGAAAACGTTAGTCAGTGTTTATATTATACTTTCAGTCAAGACAAACTTACGTGTATCTACTTTATAATAAGTATAAAATGCAATGCTTAGAAAGATAGAAAGGGTCGAAATATCGCCAATATTTTCAATAAAATACATATATTTATGTAACTAAATGTGGGTTTTTTTCCCCCTTTTTACAGACAAAATATGCCACCAAAGCACGAACTGTTTATCGGTCATTAGTATTTCAAGAAAAAGAAAAGAAGGAAAATGTGTCCAGGGTGTAAAGGAGAATTTGTCGATAGACATTTTGAAAACCATAAAGTTGAATATTTCTGTGACAACAAATGGGAATGTGGCAAGTCAAATAAATCAAAAAGAGAAGAAAACAGCTATCAAGAAAGGCCGACAGAACACACTATACCTACAATGCACCAAGGGGACCATTGTAAAGAACCAAGCACCTCTGGCATCCAGCAACCTTTGATTCATACGCAATCCATGATGGAAGTAAAACGCAAGTTCAAAGATCACTTACGAAGCCTCAGTGGAAGTGAAACATATCCAGAATCTGACAATGAGGATGAAGAATTTTGGTCAAATGTAACTTGAAACGATATTGATATAAATATTGAAAATGAAAACATTCATCATCTTCTTTCGACGGCAGTAAAACTGTAAATATGCGTCCGTTGGGCTGTGTGGGATGAATAAATTTGCAGCCACGTCCGGTCAGAAAGAAAACGTTATTCCGATGCCGGTGCTCTCTTCAATGTATGAACCCTTGCAACAACTCTGTGAGAGGACGGACGTTGGCCAGTTGCAAGGCTTAATTTCTGTACCAACATTTTCAATTGGCATTCCAAATTTCCAGCGATCATCCCGGTCTACCCCCTATTGCAGGACCTAACTATTGTATTTATTTTCAATTTGTCTCGTCCTGAACATGCATGAAACATTTGCCACTGGACGTTAATCAAACAGCAATATATTTATCAAAGAAATCATGACATACAAGCTCTGAAATATCGTATCAAAGGGAAGCTATACAAGAACTGTTGGGATATTGTTGCAAAGAAATGAAAAGTTAGGTAGTTGCAATCATCTTTTTATGTCAAGTTTTGTTTGAAATCGGCCATCATGGTCAATTTTTAGATGTATAAGTCAAGATGAGAGACACACTTACTGTGGTATCCTTTGTTTCAAGTTCGATGCGATATATCGATGCATTCGAAGAAGTCACCAACTTTTAATTATAACTATTTAGCGAGAGGACATCATCTACATAGCGGAATGTGAATATAATTAGAAGATTCTGAATGAAGTTTTACTCGTATAAATAAAAAATTAGTCGGCAAGCAGAAACGCAGTTGATTCCCATATAATGCCGATTGCTTGTCGAAAAGATGTCCCCCAAACGTAACAAATATGTTGTCAATAAAAATAATCAAGCATCTTGAAAAAAGCAGATTCAGAGAATTTCTGTATGAATAGAGTAGTTTATTTTTACAAAACATTGATTGATTAATTGTTAATTGCTTAATTGCTTAATGTTCAGTGGCAAATAGTTCATGTGTGTTCAGGACGATGACCATCAGCAATGGTATGATGAGGGCGGGAATTTTGGACTGTCACTGGAAAATGATGGTATGTTACGTACGGACCCCTTCTTTAAGGCAAAGAGCAGCACTCGTTTACACAAGGCATCGGATTACATGTCCACATTCCGAAGAGGCACGACTACCTATATTTATGTATCCCAAACAACTAATTAGAAGCCCCACTGGAGCAAGTATTTTACTGCCGGAACGAGAGATGTCAAAGGAGGACAATATTTCTAAATCCCGGTCAACCCTTGTGGTCTTTTACCAAGTATGATTTATCCCTCTATAAAACAAGATATATGAATCTACATTGGCTTTCTTTTTTTTATGAAGCAAAATTGAAAAATTCTTTCAATTTGAAATTTAAAATAAAAGTAAAAAATCTTTATAGGATTGCAAGAGAAAAAATGTACTCTAACAAATCTATGGAATATTTTTGTATCCATGTCTGATTCGTAGTACATCTCTTACCTGTCATCACACGAATTTACATGACTGACTGTATGCAAATACAAAATGTTTTAGTAAGGATTTATTCATTATTAAATTATTCAAGTTCATATCTGTGATGAAATATGTTTCGATAAATAGTAAAATATAAACAAACAATTAAAAACCATTATGCGTTGTTTGTTTTTTTAATTCTATAAAGGATCAATTCAAACAAAAATGTATATTCCTTGTCTAAACCTGTATACTGTAGAATACGTTATGACATTATAAAATGTATTTTAGAATATAATTTATTTGTTTTTACATCGCCTTTCTTATAAGTTTTTTCAGCTAGGTAGACCTATTTCCTTTTAGTTTATTCATACAGGGTGCAAAAAATAAATAAAAGTCAGAGATAAAATATATGATATTATTAGTTACATTGATACTAAAAGACAAAATATACATGTACATACAAAGACACATTATAACAGATAGAACTGATTACTACTTGAAGACCTTCTGTTAAGAATTCTCGATTTCTACAGATTGGAGTGAGGTGCGAATGCCCATATATTCCGACATCTCATCGATCCGTCACCCATTTTGTCTGAAAATGATAAACAACTTTAAAAAAAAGGAGGGAGGGGGGCTTGTTTGGACTGATACTTCTGAAAAGTCTATGCATTTATCAAATATGCAGTATCTGAAACATGCCAATATAGATTAATTTGTGGAGAAAGCCGGAGAAAACCACCTGCCTTCGACAGGAAAACAAGAACCGCCTGTCTATCTTTAAAGATCTAAGCCGAACACACTTTGCCGAAGAAAGAACCAAAGTCACAGCCTCAGTTTTGAAATGCTATATAGTGGCCATTAAAGTACTACGTAGACAACTCGGTAATCGAGTTCCCTACACATATCGACAGTTCCAGTTTACTTATGATAAATGAATATTCTATATCAAGGTTGAAATTCTTTAAAATGAATAGGATTTGTTGAATTTGTTTGTCCTGGATATATCTGTAATATTTGCCACTAAACGACGAAACGATCTATTAACCATTCATAGGGAAGGCGGAATTGTACTCTTACAAATGGGAATAAGATTAATTGTTTATTGAATATTGATCATCAATATCATTATCTACGTACTGTTAAGGGGATGACCATTTAATTGTTAGAGGAGAGGGGGCAGTATATGATTTTTGGGAAGAGAATATTAATTTTCCCCTTTTGCTAAGCCGGCTTATTTATCTAAAATTGTCTTTTTCAGGAACATGTATATAACAAGGCCAGAAGATTCATTAAATAACCCCCCTCCCAGAATATCAAAAGGTCGTTCCCACATAAACAAAGAAAAAATCTATTATTTTTTATACATATTAATAGAGAAAATTGATTAAGAGATTCTTAGATAGCTGCGTAACATCAACAAGCGACAAACAGTACATGTTAATGTTAATACAAAATGTCTCAGAAGATACTCTGATTTATGTAGACCGATACAATGAGTTGATATTTTAAAATGATGACTCCGTTAACAGTCGGAAAAAGAACTCATTGTTTATTATTTTGACAAGACTTAGTATTTGCTCTTATACTAATGATAACTACTAATGCCATTTGTAAAGTCATTGGTTTTATTTCGACTTGGACAAACCCACGACTTCAAGGCCTGTACTTGGGGCAAATACACGCTACCGTGAAACTATCGATGTGGTTATAAAACAAAATAATTTAGAGTTAAATAGAACTTAATCAAAAGCAACAACATTTGTATAGGATATTTCAAGTAAAAATACTTTCATTTATAACCGCCCTTTCAAAGAAGGTTGGCCTACTGTGTGTGCCATTCTTCCTGTGTTGAAGTGCTCATGTAAAAAACACTATTTTCTTTTGAAGAAATGTACATACGATAATGATGGGCCTGTCATTAGGACTGGTAAAAATGTATATTACCTTTAAGTTCGGTCTCAATGTCAAAGTATCAATGTCGCATTATTCGTATTGAAGTTACCTGTCAAAAAAAAGTCTTTTGACTTAACCTTTGTTATTTGATTTTAAAGGAGTTGGTGTAATTTCTTTGTCAATCTTAATTATTCATGATATTGGTACTCTAAAAAAAGTTCTCGGTTTCTACCTTTGTGTTCGTGTGACATTAAATAAAAAAGAAATAGATTTTAGGTTTGAAGATTCGAAATTTTTCATACAATAACATCTTGAACTAATTTTAGCATGACTATTAAAAATTAGTTCAAGATGTTATTGTATGAAAAATTTCGAATCTTCAAATCTAAAATATTACAAACAGACACAATCACACTCAGTTTCGCATCGATTTAAAATAATTCTTTGACTGGTACACCAATACTTCACTTACCTGTTGTCATCCATCATCGATACTTTTTGCAAAATCAATTTATACTGTTAAAAATCCTCCAAAGTCAATATAGTTTATTCATATTTTATTATGGGGCCGGATTGACTTTGGGCCGGATCGACGTGGGCCGGATCGACTTGGGACGGATCGACTTTGGGCCGGATCGACTTGGGGCCGGATCGGTTTGGGGACGGAACGACCGGATACCTAGAAATATACGGAGAAGTGAAAAACGTCAAAATGTAATATTTGGAGGGGAATTGTGTTTTCGTCATCGGTTGTTATAAACTGACTACTAAAATTTTCAAATATTTGTGCAAGCTTGTCAGTTTTCATTTACCAAACAAAACAAAAAAACGATATTACAATAACATTTACAGCTCGCCTTTCTCCTTTGATATTCAAATAGAAGCGGATGCTAAACTAGGTGCGTAAAGATAGGTACGATGCCCGTGTCGAAGATTGAAGCTTGAAAAAGATTAAACAGCAACAGTAAGACCACATCAATCTGATATGTTACTTTTCAGTCATCTGCTGTAAAATTTAAAGGGGGGCGATTTTTTTTCTTGAATTTTTTTTCTCTAGGCTCTATAAGAGAAGTAAGCGGTCTATATACATATATATATATGTTATTAAATTAACACCTTTTATACGTTCAAGAAGGATCGACGGCTTTTTCAATTCCTCTATGACTTTTCAAAATAGTTCATATGTTGAGGTATAAAAAAATCCTAGTCTAACCATTAGCAACTACTTAAAATACAACAATAAATCCTATAAGATAGCTGTCCTATCTTGTCTAATCAACATATGTACATGTGTACAAAAAAATAAATCGTTACCACAGTGAACTTTGACGGTATTTGCGCACTCAATGTATTTAAGAAAATAATTGACGATTCCGTTTAAGTTTTTTAACAATAAAACAAATTAACTGTCTTAAGTGAAATGAGCCGAAACATGAAAGTCTTATAAAATGGAAGTTCTTATAATGAAAATACGTTTCCCAAAAGTTTATTTACTGTAATATTCAAATAAGAAAAAAAAAGTAACAGTTCTATGTTCACTTTCAGTAATGTCCCGTCTGAAGCAGAACTTGTATCGGTGCCTGATAAAGTAACAAAACTATCGTCTCTAAAGCGAACAGGTTTTTGTCTCGGTCTTGTTGATCGCCGTAGATTTGGCACTTCTGGAGCTTCGTCGTTGTTTGTGCTAGATTGGTCACTCATTGAATTAACATGACTTGTTGACACAGTATCCACGGTGTTTTGTTCGCTGATGACACGGTCCATAAAATATTCACATGGATGTGGTAAAAAAATATAAGCTGGCTTTAAACGATTAATGGGAACTGGTTGTGGAATAATTTTGTTTGTTTTTGGGTCCTTTAAGGAATAAAGATGAGGAATGTCTATGCGGTGAATAATATATCACCCTGCTTGTTTAAGCTTAAACTTCTGACCAGCCCTTCTGGTGTCTTTTCATAAGTACGTCTACGGCCATTTTCTGCCCTCACATAACGTGGTGAGTCAAACCACGTGTTTTCTACTGTTGACAATTATTTCTTCATTTATATGCTTCATATGATAAAATTTTGTATAAATCAGGTTCCAATTGTTTCGATTTTAAGGTCCTCCGCCATGTAATTTACCTGACTTAGGTTTGGGGGACTAAAGACAAGTATAATATATAAATAAAACGCTGAGCTTTCAAATTACACCCTTGGATTCAAACACAAAAAGAGGCTGATACATGTAATAATCACAACAATCATGGACAAGGCAATACAATTCCGGAAAATACGGATTCAACATACAGATATACAACAATATACGGATAGGTTAGGCTAGGATGAACCTAGCCTGCTTTCGTGTTTAGAGTATAACGCATGTCTAGGCGATGCCCGGAAATACCGTGCGAAATGTGTAAATACGCAACCACGTAAAACATGGTGAAGTCAGAAGGTGAAATTAATCTGATTCTTCTTCTAAATAGAGTGTAACGCTTTTTCGCGTTTTAGAACCCTTCTAGCAAAATTCTGTGAGTAGTCAGAATGAGGCATGTTGTAAGGAGAAACTTCTATCTAACATATCTACTTTTTATGGACAGTCCAAATATTCTGCCGTAAACACGTTTTATGTTACAAGTATGATTACAATCATTAATCATTACAAAAATTGATTAAGATATTTTTCATAGTAAGAACAATCAGAAACAAGCACATGTATGTTTTATGTCAGTGAAATTTTGAGCAGTCATGGTCCTAAATCCGACATGGGCGATTGTTACACCACTGTCCAAGTTAAGCGGATTGTTGTGCGCTAACCGACATGTTTAAACCGCCTCATTTTGTATGTTCCTGTCCCAAGTCAAGGGCCCGTAATTCAGTAGTTGTCGGTTTTTCTTTCTTGTTTGCTTTTAGTTTATTGTTTACGCATATACTGACCGTACCGTTTTGATTTCGCTTAAGTTTTAATTGTTTTATATTGTTTTAATTGCTTTTAATAGATGGCTTACTATACGATATACAATGTATGAGTTTAGCTAATTGGTGACGGTCATGCGGTGAACCCATGTCTGTTGGTCTCTGGTGGATTTGTGTCTCATCCTAATTCTTATACAAATCGGTTTTTATTTCTAATTGTGAGAAAATAAAATTTAATGAAGGCAATATTATTTTTAACATATCATCATGTCAACATAACCATTCCACTGAGATTTCATTGGAATCATGGTCATATTTGTATTGATATCATGGAAAGATTGTCACACAAACTTGTATAAGGAAATCTGTTTGCAACTACAGTAAATGCATTAGCAGATACGACATGCATAAAATAAGATATCGAAAATCTAAAAAAAAGAACGCATTTTTTCATCTCGTAGTTGTTGCTTCATATTTTCATTTTTCTTCTTCTTCTTATAACAAGGATTGGCCAGACTGCTCCAATTATTTTTTACATAAATAAATAAATATATAATTTGTTTAGAAAATAGCCATTCCCTTACCATTTTTCAGTATTGTACATCTTTTAAATTTTTTTAACCTTGATCATATAACAAAATCGTGTATGTGCTGGCGTTGTTGTGCTCGTAAACAGAAAAAGGGAAACGAGAAATTAACCAATTAGGTAATAGTTAATATTTAAGAATAACCAAATAAAAAGTTGCTGTAAATGCAGCACAGTTAGTTCCCCCTGAACACATCTTTTGCTATCAAAGGGAGGTACACTGTTAGACAAGATAAGATAAGATAAGATAAGATATTTTATAGGTTTAATATCCAAAATTATAGGATTGTTACCAAGACAATAAACACTGGCTATACATAAACATATAAGCATATATCTGACCACATTTACTGTACGAATATAAAGATACAATTAAGGATCCATAATGGACAAAATCAGTACAATGTCTAGTTGTAGATGTATGCTTCGTACATATAAATCAACATGCAGACATCTTATACGTTCAGGTATTTCACATCCAATCTTTTATGGTAATATTCTTTACAAAGCACAAAAATGTCGGCATTCACCTCAAAAGCTAACCAAACCTTTAAACAGACTTATTAAGAAGGGATATAGTTACGATACAGTTGTCAGGTCATTAAAGATGGCATATTTTGGCTTTAATATTGATTCACTTATAGTTACTTTGCATCGGAAATAAATACATGTATTTTAAAACCAGTTGTTGGCATGATACGGGTTATGTTTTTCTCATATATTTTATGATGGTATGATACTAAACCCCTAACGGGAGGGATTGTGCTTGATATTCATATGATGAAGACATAATCTTTCAATCAGTTTAATTGAGGTCTGGAGCTGGCATGTCAGTAACTGCTAGTAGTCCTTTGTTAAAGGGAAAATTCGCGATTTTTTACTTATCATGTTATCATGTTCATAATAACATAAAAAACATATTCACCAAGTTTTATCTGGACATGAACACTAATAAAGAAGAAAATTGGAAATTATTAATTTTATTTATTCGAACTTCCTGTCTACTGTGACGCACTTTTAGACTTATTGCATGCCGGAAGTGAAATAAATCTCATTTTAAGTCTTGTTCGTTCATCATCTAATAACGCGATTTAAAGCGCCTCGATGACTATTTTGCGTAGCTATTAACCAACTACTAATTAATGCTGCGTTCACACGTAATTCGAATTCGATTCGCATTAACTAATTCGAATTAGTTTAATTCGCATTCGAATCGTTTTACGTCCAAACGTTAATTCTAATTCGAATTGCAATACGCGTCAAATTTGCTTTACTGTCCGAACGACGTTAACTTTTAATTCGTATCAACAAAAACGGATTTCTAATGCGAATTGGTTAATGCGAATTAGCCAATTCGAATCAATTCGAATTAAAATGGAAGAGTGTGTGAACGCGATTAGCGAATTCGATTCGCATTCGATTCGAATTCAATTCGAATTAAATGTACGTGTGAACTAGGCATAAGAAAGTAAAGTGATCAGACGTGCAACTTTTTAAATTATAATGTACGATTTATATTTTATGGATTTCTGATATGATTATAGTAATAAAAGTAAATCATACAATAAAATACTTTTGCGATTTTTTATCCGACGGATATGTTGAACAAACACATATAACTTATAATGTAATAAAAATGCATGCATGTTTTCTAACTTTTAATTCAGTCTAGCAAACATTTCCCGCTAGTACTGTGTAAATACAATGTGTATTATACTCTGACACTACCTGGTAAAGGCGTGGTTAAATTCACAATAATTAAAAGATTAGCATTATGTTATATAGATACAATGGATAAGCGTGGATTCTTGAAAAAGAAACCATGAGCCCGGAGGGCGAATGGTTTGTTTTTCATGAATCTACGCTTATCCATTGTATCTATAACTTAAACTATTGTGTTAATTTCTTTTCAAAATTAAAGCCTTTTCTTAATTAGAAGGTATTGTAAGTGAGTTTAAATAACCATGTTATCGTGTCCAACGATGCATTGATAATTCTCAGATCACAATTAATTGGTTAACAAAATACAAATATAACACTTCTACCTTGAAAGATCTTTATATTATCAGGCATCTGAATATTATCTGTTTTTACAAAATAAGACATTTTCGAACTTATTTCTAATAAAATTGAGAATGGAAATGGGGAATGTGTCAAAGAGACAACAACCCGACCAAAGAGCATATATAAAGTATATATAATAAGCATGTTACTGAAATTTCTAGCACTCTAGGCACATCACGATTTTCTAGCATAGGAATTTGCGAACAAATATTTGTAAAATTATGTAGTAAAACAGATGAAATCATACTATATTTATACAACAAAAATTGACAAATAGAATGTAATCATTTTTGTTTCAAACATGTGAAATAGCCAATAATAATCCAAAAAATAAACGGTAAAACACGCTATTACATGTATTACAAAAATATCCACTATAACATGCAAAATTAGAAAAAAAAACAGAATTGTGTCAACAGAGATAATACAGGGATTCGAACCTAAACCGACAAATCCCTATCTTTTAACTCGTTGATTTTAAGCATGCTAACCTCGCGGCTACCAACTTATACTATACGACTGCCCATTGTGTATATATAAAGGTACAACCCCTGTGTGTCCGATGTTCATTTATATATATAAAATAGACATCTCAGTTGTAACCCATTGGTAGCCGAGAGGTTTCGTCGATATGTTGATGTCAGTCATTCATAACAGATTTCAAGGAAGGGTTCGATTCCCAGTGAAGGCATATACAAATTACAAAAATTAAAAGTAAGTTTTTAAATTAATTCCATTAGTGAACAGAAATCAGTAAATTAGCCTATTCAAACTTAATGAAATTAGACACACAAAGGATACAATTGAATATAATTTGGTGAGTCCATTTCAGCGGCAGATTTAGGAAGCGTTGATTCTAGAAAAAGAATCCACAGTAAATGAATAGGCTGACGTCACCACAATGGTTTAAGTAATTCTGATCTTTTGATTTCACTCGAGTGTATTTGTGTCTCAAGGGTTCACCGTTTAAGGTGTGAACAACATCTCGTATGGATCATAAAAGAGAAGTGCGAGTTTGAGACAGAAAAAACATTATTTGGGGGAGGAATATGGTGGGAAATACCTGAATCACGTGGTATATTTTTTATATTTTGTGTTAGCTCAGTTTTAAATAAATCCTTGGTGAATATTTTGTTGTAACAATGAAATACTAAATTACTTTCAATTGAATTATTTTATAAAAAAAAATGGCCTCCGAAAACGAGCGTATACACCAAAACTGTATTATTTTACATTATCATCGGTAACCTTGAATATTTAAATGTGCAGAGAAAATTATCAATTGCGTTAATATAGTTTGGTCCGTCCAAAGCGATTTTCATTTACCTAATCGGGAATGGCCTTATTAAAAATTTTATATCTGAAAACGTATAAATACTTTAGCTAGATTTGACCAAAGATGTTTTAAAAAAATAACAGAATGAAATTAACTTCCTCTTTTCCTTATTGGAATGGAGACAAACCGGATGAATAAGATTTTCAGTGTGCTTTATAGCTTGTACCTTTGTCATCATTCATTCATAAACACACCCTAAACCAGAGACGTATATACACATATATATGCCTCTGTCTAATCTGACAAGAATACTCCTAAAGCGGACAAGCAGTATATTCTTTAATTTCTGTGATTTAATACCAAGAAAGAAAAAAAATACCGAAATTAATTTGATACTCAATATGTTTCCTGGAAAATATTCACATCCTCATTTGGTCTGAAAATAAGATATGAATTTGGTGTACAGAACATGCAGAAGTGTGAATGTCATAAAACCTTGTTATATCAGAAATATGTATTGAACACCATTATAAAGGTGAACATGTACACGGAAGAGCTCATGGGACGTCACCTAACCACATACAGGTAATATACACGTAGCTCTAATACCCGGAAATGTCAAGGTAAATCACTACTGATACAGAATGTACCAATGCAAAAAAAATCTGATGATTGTAAGGCATGACCATTCATGAATTTAGAGGAGTCTTGGGTGGGGGGAACGATTTAAATTCTGACTAGATTTTTATCTCAATTCAAATCACTGAACTAAAAAAAATAATTACATCCAAGAACAGAATTATTGTTGTAAATTCATCAATTCAACGTTCTTATTTTGTAACTTTCGATAGACGTGATCTTCTTTTTAAATTCTCTATTGGACAAATGCCTTATTAGTAAAGCTTAAATACAAAATCTTCTCTACAATCAAACAATTTTTATAAATATATCAATATATACATGCATAATTTTCATGTTTGATTATATTAAAATATGCATCTTAAAATGACCATCCCAAGCTTAACTGCCGAAACACTAAAATAGTGTCGGGTCCTATTAGGCAATATGGGATGCGTGGTTGCATGGGTGTTTTATAATAACAAAAAAAACTAGAGGCTCTAAAGAGCCTGTGTCGCTCTATGTGCATATCAAACAAAGGACACTCAAACATTGTAGACGAGAATAGACTTCATGACAAAAATCTCTATTTTGTTGATCTTGTATTACTGATCTTTGTGTCTGTTTAGTTTCTCTCTATCTTCTTTAGTTTTTGCTTAAAACACAAAAGAGGGTAAACAAATCCTCATTTAAGGGCAATCACTCCTATGAAGAGTGACATCCTACTAACTATATCGGCAAAATTTGACTTTTTAATAGATCTTGCCTTGCTGATAATTTTTGTGATTTGAAGTGTTTATTTATCTATTATAATTTCAAGGGAAACTCCGCAAAAAAATGAAAAATTGATATTTTGTTCTTTAAGCATAAAACACCACATGTTCATAAATAAAAAAAAACTTTTAATCTCTATGTAAAGAGATTAAAATCGATTTTTGAAATTCACTATCAGTTCTCGACATATCGCCATCTTGTCGGCATGTCCGATCTAAAAAGTCACGTGATATCTATAAACCACAAAGAACAAAAGGAATCAGGGATTTACCGACCGTGCGTTAAAAACTCCCATCATCAATCGGGGATTACCGTAGACGGTCATTCGGTGTCAAAATGTCATGTCAAGCGTACGGTTGTTCTGTCCGACAAGGTTAATATGACAAAAGTCTACATAATTTTCCCAATCCCACAAAAAAAGAAAGAATTGTATCAGACATGGTTGTACAACCTTAAACTAACAGCAAATAGTTGCATCTATAGCAAGCACAAGTTGGTGTGTGAAGACCATTTTTAACAATCTTGTTTCGAGGGAGATTTGATGGTAATTTTACTTTTTTTAAAAACAAAGTAACCTAGCAGTTCTGATAGCTATAGTTATCAAATCCGTATATGATAAGATATCGTTGATTAAAAAAAATAAAGATTTGATGAGGAAGAAAAGTTTCAATTATTAGAAAGACAAATGCAGTGTTCTTGTAACAATCACTGATTTACAAAAGATTCATTAGTATGCCTCTTTTATATAAAGTGCATTGATTTATATAAAGAAAAGTTCCGTATTTAGACAATATAATTTTTCAAATCAATAAAGTTATACGATAAATAAGATTTTTTTAATTAATATGATATTTGACGGCTATTGACAAGGACCAATGTTAGGAAGAGGTTTTAGCTGGGACATAATATGTTGATATTGATATGTAAATATCGAAATATCGGACATCTCAATTTTTTATTTAAAGTATTTTTTTTTAACTAATCTTTAAATTATATCAAATTGATACGGGATCAATTTGGAACGGTCACTTATAAAGACACTTTACAGTTAAATGTGTGACCCTATCTGGTATGTTCGGTGAAAAATGTATAGGTTTTTTTCTTTTTTGTAAGTTTTATTTACGTTATCTTATTATATATATATTTTGGCATCCTCCCGAATAATAGGTATGTCAGAATTATTGATAGATGTCGTGTCAGAGCGACACATTCAGTTAAATATTCCAAGGACGTATATTAGATACACGTCCTTGGGTATTCCAGTGACATCCTGTCGACTAAAAATTCGTATTACACAATTATATAATACAGGTTCATGCATGGCCTCTTTATTGAGGTACCCGGTGTGCACAGGTAACATTTATTGAACCACATATATTTGTGTCTGACGTTGTTTAACTTGTGCGTGTTTGAAATTATAATTCCACCTGTTAATGAATGATGTTCTGGTTATAATATTATCCACTATTTTTGCTGATAATAAGTTTAAATTTTTTTATAAACATGACCTTTGAAAATTTTTGTGAAATAAATACTGTTTTGTCATGATTCTGGAACCTTTTTTGAAGAAAAAAAAAAGATTTCTTCACGCAAATACAAGCTTTTGTCGATTGGCAAACATGCAGATATAAAGTAATGCAGCACTTATAGTCACTAATCAATATTAATTTATTGAAGATAAGAGAGCCCCTTGATTATTGTTACATATATATATATATATATATAGAACCTTTCATACATCTTAAAGTAAAAGATGTGCGTCTGAGTCAAACGACATAAGAACCCTGTAATACTAGTACGAATCGAGTAGAGCACGTCAAAATTCCTACTCAATATGGTTGTATTGGAAATCTGTTCATACAGATTGACAACTCGTGGTCCGACATTCATGTTATATTTGCCACATGACGCTCATATTTCTTTCTACCATCATCATCTTATTCATTACATATTGCTGTAAACATCAATGGTTCACACCCAAACAAAATGGGAGTAATATACCTTAAGAGCTTCTCCGTAGTATACACTTGTGAAATATATAGACGAAATTCGGTATTGAAGTGAATCTACATCTCACAAACACAATTTTAACTACGATTTTGAGTGAACGCCCACCAAACCAATACAAACGTATGGCAAGATATAACTATGCAGGCATTTAGTTTTCGTCAGACACAAGATAAATAATCACTCTCATAAACGTATATATGCATGCAGTTTAAAATATCAAGAACAAGCGGTCGATGTCTATAGATTATTGTTAAGTCCGTTTATTAACTGTTCAGAGTCAGACATGTCACTTGTACATTCTTGAAAGCCTTCATATACCCCATCCGACGATTGGAACTCTTTTCTGATAGTGTTGACAACATAAGCTTGTATGGTGATTCTGTTTATCTGTACAAGTGGTTGGCCTGTCTTGCCCCAACAAACAAACTAACGAAACGCTACTAGTCTGCTTTGTCTGTTAGAAAGAACCTCTGGAGCTCATCCTCAATGACGCTTATACGTCAGGAAACTTACAAGTATACTAGTAAAGATTGTTTCAAGAAGAACGAGGTTGGGACGAACTGTTCTAAAATCGTTAATATCAGTTCTACATTACTAAGATATGCCTTTTATTACAACTACTGTATTACTAATTTGGATTAATGACGGTTATCCTGTTTAACTTCAGCATTGCACAAAATTATCATAGAATATAAAAATAACTTGTTAATAAAAATCCTCAAAAAAAATAATGTATTAGCTTAGATTTATAATGTATGTATAGCCATTAATGAAATAAACGATGTTTGCCATTCTTTTCACAAATAATTCGTTTAAGTGATTGTCAGATGAATTTAATTATGTAAGAATGAAATGTTAAAAAGAAAATAAAAAAAAAAATCATGCATGTTGTACTGTTGTATTTTTTTCAATTAAAAACTTTAAAATTGCGATAGTTTTACGATTGTTAGAATTTATACATCGCCAGATTTAAATTCAAGTTAAAGAATTCCGGTAAAGTAAATGAAACAGATGTGCAATTATCATTAATTGGGAAATGCAACATTTAATTTTAAAGATTAAAAGTACTATTCTTTTAACTTCATATTTTAATGTTATGCTAATTGCATTGAACGTAATCGAAAATTGTTCCATTTTAATATTGTATACACTTCCGGAATTAAAAAAATTGAATGTTTATTTTCAATTAATCTATACAATTTAATTATTGTTTTTCTATTGTCATCGGGTATTTCATCTTGGTGTATTAAACACGCTCTGCTCTTTCTGTAAATCCATTCAAAATGACAACATTCACACCTGTGTACGCTTGAATTCACACCTGTGTACGCCTGAGGCTAAATTGCTGCAAGGTGAAGTTCAAACGAATTCTCCTCAAATCGAGAAATAAACAATGACTTTACAAAATAATATACACACTCTGTTCACACATATTTTGTATTGAAATGGTTCTCGAAGTTATAACGGTAAATAAAACGTAAAATATTTTCAGTTCAATATCAATAAAAATGTTCAATAGATATTTTATGAAAAAATCTCAACAATAATTTATGAAATTAATTCGAATAATATTTAGATAATTTCATATAGGAAGTTTTATTCAATCAATACAAAACGGTACACGCATATTTATTTTCTTTCATTCTTATATTGTGGTTATTAACTACGACCAACGGTCATCTGTGCGCTTTTAATTACGTAAAATTTCGATAAGCAATTAAGACTTTAACAGATTTTATTTTCTCCCAGGATTCAACAAATCGGGTTAAAACGTCACAACCCACTCACGTAGGTCAACCAAAAAAGTTACAAATACTTGATTTTCTCCGTTATAAGAAGGAAAATAAATTTGAAACTTTGTGAATGTGTTTTTTATGTTAAGATGAACATATTCAGATGATAAGTTGGTTGGTAGGCGGGGTCATCGGACACATTTTTTAAACTAGATACCGTAATGATGATTGTGGCCACGTTTGGTTAAATTTGTCTCAGTAGTTTAAGAGGAGAAGATTTTTGTAAAAGATTACAAAAATTTACAAAAAATGGTTAAAAATTGACTATAAGGAGCAATAACTCCTTAAGGGATCAATCGACCATTTTTCGTCATGTTGACTTATTTGTTGATCTTACTTTGCTGAACATTATTGCTGTTTACAGTTTATCTCTATCTATAATAATATTCAAGATAATAACCAAAAACTGCAAAATTTCCTTAAAATTACCAATTCAGGGGCGGCAACCCAACAATGGGTTGTCTGATTTGTCTAAAAATTTCAGGGCAGATAGATCTTGACCTGATGAACAGTTTTACTTAAGTTAGATTTGCTCTTAATGCTTTGGTTTCAGAGATATAAGCCACAATCTGAATGTTACCCCTATGTTCTATTTTTAGCTATGGCGGCCATCTTGGTTGACGGGCCGGGTCATCGGACATATTTTTCAAACTAGGTACCCTAATGATGATTCTGGCCAAGTTTGGTTAAATTTGGTCAAATAGTTTCAGAGGAGAAGATTTTTGTAAAAGTTAACGACGACGGACGACGGACGCCAAGTGATGAGAAAAGCTCACTTGGCCTTTTAGGCCAGGTGAGCTAAAAAGGTAGATAAAAATTCAAATTGTGTTATTTTAGACAGGCTAGACTACATAACAGAAGTCACAAGACAACTAAATACTCAACATTACTGTCAATTAGATTCATTTAACATGACAGAATTGAAAACCCAGATCATTGAGTATTTTACAGCCGATTCCAATGAGTGTGTAGCTAAAGGTAGAATCTTTGGTTAGCTTCCTTGCTAGCTCAACCATGAAATGATTATTACCTAAAAATTGGGAGGAGCAAAGCGCCATTTTGTCATCCAATGAAAACATTAATAGCAAGACCCATTGGTGGCCTTCGGCTGTTGTCTGCTCTATGGTCGGGTCGTTGTCTCTTTGACACATTCCCCATTTCCATTCTCAATTTTATTAATAGCAAATGGCCTGTTAATTTATTATTTAAAGATTTACCTAGACTACTTTGCAAATAAAATTTCATTTCTTAGTCTTTGATTGAATGAAAACAAAACTTTTTATTACAATAAATTAGAAGCGGAGTAACGTTTTTTTTTTTTAAATATTTACGCCGTGAATAGGCAGTTCAGTTAATTAGTGTCTTTCGGTGTATTCCCCACGCATGAAACATTGTTATGCTCTTGGTGTCTTTTTTTCATATATATGAATAGTTTTTAGAACTAAAATCTTTTATATTCACACAGAAAAGAAAAATTATCATACTACTTAATATCATGCACGGTTGACTTGTGGACCTTTTATTTAGTTAAAATTGCAACGAAGAAAAAAAACCAACTGCAGTTTGGAATTGAAAATATTGCAGTTTATTAACGTCCACTTGGTCCGTTAACATTACCTTACTTATTAGTTTTAGATAAATAATGCAGCCATGAAGAACAATTTTTATGTCTCTACTTCATTTAGATTTAATCTGACCTAGATTGAATGATCAGGTCATCTGTACTTTTGGATACCTTCCAATCTGTTTTACCTGTCCGGGTGTATTGTAAACATATGTGTATGTGTAAAAGTGATTGTACGACTTTGCCCCCAGCAGAGCTATAGAAAAACAGTACATTAACGGGTGTTACACGGACACTTTTTAGATGATACACGGACACTTTTTAGTTGTTACACGGACACTTTTTATGAATAGAATCACATTAGATTTGAACTTTTTGTTTCACCGACATATTTCCTGTCTTTTTAATTAAGATATTTACGTTAGCATCAATAACTATATTTTTTCAAACAATTCCAGTAACTATTCATATCAGTACACTAAGGGATTAACCATTTAACTTCAAAAGGTAGGTTATGGTTTTTTCCTAAAAAAACATTTTGATCCCCAATTTTATGAGAAAAAATATATAATATATTATATAGTTGAAAAACTAAATAATTTTCTTACTCAGAAAAGAACACACCCCTTTTGAAGCTAAATGGTCGGTCCGTAAATGTTATTTTTTTCAATATATGGACATGGCATTGAATAGTATTCTGCACAATGCTGAAAGAAATGCTGGTACCAACGTTTATACTTCACAATAAAAAAGACAGGAAATAAATATAAAAAAATCAAATCTAATCAAAAGATAAAATCCCTATCAACTCACCAATGCACGATTGATCCTATAAATAAAAAGAGTCCGTGTAATACATGTTCAAATAGGCAGCAAATCTGGAAGAAAATCATTCAACTTATGTCATCAATTTTGGACGGTAAGCTCTGATTGGATCATATAATGACACGTGTTCAACACTATCAGAGACATATAAAAACCTACAAGCATGATTTTTAATCCAAAATATATGCCTATATGTATCTAATAACAAGACAAAATCCATTTTTTCATAACATTTCATTCACTAATGAGATAGGAAATTCATTCTTTTGATACACTTATATTGTTATTGAATTCATATATATTGAATTCATATATTTGGCGGCAAACGTACGATTTTTACGATTTTTTAGGGGGAATTAGGGGGGGGGGGGGGGGGGGCTGGAATGGCACATCCTGCATTCTTTCAACAAAAAAAAAGGATGAAGCCTGTTTATTTTAAATTTATTTTAACCCCCCCTTTCCCCCCAATAAAAATCAAATGGTAGCTTGCTTACCTCTGAAATCTTTTTTTATACATTACTTACTTGCGAAGTTGCATTTCAAAAATTCTCAAATGTGTATAGCATTCACCTTTAACTTGAAATGGTTCCTTTTATAAAGTTATTAGATTCTTGAAAGTTTTGAGAAAAAAACTCTCGGCTGAAGGGAAGTGAGAAAAAAAATTGAGTTTAAACTGTAACTTACATTAACTGGTATATGGCCATTTAAGTTTCTAATATCTTTAGTTTTGCTACCTCTTCTAAATGCAAAATGTACTTCTTCCTTCTTGAAACGTCGTACAAGTCAGATACAAAACAAAGGTAACTAAAAACAGGCCGGAAACAACCTGCCGTATAGTTTGTCTGCACTTGTAGTCAGGTCAAGGTCCTCGGCTATCGCCTCGGACCTTGACCTGACTACTCGTGCAGAAAAACTATTCGGCAACGGTTGTTACCGGCCTGTTTCTTTGTTACCTTTGTATTGTATCTAATACATACGGTCATTATTTGTCAATCATATCCAACTACATTTTATTAACTTGATGTAACAAATTCAACAGACACGTAATATACATTATTATTTGTAATGTCTGACGAAGAAGAATTTTTTTTTTAGGAATTTCAGCTTTGAGTTATTTTTTCACCATTTATCAAAATAAAATTGGCAAATCAAACACACTTACAACATGCTTTAATCTTATAATTATCACTAAATTTTAAATTTAGATTGAGAAATTATTTTTAAACTGACTTGTAAAACTAGTTTTACAATGTTTATATTCTGTCACTTAATTCTGATTGGTTCTCTGCTTAACTATTGACTGCACCCAAAGGCTGGATGTACCTTACCTGATAATGATTTCATGGTTGAGCTAGCAAGGAAGCTAACCAAAGATTCTACCTTTAGGTACACACTCGTTGGAATCGGCTGTAAATCATTATACGACCAAGGCATAATCGACAACATATCATTCAAATTTTTAAAAAAATGGTCAAAAACTAAGAGATGCACGTTTAGGGAGAATTTATATTCTACGAAAAAAATTACCGTCTTGAAACGAAGACGTTCAAACAAATACAACATGATAGATTCAATGAATTAAATGTAATTCCACCTGTCAGACCGTGTTGTTCCGTAACTGAGCTTATAGGTCATGATGTTGATTATGGAAATACACCACTAATTCATGGCCCCATTGCTTTATATGTTAAATTCCTCAATTTCAAGCAGGTACAGCTCTTTTGTTTTAAGATCAATAAAGTGACAATCATTGCATGTCAAAGCAACACTTTATGGTGTCTTGTACTGAAAAAATCAACATACATTTAATGGCATATAAGAAAGAACTGGTTCCCAAAACTTCGGATGTACCAAAACAGGTACTTCAGATCTGACAAACAGGCAAAATGTACCCTCTTTTTTTAAATTTCATGCAATTTTTTCATTATTCAACATTTTAAGTCAAAAAGTGTTCTACAATGATCACCAGTCATTCAACTTTCATTTGATACCAAAATTATCTAAATATTCTACATATTTTGATAGTTACACCCATGCGTAGGAACTATCTTGTGTTAACTATGTACTTTACGGTATGTGCTTTCTGACCGGGCCCGAATTAGTGGTGTTACACCTATAAGATCCTATAACAGAACCAAACTTGCTATATTGACTACAGTATTACTTAAATTCATTCTATGATCTATTTCAAGCATTAAAAAAATAAAGCTTTAGTCCAAACATTTTTTTACTGATTTTAAGCTCAAATTGGACTGGGAGTAACATATGTCTTATGCAAAGTAAACTGCATATGATTATCACCAATGGCAAATAAGGTTTATTTTATTCTCAGTATCATGGTTCTATTTGTGTATTTCTACTAGGAAAACAATGTGCTTACCAATAGTCATATTTTAATCAGAAGTTGTTCATTTAATAAAAATATATTAGTCCCAACCTAAGACAAAATTGAGAACAATGTCCCCCCTTTTTTCTTCAAATTGGAAAAGGGACATTTTTGGTATAAACCATACTTTTCTGTGGTACAACAGTGATTATTAAGAGCAATTTATATATTCCTCAGCTGGATAACTTGCTAAACTGGTTCAAAATTGCATGTACAGTGAAATTTCACAATTCTTATATGAGTATATACAAATTGCCTAGATTGTAAATGGCTATCATAAGAAAACCAATAAAACTTGAAAAATCATGGGATTATTTGACCAAGAGCTATTTTTTACCATAAACAAGTCGTTTTATTGTTTTATTGATTTCAATCCCAAATAATGCAAAAATAAGAACTTGGAGTCAAGTCTTAACTGCATGCATGTTGTATGACCATAACAGGCTAAAATATCTTATTGTGCCAATTTAAGAGTTGCAATTTCCCATAAAGAGAATTGTTCATCCAAAAAAGTTGATTAAACATGATTACTGACATCAAATATGACAAATTTTCATTGGAATAGGTACAACTTCTAAAAATTGAATTTCTGATGATTCTCTGTAATAGGAAAGAAATACACCACTAATTCATTGCCCCATTGCTTTCTATGTTAAATTCTCAATTTCAAGCAGGCACAGCTCTTTTGTTTTAAGATCAATAAAGTGACAATCATTGCATGTCAAAGCAACACTTTATGGTGTCTTGTACTGAAAAAAATCAACATACCTTTAATGGCATATAAGAAAGAACTGGTTCCCGGAACTTCGGATGTACCAAAACACGTACTTCAGATCTGACAATCAGGCAAAATGTACCCTCTTTTTTAAATTTCATGCATTTTTTTTTATCATTTAACATTTTAAGTCAAAAATTGTTCTACAATGATCACCAGTCATTCAACTTTCATTTTATACCAAAATTACCTAAATATTCTACATATTTTGAAAGTTACACCCATGCGTAGGAACTATTTTGTGTTAATATGTACTACTTTCTGGCATGTGCTTTCTGACGTTGCCTGAATAAGTGGTGTTACACCTTATTGCGTGAACCCCTTGAGGGGTTCACGCTTATATATTGGCGAGTTTTAGAAGTCTATATGGGCCAATGGATATCCTCGGAATCAAGATTTTCGGAACGTCTCGAAATTTTTCGATCATTTATACTGGTAGTTATTTATGTCTTTGATACGGTCCCTCTATGTACGCGTGACATTGTAGATTTCAAGAATCAAAGTTCATTTGTAGACTGGAAAGTAAAACAATAAAGACTTGGTTGAAGTCAAAAATTCATTTATATGTTAGAACATATGTGCTTTTTGACAAAACATATGTGTTTTTAATTATGTGGATGTTTATTAAATATCAAGTATAATGATAAAGCAATTATATAATTCATGCTTTGAGACGGTCACTACATGTATATACGCGTAACGTGTGTAGTATTTAATACAGCGTGTTGTTGTGCATTGTGACAATAAACCTGGGAATAGATTATTGATATATAATGTCCCAGAATAAACTGATTATTTCTGAACGTTTATCATCTGATATTTTGTATTTCAATCAAAGCATGGGAAAATGTCGGAAAGCATGAAGAAAATTAAGAAAACGATATTTCTGTTAAAAATATTTATCTTAGGTCGGAAACACAGTGGTCGGAAAGCAGAAAGATAATCAAACGAAAGGATTTTTTTCTGTCAAAAATATCTAATTTCATTAATAGATACTACCAGACTAAGAAAATATTCATTATTAAGTTTAAACCAAGACTGAATTTATTCTTAGTAGAATATAATTAAAATTGTCATATACACGTGCATTATGTCTCACAGGTTTGAACAATCATTACATTTATGAGTATGACGTATGAGCACCAATCAACAGGGATGCGTACCCAAAGTTAGCATATATCTAAATTTTAAACGGTTGTGAATGAAAAAATACTTGCATGGTTTAAACTCACAAAAACATAAATAATATTTCACAATAATCATAACAAAATTTATTTACAATATCATAATGTTAATTATTTTATACTGTTTTAGAATTGATTGATATTTTGTATAGCAATATATTCATATAGTGGAATGTAAGAATTTAAAAAGAGATTGCTTTGATAAATAAAATGTCCATCCGTAAATACTTGACGTTTGTGTTTATTGATATTATTATATTCTAAATTTTTGGAAAAAATTCACTAACATGAATGTAACTATGTTTATTATAAACTTTCAATTTCTTTTTGTTTGTTTGTTTGTTTTAATAGTTCAATCTTATAGCATCTATATATTTATACTATGGTACAATTTTTAAAATTGTATTCATTGTGTTGACAAGCTATCCTACACTCTTATTCATTCACATTATACATCACCCTGTTCACAAGCACACTATATATATCGGTTTGCGTTCACAAAAATTCCGGATAAAATGTCAATGGATCCGGAGTCAAAACACTTGAGGTAGGTAGTTTGACATCCGAATTCAGTGACTATTTAATTTTAGATTATTATTAGAAAACACGCGCGACATCGCTGATCCGTGACTAAATTAAAGTACCTACGCCTTATTTTAAGCCTGGGTTTTTAGTATTCGTATTGTCATCTGATAAAATAGTGTTGATTATAAGGTGCATAGTTTTCTCTGCTATCGAAATCTTTCTGTTTGAACCCGTCTTGGTTTTCTCACTACAACCCGGGAAATTCATGTGACAAAGATTGAATTTAGCAGTTTAATTCTTGTATAATGACGAAGTTTACGGAAGCAAAGAGGGGACCTACAAAAAAATAATATTATATCGTTATCTCAATATATATATCGTTATTTCGATATGATTAAATCGTTATCTCGATATAATTATATCGTTATCTCCATATATTTATTTCATTATCTCAATATATATATCGTCATTTCGATATAATTTAATCGTTATCTCGATATATTTATCTCGTTATCTCGATATCTATATCGTTATATCGATATATTTATTTCGTTATCTCGATATAATTATATCGTTATCTCCATATATTTATTTCGTTATCTCAATATATATATCGTTATTTCGATATAATTAAATCGTTATCTAGATATATTTATCTCGTTATCTCGATATTTATATCGTTATATCGATATATTTATTTCGTTATCTCGAAATAATTATATCGTTATCTCCATATATTTATTTCGTTATCTCAATATATATATCGTTATTTCGATATAATTAAATCGTTATCTCGATATATTCATCTCGTTATCTCGATATTTATATCGTTATATCGATATATTTATTTTGTTATCTCGATATAATTATGTCGTTATCTCGATATCATTATATAGTTAAGGTGGGGTTATGGCACCTTTTTTCAAATAACTCAAAAACTTCTACAGATATCAAAATCTAGCAGAGAGTAAAATAGATCAATACATTATGATCTGCCTCTGTTGAAATTTAAGTTCAGTTTGATTGGAAAATTCGTTTCAGAGCTATGGCCCTTTATTTGCAATTTTCTCATTTTTTTTTATAATTTTGACAATATTTTTAAAAGCTAGAGCCTTTTTTTATTATTATTATTCCAAAATATTTCCTGTTTACGCTTATCTTAGTCGTCCATGTAACAGATTAGGGTTTCCGGTTTACAAAAATGCCATCTATACAGGGGCAATAGAAAGCTAACAATGTCCATTTTAACCTTTATTTAACATTAAGTTTTAAATGTCTTAGGCTAGCTTGAACTAGTATATATATATATCTTTAATATACACGAGGTCGTAATAAATGAAGTAAGAGAATTAATAAGACAACTCTTTCCTGGGACAAATTGGCGTTATTGTAATAAAAAAAATGTACACAGGAAAATATAAATATAATGGTTTTGTCGTTAGGAGTTACTGTAACTGTCAATTGATCCTCCAGTGATTTAACAAACACTCCCCAATAGTTGTCCGACCTCTTGTATATTACAGATATATATATACCATTTCAAGCGTGTCAGGGACCTATATTGAAAGTCGACAGTTCTACGCATTTTCGCGTCAGCTACAGATTGATACAAAACTTTAGCGACATTACATTTTTGCACCGGCAATACGATCGGTTTTCCTGGTCTGTTGCTTTCTTCTTTTCGTCCTGATTATGCATGAAATATTTGCGACTGGACGATAAGCAAACATCAATCAATGTAAACAGAAATTGACATATCAAGCAAGCGGATCAAACTGCCAGCTCAAAAATATAAGCCTGTTAAATGTCTTTCAAGGTTTGTCATCCATCTGAAGCGCGCGAAATGAAGAATGTTCAATTAATCCCCCAGTGGTGTTAGCCGGTGCTGACCGATAGTTATCCGACCTCGGTAAATAGATTCAAATTATGAGATGTTTCATAGCATAACTTTTTTATTATTACATGTAAAATGTCGGTTTATGGCACGTTTTAAAGAAAATGGAATATACCTTTGAAAATTTCAAGATGTTGATTCAGACAATTTAATTGAGGTCTGGAGCTAGCATGTCAGTAACTGCTAGTATTCTTTTGTAAGTTTATGTATCCTTGTCATTTTGTTTAGTTTCTTTTGTTACCTATTCGGACATAGGACTCGGACTTCTTTTGAACTGTGTTTTACTGTGCGTATTGCTGTGTGTTTGTTTTTTCTACATTGACTAAAGGTATAGGGGGAGGATTGAGAACCCACAAAACCTCGTTTAACCCCGCCGCATTTTTGCGCCTGTCCCAATACAGGAGCCTCTGGCCTTTGCTAGTCTTGTATGATTTTTAATTTAAGTTTCTGTTATACATTTCGGAGTTTAGTTTGACGTCCATTATCATTGAACTAGTATACATTTTTGTTAAGGGGCCAGCTGAAGCACTCCTCCGGGTGCGGGATTTTCTCGCTGTATTGAAGACACATTGGTGGCCTTCAGTTGTTTTCTGCTCTTTGGTCGGGTTGTTGTCTCTTTGACACATTCCCGATTTCCATTCTCAATTTAATCATACATCAATAAAATACAACGAGAAAACGAAGACCATATTTTTGATTTATCGAGTTACTGACCTTGTGTATACTATAAAAAAGAAAAAAATGTTCAAGCAAACCTGGGGCCTATAGTTTTCAATAAATAAGCAAAAATATGCGAAAATCTGTAAATTTGGGTATTTTAAGAGAAGCAAAATCTGAAAGTTTTGCCCACAAGACTTTATTGTAGCTCTTAATGATCTGATCAATTTCCAATTTAAACTAAGACTCTAGCTTTTAATCTAAAATTTGAATTGAATGGATTTGATTTAATCGATAAAAACAAATAAGAAACAGTAATTTTGAAAATTTAGGCGAAATGTATTTCTTACTCTAAAAGAAGCATATAAATATATGCAGTGTTGTATATGTATATATATATTATAAAATATACGACGAGGAAAAGTAACATCCGGCCACCGAAAGCTTTATTATTGTAGAGCCTATGTGGTCTAGCGCGTCGGGCATAGTGCAAGGCGATTTGGTGCCACGATATATCAGGAGCTCGAATCCCGGCGAGGAGAGAACAAAAAAATTGCGAGAGAAAATTTACAGACCTAACATTGTTGGGCTAATATTTAGACGTATTTTAAAATATATAGAGAATATCATATGGCTTTTTCAATATCACATCCGTATCAACCCGAGACAGCAATATAATCCCAAGAGCTCTGCTCGAGGGATTATATTGGTTGAGGGTTGATACGGTGTGTGATATTGAAAAATGTATATCATATACACTTTATTATATACATATACCTCACGTAGATGTGTTTAATGTGACATGACGTCATACAGATAAGGGGGTTGAAATGACGTCATACAGAATAGAGGTTTGACATGACGTCATACAGATTAGGGGTTTGATAAAGCCTTTGCAACAGTGACTGCAATCGATGACGTGACGTCATATAGATTAAAGGTGTGATAAAGCCTTTGCAACCGTGCTGATCTCGATATCATCACGGGTGGCTGACACAGCACGCTTGCCAATGATTGTATTACACATACAATTTATCTGTATTTACTACTAAGTATATAATAGATATACATATACAACACTGCATATATTTATATACTTCTTTTAGAGTAAGACATACATTTCGCCTAAAGTTTCAAAATAACTTTCTATATTTCCATATCTTCTACTAATGAAAGCCTTTATATAATTATCATGCATTTATATTTTTTTGATATTGTATGCGCTTATCATTATGCATAGCAAACTGTGCATTTCTTAATCTCATTGTTAAATAAAGATTGAAGTGGACTTTGATAGCTTTCTATTGCTCCTGGATAAATGACATTTCTGTAAATGGAATATTGATGAAAAACTAAAAAAGGCTCTAGCTTTTACGACTTTCAAGATATTGTCAAAACTAATATGAAGATTTGAAAAAATTGCAAATATAGGCCCATAGCTCTTAAATAAGTTTTCCGATCAACCTAAACTTAAAATTTGGCAGATACAGATCATTATGTACTAATCAATTTTACCCTCTGCTAGAATTTTGATATATGTGTAAGTTTTTGAGTTATTTGCAAAAAAGGTGCAATAATCCCACCCAACCTTAACTATATATCCAGATAAAGATTTAATTATATCGTGATAACGATAAAATTATATAGAGATAACGATTTAACGAAATAAATATATGGAGATAACGATACATTTATATCGATATAACAAAAAAAATATCGAAATAACGATATAAATATCGAGATAACGATATCATTATATCGAGATAACGAAATAAATATATCGATATAACGAAATAAATATCGAGATAAATATATCGAGGTAACGATTTAATTATATCGAAATAACGATATATATATTGATATAACGAAATAAATATATGGAGATAACGATATAATTATATCGAGATAACGAAATAAATATATCGATATAACGATATAAATATCGAGATAACGAGATAAACATATCGAGATAACGATTTAATTATATCGAAATAACGATATATATATTGAGATAACGATATAATATTATTTTTTTGTAGGTCCCCTCTGGGCTTCCGTAGAAGTTCATGCCCTCGTTTTTTTAGTATTATAGATTTCGCGGACTGTACATAGACTGAGCATGCGCGAAAGAGTGTAAGACACGGATCGAAAACGGTCTCCGAATTTGGATATTTTCTCAAAAATTGGATTTTTCTGTGGAAAAAAAAAATTGTTTCAAAGACAAACTTAGGAAGTACTAAACACTACAATTATACGTCATATTACAAATATATCCGACTTTGTATTGTTTCAGAGGAGTTGCGGCTCATTGAAATCGGTCTCTTCCTTTAATTAAAGATTAAAATAATTCAAGAAATAATGTGTGGAATAAAACCGGCCGCATATGGTAAATGTTTTGCTCATTGTTGAAGGTTGTACGGTAACCTTTAGATGCTAATACCAACGTTGTTTGTACAATCGAGTTGTCTCATAGGCGATCATTCCGCAACTCCTTAAAACTAAATAATTCAAGAAATCTTAAGTGGAATAAAATCGGCCGCAGAGAAAAAACAGTAAACGAGGTCTGGCAAGACGATACAAACCGCCGGCATTTTTATTATTGGCAAGTAGGTGTTCTTCTGGTAACAGAAGTAACAAAAGTTCCTCTAAGGAAAATTAGAGTGAACGAGGAGCAAGACCCCACACTGACGCTAGGCCATAACTTGAATAACGCTTCCTCGGTACTCGGAGGATAAAATTCAAAACTGGTAACAGTGATGAACCGGCCGCTCTGGTAAACAAGAGAAAGCCATTTATAAAAAAACACAACTTCCCTGTGGCACCACAGGAGAATATTTTAACAAATGGTCTAACGTAGAATTATAGGGTCATGACCCTCCTGTCATCTTGCCAGATCCCGCCAAATGAGAAGGTCTATACACTCTCATCCCCAACGAAACGAGTTTACTACCCGTACTAAAATACAATTAACTCATCAATTAGGAAATACTCGACAGTCAGAACTTGCAAACAACTCCAAAGCTCCCTGAACATTATTTAAGAAAACATCATAACCTACATCTGACAAGTGCACTCCGTCATGCCTGAACAAATCTCTTTCTTGAGCTTTTATATTTGGATGGCAAATTACAAGACCATGATTTAATTCTTCTTTGAATATATTACGAACAGCTGCATTCACTCGTTTACGAGTCGAATTGATAGCCACCTGATTTTCTGCCAAGTGCCAGTATCTACGAGGCAAAATTTCACTCAATACCAAGTAGAGATTTGGCAATAACACATGTAATCGCATAATGTCCAACCTTATCTGCTCAATAAGCTCTTTTCCTTTGATTAAACCCAAATCGTTAGAACCCAAATGTATGATCAAAATTTGTGGAGGTGGATAACATCTAAGATTTTCTTCAACTGAAGGTAACAATTTTTTCCATTTCATCCCTCGCTGGCCATACCAATGAAAATTATAACCTTTTGACTGTAATCCGAGGTTTTGAACCCCTGGTCTTCTCTTAATGCTTCTGGCCGCCCAATATACAATAGATGATCCCATGACCCAAACTTGACAGGGTTCTACAATGACAAAATTCTTAAAAGTCCTGTTTTGTTTAAACCTTTTCAAAACATATTAAAATACAGTTTCGAAGATCTTCGTATCTATAAAATCTACCAAATCCGAATGTAACTCGTGTATGCATCAGAAACCCAACGTCCCCACTTATTAATTTCTGAATCCGAAGCCCCCATTCTGCTATAATGCGATGCTCCGCCTATTCTAAACGAATGTGATCGGATGTGGTCTTTAACGCCACAAAAATACAGGGTTTTCTTAAGTATAGAAATAAACTGAAAACGAGTCAATGGAGACCCATTGAAATGTAAATACAAGGGTTTGTCAATAGCAGGATATCTTATTCCCAAAAAAGCACGCAACATGCTCACAGGACAAAGATCTGCCTCCCTTTGAGGAATAACCAAAGTCGTTGAAATACCTCTCTGGTCAGCTTTCGAACTGCAAATCTTCAAATGCAATTATATTTACAATTTGAAAATTTCAATGACAGATCATTAATGAAAATTGTGTGGGCTCCGATATCTGTACTCGTATCAGCCGTGAGCTCACCTATTCTTAATAAAGCAAAAAATGCAAGACTAAATGCAGAAGCGAACAGACAAGATTCATAATGAGAAGAGCAAACGGATGAGAGTGATCGTATAATTTTGTGCAAAATTTCTAAAGTAACAGGAGCGCGAATATCTGATAATTTGGGACTCTTCCTTCGAACTCCCTCTAACATTTTAGAAACTATAAAAGTACATGTAGTGTCAGTTACACCTAATAATTTATGTTTATGGCTAATCCCGGATAAGTATGTATTGATTGTAGATGATGTTAAACCAGAATATGATAAGTCAGCGGTCTTGGGTTCACGTATTGCTTTTCTTTTATATAATGAAAGCAACTTGTTTTCTTATACCTACAGTTCAAAATCTGTCTGCATATATAAAAGATCTTGCTCAAGAAGCATTATCAAGTGCTGTTGAACGAGCCTAATACAGTTTTGACTATTCAAACTTCAAAGTCAATGCTCCGCCTGTCAATGTATTAATACATTTGTTGAGACTCATTTTAGAAAACAATGTATTTGAATTTGATGGAAAGATTTATGAACAAATAATAGGTACGGCAATTGGTGCAGTTCCTTCACCGGAAATCTGTGACATACTCATGATCGAAATAATGAATCAAATAATTTCTGCATTTCAACATTAAGACAAAATATTCTATCGTGGCAGATATAGAGACAACGGATTCATAATATATGATGAAACATCAGATGAAGTTATAGATTTTTTTTGTCTAGCAAATAATTATAACCCTTTATTAAAGTTCACCATATGAAATCTCAAACGATAAAATGTCGTTCTTAGATGTTGATGTAATTAAAGGTAAAAGATTTACAACACATGGCATTCTTGACCTTGAAATACATTTTAAAGAAACAAATTCTTCTCTCTATTTGCACAGAAATAGTTGTCACTCACAGCATGTATTCCGAGGATTTATTCAAGGTGAAGCAATACGGCAAATTAGAAACACAAGTGACCATAACAAAATAATAAACAATCTAACTAATTTCAAAGTTAGATAACAAAAACAGTATTTATTGTTGTTCGTCGATTATGTTATTCAATGACCAAAAAATGTCTTTTTTCCCCCAAAGTTAGTATCATTGACTCCAATTTCTCCCTTCTAGCGGATATAAATTTAATTCTATAGCTATCATCCCTCCTAATACATTTAATATGTATAGCTCATCCTGATTCTGAATTTCTTTACCTTCATTGCTAGTTTGATAAATTCCTGACATAATATGTGTCACATCTTGTTTAATCATCAACGGTTTACATATCGTCCCATATTTAGTTTTTAATGCCAATATCGATTTTAGTTTTTTCAAAACATGTAAACAAATGATATATAGAATTCTAAGTGTCACAATATTGTGATTGAAAATGTTTACTTATGTCTTTGACCAAACATATAAATCTAACCCGTTATTCTATATACAGTCACATAATTTTCCTATAAGAAGATGTGGATTTTTCCCAGTTTGTCTATAAATTTACCAACAATTATGAAGATAGTCATTTCAGGTTTTGCCATTTACAACTAAGATAATCTATCCCTATAAAATCCTTAGTAATCCGAGAAAAAAAGAGATTTGTAAACAGATAATGTATAAGTATGACCATATCAATGATAACTCATATCAACCTAGAAATGCTGACATGTAGGCGGGTGATAAGTTACAGTAAATCTTCCATACGACAATCGTGTTTAACTTTCCATTTGTCAAGAGTAAGATACCCTGCCCCATCGTATGGCTACATATCCAAACTAATACGTTACGCTCGTGCACTTTCACACTATAGGAACTTCATTCAAAGGGGAGTGCTCCTTTTTTTTTTCTACACAAAACTGATACAACATTATAATGAGGACGAACGACTGAGATCGAAACTACATAATTATATTCGTCATAATGAATTGGTTGACCGATACATTGAACGCGTTTGTGTCTTAACTCTCCAGTCACTGTGACATGTTTTCGCGGCCTTAGATCTATAGTAACCAGCTAAGTCATCTTATCTGTAATTTTACCGATTGTCTTCTATTTCCTGTTCTGATATTTTGACTGCGTGTTGATTCGCAAGGCGGATGATGCGTGCATATCCAGAGACGCTTACCTTGTTGATGCACCAGGTCTCGCTCCTTTGAGTTCTTGCGATTCCATCATCTTTTGTTTCTTATCTTAATTTTTAACACTGATGAACCAACATTGCCTACATTTGTATTTAGGTTGATTTCAGACAAATTAAGAGTAAGTTGTTCTTTGAATGTAATGTTATTGGCAAGGAAATGTCATCATTTGGGCAAAATTCTGCTTTAGATTCTCGTAATTAGGGTCGTTAATTTTGTTGGTGAGAGTACCTTAACGAAGATAAATCCTCGACGCTCCTGGGTTACGTTTTTAAAAAACATATTAGAAAAAAAAACAATATATTTTTACAGGTCGGATAGCACGATTAAAGATGCGTTTGACTGAGAAATTTGAGGCAAAAATAGTTTTTCGATGTTCAGGATATTATTTATTTTAATGACCTTGAATTAAAAATTATCTGCTTTGTTTTATGCTTTATTATCAGACGGTTTAATCATTTGTATGTCACGAAACAAGAAGTGGGTTGCTAACAATTTACTGTAAGATTGTACACAATTATTTTGAAGTATCAATGTTTGGTCCATCCGTGATCTTTCAATGTATTGCTCATCCCCACCGCATAATACAAGTGGTGTTGATTACTACAGTTATATTTCCTTTTGACATATGTTATCCATTTCCCAAAATATTAACATAAAAATTATCATATATGATTGTGCATTTATAGATTTGATTGTATCAAATTAAGAAGCAACATTTTAACTTACTTCTGACTGATATTGTTACAATATTAAGATAAATGTTATTCTTATATCATGTACCATTTGATTCAAGATTTCATATTTTTACATATGATTCTCACACGGACTATTTTCAAATATTTTGGCATGTTGAAAAATTTGACAAACATTTCTACTGCCTGTTCTGTAAATATCCATGGACAAATATTTCACATGCATTGATTGATTGGATGCTTATTTACGTCTCCGTAATATAATTGATTGCTGCTTACGTGATGTTAAGTAATACATATGTCATGCATATCGTCACGGAGAAGGAAAACAGGACTAATGTTCCCCCCAAAAAAGAGCGGGTCAGGATCAGTGCACTGAAAATGCACTAAACCGAGCCTAAAGGGGCTTGCCAAAAACAAAAGAGGAATGGCCTCGATCCCGTGAACTTTTCTGGTACTTGTATTAACATAATTGCTTCTTTCTTACCTTCATCCGGATCCTAGACTATTCTCATATTACCGACTTTTGACTCCGGATTGTATAATTTTTCAACAGGTTACCTACTTCGTGTTGGGACATCCCGGTACGCGGTCAAGTAAGAGCAACCCAAACAAGTAAAATCAATCATATAATCGGTGCAATCATGGGCGGAAAATTTATTTTCCGATAATTTTGTCGTGTAAAAAGAAACAGTTAATTTTACTCCCAAATTGTGCCGATTGTAATCTTGATTTGACTTCTTTATGTCTGTTTGTCTTATTCACGCATTGTTGTCAATATAATGGAATTTGATTCGACTGTCATACAAGTGAGAGGTTTAGCGCTATAAAACCAGGTTCAATCCACCATTTTCTACATAAGAAAATGCCTGTTCCAAGTCAGGAATATGACAGTTGTTGTCCATTCGTTTGATGTGTTTGTGCTTTTGATTTTGCCATTTGATTAGGGACTTTCCGTTTTGAATTTCCTCGGAGTTCAGTATTTCTGTGATTTAACTTTTTACTACAACCAAGTCGATGTCAAGTTTCTTCCTAGAAGAAACTTTACTGCTGGTGGATTATTCCCCGAGGGCATCATTAACTTGGTAGCTTTATGCATGATGAAAACAAATAATACAAAGAAGAAACCGGCTGGGACGTCTCCCGGGTTACCAAGGTCCTTGCTGCACGGAACACTGTAGCATTTGATTTGTGTGTTCCACGGAATATGCTCAGGGATACCCCTGATTTGACGTATGTTCAGCCAGAAGTTAAATACTATTTTAAATATTCAGATACTGTTCATAAATTAAAGCCATGTTGCGTTAATATTTTTGTCTGTTTAAAGACACCTGCTACAAGTGAATCAACACCTATCATTTCATCTTGTAAACATAAAAAAGGAAAAAGGAGCACGTGTAAGACATGTAATATGTTAATCAGGACTCCTGATTTTACCAGTAATTTAAAAGGTAAAGCGTATTATACTAAATCTTTCGAGCCTCTGGACTGTTCCACGGACAATGTCGTGTACGGAATTGAATGTACTTTGTGTGGGCTACTTTATGTTGGTGAAACTCGACAAACTTTGCGTAAAAGGGTGAATCAACACCGGTCTGATAAAAAAGATCCGCAATTCAGGGTTCTTTATAACCATTTTAATCAACCGGACCATGATCCTTCTTTATCTATGAAAGTATTCATCATCGAGAAAATTTATCACCACATAAATAGCCCTGTACTAAGTACTCCTTTCCGAAAAGATAGAGAAAATTTCTGGATAAGGGAATTAGGTACTGCAATGGCATATGGTTGCAATGATAATGTCAAAGGAGTAGTAAATTTGTCAAGTCCAGCCTGCAGTGATGTTAATGTAATGAGTTTATTTAATACTACCTTACGACGACAACGTAGTCATGGACAAAAACATTACCATCGGCCTAATGTAAAAAAAGTCTTCCAAATCTAGATCGCCCTCTGGGAGCTTTGATGACCTTCTTCCACATCTTCATCATCTGCTAGGGTTACATTACATTAGAACTATTCTTTTTTCACTGCCTGATATTTTCTTAAATGTTTGAGAGATTATGCTCTTGACAATGGATGCATCAATATATTTTCTCCAATATACAGACTTGTCAGTATAATTTGTGATGTAACTCTTTTCCGTCTTTTCAAACCAGTAAGATCGGAACCTTTACATGAGGAAAAGAGGAAATTCCTTCCTGTTCACTTTACCAATAGAGGAATTGATGCAATCAACATCTGCAACGTTCTACATCACAAGGAGGTAACATCTAAAATTCCTATTTATTTTCAAAATCAGTCTGTTCCTATTGTATCCTACAGTTACACCAAAACCATTGCACCCAAAGTATTTAACTATAAACAAGCATTGCAGGACCTTGATTTAGAACAATACCTAAAAAAACCCTCTGACATGTGACTGTTCCCACTCGCCTCATAATTACAGCCCCTCTGGTCATGTTATTACTTGGGATCTAAACATAATTCAACATGAAAATCTCCGAAAGGTGATTTCCTATGGTCCTAAGTTTAGAGAACCCCAACACATCAATTGGAACCATAACTTCAAAATAATTATGGATTCCATTGAGGACTACGCCAGAGTATGGGCTAAACATGTTAAAAGAGAAGAAGTTGAACAGGACACTTTGTCAGAATGGGTCAAAACAATCAGGTCTCTGATAAAACCTCGCATTCATATGTTGAAAAACTGAGTGAATGATCGACCAAAGTCCATTTTCAGAGAAAAAGAGGCTGTGAAATGTCTATCATCTCTTCATGATAAGTATGTTGTTGATCATGCGGACAAAGCTTCAAATAATATTGTCTTTGTATGTAAATCGTATTACTTCGAATGTTTTGTAAAAGAATTAGGAATAAATGAGCGCTCAGGTAATCCCACATACAAGGACATATCATTTGACAAGGATGAGACTTTGGCGAATCATAAGTCCTTTATGGTTTCAATGAACATTAAATTGAACAAAAAATCAGAGGACTTACCTTGTTTGTATTGGATACCTAAGCTTCACAAAATTCCATACAAACAACGGTACGTTGCCGGCTTATCTGCATTTTCCACCAAAGAATTGTCCATTAGATTGACTAAAATACTGTCCGCATTGAACGAGGGTCTTCAGAAATACCGTGAAACTGTTTACTCGCTTAGTGGTATTAATCATATGTGGATTCTTAAAAATTCTAAAGAACTTCTGGATAATTTTAAATCTCGGTCTTTTTCTGAAATTAGTTCTATCAAAACTTTTGATTTTTCAACCCTGTATACCACCATTCCCCATGTGAAACTGAAAAATCGCCTAAAAGAAATAATCAAAATGCCTTTCAACATAAAAATGGTAGCATACGCTATAACTTTATTACTTTGGGACACCATAAGGCATACTTTGTTAATAGAGAACAAAAGGGTAAAACATGCCACACAGAGGAACAAGTGATAAGTATGCTGGAGTTTCTTATCGACAACATTTTTGATGAATTTGGAGGTAGACTTTTTCAACAAATTGTCGGCATTCCTATTTGAACGAACTGTGCGCCTCTCCTTGCCGACCTCTTCTTATTTTCATATGAATCGGGGTTCCTTCAGAAACTTGTCAAAAACAAGAAGATCAAAGAAGCCAGATTATTTAATTTCACTTTCAGATATATTGATGATGTTCTTTCCATTAACAATCCGAACTTTTCTGATTGGGTTCCATTAATATATCCCCCAGAACTATAAATTAAAGAAACAGCAGACACGGTTTCCTCCGCCTCATTTTTAGACTTATACCTTGAATTTGACATACACAGTCATCTCAGTACCAGAATCTATGACAAACGAGACGATTTTAATTTTAAAATTATCAATTTCCGCCACCTTAGTAGCAATATACCAACTTCACCTGCATATGGGATATACATTTCCCAACTTATTCGGTATGCAAGAGATTGCAGCTCCTACTCAGACTTTGTAAAACGTCACCAGTGTCTGAGCAGAAAGTTGATGAACCAGTGGTATGTCAAAGAACGTCTCGTCCTTTTTCTAAAAAAGTTCATCGGAATGTACCAAGACCTTGTTGATGAATATTCCGTATCAACATCACAAATAATACATAATGGTCTTGAAGTATAGATTCTGCGTACTGACGCTGTTTATCATCTTTATAACGTGTTAAAGTGTTCTTTTACTTGTCTTTATTAGTATTATTTTTACTGTTTGATCTGTTTTTGGTGATATACATTTGACGTGGCCACGTACTTATGCATCCCGTCATTGTGTTGTTTGTATTATTTTTCATTTTTACTTGTGTGCTTTGTCCGTGTGACTTTTTATGTTTCTTTGATACATTTGACGTGTCTCTATACTTTAAACATCCCGCCTTTGTGTTATTGTTCTAGTATATTTTTTGCATACTTTGAACGACAGCATTATTTTATATCTCTACCTGTGTGACGTTATTATTCTGATGTCAAACACGCGATTCTACGCCAGAGTTTATGGTAAAATTACGATTCGGTCCCAGTGCTTAAAATCCCTCGATCTTTTATGGGTTGATTTGGCATACATGAATAAAAAACAAAAATAAGAAAGCAATGAACGAGGTAGTTAAATGTGATATATGCTTTTTTGTGCTTCTTTGTTAAATATTTGTTTGTTTTTGTTGTGATTAAGATTGTTACATGGTGTTGACTGCTGTACCCCTATTTTGACATTTTTACCTATTATGTCTGTTTGGTTTATGCACGCATCGTTGTCAATATAATGGAAATTGATGCGACTGTCATACAAGTGAGAGGTTTAGCGCTATAAAACCAGGTTCAATCCACCATTTTCTACATAAGAAAATGCCTGTACCAAGTCAGTAATATGACAGTTGTTGTCCATTCGTTTGATGTGTTTGTGCTTTTGATTTTGCCATTTGATTAGGGACTTTCCGATTTGAATTTTCCTCGGAGTTCAGTATTTTTGTGATTTAAAGTTTTACTTAGCTGAGTACCAGGATGTCGTACCACAAATTTGGTAACCTGTTGAAAAAATATAAACTCCGTAGTCAAAAGTCGGTAATATGAAAAGAAGTCTATTTTGCTTGATAGAAATAGAATATACGTATTAAAAACGTTTCGAGACAATAACACCTATGTCAAAGGATTGCTTTTCAATAACCCATATTTCTGAACCAATGCATTGAATTCCATCCTCGTTAGTTTTAGAGGAGATTATGAAAATTAAAGGTTAAGGATGGTAACTTTACCCTTACCTCTATGTTCAAGTTCTGGCCTACTGGTTCCATGGTCAGTACAAAACTTTGTAAAATAGCGGAGGAAATATAACTAGAAATAGCTCAAAAATGTTGGTGAAATTTTCACGAATTCACAGTTGATATTGAGATAACAAGTATCTATTCTGGAAAATTTTTAGATACTCAAGCTGTGTATTTATTAGTAGAATGATATGAAGATTGTTAATTTTTTTAATATCATGTAGCTATAACCAAGTTATTAACATTTAGAGAAGCAATCTTCAAAAGACATCTTATAGGAGGTACTGGGTTAATCACTCAGCATTTTTTTAATTTTCAAAGATCGGAAATCAGATCAATTTTTAAAAGGCTCTGTTTTTTACATTGCCTCATGTGTCAAAAATGCATGATAGCTATCTTCTTACCTTCTCTTTTTGAATGTATATTATTTAAGGTAGTGCAACGGATAACAAGGATAATAGTTACCAAATAGTCTAGCCTTTTAACACGAAGGCCCTGGACCATCAATATCCGAATCCTCTCGGAAAATAGACGTTCAAAAACAACAAACAACATCGAACAACAACATCATTGGACTGTTAAGAAAGGTATAGGGTGATCACTTATAAAATTGCATACTAATGCCCTACTTTACACCTGATATTTGCGCTTAAAATTGAACAACAAAAAATAGGCAACATTTTTATTAAGCAAGTTAAACTTTAGAGGCGAAGAATTTAGTCGCTCCACTACTTTTTTACATTCGTAATTTTATGATTATGCTCGATTAACTGTTGTATCATGAATGTACAAGAATGAACTCCAGACCTTTAGCATATAAACCCACGAGTCATACCCCTACACTAGCACGACTGGATAGAAATTTTCTGTTAATTTAACTTATTTAAACATTGTGTCCGGGGTTCAATAAGGGTATATACTATATAGTAATATATAAAGTATATTATAATGATTGTGTGGCGTTCTAAACTAGATTTTATGAAGCGTAAATGGTTTTCTTTAAATCTTATCTAGAACAGCTGGGATGTAAAATAGTTATCCCATTCGGATTTGGTGTGTCCTCATGTGATACCTACTACATATATACCCAATATATTTAACTCCAAAATAACAATAACCCGTTTTACAACTGATTTAACCAGTTTTGAATACTAGTATAATTAACTATATTTAACGCAGGGGAAATCCATATAGTCAAACGAAAAGAAATATACTGAAAAAATCTTTATAAAGGAAGAATTCATCAAAAATTTGTTTTTAAGGTAAAGGAAGACAACTACAATTTAATTATTACTCTTAAACGGAAACGTGTTTACTCTTTACTCTTTTAGTGCACAGCTTTTCAGGAGTAACGATATTATAGAATAAAATTGCATATTTCAACACAAAAATGCACATCAATGATCGAATCAACTATCTAATGAATAATTATAGATGAATGAAACCCAAATCATTGGGGTAAATGTGATATCCGTAAGTGTAGTTACGTCGAAATTTGTAATAGTAATGCATTTTTATTTGGTATATCGTGTCTTTTTAACGTATTACATAATTTGAAACTGAAATACGAAGAGTTTTTTCATAGTTCAACCGCTAAATGGAGAAATCAGCCGTCCAAAAACTCGATGTTATGTACAGGCACTTGTCTCAGAAAAAAAAAACCTATATACCTTAATGTTATATTCATGTATATAGGATTTTTTTTTCTGAGACAAGTGCCTGTGATGATATGGGTAACTGTAACGACTGATATCCGTTACTGTAATAAACGTTTAGAAAATGATATCCGTAACTGCTGTGTTTTGTTGTTTCTACGTCATTCATTATCCTCGATTTGATAGATCGGACGAACAATTTTTTGGGGAATAAAATCGTCATAAATTGGTCAAAAGATTTGAAATTATTGGAAACGGCAAAATGTTTGCCCATAATATTATCACAACATTAGAAAAAAAACTATTTCAAAAACTTTCAAGTAAACACGCTAACATTCCAAATGCAATCGAAAGGATTACCGTGAAATCTTATATACGTTCTACATATTTACATTTCATTAAGTGGCCTCAGCACATCCACGGTTTATTGTATCCATTGAAGACTACACCTGTCCATAGCAAAGGCTAAACGTTCTTTGAGTTTTTGAAATTTCTTTTTTTCGAGTGGTGCGAGTTTGATAAAGTGGTGACAGTTGTATTAATTGGTGCAAGAGTGTGTGGTGCGAGTTGGCCGTGGGTCATGTATCGTTAATTCCATTACCGCCTGCTTAGAAAACGTAAACGGCAAGGAATCAGCTGAGGTACTTTATTTGGGGTTTATTTAATGATTGATTGATTGTTGGTTGCTCAACGTCCAGTGGCAAATAGTTCATGCATATTTAGGACGAGGGGTTTATTTAACGCTAATAAAAGCAATTAATAAATGTAGTTATAAAGTAAATTACATACACTAACTATTTATTAAGATATTTAATGCTTCATATGACGGTCGGCTCAGAGAAAAACCGGCTAAACAAAGTTTAGTCTACAAATTTGATAGTATAGAGTAATATCATTTGACAAGGATGAGATTTTAGCGACTCATGAGTCCTTTCGTGGCTTCAATGAACATTACATTGAACAGCAATCCTGAGGACTGCCTTGTTTTTATTGGATACTTAAGCTTCAAAAATTTCCGTACACACAATGGTACACTGTCGGCTCATCTACGTGTTCTACAAAGAAATTGTCCATTAGATTGACAAAAGTTCTGTCCGCAGTGAAAGAGGGTCTTCTGAAATACTGTGAAATTATTTACTCGCGTAGTGTTATTAACCATATGTGGATTCTAATTTCTGGATAATTTTTAATCTCGATCTTTCTCAGAAATTAATTATATTAAAACTTTTGATTTTTCGATCCTGTATACCCCCATTCACCATGTGAAATTGAAACATCGTCTTAAGATATAATCTACAAAGCTTTTCAATATAAAAATGGTAGCATACACTATAAATTTATTGCTTTGAGATACCATATTTTGGTAATAGTGAACAAAATGGTAAAACATGCTACACTGAGGAACAAGTGTCAGTATGCTAGAGTTTCTTATTGACAACATATTTGTAAAATTTGGAGGTAGACTTTTTCAACAAATTGTCGGCATTCCGATTGTAACGAACTGTGCGCCTCTCCTTGTAGACTTCTTCTTTTTTTCTCTCCATATGAGTCGGAGTTCCTTTAGACACTTACAAAAAACAAGAA
Organism: Mytilus californianus; assembly: GCF_021869535.1. Taxonomy (NCBI): domain Eukaryota; kingdom Metazoa; phylum Mollusca; class Bivalvia; order Mytilida; family Mytilidae; genus Mytilus; species Mytilus californianus. The sequence goes on along the minus strand of NW_026262734.1, from coordinate 91,372,868 downwards.
GATCAATTAATTTATCAATGTCAGATATATTGATGATGCTCTTTAATTCCATTAACAATCAAACCTTTTCTAATTGGGATCCAATAATATATCATAAAGCACTAGAAATTAAAGAGACAGCAGATACAGCTTCCACTGCCTCATTTTAAAACTCATACCTCGAATTTGACATAAGCGGTCATGACCGTTTAAGAACAATTATCTATGACAAAGGAGACGATTTTAATTTTGAAACTATGAATGCCCCCACCTTAGCAGCAATATATCAACTTCACCTGCATATGGGATCTATATTTCCCAAATCATAAGGTATTCAAGAGCTTGCAGCTGCTACTCAGACTTTAGAAAACGTCACCAGTGTCTGAGCAGAAAGTTGAAGAACAAGGATTAGGTCAAAAAAACGTCTTGTCCTTTTTCTAAAAAAAAGTTCATAGGAGGATACCAAGACCTTGTTGATAAATATTCCGTTATCAACTTTACAAATAATACATGATGGTCTTGAAGTATAGATTATGGATATTGAAGTTGTTTATTGTCTTATGTAGTGTAACAGTTCTTTTTATATTTTGTTAATCTATACTGTTTAGTTCATTTTGGTAATATAATTTTGGCGTGGCTCGGTATTTATACATCCCGCGTTCTGGTTTACGCTATGGTGATTTTTGTATTCTGGTCTTTTAATTTCGCTCTATAGAGTGTCTTTATGCCTTTGTGTTTTTCTTTGTTGAAAGAGTCATTTGTTTTTATCGTGATTAAGATTATAAAACCATGTTGACTGCTGTTCCTAAATATTTGACATTTTTACTTATTGTAACTATTTGTTTGGCTCACACATTGTTGCAAATATAATTGAATTCTATGCGACTTTCATACAAGGGAGAGGTTTAGCTAGCTATACAAACCAGGTTTGATTTACCATTTTCTACATAGGAAAAATACTGTACAATGTAATGAATATGACATCTGTTATCCATTAGTTAGATGTGTCAGAGCTTTTGATTTTGCAATTTGCTAAAGGACTTTCCGTTTTGCATTTTCCTTGGAGTTCGGTAATTTTGTTATTTTCCTTTTTTCGTTATCAGCGATATGTGTTTCTTTGTTGCCACCCATATTTTATCTGAAATTACCTACTCAAGGTCCTTCCTCTAGATCACTAGGCATACTGCTGGCTATATAGAAATACAGAGTTGATAGCCTGGTCAATATATTTTCAAACAATATTTGTAAAGACTTTCAAGAACAAATTAGGTTCCGATTGATAACGATTGATAACGATCGCAATAACCAGACTCTTATTTCATTTCAAACAAGAATGACAATTGTTAAGGAATTAAACCAGTAACGGATATCAATATTTACAGTTATGCATATCAACGATAATATATCTTCTTCAGTTACCTATATAATGCATTTTTTTGGACGGCTGATTTCTCCATTTAGCGGTTGGAATATGAAAAAAGACGTAAGTATTTCAGTTTCAAATGTAGTAATACGTTAAAGAACGATCACGATATACCAAGGAATAATGCATATGTATTACACAATCGACAAATACCTGACAAAAAACATGGGCCGCCATATTTGGATATACGTAACTGCAGTTACGGATATCACATTTACCCCAGTGCAAATGCAATCGTATTTCCTTCAACAATCGAGCAGTTTTGAAGTTTGCAAATAATTTTATTTTTTGAATCAGCAAACGGAAAGAAATAATTGTGCTAAAATTTGCTGTTTCAAAATTTTAGAAACTATTTAAAATTAGGGAATATATCTCCCTCATACAAAGCTCTGATTCCTTGTCCGCTTTGGCTATATCTTTTGTCCTTTGTGTTAATAAGCCCTTATTATTTTTTAAAGCAATAGAATTTTAAATATTTTGGCCTCGAGCATCACTAAAGAGACATTTATTGTCTAAATGCGCATCTGTTGCAGAACAATAGGTACCGTTAATGTTATAACAACCACTGGTTCGATACCTCTGCTGGTTAACTGTTAGTCCCCGAGGGTATTACCAGCCCGGTAGCCAGTACCGAAATGAAAATACTGATTTCTGTTTTTAAGATTGGCTGTTACAAAATTTTGGAAATTACTTTAAATAAAGGAATGTATATCCCTCATGCAAAGCTCTAATGGTAAACGAACCTGTTAATCATAATGAGACCAGTTAAACAACTAGATCGAGTGAAACCTCCATATACAAATAATAGAAGAAAAGTAATAGCAAACTATTATTGCTGGTATTAACATAATGGATACATTCCTCATTATTCTTCCATAATGAAATGAGACTGCACTTCCTTGTTCTTAAAGCCAATTAAAGACAATATCTTATATTCTTTAAAGTGTGAATGTCTAGAAAGTTGACAAGGGTATCACAAGCCAAGTACTCAGTACTGTATTATCATTGATACGTTCGTTTCCTGTAAATTACTGTTTATAAAATACTGAATTATTCGAAACACTAAGCAACATTCCAGCAGCGCCTGCATACGGAGTATATATCTCCCAATTGATACGATATTCCCGGGCTTGTATTTCCTATCATGATTTTTTTATAGAGGATTGCTGCTCACAAGGAAGCTATTAAACCAAGAGTTTCAAATGGTGAAGTTGAAATCATCCCTTCGTAAATTTTACGTACTCCATCACGAGTTGGTTGACCGTTATGGAATAACCGTTTCACAGATGATATCGGATATGTTCCTTATGTCGTAACTACAACACCCTTCCCTTTTCACGAATGTGACCTACCGAATAAGACTATTTACCGGATTTGTAATAACATAAGCAACACGACGGGTGCCATATGTGGAGCAGGATCTGCTTACCCTTCCGGAGCACCTGAGATCCCCCCCCCCCTTTCCCATTTTTGGTGGCGTTCGTGTTGCCTATTCTTTAGTTTTCTAAGTTGTTTCATCTGTACTATTATTTGTTTGTTTGTATTTTTATTTTTCGCCATGGCGTTGTCGGTTTGTTTTAGATCTATGAGTTTGACTGTCCCTCTGGTATCGTTCGTCCCTCTTTTAGGGTTGTTTATGTTTTGGCAGAACAATTCCTTTTCAATGCTCGTCAACTTCGATGTTGACGAAACGCACGTACGGCGTACCATATTGTAAGCCTGATATCTGTGATCAGTGTTTACAAACACTGGTTAAATGCAACTGATTTTGGACGTTTTGTTCCAGGGGTAACCACTAGTCAAGTAGTCAGCATGTTTGTAATAGAAAAACCAAGAATATGTGTTTACATAAAATTTATTGATACGTTCATTTTCAGTAACGGAAGAGGTTCGATAATAGCTATTATTATGCCACTAAAACTGGAAACATAGTGACCCTAGTCAGGCCTTCAAAAGTATGTTCATCTTATTGATACATCATGTACATGTAAGCACACGAAGAGAACAACCTACCGAGAAAATTGCGGTGTTCGATATTATAACCCCATAGTTGATAGGTTAATGGTCATTATAGATGAATTTATAAGACCTCTAAAACATCAAGGCCTAAATTGAAAAGTATGCAATATATAACAGTTTTACTATACATTATTTGAAAACATTTTGTTCAAGTTTATTAATCTGTGAAATTACATTTTAGGCCACTGAAACTGGAAACATAGTGACCCTTGTCAGGCCTTCAAAATTATGTTAATCTTATTGATACATGTAAGCACACGAAGAAAACACCCTACCGAGAAAATTGCGGTGTTCGATTTTATAACACCAGAGTTCATAGGTTAAATTCAAGTCCATTAATCTGTGAAATTACATTTCATTTTATTCACAATCTTTTAATCATAATGTCCATATTTAACTACTTCTGGGATCAACTTCATAAAACGAATCACCTAGGAGCAGTATTTGTATTTAATTGTAAAACGATAACTCTGTGAAGCAGAGGCCTGGAAAATTAGAACCTATATATGAATTGATATTAAATAAAGCATCCATTTCGGATCGAGGAATATTCAGAACACACAGTTAGAAAATGTTCAACTTAGAAAAATGAAGGCTGGAGGGCAAATACAATGCAATTTTCAATATAGTGAATATTTCTTACGTAATTCATTGATATTTCTCATGTTGTTTTGCATTTCCAAACAGCATGACTCTGCAATTTTGAAAAAGTTTTCTTACACTTTATTTTCTTGGGACAAAACCGGGCCTTAATGCCCCTACTCCTTTGTTAAATTCTGGCAAGAATTGTATACATGAGAGCGCTTACATTGTAATTCTTCATGTAATTGATATTTTCAAGGGACATAACTCTTTTAAAAATATTCTATCCCCACTGAATTTTGAACTTGTCCGACACAGTGCAGATATAAACCTATGATTTAGCTTCATACAAATCTGGCACGAATTGTCCAAAAGAGAGCGCTAACAATGATATTTTCCATTTAATAGATATTGCCAAGGGCATACATCTTCGGCACTGATGTTCGAACTTTTCCGAGACATAAGTTTCATAAAAATCTGGCAAGCATTATACACATGAGAGCGCTAACTATAAAAAATTCCATATATTCAATATATTCTGGCATTGAGTTACGAGCTTGTCTAATATAAACATATGATTAAAGTTTTATACAAAAAGTCTGACAAGAATTACACATGAGAGCGCTAACAAGACCGGACGGACAGACGCATGGACTGACGGACGGACAAACGGACGGACAGACACCCGATATTCCTATTTCCCAATCAACACGTCGCGCGATTGACAATAATTATGACAATGGACTTTTTTTTTGTATATAGTACAGCAAACAATATTAGCATAGGAGTGTATGAGTTCTTATCAGCAAGTCAAATTCTTTGAGCTTCCTTTCAGAAACTGTGTGCATGTTTTAATATGGTATAAGTATGAGTTTTTTTTTGTTTTGTTCCTGTTTTTAGTTTTAGTTTTTGTTCGTGTTAATTTTTTTTTTTTTTTTTTTTTTTTTATTTTTAGTTTTTTTTGTCTTTCTTTATTGTTTTGGGTGGAAGTAAAGTGTTTTCCAAGCTGCTTTTTGTACGTCTACTAAACGAGTAACAAACGGAGGGTTGAGATTTAAACAAACTAGTTATGCCTCGCCATGTTTCCTTGTGGCTGTCCAAAATAAGGACATCGTTAGTTACAAGCAAATCGTTGATTGTTGCTATTACAACTTGTTTAGATTTAGGACGAGTTGGAGCTGGACACTTTTATAAAAGACTGTATGGTGTGTATGTATATGTCTAGCTATCTCAATGTCGTATACCAAACATTCTCATTTTGTTTGCAAAAAAAAAAAACACCAGACAGATGAACAAGAGTGGCCACGCTGAAATGTCTCGCCAGTTTTACTGACCATTGATTTTATGTTGAATGTCTTAAAGAGAAAGGTGTTACAAAAAACATTACAGAAACTTAACATTTTTCAAAATCTATGACAATGAGGTCAAGGTCAGATAAATTGTGTAAGGCAGACATATACACCTTACAATTTTTGTATACCCCAATTATAGTTGACCTATTGCAAATGCCAATTGAAAACAGACCAAAACACAAAAACTTAACATTGAAATGAACCATACATATGAGGACAAGTTCAGGGGATACCTGCCAGACAGACATGTACACCTTAAAATGATTCCATACACCCAATACAGTTGACCTATTGTTTATAGTACTTGAAAAACAGACAAAAACACAAAAGTTTAACATTGAAAAATGAACCATAAAAATGAGGTCAAAGTCAGATGATATCTGACAGCATACATGTGCACATTACAATTATTCAATACACACAATATAGCTGACAAATTGCTATAAATGTTTGAAAAACAGACCAAATCATAAAAACTTAACATTGACCATTTAACCATAAAAATGAGGTCAAGGTCAAATGATACCTTCCAGAAAGACATGTACACCTTACAATCATATGATACACCCAATATAGTTGACCTTTTGTTTATGGTACTAGGAAAACAGACAAAAACTTAACATTGACCAATGAACCATGAAAATGAGGTCAAGGTCAGATGAAACCTGCCAGACAGACATGTTCACCTTAAATCTTTCCATACACCAATATGATTAAGATAGAACCATTGCCAAGCTTCTGGTAATAGTTGTATGGCTCTGCAATAACAAACGAAAGGAGCTGAAACAGTTTACATAGTTTTTACCAATTTGGTTGCTCTGATAAGGCAGGTGTTTTTTAAATGAATAAAGACTGGAAACACATATCCTGCAAATACACTTTACCTTCTTTTAAGTGGTTTTACTCTAGGAAAATGAAGAACATTTAGGACCCAAAATTCCGAAAAATTTAGCTAAGATAATCGATTCCTGGGATAGAAAATGTTTAGCGTTTCGTGTTTTGTAAGCAGTTGATTTATAGTTATGATTCATGTCAACACAGAAGTGTAGACTACTAGACAGCCACTATACTAAAAGTATCAAAAACAATAACACTAATTGAAACCAGTCTGGAAATATATTTAATGCAAGAAAATGACAACACTGGCGTGTCTCCATCAAAGAGCAAAGACGAACATACCAGCGACAATAATGGAAAAAGCGGAAAAAATTATACAGCAATTTAAATTATTCTTCACCACAGACAAGTCTACAATAGTACAAGAAACAACAAAACACATCCAGGACCCTATACCGAACCTACCCATATCAGAAAAGGGCTAAAAATCTGCTCAAAGACGTGAACCTATCAAAACTTCTTGGTCGGATGAAATATCAAACCAAATACCCAGTTAATGCGCAAGCCAAAATACGTCAGGACTGATAATGATCTTTAAAAATTATGCAGACATTGCGAACGTACAACATGACCAACTAAAACGCAAATATAACGGTTTAGTGTATTTAAAATAAGAGATAAACATCCTGCCTAGAATCTACGACATTATCAACAAGGATTTGTATAGTGAGATTTACTATACAATTTCTTGTTATCAACAATAGTACCGTGTTAATTCACACAGCACATAATGTGCAGGCAAATAATGAAATATTTAGAAAAGCATCGAGAATACAATTCATTAAACTGTCGATTCATGTCTGGCCTTGAATAACTTCATAAAAGCATATAAAACCAGACAAAAAAATAACATTGTAATTACTTGGCTCATATAACGCTTCCGACAGTGTCTATTTAGAATGTACTATAAAAATGGGCGAAAATGGAATTCAAAGACTAATCAACTAGATGATCTAAAGAGCCTGTGTCACTCAGTTAGGTCTATGTGCATATTCAACAAAGGACTCTCCAACATTGTAGACGAGAAAAGTATTCAGGACAAAAATCTCTGTATTGTTGATCTAGTATTTCTGATCATTTAGTCTGTTTAATTTCTCTCTTTTTTCTTGATTTATTACTAAAAGCACAAAAGAGGGTAAAAAAGTTCTAATGTAAGGGTAATCACTTTTATAAAGAGTGACAGTCTTCTAACTTTATCGGTAAAATTTGACTTGTTAGTAGATCTTGCCTTGCTGATCATTTTGCTTATTTAAGTTTCTTTCTATCTATATATTATATTTTTTTTAAGATATAAGTCAAAAACGCAACAATTGGTAAAAATCGTCATCAAAGGGCAATAACTTTCGATTTACGATTTCGACCATGAAGACTTTTTTTGTAGAACTTGTCTTGCTGATCATTTTTGCAATTTAAAGTTTCTCTCTATCTATTATAGTTTTCAAGATCATAGTCAAAAATGAAAATAAAGAGAAAAATTGCCATTTAAGTGAAATAACTCCTATAGCTATCAGAGACATACATATACATGTATACATGTCTCTGCTCCTATGTCTCTGGTATAGCTCAACATTCTTATCATTTCTGCTCCTGGCCCGAGAACACAGTTATTTCGTAGTGCATTTCTTTTGGACAATACATGAAAAATAAAAAAATCCAACCCGCGCTTTCTCAATAATATTTTTACAGTATGGTGTACTACTTTTGGGACAAATTTCATCAGCTCTAACTCAAAATATGGACAACTTTATGTTAAAGGGTCTTGAATTCTTGTGACAAATTCCGAAATACTAAATTTTAACCTTTTGTAGCTGGACCAAATCACTACTTTACTTTTAAATTCATGACCCAGACTTTTTTTAGAGTGTAATTTCATCCCCCTACTTGCTTTTTGAGGCATAAAACATGGAGAAATAAATTTGGAAAGGGTATAAAAAATGGCAAGTATCACACTGACCACACTAGGGACTATATTTATACCTCCTATCAGATTTCCCTATTGATAAAATTATAAATTCATAGACAAAACTGGCATTTTCCTCCTATGTTCTATTTTTTGTCACGTTGGACACTTTGGTAGGCAGGGTCACCGGAAACATTTTTTATAACAAGATACCTGAATAATGATTATGGCCAAGTTTGGTTATGTTTGGCCTAGTAGTTTCTTCCAAGAAGATTTTGTAAAAGTTAACAGACGACGACAGAAGATGGACAGCAAGTGTTAATAAAAGCTCACTTTGCCCCCTAAATATGTTCTTGAGAGAGAATTAAAATGGTAGGAGAACAATCAGAAGATATAACAGTTGACTCTGTCATTCCACAAGGTAGTTTAGAACAATTACTCTTTCTGTGTCTTAAAAATATCCTCCCAGATGCAGGCAAATGTTCAGTATGTGACTGTTTAAACTATAGAAAAGCTAAGGTTATTCGCCTATAACTGTTTACTATGTTTAGCCATCAAGACACCTAAACGTTAAAAAAGACCCTCATAACCAAATGTACTGACAAACAACTTGGTAAGGGGGTTCACTGAAAAAAACTGCTAAATCATAAGCATAACAAACAACACCCTCCCCCTCTTTCTTTGGAATATGCCTGTATCAAGTCAGGAATATGACAGTTGTTTTCCATTCTTTCCGATGATTAATTAGTCTAACTTTTGACATTATCATGTTTAATGAACTTCCACCTTTAATTTGTTAGTTCGGTATTTTTGTTTAAACTTTTTTTCTTTCAAAAGTTTTTGAATTCTGAGTTTTCAATTTTGTGTTAAAACTATTAGTTTTGAAATTGATATTTTTTATGATAAATCATTACCCTGATTTTTTAGTCATACTTGGACATGCATGGTTACTGTTTTTTTTTTGTGTGTTTTTAAAATGATTTTTCTGTATTTTGATGTGAACTGTGCAGAATAATTGAAGTGGCAAATGCAATGCATTATCACGATACTAGCATAGCAAGGTAATTATCAGTAATACATTCTAATATGAAATTTTTCTTTCGTTTTGGAAATAAAGCCATGTTCGAATTCAAACAGACGTGATTGACATCAGTTGTATATTGAACAATACCAGAGATCAAAAATGGACATTTGTATTGGTGTTGCTCGAGTTTATATGTATCTGTTAATATTTTATTGTGAAACAGTTGATTTTCTATAATTTTTTGGCCTTATCTAATCAAAATGACTGCTTTCGAACGTGTCTCATTGGTCAGCTTCAAAGTACACAGGTTCTAAATTTTCCTATTAGAATGGAAATAATTCTATCATGCCATGCTCTATGCTCATTTTGACATAGATAGGCATTATATTTGTCAACATTTTACACCTAGCTGATGCTCATTATAAAGATGTTGACAAATATAATGCCTACCTATGCTGAAATGAGCATAGAGCATGGCATAATAGAATTATTTTTAAATCACTACTTAAGTTACGTCAAACTGTTTATTATATGCTTTGGTTTAAAGGTATATAGGATCCAAAATTACAAGGCTCCTAGTGTCCCACTTTAATAACTCTGACTGTTTATCCATTCAACAACACTTTTTATGATGTATGCTAAATATAGATCGTCTCACCTACAATTTCCAGGAAAATTTAACTACAGGTTTAAAACGCTAATACATTTGTATTCAACATTTTTTGTGCTGTCAAAAATCAATTTTTATGAAAATGGAATGAAAATTGAGGTAAATGTTAAAACTAAGTTCTTGTTACAAATTTCTTTTTTTTTTGTGAAACCACTTTCATTGCTGGTATGCTAGTAGTTTAAAGAAAAACTGATTTTAAGGTATTATATCCTATTCAAAATTCGTTCCAGTTGTCAAAGTTGAGGTGAAAGCAAAGTCCTCTTGTGCTTCAGTACAAAGGAAAAATGGTTTCGTAGGTATAATATGTCGTGTCACTACATGTATTCATAATTAATTTTGAGGTTAAAAATAAATTTCATTAAAAATTTCAAATTTTGAGAAAAAAAATTGTGCCAGATTTCAATGAAAATTGATATATAGGTTTAACATGCTATTCCAAATTTATGTCTGGTGTGAAAAATTATCAATGGGCCACCATTCTTGAAATAGTAGCCTAAATATATAAAAAGGTGTACTTCATCCATCAGTATGTAATAAGATTTATAATTTGATCCCTATGGAATAAGATGAATGCATATACATTATTTATTTCAGTTAAATACTGCATCAGCACACATTGACTTTTGCCGCATTATTTGAAGCCTGTCAAATATAAAAAAGAAGATGTGGTATGATTGCCAATGAGACAACTCTCCACAAGAGACCAAATGACACAGACATTAACAGCTATAGGTCACCATACGCCCTTCAACAATGAGCAAAACCCATACCAATCATATTTAGAAAATTGATGATCAAAATATTGTATTACTATTCATATAACGTGAGGGTACCCAATTTGCACATATTTTTACAGTTTTTTTCACCTACGTTTTTTATGATCCAGACAAGAGTTCCCATTCTGTGTTTATTTTGTAGAAGTATCCTTCTTTACTACATAGTTACACCAATCTAATTTTGAATCAATATTGAATCATAGAAAAATGGGTTTGAATTGACCTCCAAACGATCCATGATTCTGTAATGAGGAGTATCCAGATTGCATCCATGCTTAAATTCACATCCTTAAAAATCAAACAAAAGATGTTTCGTTTTATTTCTTCAAATATTTAGAACAACTTGAAATTAGTCCATGCTTACTATTCGTTTTTTAAGAAATGGATGCATGTAACATATTTTATTTGATCATTTTTAAAAGATGACTTTTTGTGAATGTTGTATGTCGATGTTTCAGAAGACTTTACTTTTTCCAGTGAATGCTTCATCTGTTGATATATACTGTGAACGTTTTGTGTATATTTAGATATATTTACCTATATTGAAAGACGTGTATAATGTCAAATCATAAGAATATAAATTGTTTAGTCTCAAAGAAAACCTGTAATATTTCCGCAGCTATTTTTGTTGAATAGGTGCAATTTGGGTACTCAGTGCTATTTGGGTACCGTGATGTTATATGTCCACATAAACTCATCAGTTGCACTCAAATCTAAATAGTGGGATTCAGTAAGAAACTTGAAGAGCACTGAAAAACCATAAAATCCAAAGAGTTGTATAGATCAGACAAAAGCAACCTATATCAGAGGGTATAAAAGCTGTACTGTTTCAAAGAAATAAAAAATTCATGAACAGCAAATTTACAGAAAATGACAGTAGCAATTCTATCTCATTAAATTTTCCCGCTTCTGGGTGCGGGATTTTCTCTGTGTTGAAGACCCATTGGTGGCCTTGGGCTGTTTTCTGCTCTTTGGCCGGGTTTTTGTCTCTTTGACACATTCCCAATTTTCATTCTCATCTTTACCCCTTGGCCTGCTTGTCGAAATGAACTACTCTAAATTCAATTGGCTATAAACAAGATAAACACAGATGAAGGATTGGTTGATTGGAGTATCTACCTTAGTTGTTTTAATTGGTTTTACTACAAAAGATTATTTCACAATATATAGTAATAAATATGGAGTATTTTTATCAGACAAATTGAGCTTATTTTTTCACAAAGTACTATACACTGATGTATTCTCGATAAACTGAATTTTCTGTCTTTTGTAATCATCATAAAACGGATGTAACATCAGGCATAAATCCACTTTCTCCTAAGGTTCGAAGTCCAACACGGCCAGTTGGTCTAACATTAATCCAAGTTATACTTCCATGATTGAGGCTCAATCGTAACAAAGCTTCTGGAGGGAGTTGTAAGGCTCTGTAATAACAAACATATAGAAAGTTAACTGCCATGATTGAGGCTCAATCCATGTTTCTTGGCTATCCGTAATAAAATTTTACTCAGTAGTCGCAGAACAAAATTTGAGCTCAAAACACCAAATCAAGTACTTTTATTGGTCTGTGTACAATAATTCCTTCTCATTTGTTTTATGACTGCAAGAACTCGAGGGATATGTAAGGCTCTGTTATTATGCACCATAGTATATTCAAGTGAATACTGTACAAGTGTAACAGCACTTGAGTCACACCGATTTAAAAGAAAAGACAATAATAAAAAAAAACTATCACAGATTCATATACACAATGAAAACAGGTTTTTTCCACATGTCTAACACTTCGTTCTGAAAATTTGAAAATATTCCTTCCTATTTCAAAATACCAATCCAACTTACAAACAAGCAGTTCATGACAAAAGTAAGTCAGAATATCCTAGATCAGTGAATATTTGACCATGACAGTGTACCAGTAGATAAGAATGTCCACTTTCTGAGCTAATCTTATAACCAAAATAATTATAAATGCTTCCTTCATTCTTCTCATATATGCAAATACTACACTAAATTACAATCAAGTGTCTTTCTTATCTAAACTCATGTTCCATTAACAGTTGATTAGTACATTTAATTCAATTTTTTGTTCCATTTTCTATTCTCGTGTTCCAATAGTACATTTAATGCAAGGTTTTTGCTCCTTTTCAATTCTCATGATATAAATCCTTCTCCGCTGTGTCATACTGTTCTAGGATTTACTTATTTAATTTCTATATTCCTCAATGCCCTTATCATGCTTATCAATGTTTGCTTCTCATGTTCAATACTAATTTGGAATAGCAGTTTATACCTATATCTAAATTTTCTTTGAATTTCTAGTTCAAAACTCTTTGTTATCCCAGCACAAAAAAGATGTTTCATTTTTTTTTTTATTTTGGAACACAAAAAAAGTTATACTGCAGTTTTGCCAAATTTTCACAAAAATTAGCAAAAAACCTTTCAGATATAAACAACATGCAAAAAAAATTATTGAAATCAGTTGAGGCATCCTAAAAAAATATCATATAGCATAAAAGCGTTGACAAACGGACAGACAAACAGAGTGAGTACTATAGGGCACTGCCAACTAAATTCAATAGGGCCTTACAACTTTAATCATAGGAACCCCTTTACCAATGCATGCTTAGAAATATTTTGGCATATCAATTTCTCTAAATTTAGAAATTATTGTATTATTGTTGAATAAACAAACATACAAGAGAAAATTAATGTCATTTCATGAATGCTTTATACACAATTGTAAAATTATTGGAACGTTGTTGTTTTTTAACTAAAATGAAAACATCACAGACTTAATTGATTCTGATTTGATTTGATTGGTTTTTCTTAAAGGCCACTTTCAGCACTAATGTACTATTTCGTGGTAGTCAGTTTTTATTGGTAGAGGAAACTGGAGTGCCAGGATAGAACCACCACCTTTGGTAGGGAAACTGACACTCCTAGTCAATTAAAATTGGAGTGGAACGCACCTTCCAAATGCAAAATTCAAACTCACAACCTCAGTGTTGACAGGTAGTGATACAGTAGTAGTGGTACAGTAGTTTGACTACTTAGACTACTTGGCCACAGAACCCACTCAGAAATAATTGAATTAACATTATTTTTATAATGTATTAAAGAATTTCTCAGCCTTCATGATAATTAGTGAGGGCCATTGTGAAATTGATTTATTCAAATGGCACTTACCTACAAACAAAATATCGTATAGCACTGGCATGACATACAGCGACTTCAAAGCTGTCTGTTTTTTTGTTCTGGATCTGCTCTAAGTACATATCGTCTAAATGCTGCTTCAATTCTAGCTCCATCCTGATAAAACTGCTGAAATATAATATGATAATCATGTAAATGTCCATATAGTCACTAATTGAGATATTCATGTTAATATTTCTGTGGCTTGGTAAGTACGAATATTGTAAACAATTTGTTTTTATGTTTAGCCTGTGTCAATAGATTTAAGGTGGAAAGATAGTGTTTACTTTCCAGGAACTGGGTTGCTCTTTTGTGAACCCTTCGCGTACACTGAACACTGTATTTGGACATAAAATACAGCATCTACTGAACATATTTTCCCTAGCTCAGGAATGAATCAGGTATATATAAAAATATGAAATAAATTAACATACAGGTGAACATGAATTTTTTTTGAATTTTTTGAATTTTGTATTCAATGCATGATTAAAGGCCTAAAAGCATTAGTACTTTGTATGTGAAATCTGTGTCAATGTTAGAAAGTGGTGAAAATTCTAAAAAGGCTATTATTATTTCTAAGACCCAGGAAAGACTACCATGCTACCTGACAGGTAATTTTTATTGATGATTTCCTAACTTTGTTGGTGTATTCCTCTAAATTATGATTCAAGTTATTCCCAACTATTCATATTTGCATTATTTTTCTACCCCCAAAAGTAGCAAAAAATAATTTGTTCTCAAAAATGCAAGTTGTTTTACAGCAAGAATTGTGTGCACTTATACACTGTATGTGGTTATTTATGAGGTTATACATGTACTCATTCATGTAGATATTCATTGTACCTTCTCATGTATTCTTGTTGTTTCACTAAGACAAATATTTGGTTATTCATGTAGACAAATATTTGGTTATTTCTGTAGAAAAATATTTTATTATTCCTGTAGACAAATATTTGGTTATTCTTGTAGAAAAATATTAGGTAATTCATATAGACAAATATTTGGTTATTCATGTGGACAAATATTTGGTTATTCATTGTGTAGGTTAGGGGAGGGTTGGCACCTTTAAACACATTTAATATCGCCACAATCTGTTTATGCCTATCCCAAGTCAGGAGCCTGTAGGTCAGTGGTTGTCATTGGTTCATATCTGTCATATTTGTTTTTCTTAAATTGTTTTGTTACAAATAAGAACGTTATTTTTCTCAATTTAACTGTTTCATATTT
The DNA here is from genome assembly GCF_021869535.1 of Mytilus californianus. Classification (NCBI taxonomy): domain Eukaryota; kingdom Metazoa; phylum Mollusca; class Bivalvia; order Mytilida; family Mytilidae; genus Mytilus; species Mytilus californianus. Next base: position 91,357,830 of record NW_026262734.1, on the reverse strand, counting down.
TTCATGTTGGGGCCTTTTATCGCCGTCTATACACATGATACAGTATTGGTTTTTCTCATTGTTGAAGGCCATACAGTTGCCTTTTATTGCTTACATCTACTTTATTTGAAATTTGGTGGATATAGTTGTTCCATTGGCAATCATATCACATCACTTTATTTTTATATAGATAAACCGCTTACTAAATTAATTGGTTAACAGTTTCCAATTGGTGGTTCAGGAGGGATTGGTGCTCCTTCTCTTAGCATGTCTGTCTCCTCTCGAGGTACATCTGGTATACTTTTAGCAACAATGTCTGCAGTTTGTTCGGCTCTTGTCATTGTCGAGCTAACCAAATACAGAGTAATCATGTCCCATTTCTTTTAACCTTGACCTGTCAAATCAGCTTGCTTTTTCCCTTAAATGATAATAGGTTCATACAAAATGAATCTGTTTTCATAGATCTATATTTTATCAACTTTTCTATTCATACTTATCATTCTTATTACATGTTTTAGCCTTTTCATCTAAATTTGGGTTTTTAATGTAAAATTAGAATAACAGGTAAAAAAGCTTTTGTGAGACCTCGAAATACAAAGTTTTATCCTTTTTCTTTTATTTAACTATTGTTAATCAATAAAAAATCACAAAAAATAAATAATTGTGCTTTGGTATTGGCTGTTATCAAAGGGAGACAATTCAATCTCAATCTCAATGCGTTTTAATCACAGGAGCGATAAATCTTGTTACACGAGGAGTTATCTCATCAACTATAGTCTATTTTTTAAAACATCTTCTAGGTATTTAGTTTACTTACCCATGTTTTATAATTATTTCCTCACTTTGGAACCGCAAAGTAAACTTGATAAAAACCTCTATTTATTTGCTATGTAATCTTTGTGGATTAAAAAAAAAGATTCATTATAGGGTAATAAGGGCGCAATCAAATAAATAGGTAAATATAAAAAAGAAGATGTGGTATGATTGCCAATGAGACAACTCTCCACAAGAGACCAAATGACACAGAAATTAACAATTGTAGGTCACCGTACGGCCTTCAACAATGACAATTTAAGACATTGAAACATTCAAAATTAAATTGAGTGTATGAAAGTCTAATTCTTTTTCAATTTATTCTATAGAAAATTTTAAAAGTCACTATGAATTTATTGCAAGAATATTTATTGAAAGAGTACATTTTTATTATTTTGACAACACATTTGTGAAGAGATATTTTGTATTGTTCTTTTATGCGTTGAGGCCATTTATATAGTTGACAGTAAAAAATATGCATGGGAGTTAAAAACGAGATGTGTTAAAAAAATGACCATTATTAAAGCAAACATCCTGACTCGTAATATTTGCATATTGGAAACAAACCAAGTAGTATAACATATTTTGTGGCCAAATAATGGGTTGTTAATGGGTGCGAGTCATTGTGATACTATAAGGGGGTGGACAGAATTATGGAAACTATGGAATAAGAGGGCTAGAAATGGGAATTGGATAGATGAAAGCTGGAGTCAGGGTGGTGTTAACCGTGAGGAAAGGGTCGTTAAAACAGGGTTAATACATGTTGACGAAAAAATAGGAGTGCAGAGGAACAGAATACGGAATGAAGTAGGAGTTTGGGGAGGGAACTGGGAATCAATGCTCCCTGTCCACCCCCTTACTGATAGCCATAAAAGGAAAGGGGTTTAGGGTCATGTTTGTAGAAGGATCAATTTTGCAGGGGATGCGGACAACAGCTTGTTCTAGTTTGTCAACTGATAAATAAGAAGACGATTGATGCCTAATGTAATAGCGCTATCTAAATAAAAGAGAAAAAAAAAACTAAAAAAAAAAAAAAAAAAATGAAAACAATATATAATTTATTCAATAAATACAATTTGTATCATGTAGACCAAAAGTAGAGAAATGAAGCATTGAATGCCTGCAATAATTGTCCGTTCTAAGAACGCATATGGCAGATGCACTAACCTCATAGGGAGATTTTGGTAGAACACAGCTTCCCATGGCTGGACTGAACATCAGTCCACAGCCAATTCATCGATGATGATGGAAGTTTAAAACCATCTTGACAGGCTATAAAGCCTTCGCTAAGTCAGCTCTACATTGCGCCTTAGAGTGTTGATAAAGAATTTAAATCGATATTGTAATTCCAAACAAGTTATATAAAATGATTAAGTCTTTCAACAAAGCTTATAAATGATTTGCAAGGATGCAAATACTACACTTTATAATATAAATAAATATCTTTAACAAATGAATTCAAAATAGCAATATCTATTCAATTTAACAAATATGTACAGAATAAGTGTCATGTAAATCGTTAAATATAGAAACACGCAATTTCAATTTTTAAACAAGGGAAATAACAATTACATGATAATCATATCTGCCAAATGTATTTTAATAGAAACAATTACTAATTAGAAAAAAAAAACACACACACACCGAAGATAACATGTGTTTTAGTTGCAACAACTTTATTGTTAATAAGCAACTGCCAACCTGTACAAGAAATAAACACTGGTTTGGAACAAACTATACACTACGAACGACAACTCGACCTAGTATGTTACTCTAATTTGTTGATAATATAAACAAAAATTGATTTAAAAAAAGCGGTAATATGTAGCAATTAATAAAAATCAGAATGTCGTAGTACAAATCATCAGGAAATTGATCTGCTTTGCCGCCCGGAGATGCCGATTAGTGAACTTGTACAAAATCATGTTTTCAGGGGAAGTGATGAATTGTCCTTGCCAAAATAACAATTAATTCAGGTATCTAACATTGCTAACATACATTGATAATACTGTCTTGTAAAATATATCTTATTGTCAAAGAATGCAGCAAAAGTGTCGTCATCGACGGCCAAAGAAAGAACCATGATGATAAAGCATGCAATTCCGGAAATTGACCGTCTCCGAGAATAATATTAAATTCTAAAATTGAGTTATCGTCCTTTTCGCGCCAGACGACTATTGAAAAGGCTACATGTTTGTGTTACCATGATTTAACAGCAAAGTAATTACGTCTGATTTCTTTAAAGTTTTGACCTGTCAAAGGGACTACCTTTTTTTTCTTACATGATGATTGTAAGGTCATATAAATTAGTAAATGTTTGTATCTATTACAGATGCTTAAATGTTTTCTATTGTATACTTAACCCTTCAGGAGCACCTGTGATCACCCCCAGTTGTGTTGGGGTTTGTGTTGCTCAGTCTTTAGTTTTTTATGTTGTTTTTGTGAACTGTTGTTTTTTTTTTTTTGCCATGGCATTGTCATTTTGACTTCAACTTATGAGTTTTAATATCCCTTTGATATAAATCTCCTCTCTTTTATCAGGCTCACTAAAGACAAATTCATAATTTTTCTATGTAACACAAAATTATCATATTTTTACGTGTGTGCTGGCAAGGAATAAAACAGTTGTCGATCAATCTTTAGAAAAAAAAAGTTGCATGGAAATACTGTAAATTCTGATATTATCACATGCATTTACTATGCGATTTTTTTAAGAATGGACAAAAAACGTGAAATTAATCAATGACGTATGATTTCAGGAAAATCTGCATACAGATAAAAGTATCAGATATCAGAATGCGAGTTCTTATCATTGCGACACTCACCCAGTTACATTATTCGTATTTATAAAAACCTCGCAATAATTTCTGAATTTACAGTAGTCAGATTTTATTATAAGTTTTAAAATAAAATCAACATATCTGAAGTAAAATTAAAATTGAGAGTTAGAAACGAGGAATGCCTCAAAGAGACCAACAACCCAACCAAAGAGCAGAAAACAGCTCAAGGCCACCAATGGGTCTTCAACACAGCGTGAAAAATCCCGCACCTGTAGGCTTCAGCCAGCCCCTTAAGGAATGTTAACACTTAAACTGTTATTGTTCATACCTAGTTCAGTGAGATATCTATCAAAGTCAGTTTTGCCATCTGTGTTGTACTGTCCATGTCGTATAAATAACAAATGTCTTGAAGCTGTTGGAGTTCTCTTCTTAATCTCATTTTCAACATCCTTTAAATCTTTTTCTGTTGTTCCTTCTGAAGATTTGTCAGGTTTAACAAGACTATTCGGATCTCGCCTTAAAAAAAGTATAAAAAAAGACAATTCATTTGCCGCATACAACATGTACAACGAGGCGAAGGATACCAAAGGGACATTTAAACACTCATAAGTCTAAAATAAACTGCAAACCACAGTGCACAAAACACAACATAGAAAATTATAAAGACTGAGCAACACTAACCCCACCGAAAAACTAGGGATGATCCCAGGTGTTCCCGAAAAGTAAGCAGATCCTGCTCCACATGTGGCACCCGATGGCACAGTCTTCACGCTGAACCACAGGTCCACCAGCCCAGGCTTGTTAAAATGTCAGGCCTGTAAAAATCTGGTCTACAGGCCAATAAAATCATACTGAAATAATTGTAAAATTGAGCTTCAGGCTTATGGATTCAAAAGTTCATCATTAACACTGCACATATTCCAACTCCAGATGATCAATATTCATTTAATATATAGATCAGAGTATATATTTGCTTTTTATACCATTCAAAAATGAGAACATGGTACGATTAAAAAACGAAACAACTATCTCACAAAGCCCAAATGATGATGATGTAAGCAACTATATGTCACAGTCCAACCTTCAACAAGGAGCAAAGCCCACATGACCTATAAAATATAGTAAGCAATGAAATGCCTTGACATGATAAATGTAAAAAAATTCATATGAGAAAACCATCAATAGACAAAAACAAATATTTTACTGAGCAATCAACGAATAACAGGCTCCTGACTTGTGACAGGTACATAAATTTACCGGTACTAAAAAAAGAAGCTTTTTTCATGATTATGACTCATATCATCATGTATAGGATTACTCGTGGTACTAACTGATATGTAGTTCCTTTATATTATTTATCTAGTATACATCTTGATGTGTCCAATGGTTGTCTGAATGTTTGTACGGTTTCTGTGTTTTACAATGAGATTGTTGGGCAAATAACACAAATGACAATATTTATTAGATTTCTTTGCCAGATATAATTCATAATTTGTTGATATTACCCACCAGCCATGTTCTTCAGTACACAAATGAAGCGTAATATAACACAGTCTACATTTAGCAAAGAGTTTTGATAAAACTGAAGCTAAGGGCTCTCCTGAACATGCAAAAAAGTGAGGGTTTTTCCTCAAGGTTCTTTCTGTGACTTTGGAATGAGGAACAGCAATAAACAGTCAAGTGTATAACTCTATAGGGTTATTAGAGTAAAAATAACATACATTTGTTATTGTGGACTAAAACATCCAAATACTGTGATAACATATATAAATAAGAAGATGTGGTATGAGTGCCAATGAGACAACTACCCATCAAAGACACAATGTGTAAAAAGTAAACAATTATAGGTCAGAGTACGGCCTTCAACATGGAGCCTTGGCTCACCCCGAACAGCAAGCTATAAAGGGCCCCAAAAAGACTAGACTAAGTGTAAAATAATTTAAACAGGAAAACCAACGGTCTAATCTTTAACGAGAAACGACAAACACTTATCATGCTTATGAACCACACCAACAAACGACAACCATTGAACAACAGGCTCCTGACTTAGGACAGGTGCATACAAATGTAGCGGGTTTAAACGTTTTAACAGGCGCCTACCTTCACCTTAATCTTAAACAGTGGTATAGCATTACAACATAAAAAGACACACAATAAAATATCTATTGAAATTGCTTAACTCGATCAAAAAGACAATACACAAAAACAAGTAAATATACACTGAACGAATAAGTTTGATCTATGACACAATATAGATAAAAAAGATGTTTCAATGTCAAAAAGACAACTTTAACCTAGGACAAATATGTATGTTACATGTTTCAAAGGGGCAATATACATCCTTTGTTTTGATAAATTCACAGTGATATCATACTTTAACTTTGTTTAAACTTGTTTATTTACTTTTGACTTTAAGTATTTATCCCTTGTAACTTTTTATTAACTGTGTATTTGCATTCAAGTGTCACAGGTCAAATGTATTCGTTCATTGTGTGTAAATTTACGTTTTTTGATTGAGTTAAGCCTTCCAATTGATATTTTATAGTGAGTTTTTCTATGTTGTGATGTTATACTATTGTTTCAGAAAAGGGACAAGATTTGGTACCATTTTAACGTTTAATCCCGCTGCAAATGTTTGCACCTGTCCTAGGTCAGGAATCTGATTACAGTAGTTGTCGTCTCCGTGTTGAAGGCCGTATCTTGACCTTTAATGGTTTACTGATATAAATTGTAACTTGGATGGAGAGTTGTCTCATTGGCACTCATACCACATCTTCCTATATCTATATACAATTAAAACCAAACAAAGCTTGTACAAGTCTAAAATTTCATTATTGAGCTAATTTACAGAAACAATTAGTATTGTTAAAATTATTGACACTGACGAAGGCTATTTGTTTAGCCGAAATATTTGTCAACACGATTTTCTATCATCATCTTCGTATATTACCATCTTATATTAGGAACGTTGGGCAAATCTTTACACTTATATCATTTTGTCCTTATCTGCGCGGTATCGTCTTTTCTAGACGATACAGTACATATTCAATTTGATGGTTGGTCCTTTTTATAGACTTTTATATATATTTATATATATATATATATATATATATATACAGTCTGAAAATTGAACCCAACAGTGTAAGAGTTAAATTTTTATGCGGACAATTTTTTGTCCCTCAACGGGATTCGAACTCTCACCTTTGATACACTACAGCACCAATCGCTCAGCCTCATGTCCAGTGCTCTAGACCACTCGACCAAATCCGCTATATTAAAATATAACTTCAATAGTCCCAGTATTCCCTTGTCACGTAAGGCGAATATAGAAATAAACATAAGACATGTGTTTTGAGCGTGTATAGATGTAATATTATTTTCTGTTTGGTATTAAATTAATATTAAGATCCATTTCGTTAAAACTTGTGATTAATTTATTTGGCAATCGCCAATGGCAGTTAGCAGGGTTTAAGAACATCAGTTGTTCGACCTGTTAGTCAAATGCGTTTTGTTAAAATATACTTTTTCACTTTTTGGTCTTTTGGAAAATGTTGTTTGTGCTGTATTTAGACCCCTCTTCAAAGAAATTTGTTTTACATGCACACGTATAAAAATTGCGGTTTTTATTCAACGCAATCATAGGTTTGAACGTTATTTTCAATTAAGACTTGTTTATATATATATACATAATTATTCTAAATATCAGCACAACAATGTTAAATCTGCGGAAGCAAATTTTTGTTCTTCTCTCGCCGGGATTCGGGATTCGGGACTCATGCTATTGAGACATCGAGACAACACCGCCTGCACTGTGTCCAGCGCTCTAGACCACTCGTCCACCTAGACTGAACTAAAAATTCAGCTTTCGGTAGCCTAGTTTTACCTTTACTCGTCAGTTGAATCTAGAGTTGTAACACAGGCATGATGATGGAATTGATTGCAGATTAGCTAAATTATCTAACGTAAAAAATCGTATGATGCATTCAAAGCAATAATTATTATAAGTACGTCTAAACAAGTGACAACTCTACGACAGATTCATCCATTGGATCACCAGTAAAGGTAATACACGGCTTAAACACATATTATATTCATAATTACTCTAAATATCAGCACAACAATGTTATATTATAGTTCGTTTCTGTGTGTGTTACATTTTAATGTTGTGTTTTTGTTGTGTCGTTGTTCTCCTCTTATATTTGATGCGTTTCCCTCAGTTTTAGTTTGTAACCCGGATTTGTTTTTATCTCTATCGATTTATGAGTTTCGAACAGCGGTATACTACTGTTGCCTTTAATTATTAAATCTGCAAATTTGCGGAAGCAAATTTTTGTTTTTCCATCGCATGGATTCGAACTCATGCTATTGAGGTATCGAGACAACACCGCCTGCACTCGACCACCTAGACTGAACTAAAAATTCAGCTTTTGAATGTGAATAAGTACTTTCAATAAAATTCCATTTGGACTATTTTGTTTAAATAAATACGGAATGCAAAGAGTGGAATAACAAAACTACCGAATTCCAAGTAAAGTTCAAAACGAAAAGTTCCTTATCAAATGGCAAAATCATAAACTCAAACAAATCAAACGAATGGAAAACAACTGTCATATTCAGACTTGGTACAGGCATTTCCTTATGTAGAAAATGGTGGATTTAACCTGGTTTTATAGCTAGCTACACCTCTCACTTTTATGACAGTCGCATTGAATTCCATTATATTGACAACAATGTGTGATAAAAAAACAAACCGAAATAATAGGCAAAAATTTAAAATTGAGGAACAGCAGTCAACATTGTAATATCATAATCTTAACCACTATAAAAACAAATAACTGTATCAACAAAGAAACACAAAATGGCATATAGACAAAGTACATAAGCAAAAATGAAAGACAATTCAAATTTTGACCATAGCACAATTTCTGCCTAGGCTGCTGTAGGTAACAAACACAAAGATTAATCTACAAGAATAGAAACAATTTTCAATATGTACGCAAAAACAAATTATGAATCAAATCAAAGATTCAATTCTCATACACATTATTTTTCATATGATTAAAAATTATACTAAAAAATACATTTTGTCGGGAAAAAAATTTACTGCATCAGAAACGAACCTCGAATGACAATATCTTAAATTTACACAACCGCCAAAAGTATAGCACAAAATACTTGAATTAACCATATTTAAATATTTAAATATTTAAAAATAATTCGTCAGTTCTAACTCAACCAATGACAAACGCACAACATATTATTTACATTCAACACGTGTATTAATTATAAACAAATGCACGTGGTAATGTTAACATGCTAGTGTACATAACTTTAATAAATATATGGGCTCAGTATTTTCTTTTAAATGCTGTCAATTTAGTTTCCAGTTTGGTTAATGTTATTACATAATTAGTCTATATAATTGATTACACACAATTTAGATTGACATCAATAATCATCGAAAAATAGTTTGATGTCCATCTTGTTAATTGTTTATAATTTCTTAATTCAAGATAGCAGAGAAATGATCCAAGTTGCCTATAACATGAATGATTAACTATAGAAATAAGGAGATGTGATATCATTGCCAATGAGACAACTATCTACCAAAAATCGAATGAAGTGGATGTTAGCAATTGTAGGCAACTGGACAACCTTCAATAATGAGAAAAACCCATACCGTATAGTCGGTCATAAAAAGCCCCTACATGAAAGATATGAAACAATTCAATCGAGAAAACTAACAGCCTAATTTATAACAAAACAATTTACGAAAAACAATTATGACAGACATGAGCTAAAGACAACCACTGAACTACAGGCTCCTGACTTTGGACATGCACATACAAAATGTGGCGGGGTTCAACATATTTGTTAGCGCACAACCCTCCCCTAACCAAGGACAGTGGTGAACAGCACAAAATAAGAACAAGCTATAAAAATCAGTTGATAAAGGCTTAACTCATCAGATCGATACAAAGAAAAACATAAAAAAAAACAGACAGGACGTGGCAGGGTATATATCTATCATTAATCCCTGATAACAAAAAAGACACTAAGTACAGATCGGATAGTACTCGCAGTCACCGACAGCTTATCCAAAGATAGGTATTGACAGATTGTAGTACCGTGAAAGTACATATGTGTAATATTAAGTAAGGTTTTCGACAAAATTAAGTAAGAGTAAAGATTAAATTAATTAATGATTCCTTAATCTATGTTTGAACAAAATATTATGATATGATTTAAATTTCTTTATAGATATGGCACCAACGGAAAAAACAAACTACTTCAAGCTAGTGGCATTGCTAGTTGATATTGCATGCCATGTTATCTGTACATTTATAAGAACAAACATACTTGTTTTTCCAGTTTTGAGTCATTTCTAAAATCAAAAAAGGAAAAGCACAAATTATTTCACGTGCATGAAAAACTTAAATGTTGCGAATGTGTATTCCAGACATCTTATAATAATGTATTCATCAACATAAATCAAATGAAGAATTGTATAAATCGTGATAAACTACAGTTTTACTCTGATATTCCAGACTTTCAGAGAGTGTCTGTGTTCCTACAACTTGACTTACCGGCTTCATGGAACAGAATGAAAGTTTGGGAATATCTCGACACAATGAGGCTGAACGGAACATCTGATATGACTTTAAGAATTTTGGCAGTTTCACCTGATGACCTTAACATTTATTCAGAGATCGCAAGGACAGTACTTAGAAAAGTTGATTTATTGCAAGACGAAGTCTAAACTCTTATGTCTGGAATATTTTCAGAAGCGGCAATTGACCCAAAACAGAATGCTGAAGTTGCCGTTAGTTTAAAAATACCAGAGATTATAGGTATTTGTTTTCTTTCTTCTGAGATTATCATTTCATTTCATAAGGCTTGGTCTCATTAGTAACACTTTGTATTACGTTTTGATATATTGTAGAAACAGTATGAATAGTTTGATATGTAAATAAAAGGGAGAAATAATAAAAAAAAATTGATCTACTTCAGGACTGATTCGTCACTATATAAATGTTACTAAATCGAACATCATAAAGATCTCATAAACGACATGGAACTACATTTACGGGAAAGAAAAAAAAGGAGATTACCAAACTCGTTTTTACCTCAGCAGCAAGCCAAATGTGCGATTTTGACCATATTTTCAAACATCTTTTCAGAACTAAAGGCTACATCAGATTCAAATATTTGTAGAACTATATCAGGAGGATTATTTTAAGAAAAAATCACTAAAATTTCAAAATTAAAACATTGTCCCAGGCGGTTTTACACATCAAATTGTGTTAATATTTCGATTTATGTCCAAATTTAGCCATTTTCTGATTTCAGTTTAAGAGCTAAAAATATTGGTAAAATCGAATTTTCGAAATTTCTCACTTTTTTTTAAACTGATATGTCAAAGGTATGATTTCGTCGAGCATTTTAAGGTAAAAAATCAAAATGGGGGTCACTAGGCTTTTAAAAAAGTCATGGACGTTTGAATTACCCCTCTACTCAATAATGTCTGATTTTAATTAACTACTTTAATTATTTTGTTGTGAATTTTGTATTCATCGCTTTAATAAAATAATGTTACAGTTAAATCAATGAACGATAATGTGTTAGTAATTGTTTATACTGACAAAGCGGAATTTTGATTATATTGATGACATAAAGTAATTTTGTCAGACGCGAGTTGTTTTCCAATAATTTGGCGCTCAAATCAGACAACATAAATTACATGGTCGTCATTAATGTGAAGCACTAACGTCATGTGAATACAAACATGTACCTGAATAACAGACGGAGATGCGAAATAGACGACACTGAAGGTAGATTAATTGCAGATTAAATCAAATATTTCAATATCTCAAATATAGCAGCCAAACATTATCAGTATTAAACAAAAATACAAAGTGACAAAGGAAAAGAGGTAGGGGATTGTAATAAAATACACGCTTATGTAGAAAATATCTGCGGCTGAAGGATTACATGAGTTTACATTTGAATGCCGTTAGAGGAACATGTTCTAAATTTCTATTTTTAGTTTTACGTGGTTCATTTTTTATGGCTGAGTATCTTTCTGTGCTTATTTGACTCTTAACCTGCAACATGCAACCTGGTGCCGTGGTGACAAAACATCAGTGCCAAAGTGTAAGATTGTTTAAGTTTTTGACAACAAAATAACTGGCTCAATTTGTAAATTATAATTACCCCTATAGTAAAAGGCCATATGTTTTTAGATGACATTGCCGGTAACATGTGTAAGGTCATGTGAAATTCTGCCATCCCTTTGCGTCCGTCGTCCTGTGTAAACTTTTTCAAAGATGTTTTCCTCTTAAACCACTGAAACAATTTCGACCAATCTTGGGCTGAATGATCCTTTGGGTTTTAAGTATTTAGTTTGTGTTTTTTTTTATTCTTGTCCATAAGAAAACATGACCGTCATGGCTTAAAGTAAAACATTTGGGTTACATGAAGTGTGTGGCTAATATCTCAAATCTAAACCAGTTGGAGCATGTGACAGAGTAAAAAAAGGTCAATGTCTATCTCCTGCATAATTTTAAAAAAATCGGAAATTCAATTTTGGAGTTATTGCCCCTGAAATAATAAACAATGTTTTGCAAATTTCACAGTTTTTGGTAATTGTCTTGAAAACTACAACAGATAGGAGGAAATTTTGACAGTCAAATGACCAAAACATTTTTTGCCCAGTTAATTTAGTTGTTTTTTGTATCCCATATCTTAAACAGTGTGTAATAGCCTATTTGATTGACTGGTTTTGTCCTGTTCACAGTAAGAATGATTTATTGCAGAATTAGTGTGAAACTTAACTTTAGACTTCTAATATTGAATAGTGGTGCATATATGAGTGGAAGAAGTGATTTGTTGTAAAAGGTTCTGGCATGATCAACTTTACTTACGTACTATTTGCAAAGGACTGTCAGAATCTACATGAGAAGCCAATATCTTCACTACTTGAAAACTATATGTAAAGTGGTTTCAGAATCCACATGAGAACCCAAGATCAAATATACTTGATGACCATATGCTATGTACCGTCAGAGTTTACATTTCAACCCAAGATCAACTATATTTGGGAACTATATGCAACGTGCTGTCAAAATCCATATAAGAACCAAAGTTCGACAGGACCTACTTTACACACATGTACCATATTTGAATAAAGAATATAAAGTCATTCAAGGAATACTAAAGAAGAATTAAAAAATAGATGGATGTATCTATTGATATAAAGCAAACTAAAATAGTGAAAATATAGAGCTGATGAGTTAATGATTGTACATGTATACATATCAATTATGGAGTATGCAATGTAAATCAATGCATACTCCATAATTGATATGGAGTATGCATTGATTTACATTGCATACTCCATAATTGATATGGAGTATGCAATGTAAATCAATGGTTGATATATTTGATTTCATAAGTATTTTGAAGATATTTTGAAGAAATATAAATCAAAAAGATTTCAAAGAATAAATCAAATTATTTAATGAACTATTTTTTGCTGTCTGTAGTGAATTTTGCTGCAAACATAATACATTTTTAATACATCACATGCTACCTGCAATACAATTTAATTGCATTTTTCATATAGTATTTAGCTAATGGGATTTGTATATTTTGGAAATCAGAACATCTAATGGTAGATGTGAAAAATGCACTTGCCTATCCCTCATCTTTGACCTCACCCACCACCTTACTCAAATGGCCACTTGAATTATTTTTCATCACTTGGCATTTGTTGTCCTTCCTTATCAATAGCTATTTCAAACATCATTTCTGGATAAAAGGAGATATGGAATATAGTGAAATGGGACAGCAGTCAAACAAAAAAATCAGACACATTACATGTTGTCGTAAAAAGTGAGACAAGTAGGACTGATGATTAAAGGGAATACCTGTAAAATTGTGCCTCCCTAACTGACTATACCTCATCACCAATAACCATTATCCAGATTACTCGAATCAGGAAAATATTGTTTGTAAAATTAGATATTATGCATTCCAATTAATAAGGATTGCTACAAAGCTTAAAGGAAATAAACTCATCATAGATACAAGGATTGAAATTTTATATTTGCGCCAGACGCGCGTTTCGTCTACAAAAGACTCATCAATGACGCTCGAATAAAAAAATGTTAAAAAGGCCAAATAAAGTACGAAGTTGAAGAAATGATACTTTCAAAAACTAATCATAACCCTAATTATGGCCTTATCAACATAAAATAAAACTAGCAAATATTTCTAAGAATAGAAATGGAAAAAACCTTCAATGTCATCATCAATGGACTTCAACATTACTTGAATTGCAAATTTATTTACCCTAAAAACCCTTTAAAGATTGCAGAAGAAATGTGGAGTATCCATAAACAAGACAACAACCAACATTGCTTTTGGCATAAAAATGTGTTGAAGACTGTAATTACCATACGTGTATCTAGGAATCTGTAGTAACAGCTTGAACAAAATTTAAAATGTGCTGATACTCTTTTGCTTTGTATTATGATAAGTCATGATAGTTCCCACAGTTTGCTTGTAAGCATTCATTTTTCAAGAATACTTTATTCTCTTGTTAAGTGTTGTGCAGTAGATTTGCTTCCGCAAACTGTATCAAAGTAATCTTTCTTTACAATGGCCAGAGAGATGCATGACAGTTCTTTTGTATATGTATCACAGAATTTAAGATTGATTGAGTGTTTCTCGCTGAATGTCCAATGGCACCTATTTCAAAAGTATTGAGGATGAGAACATATTAATGATAAGTACCATAAGTAGTTTTAGCTAGGTGGAAAGGGCGAAAAATATGGCCTGGCATTGGTTAAAATAGGACCAATTTGTATTGAATATTGACAGAATTTCCCATTTTTACCTGACGAGGCTGTATACATGTATTTATACATCCAGCTGTATGGACACCCTGTCTAAACAAGGGTTTATCTGATGGACTAGGGACGCCATATTTGTATATCCATTGTAACCTTACGGTTTCAGTCTTGAAAAATGTAATCTACTTATTATCATCAGATTGGGTGTTGGAACTTTATGTGCGATTATACGTTTCTTTTCAGCAGGTAGGGCAAACCATCCTTCACACATCATTCTAAAAATTGCAATTCAAATTTTTGCCGCAATGACATACTCAACATTCATTATTGCAGCATTTGTCCATTGTTTGAATTATGCGTTTAAGATATTAACAAATCAGAAAAAAATTCTCAGATGCTCCCCTTTTTAAATAACACATGTCAAGAAAGTAAGACAGAAGTTAAAATTGGCCTTGACCATGTTGACCACCGACTGTATTTAAGCGGGTGTACTGGGCACTTACTAACTTAACGCTATCAGTTTTGCATAATATTACATTTTCTACTGTCATCAATCTGTTTTACCTTGAAATCTTTACATTTTCAAATTGGCTATATATATTACCTAAATGAAAAATCCAGTTTACTGATAACCAATTTTCATCTATGACCAAATGTGAAACCAAATGTAAGTTTTTTTTCTGTTCAAAAGAGATAATCTTAATCAAATGTTTGAAATGTGTAACTGGAGTTCCGGAAATCATCACATTGTAATATTACAGAAACTGATCGATATTCACGCTGATATACTAACAAATACATTGAAAAAAAAACATTCCAGGTAAGAAGACAGTGGTTGTTTTTAAGTGCCTTTTCCTACCCATACAAAAATGTAAATTTGTAAAACAAAAAATGTTGGATATGACTGTATTTATTTTTTTCTGGTACAATTGTCAGATCAGACCTACGTTCGTCAAAGTGGTAGTCTGGTAAATAAAAGTAATTAAATTAGCTAGCTTGACAATAACATCATGTACATATTATTTTTAATTTCAAAATTGTATTGTTAAAAGAAATTTTTAACGTAACAAAACTTTTGTAGTGAAAAAATTATTTATATACTTGAATGAACTCCTCGCCAATCCTTGAAAATGTAGAGATTTCAGGTCAAAACAGATTTATAACAGTAGAAAATGTCATAGCACGCAAAACTGAAAGCGTGAATATAAACCCCTCAATGCATTTTAAAGCTTACTATACGACATGGGTTTTTTCGTGGTTGAAGACTGTGCGATAACATGCAGTTGTTTACATTGCTGTCCTTTGTTTACGATAAAACGTTGCTTCATTGGCAGTCACTGTTTCAATATATATTCTTTTGAATGTACAAAACACGCTATATTTTCATCGATTGAAGGGTTTATGTGAAAAATGAACAAACTACTGTGTATATTTTGACACGCATTACTGACCGTATTTCCTTTTTCGAAGGAAGTGTAAAGGTTTACGTTCTAAACAAAATTTGCATCGCTTGTTGACATCGGATAAGGGTGCTCTCAGCCGAGCCACCTTTGAACGCGAACAATACGATTCAAACTTTGTATTAATTCGTTTTTTGCTTGCAAAGAGATATAATCTTTTTAAGACAGTTATTAAAGACTACAATATGCACGTTATTTCTACTGTTGTCGACTCTATCCTGTGGATAAACAATTACCGCCGACAAAAACACTGTTTTGTCAGGGTATAATGATTTATGATGATCCAGTTAGCTAGTAGACTCTAACATTTAACTTCCTGTTTGATGCAGTAAAATATATGAAAGTATTTCATTCATTTAAATTTGAGAAAAACGATTATTAACATAATTAACATGATAAATCCTAAAATCAAGATCGTATTAGAACATAATTAAGGTCGGATTTAGTACAAATAAACTGAGAATAATGAATTTGGTTGCATGTTTACAATTATGAGTCTTTAAGAAAATGAGCTTAAAACAGAATTCATAGAAGGAAAGGAAATAATCTGCTAAAATGCTGAATCACTTTACGGCATTCTTTATCTGTCTGCAAAACAAACATGCATATTATTAAGCGAAAGTCACTTGTCTTAAACATGGTTTTGTTGTGTACTCATGACGTTTCCATTGTTTTTCCATGTGTCAAGAAATGTTAAAGGGAAATGTTAAGGAAAAGAAAAAAAACGACAGTTTCAAAAAGTCGTATTGCACACTTTTACTGTGCTGCATTGAATTACAATAGTAAGAAATGGCCAGTTCTGATAATTGTAATGAAATACACTAATAATTGCACTAGTGGTTCGACTAAAACATTGTTTTGCTTTTGTTTTTTTGGTTGGTTTTTGTGTCTTAGTCTTTTCTTTTTAATAAGTTGTTTTATAGTTGTTGTTTGTCCATGCTTAGTTTGTCTTATACCCCAGTAATGTCTGTTTTTATCAAACATATTATTCATTTCCCCCTTAGTAACGCCTATTTCTTTTTTACATATCCTAATAAAATTATGTGCATTTACTTGTACGTTACGGAAAAAATGCATGAATATAATTTGAACTGGGTTAATATTTTGCTCTAGTGCATCATTGTTTAATTTTTCTAATTCCTGAATCAAAATTTCTCGAATGAAACTTAACTTTCTCGAGTATATAGTGTTACATGTAAGTCATACAATAATAGAAACCATGGTGGAATAAACCTGGTTTTATATCATACAAACTTCTCAATTGTATGAAAGTGGCATATAACTCCATATTATTGACAACAAGGTGCGAGCAAAACAAACAGACATAATAATAGCCATGAACTAGACATGAACTAGCTGTCAATAAAAGCGAGTACTCTGAGATCTGTACTGAGTATCTTTTTGTTGTTGGAATGTACCAGTATGATAGAAAAAATAAAAATGGAAGAAAACTTAAAACGACAGTCCATACAACAGTTTACTCAAAACTTATGATACATCAACACGGAACTCACCATAACAGGGTTTGCCATTTTTTACACATTAAGTTAAAAATATGTTCGACACTGATTGTGTTCTATGTTAATACAGCCAATCCGGTAAGAAATAGTGTCTTTTTTTTAGAAACATGGCTAAAACATGATAACAACATTTAATGACACCAATCATATAGCAAAATTGTCCATGCTTTTTCTTAAAAGGGTTTAAAAAATTAAAGTATTGATAATAATATCATCCAACCTTCTTACAAGGCTAAAACCATTCATGAAGCGTATTTGTTTCTTTAAAAGTTGTTTAAATATTGGCTCTAGATCTCTATTTATAAATGGTTCAAATATCATAAGCACTTATATATTGATTTTAAGGCACTAGTTATAATGAATTTCAACATGAAATATTGCTCGTAATTCTGAGGAAACTGATTAATGGTAATTAATGCCACACAATGTGTGAAAATAGATCAAAACAAATATATGGTATTATGAATATTTGTCTTGTTACCCATACATTTATACACTAGTTTATTTTTTTTTTAATTTTTAAAACAGACTAGCGAGATGAATACTGAAGATGAAATAGAAGAGGCAGACGATCTTTCAGCTATTAATGATGACAAGACAAGAACAAAAACTGAATTTGATGGTAAGTAAAATACACAAACAGTTTATTCGTAATAGAATAATGTTGAATCTATTGTCTATTGAACCAAATAGTTTCAAAATGCTAGGGTCAGCCTTTCAATTGGTCATTTTACTGAAGTAATACTAGCGCCGTTCATCTCCTCACTGCTTATTACTAAAAAACAATCAGTTTTAAGAAAACTGTTTTCATTCATTGAGTGTATTAATACAAAGGTTACTTAGTCCCTCCATATAAACGTAAAGCAACAGACTGATTTCTTCATATCTAGTTTAACCGTTTATTATACATGTATGTCATCATTTATATTGTAATTGTACTTTCTCTGTAAACTTGTATTTAGTTTTTAGAGAATAAATTATCTGTCTATCTATCTATCCATTATGCTTACCCCTCCGTAACACCTGAGATCAATAGACATCCCCTTTCGTTTTTTTTTTTTTTGTTTTGGTTGGTTTGTGTGTCTCAGTCTTTTCTTTTTAATGATTTGTTTTGTAGTTGTTGGATGTCCATTATTCGTTTTTCTGATACCCCAGTTATATCTGTTTTCATCAAACATGATATCCATTGCCCCCTTAGTAACGTCTATTTCTTTTTTACATATCCTAATAAAATTGTGTGCATTTACTTGTAAGTTATGGAAACTTAGGTTTCTCCTGTATATATAGTGTTACATGTTAGTCATACAATAGTAGGAAAATATGTAATTGATTTAAATGTGAGGAAAACAGACACAATCACGATAAAAAGACAAAAGTGCAAAGCCAAGCAGTATTCTTTTCAAATGTAATACAATTAAACGAATATCATATTCAACAATAAAAAAAACCCCACAAAAATCTTACATAAATATGTAAATTTGCTTAATACATGTAAGTGTATGTCCATTCCATAAGGTACAATATATAATATTAATTCAATATTATATATTGTACTTACACATTCATGATTCATGACATTTGATTATATATTTATTTTTTGGTTATTTTTTAAATTCATCATTCGAAATCGGTGGTCGGATTGTAACATTCAGCACTCAATTTACAAATTTCACTTTTGGTTTCATATTTTATCATTTGTAATTTAAAATTCAACATAAAAATTCCAAGAAATGGGATATTTATTCACAAGCGTAGACCTGTATTTCGATCTTCAAGTCGTCAAAAAGTACATCTTTTTCATACAATTTGACATTTCTTAACACTCAATTTTTTAACCTAGGTGGAAACATGTAACGGACAACTCAGCATATAGTGTTATCTGAATATATAAAGCAGGGCAGCATACATAAATGTAATGATTGGTTCACTGTTACGCTGCGTATGCTCATTAGTCCATCTATCACACATACAAAAACATAACATTTCACTCAACCAATAGTTGTAATATTATTGTTTTCTTATGTAAAGACATTATAATTGTATATTTGTAGGTAAAATATTACCAAGACATATTACGTCACATCCGGTATCATACGAAAAAGTGTCGAAACACAATATTCCCTTGAATTTGACGATTGAAGGAAATTCATCCTGCATTTCTTTGCAGAAAAAATCTGCGTCATAAACATATATCTTGGGCGTTCCAAAACACGATACCTTTTTTGTTTGGTGTTTATAAAATAGTTTGTAAACTTGAGTTGATATGGTTTCTAAAGCTTCTTAATAAGAAAATTGGTATAAATAATTTCACTCATCCAAATATAGAAAGTGAAACTTCCTACACAAAATGTTACTCAGTTTTCCTACAAACTCTTAATAAAAATGCATACATAGGAAATCCAATGCGTCTGTTTGGCTGTGCGGGATGTATAAATACTCATCCACGTTCGGTCAGAATATGGACGTTAAATCCGCTGCCTCGCATAGAGAAAGTGCTAAGCATAGTTTTAATCAATCATTCAATCAATCAACTAATCAATCAATAAACCAACCAACTAACCAACAAATAAATCAACTAATCAATCATGCAGGTGTCTGGTCCATGTGTTTCATGGGGGATGAGAAATCTCCCTTTGTTTTTCGTTTGTTCCTAAAGGCTCAATCCAATTTGTTTTTTCGGTCAACCAACGCAATAAATCAATCAATCAACTAATCAATCATGCAGGTCTCCGGTCCATGTGTTTAATAGAGATGATGGATCTCCATTTGTTTTTCGCTTCTTTTCTACAGGATCAATCCAATGTGATTTTTCGGTTAACAACCGACCACCAATCAATCAATAAAACAACCAACCAACCAACAAACCAATCAGTCAATCATGTTTCAGAGGGGAATTACCGCTTACAATTGTTTTTTAAAAGTTTGATTTATATGTATTAATGTTTTTTTTCTTTTTGCGCCATTTATATTTTCTTACGTGTAAAGTTTATTTTGCAAGTTGTCGCTATGATGTTTGGTATATGATATCACAGTTTACTTTAAAAATTACTGTTTTCCTTGTGGTTGCATCTACTCCGTAACCGTAAAAGAAAAGTTGTTTTTCTCTTAAAGTTGAAGTGTTTCGCTCGGTTTTAGTTTGTAACCTAGATTTTTTTTTATCTTAATCGATTTATCACTTTTGAATAGCGGTATACAACTGTTGCCTTCATTTGTCAAATTTTGACAAAAAAGATACGGAGATTTCATATGAAAGTTATTTCCCCTTTTGTATTTGACAAAAGTTATATATTGATGTATTGCATGAAGGGTAAGTTATAGAGAACTAAGATATTTGGATTTGAGGTCCTTAGTTCACAAACATGAATTTTAGGTAAATGTCAAAATTCAAGGTCATGTTCTAAGTTTTGACCTTTACTTGTTTAACGATCTCCTTTGACACTTTGAAAAATATATATATATAAAAATTATTGCAAATGTTTGTTTTTTTTATTGACGAAGATATGATACATTTGGTATGAAACAATCCAATGACATCTTTTAGGTGTTATTGCCCCTGAAATGTTTTAATTTATGGTTAGTTGACTATTACCTTAACTTGGTAAATGATAAAGCCATAAAGCCTATCATTTCGACCAGAGGTGACCTCCAATAAAGCGGAAGTAGCTACTTATTTCCCTAATCACAGACAAAGGAATATAGAAACTATATATTTTTGGAATAAGTGTAAATTCAGCTATCATATGAGACCGGAATTGATATTTTTATAAACCGGATGTTGGCGAATATCTCCCTTATTTGAATGAAAAATATATAGAAACCATATTTTTGGAATCAGTGTTAATAAAGCTATCATATGAGACCTGAAATAGCGTTTTCTAAACCGGATATAGCAAAGTATCTCCCTTATTTCAGACAAAAATTTACCCGAATAATTCAGTCGTTATATTCCGCTGATCTACGATTACTCCATTAACGCCTGAATGCATTGACAATGAAAAATCTTCAATCAATCATTCGGAATTAGCTCGGGATTTACCTATCTCGATAAAATTGAGCTAATTGTTGATTGGTCACCTCTTCTACAGGGCAACAATCAAAATCCAGGATTTGTAAAGAGTTTTTATCGTGTAAGGAATTCAGGCCCTCGCAAGTAGGAGAGATCGATTACGGGGAGGGACTGAATTATTCGGGTTAGACAAAAATATGTTTTTTTATTTAGGTTCCCTGGTCACAAAAAAATGAACTTGGGGTCAAGATCAACGGTCAAGTTCGTGTTCTCATTTTTGACTTTTCCTTGTTTTTATGATCTCCTCTGACATTTTTTAGAAATGTATAAAAGAACTGGTGCAAAATGTTTGCCTAAATGTGATGAAGATATGATACATATGGTCTGAAACAATCCAATGACATACTTAAGGAGTTATTGCCTCTGAAATGTTTAAAATTTAGGTTAATTAATTATTAATTCAACTTGGTACTTTATATAGCCATAGAGTCTCTTGCAAAATGTAGGGTGGCATATGACCTAGAAAAATGTCAACCGATATTGAGCCTTGAGTAAACCGGAAGTAGCTATGTTTGCACTGATTTCATGGAGAAATACCTAGAAACCATATATTTTTAAACAGGCATACATAAACCAATGATTCAAGACCAGATATTACCTACAATAAACCGGAAGTAGTTGACTATCTCCCTTTTTAAAGGCAAAATTATACAGAAACCATATATTTTTTTTGGAATCAGTGTAAATACAACTATTATATAACACCGGAAGTGAAATTTTCTAAACCGGAAATTGGAATTTATCTCTTTCATTTCTGGTAGAATTATCTAGAAACTACTTTTTTTTTTGGAAGCAGTGTAAATAAAGCTATCATCTGAGACTGGAATTTAAATTTTCTAACCCATAAGTAACAAATTATCTCCCTTATTTTAAACAAAAGTGTATAGGAACAGCTATCTTCTGACACCAGAATTGATATTTTGAACCGGCTTTTAATATTCCCATATCAAAATATGTAAGCATTTAGGGTGGAAATACCTCCAATTGTTCTCTGAACAAATGGTGTTTTTGGTTGTATCTGAAATCATTACGTAGCAAAATGTGGTTTGTCATTGCCGTTATTTTTCGACCGTAGTTTCATATTTTTTTTGCTTTCCGGTATTATTTACCTTAACCTTAAATGCTTTTCATACTTTTATGAAGAATATATAAATAAAGCTGCTCGATGTTATCTCACAGTCAGTTATCTTATTTGATAGGTGATCATCAAAAATAATGGCTACTACGTGGCTCAAAGGTTTCAACATGTATGGCCATATCATCTGAAGCAATAATGTCTTGTGATTTATATATCGATTTGGCAAAAAAACGTTACAGAAACAGGGTCTGCCCAAGTAAATAAATGTATGATGTAAAAATGACATTGCATCTAATAAATCAAAACAAACTTAGACATGTCAATAAAAAGCAATTATATACTGACAGATGAGATGATAACTATACACTGAGATTGTAAATTTGAATTAAGATAGTGAAAAGGGAGTCTTTCCTCGTGTACTCAGAAATACACCTGATACAAAAAAAAAAACAATGCGATAGCTATATTTGAATTCATTTCAGGATAATTTTTTATTAATTTATAGATAAATTAATCACTATAGTTTTTCAAACATGTGAAATGTGTATTTTTATATTAATTCTATTAATGTCCAAGTACAGTCGCATTAGGTTGAAATAAGCTGTATTAGCCCGAGGTGTAGCTGAAGGCTAATACAACTGACCAAGAAACGATAGGACTGTCCAAGGGTATAATAGAGGCTCAATATGAAAACACTAGTTTTATAACACCTATATTATACAACGACTTAAAATAACCTCAAAAGGTGACAGATACGTCTTTAGCAAGACTAATACAGGATCAATAGGAAAACATTCGTTTTATTACACCTGGCATTAAATCACCAACAGCTATTTCAGGTTTTCTCCTTTTTCTTTATTAACAACCATCTGAAAAGTATCATCTAAACAAAAAGCATTGGTGGCCTTGGGCTGTAATCTGCTCTTTGGTCGGGTTGTTTTCTCTTCGACACATTCTCCGTTTCCATTCTTATTTTTATTCGATAATTTGAATATGAGGTCTGTTCTGGTTTAATAGTTTGTTTTATAAATTTATTGTCTCACATAATCTTGTTTGTTGATAATGAAACTATTGGTATACCTCGCATATATAATGAACAATTCAGTTGGGCAACACAGTATCAAGTGATATTATTTAATTAATTTTCAATAAAATGCTAGGTTTGACAAATAGCCCCCAAAATAACAATATTCAATGAATAACTCTATGAGTGTCTCTATTTAAACATGTTATACACGAGTTATCTCTCTTCAAAATGACGTCACTGATGTTTGTAAACAAAATGACAAAGGCCAAATTGAAAGTCCATCGAGTGACGAGGTAACAAGCATTAGAATTTCATCTAGTGCCGATGATAGTTTTCAATTAAAATCCTTTTGAGGGCCATCAATATTTTTCAGAAAGGGCTATCTTTGATGTACATACGAGGCATTTTTAAACAACAAATTATTCTCTGACGTTAAAATATTTACAATCTGAACTTTATTACAGGAAAATATATTCAAGGTCTTCATTTAAAGGTATCTTCAATGGTCACAAAGACACTTTTACTGTTAGTTCGGAATAATAAAACAATTGTATTCCCCTAGAAGCGGTGCATATTCTAAAATGTCAACCCTGAATTTTACTTCAGTTCGGCCTGCACCTTCTGGGAAATAACCTTGTAAGGCTGACCTATTTTGATATACACAATTTATACGGGTCATTACTATATAAATAATAATACTAAATAAAAGCCCAAGTAGTATACCGCTGTTCCATAGTCATAAATCGATTAAGCGAAAAAAAAAATCCGGATCACAAACCAAAACATATGGAAAAAAACATCAATTATAAGAGGAAAGCAACGGAACAACAGAAACACTGAACTGCTCAATTTATAATAGATACGAAATATAATAACAACTTTAACATTAAACTTGTTAAACATCTAACAGTGTGCGTAATACATACTTCCATGTCCTATCTGGAAGATAAAATTCGGTTTTAAACAAGTTGAAATTCAGTTTAGACCTGTTTTTTATTTATTTATTTTTTTTTTGTATAAAACATATAAGTTCTTAGACACGTGGAATTATAATAAACGGACAATTTATATGTTACTGTAAGTCATTGGTTTAAAAAGTAATATATTTGCCAACAAAAATTCAGAATTCCAAGGTAATTACAAAAGGGGAAGTCCATAAAAACTGTGTACATGAGGATGATTATTCCAGTTACACGCGTTATCGAACGGAACACGGTATCATACGGGTGTTAACAATTAAAAACGAAAGGGAGTTTTCACAACGATGACTAGAAATATGATTTTTATTTGTTATTGGTCCTATATGAACAGCAGTTTGATATTAATGCATTTTTCAAATAACTTTGAATATTTTTATTCAGAGGAACAGCCACCGAATAACGATCCTCTTCAGGTGACAGCCAGGTTATTGTGTAAAATGAAAATTTGTGGCAATGGGTTAAACAGCCGTTATGGAGAAAAATTCAGTCATCAATGATTGTGTCATCATTGATGAACTTGTAGTATTTCTTTGTAATGTTACCGACGGACTGATAATCCAAAAAAGGAGGAAGGTTTGAGCGAGCCATCAAATTGTCTGGTAAACCACGGGGTATAACAGTAATAAACGACAAGGATGTTGCTGTCTTATATTATAAATCGTTGATAGTGATAATCAGTATCGATACAGAGCGAGTACAGAACGAGATTATAATAAGAAATGACAGCAAAGGGATATCGTATCAAAACGGTCTGCTGTTTATCTATTTTTCTAATGAGTGCGCTATTGATGTAATGAATCTAAAGGGAGATAGAATCCGATCATTTTCATGTCCGTCATCACCAGGTCACCATTAACTACAGGGCTTAGTAACTGATTCGAACAGGTTGTTATTAATAGATGAAATTTCTTCTACTACTTTTTGTTGTGACTTGTATGGCTCAGTCAAATGGAAGTTTAATTATGATAAGATGTGGTTGCCTGACGGAGTTACCACAGATGAGATTGGCAATGTGTATGTAAGTTGTTATAGCTCTAACAATGTTGTATTTATATCCCATGGTAATCATTATAAAGAAATACTTACTGAGAAGGATGGCTTGTTGTACCCGAGAGCAATTTTTAATGACAAATCAAGCAACTGTCTGCTGGTTTGTAACGAATGAAATGGTGATGCATTTCTATTTAATATTAACCAAAAATGATTGTGTATCGTTTCTGTGAGGAAAAAAACCTATTATGAGGAAATTAGACCTTGTTTCAAATTTGATTTATGAATGTTTTGCAATTCATTTATATTCTGTAATGATTAAAAATCTGCGCAGCTTTTGATCTGTATTAAAACTTCACAAAAGAAGATTTTTTTTATGACATAGAAATGAAAAAAAATATTTATGTTAACTATTCTTGATGCGGAAGACTTCCTCTGTAGAAGTTATTCAGACGTTTGCACTAATACCATATACTATATATATTTATTTAATATACTTTTTAAAAAAACCTGTTCAGTTATAGCTTGACACGGTAAACTGTCATGGTAACTGGTCAAGTTCATTTAGATTACATTATAAAAGATTAACATATGACACAATGAATTTGCAATATGATTTTATTATTTATCAGTGTTCGTTCATAATAGAAACATCATTAATGACATGATCAAAACCATATTAAAGTATAATGTTTGAACTAAGATGCTCTTACCCTGTTGGAGCACTTGCTGTCCTTCCATGTTTTTTTCTGGAGTTGATCTTGTTCAATCTAATATTTTGTGTGCAGTAACTTTACTATTGTCCGTCTTTCCGTCGTTTGTTCGGGGTACCATTTTGTTGTTGTTTTTTGTTCTTCCATTTAAGAGTTTTGATTTTCCCGTTGATATCTTCAGTCAATTGTTTTATTAATATATATTTGATTCTTTTATCAATTCGATAAAGAAAGCAAACAATAATCAGTCAATATCTTCCTCTGCAACTCGAGTTGATTAAAAACTCTCATTTATTTCTATTTTCGAAGACAGTATGTTCAGCTCTTGATGAGTTGGGAGTTGTTTTTGTTGTAACAGTTGTTGCTTACTTATATTCAAAGTATTTTTTTCTTTACATTTAGAAGAATTATTGCAAGATAGGTATGTGTTACATAATACTATAGTTTTTTTTCATAATTTTGTGTAGACATGAATTTTTTTTCTGAAATATTACCGCTGAACTGTAACGACAATAATAGTCCGTATAGAGCCTAACAGATAAAAGACGGAGAACCAGTTCAATACATCATACATCTGTTGCCTTCATAATAAGTTTTAGTTGATTGATTATCGTAATGAATTTGTGATATTCATTACTACAAACATTACAAATTTTAATGAAATCGACATATTGATTTTTCTCTTAGTGTATTTCCATAAATCTTGACCTTTGGTTTTATCGTTTGATTTGCTTAACATGTTGTTATGTCGTGTCTTACTAACAGTGTGAATTATGCTCATTATTTAAGGCTGCACGGCGACCTATAGTTGAGTATTTTCGTCCTTAGGTCTATGTCGGATATCAATCCTTTTAAATCCTTTTTCGAGTTCGTAACCAGAATTAATTTTGTCCACTTTTATATGCACATAGATTCATTCTTTTCGTTTAGATACAAGTTGAATCTGCTAAGAAACAATTGTTTCATGTTGATTTGAGAAATGGCTATGTCATTAATAGGTTCAAACTATATATTGTTGCTTTCATTCAGGTCTGTGTTTAACTCGGTAGCCAAAAGTTCTAAAGTGTTTCAATGAATGTTTTGGTCATTCCATGCTTGCTTTATGGATTGTGCTCCCATGTCGCAAGCCTCCAGAAATCGTTAAACGCCATCAGGTGCCAGAAGAATCTTGTACTTAAAGCACTGGACCAACTCAATAATCGAGTGAATCCTTGGAGGAGCTATAACATATCAGGAGAATAGTTTTTCAAACATGTGAAATGTGTATTTTTATATTGATTCTAATAATGTCCAAGTACAGTCGCATTAGGTTGAAATAAGCTGTATTAGCCCGAGGTGTAGTTGAAGGCTAATACAACTGACCAAGAAACGATAGGACTGTCCAAGGGTATAATAGAGTCTCAATATGAAAACAATAGTTTTATAACACCTATATTATACAACGACTTAGAATAACCTCAAAAGGTGACAGATACGTCTTTAGCAAGACTAATACAGGATCAATAGGAAAACATTCGTTTTATTACACCTGGCATTAAATCACCAACAGCTATTTCAGGTTTTCTCCTTTTTCTTTATTAACAACTATCTTAAAAGTATCATCTAAACAAAAAACATTGGTGGCCTTGGGCTGTTTTCTGCTATTTGGTCGGGTTGTTTTCTCTTCGACACATTCCCCGTTTCCATTCTTATTTTTATTTGATAATTTGAATATGAGTTCTCTTCTGGTTTAATAGTTTGTTTTATAAATTTATTGTCTCACATAATCTTGTTTGTTGATAATGAAACTATTGGTATACCTCGCATATATAATGAACAATTCAGTTGGGCAACACAGTATCAAGTGATATTAAATAATTAATTTTCAATAAAATGCTAGGTTTGACAAATAGCCCCCAAAATAACAATATTCAATGAATAACTCTATGAGTGTCTCTATTTAAACATGTTATACACGAGTTATCTCTCTTCAAAATGACGTCACTGATGTTTGTAAACAAAATGACAAAGGCCAAATTGAAAGTCCATCGAGTGACGAGGTAACAAGCATTAGAATTTCATCTAGTGCCAATGATAGTTTTCAATTACAATCCTTTTGAGGGCCATCAATATTTTTCAGAAAGGGGCTATCTTTGATGTACATACGAGGCATTTTTAAACAACAAATTATTCTCTGACGTTAAAATATTTACAATCTGAACTTTATTACAGGAAAATATATTCAAGGTCTTCATTAAAAAGTATCTTCAATGGTCACAAAGACACTTTTACTGTTAGTTCGGTATAATAAAACAATTGTATTCCCCTAGAAGCGGTGCATATTCTAAAATGTCAACCCTGAAGTTTACTTCAGTTCGGCCTGCACCTTCTGGGAAATAACCTTGTAAGGCTGACCTATTTTGATATACACAATTTATACGGGTCATTACTATATTAATAAT
This sequence comes from Mytilus californianus, assembly GCF_021869535.1. Lineage (NCBI taxonomy): Eukaryota > Metazoa > Mollusca > Bivalvia > Mytilida > Mytilidae > Mytilus > Mytilus californianus. Next base: position 91,329,127 of record NW_026262734.1, on the reverse strand, counting down.
AATACTAAATAAAAGCCCAAGTAGTATACCGCTGTTCAATAGTCATAAATCGATTAAGCGAAAAAAAAAACCGGATCACAAACCAAAACATATGGAAAAAAACATCAATTATAAGAGGAAAGCAACGGAACAACAGAAACACTGAACTGCTCAATTTATAATAGATACGAAATATAACAATAACTTTAACATTAAACTTGTTAAACATCTAACAGTGTGCGTAATACATACTTCCATGTCCTATCTGGAAGATAAAATTCGGTTTTAAACAAGTTGAAATTCAGTTTAGACCTGTTTTTTTTATTTATTTATTTTTTTGTATAAAACATATAAGTTCGTAGACACGTGGAATTATAATAAACGGACAATTTATATGTTACTGTAAGTCATTGCTTTAAAAAGTAATATATTTGCCAACAAAAATTCAGAATTCCAAGGTAATTTCAAAAGGGGAAGTCCATAAAAACTGTGTACATGAGGATGATTATTCCAGTAACACGCGTTATCGAACGGATACGGGTGTTAACAATAAAAAACGAAAGGGAGTTTTCACAACGATGACTAGAAATATGATTTTTATTTGTTATTGGTCCTATATGAACAGCAGTTTGATATTAATGAATTTTTCAAATAACTTTGAATATTTTTATTCAGAGGAACAGCCACCGAATAACGATCCTCTTCAGGTGACAGCCAGGTTATTGTGTAAAATGAAAATTTGTGGCAATGGGTTAAACAGCCGTTATGAGGAAAAATTAAGTCATCAATGATTGTGTCATCATTGATGAACTTGTAGTATTTCTTTGTAATGTTACCGACGGACTGATAACCCAAAAAAGGAGGAAGGTTTGAGCGAGCCATCAAATTGTCTGGTAAACCACGGGGTATAACAGTAATAAACGACAAGGATGTTGCTGTCTTATATTATAAATCGTTGATAGTGATAATCAGTATCGATACAGAGCGAGTACAGAACGAGATTATAATAAGAAATGACAGCAAAGGGATATCGTATCAAAACGGTCTGCTGTTTATCTATTTTTCTAATGAGTGCGCTATTGATGTAATGAATCTAAAGGGAGATAGAATTCGATCATTTTCATGTCCGTCATCACCAGGTCACCATTAACTACAGGGCTTAGTAACTGATTCGAACAGGTTGTTATTAATAGATGAAATTTCTTCTACTACTTTTTGTTGTGACTTGTATGGCTCAGTCAAATGGAAGTTTAATTATGATAAGATGTGGTTGCCTGACGGAGTTACCACAGATGAGATTGTCAATGTGTATGTAAGTTGTTATAGCTCTAACAATGTTGTATTTATATCCCATGGTAATCATTATAAAGAAATACTTACTGTGAAGGATGGCTTGTTGTACCCGAGAGCAATTTTTAATGACAAATCAAGCAACTGTCTGCTGGTTTGTAACGAATGAAATGGTGATGCATTTCTATTTAATATTAACCAAAAATGATTGTGTATCGTTTCTGTGAGGAAAAAAACCTATTATGAGGAAATTAGACCTTGTTTCAAATTTGATTTATGAATGTTTTGCAATTCATTTATATTCTGTAATGATTAAAAATCTGCGCAGCTTTTGATCTGTATTTAAACTTCACAAAAGAAGATTTTTTTTATGACATAGAAATGAAAAAAAAATATTTATGTTAACTATTCTTGATGCACTAATACCTTATACTATATATATTTATTTAACATACTTTTTAAAAAAACCTGTTCAGTTATAGCTTGACACGGTAAACTGTCATGGTAACTGGTCAAGTTCATTTAGATTACATTATAAAAGATTAACATATGACACAATGAATTTGCAATATGATTTTATTATTTATCAGTGTTCGTTCATAATAGAAACATCACATGATCAAAACCATATTAAAGTATAATGTTTGGACTAAGATGCTCTTACCCTGTTGGAGCACTTGCTGTCCTTCCATGTTTTTTCTGGAGTTGATCTTGTTCAATCTAATATGTTGTGTGCAGTAACTTTACTATTGTCCGTCTTTCCGTCGTTTGTTCGGGGTACCATTTTGTTGTTGTTTTTTGTTCTTCCATTTAAGAGTTTTGATTGTCCCGTTGATATCTTCAGTCAATTGTTTTATTAATATATATTTGATTCTTTTATCAATTCGATAAAGAAAGCAAACAATAATCAGTCAATATCTTCCTCTGCAACTCGAGTTGATTAAAAACTCTCATTTATTTCTATTTTCGAAGACAGTATGTTCAGCTCTTGATGAGTTGGGAGTTGTTTTTGTTGTAACAGTTGTTGCTTACTTATATTCAAAGTATTTTTTTCTTTACATTTAGAAGAATTATTGCAAGATAGGTATGTGTTACATAATACTATAGTTTTTTTTTTCATAATTTTGTGTAGACATGAATTTTTTTTCTGAAATATTACCGCTGAACTGTAACGACAATAATAGTCCGTATAGAGCCTAACAGATAAAAGACGGAGAACCAGTTCAATACATCATACATCTGTTGCCTTCATAATAAGTTTTAGTTGATTGATTATCGTAATGAATTTGTGATATTCATTACTACAAACATTACAAATTTTAATGAAATCGACATATTGATTTTTCTCTTAGTGTATTTCCATAAATCTTGACCTTTGGTTTTATCGTTTGATTTGCTTAACATGTTGTTATTTCGTGTCTTACTAACAGTGTGAATTATGCTCATTATTTAAGGCTGCACGGCGACCTATAGTTGAGTATTTTCGTCCTTAGGTCTCTGTCGGATATCAATCCTTTTAAATCCTTTTTCTAGTTCGTAACCAGAATTAATTTTGTCCACTTTTATATGCACATAGATTCATCCTTTTCGTTTAGATACAAGTTGAATCTGCTAAGAAACAATTGTGTCATGTTGATTTGAGAAATGGCTATGTCATTAATAGGTTCAAACTATATATTGTTGCTTTCATTCAGGTCTGTGTTTAACTCGGTAGCCAAAAGTTCTAAAGTGTTTCAATGAATGTTTTGGTCATTCCATGCTTGCTTTATGGATTGTGCTCCCATGTCGCAAGCCTCCAGAAATCGTTAAACGCCATCAGGTGCCAGAAGAATCTTGTACTTAAAGCACTGGACCAACTCAATAATCGAGTGAATCCTTGGAGGAGCTATAACATATCAGGAGAATGGAAGCTTTATCGAGGGCTAATTGATTTACTTGGCGGGAAAATTAATTAAAGTCGATTTGCAAAATTGGAAGCGCTAATTGTCGTGTAAGGTTAAAGTAACCAGGAAAAAAGTACAGGCTTGTACGTGTTTTAAAACTAAAAATAGAAAAACACAATTAAATTAGAAACAACACTTACAAAGAAACCATTATACACTCCCTTTAAAAATGGAGCCTGAAGATACCAAGGAGGCTTTCACAACTCATACGTCAAAATAATCTGACATCGCTAGGGCGCAAAAAACCCGGAAAATAACAAAAGACAATCACGTTCACAAAACACTACATTAATATAAAATACTGGGCAGCACGAACCCCATCAAAGCCTTGAAATGATCAAATGTGCTCCAAAAGGGTAGGCAGATACGTTTAACATATGGAGTCTGTCGTGTTGCTCATGAACTTCGGTGATATGTCTCATTTGGTGATGTTTCATTTGAGAAGGGGAAAAAAGGGATTGTGGTTACGACAATATGAACCTATTCATGGTCATCTCTAATACAGATATTCCATAACGGAACGGTCACTCATCTCGTGATGGCGTCCAATAACCTGTCGAATGTATAAATGTCATCTTAACCACTTGCATAGGTATCATTGGTTTTATAGCTTCCTTATGAGCACATTACCACTGTATTAAATATATCAGGATTGGAAATGTAAAATCTGAAAAAAATGATATCTACACGCTAAATGCGTTTGCTGTCGGCATGCTGCTACACAGAAATGGAAAATGAAAATTACACAACTAGATTATATTATTAATGTATTAACGAGATGTACACATCGGTTAACTATCGTTGTATGTTTTTGATTTACGAAAAAATGAAAACTGACAGAAAATAAAGGACATTATATCTAAAACATTGTGGTTTAAAAATCATAAAACGACAATATAAAGCGTAATAAAAGATTCTGGTCAAGTTTGATCCAAAATGGTCAGATTTGCCTCATCAGTTAAGAAACGTTTGAAGAAGGGCACCTTTTACTTCATCCTAGATCAGAGAGGACGCTGCTTTATCACCGGTTACTAAACAAAAACCTTCCCATATAGATTTAATATTCTTTATTTGTATAAGCTGTAATAACTGGTTGTTCAATTGAGCATGGAGATTAATAGTAGTAATTGTCGAATTTTTTTAAAGCATTATATTTAGGAAGGACAAACAGTACCTTTTCCAATAGAGGAAACCGTCATGGTACTGAATGAAAGTAAATATTTGGTAAAAAGTCTCATTCCAAACTAGGTTCCTATAATTAGATAAATAAGTTTTTGAAAATAATATACATCTGATATGTAATCATTATATATCTTAGCATGGTATATAATAACATATTCTTTAGAGAAATACTTTATAACACTTACTTTTTCTAACCAATTTTTTTAATATTTAATCCCGTTGTAATAAATAACTGTAACCAGAAAGATTGCTATAATTCGATATGCATGACATGTTGGACGCAATAAGAAATGATGAATAGTTATAATTGCTCATGTCAGTTGTTTTAGTTGAATACTGTACGGTGACATATAGTTTGCTTGCGTTCGCACCTGTTGGTCTCTGGTGGATTGTTGTCTATCACTGGCAATTATAACACACACTCGTATTTTCATATGAATTAAAACACTTATACGAGAACTTCTTCGTAATTGTATTAGTTACACAATGTGTCAGAAATGTGACTGCCATATTTAGTGTTTTCATTCCTTACTGTGTGTTTGCCTTTCTAATTTAAGTAATACTTGTATTGTGTTCGTTTAATGTTATTTTCTATAATTAGATAATAAAAAAACTGAAATATGCTATCTAGAAATTTATTTCACATTAAACATTTTTCTTTTCGTCTTCGCGATTGATGGATGATGCAGTCATAGTAAAATACTTTTTCAGTTGTTTGTTACACCACCGGTGCGAGATCGTTCGTATACATCCCGGTTAATCCAGTGTTATAACATTAACCGCACCACCATGCACCTTAGTATATCTAAATGCAATTATTTTCCTAATATCTGTCCAAGTCCTTATCTTTGGTGCAAAAGGGTCTACCATTGACATAACGCAAGTAGTCACCTGCGCGAAAACAAATTACCTTAAAATTTAAATTTTTACCTGAAATTGATTTGTATACAAACATGTAGAGACAGTGTGTGAAGTAAAAGGTGTCCTTCTTCAAACGTTTTTAAATTGACAAGGTAAACCACTTGACCAATTCGGACCAAACTAAACCAGAATCGTCTATAACACTTTATATTGTTTTCATTTAAGTAGTACATTAAAAGCATTTGTACGACTTTGCCCCAAGCAAAGCTATAGAAAAACAGTACATTAACGGGTGTTACACGGACACTTTTTGGATGATACACGGACACTTTTTAGTTGTTACACGGACACTTTTTATGAAAAGAATCACTCTTCCATGATCGGTGACTTCATGGGCACTTTAAATTTTAATTAGATTTGAACTTTTTGTTTCACCATGGAAGTATTATATTGTCAATACAATACTTCCATGATTTGACCGACATATTTCCTGTCTTTTTTTATTAAAATATTTGCGTTGGCATCAATCACTATATGTTTTTTAAACAGTTCCAGTATATTACTATTCATATCAGTACAATCAGGGATTGACCATTTAACTTCAGAAGAGGGGTTATAATTTTTTCCTAAAAACATATTCTGATCCCCAATTTTATGAGAAAAAATATATTGTGTCAAGCAAATGGCAAAATAATGTTCTGATCCCTGATTTCCGAATACCGTATATAATAGTGCTAATTTCTAAAATTTGGGTGATAGTGTTGAAAAACTAAATAATTTTCTAGCTCAGAAAAAAACATACCCCCCCCTTTTTGAAGCTTTTTTCTTCAAAATATGGACATGCATAGTATTATGGACAATGCTGAAAGTAAAGAAATGCTGCTACCGACGTTAATATTTCAATAAAAAAGACAGGAAATATATATAAAAAAATCAAATATAATCAAAAGATAAAATCACTATCAACTCACCAATGCACGATTGATCCCATCAATAAAAAAGTGTCCGTGTAATACATGTTCAAATAGGCAGCAAATCTTGAAGAATTTTGACGGGTCAACAACTTCAACTATTCCATAGTGAAAAAAATAGATATTTATAGAAATTGTTGGAAATTATATTTTCTGGTGACGATTCTGTTTGATAGCGGTTCTAGATATCATAATTGTCAAGGAAGATCATCAATGTATCATTTAAATGACTTTTTACAGATTTAAAGATATTTGTATGTCTTTTAGTATCGTACCCTTATCTATATAAGAGAAATTGTTTTTTTTAAATTATTGGCGATTATAATGATAGCTCTGATTCACTTGTACTGTGTTGTCATTGTAGCGTTATTTTTGAACATTGCCATATAAGCGGGAGGTTTGGTTAGCCATAAAACCAGGTTCAAACCACCATGTTTTATTTAAATGTCCTGTACTAAGTCAGGAATATGGCATTTGTTATCAAATAGTCCGTGTCTATGTATGTTGGCGTTTGTTTTTGTAGCAGTTCAGTGTCTCTGCTGTTCCGTTGTTTTCCTCTTATAGTTGACGTGTTTCCCTCGATTTTGGTTTGTGACCCGGATTTGTTTCAGTTAAATCGATTTATGAGTATTGAACAGTGGTTTACTACTATTGCCTTTATTTAAGATACAGAAAATATGATATGAACTTAGTGTTGTTTTAAACAGATATGTGCTTTGAGAATGAACGATTCTCGAAAGACTGAAAACGATGCATCAAGTTAACATTAACTGAAAATAGAGTAGAATAAAACTAAATTTATATGTAATCAGTAACTGCTGAAAACCAGCAATGCGCTACTTTTCAACGCAATAATTGCAAGGAATAATGGTGCAGGCCCATTATTAAGGTTGCTAAAAATATATGCTACATTATAATTCATATCACTGATTTAACGAAACCTTTTTTTCACATAACATTTTTATTTAACTGAATTATAAAACGGAAATAATTGTTTTTTTTAAGATTCTTTTCGCAGCGAAATGTATACGCAATTATTTAGTTTCAGTTGTAGTTTCTAACATAACGCTGCATGATTGATAAAGCAACTATCATTTAACAACGTTCATGTCCCTACAATACGGTGATTGTTAATACTTGGTTTATCGTTGTTTAAGGAGTTATTAAACAGTTCAAACATATCTTTTTAAATAATTGTTCTTCTTAAATTTTCATTGAACTGTATATTATAAAGCTTTCCAACGAGACATTCATACCCTTTAAACTTGATAGACAGATACTTTATTCTCTAAAACCTATAAACAATGGTACAGAGATTGAAACATGATAATTAAACATACAATGCTTATTGTGACAGGGCTTGCCGACAAAGCATTCCGATATTCATACAATATATTTTAGGATTATAGCAGATTTATGTTATAATTACACCGTATATAAGAATGCCGGATTTTGATTGGTTAGTAGCCAGTGTATTTTTCGTATATTCGAACCTTTTTTTTCCCCTCATTTCAAACGAATTTGCCTGTGTTTACCACTGCCGGTGAATATGCATCAAATTCCTCTCTATGCCGTGGTATTTGCCATTTTGGATATTCCTTTTTTAATCTCGCGAGCCTCTTCCCGCCAAAATTATTCGGAACCTTTTTCGCCATATCCCGATAATCAAGGCAACATGATTAAGCAATATTGATTGATAAAGGTAATCCGAAATCTGTAAACAAAAATGTCGTGATCGTATATTGAAGAATGCATTGTGTACATGAAGTGGAAAAAGACGTCTATACAAATGAACGATGTAATGATGGAATGACAATGACGTTTACACATAGATACCATGACGTTACATAAAGACTGCGCTAACGCGTATAAGTACATGTATAATTCCCGCGGTACTATGATAGTCTCTACTTATCCTCAAAATTATGCATAAACATGTTTATGGATTACAACCTACTAGTAAAAAAATATTTCCCTTCGTCTGTACAAAGAGTTTCAATCAAAATCTATTGGGTGTAATTAAACAGATATATCATGTTAAGGAGGACAATTTGCGAAAAATACCAGTCTTGGGACCAAATATCATTTGCATAGCGGCTTGGGAAATTTCACAGTCCCTTGACTGGTATTTTTCGCAAATACCCCTCCATAACATGATATATTTGTTCAATGTAGAAGTGTAAAAAAAGGCATGTCCAATGGGCCATTGCAGTTGTGAGTTTTTCATTTCGTAATGAAATCGTAATTTTACAATAAATCGGTAACATTAAGATACTATTTACTATTATTAATAATAAGTAATACAAACGATTTCCGAAATTTTTGCAGAGATACATAGTTTCAAATTTTATATTTCTGATGATACGTTGCATACATCTGCTTCATGATTATTCAGACCCACCAGAAAATGTCAATAAACGTTAATTCCTCAATGGCTATAAGAACTCGATAAAGATGGGTTTTGTATTGATGCCTATCATATTCTACCTACCATCATCGCCATGGTAACCACAAACCGTTAATGAGAAGTTCGTTGACTCATCTTCTACTAAGAATGTTTTGTACTTAGCATACCATTTCTTTTCTGAAATTTCTTCCAATGGAAATCGATTGTTCACAAAACAGTTAACGAACAGCAGTCAGTCAACTGGTTAAACCGTATTGCGTTAGATGACAATTTTATACGTTTTAAAAATATTCACAAGACAGTTTCTATGACCAACTTCTGGAAAAAAGCACAATCGTTTGCAGAAATACGAAATTCCTATTTCATTACAAAACTGTTAACTGATATACCAAATTCATCAGGAAATAAGTGCGTCGCATGCAAAAACTACTTTGATGATGTCTATGTACATGCATGTTGTTCCTGCATTTGTACTACAGAGCTGCGAGAATTGTGGTGGAATATGATTATTGAGAATTTTTCACTACATCTGTATTGCGAACTAAGCGAATATGATGATGAGGATGTTTATCAAATTTTACTAGGACGAATTCCGTTAAATGTCATTGCCGAACATTCGGAGTTTGAGAAGCTTTGCCACGCCCATGTTGTTCAATGCGTAGCAACATATGGACGTTGTGTCAGGTTAGGCAATACATGATGTGTCATCATTCAAGATTGCATAAGAACTTTATGCCGAATGACTAAAGTGTATATTTGTCTGTTTATGTAAAAAAAAAACCATTTTTGTTCTGTTCCTATTTCGTTTATTCTTTTTGTTGTGTGATATTTAGTTAATTTTGTGTATTCATTATATCTCAATTATGAGGAAATAAAGACATGAATGAATGAATGAATGACCAAAAAATGTATACAATACAAGTAAGTTTTTTGAAATTTACGTTAACTAGTCTGTATATTGAACATGACAGAAGTTAGGTTTTATGTTGACTTCTGAAAAAAATTGTCATAAAAAAAGCATGACAATGTTGAAGACGTACAATTAAAAATAAAAAATCAGCGACATCTTCCACATTTAAGTTTTTGTAACAGATTGGCTTTTAAAATTCTGTGTTCCTATGTATTTATTTTTCTATATAACTGAATAAAGTATCTGATGTTTATGCATTACAAATTACGTGTTGTATATCCCCAAAACCTTCTTCATCAGCTTTCCATCCTCGAAAAAAAACTGTTTTGCCGTTTAATCTTGTATGAAATACCTTTCAGTGAAATAAATAAAACTATATGCATGGCAATCTTTTCTTTTAATAGTTCTTTTTGTTTGATTGGTCGTTATCTTTACATGAACATGAGTTTCTGAATTTAACAAGAGGTTTTATTTCTACAGTTTTCACATAAAGAAGCAATACATTACATTTTTAAATACCGTTGATGATTTTAATAAAAACATGTAAAAACATTAATAAAATTGTTCCAATCTTATAGATCAGATATTTAGGTTCTTGAATAAGACGTAAACTGTTTTTGTCGAGAATGTGTTAGTTTCAAGTAATAACGTAACCAGAAGAATATAAAAATAACTTGATGACAAAATCCAAAGATCCTTCCAAAACACATTTCAAAGTTTAATTGATAGTTATGTGTGGTATAATTATATACAAATTCAAACTAATCTTAATGATAAATAGCACAAGTCAAATGTGTGTGTAACACTCATTATAAGTTTTAATTGTAACACGTTGGAACCGGAGTTTGTACAAATGAATGTAACCATTATGCGATAGAATGTTCAATTTTGTGCGAATGTAACAAATACCATGTTGTTGGCTGGCATATGCAATTATGTTATTGTGTTATTCATAAAGGAAATGTACATGTTAGATGAGGCATTGTGACAATAAACAGGTCAGCATTGCCGTGGTGTTTCTGCTCAACATGTGTCACCCGTCGTTGTACAAACTAATACTATCTATCTATTTTTACAGTTTTCAAAACTTACCGTCCATCCTCCTCCGTCTGTCTTAACATCACAGATTTTTTTTTTAAATTCCATTTTTACGGTTTTTATTGATATCTGCACAGTCAATAGGACAAACAGTTTCTACAGGGTCTTTTCCTGGTGTAAGTTTTTTCTCCTATTCATGAATTAAGTAAATGAAAAATTAAAAAATAAAAAAACACCGCCTAATGTTCCAACCTTAAATGTTATCACTCAACTAAAAATAATCAGGAAATATTAAAAGCCCTATGAATTGACATTCGCTGCAATGTCATAAAAATCAATTTTGTCTTATTTAAACAAATATACACTAATGTCTGATCAAATACTGCCAGGAAAAAACACCGTTTTGATGCGTTCGACTCGCATTTCTAGATTTACTCTCAAAAAGGTTCAAAGCTAGACGGAGGGAGAGCCAGATATGAATAATACAATGACACATTGTAAGCTTAATTACAAAAATAGGCTTTAAAGAAATAAACAATACCAAGTCAGACTAGCGATTTGAAATGTTAGTATGTCCAACAAGGCGAAAGGTATGATCATTCTATTTTGAAGATGAATAATATATGTGATATTATATAACATACAATTTAAGTATTCAATCTTGACGCAAGAGAGAGAGAGAGAGAGACAAACAGACAGACAAACAGAGAGATAGATATCTTCACATTTCCCATCTCGAATTATTTGATAACCCAACCAACAGCATCTCCATTGAAACAGATACCTGCAGATAAACATGATCAGGTATTTATTCTACTGATTATTGGTGCAGTATACAATTTATTTCTGAGCTGAAAAGACTATAAACTAAAATTTACCTTTTCAAAGTTCATACCTATTGATTTTATTAAACCTTGATAAAGAATAAGTAGTTATATCTTTTTGATTCTTTCTGTTTGATTTATTCATAATTTTTATTGAATTTGAACGATTTCGATTTGGATACATTGTGAGAATGAATTTTTCTTTTCTGTTTATGTCTCTTTCTCATATAGGTCATCACTTTTCTTCAGATCTTACACATCATTGGCTTTCAAATATTTATGCTTTGAGCGTTCTTGATGCTGGAAAATCCAGAAAAGCGCTTTGGACGCAAAACATTGAATAAAATGTTGTTTTCATTTGATACACTGTAAAGCTGCCTGTCTTTTGTTAAAGATTCTGTGCTGCCCTTTAGATATCTTTGATTATTTTTGTCTTTGGGTTGCTGTTTTATGGACGTATATATACATATCAGGTGTTCATTATTTATTTGTCCATCTCATCCATTTTGTTAAAATTCAAAACCGAAGAAAATACCCAATAAAACCGTCAAATACTTCTTAGTGTTTACAAGAAGTAATTGGTAATAATCATATCATGATTTTCATTTGAAAATTCTAATACTATACGCAAACACTAAACTTAAATCAATGTTTCGTGAAGAAATCTGCATATCTTTTAAATTAAAATCATTATTTCTTACAAAAGGAAAACCCAAATTATGTATTTATAATTTTTCTTACTCTTTGTCGCCACTTGTATCTTTTCTTTTGATGCAAAACAGTATACAAAAGAAAAGAAAAGAAATATGATCAACATCCTGCTGGTTCGTTCGTCAGAAATAAAATACGTGACAATCACAGGTTATATTGGTGAATTTTATGCAACTGTCATACAAGTGAGAGGTTTAGCTAGCTATAAAACCAGGTTTAATCCACCATTTTCTACATAAGAAAATGCCTGTACCAAGTCAGGAATATGACAGTTGTTATCTATTTGTTTGATGTGTTTGAGCTTTTGATTTTGCCTTTGATTACGGACTTTCCGTTTTGAATTTTCCTCCGAGTTCGGTATTTTTGTTATTTTACTTTTTAATTGATGGATTGCTTGACTTGTATTTAAACCATGTTTGTAAATACTTGTATCAGTTATGAAAAACATATCAGCTGGTTTTAAATGTTTGATTTCTTTTGTCAAAATCAAGACCGCCATATTGCAACAAGTTCAACAGCAATAAAGTTAACGATGACATATTATAACGTATAGTAAAGGGAGACATATAAACATATCGTAAATATATTAACTTCGTTTTAGTAATTATTGAAACCATGTCAACGTTCGTCATGGTTTATAATTTAATAATTCTTATATGATTTGCATATCTACAAATACTTGAATTGGATTGGTCCGTTAGCATTTTTCCCTTAGTTTACACTTCGATAGACCACGTTGCCGAAACTATTTTCGTAACCTTCATTGTGATCTCTTCATGCGCGATACAGATGCAAGGGATCAAGAAGTTCAAGCAAATTGAGATTGAAAAAACAAATACATAACTGTTATTTCTATTCTAATGAATAATAAAAAGAAATAATGCATTAAAGCTCGGAAAATGTATAAACTTACAATGAAGTAAAATTCCTCGAAATTTCATGAATAAGTTTTTAATAGGCGCATTAACGTCATAGGAAAACTTGAGGTCATACGAATGAAAACTCTCAAGATGAAGATTATTCAGTTTCTTGTACGCTTTAAATTCAAATAATATCTCATTAAAAAATTTTTGAGGTAGGTGTTATATCATTTAAGATTCTATAGCATTTATCGAAAATTCATGGATTTCAGAAAGTCAATTTGGCGGCTTACTCCTTAGTTACGAAATGTTAATTGTGCAGTTGATGGTAAATAGTAGCCATTGTACCAACAATTGTTAATTTAAAATGGCAAAATGTTTTGGTTAAGAATTATAAGGATTAGAGGTTATTGATGTGTACACTGGGTCGCTGACTCATTTATTCAATTTGTGAGTTAATCGCCCCAGTATACACATCAATATCTTCTAGAAAAAATGTGTTTAATTCTATATTAATAAAAGCTACGACGTGCAGATCAAATTTGAAACGGAAACTGTAAAGCTGTGAAAATATTTTTGCTTATTTACATCAATTGATTGATTGATTGATTGGTGTTAAACGCCACTTTCAACACTATTGTGCTATTTCGTGGCGGTCAGTTTTTATTCGTGGAGGAAGACAGAATGCCCGGAGAGAACCACCGACCTTCGGTAGGAACACTGACAATCCTAGTCAATTAAGATTGGAATCGAGTGCACCTGCCCCGTGCGGGATTCGAACTCACAACCTCAGTTTTAACTGGCTAGTGATACAGTAGTTCGACTACTTAGACCACTGGGCCACCGAGGTCCCTATATTTACATCAATCAATCCATATTAGATTGATCAACTGCGAACAAGACTTTCGTATTGTTTTCCAAAAGAACCTCTCCATTATTCGGGAAATAAATATTGAAGGTAATATGAAAGCAAATAAGAAATAATTTGAATTATTATGATCTGCTTATCCTTCCGGAGCACCTGAGATCACTCCTAGTTTTTGGTGGGGTTCGTGGTGCTCAGTCTTTGGTTTTCTATGTTGTTTTGTGTACTTTTGTTTGTCTGTTTGTCTTTTTCTTTTTTCGTCATGGCGGTGTCAGTATCTTTGACTTATGAGTTTGAATGTCCCTTTGGTATCCTTCGCCTCTCTTTAACAAAGACTAATAGGGAAAACAATGGTGGTTTTACTCCTTATGACTGTCAGCTACTCTAGCTTTGTAACCTTATCCTGATACTTAGTTCAAAACATTTTTTTGAAAACAAATTTATCCTTTCGAATTTCCTCACGAATCCAGCATGATTAAATGAAGATAGTGCTACCGACTTCGTTTTCCTAGTTGATATGATTAAAATTGCGGCTTCATGGTAAAAACCAACAAAATTCATGACGTCCAGATATAAACTTCATATAGCGTTGCTTGATGAAACATAATCCGAATGTTCTTGCTTAAGATTCACAGTTCTTAAAGTAACCTATAGTAAAGCATAACAGGCTATTGAGCAAATTCAACAGAACTTGATTATCGAGCAGTTATCTCTTTTTCTCATTGGATAGCGAAAAATGCTTCATTGATAGTTACATAGCCTGAACATCTACTACAGCATTATATAAATAATAGGAAACCACGAAAATATCAGACATTTGTCCCTCATTAATGTAAACTATTCTATTTTTTTTTAATGAAGAAAAAGATTCAAGATTATCTTTGTATTTTTTGGTCAAAACTAAAGCAGAAACAATATTTCTTTAATTTTGTCTTTAAAAAGTTGAATAAACCGATTAGTACTATTTTGTTATTTTATATATTTTTCCTTTAATTTTTTTTTGTGATAATTTTTCATATCATGCTACTGGCTTGAGATAGAAAATTAGCGCTAGAAACTAAGGGTAGACGTGTCGTTGTCAATGTAAATATCAACGATGTCATAGGGAAAATATCGATAAACAGATAAGCAATTGTTTTTTTAATCTCGAGGATGTTTCTCGTGCCATCATAAAGTATACGAGAAGAACATTACCCATATCATGCCAACAACATCGATACTGTATAAGTAGTATGGACAGGTAAAACACGGTTCAAACGGAGCATTGAAATAACATTTAGGGGCGTCTTTACAATTCAAAGTAAACCCAGGGCAATAACATGAATAAAGTACTAGTATTCAGTAAATGCATTTAAAGATTTGGTATTGCTAAAAAGAATAATTAAAAAGATCTGCTTCATATCTTGGTCATTTTCTTGGTATTGGCACAGATGCTTCAAACTAATATCGATTACAAACCAATTGCCTACTTCCCATTACAAAGTTCATTATAAAGATATTGACAAATATAATATGTTGAAATGAGCATAGAAAATGACATGAATAATACTTTCTCATGTTTCAGAAGTATTCGAAGTTTCCAAATTGGCCACCTTTTTTCCTTCGAAATTATTTTTTTCCGATTTCGTTTTATTTATGCAATGCCTTCAAAACCTTTTTTGAAAGTTAACAGATCTCATATTCAAATGGGTATCTTATAATATAAGGGGTGTCTTTTGGTCATGTTACTTCTAACATTTCTACGTACATGTATTTATACATCCTTGGTTTTCGAATGTTTGAGTTTGAGCGCTCCTGATGAAGGTAAATCCAGAAAAGCGCTTCAGCCACACGGAATTTATTAATTTTTACTTTCGTTTATAAGTGTAAACTCATCCAATGTTCCTATGTGTAACACTTAATAGTCAATCGGGTTTTCAAGAGATTTTAATGTAAAAAACGACAATTGTCTGCTTCATAATTTTTAAATCATTAACATTCTTGTGTGGGCTCTCAACGCTTACTAGTATTGTGGACTAAAATCCCGAAGGAAACTTCAGTATATTAGTTATTTTTGAGGCGCGTAAAATCAAGGAGGGATATGGGTGGAGGCTGTACATATCTGTGGTAATTTCTCATAATGACTACTTATTTTATTTCACATAATTATTGCACTACATTAAACTCACGAGTAACGCTCGAATAAAAATACTAGTAGTCGAAAGTCAAAATAAGATACAAAGTTAAAGACTATTGAACAATACAAATAAAAAATGCAAAAATTGCGCCAAATGCGGCTGCGGTCATTTATGCCTGACATAGAAAATTCGAAGTCTTTCGAATATTTCAACATTTTTATATTTTATAAACAGCAAATTTCCAAATGTGATCGTATCAATATGTTATACGAGGGTCTGAATGGGGTTTATAGAATAGAGAATAATGGGCAAAAAGTGCAAGAATAGAAAAAAATACGCATGAAACATTAGAGAAATCAATAGACAATTATGGGGGTGCTAAGTAAAAAGAATTGAAAATAATTGGCAAAATGAATAAAGAATAGAGAAAAATGGTCTAAAAACTAAAAATAAATAAATGAATAACCCCCATTCAGACCTCTTATACGGGAAGTAATGTTGAAAAAGAAAAAATGGGTTTGAGTGCGGAAAAAGGCAAGAATGATAGATGAGGATGAAATGATATAGATGTATCGCATTCACAACTTAAAACACCAGATTTTATACTGATAGCCAGTTGTAAATCCGAGTTCAATGGATAAATATGATTGTTCTACGAAGATTTATGCATTATGCTGCTATCGACAACGTACACAAGAACATAGGAACATAGGAACATCAAGTTATGAAATATGAAAAGTAACACTTTGCCATTTTGTTTTTAGCATGTATGTATTGTGTTTCTATAAGTGAAAAACAAACTTTAAATTTTTTCGAAGATTAACTCTATCTTTGAGTAACTTAAATGAGGGTCTGGATTCGGGGCTGGGGTGGGCGGGGGTTGGGGGTCTAAGGAGTGTTTCCAATTTCTGTTTATTTTTTTTTTTGCCATTTTCTCTATTCTTTATCCTTTCCCCCATATCATTCTCTATTCTTAATTTTTTGGCAAATTTTTCTCTATTCTTTATATTATTTGCCCGTTATTCTATATTTTGTAAACCTCTATTCACACCCTCTTATATATTATATATTTGTTGATTAGAAAAAACTCAAATGAATTAAAATCCCTTGAAATATCTGAGGTTCCAGTGTATCAACGTATGTTTTCGTCGTTTTTTTTTGTGCCATGTGCATGCTAGTGTCTCTTCGACTTATTAAATTTCAATTATCCCTTTTGTATCTTCTGTTTCTTCTTTTAAGTTGCAACCTTTCTAATCGAGACTTTTACAAACGAAATATAAAAGCTCTTGATTAGAACTGCTAGAACTAAATTTAAATTTTCGTTGACCTAGTATGAATTTGGTTACTCTTTTAAGATCTATTCTGGTAATATCTCGGTAACCACTTTCTATATACAAGGTGATAGGACGTGCCGCAAGGAATAGGTCACCTTTTCCAGGTTGAAAATATGTGAAAAAAGGGGGGTAACTATCAGAAATATATGATAAGGTCCACATTTCTTTTCTTTTTTGACACTTTGGTATTCCAGTTTTTCCAACACACTTAATTTGACCTGTTGACCCAATTTGTAATGCATTTTTTTTTTATTCAATGTTTACTTATTTTGTGTTATATCTCGTCTCACTATTTTAAATATGTACCACCTTTGATAATTATTTAGTATGACGATAAATTTTCACTTCTGTTCTCGTACTATGAACAACAAATTAATTTATTTTGAAAAAAATATTTCCGTATTCCTAACAACAAAATTATTATATTTAAATTTACCTGTGTACGTTAGTTTATTTAACGCCATTTTGTCCCAGGTTATAGTCGTATTTTTGACATTGTTTTAACTCCCCTTTTTTATTGATATTGTATTTATATTGTGTCATGGATCAAATTCATTCGTTCAGTATATGTTTACTTGTTTTTGTTAATACATCTTTTTGATCGAGTTAAGCCATTTCAATTGATATTTCATAGTGTGTCTTTCTATGTTGTAATGTTACACTACTGTTTAAGGTAAGGGTGAAGGTTAAAACGTTTAAACCTGCTGCAATTGTGTTCAGTGGTTGTCGTTTGTTGATGTGTTCCATAAGTGTTTCTCATTTCACGTTTTCTTATATAGATTAATGCGTTGGTTTTCCGGTTTGAATTGATTTGCACTAGTCATTTTGGGGGCCCTTTATATCTTGCTGTTCGGTGTGAGCCAAGGCTCCGTGTTGAAGGCCGTACTTTGACCCATAATTGTTTACTTTTTACACATTGTGACTCTTATGGAGAGTTGTCTGATTGGCACTCATACCTCATTTTCTTATTTCTATTGATGTCTTATTTTTTTTACATTTTTCGAAGCTTTTTGAATCAATCTCTTTTCATAAGTCATAAACACTGATAAAACTATAATAATCTGATTTACCGAAATAACTTCAAATTTTCCTTTTCAATCTGTACATTTATTTGGCAATGTTTTCCATGCATATATATCAGAAGTTACATGTATATTTCGATTGAGATACCGATATATGAAATATAGTTTCTTTTACATATTCAAACAAAACATATGCAATAGTTGCGGATCCATGGAGTTTGGAGGGTTCGCACTAATGAAACAGTAGCGGATCAAGGGATTTGGAAGGGTTCGCGGTAATGAAACAGTGGCGGATCCAGGGGGTTAGGAGGTGGTTCAAAGTAATGAAACAGTAGGGATCTAGGAAGTATAGAGGGGTTCGCAGTATTGAAACAATTGCGAATCCAGGGGGCTAAGAGGAGTTCGCAGTAAGAACAATGTTTAATATTTTGGCATGCATAATGGAATATACTCCATCGTGTAGTGTACTATATCATATTGTATATTTTCAAGAATGACATCTTGTACACTGTTGTGCATGTCTGAGGATAATAAAGTATTGTTGTATCTTTTACCCGGAGTGTAAGAAATCTATTAAATCCGTGTATCTTTGCGTCCAATTGCTTTTCATTGGAAGAAATCAAACACAAAAAATGAAAGTGTTTGATTTTTTGAACGAAAAACGAATGGACGCAATGTGCAAGGACCCTATTAAGACTAGTTTTATTAACCTTTTTGATAGTAAGAAAAGGCTACTTCTGTACCACATACTCTAGATTCTTTGTCAAGTGGCATCCTTATCGTTTATCTTTATGTGAATAATTTTCCTTTATTACTTAAAAGGATGACTTCAGACAAGGACACACCCACCAGGCCCCTCTAAAATTCGAAAATTAAGTATTTTGCATCGCTCTGCTTGGCACAATTGACGAAGTCACACTTCCACTAACCTCAAATGTTAAGTTTCACAAAATGAGAATTTTAATCAAAAGTTAATTCAGGACAAAGCACAATGTGCCGACATTCAAAATTTTCGATGAAGGTGATCTGGGGTAAATATTAGTGGAACCATAGCAGGCATATTCAGAATAGTTTCATGACGTCAGTCTCCCATTCTTTTTAAACTACTGTAATGGATAATAATGATGATAATTAATTACATACATGTAAGTATAATCTGTGAACACAAAATATAGGTATTGTGAAATGGAGGGGAGAAATGTTTATTAATTCAAAGGAAAGTCTTGAACTAATTCCCTTTTTTCAAAGTTGAACTTGAAAAAATAGCGACAATCAAATATTACCTAACAGCCCCACCCCCAATCCCCCCACCCCGACCTCACACCACCCCCTTAATTGAACGAAAATGACCAGTTCATAAGGAGATTTGCATTGGCATTTTGATAAGTGAACATTTAAACTAGACATTAATACACGGGTTTGGGGGACATAAATCTTTTTATCTATCTACCTGTCTATATATTATGCTCTATTCAATTTGTTATATGTCCTATATTTTTATCATTTCATCTTATCTTCACTCATTATGTTTTAATACGTAAGATACGATTCAAACCATTTTTGTATGCATTAATCGGATACTAAAGAAATACTTTTTATTGTCAGTTTTGCTTGAATAGATGCCAATGTGTTTAATGTCTTTGAGGAGTGTTTCAAAAACAGCATAACCTCTTGATGCAAATACTGTCCAACCTCATTTTAGGTTGCATTTCTGTAAATATAGACAATGCAATTTCCCACAGGAACTCCTTTTGCGGCTAAAACTGTGCCACATTTACTATGAAGTTTCGCAAAAAATTATATCCTAGAATGGAAAGTTCATACGCACTACCATTTTATTCAAAGGTCAAAACATAGGACTGTGCGGCATATTTTCAACATTTATATGTATTTTTTTTATGCCGCGGTCACAAAAAAGCACACTTTTAGCTTGTCGACAGGACAAAACCACCCCACCAATAATATTCAGGAAATATCTATGAGTTTCAATGACTGCGAAGAGTAAGAATAAGCACTTCTAAACAATTTGAATTACAAATATGCATATATTATGAATTTATTTTGCATTCAGGGCTTTAAGTAAGCTATGCATACTGTAAACTGTGAATTAATGCTGAGTCATCATAGTTAAGGCCAAGGATTTTCTTAATTTTCATGAAATATTTATAAAACTTAATATTTGAGTTAATTTCATTAAAATCTTTGAGATAAACCAGATTTGGTGAAATTCTGTATGTTCTCTATTTTCACCCAATATAGGTTGCATTACTGTAAATATGGACTATGCAATTTCCCATAGGAACTCCCTTTGTGGCTAAAACTGTGCCACTTTTACTATGAAGTTTCGAGTAGAAAACTATATCCTAGAATGGAAAGTTCATATGCACTACTATTTTATTTAAAGGTCAAAACATAGGGCAATTATTTTCTGGTCGCCATTTTATTAGGATCAGGTCAAATCTGCTGTATAGGTTAAAAGCAGCAATATCATGGTTTTAAGCAGAAATCGATTTTGTCTTGCTGGATGGTTTCGTCATCAGTTCTTTTTAACATATCTGGAGGGAAAACAAAGATCAACAATTCATTTATCCGTGTTATTAGCAAGAAAATGGCTTCATGGGGAAATACAATGTCTTTGTTGACAAAGTACTTTCAATCTTTCTGCTTCACCTCAAGCCGGTTCAGTAGCAGAAATGCACCTACTTCGAAAAAGTCATAGCAGTCGCCATTGTTTTCAATACACATGAAAAGCACTGCTTATACCGTTACACTATTGTCACATAAAGAAGAAAATAGAGTTTAAAAAAAATTACCTGCTTTGAAAACAGGTTTATATAATGCATAATATTTGATATTATGGACAGGTCAAGCTTCCCACTGCGGAAAAACGTTATATAATATGAACAAATTAGATTAAAGTTATACGTTGTAGCAGCGATACACGAACACAACAAACCAAAAGTTATATAGATGGCAAATATATGGTCCAATGCAAAAGACAAGCATCCGAGTTTCACCAACAATACAAGGGAAATAATGAATATTAAAGAAAATTCAATCTCGTGTATCATCAATATAAGTATGACGCTTAGTTGGAGAAATTCGTTCGTCAGTTATAAAAATGGACATCAATTTGAAATTGATAAAATTTATTTGTATAAGTAGAAAAATCTGGACTTCTTATACATACTAGTAACACATTAGGGTCTGGATGGGCGGTCCTTCATTTTCGTATTCTTTATTTTTTTTAGGTAATTTTTCCTTATTCTTTATATTTTTGCCCATTATTCTCTATCCTCTATTGTTTGGCCCTATATTCCTCTATTCTTTGTTTTTTTGTTTCATTTTTTTCTGTACATTTGATCTTTTATTGTCTATTTTGTAAAGCCCATCCAGACCCTCACAAATTGTCTAGAAATCAACATGCATTTTAAAAAGCAAAATATCTAGATCGGGTATGGAACAAGTTTGCATCTTGTTGCCATAGTCTTGCTTCATTCATATCATACTTATTTAAACTGTTTGCATGTAATGTAAATTAACCAAGAAAAAAAATCAAGCCTTTTTACAACTTGGTAAGTTTGTAAACAATTATCTCAAAAACACTACACCAGGTACATTTGAACAGGTAAAGTGATGGGGCAGCATCAAGGTAGACTGTAAAAGCATGAGTGATCACCCATTCATAAACTCTAACAATACCAACTGGTCAATTAAATGTCCCAATTGTATTGTCAATTTTGTAATCTGGTTGAAGAAAAGGGTAAAGGTAAAGGGTATTACCTATAGTCAAGTCACAGTAACAAGAATAAAATGCAATGCTATGCTTGGAATTTCATTTGTGAAAGAATATCTCAATTTTGACAGCATAACAAATATCATCGGATTTGGCAATTATTGATTCTGATTTGATTATATGAATAAGAAAATTTGGTGTTAGTGTCAATGAGACGATTCTCCATGCAGGTCACAATGTATAAAAAGTTACTTTGCACGTTAAGAACCCTTGCAACGACTTTGAGGGGTCCGTAGGTGGCCTGTTGCAAGGCTACATTTCTGTCCCTATCCAATATACCCTCATTTTCCCGTGGCAGTCCAATTTTCCCCGACCTTCATAATACAGGACCTTCCTAATGTATGTATTTTTAATTTGTTCTCGTCCTGAACATGCATGAAATATTTGCCACTGGACTTTAAGCAACCACATTCGATCAATTCTAGTAGTATTTTGATAAAGGCTATATCATATAGTAATACACATCTGACACTGATAAGCTAAATAAAAACAGTGCGTGTTTTTTTCGCCAATTATGTAAATACTAATACCTATGAACATTCTGTACAAATTCTGAACTGCATGTTTCTGTTTGTAATGGTCCTCACCGTCGAATTTGATTTGACCTTCCATTTGTCTAGATTTGAGTGCCACTGGAGAGCTTTATGTAGACGAAACGTGCGTATGACTTACTAAATTTTAAGCCTGGTATCTTAAATGAGTTCTAAATATCTTTAGATCTTAACGCCGATAATCTTGTGAAAACAAAATACATTTTTTTGTCTCCTTTCCTGTTTTTTTTTAGTTCCCATCATATTGTGTAAACGCCTTTATTGCAACAGACGCAGGAGGTAATTGAATAGGAAATTTTAACAAAAAATTAAGCACCTGTTTTTGGGTTTGCTTTTTGACATAATGTTGCATAACAGTTGCTGAGGTGCTTGTCTAACGACCCATTAGAAAACGGGTTCTCTCCTTTAGGAATTTATATAATTTCTTTTATTTGAATGTGTAATTTCTATTCTTTTATTTACTTAGGTAACGAACCTTGTTATATGTTGACTGCTGTCTTTTGTTCTAGGTTTTATCGTGGTTTGGCTTGATTTCCATATTAATCAATATTCTACATCCCTTATTTATGTCTTTGGGTTCCTGGTTAACATACATCCCCTTGTAAAGAACTGCTTTATAGTTTATTAATTGAAAACAAATCTTTTATTAAGATATGAGAACAAATTGAATGTCTAATATTACCAGTGTTATATATTTAAACACGTGAAGTGTTTACAAATACTACAATGAAATATATATGTGTTTTTTGTGTGATGAGATAATTCTCTTCTATGAATAACTAATATTAAACAGCTGGACAGCCTGGCAGTTAGTTTACATTTGCTATATTTCAAAGGCATTTATGCATGCACTTTCCAACTCCTTCTGTACTATTCTGTATGCACATTTGCATGCAGTTTTCACCACTTGCTGCAGATCCATTGTCGTGTGCATGGTCTCTTTTTATCCTGCAATATGTAACCAAAATATTATAAAAAAAAATAAGTATGACAAATCGTTCATATTTGAGCAGTGAAAGCCAAATTGCCTTTTTCGTCAAAGTGTTCAGAATCAAATGAAACGATTTCGTTGAATATTATCCAATGATATCAATTAAGCAGCTTCTCTCCTTGGTACAAGGAAAATAATAAAGAGCATTATTTTTTTCTAATTGTAAACATTATGCTGAACAAGTCAGTGATGTTGTAATATGATTGAAACAACACATTTATACAATGAAAACATATATTATATAATATATCGTCCAGAAAACTTCAAGTATGTTATTGATAGACAAGACCAGCAGCGTTACAATAGTTACAATAACTACATATTGCGTTATATTAGTTACATGTACGCAAACACGTTTAAGAAATAATTCATGAAAGCCATAGATTTGTTGGAAATTTACACATGGCCTGGGCCGTGATATTCGAATTTTATCCTGAGCGTTAGCGAGGGATAAAATAAACGAATATCACGGCCAAGGCCATGTGTAAATTTACAACAAATCTATGCATGGCTTCCATGAATTATTTCGATTCTGATAGGAGAAATACGGTCATTAAAAAACTGAAGCGAGGGTTGGAATGCCGTGTGTGTGGCTGTTCTAGTTTACCCACTGTTAGATAAATGTAAAAAAATCTAATAAATCTGTAGCTTGCATGAACCGTTTCTTAAATAACCGCTAGAAAAAATGTGATTGATTCTTTGAAGTCTCAAACCTAACATTTGCCATTTTTAATTTTCATTTTTTTCTCGAAAGCTTCCGTCAAATTCACTGTTGACATTTTGTACGAATGTGCGAATAATGCAATAGAATAGAAAAAAAGCAACACCTACCTCAAAACTTTATTTTAATGCAATATTATCCTAGTTTAGAAGGTTACCGTTAACGCAATGGAAAAACCTTCAGCTTTGGTGTTTTTTTTCGTATGACGTCAGTCATGTTTTGAAATGACGTTAATGCGCCAAAAACATTAATGGAATTTCGCGGAATTTTAATTTATTTTGATTTTGTACATTTGTCCGATCTCCAATGCATTAATTCTTTTAGATATGCCTCAGAGTAAGAATAAAGGTTCTGTAGGGTTTTTTCAGTTGTAATTTTTAACACAGCGAAATCGACATAGCGTTTGCACAATGGTTACGATACATGTGGATTTACGTGGGAGGTATATTTTAACAGCCATTATTATGTACATTTCGGAGTCTGCGCTAAGTATAGATATATCGAGAATTTTATCACGGTGTTGTTTACAAAGAGAAAGAAGCACGTCATATTAGAATTATAGTTATATCATGTATAGATAGAGAACAACTTTTCAAATAAAGCAATAAATATTAGATAAAAATTAATCGAATGATCATATAATTTATGAATTTTAAGAAGTGAACGAATTTTTGCGTAGTGTATTTATGAGTAATCTTGAAAAATCATTTAGGAACTTTCAATTAGATTTTGAAGAGGGTATTAGGACTAAACCCCAAACTAAAATGGGTCTTATCCTAATAAAACATTCGCATGTATTTTTACAATAGTATTAACGTCAGTATATCCTTCAACAATGGCTGCAATGTTTGCAGCCAATTTTAAAAAAAGAAAAAGAATAAAGTTTCCGTTTTGTAAAAATTTTGCATACTGAATATCTAAAAGAAAATATGTTATAGACTTATTCAAGTACTTTATCATCAACGGCATTTATAAGGTTTAGTTTTGAGAGTTTCTGATGGCAGTAAATCCAAGCAAGCAGTTCGAACACATCTTTATAAAGTGTCATTTTCATTTTATATCATAATAATTTAATTCTGGATGTAACGCGTCTTCTGAGTGGCTGACGTTGTTTTGTTTATCAGCTCATAGACATAATTTTGTCATGTGACCGTGACGTCATCAACGTTTTTTCATGGTTTACTCCGGTTTAAAATGGAATTTAGAATTAAATTATAAGAAATGACTGTAATATTTTTTCTGTCTATTCGTACGCGAGTTATTCAGTGTGCACCACATTTTTGATGTTATTTCTTCATAGACAGAAAAAATATTACAGTCATTCCTTAAATAATGTAGAAAAACTATCATCAAAGGTTCCTTTCTCATTTGTGTAAAATTACAATAAAATCGAATACTCACTTTTCGCACACAAAAGAAAAGCGACTGGTACATGGTTCATCGGCCCACTTGTATACAGTTGTAGAGAACTTGTAGTAGCACATACAATTAGAAGTCCTTCCATTGTTGGGTTGGTTGCTATGCCAGTATGTGAATTTCATTTCTGTTAAAGGACTGTACCATCTCCAGTCTCCTTCTTGGTGAATATCTGCACCTCCGATCCATGCAGTTTTTCCAAGCAGAAGAAAAATATTAAAATCTTTATAGTGAAGTAATTCAGAGAGTAACCCATTTTGGATTTTTTCCATTCACAAATAAATTGATTTCATTTCAACAGTACCAAACCACCAGAGGACAATTCCGTACACTTGTCGCCTATAACAATAAGACCCTTAGCAGGAAATCATACAAGAAGGCTTGAACTCGACTCTAATATAACGATGTGATCCCAGTTCTGCCCCTACAGGTATGTAGTACTTTTATTGCATCGATGAAGAGCAAAGATGAGCAACAGATATTCCTTGTGTAGACCAGAATTACAATGTTGAAATACTTCTGAAAATACTTGAACCAGTTCTATTATCAATAAGGTGAATTTCTGTTCTCAAAATACAATTTGTATATTAAATTAAGTCTTTGCTAAAGACGAATAAATTGAATACAACAAAACAGATAAAACTTTCACTTTATTGTCATTGCACACTTAAATATGTGGATCTTTATTTAAATGAAACGTATTTAAAAACCAAAATCTACCCGCAAAAACAATTTCAAACCCAAAACAATAATTAGAACACAGCAAATATCTAATAAGAATAACTCAACATCAGAGTGTCTGTCTATGCATAACAAAACACTGAACAACATCTGTTATTTCGATGTATCCATCTTTTATTCATCTTTCATGTCCAGTTGTTCTTATGGCTACAACTCTGATTGAATATATCCTTCATATGAGAATGACAGTTGTTATCCATTCGTTTGATGTGTTTAAGCTTTTGATTTTGCATTTTGATAAGGGACTTTCCGTTTTGAATATTCCTCGACGTTCGGTATTTTTGTGATTTTACATTTTTCTAAATCCTTTAACAGTTCACTCAACAATAATTTAATAAAGTCGGACTTTTCTTTTGAATACGTCCCTACATAATTAAATCCTAGAAAGTTTACATTTTTATTCCATGATGATGATTTCAGTTCAGTTTATTAGCTATAATATATCCTCTGTACCAGTTTATTAGATGTTATATACCCTCTTAAATAATTTATTACCTGTAAAAAAAATAAAATAACAAACATACCAAACTCTAAGGAAAATTCAAAACGGAAAGTCCCTTATCAAATGGCAAAATCAAAAGGTCAAACACATACACATCAAACAAATGGAAAACAACTGTCATATTCCTGACTTGGTACAGGCATTTCCTTATGCAGAGAATTGTGGATTAAACCTGGTTTTGTAGCTAGGTTAACCTCTCACTTGTATGGCAGTCGCATAAAATTCCTTTATATTGACAACAATGTGTGAACAAATACCCTCTGCACCAATTTATTAGCTGTGATATACCATCTGCCCCATCGTTGATTCATTGATAACCTGATTATGAAATCATATCCAGCAATACATTACATCCGGATTACAAGTGTATCGGAAGTAAAAATACTATACGTATACACAACAAATATGTAATGAGTGGTCTGGAGCAGTTATGTCTTCTGACTGAAGCTATGTAAAATGGATCATCACCTTGAATATAAAAATACTGATCTCTTTAGGTTTGAAATATATTGGGAGTTAATAAAATAATTCTTTTATGAAGAAATAAAAATATGAGAAGATAGAAACCATGACACTAATTTATCTGAAAATATAGCTAGTAAGTTATATCTATTCACCTGTTCAGTGAGGCAGTTAAAAATGAGTTTTTATAATCTATGAATTTATAAACGAAATTTTTTAGAACGATTTGTTAAAAATCACGTTAGTACCGAAGTACTGACCACTGAGCTGATGATGCACACGGGGACTCATAGTCTACCACCAGCAGTATAGACCAGAAAAAGGAGAAAAAAAATACTGTATAAATGTCATGCGTCCGAACCGCTTTTCTGAAACAGTCATAAGGGATTATAAAAAAGTACGCCGTTTGCAATATTTAAAAGGAAAGGAAAATGGCATAATAATTGGTCATCTCATGCTTCATCAAGTGAAAATATAATAATATTCTGCTTCAACCTGTATGAAATTTGTATATCGAATACCAACTGATTGAAAAATATACATAAACAAAAAGTTAAGACACCAACTATACTAAAAGATAAACAGTTATCCGATCAAGAGCAAGAATAACATTTGAAGGAAAATGCATTTACTTGTACAACAAAAATCATACATCTGTAAAGAATGTATAAATTTAATTAAAAGAAATTGCTATTTTAAATGTTAAGCGGTATACTATATAATGTTACTGTATTGTAGTTGTATTTATATTAAATAGAGAATATTGCTTCATCTAGTTTCAAACTTATAAATATGACCGATTGTACCCATTTTTCAAGAAAACGTACTTACTGTTTAATATGGAGATTAAGAAACTGTTTTCATCTGCACTCATCTCATGTGCCAAAAAACTTTCCATTGCGTGACAAACAGTTTGAGCATCAAACCAGTTTAACTTTTCTTCCATAAATATGTACTTTTTACTTCTAAATGAATGCCAATTCACGCTCAAACCGACATCCATATTATTCAAAGTAATATACATTACAAGAAACAAAGCACCTAAAATTGCCATATTGAATAAATCATCAGTTGAATAAAAACCAGCCGACGCATTTGTTTATTGTGAGCTTGTCAATTTACATGTCGTACTTTTTCCTCCGGACTTCCGACATTGAAATTTTGTTTTGACTGGTTAACATTGTCTTTATGCAGTCAATTTGCTGAATAAAAAATATCAACCCGTAACAAATATGTCTGAATATAAATTATTTCCCGTGCTCCAGATCAAATTATATGAATATTATTATTCTAAGAACATTACTTTTATTTTTTCTTCAAATAGTTTTGAAAGATCCTAATGAATATTATACCAGCTTTATATTGTTATAAGGATCAACTGCCATTTGGCGATAAACCTTTTTAATTTCATTTCGATTGAAAAGTAGAAAAATGTCAATTTATTAATTTGATATAGACGGCATATTTTAAGTTATCCCTATATTCAGTAAATTATTTATTAAAATTGCTATTACCAGTCATATAAGAAAGAGCGAGAATTAAAAACTAGTCAGTGATGCTATGGTTTTTGCTCGCTCACATGGTTTAAAAAAAAATTCTATCTACAATGTATCATACGATCCTTACTTGATAGCCGTATTTAGAAAAACAAATATTTCTTCCAAAAGATTGGCGAAAGATACAAAGGGACATTCAAACTCATCAGTCGAATATCAACTGACAACGCCATGGCAATAAAAAAAGACCAAAAAACAAACAACAGTGTACAAAACACAACATAGAAACTTAAGACGGAGCAACACGAACCCCACCAAAAACCTGGATGGGTAAGCAGATCCTGCTCCAGATGTGGTACCCGTCGTGTTGCTCAGGTAAGTACAAACTCGGTGATTAGTATAATTCGGTAGGTCATATTTGGGAAAAAGAAGGACGGGAATGTAGTTACAAACATATCCGTCGTCATCTGTAAAAAAAAATTCCGTAACGGTCAACCAACTTGTAATGGCATTCATAAAATTTTCGAAGGGATGATTTCCACTTCACCACTTGGAACTCTTGATTAAAAAGCTTCCTTGTGAACAGCAACCCTCTATCAAGGAAATCTTAACGCAAGCCCTGAAATATCATAACATCTGAGAGATATATACTCCATATCCAGGCGCTGCTGGAATGTCACTACATAGAAATGGAGAATTTCAATTGGGAAGCTGAATCACCTTTTATGTCCTAAAGTTTTGTGCTCAACCGACCCTCATTGTCAATTTCTAGATATAAGTCAAAATATGAGGCAGACTTAACTATAGCTGTTGTATCCTTTATTTCAAGTTCGATGGAACATAGTCACCAAACTTTAAATTATTTAGTGAGAGGACATCATCTTCATAGCGGAAAGTCAAGTTAAAGGATAATGCTAGCGTTATTCTTTTCATTTTTACTAAGAAGCTCGTGTATGAAGTCAGCCTCATATGAATAAAGAAACAAGACGGCAAGAAGAGGGACACAGTTGGTTCCCATGAGAATGCCAATTTCTAACTATATATGCCATTTAATTTATTTGTTTGACTTTTTTCTTCTTAAAATTATTGTCTGAAAGGTAATCAGGGCAACTATTGAAACGTTCAATAAAAGGTTAAAAACAAATTGTGTGAACATGGAAATGGTAGACTAGAATTTTTCAGATGTTAACTTTGTCGACATGGATAACATACAAATGTGTTTTGAAATGTCGCATGATCAAAAGCCAAACGTAGTATGTTAACACCTTCAATTTCAAAACAAAAATAAAGATCGTAGAGGAATACGTTTCAAAACGACTAGAATGAAAGCTGCTACTTAACTCAACAAGATTCCGCTATGTATTGCCTTCTTGGATTACACAAAAAATTTAATAAGTTTCGATTTGAATCTGCATCCAGTAAATATTTTGGGTTTTTGTTCAGATCTCGTTGTATAATATTGTGATAAAGCTAATATTTATAGATGCATTAAAGTCAACTACCTTTCTATGAAAGTCAGTTTGTCTGCATTTACGACCTTCTGACGCAATTATTAAAGAGATCTTTTCCTATTCAATAAAGTAATCGTTTGATAAATGTGGGTGTCACAATGGCTATTGCAGTCGTTTTAATTCTTATTTAGTTATAAAACTTACAAAAGTACAATAATCAGACATCCAAAAAACGGTTATAATCTCTTTTGCTTATAATATTTAAGTTTATCTTTTAGAGAAACAGCTAAGGGATTTATTAAAACTGTGGCTTTGTATTGAATGATGGTATGTGGTAAAGATTCATAATTAAACCATTGTCGTGACGTCAGCCTATTCAATTACCGTGGATTCTTTTTCTAGAATCAACGCTACATAAATCTGTCGCCGAAATGGATTCATCAAATTATATTCAATTGGTTTCTTTGTGTACCTAATTTCATTAAGTTTTCATGGAATTAAAGTAAAAACTTACTTTTAATTTTTGTAATTTTTATTAGCCTTCACTGGGAATCAAGCCCCTCCTTGAAATCTATTATGTGTAACTGACATCAACACATCGACGAAACCTTTCGGCTACCAATGGGTTACAATAGTATGTCTATTTTATATATATAAATGAACATATATATACTATTAGTTGGTAGCCGCGAGGTTAGCATGGTAAAGATCAATGAGTTAAAGAGTCAAGTTAAAGGTAGAGACTTGTCGACTTAGGTTTGAATCCCTGTATTCTCTTTGTTGTCCCTTTTCTTTTTGTATGTTATTGTGGATATTTTTGTAATAATAGCGGGTTTCCCGTTTATTTTTGGACTATAAGTGTCTATTTCACATATTTGAAACATAAATGATTACATTCAATTTGTCCATTTTTGTTTTATAAATATAGTAGGATATTTTCATCTGTTTAACTACATATTTTTACACATGTTTATTCGCAAATCCCTATGCGAGTAAATCGTAATGTGCCTAGAATTAGGCTTCTTGCTAGAAATTCCTGTAACATAATTATCATATATACTTAGAAATAAGTTCGAATATGTCTTATTTTGTAAATTACGGATAATATTCAGATGCCTGATAATTCAAAGACAGACGTGTTATATAATATTTGTATTTCTCTAACCAATTAATTTTTAATTTAGATTTATTAATGCATCGTTGAACATGATAACATGGTTATTTAAACTCACTTACAATACCTTCTAATTAAGAAAAGGCTTTAATTTTGAAAAGACATCAACATAATAGTTTAAGTTAGAGATACAATGGATAAGCTCTCCGGGCTCATGGTTTCTTTTTCAAGAATCAACGCGTATCCATTGTATCTATAAGACAGAATCAACGAAGCACGACTTGATAGATATTATTTTAACAGAACCTGCGAAAATTTGGAAGATATAACCATTGACAGATTTTTTACATGAATGATAATTATTAACCTTAACTCATTCTTACTAAACTAAACATCACTAGTGACCGAACATTATATTATAATTTCTCGTACTCTTCATGTCAAAATCTGTGAAAAATGCGTCTACTTTTCTTTTTCTATAATTACTTTTATTTTTCTCAATGATGATCTTCAGTTGGCTCTATTTTATTCAGTTTACATTTCTCAGCTGGTTCTATATGTACGTTTTTACATGACGTCTCAGATTGCAATGAACGATAAATTTTCAAATTTCAAATATTTGAAAGCTTTTGCAGCATGGATATACATATCATTTTATGGTCAAAACTGTTACTAATTTTTTACACATATATATAAATTTACTTTTGAAGTTTGGTTTTACCTGCAGACCTGCAATTATAAGTCGTATTTTCCATCCAGGTGTTTACGGTTATTGTATTCATAAAGCCAACAAGTTGGGAAATTGTCCATCAAATCTTTCGCTAAAAAGACTTATTGCTAAAATTTCTAATTATACCCCAGTCGTTAAATTACTGCATCTTGTATTTTGGGGATACGGTCAATCCTCTAATTGATAGTTTGTATCAAAACTATAATGTTTCTTTTGAATTTTTTTTTCTGAATTGAAATACTGTACGGCTTGAATTACGCAATGCATAATATTGTGTCCCCCTATACTGTTCATTGCGTTAATGAATGAAAACTTCTTTGAAGTGCAGCAAACGATGTTAGAGTGAAGGACGGTATGATTTCTAATCAGCAGATTAGGTATTGAACTTTCTCAGTGATATTAGTTATCTTTGGTACGGTATATTATTGGTCATTCTAATATGACGAACTATATCGTCAACCAGTATGTCTACTTTTAGCACAGACGCATTAATACACAAAATTGGCTGTTCCGCGTAGCGCCCATCTTATTTATACGACCAGGTAAACTCAATTTTGACAGTAAAACCTACGTTTTACGTAGGCCAAGCTTCAAATACGGTTATCTCTGTTCTAATGCAAAGTCAGTCTATTTCAGTTATTATTTCGATGTAAAATATCATAAAACGAAAATTCCGCGAAATAATGTTATCATCTTTGGCAACTTAACAAGGTCACGTCATATATATGCTTCCAGCGTCAAATATGGACACCTGGCATTTTCAGGCTTCTTGTACGCCTCAAAATGTAATAATATTCGATATAGAGAACAGCTTTAGTTGAAAAATGTGAGTTTTTTTATTTGTTATTGAATAATTATATATCATTAATATTATTATATGGAAAAAAGGGGGGTGGTTTAAAACGGAACAGTCAATACAGTATCGTGTATATAGGGCTTTCACGGTTGACAAAATTACCGTGTTTGTCCTATAAGAATCGAAATAATTCATGGCAGCCGTAGATCTGTTTTCATTTAACCATAGGTTGGGCATTTATATTCGTATTTTACCCCTCGATATCGCTCAGGATAAAATAATCGAATAAACTAAAATGGGTGTCTTTGATAAACACTTTATATCAGTCGAAAAGATTTCTTCAGGACCAGCCAGTATATATGATTATTGGTACTTTTTTATTAGCTCACCTGGCCCACAGGGCCAAGTGAGCTTTTCTCATCACTTGGCGTTCGTCGTCCGTCGTCGTCCGTCGTCGTCGTCGTCCGTCGTCGTCGTTAACTTTTTACATTTTGAACTTCTTCTAGAGAACCACTGAATAGAATGAAACCAAACATGGCATGTATGTTCCTTATGAGGTGCTGACCAAGTGTTGTTACTTTGTAGCCGATCCATCATCCAAGATGGCCGCCAGCGGGGGACTTATTTTAACATAGGACCCTATGGGAAATACATACAAATGTCTTCTTTTAGAGAACCAGTAAATGGAATGAAACCAAACATGGCATGAATGTTCCTTATGAGGTGCTGACCATGTGTTGTTATTTTGCAGACGATCCATCATCCAAGATGGCCGCCAGCAGGGGACTTAGTTTAACATAGGACCCTATGGGAAATACATACGTCTTCTTTTAGAGAACCACTGAATGGAATGAAACCAAACATGGCATGAATGTTCCTTATGAGGTGCTGACCAAGTGTTGTTACTTTGCAGTTGGTCCATCATCCAAGATGGGCGCCAGCGGGGGACTTAGTTTAATATAGGACACTATGGAAAATACATACAAATGTCTTCTTTTAGAGAACCGCTGAATGGAATGGAACCAAACATGGCATGAATGTTCCTTATGAGGTGTTGACCAAGTGTTGTTACTTTGCAGTTGGTCAATCATCCAAGATGGCCGCCAGCAGGGGACTTAGTTTAACATAGGACCCTATGGGAAATACATACGTCTTCTTTTAGAGAACCACTAAATGGAATGAAACCAAACATGGCATGAAAGTTCCTTATGAGGTGTTGACCAAATGTTGTTACTTTGCAGTTGGTCCATCATCCAAGATGGGCGCCAGCGGGGGACTTAGTTTAATATAGGACCCTATTGAAAATACATACGTCTTCTTTAAGAGAACCACTGAATGGAATGAAACCAAACATGGCATGAATGTTCCTTATGAGGTGCTGACCAAATGTTGTTACTTTGCAGTTGGTCCATCATCCACGATGGGCGTCAGCGAGGGACTTAGTTTAATATAGGACCCTATGGAAAATACATACAAATGTCTTCTTTTAGAGAACCACTGAATGGAATGGAACAAAACATGGCATGAATGTTCCTTATTAGGTGCTGACCAAGTGTTGTTACTTGTAGTCGGTCAATCATCCAAGATGGCCGCCAGCGGCGGACTTAGTTTAACATAGGACCCTGTGAGAAATACATACAAATGTCTTCTTTTAGAGAACCACTGAATGGAATGAAACCATGAATGTTCCTTATGAGGTGCTGACCAAGTGTTGTTACTTTGCAGTCAGTCCATCATCCATGATGGCCGCCAGGGGGGCGGGACTTAGTTTAACATAGGACCCTATGGGAATAACATACAAAAGTCTTCTTTTAGAAAACCACTGAATGGAATGGAACCAAACATGGCATGAATTTTCTTTATGAGGTGTTGACCAAGTGTTGTTACTTTGCAGTCGGTCGATCATCCAAGATGGCCGCCAGCGGCGGACTTAGTTTAACATAGGACCCTATGAGAAATACATACAATTGTCTTCTTTTAGAGAACCATTGAATGGAATAGAACCAAACGTGGCATGAATGTTCCTTATGAGGTGCTGACCAAGTGTTGTTACTTTGCAGTCAGTCCATCATCCAAGATGGCCGCCAGGGGGGGACTTAGTTTAACATAGGACCCTATGGGAATTACATACAAATGTCTTCTTTTAGAAAACCACTGAATGGAATGGAACTAAACATGGCATGAATGTTACTGATGAGGTGTTGACCAAGTGTTGTTACTTTGCAGTCGGTCCATTATCCAAGATGGCCGCCAGCGAGGGACATAGTTTAACATAGGACCCTATGGGAAATACATACAAATGTCTTCTTTTAGAGAACCACTGTATGGAATGGAACCAAACATGGCATGAATGTTCCTTATGAGGTGCTGACCAAGAGTTGTAACTTTGTAGCGTGTCCGTCATCCGATTGGGCGCCAGGGGGGACTTAGTTTAACATAGGACCCTATGGGAATCACATACAAATGTCTTCTTTTAGAGTACCACTGAATGGAATGAAACCAAACATGGCATGAATGTTCCTTATGAGGTGCTAACCAAGTGTTGCTACTTTGTTGCCGATTTACTGTTCAAGGTGGCCACCAGGATATTTTATTAAATAACGGGACCAATATTAAAACCAAATTTGGCCTCAATCATCATTTGGGTGTCTGTTATGATTTTTCACTATTTTTACATGATTTCTAAAACCAAAGTAGAGTCAAGTGAGCGACACAGGCTCTTGAGAGCCTCTAGTTAGATATGCCTTGAATTTTCACTGTTCATTGTCCTCAATACTGTATCGGGAGTACCAGATGACTTGCTAAAATACTTATTTCTAGAAAGCTTTGTGTAGGTATACGATAGAGAAAAAAAACAATTAAGTATTATCAAAATATTGAGACTTTGGACATTACTATCATTCTTTATACCTAACAAATAGATATAATGATTGATTGATTGTTGGTTGCTTTATGTCCAGTGGCAAATATTGCATGTATTTTATTGAGGATATAGATATAACGAAGTCCTTTATAAGTATATTGAAGTTTGAGCAATATGCCATTTGAGATCTTCTAGACTATTTATATGAGGATATACATAAAAGTAACAACATCACCGATAGAATTAATTCTGTCCTTAAGGAGACTGAAATAAAATATAGTATTACAATCTGGTATGGTCGTATCTGTCTTAATCAATGAATGGAACTGATTTTTTATATAAAAAAAAGTAATGCCTCCTTTTGTGACTAAGATAGCTAATTTAAATATCTTTAAGATTAATTGAAGAAGAATGTTTTATGATTGACACGTATCCCGTGTGATCTTCAAAAACTGTTTATTTAGGTTCAAGGTCCATTAATATAGTATTTGATATTAATTTTCACCATCATGTTATCATTAAGACAGAGAGTTTTGATTTTCTTTTAATTCGGGAATACTAACACGACTATCTTTACTTTTCTAATTCTATTTTGAACAGTTTCCAAGCTTGAACTTATCTTTTTGAGATATTTTTATGTCTTCGGAAGCGGTACGTATAATTGTGTGCGTTTGCAAATGACGTATGAATATGCTGATTTTCAAACGCATGACGTAAAAATCCGGTTCTCTGTTGATAAATTATATTTTTTGTTTGTTTGTAGAATTAATTTTTACATTACAAAAACAAAGATCAAATAATGTATGTAAACAAATGTACCATGAATAAAGAAATTAAATGGATATGAAAATCCCCAGTTTTGTAATTTTGTTTTATTCATTTTATTTATACTACTATCATGATAGTAGAATGTATAATCAATCAGCAGAAAAAGAAAAGATTAAAATCCTAATCCCCAAAAGACATAATGTACTAAAGCGTGTATAAAACAAAGACAATAAAAATCTTTTAGTTCAATAATCAATAATATATCTTGTTTTGATAAAAGATGATAGCAAAAGGACAAAAAACCCATGAAGCAATTAAACAAACTTTACAAATCATTATGTTTACAGAAACGCACTACAAATTCGTTTGCTAATACAATGTGCATTTGTCTAAACTTACATGCGACATGTTTTCGCGGTCTTAGATCTTTCGATAAGGTAATAGTCGTTTGATCTGTACTTTAAACCGATTGTATCCTATTTCCTGTTGTAACGCCTTGGCGTATTTTCCGCTTATGTTTAACGGAATGATGTTTCGCATGACAGGTGATGCACTGATATTAGGTGACACGACATACACAGTCTAGCTCCGTTTGAAATTCTTGCAAGTTTGAGTTCTCAGTTTTATTTATCATGATTTGTATATTGAAAACAAGTTAACTAGTTCTGAACATCGGCATACTTCTGTTGTCTCTTACATGTTGTTATAGTGCAATTTTTTGGAAAAGAGAGAACTTGGAAATTTGAAATGGTACACATGGAACTGTTAAGCCTGTGGTGCTAAATGTTACTACCAAACATTTGATAATTAAAAAGATATATTGGCGTAGTTTATTCCGCACATATATAGAACCATTATTGCTCACTGCCTCCTTAATCTATACAAAAATGCATCCGATCAGAAAATATAAACACAAATTATTATAATTTGATTCTTTTATTGTGCAATGACTGACACGCTGATCATCTCTGTAAATATAGCATGAAAAAACCCATACCCTGATACAAACGACGAAGAGCTGATGAAACAAAAAAGACCAAAAATATAGCCAAACTGGACAAAGAATAAGACTTATGATTCAATGCAATAAGGATATAAATATTTTGGAAATGGTTATCAATTAAAAGGGCTTACAGATGTGCATTCGTATTGCTTTGTATAAGAGAGATGCGAAATATACCAAAGGGAAATTAAACTCATAAATAGAAAATAAACTGACAACAACGCCATGGCTAAAAAAGAAAAAGACCAACTCACGAACCACAGTACACAAAACACAACATAGAAAAATATAGACTGAGCAACACGAACCCCACCAAACACTGGGGAAATCTTATGTGCTCCGGAAGTGTAAGTACATCCTGCTCCACATGAAGCACACGTCGTGTTGCTCATGTAAGTACAAACCCAGTGATAACTCTAATTCGGTAGGTCATGTTTGGAGAAAAGGGGACGGGATTGTAGTTACGATAATTGGAACATATCTGTTTTCGTCTGTGAAACAGATATTCCATAACGGCCAACCAACTCGTGATGGCATCCGTAAAAGTTACGAAGGGATGATCTCAACTTCACCACATGGAACTCTTGGTTTGATAGCGTCCTTGTTAATAGCAACCTTTTATCAAGGAAATCATGATACGAAATACAATCCCTGGAATATCGTATGAACTGGGAGATATATACTTCGTATGCAGGCGCTGCTGGAATGTTGCTACATAGAAATGGAAAGTTCACAATTGGGAAGCTAAAATCATCTCTTTTGTCGTAAAATTTTGTTTTCAACGGACCCTCATTGTTAGTTTTTAGATGTAAGTCAAGAAATGAGGCAGACTTAAATGTATCTGTATCCTTTACCTCAAGTTCCATTTAATCATTCCTTTTAAATACATTTTTTTATGTTCCATATAACATTTATAGTCCAAATAATGATATCATGCGAAAGTACTAGAATTCAGTATAAAGAACTGTAAACGTAATTTATTGTGATATATGCTGTTATTTCGACTGAGTGCGGATTCGCATGGCGGATGATTTATGAATAGCAGGAGACGTTTACACTTTCAACGCAGAAGATTTATAAAATTAAGAAAATAAAGTTACATTCAAAGAATGCAATCTAATAAATTAACTGTGAAACATAGAATTTTCCAAAATACTAAGGATTTGTAATTGTGTTCACTTTTGTTTACTTATTTAGATTATTTATTTGGGGAAATTAGTTAAAGATAGTATTATTTATAGTTCTGTAACTATTTCTCCCGAGACCGTCCATGAAATATATTTGTCGAGGTACTTCCTGTTTATTGCACGTGCCTGACATCACAGCCGAGCTTGTTGTCCCTAAGAACTATGAATATGACATCACTCACCGGGTTCAGGCAGTATATCGCTTAGGATTTGATATGAGCAGACGCTTTGTTTGGAACTTTTACAATGACAAGTAGACTAGCCGCCACCGTATTGTTTATTTATTTTATGTAAATTATTCAACCATATATCTTTTAAATAAACATCTTGTTTATGCATTTACGTAGTGACGTAGTTTTCAATATCCCAGAACTTGGGATGACAAAGGGAAGACAACGACAACGATGTCAATAGGAATCACACTCCCGTTACAGATTTCTCCCTCCAGTAATAGATTATCTTAGCTGTTTTGCAAAACCTATTAGAATTTTATGTCCTCGATGCTCTTCAAATTCGTACTTTCTTTTTCCTTTTTAAAAATTTTTGATTCAAGAGTAACTGATTAGTCTTTTGTAGACGAAACGCGCGTATGGCGTGCAAAATTTTAATATTGGTATCTAAGATAACTTTATACTCAAACTACAACCGTAGAACGACAGAGAGCATAATGACCACCAAAAAAAAAAAGAATTACAACGGTCCGGTAAACTGCAAAGAAAACTAACGATTGAGAAACACGAAACAATCCAAAAGAACAGGACAAAAATCCTCTCAATGACTTCAAGTGTTCCCGATTGGTCAGTAGATCTTGCTGCACTAGTAATGTCCGTCGTATTACACCTGTTAAAACCTCTTGATTAAATATATCATTAACTAAACAAAATACCAGTTTTGTAAGTATAACTTGATTTACACTTTACCATCGGTACTTTTATCTTATAAAAAAAGGTAGATGTGGTATGGAGTAATCGGGTTAAGCACACCACACTCGAAATTCAGAATGTCGAATATTAAAAGGCAGATATTTGATAGATCCAAAAAGGGCTTTCACTTTCCGGGTCATCTTTTTTAAACTTCAAACTAGCTATGATGTAATCATGTTCAGTAGTACATGAGAATTGAGTAACAAAAATATTAAGTGCAAAATATATTGTTTTGAAAAATTCAAAGAATCGGTAAATAGAAAGAGTAATTGTCTGACAAATCCGGAGAGTGGTCATGGTATACAACTACCACTGTCAAACTGCTGAACATGCAATCATTCTGTTAAGTGACGAAGCTATCGCTGAAATAAGATTAAAGTCAGGTGTGTTGATTGATAATTTTGTTTACTGGTTGTCAGAAACTAGTAATATTTTTAACGTCTGTCTAAGACAATACGCACGATGGCATGAGTTGCTAATAGCCAAACGCTTTTTAACATGCAAATATGAAGTGTTTATGATATACTATTCAAATATAGCTGTCGGTAAGCTTTTATTTATCCATTAAGGAACGGTTGTCAATACTCCTTTCATTTACTGTGCAGGATATTAGAAACTTGGCTATTTTATCAGGTTCCATTCTTTGTCATCAATGTGTTTTAAAAATAAAACACAGTTAGATATGATTATGTAATGGCTAAACACTCTTTGAACTAAGCATCGTCGGAAAAAGAACAAACGTTTAATCTATAATATATATAATGATATTAATGGTTAAATTACATTAAAATCAAATTTAGAATTTAGGCCTTTGTGTCAGTTGACCGAGTGGATAGGGATGTTTTATTTGAAGATAGCATTGTATCATATTGCATGTTTTTCATATGTTCCGCATTTGTCATTGTTGTAATGCTTATGCCTTTGTGTATTTAAATTGATTTAGTTCTGTATATTTCCTTATATTTAATCATTTTTTATTCCAATCTTTACATATTATTGTAAACGTGGTTATTGTTTCGGTTTATTATTTTTGCGATTTCAAATGCATAAACTTTTTAAACGGGAGTTAAACGCAATCATCGAATGATAAGTACTCCTTTTATATCCATTAATATGATTTCTTCAAACTATTTGTGAGGAGAATTGTTTCCGACTTTTTATCGCGATCGCTAAATAGGATAAATAACAAAGACGCGTAAATTGTAACTTTTACAGTAAATTGATTTCAGTAAGTACGGAACGTGTTTTTACAAAGAAATTCATCCGATAAATAAGAATCAAAAAGTTTGTTAATATCAATAGTAAAAAGACCTAAATAAAAACAACCAAACCAATCTAAAGTCACTTTAGATCTGATGGTTGTATGCCAAATACATCAGATATTTGAAAAATAACTCCATATTAGATCTGATTGATTGATTGTTTGATTGGACCTCAACTCCAAGTTCATCATTTTTGGCTCATCTATTACAGACCATATAGGTCAACGGAAGCGGTGTCAATCTTAAGCTTTTAAAAGTACATTTGTTTTACTTATAGACAGGAAATATACAGCCAAGCTGCAACATTTAAATCTTCATGTTACAGTATCAACAGTTACTGAGTTGACATTATATAAAAAGCTGTACTGACAATACGGTACAAATACAAACGTTAGCAATCAGAACGTCTAAATATAAAAAAGCACATGGCTAAAAATAATAAGACGAAACAGCAAACATCTTGAACCAAAGGGGGACAGTTCTGGCTCTACTGCGACACCCATTTCAGCGCTAATGTTTTTTTCAGAACATTTTTTATCTATAGTATTTTCATTTGTTTTTCATGGTTAATACATATACATATATCTCCTAGACAGCATATTAAATATGTCAGTACGAAATGAAAATATATCTAGTCATTTAACATGCATAAAACCCCAAGAAAAATATATCTTTTCCATTTACGGACATTTTTTTACTATGCTGGCATTTAACTGTCAGAATATTCTTCTTTTTCCAAACAATATCATATAAGATCAACAATGTTAATACCATTATATGTCATAGCAATAAAGTGATCTTTGAACCTACTCTAGACAGACTATTAATTTGTCAGGTTTGTATTAGACTTAACATTATTACACGTTGGATTACAGTTGTATCATTATGCATATTCGAGTCTGTTACTTTATCAAAATAAATATTTTAAAGAAGAAACATGTAGTTTAATGTACAAATTTATATATTCGAAACATTAAAAAGTGACAAGATACCAAGGTACCATTCAAAATCTATAAATCGAAGATAGACGTGAAACACCCGAGCTAAATGTAAAAAGACGACTAAAAAAGTATACAAACTACACGTAAATCTAGAAATTTACTATAATGAATCGAACTAAAAAAAACGGGTTGAACTTTTGTGTTCCTGAACGATAAGCAGTTTCTGCTTCATGCAAACACTAGTGCGATCGTCTTACTGCTCGTGCAAAGCGTTGTTTAATTCTTATCATGTTTTTTTATAACATTATTATGTTCATTTTTGTTCTTAATTACGATATGTTCTGCACAACGTAATATAAAGATAGGAATTCAAACAACAAAAGGTCCCAGTACGGCATTCACCAATGATCAAAATCATTACCGTTTCGTCAAAAAGAAAAAGGCCCCCGCCTGACAAACTGAAAAACAGTTCAAAAAAGAAAAACATCGATCTGATTTATTCTTAAAAACATGAAATGAACACCAATAACAACCAATGGACTACATGTACTTGACTTAAGATAGGCACTGACAGAATTGTTGTGGGTAAAAACATGTTCTAAATGCTCAATCTTACAACTAACTTGCAACAGTGGTGTAACAGCACAACAAAAGATCAAAC
The DNA here is from genome assembly GCF_021869535.1 of Mytilus californianus. Classification (NCBI taxonomy): domain Eukaryota; kingdom Metazoa; phylum Mollusca; class Bivalvia; order Mytilida; family Mytilidae; genus Mytilus; species Mytilus californianus. The sequence goes on along the minus strand of NW_026262734.1, from coordinate 91,286,438 downwards.
AGTGGAGATCAATTGGAAAGGGTTTTAATTCATGATAAGTTCTTAGCACACAAACATCCAACAGAAAGTCAAAAGACTGAGACAGCTTGCACTGAAACCATATCTATAAATCAGTACGAAAGGAAAAACATAATTTTATTTATTTGCCAATTAAAAAGGCGATACATTATTTTTCTGTTAACAAAAGAAACAGTAATGACTATGATGACATTGTGGAAGCAAGATTATCTAAGACCAATCATGGTCATAGCAAGATATGTGATAGAGTTTACTGTCTTTTTAAATATCCATTTATTCGCACAGTTTTTATAAGATAAAATCATTTCTAAATATTTGAAACTTTCCTAATTTAAATGTTTTATGTAACCAAAAAGCAATTTCTAAAAGAATAAGCACGAAGTGTAACTTATAATTCGACTTCTACATCAGTTTTTTATCGGAATCAACTCTGTTTTGTTATTTCTACCCCAGGTGCACTTCTTTTGTTGATGAAGATGACATTGATGTTCGCAATATCTTTTGTATAAGTCGGTGAAATTGTTGGCAACAACTGCTATGGGCATGCTCAACAGGAACAAACCGAAAGTTGCGCACACCGATGCTATAATTTGCCCACATTTTGTTTTCGGGTAAATATCTCCGTAACCTATTGTTGTCATGGTGATTATAGCCCAATAAAAACTATTGATCGCATCTGCGAAATCTCCATTCATTTCCACAATATGTATGGTCATCCCAAAAATAATGGATGAAATAAGTAAAATTAGACTAAGCAAACAAAGCATCTTTTTACTTTGTTTTATCGACAGAAGCATTATTCGCAATCCTTCTATAAAACGCTCCAAACGGAAAAATCTGAATCCTTGTAAAATGACTAAAGCATACGTAATAGTGAAAAATGCGTCATTCGAATCAGGAAATGCATCTACTATAACATGTGCAAAACATCCAACTACGGACACAATATCAACAACGTTTAAGAAACTTAGAAAAAAATTAAATTTACACGGACAGGTTGCTAAACGTAACGATGTTTCTAATGTAAAAATAACGATGCAAACATTAGTAACGACGCCAATCCAGTTGTCGTGGTCACTTAAACGTTTTGTTATACCTTCCTCTGATGTCTCGTTATAATCTCCCTTCATTTCCGTTCTTGACAACCCAAAGGATTGTATTATTGATACTAATATGGCTATGCACACAACACACAGGTAAAATATCTGCCATACCTGAAATTAGAATAATAATAAAAATTAAAAACCAATTGTGCAGAGAACAATTGAAGGTCTTTCCACCCATAAAGATCAATTTTGATATAGAACTATGAAAATTCAGTTTGAAATATCATATCCAGCGTCAAATGATAGCTTATTGTACACTGATTCCTAAAATATATGGTTTCTATACATTTTTTCTAAATAAGGGAGATAAATTGTTACTTCCGGTTTGAAAAATGTCACTTCCGGTTTTATTTGATAGTTTACTTGATACTGATTCCAAAAATATATGGTTCAATATACTTCTACATTAAATAAGTATAAAAAATAGCTACTTCCGGTTTACACCAGGTCACTTCCGGTTGACTTTTCCATAGTCAAGTGGCTTGCCACGTAATTCAAAAAGTCCTATGGGTTTATCATGTATACATATGAGGTAAAAGCAAAGGTCAAAATCTAGAACGTCAATTTTACCTATGACCTTGAACTCAATTTCAAGGTCTTAAACCAAGGGCTTCAAATCAAAAGACTATAGGTCTTAATTATATATGGTAAATGAGTTATATCACTATATGCTTAACTTTTAATAAACGAGGGGAGAAAACTCCAATTTAATGTTAGCGTACCCTTTTAACCAAAATTTATGTGTTACGACATGTCGCAACTTACAATTTAGTAAAATATGTTGTCGATATCTTATACGGTTTTTGAAAAGAATTGAAAATAAGCCAAAATCTAAATTTAAAATATGACCTTGACCTCTGACCTTGACCTAATTTTCTTATTTTTGGATCAAGGACCTCAAATCAAAAGATCCTAGGTCTCTATCACTAATGGTTTACAAGATAGAAATGCATATCACTTATATTAAATGCATAAGGGGAAATAACTCTCATATGGAATATTCATATCGCTTCGGTCAAAATAGGACAAATCATGCAAAGGATATAACGAGCAATTTTATAAAATAAATTTGTTGCTTTCTTTTACGGTTACGGAGGAGATGCAGTCACAAGGAAAAGAGTGTTCGGGGAGATATCTCCTACAAAGAAAATTGTTCGGCTAAGAATGGGTGAAAATAAAAAGCGCATAAACTGTATGATACTATATAAGAAATATCTAAGCGACATCTTGCGAAACAAAAATTTTACGCGAGAACAAAATTTGGCGGAAGAAAATAATAATAATCAGAACAAATACAATAGGTCTTTCCACTAAAAAGAGAAAGACCTAATAAAATGCTTATGATGATGGACAAGGATGATAAGGAAGCCAAAGGGCCAATCAAAATTCAAAAGCCAAAAAGAAGCCAACAACACCATCCATTACAAAAAATGAAAACAACACGAATAAAGCAAAGACAAAAAAAAAAAAATGGCAAACAACAGCCAACAAAACACTACATAGATAATAAAAAAACTGAGTAATACGACTCCGACCAATAAACCGATAGATCTTAGGTATTCCGGAAGGGCTAGCAAATCCTGTATAATATTTTGCATCCGTCATGTTGCTCATGCTTTGTAAAAATTCGGAGATATGTACAATTAATGAGTTGATGTTACTATCGCGGAAAAGGGGACGGGATTGTGGCAACGAAAATTGGAGCATATTCATAGTTTTCCGCGACACAGATATTTCATAACGGTCAACCAAATCATTATGGCGTCCGTTAAATTTGTATAAGGATGACTTTATCTGTACCTCTAGGAACCCTTTGTTCAATGTTTTTCTAATAAGAAACAACCAGATATCATTGAAATTATGATAGGAAATGCAAGCTCTGAAATAATATTATTCTCTTGGAGGTATATACTCCAAATGCAATCGCTTTTGGTATGTTCCTTCATAGAAATGCAAAGTTTACAGGTCGACAGCTGAAAACATTTTTTGTTCGTTAAGAGTTATTATCAACTTGTTATGTCAAGTCAAGATATCAGGCAGACTTACCTATCGTTGTTTACCTTAATTTCTAGTTAAACGGGATTAATGCGTCTACATATTGTGGATTCTTTGATTTTTGTGGATACCAGTTTTCGCGGATTAAGGAAAACTTATATTTCTAGATATATTTGATTTCGTAGATTTGCCAAAGACTGTATACAAGCCTTTCAAAAATGTGTACATTCAAATTCTTGGTTTACCTATAACCATAAAATTCACGAAAATATGTATCCCACGATAAATAATGAATCCCCAGTATTCACAAAACTTTTAATTATTTACCAAGAGCTGGTATGAAAATAAGAATATGGGATATGATTGCCAATGAGACAACTATCAACTAGATACCAAATGACGTAGATGAAAGCAACTAAAGGTCATTGTACGGTTTTCAACAATGAGCAAAACCTATATTGTTTATTTAGCTATAAAAGGCCCCAAAATGTAAAACAATTCAAACGAGGAAGCTAACCGTCTTATTTATGCACAAAACAAGTCTACAAGAAGAGTATCACAGTTCTGATGTAAACAGTAACACTTATGTTGTCAATGTAAAAAATCAAGAATCTTGATGATGTCAGATGCAGAGAGACATTTTGTTTGACTTTAAATCAGAAGGGTTTTGTACAAAGAATAATTTATCCCTTCCTGGACTTCCGAAGCACCTCAAATCACCCCTGATTTTTGGTTGGGTTCGTGTTGCTTAGTTTTTAGTTTTCTATGTTGTGTTTTGTATACTGTTGTTTGTCTTTTGGTCTTTTCCTTTTTTGCCATGTCATTGTCAGTTTATTTTCGACTTATGAGTTTGAATTTCCCTTTCGCATTTTTCGCCTCTCTCTTAAGCATTTGTTGATATCTACGTTTGCCATTCATTTTTATGAAATAATTATGGACTATTTCTCTCAATTTGTTTTAGATTTTATAGAGAATCTTTCATCGGAAAATATGATATCCAGACTTATACACGCACTTTTCCATATCGACCTGGTTATCATTCCTCAACTGATATAAGACCTCAACTCGTCTCGGGCTGATATGGGAGCTTCGGGACGACAACTGGCCAATATATAAAAGATCATTCTTTTCAATTTGTATTTTATCGGAGACAAGCTTCATATAACACACATAAGTAAATGATTCGAGATTAATATAAGAAGTGCCATAGAATATCATAATAACATATCAGACGTAAATATACAAAAGTTTTTAGTTTTTATAAATTCCGAAATATCTCAGCTTTTTTATTCTATAACAGAAAAACTTACGAATGCAATTTTTGATGACCCGGGACTTTCCAGTAAATTCCATATTCTACTCTTGACATTTGTCACAGAGCTTTTGGAACTGTAAAGCGAACACTTCTTATGGAAGAAGTATGTGTCGATAACATTGCAGGTCTTCAAATCACTATCAACTGCATAGAAATATTTCCAACAACATGGGCCGAGATCAGCAGTAGATATTTCCCAAAATTCAATCTCCTCGCGGATTTGTTCTGCGCATATATTAGAAAGAAAATGAAGTTTTCCAGTTCGATAATAATCTAGTACCGACTGGAATATCAATGGATTCCTGTCAAAGTAGTACACTTCAGTAGTTTTATCAAAATGTTCGCAGGTTTCAGAGATGTTCGCCAACTTTGTGTCTGGATATCTATGAAGAGTGCTCCTTTTAGTTATAAAAGTTTGTCCACCTACATTTATTATTACTTTTTCAAATATGTTCCTTTCCTTGCTTATGTTTAGGTATTTTAAGAATGAAATGTCCAATCAAACATTGTCAACAATGAAAGAAAATTATTTATAATAACACTGTCCGATGCCTGGCAAATTCTAAATTGCGTAAAAGCTGTATATCAAGTTTTCTTTAAGCATTGACTTTTAGCGACATGCAACAATGAGATTTCATACACAATGTTTTACTCACAAACTTTGCAAAGTGCAATTAATTTGGTCTGTCCAATGATCATATATATGAATTTATGTGATCTGTTCTTTTCAGTATTAGAATACAAATTAATCTTAATAATTGTATATTCCGTGTTGTTTATACAAATGAAAATACAATCAAATATCGGTTCAAAAGCAATTAATCTATATCATAATTTCTCATATCTCAATATCAAAATTAAAATTTCCATTTCTATATCAAATATTCTGTTTGAATGTTTTCTCCTGCGACCAAACGTTATATATGGTTATACAGTACATTCCTACTTGCCATTCTTGTATTATTAATCAACTGTCTTGAACACATTTCCATTAGCAACGTCCAACAATATTTTACATCCTGCCGATTATCAGATAAAACACATTTAGAAATTAGATAAATCGGTTCAATCATGCTTTGAATGAAACGTTTTCATTTCCTTTTTGTAACACTATATCAATATGCAACGTGAAAGTGTTAAAATTCCCAATAAGTTTTCATTTTTTCCGAGGATTTTTTCATGACAAAGTTACATAATTATGTTTTAGCATGCACAATGTTTTGAAATCAATAGAAAAATATAGAAAAAGGAAATAAACCAGGCGAGCTTTCGTGAATATTGGCATAAACACGTTTGATTTAGTTGGAATATCAATTTCAATAATGTTGATATCAATAGCTTGATTTATATCTAATAAAAACACTCATTGATATAATATATATATATAGATATAAACAAGTCTAAATTGAAAACAACGTTCAAACCTATGATTGCGTTGGATAAAAACCGCAATTTTTATACGTGTGCATGCAAAAAAAAAATTCTTGGTAGAGTGGTCTAAATACAGCACAAACAACATTTTCCAAAAGACCAAAAAAGTGAAAAAGTATATTTTAACAAAACGCATTTGACTAGCAGGTCGAACAACGGATGTTCTTAAACCCTGCTGACTGCCATGGCGATTGCCAAATAAACGGATCACCAGATGTAAAAATGGATCTTAATTTATTAATTAAATACCAAACAGAAAACAATAAACTTGCGGAAAAGATGGTATACCGCAAACATGAGGTGCAAAAATTTGTACACCATATCCGGATTTCGACAATTAATGTCTCTTCAGTGATGTTAGGAATCGAAACGGTATTTGGAAGGCCATATAATTTACCTCAATTTGGGATTTACTCTTGAATTTTGAAGAGTCAAAATAGGATGAACGGATCATATAAACCCGAAGGCAAATATAATACAAGCCCAAACGAAAAAATATAAACAAGTCTAAATTGAAAACAACGTTCAAACCTATGATTGCGTTGGATAAAAACCGCAATTTTTATACGTGTGCATGCAAAAAAAAAATTCTTGGTAGAATAGTCTAAATACAGCACAAACAACATTTTCCAAAAGACCAAAAAAAGTGAAAAAGTATATTTTAACAAAACGCATTTGACTAGCAGGTCGAACAACGGATGTTCTTAAACCCTGCTGACTGCCATGGCGATTGCCAAATAAACGGATCACCAGATGTAAAAATGGATCTTAATTTATTAATTAAATACCAAACAGAAAACAATAAACTTGCGGAAAAGATGGTATACCGCAAACATGAGGTGCAAAAATTTGTACACCATATCCGGATTTCGACAATTAATGTCTCTTCAGTGATGTTAGGAATCGAAACGGTATTTGGAAGGCCATATAATTTACCTCAATTTGGGATTGACTCTTGAATTTTGAAGAGTCAAAATAGGATGAACGGATCATATAAACCCGAAGGCAAATATAATACAAGCCCAAACGAAAAAATATAAACAAGTCTAAATTGAAAACAACGTTCAAACCTATGATTGCGTTGGATAAAAACCGCAATTTTTATACGTGTGCATGCAAAAAAAAAATTCTTGGTAGAGTGGTCTAAATACAGCACAAACAACATTTTCCAAAAGACCAAAAAAGTGAAAAAGTATATTTTAACAAAACGCATTTGACTAGCAGGTCGAACAACGGATGTTCTTAAACCCTGTTGACTGCCATGGCGATTGCCAAATAAACGGATCACCAGATGTAAAAATGGATCTTAATTTATTAATTAGATACCAAACAGAAAACAATAAACTTGCGGAAAAGATGGTATACCGCAAACATGAGGTGCAAAAATTTGTACACCATATCCGGATTTCGACAATTAATGTCTCTTCAGTGATGTTAGGAATCGAAACGGTATTTGGAAGGCCATATAATTTACCTCAATTTGGGATTGACTCTTGAATTTTGAAGAGTCAAAATAGGATGATCGGATCATATAAACCCGAAGGCAAATATAATACAAGCCCAAACGAAAAAATATAAACAAGTCTAAATTGAAAACAACGTTCAAACCTATGATTGCGTTGGATAAAAACCGCAATTTTTATACGTGTGCATGCAAAAAAAAAATTCTTGGTAGAGTGGTCTAAATACAGCACAAACAACATTTTCCAAAAGACCAAAAAAGTGAAAAAGTATATTTTAACAAAACGCATTTGACTAGCAGGTCGAACAACGGATGTTCTTAAACGCTGCTGACTGCCATGGCGATTATATATATATAATGTCTAAAAATAGCAACAATCAGCATCCAATCTATTTAGGCGTGGATCAGTTTGTGAAAATAAATAAATATATATATATATATATATGCACATTTCGAAAATTAATATCTCTTCAGTTATGCTCGAGGCTAAGTTATCTGAAAACCCAAAACCTATTACAAACGTTGAAGAGCTGATTACCCCAAAAATGACATAATGTATAGCCAAATATACTAAGACACGAAAAGTATACACTTATATCAACTAGATAGACCATTATTTTGATCATGTTGATAGAAAAATGCAGGTGGAAGATACCAATTAAATTATCATTTATAAATCGAATAGAGACTGATAAATACATGGTAAAAAAAAAAACAAAAACAAAAAACGACAAAAGACTACTGTATACAAAACACTACAAAAATACTAAGCTACGCATACCCCAACAAACAACCGGGGTACTAAGAAAATTAAAATGCTAGTTATATTCCGTTCTAGTATACACACGTAGTAAAATTAATTATGTTACGGATCAAAAGATCAGCTAAAGGTTAAGATAAGAAGTGGTCTTTCTTTGTTGTACATACTATATGGTGCTAGGCTCAGTGGTTCATCATTGTCCGGTAAGGTGAAAAAATACAATTAAACTTTCATCAACAAACAAAACCAAAAGTAATTATAAACAGTTAAAGCCTCAGAAGCATTTTGATTATCGACAATTACGAACCAAATTCGGCAAGTTTTGTCAAATGCAATAGAGCATTATGTTTTCGAACTTTGTGCCAAATGTACCGAATCAGACAGACAATGTCTTATAAAAGTAATATACACCTCGTTTTCCTTTTGGTCATGCTGTTTACCTCCATGCATGATTTCTTATTGCAACTTTTAAATCTTTTTCTTTTTATTTTAAAGAGGACTATCAAACGAGGTTTATTTCCAATTCTGTTAATATGAAAAATTGAAATTGTGTAACCACAACAAGAATTAATTGACCAATATGTGATAAAATATTGCATTGTTAACAAAAAAGGTATTTACGGAAAAAATACAAGTATTTCGAAAATATTTCGAGTTGGATTATTTCACTTCGTCCATGAAATTGTAGGTAAAACAGATAGATTTGTTAACTCTGAACTACTCTCTGCATCTTATGTAATTCAATATTCAACAGATGTCTTAACAACAGCATATATTATAAATAACTTGCTTTGTATAGTTTTGCAGTCTTAAATATTCATATGCCAAAATAGTTGTTTGATCTCTGATTTTACCGATTGTGTGTATTCCACTTGTGCAATTTAGACGTACTGTGGATTTCCAAGGTGGATAATGCATATGCATTACAGGAGACGCCTACCTTGTCGACGCACCCAATCACGCACAATAGGGTGTTCATGTGATTCCCTCAGTATTTGTTTGTATCTTTGATTTGTCTTCGTAATCGATTTATGAGATTTGAACATTGGTAAACTACTGTTGTTTAAATGTTTGTAGTCATGGATAAGATCTAAAGGTTTGACTCTTTTCTGCGCTATGTCGTGTGGACCAAGAGTAATCTAAAATGTCATAAGAAGATATAAAAATGTAAGCTGTTTGCAATTATAAAATGTACATTGGTAAAATGATTCTGATATGTTCTGATTTACATCAACTATTGGAAAGAAATATTACCTGATTACCAAAGAAACACAAATGGTAATAGGTCTGATGTAAGTAGCCTTTGTCAGTTGTTAGTGTTTAAAAATACTTGTCATGCTATGTTACTTTCGATTATCTATACGGTATCGCCTGTTTAAAAAACATACGTGAAAATGTGCAGTCTATAGATTCTATAACCAATAAAATGGAACCGAGTTCAAACTGTAATACAAATTACAGTATACAATTTTTTTGTTTGCTTATTAAAGTCTTTCAATATAAAGTGGTAACAAAAATGCTTTTAAAACTGTAAATTATATTTTATTGCATACTTGCATGCAGTGTAAGTCGAATTTTGATTCAGAAGTACTCCTTTTATGCTACTTTAAATTCAGAAATTATTGCGTTCAATTATTATTGCAATTTTTGTGGAAAGGACAAAAATGCGAGATTATATCAGATATCAGAAAGCGAGTTCTTATTATTGCGATACTCACTCAATTGCATTATTCGCATTAATAAAAACCTCGCAAAAATTTCTGAATTTACAGTATATGATTTTTAATCGATTAACTATGGAAATGAATTCGTATCTTCAAACGTAGGAATGATCATATTCTATAATATTTGCCTGATTCATGTTATTCAGAAAGCATTGAAATCGGTATAGAACCTGCACTTTATCAAGCAGATGCATCTTCTTGAATTATTAACGATTTAGAAATACAACCACAATGTCCCAAAGAACAAACCACCATAGTGTAGCTAAATATAAATCTAATTTGATTTAAACAAAAACTGATGGCATCGCATCCGTTCGGAATTTCAAGTCATGTCCCCGTACAGAAGGTCCAAAGCCGTAAAGTTACTATAATATTACAGTTAACATTTCTGAATGGGTTTAATGCACTTGACGAAAACCATTAACGTTATTCGTTTAATATTAGTAATGACTTAATTTTCAATTGAGTACGCATTTTTTCTGGTTACTGAAGATATAATAACAGACGAAATAATATTTTTCAAAGCAGATAAAATAGCAAAGTATTCTGGCAATTAACTCTATATGAGACAAAGAATTAATGAGCTTCCGAGGTATTCATAATATTGACATGTTCCCTTTTAGATATAAAAGGTTATGTGCCTTAAGCTTGTCAATTGAAAGAAACACTTTATGTTCTAAATGAAAAATAAAGAAGCACACGGAATTGGGTCTTCACAATTAAATGAAAAATCACCAAGAAAAACATCAGTACAAAAAGAGACCCCATTCACAAATTTAAAAAATGGTTAGGGATTGCCCTCCCATAAGCGACAGATCTTGATAACTCAAAAACACTGCCAAATAGCAACCAAGTATATTCACGGAATTTGGTACCTGGTGGACAGTTGTCTTATTGGCAAACATACCACAAATCCTTATTTTCATATAAGTAGCATGAGCATATCTGTACCACATATCTACTTCTTAAATTGAGTATTGTACCGCCGAAAAAAAATCATCTTTTATCCGGAAAGTGATTTATCGCAGCTACTTTTGCTGTAATCCACTCCTTAGTTAAGCTGTCATCCATGCAATACTATCATCTATAGGGGAAGGAAAGGAACAAGAAAACAATTTCATCATCTGAATTTTAATAACGTCAATTGAAATATTTTGCATCTAGTCATATTTCGATTTATTTGTTGCTTCTGGTGATAGTGCCGAAATTAAACACACCGAAATACAAGATGAACTGATGGTGGAAAACGAAAGACATCGAAAAGACAAACCATTCGACAAAATTATACATAGAAAACTAAAGTCTGAACGACAAGAACCCAACACAAATTTGACGTGTAATCAGGTGCTCTGGGAATATCAAATTATGGCAATTATTATGCTCTGATTTTTTTATTTATTCTTTCAATTATTATCATAATGATGTTTGTTTCTGATTATTTTGTTGTATTTCAAGTGGTGTCAAAACAATATTTATTCATATACTGAATTAAACTAATTGAACATTGAATTCCATTATTGGAAAACTAAATTATGTGGTACAGTAGATTCAAAGTGCCAAAATGTGACAAAACACAATGTACACGTTGCTGGAGTTTTTTTTTTTTTTGTGTGTGAAAACCGCCAAATTATCACGATTGACAATATTTAAATATCTTAAAAACGTTTATTTTAAATTGTATTTCCTGATTTAGATGACAAGAAACATAACAGACTGTATGTTTATTCAGTTTGTACTGTTTTTGTTGATAGAAATAAAAAGCTTTTTAAATTAATGTAAAGTTATCAGTACCTTGGCAATATTTCTTTTATTATTGTGGAAAAGTGTTGAACTATACTACTTCCACTGATTCACTGTTCTTGAGATTTTCACAATTATAACAACTGAAGCGTTAGCTACTGCATCAAAGAGCGTAAACTTAATTAGCTATAGAAGCACGTCATATGTTACAATTGATTTTATTATCAAAGTGTAGTGTTTTCAATATCTCGATTGGAATGGCGGATTCAAAGTCTTGTTTAAACAAAATTTGATAAACTATTTCTTGAGTTAATATGAAATGATAAAAAAATATTCGAAAAAAAGATCATTGAACAAGTCATCTTTTCATTTATTTATCCTTTTTTTTTTAATTTATTTTAGTTCTTTTAACACTCTTTTCACAAATATGTTTAACTGTTTTAACATTATTTTCTATCAATTATAGTTTTAAGGCACACTATCTATGAGCATGATGAGTACATTTGCTAAGTGAACGTTTCAGAGAGAATTTTCTACATTAACGATAATATAGATACAGTAAATTTGACATGGTTTATAATAAAGAACGTCACTGTCAATAACCTTGCTATCATTGCATTGAATTAAAAAAATTAAGTGTTCGAATTCAAGGATGTTCGCCAAAAATGTTTTAACTTTTCCCTATTAATTTTTAGTGTATCAAGCATATCTGTGTGTATGCATTTATCAAATCATTCCAGCGATTTCCTATTTTTAAAAACTTTGTAGAAAAAAAAAATAACACTATTGATTTAATAGTTTGAAATTATTTTCATTTTTATATGTTTCATGATACAACTGAAAAAAAAATTTCATATGAAAACAGTTTATCCATGCAAAAATGTTTAACTGAATCCAGAAAACAAACACGGAATATCTTTATTTTTCCATATAATTATACACATCCATTGAAAAGGACGTCATTTATGAGGATTTTATTTAAATTTTACCAGCAAATATTCTTCAATTGATAAAATGTTCAGTATGAGAATTAAAAAGGTATAACTGTAATATCGTTAAAGATGTTAAAGGTTATCACTGTCTAGTAATACTAATGCACACGTCTGTTGGTATGACTTGGGATACGTGTTTCAAGCGCTTAAATGTATACATGTATACATTTGCATCGTATTGGTTATATTTCAATTAACTTTTCCAACAGCAACATGCACATACCATCATGTTTTTTTTTTTTCTCATTTAATATAATCTCTACGCTTTAAGGAATATGGCGTCAAATCTCTCTATATGTAGATAAAGATCCTATGCGATTTTTTTTTATATTACCGATCCTAGGACATATTTACTCAGCTATGTTTATTCTTTTGATTCCAACATGTTGATTTTTACAACAAACCCAATTTCCATATGAACATTGCAAACAATACGTTTAACTTGAAGTGCTGATCCACTATGAAATTCCTTGAATATATATATAACAAATTATATATTGATTACAAGATCTTCAAAGCTATATTACGTTTAGTTTGCATCTTTTCCTGAATGTTATCAACTTTTCATTCTTAAAGCGTTACGGATTTATATTATAAGATATCATTTAACACTTTTTGGAATTTTGGGTCCTCAATGCTCTTCAACTTTATACTTGTTTGGCTTTTAACTATTTCGATCTGAGCGTCACTGATCAGTCTTATGTAGACGAAACGCGCGTCTGGCGTATTAAGTTATAAGCCTGGTACATTTGATAATTATTAACACCAGTGGTCCTCGAAACCAAATATTGAAAATATCGGAAATACTAGAAACCTCAATATACAATGGAAGAATAAAGGGTATGTAAATTGATCAAATGCTACCAATAAAATATCCCGATTCATTTCATATCGAGTTATAGTAAATTTTATCTTCGTTCACGAAGATTCTTTTGAGAAAACTGGTTTAATATTGTATTTTTCAATCCTGTGTTAATGTAAAATGCATTAATAGAAAAAATAATAGAATGCATTAAGTTTATTACAAATCTTATAATGTAATCATACAATATACCTTTACAATGTTCCAAAAAGTCGTACAAGTGAGAGGTTTAGCGCTATAAAACCAGGTTCAATCCACCATTTTCTACATTTGAAAATGCCTGTACCAAGTCAGGAATATGACAGTTGTTGTCCATTCGTTTGATGTGTTTTGTCATTTGATTTTGCCATGTGATTAGGGACTTTCCGATTGAATTCTCGGAGTTCAGTATTTTTGTGATTTTACTTTTCTTTTTTTTTTGACACAAACAAAAATAAAATAAACATAAAACAAAAAAAATAATAGGAATGCACTGTTTTAATACCCTAAATAAAGGCAACAATAGTGTACCGGTGTTAAAAAGTCATAAATCGATTTAGAGAAAACAAATCCGGGTTACAAATCAAAATCGAGGGAAACACATCAACTATAAGAGGAAAACAAATAAACAACAGGAACACCGAAGTGCAACAAAAACAAACTTGGTACAGGACATTTTAAGAAAAAAATGGTGGGTTGAACCTGGTTTCTTGGCATGCCAAACCTCCCGCTTCTTGACAATGTTAAAAAATATCGCTAAACACTACGTGACAGAAATACAGCACAAACACACACAAGAACATTCATTACAGAGAAACGCACAAACAAATAAATAATAGTCGACACAACATACAAACCACAGAACAACAACGAACATATACTCCATCAACGAAAAACACCACAGGATATCAAAAACAGTGACGCGCTTACGTAACAAACATGCAATCTGGAACTTTATACAATTATTTTCACAATATTGGTCCAAACAATTTTCATGACAATAATGATATTGAAAGGCAATTTTATAATTATTTTGACTACAAACGATAAGACATAACAGATTATCTAACCTAAACCATAACAGAAACAACAAAATAAATTTATTATTGTTGGATGTACAAAACACCGAGACACGCCGCACAGCAATGTAAATTCACATTCAGTATAACAGTCATATTCGGGAATATGACAATGATGGTATTGTAGGGCAATTTTATAATTATTTGGACAGCAAACGATACGACATAACACATTATTCAACCGAAACCATAACAAAAACTTCAAAAAATAAAAACATGAATGTTGGATGTACAAAATACCGAGACACGTCGTATTGCAATGTAAATTCACTCTCGGTATAACAGTCATATTCGGGATAAGGTCACGTTCGGTACTTAGCAGACAGACGACATAGATGTTAAACCACAATCTAAGACGTGGTAAAAATGTCAAAAGTTAGTTTAGACACAGATACATCGTATAGATCAACCAATTCGTGATGGTGTCCATAAAATTTACGGAGTGTCATTTTTAATCTTTCCTCCTCATAACTCTGTTGGAGCAGTTTCTGCGTAAGGAGCACACTCCTGTATATGAAGTCAGTATAGTGTGAACATGCACGAGAATAACGTATCAATTGAGATATGTACACACCATATGACGGAGCAGAGGGTATGTTACTACATCTAAGAAATGGGAAATTGATAAGATATTTCACCATCCTCAGATGAATAATTTCAATTATTTCATTTTACAACTTTTTAATGTTTTTTATTGTAAAAAGGAATCTTCTTCCTTAAGTGTGAATTTTGCATACCTGTATAGGACAATCATCTAGTATCCTTATTTTACCCACTCTTTTCAACTTCTTACAGTAGTTCGAGCGTGCCTCCTGAATATTGAATTGTAATTTTAGAGTGCAGAAAAGTCGAAAGTATTTATATTGTATCTAACCTCAACGAGACTTATTGATGACTTACAAGAAATATTACTCGGCTGGGTCAAACCAAAGACTTGAAAATTGGCATTTAGGAGTAAGAGCAAAGACATGTCGGCTCGAAGTCAGAATGATATGTCCGGGTAGGGTGACATGTCAACCTCTGAACTGTTTACTTTGTGAACTAGAATGTTAAAAATCCGTCATACACTAAAACCGAAATACTAACATCGGTTTCTGTGCATAGTCACCTGTCTGATGAGACGATAGATTAATATCGCCTTTATTTACATGATTTGACATAACAACATTTTAATTATTTAAAAACAGTTTCCTTTCTTCGTCTTTTATTTTAAAAAGAAACAGAAATAAATATGATTAAGGCAATATATTGTGAGCCTGTCAGCAAATTAAGCGCCATTAAAAATACATTACATAATAAGATAAATAAAATGACGATTTGTATAGTAAAAAACATAACAATTAAAATAAAATCATTTCAGTCAGTTGCCTGTGTGGCGATGGGTGCCGTATGTCGATTGGTATACATTTATTCAACAGTAATGAGGGATATTACTATTTTCTTTTTTTCCAAAACACAGACTATTTCCCAATGCCCTGCGAAAGGACATAGTTTGTGTCGAGGGAAGCGTAAAATGGCTACATCCTGAAATAACTGTAAGACAACTGTTATATTATACCGCACTATCTAAGAAAAATGTAAACCCTTTTGAGAGAGATACAAATCTGTATCAGCTATTGCGTCTGATAAAACGTTATCTCTAATGTCGAAGTAGCTGAACGTCAAAACCAGAAACACACGAAGTATAACAAAGTTCGTGGAAAAGTTTACTGTTCCTAAGAAAAATAATCATTTTATCCGTATATTTGAATTCATACAGAAAAACATAGTGAGGTATGATAATAAATGTTATGCATGTTATGCTCTTGTTATTTTATGAGGGTCTGGATGGGGAAGGGGGTGGTCCTCCATTTCTGTATTCTTTAAATTTTAGGCAGTTTTTTTTTTCTATTCTTTATACTATATGCTAATTATTCTGTATTCTTTATATTTTTTGCCCATTATTCTCTATTCTGTAAACCCCCATTCACACCCTCCTTTATTCGCTCTAATGATTTCTATGTTGAAGTATTGCGCAATCTTCGGCTTATTGTCTTTACATCTGACAACATTTAAATGCAATATGAGATACCGATATACGTGCGCCCGACTCGATGTTACAGAATTACATTCATTCGCTACGCCAAAGAACAAATATGAAGAAAGTCAAAAACGCTTGACTCTGTTCGCATAAACACAATAACGACATGTAGTATTGTTCGGAATCAAAAACATATAAATAGTAGTTACAATCCTAAAAATAGTGTAACATCTTTTCTCTTCGCGAACGAAGAAATGTCTACTATGAAAGATTTTGGTTGTCAAAAATATCTCCTTTTCCAAATAGATCATCGAAGATCAATGAACTCGCTGTGATCTTTTCTTAAATCTTGAAAGCTAATCTAGACAGACTATCCATAGATTAAAAAAAAATAGAAAAATAGTTGCAGTTTGAGTGATCTAAGTGTTTAAAGTAATAACGAAACAATTTCTAAAATAAAACAAAACAAGTAGTTTCATCTAAAAATTTTCATTCTGCATCAGTATTTGATCGGGATCAATTCTGTTGTGTCATTTTTACACCAGGTGCGTTTATTTTGGCGAAGTTCATGACATTGATGTTCACAATATCTTTTGTATAAGTCGGTGAAAGTGTTGGCAACAACTGCTATGGGCATGCTCAAAAGAAACAAGCCAAAGGTTGCGCAAACTGATGCTAAAATCTGTCCACATTTTGTTTTTGGGTAAATATCCCCGTAACCGATTGTTGTCATGGTGATGATAGCCCAATAGAAACTGCTGGTTGGATCAGTAAAATCTCCATCCATTTCAAGAAGGTGCATAGTGATCCCAAAAATAATGGATGAAATAAGCAAAATCAAAACAAGTAAAAACAACATCTTCTTACTTTGTTTTATCGACAGAAGCATTATGCGTAAACCTTCTATGAAACGCTCAAGACGGAAAAATCTGAAACCGCGTAATATTACCAAAGCATACGAGAAAATGAAGAAGGATTCACTCGAATCAGGAAAGGCACATACTATAACGTGTGCAAAATATCCAAATACAGACATGATATCAACAATGTTTAAAAAACTTCGAAAAAAATCTAATTTACATGGACAGGTTGCAAAACGTAACGACGTTTCTAATGTGAAAATAACGTTGCAAACATGCGTTACAACGCCAATCCAATTATCGTGATCTGTTAGACGTTCTTTGACATCTTCTTCTGATTTCACGTTTTTAATTTCCTTCATATTCTTTTCCGTTAATTCAAACGATTGTATTACTGATACAAGAATGGCAAGGCACACAACACTCAGGTAAAATATCTGCCATACCTAAAAAAAATAACGATAATGATAATTATAATAATGACAAAGATAATAAAAATAAAGAACCTTAGTGAGCGCGCTCACATACCCCACGTCCCCACATTGTCATTGGAGAAATAAAATAAGTGTAAGAAACAAAAATTGAATCATAATTTCCTGTCAATATGCACATCTATATAGTATGTCCTTATTATCTACAAAGTTTCATGAAATTCTGTTGTGTGGTTTCAGAGGAGTTGCGATGACAAACTGTTGCAGAAGTACATTGAAGCAAATAAGTTCAAAGGGGCGTAACTCCTAGAAAAAAAATTGAATCGTAATTTCCTGTCGATATGCACATCTACATAGTATGTTCTTATTATCTAAAAAGGTTTCATGAAATTCTGTGGTGTGGTTTCAGAGAAGTTGCGATGACAAACTGTTGCAGTAGTACATTAAAGCAAATAAGTTCAAAGGGGTGCAACTCCTAGAAAAAAAATTGAATCGTAATTTCCTGTCGATAAGCACATCTACATAATATGTCCTTATTATCTACAAAGTTTCATGAAATTCTGTGGTGTGGTTTGAGAGGAGTTGCGATGACAAACTGTTGCAGTAGTACATTAAAGTAAATAAGTTCAAAGGAGCGTAACTCCTAGAAAAAAGAATTGAATCGTAATTTCCTGTCGATATGCACAACTACATGGTATGTCCTTATTATCTAAAAAGGTTTCGTGAAATTCTGTTGTGTGGTTTGAGAGGAGTTGCGAAGAAACAGGACTAACGGACTGACGGACTGACGGACTGACGGACTGACGGACTGACGGACTGACGGACTGACGGACGGACGGACGGACTGACGGACAGACGGACGGACGGACGGGTCAAAAACATTATACCCTCCGCAACTCGTTGCGATGACAAAAGGTTGCAGTAGTATATTGGGCAAATAAGTTCAGAGGGGCGTAACTCCTGGAAAAAAAATTGAATCGTAATTTCCTGTCGATATGCACATCTACGTAGTATGTCCTTATTATCTGAAATTGTTTCATGAAATTCTGTTGGGTAGTTTGTTGAGTTGCGATGACAAAAGGTTGCAGTAGTATATTGGGCAAATAAGTTCAAAGGGGCGTAACTCCTGGAAAAAAAATTGAATCGTAATTTCCTGTCGATATGCACATCTACGTAGTATGTCCTTATTATCTGAAAAGGTTTCATGAAATTCTGTTGTGTGGTTTGAGAGGAGTTGCGAAGAAACAGGACTAACGGACTGACGGACTGACGGACTGACGGACGGACGGACGGACGGACGGACTGACGGACGGACGGGTCAAAAACATTATACCCTCCGCAACTCGTTGCGTGGGGTATAAAAAGATAACGCGACATTTAGGTAAAGTCATTAAGCAGGAATATACACATTCATATACTCTTAAAGGTTTTTTTTTAAATTTTAAATGATTGAATTTTAAAGATATCAATTGAAGTTCATATTTCGAAAAGGAACTAGAATATTAAAAGCGCTTTGCTCCAAAAGACCCATTTGCATGCAATTACAGTTAGAACAAACCGTTTCTAATCTTGTAACAAACAACAAGTATAACTGAAAGTTTGAATGATTATTGTTTTATTATCCGATGTATACTATCTACTGTGGTACAGCATAGGAGTATACAATATTGCAACGACGGTTTATTTTTTACCAAAAGAAGATTTTACCGCATTATTTAATACATTTTTAGGACAGTCGATTTCACAGAAACGTCAGAGCGGTATTACAATGTTACTAGTTCGCAGATGCTTTCACCGTTCATACCACCATGCAAACCATTTGTTATGTAGTGTTTCAAACTAATTAGAAGATACGGATGTTGGTAGTAAACGGCAACAACATCTGTTGGGTTCGTGTGGTTCAATCTTTCGTTTTCTGTGTAGTGTTTAGTGAACTCTTTTACTATTCTTCTTTCTTCTTTGGAATGATGTTGTGCCTTTTTCGGCTGATGGCATTTTATTGGGTTCTTCTTTTCTATTTTTTTTTTAAATTGCCATGTATTCCAGAGTGACATAGCAAACAATTCTTTAACTTGTAAAAGTACACAGAAGCATTGTATGGACGTGTATACAAACAGTAATTATTTTGCAACCTGAGAATATCACTAGCTCAGTAGCCAGTACTGTCATGAAAATGCGGACCTTGTTTGATAAACATTTGCTGTTATAAAAGTTTTTAATCCTTTAATCATATTAAAAAGAGGATTTATTTTACCCATGAAAAATCCAATTATTTGTCCGGATTTGGCTATACTTTAGGTGCTTTTTGTTTTTGTTTAATCAGCTCTGCAACGTTTGTATTAGGTTTTGGATATTCACATATTTGGACCTCATGCATCAATGAAGAGACATTAATTGTGAAAATGTGCATCAGGTGCAGTAACATTAGCTTCGGTGGTGTTGTTTTCACTACTTATATCTAGACTTTTATTGAATTATTCATGTTATTAAACAAAAAAGAATCATAATCTATGAAGGTACTGGATAAGGAACAAACACTTGTTGAAAAATTAAATAAGAGAATATTATCGACTGTACAAAATTGACAAGTTGTACTTAACCTATCATGCAATAAGAAATATCTACAGCTTTAATTATAAAGCAAATGTGATAAATCAAAATTTTAAATTGATAAGTAATCATACTTTTCAGACTTCTTATATTTAAAAGCTCAACTTACAAGTAACAAAATAAACAAATATTGATGATTTATTTTTGGTTGGAGCCTGGCAACATGTTTTTCAAACCTATTTTGTACTGAAATTGAGATCACTTTACCATAATACAGTTTTAAGTAAACAAAACTACATGTTTTAACACTTGTTTAAAACATTTAGAAAAAAATTAGGAATAGGAAGTTAAAAAGTTCTTACAGGAAATAACAAATATACACAATAAGGAAGTTTATACTCGATACACAAGTCAAGTTATCTTGCCATTTTAATACAACTTCATAATATATAATTCAGTTTCACACGTTTATATTTCGTTCAGTCAATATTAGTTCAGATTGTTTTTCCCTTAGCTGTTTCATAAGTTTTTATCCAAGATTTTTTTTGGTAAACAGCATGATATTTTTTTCAAATATTCAAATATGAATACGAAGTTCAACTCATACTCTTTAACTATGAGATCTTTGTTTTGCTATCATGGTGATATGGGAGTTTTTACATTACTTATACAGCGACCTGTACACTTTTTGTTTTGTTTTCATAGTAATTCAAAATTAAGAACACTGAATTTCAAAGCCCCTTTTGTAAATTAACTTTTATGTAAAAAAAAATAACGGACAAGATATTAGTAACACAATATTCAGATCCACAGTAAACGTGTCTTGTATAGCTGATTATGCGATATGGGTGGTGCTCATGGTTGAAAGCCGGAAGGTGACCTATACTTGAAAACTTCTTTGTTATTTAAATGGTCTCTGGTGGAGAGTTGTCTCATTGGCAATCATACCACTTCCTTTTATCTTTATATGTAGATAATGTCGGACTTTTGATCTGACTTGTAGACAATCTTTGTTGATGTTATCGACCGATAAGTTTTGCGTCCTTGGAGAGAGAAAAATAACTTTATATGGGTAGCCCAACAAAATACTTGAAAACTACAAATAGTAGTATTTTATATACATTAAATTACAACATCGACCAAAGCTTCCAGTTTCTGGTTGTTTTTTTTTTTTTTTAATTCATCCCAGAATTTAACTTTATTATTCTGCTACAGTAAAAACTTACTAATGCAAATTTTGATGACCTTGGATTTTCCAGTACATTCAAAATTCTGCTTTTGACATTTGTAAGAGAGCTTTTCGAACTGTAATGAAAACACTGTCTCTGGAAAAAGTATGTGTCGATAACCCTGCATGTCCTCAAGTCACTATCAACGGTATAGAAATATTTCCAACAACATGGGCCGAGATCAGTGGTTGATATTTCCCAAAACTGAAGCTCATCACGAATTTGCTCTACGCAGATGTTGGAAAGGAAATGAAGTTTTCCTGTTCGATAATAGTCTAGTACGGACTGGAATATCAATGGATTCCTATCAAAGTAGTACACTTCAGTAGTTTTATCAAAATGTTCGCAGGTTTCAGAGATGTTCGCTAATTTTGTGTCCGGGTATCGTTGAAGAGTGCTCGTTTTAGTTACAAACGTTTGTCCACCTACATTTATTATTACTTTTTCAAACATCCTCGGTACCTTTTCTCCGGTTTATAAATTGTACATATATATAAGAGTGTAAATAATGAACGGAAATTATTGACGCTAATATTTTTAGATGTCCTCAATTTGAAAATAAAAATAGTCCGTTCATAAAGTTTCCTGTAAGCGCTGATTATATAACCACATGCAGCATCAGAACAGTTAGACACACAAATGTCGCCAAATAAAAATATCCGAGTCTCTCAAATGATCATCTATTCTGATGAATTATATTTTCTACTCATTTCAGTATCAAAATTACCAATAAATTTTAATATTTCGTATCAAATTCTGTGTTATTGTAACATATTTATAGTGACATTCAATAAAAATTCGAATTTAAACGCAATTACAATATGATATGACTTCTGATATCTCTACATCAAAATTAAAATTTCCATTTTAGTATCAATTATTCAGCTTGTAGTGAAATGTTGTTTATAGCAATGCATTAAATTACTACCAGACAACCATGTATTTCAATCAACTAATGTCCTAAACATATTCCTTCTAACAATTTTAATCAATATTTTATACTTTTTTCTTTGTCTTGAATATCCTGTTAGTAATTAGTTTACACATTATGTGATCACAAACATCGATTTAATCGTGTTTTAAATAAAGGAATATTTATTTATTATTGTAGTGGGATTTCAAATGCTTAACGTAAAGGTAGATTTTGCAAGTCCATATTTTTCTAGTTTTTGTTCCGAGAATTTGTATATACTTACAAACTTTATATCGAGGTCTAACCTTCAACCTTCAAAGTTGATACGCCGCGATATAGTCTTTTTGTGCTGAAGCGGCGTGTTGTAATCCCATGTAATCAATCAAAGTTGAAGTTGAATAGATGTTGAAAGATTAAACTTAAAATCCGATGATTCAACACGTGATCCTCACTTACCACTGCCTATAGTCAGGCCTGTGTTTCTGGTCACTTATTCGTGTAGCAAGTAATCAATGGAAGTGATAGAGAAGATCAATGAATAAATCAATTGTTTGCTTTCATTTATTTTAGTACTTATAACAATCCTTTTATAAGTAGTTTAACTGTATTAACCATGTTAATATAATCATCTAGCATTGATAGGCTTACGGCACTCTGTCTATGTGAACTTTTCAGGAGGGATTTTCGAAATTAACGATGATATCGATACCGTAAATTTGTCACCTTGGACAAGTTTAACAATATAGAAATCCACAGTCAATAACTTTGCTATAATTGCACTAAATTCAAGGATGTTCGCTTCTAATATTTTTCACTTTTCCTTATTATTCTTTTATTTCTCATGAAACAATGCTTCTCAGCAATTCCTTATTCTCAATGTTTTGCCGAAAATATAATACGTCTATTGGTTAAAAATTAAGATTTGTTTTATTTCTTATATACTTTTTGATACTATTGAACATTAATTGTTTCCATGCAGTTCAAACAAAAAATGAATAGACAGCTTTATCCCAGCGAAAATGATTAGCTGAATCTTGAGACAAGCACATGGGTCATTTTTGCATAAAACATATTACACATCTGTTAAAAATCCCAATTATGAGAATGTTACTAATTTGAATTTAACCAGCAAATATTCTTACAATGGTCAATTCTTAAGTATGAAATGTATAAAGAATAAATGTAAGACAATTTAAGATGTTGTAGAGTATCAATATTAATTCACAAGTATGTCGTTTGGTATGCCTTGGAGTTCGTGGGACAATCGCTAAAATGTATACATGCCTGCCTCCGGGTGCGGGATTTTCTCGCTGTGTTGAAGACCCATTGGTGGCCTGGGGCTGTTTTCTGCTCTTTGGTCGGGTTGTTGTCTCTTTGACACATTTCCCATTTCCATCCTCAATTTTATTGAGATCGTATTATATTTCATTTGCTTCTCCAATAATGTCATGAAAAAGACTATCATATAATTATTCTCATTTAATATAATCTCAATAGAAATTTCCTTTTAATATATATGACGTAAAAAAATTCTATATTTCGAAGATCGTCCAATGCAATTTTATAAATTACTGATCCTAGCACGTATGCTCTACTATGTTTATTCTGCATGTTTTCATAATATTGATTTATAACAAACTTAAAGATATAAGCAATTTACATATGAAAAACAATTCAAACAATACGATTATTTTGAATTGATGATCAACTTTTCTTGTTTCTACATTACGCATACAGGATCTTCCAAGCAACATTTAAATTTAGTCTGCATCTTTTCCATTATATTATTGACTTTTCTTTGTAAAAGAATTTTACAGAATTTTAAAATATGCACATATAATATAAATTATAAATTTGATTTAACACAGTGGTCTACGAAACCAAATAATTAAAATACCGAAAATATTAGAAATCCAAATAAACAACTGAAAAATACTGGATATTTAAATTAAAACAACAACTATCAACCAAATATCCTGTTTCATATATATCGAGATGTAAAAGAATTTATCTTTGTTAGCGAATAGATTCAATTGTAGTCAAATATTGATTTGTTCAATCCTGTCTCACTGCAAAATGCATTATTGCTAATCCAAATCATCAGGTTAATCATACATTATACCTTAACAATGTGTTCAACACAAAACAAAATCAGAATGAAAAAACACCATGAAGATGTATTGTTTTAAAACTCTATAAAGAACTATTTCACCATGCAAGGATAAGCAAATTGACGACTTGCAATTTTTATTATATCAAATTTCATTTAAAATTCTGGCGATAATATTAAGTATTTCAAAACAAGTTCAAATATCAGTTTTGAGTGCTTATTACTGTTAAAAGGGTGGTTCGTCATAAATAGTAATTTTAATCTTCCTATTTAGGACACTAGACTAGTATCCTTATTAACCATTCTTTTAATAAGCTTACTTGACTTTATTTCGATAGTACCCATGAATTTTGAGCACAAATTTTGGAGTTCAGAGAATCTGAACGTGTTCATAATTTTTCAAACTTTAACATGATTTATTGATAATTTTAAGAAAAGTCTTACTTTTACAGAATAAAAACCTTATTGATACAAATGACGATCGAAATAAAGTCAATCCCAGTTAATGGTGGAGTTCGTGCGGCTCAGTATTTATCTTCTTTTTTTTTAGCTTGCCTGAGGGAGTTGGAACCTTAGTTTCTTAGTAAGTTCTTAATTTATCAAAATGTCCTTTTGGTATTATGTTAAAGTTTACTTTAGACGAATTTTGCTTTTCTTTTTGGGATCCTATTTCGTCAAATAGCTCTTACTGATTCTATGAATTTACATATCCTTGGCTTTAAAATGTTAAAACGTTTGAGCGTTCCTGATAATATTAAATAAATAAAAAAAGCGCTTAAAAAAAATGAAAACAACACGTTATAAATTTCCTGCGTCCGAAGCGCTTTTCTGGATTTACCTTCATTAGAAAGTTTTGTTATAAATCATGTCAGGACCGAAGTACCGACTACTGAGCTGATGATACCCTCGGGGACTGATAGTCCACCAGCAGAGGTATCGACCCAGTGCTTAAAAAAATGAAAACAACACGTTATAAATTTCATGCGTCCGAAGCGCTTTTCTGGATTTCCCTTCATCAGGAATGCTCAAAAGCCAAATATTTGATAGCCAAGGATGTATAAGAACCTAAACAGTTGAAGAGCTATATAACCAAAAAGGACCTAAAAAATAGCCAAATCCATTTCTGGTCAACTTATCCTGAGGGAGTTGAAACCTTAATTACTAACAATTTCAAAATTTATTTACGGAAAATTTTAGAAAAATTTGTTATAAATCATGTCAGTACCGAGTATTCACTACTGAGCTGATGATACCTTCGGCGACTGATAGTCCACCAGCAGAGGTATCGACAAAGTGCTGTAAAAAATGAAAACAAACCGTTATAGATTTCATGCGTCCGAAGCGCTTTTCTGGATTTCGAACAATCGCAATTCATAAAGTGTTTATATAACTTTTGTGCTGTTCGGAAAGAAAATCTATATACTCCTGTTACAGTCACAAATAAAGCCACATTCTATATGTACCTGTCCTAAGTGATGAGTCTGTAATTCAGTGGTTATCGTGGGTTGCTGCCTGTTATACTTGTTTTTTTTTTTGTTTACTGATTTGTCATAAACTAGGCACTTTTTTCGTTTGAATTGTTTCAGATTTTGTTATGTCGGAGCATTTATAAAAGAGAGGCAGAAGATACAAAGGGATATCCAAACACATCAGTCTGAGATAAACCGGCAACGCCAAGGCAAAAAAAAATGAATAAGTCAAAAGGAAAATCAACGGTTAAGTAAACAAAACATAGAAAACTAAGGACTAAGTCGTACTAACTACACCAAAAACTTGGGTTGACCCAGGGGCTCTGGAAGGGTAGAGCACCTTTTGTTTCCATGGAAACGCCGATTGATTGTAGAAAAACACGTCCTCCAAACGTAATATATGGGGTTAATCAAGAAATCAAACATATTGATGGTGTCATTTTCAGACAAAAATTTGTTCAAATCAAAGTTTGTTTTTGTTTTTTTTATAAAATATATTTTATCACACCCTTAAACCTGCGTTAGCCATTCGTTTTAATGAATAAAGTTCACAAATTTTAAGTTTGAAATGGTGGATACTTAGCCTTGTGTAAAGGGTAGAAACGTCAACTGATTTTAGAAAACAAATCATATGCTCTAACAGTTCTTTGGATTTTTTAGTATCCACATATGATTTTCACAACCTACAGAGAAGTTGTTTCAGAATGAAATTTGAAGCACGGCTTTGATTGCTGATAAAATTGATGTTTAAAGTTTGGAAAGCGATTTTCTCGACCATTAATCGGCAGACCAAGCAATATTACGTTCTTGGTAAAGAAACGTATGTGACTCTACGTTATTGGATTTGGTCATTGTCGAAGGCCGCATGGTAACTATAGTAGCTTAAATCCACGCTATTTGAACTCTGATGGATAGTTGTGTCCTTGGAAATCCTACTACATATCTTTATCATACAAATCTTTCCTATTGCCGAACAAAACATTTTATACTATGCCAGCATTTCGTTGTCAGAATTTATTTCCTTTCCAAAATAGATCCTTTTGGAATAATCACGGTAATGAAGTTGCAGTAAACTCTCCATGAAATCTTTAAATCTAGTTAAGACAGACTAACGATTTGCTTGCTAAATTTTTATTAGATAAAATAGATAAAAAACACGGTTAGATATTTTACTAATTTAAATGTTTTATGTAACCGAAATGCAAACTCTAAAATAACAGACACACGTAGTTTGTTCTAAAGGTCAAACTTCTGCATCAGTATTTGATCGGAATCAATTCCGAAGTGCCATTTTTACACCAGGTTCGTTTATTTTGGTGAAGTAGATGAAACAATGCAGTAATGTAATATAAAATTCCGCATTCTGAATCAGTATTTGATCGGAATCAACTCTTTTGGGTCATTTTTACACCAGATGCGTTTATTTTGGTGAAGTAGATGACATTGATGTTCACAATATCTTTTGTATAAATCAGTGAAAGTGTTGGCAACAACCGCAATGGGCATGCTCAACAGGAACAAGCCAAAGGTTGCGCACACTGATGCTAAAATCTGTCCATATTTTGTTTTGGGGTAAATATCTCCGTAACCTATTGTTGTCATGGTGATGAGAGCCCAATAAAAACTGCTGATTGGATCCGTGAAAGGACCATTCATTTCTACAATGTGTATAGTTATCCCAAAAATAATGGCTGAAATAAGCAAAACCAAAATAAGCAAGGACAGCATCTTCTTACTTTGCTTTATCGACAGAAGCATTATGCGTAAACCTTCTATAAAACGCTCAAGACGGAAAAATCTGAAACCGCGCAAAATTACCAAAGCATACGAGAAAATGAAGACTGATTCGTTCGAGTCTGGAAAGGCACTAACTATAATGTGCGCAAAATATCCAAATACAGACATGATATCAACAATATTTAAAAAACTTCGAAAAAATTCTAATTTACACGGACAAGTTGCTAAACGTAGCGTTGTTTCTAATGTGAAAATCACGTTGCATACATGAGTTACAACGCCAATCCAGTTATCGTGATCAGTTAGACGTTCTTTCATGCTTTCCTCTGATGTCACGTTTTTATTTTCCTTCGTATTCCGTCCAGTTAACTCAAATGATTGTATTACTGATACAAGTATCGCTAGGCATACAACACTCAAGTAAAATATCTGCCATACCTAAAAAATGTAATAATACATGTAATTCTAATGATAAATACATGTAACTGAAAAGCTTGAATATTTATTTTATGTTATCTACAGTTATCTACTATTAGGAACAAATATTGTTGCAGCGTTGGTTAATCATTTATCAGAAGAACAATTTTCGCTTATGTTTGGGGCCTGTTAACTATTTCCTGCATGACGAGATAATGCAGAGATAAAGGACAGTTTGTGACAAATATCTACCTCCCTACAGATATCCTCGGGACCAAAATATTTTGAATATTCAATCGAAAACAAACGTGGAAGAGCTGATCAAACCAAAAAGGAATCTCAAGCATAGTCAAATCCGATCAAGGAATCAGAGTTTTGCATGAGGAAGATATATTTAATTCAAAATGATTTTCAAATTTATAACTGCAAATTTCAATCAAACAATATCCGCATATTCATGCCAGTACCAAAGTACTGGCTACTGGGTTAGAAATACCCTCGGGAACATACAGTCCACCAGCAGCCATACAGAACAAACGAGTATCCAACAACTAAATTACAAGAGAATAATGACAAAAATGAATGACGACTGTACAAAATACAAAGAATAATCGAAGAACATTGAAGAATTGGAAGTTAAAAACTGATCACAGGAAATAACAAAAATACAGAATATAGAAATTTTACGTGATACTAAAGACATATCATTTTTCCGTAAGTATATATCGTTATGGGTTCGTTTCGTCTATTTCAAAGATTCCTATTGATTATAAATATATTTTTATACACAATTTGTTTTCGTTAACATTATGATTTTTCTAAGAAATACACAAATATAAACATGAAGTACAACTGAAAGTTTATTAATGAGATCTTTTTTTGTTGTCTTGGTGGTATGAAGATGTTTTTATTATCCAAACAGCGACCTCCACATGTTTTGTTATTTTCATAGTATTCCAAACATTACGAAAGCAACTTTCTAAATTAACCTTTCAGGGACAGAAAAAAAAAACAGAAGAAAATGGTAACACCCCATCTAGAACCTTCGGTAAACGTGTTTTATCCATAGGGCATTGTCAACAGTGGGGATCAACTTTTTTAGAAATTCATGTAGTCGAAAACGGACTTTTGATCTGACCTATACCAACCCTCTTCGATTTTATTGACAAGTATAAGCTCTGCATCCTTGAACAGAGAAAATAAAATGAATCTATTTAGGCAGCCAAACAAAACATATATGAAAATAATTCTATACATTAAATTATGATAGATCGACTAAAGCTTCCAGTTTCTGATGTTTGTTTTTGTTTTGTTAAATTAATCCAAAAATGTCTCAAACTTTATTTATATACTACAGTAAAAACTTACTAATGCAAGATTCGATGACCTTGGATTTTCCAGTACATTCAATATTCTGCTTTTGACATTTGTAAGAGAGCTTTTCGAACTGTAACGAAAACAATTGTTTTGGAAAAAATATTTGTCGATAACATCGCAGGTCTTCAAGTCACTATCAACGGTATAGAAATATTTCCAACAACATGGGCCGAGATCAGTGGTTGATATTTCCCAAAATTCAAGCTCATCACGGATTTGCTCTACGCAGATGTTAGACAGAAAATGCAGTTTTCCTGTTCGATAATAGTCTAGTACCGACTGGAATATCACTGGATTTCTATCAAAGTAGTACACTTCGGTAGTTTTATCAAAATGTTCGCAGGTTTCAGAGATGTTCGCCAACTTTGTGTCCGGGTATCGTTGAAGAGTGCTCCTTTTAGTTACAAACGTTTGTCCACCGACATTTATTATTACTTTTTCAAACATCCTTGTTCGCTTTCTTCCGGCTGGTAAATTTTATAATCTATTTTAAAAATTGTAGTAACTAATGAACGGAAATTATCTACAATAATACTTTCCGATGTCCTCTTCAAAATAATTATATGTCAGTACACTACGTTTTCTGTATGTCCTTATTTTTGAACCACATACAGTAGATCATGTGACATGCAATAGCATAAAACATCGCCAACTACAAATGATTTGGATCGTGCAATATTGATATATTCTGCCGAATAACTATAATTTGTTCTACTCATTACACTATTAAAATTACTATTTATTTTAATAGTTGGTTTGAAATTCCGTGTTTAACTTAACTATATCAGAAAAAGATGAGACATCTCATGAAATTTTAATCATCATTTAGTACGCATTCTCATATATCTAAAATCTGAACTTAAATTTCCTTTATAATATCAACTGTTCCGTTTGAATTTCAGCGTTGTATTTAGCAATGCTCTTATCTACTCCTTGAAATTCGTGTATTGCCAATCAACTGATATCCTTATCATACTTCCATGATAAATTTGCATCAATATTTTATACCTTGTACTTAAGCATGAACATCCTGTTGATGAACAGCTTACACATTGTGTGATTAGAAAAATCAATTCAGACATGTTTTAAATTAAATATGTATTTTTCTGTTTTTTCATTGTTAGATTTTTACATTAAAACAATCAGGGATCTGTAATTCAACTATAGCTTCATATTTTGCAATTACATAAATAAAATCATTTGAAATGGAAGCCAACCAGGGGAGGCTTCTTATGAAGTTGAATTACTACGTCGTTGTACATTTCATGTTATATAATTTTTTTTTTATATCAATGCCGAAATCAATATCTGTTGAAAGCAAGCACCTCCATTTGCGTATCTTTACTTAATACAAAGCGAACAGAGACATCTAAGGTGAAAAAAACACAGACAGTTATATGAATTATGTAGACCTTTATTTTCATAGAAAGTTATATTTTTTACTTTAATCTGGGAATTCTTTAAAAGGGTATTGATACTTTGTGAGAAGAAATATAACCAATCCAAAAACAAAAAAAAACATGAAAAGATAATTTAAACAATTCAACGTAATTCATGTGAAATAACTGCATGTTGACCTCTAAATATATGTGTTCTACTTTTGTTTGGGTTGCTTCTTTATCTACGTGTACTCATTATCTCCTTTCACTTAAAGTGCATTGGTTATCTCGTTGTGTCGTTAAAATTGACAATGGAGTTCATGAGTAATAGCAAAGACTGGTCGGTGTAGAGTCGAATGGTGTACCTCAGTATGGCTTTGTTTTTCTTCGTTATGCTAGCTTGTGAGTTAGCCTCCAACAATCAAAAGTAGCGTGTCGGTCTAGTACAAGTAAAATCTATGGTACAAATTAGTGCAATGGCGAGTTTGCATGTGTTCATATCTCCATAACATGTTATCGTCAATACTAATGTTCAATTTGCCACTGGATATTAATCAGCAAAACTATAATTCAATCAATTAATCAGTGCTAATTATAGAACGCCAGGGCCGTCTTCCTTATTACGTCGTTATTTTTTTAGAATTTCTTATTTTACATTTACGTTATGTGTTTTAACTTGTCTTAAAGTTATGTACTTCTGTTTTTATGCTCTGTATAGTTAAACTCTTGAGTTATGTTGTTTTGTTGTTACATTATGTCGGTTTATATTTACGTTGTGCGGTTCTATCTCTCCTTTATTTGATTTCATCTTTATGTTAAGTAGTATCATGTTTACGTGCAGTGCGCATGTATACGAATTAATGCGTTATGAAGTTCTACAAATGTCATGTACATACGATTCCCTATTGCCCTTGCCGAGGATATACTATAAACCAACTAATTGTTGCGAGCGATTTATTTTCGCGACCTTTGCGAATATAAATTGTCACGAATACGTAACATTAGACCTTTCCATATATAATTACATCATGATAATAAAAAACAACGCAAAAATAAATTGATGCCGAAAAGCCGGAAAGAAAGGGCTAAACGCGAAATACAGTTTCCGCGAAAATAAGTTCGTTTACAATATTCATATTGATGATGGTTTGAATCAAAACAATATGTTATAAATTTAATATTAATACAAATATAGAAATGATATCAATAAACATAAAAGCAGGAAAGTACTACAACTGTGAATAGAATGTGACATTAGCAGGCATAAATCCTGTTTCTCCTAGTGTTCTAAGTCCAACTTGTCCAGTTGGTCCAATAGTAATCCATGTTATACTTCCATGATTAAGATGGAACCGTAGCCAAGTTTCTGGTGGAAGTTGTAATGCTCTGTAATAACAAACAAAAGGAACTTATTTTTTTGTCAATAAGGCTGCTCTCACAAGGCAGTTTTTTTTCATGGGAAAACAATGGAATCAAATATCCTGGAAAGACACTTTACCTACTTGTGTCTTCACCACAGACAAGTCCACAACAGTTCCAGAAACAACAAGACGCATCCAGTACCCATTACCGAACCTACCTATAACAGAAAAGGGGCTCTAAAACTGCTCATAGACGTGAACCAATTAAAAGTTTCTAGATCGGATGAAATCCCAAACTGAATACTCATTGAAAGTGCAAGTTAAATAACACCCGAACTGATAATAATCTTTTCAAATTATGCAGGCATTGCAGAGATCTAGAAAAGCAGGATTTTTTAAAATCATTAAATCGTCGACTCATATATGGCTACACATGCGAAACCCAGTCACAAGTCACTTAAAACGATCTTATGAAAGCATATACAACCAGACTCCAAACTGACATTGCCATCTTAGATTTTTCCAAAGCTTTTGACACCGTGCCCCATTAGAAACTACTATAAAAATTGACGAATATAGAATTAAGAGGATAATTTAACAACTAGCTAAAAATGTTCTTGACAAACAGTAAAAATGAAAGTGTTAGTAGAGGAAGAAGAACATGAAGACGTAACAATTGACTCGGGCGTTCATCAAAGCAGACTAAGGTTTAGAACCGTTACTCCTTCTGTGTTATATAAACAATATCCCGGATCCAGTCAGATTGTCAGTATGTGTCCGTTTAAACTATAGAACTACTTATTATTATTAGCCGATGGCTGCCTGCCTATTTGATAGAACCACCAAGATAATAAAATACCATGACATTCTTCACGAAGATCTTAAACATCTACTAGTAGAAGTAAGGACAAACAACTGGGGAATGAGGTTCAATGCTACATTATAAGCATACAAAACTAAACCCAGTAGTTGTATAGTTTAAACGGACACTTACAACTAGTCCAACATAACCCATGCTAATTAGGCCTAAAACATTTCAAAAATCTAAAATGGACGACTTATATATCCAACGGAAGAAATTTGAGATACTGCCCACAGGAAGGCAATGACAGGCATATAGTTTGCTATTCATATCTATGATGGAGTATGGAGCTATAGTATGGGACCTATACTAACTAAAAACATCAACAAGCTGAAAAGGGGTGTAGCGGCAGGCGACACACTTCATTACAGTAGACTATAAATTGAGAAAAGAAGGATGTTTCTCAAAACTGGAACTCCAAGAATTCCAGAAAAGACGATCATACTAAAGACTAATTATGTTTCACCAAGTAGACATGTTCTAGAACCAGACGAATATATCAAGAAAGCTAGTCCAAGAAAACAATTACTGTCACGAAGTTAAAAAATTACCATTCAAATAATGTTGTGGATAAAATAAGTAAAGAACAACACAAGGTGTTTTCACATTCCAACAAGCAAAACACATAAAAATATTCCGACTCTTTCTTTTTGTAAACAGAGATTGATTGGAACCATCGAGAAGACACTGTAGTTTGCGCACCAAGTGTTGAAAGCTTACAACTGATCTTGCACATCTTCAATAAATCGATGGCACTATCTCCACTGTTGTATTAAAGCCAGTATTGCGATCAACAACGTACTCATACACATACATATATTTATCTTAATATTCTAAGAAAGGGAATTCTACAGAGGAAGTGTTCATTTTAGAAATGAATTACTCTGTACATAGTTTTGCATTTTGTTGTATAATTTTTAGACAATATTTTGGTCGTTCTGTGGTATTCTATATTCTATGGTAAAAAGGAGCCCTGTGCTGATTCTATGCTCAAAGATAAGATATGATCAATATTTTGAATCTGTCTACAATGCAGATAAATCTTGAGTTCATTAAAACATTGACAGAAAAGGATAATCGTGTAAATCTACCAAAAAACAGGATAATGCAAAGAAAAAAGAGACATTTAATGAACCAAAACCCACAGGAAAATCTTGTGATATGCCTTGCAACAGTTCTATCCAAAATAGTGTTTTCAATTTTGAATTGAAATTATGAACTTTTGAATTGTTAAATTATCAATTTTTAATCGTTTCCTTGATTAATTTGTTATAAATGGACATGAATAATTACAGGTTTCATGTTTTTTATGAGGTTTTTCTGTATTTTTATGTGTATGAGGTAACATTTAGGTATCAGAACATTTCAGTTTTTCATCAATTTTTTTATAGTAATCATAGGAAAATTTTTATTTTCTGAATTTAGTTTCACCCTGCAAGCACTGAAATTAGAAAAGTGTGGATTTTTTTTAAGCCAGGTTATAACCCTCAAGATCTTTGATTGCAAAGCTGAAACTATTGGCCTAGCTAAAGTACATGTGACCTGTGCAGTATAAGGTAGATGCAGTGCATTATTCAGATAATAGATTATAATCGGTTATACAGTTATAACTCAATAATTTACATGAGCAATATGATGGGTGTAACATGTGGAGCAGGATCTGCTTGCATTGGTAAAGGGGTTCTTAGGATCCAAATTATAAGGTTCTCTGTGCCCTATAGTAATCATTCCGACTGTCTGTTCAGATCTCAGCAGGTTTATGTTGTATAATGAATAGATTTCAATATAATTTTTTTTATATCTATATTAAGTATATTTCTTTTTATTTTTTTTGAAATTGGAAATAATTGCATTTATCCTCATTGATCTTAGTTTTGTAAAAATAATATAAGTTTCTATAAACATATTTTTGTGCAACAATTTCAATGAAAATTTAACTACAGGTTTAAAAGGCTATTCCAAATGTGTTTGTACTG